>NC_133391.1:62433883-63750383 GCF_047511655.1 Castor canadensis | reverse complement strand
TAAGAGATGTACATTCCTTCACATTTGTTTCTTCCCTTGATAATGACATTAAATATTTTATGCTTAACATTTTTTCTTCTCTTCTCCAGTGGTAGTGTAAAACATGCAATGTGTTAGCTATCTTTTCTGTGCTCTACTGCTCTCAAGGATTCATTTTTATCAACTTGTTTATATTAAGTTGAAAATGCTTAATTGCTACTTATTTTGAAATTTACATATTAGCAGGGAATAAAAATTAAATGAAGCAATTAACAACTAATTGTGACATTTCAGGAATCAGTCATCTGTCTGAGGAATTTTGGAAGGGATAAGACAATAACTTGCTTTATGTCCCTGAAGCCACACTATTGTTAGGTCCCATTTGCTTTTAAGATCAGAGGAGTGGAAAACCAGCAGTGCTGTAAATAAAAAGTGATATAGATGAGATAAGTTAGAGATAGTTCAGGGTTCTAGTTACAAAGCAATTTTCTTCATGAACTCGTTGTTACAAGTATTCTGTGAAAGTAATCGTAGGTTTCTGAAGCTGTACACACACACATACATACACTCTCACCCACACACCCACATCTATTGTGTATTGTTTGTGTTCTCTGAAAAACATCTCTAAGGAACATGTGTATTGGCTGGGACTTGCCACTATCATAAGCAGTCAGTTAGTACAAAGGAAAAGGTTTATCTTCCAAGTTCCCATATTCTGTAATTCTCTATGATCTTGAAACTGCACAAATACGGGGTTTATCAGGGATGAAACCATCCTCAAATCCCTCTTTCCTCAGCATAGAAAGAGAACCTTGTAAACCTGGTATTGCATTAGAATAGTTGGCATGCAGACACTGCTGCTTTCTGCAGCTGGAGAAGGTTGGAAGATAGTATGGAAATAGTTGAAAAAAAATAACCACAATTGAATAAAGGGTTTAACTTTTCTACCTACGTAGACACACGAATGGGAAAATGTTAACCTTAGATCAATGACAGTTCATCAAACCTGTGAGCAGTGCTAGGCCACACAGTACTTCTTAGACTACTCCAGCAAAGTGCACTGCTGTGGACCATACCCTACTAAGCTAATTTATGGCTGTGTTAGGACTGTGGATTCAACACCACTATGGATAGTAAGGAGTGTGCTGTGCCAGGCATCCTTTTGCTGTGAGTGAGGTACTGTACATTGCATCATTCATCGCTCTTCTGCTGGATATTACAGCACATTTCTTAAGCACCATAACGCATTTCAGACCTGCATGAGGACCTTTTATAGGCCCTATTAGGTAAAATCGAAATTCACATCTCTGCAGCAGTATGAAATACATTGTTTTCTTTATCTCTGTCATGTGCCTCCCTTAACGTTCAAGCTGATATATTATCACCAATCACTGTGAGTTGTAAATTATCTGACATCCTGACAGAAAAGGCTTTTTTATCCACTCATTTTGTTGAGCCAGCAGAGTATGTAGAAAGGTTGAGGGAAGGGAAAAGGGAGGAATTCTGCCAAGTATCTGATTAAACAATGCCTTAACATAATGACTTCTGTTGGTCAAAACTGTTTTCCTGTTTATTTCCTACTGTCACAAGTAGTCACATTATATGAGAAAATAAAACTCTTGCATAATGAGTAAATAAAACTCTTGTTTTTTTTATATGACCATGAAGTGAAAAAAGGGAAGTATCAGACTTAACATGTTGTTGTATTTGAGATATTAATAAGGATTTTGTTCAAAGAAACTAATTTATCTCCCTCTCATATATAAATTGACTAAGTGTATGAAACAGAAACACATTTCAAATGAAATCAAATTGTTAATATTTAATTTAGTCTCACATACCTCATGTAACCTCTTAATTTTGGGAGTGGAGCATATCATTAAAATTTAATGCAAAGAGCATCCTAAAATTTTTATAATAAATATTAGAGCTTTTAGTTCTGAGAATTAGGTACTGCTATAAATTCTTTAAAATTGTTGGTAAATCACTGTGGTTTTGTGATAAGTATTCACTTTGAAGGCTATTTTATTATTATTTTATGTGGAAAAATGTAAAAGGTCTGATTTAAGGTTTCTTGAGGAACTGTTTATGTCTAAGAATCATACAATCCAAATCTGAAGTGTGGTGAAGTGCCTGTGGCATGGTTTTCTTCATGGCAACTTACAATTTTGGCCTTACTGGGGTTTGAACTTCATGCATGTTAGGCAGGCAGGCACTCTGTACTTCAACCACACCACCAGCCTACTTCCAGCTACTTTATAAGAAGATACACTCTGATTGATTTCTTCTGCTGCTTTCTACTAATGGGCATAGGATTTTGTGCTTTTCCTATCTATGTTGGCCCTACATGATATCAAACAACTAATTTAATTAGTTTAAGAAAACTGAAGGATTGGTCTAATTTAATTGATCTACAAATTAACTGATTTAATTGGTAAAGCAGTAATCTTTTAGACATTCAGGGACTGGACACAAGGGTAGGGATGGGCATTTTTTTCTAGGACTTGAGGAATCATAAACTTTACAAGGTATTGAAAAGAAGATATACATCAAAACATGAGAAGACACACTAGAGACTGTTCTTGGCAAACAATATGCCTGAATTGAATTTGGGCCAAACTATCCATCCCTTAAAGATTCATGAGAGAAACAAACATGCCCATAAATAAAAGTGAGGAAGTCAGAGGTGACTGAAAAGATGGAGGCTGAATGTAAGTTGAGTGTAATTTATGCTTTCTTAAATTTATATTGCATGTTTGACCTCTCTTCCAAAAAAGGGAAGACATAATTTCTCCCTTCCTTCCTTCCTTCCTTCCTTCCTTCCTTCCTTCCTTCCTTCCTTCCTTCCTTCCTTCCTTCCTTCCTTCCTTCTTTCCTCCCTTCCTTCCTTCCTTCCATTACTTTGTATACTTCTGATATGGGAACTTGAACATATTATGACTTGAATCCAGAATAAAGGAGTCCTGCCTTTGGAGGACATGAAATTTCAGGTCAACAGAATGATTTTTAGTTTACTAAGAGACACTCATTTCTCTTGGTGGAATTGCATCTGATTATTAGAATGATAAGAATTGGGATGGAACAAGGAAATTAAAAATTCCTATCATAGTTCAATAGCTTCCATAACCTAGAGTAGACAACTTAGCTTCTTCTTCTCTTAACCAATAGCTTTTGTCTTATTTCATTGGCTACTTACTGTGAGCAATTTGTTTTGCTTTTTCAGCATGCAGTATGAATTATTTCATAGTATTTATTTAAAATCAACCTCTCTCCTAACACATAACATTTTCTCTGTATGAATCTTCCTAGGTGGTTATTTGCATTAGCAAGTTTAACTATACTTACCTTGAATACATTCTTATTTTGATGTTGAAGACACCAGCTTCAGAAAACTTGGGTTCTAGATTTTTGTGACTTCCACCAAATTGCTCAACCTTTAACAGAGGTTGTTCCATCACCGGAAAATTGGGGATAACAAAAACTAAATAGTCCTTACTCAGAGCAGTTATAAGATTGGAAATGAGCAAATGTATGTAAATCATTTCTAGACAAAGATAAGTTTGTAATTTTAATTTCTTACAGTGAAGGAGTTATGGGCTCAGAGACCTTAAAAGATTTGCCCAAAGTCCATAGCTACTACGTGAGTGAATGATTAACTCAGTATCATTTTTGTTCTCCTGTATTTTTCACTTAAAATTTTACTTTAATTGCCTATTTTGGTGTTGTAGTCACTTTTTTTAGGGGGGGGGGGACATTTCCTCAAAGTATAATGAACATATAGAAAAATGCAAATCAGAATTATACAGCTGGATGAAATTTCATAAAGTGAAACAGATTTTAGAAACAGAATACTGCCAGAATCCCAGAAGCCCCCCTCCTGCCTCCTTCCAGGCATAATCTCCTCTTGCCTCTCCTGACTCCTAATGACATGAATTAGTTTTGTCTGTTTTACATTATGTGCTGTGGAGGGAGAACAGCTACAGTGCAGACTTGCCAACTGAAGGTTGTACGCTCACAGCATTCTCAGCAGCCTGCATACCATGTTATTCCTTAAAATTATTTGGGTGGTGCCTTTGTGTCTATCCTATTATAAAAGATGGAATCAAAGAGTATTTACTCTTTTGTCATTTGATCTCTTTTGCTCAGTATTATGGTTTCAAGACTTGCTCATTTTGTAGCTGCAATTCATTTATCTGTGTTGTATACTATTCCATCATGTTACATATACTACTAATTATAGATCCATTATGTTAATGATAGATAGTAGGCTAAGCTTTTTGTCATTACAAGAGGTGCTTTTATAAACATTGCACATATCTTTGGTGGTGGACGTTTGAGTGCATATCTTTTGGCAACTGGATGTCAAGGGTTGGGAATTAGGCATATTTTAATTCTGCATTAGTAGAATTACTGAGCGATACTATATTCATATGTTTGACTTAGGTGGATAGTGTTGAGCGGTTTTCCAAAGTATATGAGAGTTATAATTCCACATTTGTCCATCTTTTTCCTTTTAATCCTTCTGATATATATGTGTTTAGATTTATGAAAAAAAATATATAAAGGATTCCATTGAAGTTTAATGAAGTAGGTGTATGAAGTAGGATGTTTTAAAATGTTTATTGACATTGAGATATTTTCTTTTGTGTAATATCTTTTCCAGTTGGCTTAAATACTAAGAGGGAATTCATTTGATAGATATTGCTGGGAAGTATTCACAGGAAAAGTTTTTCTATACTAAAAGGAGACTAGTGGATTGGGAAGGAAAAGAAGTCAAATAACGTTATCAAACAGTGTTCCACAGAGGTTAATTTTGGTTCAGTCCTTTAGGACAATGTGACACATCAGAGTGTTAGAATCAGAATATTGGACATGTCAGTAACTCCTTAAGATCTGCCCCAAGGGAATATAAATTTTGAAGTTTCATCTCTTGCTGGTCTGCAAAGTGGGTTCTGGTGGCCAGTATAAGCACAGGGAATAATTCCCCTTTTAGCATTGATGTAGTTGCATCCCTCTTGATTCATACAGAATATTTCTAATTATATTTGTTGGTACATATACATATATGCATGTCTATACGAACACACATGATACCCACAAAAATGGGTCAGTTTTGTTAATTGCAAGTGAATGTTAATTCACATGTTCTCATGAAATGTTTTTTGTTTGCCTATTCTAATAGGTATTAAGAGAATTGTGCTAAAGGCTTTATTATGTGAATGATTTTATTTCTCCTTATGATAAGTCAGTTTTTGCTTTATGCATTAGAATGATATTATTGGGAACATACAGATTTAGAATCATTTTAGCTTCCTGTTTTGCTGACCTCTTTATCATGATGAAATATCACTGTTTCCTTCATCATGCACATCTATTCTGTCTGATATGAGGACGGCAGATCCAGTTGCTTTGGTGAGACTTGTTCTCTTTTTCTTACTACACGGTATTTCATTCTCTAGGGCTTCTAGAGGTTGCCTTAGCTTCTTATGGTATGGTGACCTCAGGATAGTTGATCTTATATAGTGACTCAGAGCTCCATGAGATTAAAAAAGAGGCCAGCAGTCTTTCTTTTTTTTTTTTTTATTTTTTATTTTTTTTCATTTTTCTTTTATTATTCATATGTGCATACAAGGCTTGGTTCATTTCTCCCCCCTGCCCCCACCCCCTCCCTTACCACCCACTCCGCCCCCTCCCGCTCCCCCCCTCAATACCCAGCAGAAACTATTTTGCCCTTATCTCTAATTTTGTTGTAGAGAGAGTATAAGCAATAATAGGAAGGAACAAGGGGTTTTGTTGGTTGAGATAAGGATAGCTATACAGGGCATTGACTCACATTGATTTCCTGTGTGTGGGTGTTACCTTCTAGGTTAATTCTTTTTGATCTAACCTTTTCTCTAGTTCCTGGTCCCCTTTTCCTATTGGCCTCATTTGCTTTAAGGTATCTGCTTTAGTTTCTCTGCGTTAAGGGCAACAAATGCTAGCTAGTTTTTTAGGTGTCTTACCTATCCTCACCCCTCCCTTGTGTGCTCTCGCTTTTATCATGTGCTCATAGTCCAATCCCCTTGTTGTGTTTGCCCTTGATCTAATGTCCACATATGAGGGAGAACATACGATTTTTGGTCTTTTGAGCCAGGCTAACCTCACTCAGAATGATGTTCTCCAATTCCATCCATTTACCAGCAAATGATAACATTTCGTTCTTCTTCATGGCTGCATAAAATTCCATTGTGTATAGATACCACATTTTCTTAATCCATTCGTCAGTGCTGGGACATCTAGGCTGTTTCCATAACTTGGCTATTGTGAATAGTGCCGCAATAAACATGGATGTGCAGGTGCCTCTGGAGTAACAGTCTTTTGGGTATATCCCCAAGAGTGGTATTGCTGGATCAAATGGTAGATCGATGTCCATCTTTTTAAGTAGCCTCCAAATTTTTTTCCAGAGTGGTTGTACTAGTCTACATTCCCACCAACAGTGTAAAAGGGTTCCTTTTTCCCCGCATCCTCGCCAACACCTGTTGTTGGTGGTGTTGCTGATGATGGCTATTCTAACAGGGGTGAGGTGGAATCTTAGTGTGGTTTTAATTTGCATTTCCTTTATTGCTAGAGATGGTGAGCATTTTTTCATGTGTTTTCTGGCCATTTGAATTTCTTCTTTTGAGAAAGTTCTGTTTAGTTCACATGCCCATTTCTTTATTGGTTCATTAGTTTTGGGAGAATTTAGTTTTTTAAGTTCCCTGTATATTCTGGTTATCAGTCCTTTGTCTGATGTATAATTGGCAAATATTTTCTCCCACTCTGTGGGTGTTCTCTTCAGTTTAGAGACCATTTCTTTTGATGAACAGAAGCTTTTTAGTTTTATGAGGTCCCATTTATCTATGCTATCTCTTAGTTGCTGTCCAGCAGTCTTTCTTAAAGGCAGGTCTCACAACCAGCCATGGACCAGCCCAAATTCAACAAGAGGAAAGAAGGATCCAATTCTTGAGAGAAGCAGTGTTGATTTGCAATCATCTTCTTAAAAGCATTTTAATTAGTGTATATTAGTTGTGTTGGGGGACTCATTGTGACATTTACATATGTACTTACAATGTACATTAATTAAATTCACTCCCTCCATCATTCTTCCTCATTTTCCTCCCCCTTTCTTAGAACAATCACAGCAGGTTTCATTGTTCTATTTTTACAAATGTTTGCAAAGTACATCTACCATTTTCACCTTCCTTCACCCTACCCATTTACCTTGCCCCTCCCACTGGTACCCACTCCCAGTTAGGACCTGTTTTACCTTCCTGTCTTTTATTTTAAAACCATATATTGATTGTTAAAAGGGGTTTTGCCCTGTTATTTCACACATGTGTATACCATACTTTAATCAGATTAATTCCTTCTATTACTTACTCTCTCTCTATTACCCTGCTACCCTAGTATTTAACAGCTTTCAGTGTATTTCATTATACTATATTCATACACAGCTGCAATGTCTTTCAATATTATTCGCTATCATTCTTTTTGCTTCTTCTGCCTCCCTCTAGTTCCATCGGAGGACCCAATATTACAATCATGTTCTCTCTCTCTCTCACACACACAAACATACACACACACACGTGTGTGTGTGTTTATAATCATATATGTACTTATGTGTATATTTATCTTACAGGTCCAGCTTCCACATATGAGGGAAAACATGTGACCTTTGTCCTTCTGAGGGTGGCTTGCTTCTCTTAACATGATGATCTCCACTTTTATCCCTTTACCTGCAAGCAAAACAATTTCATTCTTCTTTATGGCCAAATAATACTCAATTATGTATATATACTACATTTTCTTAATCCATTTATTAGTAGTAGGGCACATGGAATGTTTCCAAAGCTTAGTTTTTGTGAACAGTGCTCCAATAAACATGGGTGTGCACATGGCTCTATTGTATTCTGGCTTACATTCATTTGAGTATATGCTCAGGAAGGTATTGCTGGATAGTATGGAAGGTGTATTTTTAGTTTTTTGAGGAACCCCTATTTTTCTTTCCATGGTGGTTACATTAACTTGCATTCCCACTGGAAGTGAGTAAGAGTTCCTTTTTTCCCCACACCTTCACCAGCATATGTTGTTTGTGTTCTTGATGATAGCCATTCTGAGTTGAATGAGGTGGAATCTCAATGTAGTTTTGATTTGCATTTCCTTTGCAGCCAAGAATGTTGAGCATTTCTTCGTGTATTTATTGAGTATTTGAGGTTCTTCTTTTGAGAATTGTCTGTTTGAATCTTTGTGCATTTCTTCTTTGGGTTCTTGATTCTTTCAGGGTGAGTTTTTTGAGCTCCCTGTACATTGGTTATTAATTCCTTGTGAGATGAATAGCTTGCAAAGATTTTCTCCCATTCTGTAGACTGTCTCTTCAGTTTGTTGACTGTTTTCTTTGCTGTGAAGAAGATTTTTAGTTTGATGCATTCCTTTCTCTTAATTGCTTGAGCTATTGGAGTTCTTTTCAGGATGTTAATGTTTTCCTGATTTGATGTTGTTTTCCTGATTTTTTTCTCAGTTTATTCATTGTTGGTGTATAGAAATGCTACTGATTTTTGTATACTGATTTTGTATCCTGCTGTTTTGCTGAATGTGTTTATGAAATCTATGAGTTTTTTGGTAGAGTTTTTCAGGTCTTTTAGGTATAGGATTGTATCAGCTTCAAATAGGGATAACTTTCTATTTCCTATTGGAACCCTTTTTATTTCTTTCTCCTGTCTTACTGCTATGGCTAAGAATTTCAGTGCTATTTTAAGTAAGAGTGACCAAGGGACACCCTTGTCTCTTTACTGACTTTAGAGGAAATGGCTTCAGTTTTTTCCTGTTTAGTATGGTGTTGGCTATAAACCTATATAATATACAAACAATTTTGTATTATGTTCCATCTATTCCTAGATTCTTCAGAGATTTTATCATGAAAGAGTGTTGAATTTTGTTGAAGGCTTTTTTTTTCATGTGGTTTTGTTCTTGATTTTGTTTATGTGTTGCATTATGTTTATTAATTTGCATATGTTGTACCATCCTTACATCCCTGGAATGAAACTTACTTGATCATGGTATATGATCTTTTTAATGTGTTTTTGAATTCTTTTAGCAAGTATTTATTACTTTTGAATCTATGTTCATCAAGGATATTGCATATAACTTTCTTTTGTTGATGTATCTTTACTTGTTTTTGTTATTACAGTAATACTGGCATTATAGAATGAGCTTGGTAGTATTCCTTCTTTTTATATTCTATGGAATAGTTTGAGGAGCATTAGTATTAATTCTTCCTTAAAGGTCTGGTAGAATGCAGTAGTAAATATATCCAGGCCTGGATGTTTCCTTTTTGGAAGGTTCTTTGTAACTGTCTCAATCTCATTAATTCTTCTAGATCTGTTTAAGTTGTCTTTGTGCTCTTAGTTCTATATTCATAGATCATATGTATTGAGAAAATTTTCAGTTTCTTCTAGTCTCCAATTTGTTGGCATATGGGTTTTCAAAATACTTCTGAATGATCTGAATTTCATTAGTGTCTTTTATAATATTCCCCTTTTCATCTCTGATTTTCTTAATTTGAATTTTCTCCTTCCTCTTTTAGTTAGTTTGGTTAAAGTTTTGTTCATAATGTTTATTTTTCATAGAGACAACTTTTTTTTCATTAATTCATTTTATTGTTCTTTTGGTCTTCATTTCATTAATTTCTCCTATAATTTTTATTATTTCTTTCTATCTACTACTTTTGGGACTGCTTGTTCTTGTGTTTTGGTTTGAGGTGCATCATAAGGCTGATTTTTTGAGATCTGTCTAATTATCTGATGTGGGTGCTCATGGTTATAAACTTCCTCTTAAGCCTTACTTTGATGTGTCCCATAGGTTCTGGCAAGTTGTGTTTTAATTTTTATTTGAATCTAGGAATTTCTTAATTTCTTTCCTGATTTCTTCAATGACCCTTTGATTGTTCAAGAATGTATTGATCAATCTCCAGAAATTTGAATTTTTTTAATAGTTTTCCTTGTCATCAGCTTCTAATTTCATTCCATTATGGTTTGATAGGACAGAGGGGATTATTTCAATTTTTTTAATTTGTTGAGGTATGCATTATGACCTAGGATGTGACTTATTTGGGAGAAAATTCTGTGGGTTGCTGAGAAAACTGTGTAATCTGCTCCGTGGGATGAATACTCTATAAATGTGTGCTGGGTCCATTTTGTCCATGGTTAATTTAATTCCAGGATATCTCTGTTAAATTTTTTTCTGGATGCTCTGTCCAGATGAGAATGGGGTGTTAAGATCTTCTACTATTATTATATCTGGACCTGTTTTTTCCTTTATGCTCAAAAGTGTTTGCTTTATGAATTTAGGCACACTGATGTTCAGTGCATATATATCTGTAATTGTTATGTATTCTTACTGGATTATTCTATTTATTTAGTAACTTTCTTCTGACTGACTTTTGCTTAAAGTCTGCTTTGTCTGGTATGAGTACAGATATTCATTCTTGTTTTGATTTCTACATGTTTGGCATATCTTTTTCTAATCTCTCACTTTTAGCTTGTGTGTGTCTTTGGTTGTAAGGTGTGTTTCTTGCAGACAAGATTGTTAGAGATTGCTTTTTGATCTAATTAGACAATATGTGTCTTTTGATTGGAAAGTTAAGTCCATTTATATTTAGGGTTATGATTGAGAGGTATTTACTGATTACTTTATTTCTATTGCTTTTTTTTCCAGGTTGATTCTAGCATTGATTGACCTTTACTATTGGCATTGTTCAACTTTAGATTTTGCTGGTTTACTGTGTTGATCATGCTTGCTACATTCCTAGCTCTTATGGGTTTATCAGTTTCCCTTCTGAGTTTTATTCTTTCCTGGCCTCTCATATTTGTGATTTATTTTTTCTTCTGTGTGAAATATTCCCTGAAGTATCTTCTGTAATGCAGCCTTAGTGGATATGAACTGCTTTAGCTTATCCTTATCCTGGAAGGTCCTTATTTTTTCATTAAAAATGAAAAATAGCTTTGTTAGATATGGTACTCTTGGTTGGCAGTTATTATTTCTCAGAGTTTTATTTGTGCTGAGAGGTATGAAGTGATCCTTATGTGTTATTTGTATGTAAGCTGTTGTTTTTTCTCTTGTAGTCTTCAGCATCTTTTCTTTGTTTTCTATTTTTTGCATTTTAATTATGGTATGACATGGAGTTCTTCTTTTCTGGTCATGTCTGTTTGGATTTTGAACTGCTTCATGTACATACATGGGTATCTGTATCATTACATAGAGTTGGGAAATTTTCTGCTATGATTCCTTTAAATTGGTTTTCCATGACTTTAGTGTGTATTCCAGCTCCTTCTTCTACCCTGTGAATTCTTAAGGTCTTTTGATTCTGTTCAAGGGTTCTTGTACATTGCAATCATTGACATTCAGTTTTCTTCCTTTGTGATTATCTGTGTGCAATATCACTTTGATCTTGTCCTCCAGCTCTGATATTCTTTCTTCTGCTTGACCTTGTCTACTGATGATACCATCCACTCTGTTTTTTATTTGATTTATTAGGTTTTCATTTCTAACATTTCTACTTTTTTTCATGATTTCTATTCTTTTACTGAACATGTTGCTGATTTTATTGTCTAGATCTTGGATTGATTTACTAACTTCATTTATCTGTTTGTTTGAATCTTTTTGAGATCATTGATCATTTTTTTTTCTTTTATTATTCATATGTGCATACAAGGCTTGGTTCATTTCTCCCCACTTCTGAATTCTTTATCAGACATCTCAAACAGCTTATAGATTTGAATTCAGTTGTTGAGTGGGGTCTTAGAGGAGACGCTGTCTTGATTTTTCATATTTAAATTTCTACATGATGATTTCCAGATCTGTTGAGCCTAGTTTCTCTTTTACTTCCTTGCATAAGCAGAGAACCTGCTTCAGTAACAAGACCAACAATTCAGCAATAAATCAAATATTTGAATAAGAAACAATTGAAACTTTTATCTGTCTCCTCACTAAGGTTGTATGGAAGCAAAACTATGGTTCCTAGGAAAATGATCTGGGAGCTTAACACTAGTTGAAAAGCATAAGGATTGGAAATTGAGTAATATAGGGGATGAGTGTGGGGATGAAAGGGGAGTAGGAAGAAGTGGAGGTAGGTACAGGAGATAATAGTATGAGAGAACACTATATCACCATAACAGAGAAATTGAGAATGATTTGGGGAAAAAAGAGAAAAAAGAGATAAAGAAAAAAAGACTCTGATATTAAGAAACTAAATCTAAAATTAAAAAAAGAAAAAGATGAAAGTATTTAGCCAAGACATAAGAAATTAAATGAAAAAAAAGTTTATATTTCTCACTGGAGTGTTAATATTCCCTTTGTTTTCAAGTTAATCTTTCTTGTCAAGGTTGTTATGGGAACAGCTTCAGAAGGGCAGGGTTGAGCCTCTGGAGGTTTTCAGCTTGCCAGGCCAGTTTTTCCTCATTTGCAATGAGAGGAAATTCCTAGCAGAGGGTGCAGGCAGGGATGGGGGATGGGAGGTGCCTCACAAGGAAGGGCAGCAACTCAGACCCTGTGGTTGACACACTTGAGGGCAATTCTCTTATCAAAGTACTTTGCCAGCAGAGTTGTTTTGGGATCCCATGGCCTCCATAGATAGGGATTGACACTTTCTGTTCAAATTCAGAGAGATTTGAGTGGTGGGGCCCATCATTCAGTGATGGGCAGTTCAGACACAAGACATGCTGCACTCCTTCTAAGATTCTTGTTGTCTTTGGTTCTGAAGTTTATCTTGGTTCCTTCAGTCATGTGGAGTGTGTGGCACTCACCCTGCATTCAGGCAAATAGTGTCTGTGAAATTTTTAAACCCCCACTAGCTTGCTGTGTTCATGAAACTGGAGAGTTTTGGACCAAAGGCCCAAACTCCTGAGATTCCATATGTCAGGTCCAGCCACCTGCCCCTAAATGCCAAATGAAGAGGCATGGTGAAGGCAGAGAATGGATGTTTATTACAGGACTCAGGACATGCCATGGGAGGAGGTAGAGTAAGTGCTCAGCTCATCCTCAGCCATATTTGGTGTACAGACATGAGCTATAGGTTTAAGTAAACAAAAGAACTGGCGGCTTGGGACAAAAGTATGCATAATTAAACAGTCCCAATCACAGGTGTGTTCTGGTTAACCATTATCTCAGTCCAAGGGTTCCCAGAGGGGTTCTGGAGAAGATGTCACTGTCATCACTTGAGGGTAGTGATGTGGTTCCCATGAGATGATTACTCTTGCAACAGGGTGCAACCTCATCATTACAGATAATTATCCTCATTTGGCAGGAATGCAGGGAGAGGGAAGGGAGATAATGAGAGATATAATGAGTGCAACAGTGAAACAAACAAACAAACAAACAAACAAAAAATGGATTTGAGGAATGTCACCTGGGGTGAAACCAGAGAAGGTCACTTTGTCCCCAAAGGTTAAAATGGCCAATGAAATAGTATGTGACCATGTATGGGACAAGCTGTACCTCCCATTTCTGTAACCTGCTCTAAATGGTACATAAGGAGAGCCCCCTTTGTTCTCAGGAGGAGTGTATGGGAGGAATTCACCTCCTTCTCTCCCTTTTGTGGAAGGAAGGATATAAGGTTTCCTGAAAGAAAGCTCAGATTTGCCAGGATACTGTCAAATACCTCAGGTTTCACCTGTCACAAGGACAATGAAGACTGGGCCCTGAGAAGAAACAGGCTGTCTACTCCATTCCAGCCTCCGAGACCCATCAACAGATTAGAGAATTTCTAGGGGCTGCCGGTTTCTGCCAGATCTGGATCCCCAATTACTCTCTCTTTGCAAACCCCTTTATGAAGCCACAAAGTGGGGAGAAAAGGAACCCATGGTATGGGGAGAAGAGCAAGAGAAAGCCTTTAAAGAAATTAAGAAGGTATTCACAAATGCCCCTGCTTTGTGCTTGGTAGATGTGATGAAGCCCTTTTTCCTATATGTACATGAGAGACTGGGGACAGCTGTAGGAGTCTTGACCCAGCTGCTAGGTTCCTGGTACCACACAGTGACCTATTTATCAAAGCAACTTGATTCTTTGGGACAAGAACTAACAATCCAAGTTCCCCACTCTGTTTTGACTCTTATGGAATATAAAGGAAATTATTGGTTGACAAACTCCAGAATGGTCATATATCAAATCATGTTATGTGAAAACCCATGAATCCAACTAGGGGTTGTTAAGTCTCTTTAGAGTCCCCCAGCCATCCCATTGCCAGCTGATTCTGTCCCCCTAGAGCATGAATGTTAAAAGGTTATGGATGAGTTGTTCTCCAACTAACTGGACTTTACTTATCAGCCTGTCAGTCATCTGGACATTGAGTATTTCACAGATGGCAGCAGCTTTGTCTGGGATAGCACACGTTTTGCTGGATATACAGTAGTGACTCTGGCTGCTGTCACTGAAGCATGTCTGCTGCCGGTTTGGACCTCTGCACAAAAGGCTGAGCTCATTGCTCTCATGCAGGTGTTCCAGCTTGTTGCAGGAGTGCAGGTAAACATGTATACGGACTCTAAATATGCCTTTACTACCACACATGTCCATGGAGCCCTATATAAAGAAAGGAGGCTCATTAACTCGGGAAGAAAAAATATTAAGTATGGTCAAGAAATTCTGGAATTGCTAGAAGCTATGTGGGCCCCTAATTGAGTAGCAGTCATGCACTACCAAGGGTACCAGAAGGGGGAGACAACAGCTGTTTGGAGAAACCAAATAGCTGATAGGGAAGGCAAGTAAGCAGCCCTCACAAGAGGACAAACCTCAGCCTTACTGACAGCTGCTTGTTCCCATGCACCTTATCTGAATGGAACCCATGGTACTTCACAAGAACAGGCTTGGTTTGAGAATGAAGGAGGAAGTTTCCTGTCAGGCAGGTGGTAGAAATTTGTCAGTGGTCATATTGCAATTCCACGATCACTACCTCCCACATTTTTCAAGAAGTTCCATGAAGGAACTCACTGAGGACAAACAGCTCTCAAGATTACCTTGTCCCAGCATTTTTATGTCCCCAAGCCCTCCAGCGTTAAGTAAGACAGTATGTGAAAGGTGCAGTCTGTGTGCCAAAAACAATCCCTGACAAGGGCCAAGAGTGCTACCCCAGGTGCAAAGTGTTGGAGGAACTCCTTTTGAAAACCTGATTGTGGACTTTACTGAGATGCCACAGGCCAGAGGATATAAATATTTGCTGGTGTTTGTGTGCACCTTCTCAAGAAGGATGGAAACCTTCCCTCTTTGAACTGAGAAAGCCTGGCAAGTGGCCAGGTGCCTGTTAAAGGAAATTGTCCTTCAGTTTGAAATACCTGTGTCTATTGGATCAGACAATGGGATGGCCTTCATGGCTGAGGTGGTACAGTTGGTGGCTAAGGGCTTAGGAATAACTTGGAAGCTGCACATGGCCTACCACCTCAAAGTTTAGGGAAAGTAGAATGCATGAACAAGACTCTAAAATTGCAATTGGGAAAACTATGCCAGGAGGCCCACCTACAATGGGATCAGTTACTGCCCATTGCCTTGCTCAGTATTAGGTCTAGACCCACCAAGAAGATGGGTCTCTCCCCTTTTGAAATTCTTTTTGGATGCCTACCCCTTTAGTCAAGGGCCCGTGAGGGCACCTTATGGAACTAGGTGATCTCTCCCTGAGACAGCGGATGCAGGTCCTTGGGTTGACTCTCTTAGAAATCAATGGGTAAGAGAGAGAGACTCCCTATTAGCCTGACAACTCCCTGACAACCAGGGGATGCCATTTCAGAAAAGGAATGGAATGTTCAACTGCTGAAGCCCCACTGGAGGTCCCCTTTTGTTGTTGTTTTATCCACCCCCACTGCAGTTAGGGTAGCAGTGATCACTCCCTGGATCCACCACAGCTGAGTGAAGCCAGCTTCCCTCGAGTGGGAGTGCATCCTTGACTCAGCTTCACCATGTATGATCACCCTCCAGAATGCCCATGCACATCCCAGGCAGGATCCAGCTTCCCAGAAGACAGCAGGAGACCATGAATGATGAGATATCAGCCCTGCTCTAGTCACTCCCGAAGCTGACTAGTCTATGCACAGTGGAAACTTGAGGAGTCACCCATCTCACCTTTGAGGACACAACCCTTCTGTGTTTTCTTCTTGCTCATCTTGGTCAGCTGTCTATCAAGGGAGCCCCAGGCCTTGGACTGTGACTCATTCATACATACTACCTGAGTGGGAAGTGTTATCAAAACCCTGTTTTTGCAACTTATTTTTATGCAGGCACAGTTGTTGGGTCATGCACCCACAAACATACCACCTACTCAGTGTTCTGTCATGATGGTCAGTATATCTGTTTTAACCCTATATATTGCCCTCAGGAGCAATGGCTAGAGGTCCAAAGCTTCACCAGCACCAGGGAACTTATTAGCTGGGTTTATAACTCCAAAATACCAATACCTATATACTATGATGTATGCATTGTAATAGCTAAAACACTGTCTATCAACCTCAGAGTATTGGAAACACCTGCAGAAGCCTGGCCTGGGAGAAAGCTTATATGTCAAATGATAAGTACATGTGCTGGGGAGACAACTCTTGGCCATGTAGTGATGCAAGCTGTAACTACTACCCATACTGGAGTTGTATTTCATGGGCTACCTGGCAAAAGGCAGAACCCTTCACCCTTCTTCAGAAAGGAATAGCAACCTCTAACTGCTCCCTTGGCACATGTAACCCCATAAATTTTACTATACTTAAGCCTTCAGATTGGCTTAATGATAAATGGAAAGGGGATTGATCCCAGGACTCTGCTGCACCTCAAATTACTAACTATTACCCATGAGAGCTCCTCATACCAGGTCTTTCACTCCTATGAGGAGATGCAAAGTGAGTTTCCCATCTCAGTTAAAACCAAAAACCTGTTCCTCTCACTGAGTCCATAACCCAAACTCTATATGTAACTTCGTGTTATGTTTGTGGAGAGATGAGTATGGGAGACCATTGGCCATGGGAGGCAAGAGAACTAAACCCACAAGAGCTCTCTAATGAAACCACTCTCCCTAGCTACAGGGAAGAGCATTTGGCTCTTAAAAGGCTCTATTGTCAGGAATAATTACTGTATCTCCTGTCCAAAAGGCCATTCTCCACCCCGGTAGGGGACTTCACCTGCTTAGGACAAAAGTTTTACAATGATACTGCTTAGGAGACTCGGTGGTGGGGGGTCCCAATCACACAGAGCCCTAGCCTCATCTGCTGGCTAACTTCCCTAAGCCTGCAATAGCCTGGAATAATCTAACCGTGGGCACAGAGTGGCAGGTGCCTAAGGGGCTGTACTGGATCTGTGGGAAATGAGCTTACACATCCCAATGACTGGTTCACATCCTGTGTGCTGGGGACCATCTGGCCTTCTTTCTTCTTGCTCCCCCTCAGCAAGGCGAAAAATTAGAAGTCTCCATATATGAGGAAGGGACAAACAGGAAAAAGCAAGACGCCCTACAAATAAGGGACTGGAAGGATGATGAATGGCCTCCAGAGCAGATCATTCAATATTATGGTCCTGCCACGTGGGTGGAGGATGGCTCCTGGGCTATCACACCCCAATCTATATGCTCAATCACATCATTTGGCTTCAGGCAGTGGTTGAGATTATAACTAATGAAACAGCTAAAGCCCTCAACATGTTAGCCAAACAACAAACTAAAATACCCAAGGCCATCTACCCAAACCATTTGGCTTTAGACTATATGCTAGCTTCAGAGGGTGGGGTATGTGGAAAGTTCAATCTGAGTAACTGCTGTTTATAGATTAATGATGGGCAAAAGGTAATTAAACAGAAAAAAAGAATGGATTTGAGGACTGTCACCTGAGGTGAGACTAGAGAAGGGTCACCTCACCCTAGAGGTTAAAATGGCCAATGAAATAGTATGTGACCATGTATGGGACAGGCTGTATCCTCCATTTCTGTAACCCACTCTAAATGGTATATAAGGAGAGCCCACTTTGTTCTTGAGGCTCAGCCTTTGGATGTGACTCCACTGAGTTGCTCCTGGCTTCTTAATAACCTTCCTTCCCAAAAGCTTTGGTGCCCCGTCTCTCTGTCTGAGCCGTCCAACAATAGTCTGTCCTGCAAGTCTCTGCTGTTCCTTGTGGGAAGTTTCAGTCCCTTGTCACAAAGATGTTATCAGTTTTGTCCTGAATCCAAGGTGATCACAAAGTGACTGCAAGGAGAATGCTTAGAGCAAAGACAGATATGAAATGGAGGCAGGAATGCCAAGCTTCTCCTGTTTCTATTTAAGTCCTGTGCCCAAGTAAGGAGTCAGTGCTTTTCAGCAAAAGTAATTTGAATGCTTCTTACATTCACACTGAGTCTCAGTTGGTCTTTGTGTGATTTTATGACTGTGTGACTTTAGTCTGTGTGCTTAGCCTAAGGTTTTCTTAGCGGTCAGGTGTGCTGAACTGGCCAATGATGGACTGAAACTGTCTCGCCCACTTGGTTTGTTTCTAATCCCTTCTGTACAGTCTGGATGATGACACACAGATGTTGGTCAGCCTGGACGAGGTTTCCTGATCTGCTCTTAGCCCTCTGTGAAATTGTCTTGGTGGTCTCATGAGTGACTTTTGCAGGAAGCCTTGCAATCATCTTTAATTTGTCATGTACCTTTTGGAGAATTATTTATAGTCTCTTGGCAAAACAGCATAGTAATAATGACAGCTAACTTCCAATGGTTAGTACCCTACATTGTGTGTTATTTTATTTAGTCATTGTATTAGTCTGTTTATTATGAGATTATGTTATAATCTCACATAATTACATTAATATAACATTGTGAGATAAGATCTACGAATATATCAAAAAGTTTTTGTTAACAAAATAGCTCCGATGGATTAACTTTACAGGGAAAAGAGGTTTACTTAGCTCACAGTTATGGAGATTTGAGGCATGGCACTGGTGTCAGCATTGGCTTGGCTCTGGAAAGGACCCCGTGCAGATGGTGTTAAAATGGCAAGAGCATATGTGGAAGGAGGCGATCACATCTGAAGATAGGAAGCTAGAAAGTGATTCAGGGTTCGACTCCTTCTTTTAACAACTTGCTCTCAAGAGAACTCAGAATTCTGTGACAGTTACCTTAATCCCTTTGGTTGGCAGCACCCTCAATGGCTTACAACCACCACCGGGCCCACCTCTTTTTTTTTCCCTTGTCCTTTTTTTTGTGTGTGTGTGGTACTGGGGTTTGAACTCATGGTAGGCATATGCTCTACCACTAGAGCCACTCCTCCAGCCCTGTCCCTTTTTTAACTTAAAAAAATATGCTATGGGAAAAGAACACCAGCTATCCAGACTGCAGGTGGGTCAGTTATCAGGTAGGTTTCCTCCCTGCACAGACACTCTGTTCCCCAACCTTGCACAGCCTCTGCTAGAGACATCTGAGACACATCCATTCAAATACTTTTAGAAAAATGTATAAACATCTGTCATTTTTTGAAGGTAGCATTTTTACATTGTTCTTGAAAACAAAGCAAGGTTGCAATCAATGAACATTTCTCCTTGTTCAACCAGCAAACCTTGACCATGAAGGATTTTCTTTTGGGTCTTAAATTTAACTCCTTATGCTAATTAGAATATTATAACCACTTCAAGATCAGAGGATGCTACAATGTGATGTACCTAATTTCTTTTCATAACAATCTATTTGTCCTATAATAGATGTCTAATTTTATTTTGCAAAAATGAATCATTGCATGCAGAAGGGCACATAGCAATTTGCTTATTTTAAACTTACCTATTTCCTATAAGCCTCACCTCTTGCAACACCTCAGTACCACCCTGAGGACCAACCCTGCAATAGATAAGCACTTGGAAGATAAACCATGTCCAAACCACAGCGGTCATTATAGCACTGTGAGTCAGGACCTATGAATATATCAAATATTTTCCTTTACACATTGTTTAATTGTGTGCATATATTTAATCATACCAACTAAACAGAATACATACTTATTATAAGAAAAGCTAAAATTATACAGAAATATATAGAGTAAAAATGCAATTTCCTCCAGGACCCTTCTATTTCTCTCTTTTTCTGAGGAAACAATAGCTAACAATCTACTATGTATCTACCTGGAACTTTTCCTGTGAATTCTCATTTCTGTATCTTTGCTTACATATTATTCTTGCCCCTGGTAAATTTGGTGCTAGATGAGATGCACTCATGCAGGAAATACAGTTCAAAGCAAACAAATGAAAATAAGAAAACCTACCCTGGTCCCTATTTTGTAAGGTTCTTGTCTTTCCTCTTGTTGGTAAAATATTGTTAGCTGTTTCCCACTACTTTGATGACTTTTAAATGCTTCAAGCAAAGACACAATTTCTATTCTCTAGAGACTATTTTGTTCATCACCAATCATAGGTCTATAATGCATGTCAGAAATGTAGGTGCGCAATGCATTTCAAACAAAGTGAATGTCAACAAGCCAGGTTTCACATATAAGTGCAGTTTCTCAGTACTTGATTTATGTGCAAGTCTTAGGGTTAAAAATCTTCCTTAAACATAACTGATTCCTAACTTTAGAAGACATTACTAAATACCTTGTTTATTTTCAGTGTGATTTTCATATAAAGTGAATTTTACTTTAAAAATCTTACATCTGTAAATACTGAAATATTTCATACTAATATAGCACATAGAAGAATGCAAAATTATTCATAGTATTTCTTTATTTCAGGGTAATAAGTCAGTACAAGTTCAGCAAGCCTGTGCCATCATGGTCATCAGAGAATTGTCTTTACCATGTTCCTAAACAAGAAATAGATTTGAATAATTGAATCTAGACTTTTACTGTTTTATAACATATGCTATTAATCCATTAAGCTCAATAGCCACAATTCATGCTCTGATGAATTTAAAATATTTGTGTCTGATTGGCTCACATTTAGTTCTATGATATGTGAATTATAATAAACTTTGTTTCTACAAGGCTGAATTTTTTATCTGAATGCTTGATCTTGACTCTTTCCCTACCCCCCAATTTTTTGGTCATTTTTTCTTTTATCATTTCCTTTTTCTTGAATATGCAAACCTCCTCTTCTAGAGGACTCCTATCTATAAGTCAGTGTTAGTATTTCTCCACTCTATAGCGTGAGGTGTCAGTGTGTCTTATTTGCTTGTTTTATAGTTGAGTTGCTTATTTTGTTATTGTTACATTTACACAATTCCTTATATGTTCTGGACATGAACTCTTTTTTCAGACACAACTTTCAAATCATTTTTGGTTTTCAAATATTTTTCCCTAGGTGATGATTTATGTTTTCAACCTCTTCATGTGGTTTTTTACAAAGTAAAAGCTTTAAATTTTGATGAAGTCTAATTATGTTAACTTATGGATAGTATTCTCAGTGTTATCTTTAAGAAGAACTCTTGGCCTACTCCCTGCTCATGAAGATTTCCTTTCATTCTGTTCCAGTAGTTTAACATTTTATATATACAATCTATGATCTATTTTGAGCAGATTTGTGTATGAGGTATGAGGTCAGGTCAGACTTATTTTTTGACTACAGATATCCCATAGTGTTAGCAAATTTTGTTGAAAAGACTGCCTTCTAGTCCTATCAACATCAGTTGGACATACTTGTGTGAGTCTACTTATGGTCTTTCTATTCTGTGCCATTGATCTTTATGTGTCTTTTTCACCAACAATATCAAACTGTCTTGATTACTATGGTTATACAGTAAGTCTTAAATAAGTTGTGCAGTTCTCTCACTTTATTCTTCTTTTTCAATAATGTTTAGCCGTCATAGCTCTTTTGTCTTCCAATAATAATTTGTGATGTACTTGTTTTACACATTTTTAATCCTAGTCTCTATCCTGAGTGGAGTGGCTAGAGTTAGCAAATTTAAAAAAAAATCCTAGTTAAATTTGAATTTTAGACAGTGAATAGTTCTTAGTATAGTACATCCGAAGCATTGAGTCATACTTAGGGTAACCGGTTTCTTTTGTTTATCTGAAATTTAATTTTAGCTTGGCATCTTGTATTTTACCTGGTATCCTACTCTATGTACCAGGAGAAAGAAATTTTTTGTGCCTGGATATCACACAGATATATTAGTGCATTGAATTTATTATATCCACCTTCTCACTTATATCTCTTTATGAATTCTGTATTTCAATTGTGTCCTTACCCACCTACCTTGAAACTTAAGCTTGCAGCTGAGAATTATCCTCATTGTTTTCTCTTTCACACCACACTCATCAGTCAGCAAGTAGTTTGTGTTATTAAAGCATCTCTAGGATAGCCTGTCTCCTCTGTATCCATTGCTATTCCTTCCTTGATTCTCATAGGGTGTCTTAGAAATGGTGCTGTGATCTTTAGTCTCCCCCTTCCAATCCTTCTCTACATTGTCACCAGAGTCATATATCATGGAGTTTCTTACCCCAGGGAATGTAGTGTACATTGATTACTCTTATCTTTGCTCGTTTTTCCTTGCTAAATTTTTATGCTTTCTTCCAGAGTTACTCTTTTTGGTAGTGCCAGGAAAGCAGGCATGTCTGGATTTGGGATTAGTGGCAGGGTTTAGATTATCAACAGAGGAAGGCTGGTTCTGTCATGATATTTAGTTGGGACTCGGAGTTCCCAGTTTATCAGCCTTAGCACAGTGGGAAAAATGGATAAGTATATACATGTATATAGCAATAAAGTGGGGAGTCTCTAGGCCAGGAGTTCCATGGCACTGCCATCATCAATAAGACTGTTGAGATAGGATAAGCCAGTGTGTGTCATAATTCATGGAGTACCTCTTCAACTGCAGCACTATGTAGAAATAACAGGGACAAAAGGCAATTGATAAATGGGGCTCCTAGTACAGTGCATTATATTGTACTTGTTCTTTTTTCCCTATGTACATTTCTTTGAGTAACATACTACATTTCATTTTCAGCCAACTTTTGACTCTCCTGTTGTTTTTTTTTTTTGAAGAACCACTTCTGAGGCTGGGAGTGCAGCACTTGCCTACCATGGCTGAGGCTCTGGGTTCTATCCTTAGTAACTGGAGAGGGAAAGAAATGAACCACTATGTCTTGACCATGTTGCTAGAGTGCCAGGATGTTCCCTAACCAAATTCTATAAACAGATGGCCATGGGGTCTATATTCTCACAGGTCACAGTACATATGCTAGTCCTGTTGAGCTAGGCTGTAGTCATCAGGTGCACTGGTTGAGCAGCCTTGCCATGGCCATGGGGTGGCTTGGCATTCATAAGTACATCTTTCATGTGTGAGTACTGCTGTTCATTTATTTGCTTATAGGGGTATTTGTGTTTATCACTTGTTTGGGAGAAGTAGATATTATTTCTGGCTAGACTGCCACTAGAAGATTGTCTTTTTTAAAACAGCAAACCTCCTTTGCTATATTCTTTATTTTTGAAACTGTCATATTTGGTTTATGTGGATGAAGGCTAACAGTTACACATACAACAAGCCCATTGCAAACAGGGAAAATCCTCACAATATACTTTGAATTCTTCTTGTCTTCTTAGCCTTTTTTTGACTTAATTGTTCCAGGCTTTATAGCTGGAAACTTAGCTGCTTTCAATTTGTACCTGGATGTGCAGGCATATCTGGCCATGTGTGGACACTGTTGTGACAACTCAGGGAGAGTCTTTCTTCCTGGGTAAGATACTTTCTGTGCACAGTGCTGGGATTCAGAGCTATTTGGGAAAACCTAAAATGTTACTGGGTGGCCTGACAAATGCCTATTTGAACTTGAGAAGAGAAGAGATTCCCATATTAGAACATATTCTGGAAGAAGAAGAGTCTAGCCACTGTGAACTTAGCAACCTTTGTTTAGTAGGGACAGGAGCAAACTCTGAGCACTGTACAGTTTCTATTACACTAATCTGACTTCTATCCAACTGCAGGGAAATATGTTTGGGTCCTTGGAAACAAAAGGCTAAAAGTAAAGTGCTATATATGAACTGTGAAATATACCAGAGACCCACTTCTGCTCTGGTGTCCGCTAAGAAATATCAAATGTTAGTGCCATCATCTCAGATCTTTCCATAGCTCTGGAATTCTGAGGCCTGAGACTCATCACTGAAAAGGAACACTGTGACCAGGGGAACTGTGGTAGAAGCCCTCATTTCTGAGGCAGGAACAGGGAGGCTGAGCCAATTCCATTGGAAAACAGAAAATAAACCCAGGACCTGGAAGATAATAGGGAGTTGGAAAATTGCCTTACATACCTGATAGACTATCTGTGAAGACTGGTGAGTATTTGCTGTGCTTTTGAGTTGCATGGCTACCCAGGATTTTGTATTTGTCCTTGAGCATGTGTGAAACACCCTGTGGCAGTCCCAAGAGGATATAGAGAAAGAGAACACTAAACCAGGGTAACATTGTTGGCTTGTAGGTTTGTGCTTAAATTCAATTAAGGTTAATTAGTCTGGTCATTAGGGATATTTACACAAATTATGAGTTAACATTTGGAAACATAATATGACAATGGCAGAAAACTAATTTGGCTGGAATTATATCATTTCTAAACTATGGGGCAATATATTGCTAAATGTTTCATATGTACAATGTAAAGCACAAAGTTGAGTCCATGATAAATCAAATTTGGCTATTTAGGCAATTGTTCCTATATACATTCTTATGTCAATCTTCAAATGCTTTTATCTCATTTACATAAAAATATCAGGAGGTAAGCTACCAAACTCCAAATTTGAACAAATTTTATTCTTTGCACACACACACACACAGACACACACATACACTCACACACACTATAGAAAGAAGTGAGTGGATCTGCCTTTAGAAATGAGAAAGGTTTTACTCAGTGCCCGAATCAGATGTGTGTACATCAGAAGCAGGTTTGATTTTCATCCATTTCTGCTTCCAACAATGCCCTCCATCTGCCATCAATTTACAAATTCCTCCATCCTGACAAGCAAGTAAATCCTTTCGGTGATCTTTAAAAAAATCAATCATTGACATGAAAGCCCAGGGAAATAGATTTGCATTCTTTGGTAAATGTTTCCTCATCTCCTTTCCCCCTGCCAGAACTTGTATTCTTTAGATTGACTTTAGGAAGTACAGAGAAGAAAGAATGCATTCATTTGGAATGAAAATCCATAGATCTGATATGCTGGTTGCCCAGTGTTCAATAAGTTCCAGAGGAAATATAATCTATTAACCTAATGGACAAAGGGTGTTTGCAGTCATATTCATCACTCACAGGCATGTATTAGCCTAACTTTTCTATTTTGATTATCTTGAGGCAAAATGTACTCAAAATGTATTTACATCCCATTGGATATTAAAAGTGTGCTACAAAAACTTAAGCAATGTATTGATCTATGGAACAGAATAGGAAACCTAACAATACACCCAAGTAAGAAAAGAATCAGACAGAATTTCAAATCAATGAGGAAAATTTGAATGTTGTCAGCATAACTCAGTCACCATCTGAAAAAGAGAATGAAGCTGGACTTAAAACAAGATAAATTCCAAATGGATCAAATATTGAAAAGAAAGAGAAAATGGCAAAGATCATAGATGAAAGTATGACATTATCTTTCAATATAATTCTAAATTTGATTTACATCCCTAAAGCCATAAAACAAATGATTTTGATGTAACTTCAACTTCAAAACATTTCTGCAGGACAATCAGCCATCAAAAACAAACAAACAAAAGCATTTTCAAAGGGAAATGAGATTTGCAACTTATATAATAGAAAAGGGACAGTGTTTTTGAACACTGTTAGATCTTTTAAAATCTAAAATAAAAAATAACCTAATAGAAAGATGATCAAGAAGAGAACTATAAATGTCTTTAAAATATCTGCAAGCATACAAAGTTTTACTCACAATGAGAGATGCAAATTAAAAATACAAATTTACTACACAACAAATTTGTAGAGCTTGTCAACACATATTGACATGGTTGTAAGAGCCTTTTGATGTACACACACACACACACACACACACACACACACGTGTATATACATATATATTCACCAGTTAGATAGTACTTATCAAAATATTTTATTACATGTCTTTTGCATGAGCACTGCCACTCCTACATACAAGTATAATAGTAATCATAAAGACAAGAGACCTATGTACAAGGATCATCATTGTAGAAATGATAAAAGATTGAAAACAACTTAAAATCATTCAGTAATATATTGGTTAAAAATAGTTATTTTCATATTATGGAATACTTTGTATATTATAGTCAGCTATAATATATTTCCAAGACAGATTATTGGAGATAAAATCAAGATTCCTCATAATAAACATTGTACATTGTCATTTATATATACATGTATTCATCACCTATATGTGAAGGGTTATTTCTCCAGAAGTATCTCAAAATAACCTGCCAACTATTTTAGAAAGAATGTCAGAGAAATATGTCTGGGGATATAAAATGGGCAGGGGTAGGAGGGAGAATCTTTTTACTAGATGCCTCTCACAGTTTTTTTGAACTTTTTGCTCTAAAAAAACTAACTATTCCAAAAATGGCCAGGCTTAGAAAGACAAAGGCCCCATGTTTTCTCTCATAGGTGGAAGACAGACACAATACAAACACAGGCAATATTAGGAAAAACAAGTTATGCTGAAGGGAGGTCACTAGCAGGAGAGGGAAGCTAAAAGGAGGAAGTTAAGTAGGTGAATATGGGTGATGTACTTTCTATATAGGAATGAATGTAGACATTTTAAACCTGTTAAAATCACCATAAGAAGGGGACTAATGTAGAAAGGAGAAAAATAGAGGGGATGAACCAATTTGGGCTATAATACATCTATAACTGGAAATGTTACAATCAAACTCCCTGTATAGCTATCTTAAACAAACAAAAATGTGGTTTTTCCAAAAACAGAGAACAGGAAGGTAAAACAGGTCCTTTCTGGGAGGAGGAAGAATATGAGAAAAGGGTATAGGAGGGTGACTGTAGTGGAAATATTATGTACTCATGTATGAAAATGGAAAATGAGACATGTTAAAACTATTCTAGGAATAGGGGGAGGGGAAATTAAGGAGAATGATAAATTGGTTTCATCCCCTTTCTTTCTCCTTTCTACCTTAGTCCTCATTTATGATGATTTCAACAGGTTTAAAAATTCCAAGACAATAAAAATAGAGAATTTGAAAAAGCAAAAGAAGAAATAAAGGAAACCATAGAAGCACTGTATAAACACCAAAGTGAAAGAGAGAACACAATGAATAAATGGATAAATGAACTCAGGACAAAAATAGACAACAATAAAGAAGAAAACTGCCAGGATATGGAAAACCTCAGAAAAAAGAATGAAACAGAACTGCAAAACAAAACGGAAGGCCAATCCAGCAGAATAGAGCAAACAGAAGACAGAATCTCAGAACTTGAAGATGAAATGGTAATTAAAGGAAAAACCAAAGAACTATTAATTAAACAACTCAAGACCTGTGAAAAGAAAATGCAAGAACTCACTGACTCCATCAAAAGACCAAACTTGAGAATCATGGGCATCGAAGAAGGAGAAGAGGTGAAAGCGAAGGGAATGCGTAATCTATTCAACAAAATAATAATGGAAAATTTCCCAAATCTAGAGAAAGATATTCCCATACAGATGCAAGAGGCCTCCTGGACACCAAACAGACCAGATCAAAATAGAACTACCCCATGACATATCATCATTAAAACAACAAGTTCAGAAACTAAGGAAAGAATATTGAAGGCTGTAAGAGAGAAAAAACAAGTAACATACAAAGGTAAACCCATCAAAATAACAGCAGACTTCTCAACAGAAACATTAAAAGCAAGAAGAGCGTGGGGTGAGATCTTCCAGGCATTGAATGAAAATAACTTCAACCCCAGGATACTCTACCCAGCAAAGCTATCATTCAAAATAGATGGAGCAATAAAAGTCTTCCATGATAAGCAGAAACTAAAACAATATGTGACCACAAAGCCACCATTACAAAAGATTCTGCAAGGGATCCTGCACACAGAAAGTGACACCCAACTTAACCATGAAAAGGCAGGCAGCACCAAACCACAGGATAAGAATAAGCAAGACAGTAGAGAGTAACATCAAGTTAGGTACACACAATCAAACCTTCAAACAACTAAGACAACTAAATGGCAGGAATCACCACATACCTATCAGTACTAACGCTTAATGTTAATGGACTTAATTCACCCATCAAAAGACACCGTTTGACAAAATGGATTAAAAAAGAAGATCCAACAATTTGTTGCTTACAGGAGACTCATCTCACCGACAGAAATAAGCATATGCTTAGGATGAAAGGCTGGAAGAAGATTTACCAAGCCAATGGCCCCCAAAAACAAGCAGGAGTAGCAATACTTATCTCTGACAAAGTAGACTTCAAACCTACATTGATCAAATGAGATAAAGAAGGACATTCCATACTAATAAAAGGGGAAATAGACCAAAAGGAAATAATAATCATCAATCTGTATGCACCCAATGTCAACGCACCCAATTTCATCAAACATACCCTGAAAGACCTAAAAGCATATATAAACGCCAACACAGTGGTTGTGGGAGACTTTAACACACCATTATCATCAATAGATAGGTCATCCAAACAAAAAATCAATAAAGAAATCCAAGATCTAAAATATGCAATAGATCAAATGGACCCAGTTGATGTCTACAGAACATTTCATCCAACCTCTACACAATATACATTCTTATCAGCAGTTCATGGAACCTTCTCCAAAATAAGGTCATAACCTAGGGCACAAAGCAAGCCTCAGCAAATATAAGAAAATAGAAATAATACCATGCATACTATCTGACCACAATGCAGTAAAAGTAGAACTCAACAACAAAAGTAAAGACAAAAAACATGCAAACAGCTGGAAACTAAATAACTCATTACTTAATGAAGAATGGATCATCGATGAAATAAAAGAGGAAATTAAACAGTTCCTGGAAGTCAATGAAAATGAAAAGACAACCTACCGGAACCTATGGGACACAGCTAAGGCAGTCTTGAGAGGAAAGTTTATAGCCATGAGTGCATATATTAAAAAGATTGAAAGATCCCAAATCAATGACCTAATGATACATCTCAAACTCCTAGAAAAACAAGAACAAGCAAATCCCAAAACAAGTAGAAGGAGAGAAATAATAAAAATAAGAGCTAAAATCAACGAAATAGAAACCAAAAAAACCATACAAAGAATTAATGAAACAAAAAGTTGGTTCTTTGAAAAAATAAACAAGATCAATAGACCCCTGGTAAACCTGACTAAAATGAGGAGAGAAAAAACCCAAATTAGTAGAATCGGGAATGCAAAAAGGGAGATAACAAAAAACACCATGGTAGTCCAGGAAATCATCAGAGACTACTTTGAGAACCTATATTCAAATAAATTTGAAAACCTTAAAGAAATGGGCAGATTTCTAGATACATATGATCATCCAAAACTGAGCCAAGAGGAAATTAATCAAATGAATAGACCTATAACACAAAATGAAATTGAAGCAGCAATCAAGAGTCTCCGTAAAAAGAAAAGTCCAGGACCTGATGGATTCTCTGCTGAATTCTATCAGACCTTTAAAGAAGAACTGATACCAACCCTCCTTAAACTGTTCCACGAAATAGAAAGGGAAGGAAAACTGCCAAACACATTTTATGAAGCCAGTAGTACACTTATCCCAAAACCAGGCAAGGACACCTCCAAAAAGGAGAACTATAGGCCAATCTCCTTAATGAACATTGATGCAAAAATCCTCAACAAAATAATGGCAAACCGAATTCAGCAACACATCAAAAAGATTATTCACCATGACCAAGTAGGCTTCATCCCAGGGATGCAGGGGTGGTTCAACATACGAAAATCAATAAACATAATAAACCACATTAACAGAAGCAAAGACAAAAACCACTTGATCATCTCAATAGATGCAGAAAAAGCCTTTGATAAGATCCAACATCATTTCATGATAAAAGCTCTAAGAAAACTAGGAATAGAAGGGAAGTTCCTCAACATTATAAAAGGTATATATGACAAACCTACAGCCAGCATTATACTTAACGGAGAAAAACTGAAACCATTCCCTCTAAAATCAGGAACCAGACAAGGATGCCCACTATCTCCACTCCTATTCAACATAGTACTGGAATTCCTAGCCAGAGCAATTAGGCAAGAAGAAGGAATAAAAGGAATACAAATAGGTAAAGAAACTGTCAAAATATCCCTATTTGCAGATGACATGATCCTATACCTTAAAGACCCAAAAAACTCTACTCAGAAGCTTCTAGGCATCATCAATAGCTGTAGCAAGGTAGCAGGATATAAAATCAACATAGAAAAATCATTAGCATTTCTATACACTAACAATGAGCAAATGGAAAAAGAATGTATGAAAACAATTCCATTTACAATAGCCTCAAACAAAATCAAATACCTAGGTGTAAACCTAACAGAAGATGTGAAAGACCTCTACAAGGAAAACTATACACTTCTGAAGAAAGAGATTGAGGAAGACTATAGAAAGTGGAGAGATCTCCCATGCTCATGGATTGGTAGAATCAACATAGTAAAAATGTCTATACTCCCCAAAGTAATCTACATGTTTAATGCAATTCCCATCAAAATTCCAATGACATTCCTTAAAGAGATTGAAAAATCTACCGTGAAATTTATATGGAAACACAAGAGGCAACGAATAGCCAAGGCAATACTCAGTCAAAAGAACAATGCTGGAGGTATCACGATATCCAATTTCAAACTATATTACAAAGCAATAACAGTAAAAACAGCATGGTACTGGCACAAAAACAGACATGAAGACCAGTGGAACAGAATAGAGGACCCAGATATGAAGCCACACAACTATAAACAACTTGTCTTTGACAAAGGAGCTAAAAATATATGATGGAGAAAAGACAGCCTCTTCAACAAAAACTGCTGGGAAAACTGGTTAGCAGTCTGCAAAAAACTGAAACTAGATCCATGTATATCACCCTATACCAAGATTAACTCAAAATGGATCAAGGATCTTAATATCAGACCCCAAACTCTTAAGTTGATACAAGAAAGAGTAGGAAATACTCTGGAGTTAGTAGGTATAGGTAAGAACTTTCTCAATGAAACCCCAGCAGCACAGCAACTAAGAGATAGCATAGATAAATGGGACCTCATAAAACTAAAAAGCTTCTGTTCATCAAAAGAAATGGTCTCTAAACTGAAGAGAACACCCACAGAGTGGGAGAAAATATTTGCCAATTATACATCAGACAAAGGACTGATAACCAGAATATACAGGGAACTTAAAAAACTAAATTCTCCCAAAACTAGTGAACCAATAAAGAAATGGGCAAGTGAACTAAACAGAACTTTCTCAAAAGAAGAAATTCAAATGGCCAGAAAACACATGAAAAAATGCTCACCATCTCTAGCAATAAAGGAAATGCAAATTAAAACCACGCTAAGATTCCACCTCACCCCTGTTAGAATAGCCATCATCAGCAACACCACCAACAACAGGTGTTGTCGAGGATGCGGGGAAAAAGGAACCCTCTTACACTGTTGGTGGGAATGTAGACTAGTACAACCACTCTGGAAAAAATTTGGAGGCTACTTAAAAAGCTGGACATCGATCTACCATTTGATCCAGCAATACCACTCTTGTGGATATACCCAAAAGACTCTTACTCCAGAGGCACCTGCACATCCATGTTTATTGCGGCACTATTCACAATAGCCAAGTTATGGAAACAGCCAAGATGCCCCAGCACTGATGAATGGATTAAGAAAATGTGGTATCTATACACAATGGAATTTTATGCAGCCATGAAGAAGAACGAAATGTTATCATTCGCTGGTAAATGGATGAAATTGGAGAACATCATTCTGAGTGAGGTTAGCCTGGCTCAAAAAACCAAAAATTGTATGTTTTCCCTCATATGTGGACATTAGATCAAGGGCAAACACAACAAGGGGATTGGACTATGAGCACATGATAAAAGTGAGAGCACACAAGGGAGGGGTGAGGATAGGTAAGACACCTAAAAAACTAGCTAGCATTTGTTGCCCTTAACGCAGAGAAACTAAAGCAGATACCTTAAAGCAACTGAGGCCAATAGGAAAAGGGGAACAGGTACTAGAGAAAAGGTTAGATCAAAAAGAATTAACCTAGAAGGTAACACCCACGCACAGGAAATCAATGTGAGTCAATGCCCTCTATAGCTATCCTTATCTCAACCAGCAAAAACCCTTGTTCCTTCCTATTATTGCTTATACTCTCTCTACAACAAAATTAGAGATAAGGGCAAAATAGTTTCTGCTGGGTATTGAGGGGGGGGAGAGGACGGGGGCGGAGTGGGTGGTAAGGTAGGGGGTTGGGGCAGGGGGGAGAAATGAACCAAGCCTTGAATGCACATATGAATAATAAAAGAAAAATGAAGAAAAAAAACCACTTTATTCTTACATCAAATAAATATCAAATTTCCCTAAAATAAAAAAAAATTCCATATTCATTCTTGTATAGAAAGTACATCAACCATATTCATCTTCTTAACTTCCTTCTGTTATGGCCCCTCTCCCGTTAGTGACCTTCCCTTAGCATGATCTGTTTTTCATAATATTGCTTGCATTTGTATTGTGTGTATCTCCCACATATTAGAGAAAACATGCAGCCTTTGTGTTTCTTAGCCTGGTTTATTTCACTTTACATGGTATCCTCCAATTGCATCCATTTACTTCCAAATCATATGGTTTCATTCTTCCTTATAGTGAATCAAACTACATCACACACACACACACAAACACACATCACATTTTCTTAATATCACATTTTCTTAATCCATTTAGCAGTTGTAGAGCAGCCTGGTTGTTTCCATAGCTTGGGTGTTGTGAATAGTGCTGCAATAAATATGGGTTTGTAAGTGTCTCTATTATATCCTGACTTACCTTCCTTTGGGTATTTCTGTAGGAGTGTTATTGCTGGATGATATGGCAGTTCTATTTTTAGTTTTTTGAGGGGCCTCCATACTGTTTTCCATAATGGTTGTACTAACTTGCATTCCCACCAACAATGTATAAGGGTTCCTTTTTTACCACATCCTCTCCAACATTTGTTATTGTTTGTGTTCTTCATATTAGCCATTCTAGCAGAAGTGAGATAGAATTTAATGTGGTTTTGATTTCCATTTCCTTTATGACCAGGGCTGTTGACCATTTCTTCATGTGTTTTTTTGACCATTTGGACTTTTTCTTTTGAAAAAGCTCTGTTCAGTTCATTTGCCCATTTCTTCATTGGGTCATTGATGTTTTCGGAGTTTAGTTTTTTGAACTCTAGGTGTATTCTGGTTATTAATCTCTTGTCAGATGTATAACTTGCAAAGATTTTCTCCATTCTGTGGGCTGCCTCTTCAATCCGGTGACCATTTCTTTCATTGGGTAGAGCTTTGTAGTTTCATGCAGTCCCATTTGTCAATCCTTTCTCTTAGTTGCTGAGCCAATTGAGTTCTATTTAGGAGGTTATTGCCTATGCCTCCTAGTCTCAGTGTATTTCCTGTTCTTTCCTGCACTAAGTTCACAGTTTCAGATCTTATATTAAGGTTCTTAACCTGCTTTGAGTTAATCCTTGTACAGGGTGAAAGACATGGATCTAGTTTCAGTTTTCTACATACAGATAGCCAGTTTTCCCAGCAATATTTGTTGAAGAGGCTATCTTTTCTCCATTGTATGTTTTGGGCACCTTTGTCCAAATACAGGTGAGCATAGCTACATGAATTCATGTCTAGGACTCCTATTCTGCTCAACTGGTCTTCATGTCTGTTTTTATGTCAGTATCATGCTGTTTTTATTGCTATGGCTCTGTAGTACAGAGCACGGCTCTTTATGCTCAGTTCTGCCTTAGCTCTTTGCTTCTTTTGTGCTTCTAAATGAAACTTAGGGTTGATTTTCAATCTCTGTGATGAATGTCATTGGAATTTTGATGGAGATTGCATTGAACATGTAGATTACATTTGGTAACAGCCACTTTCACAATATTGATTCTTCCAATCCATGAGCATGGGAGATATTTCCATATTTGGTAATCTTCTTTCTCAGTTTGTTCATTATTGGAATATAGGAAGGCTCCTGACTTTTCTAAATTGGTTTTGTATCCTGCTACTTTGCTGAAGGTGTTTATGATGTCTCGTAGTTTTTTGTTGGACTTTTCCAAGTCTTTTAGGTATAAGATCATGTCATCTGTATATGGTAATATTTTGACTTCTTTTGCTATTTGAATTCCTTTTATTTCTTCTTCCTTTGTTATTACTGTAGCTAGGAATTCCAAGAGTATGTTGAATAAGAGTGGAGAAAGTGGACACCCTTGTCTTGTTAATGACTTTAGAGGAAATGGTTTCAGTTTTTCCCCATTTTGTATGATGTTGGATATATGCTTGCCATATATAGCCTTTATTGTGTTGAGGTACATTCCTTCTGTTCCTAGTTTCATCAGATCGTTTATCATGAAAGGGTGTTGAATTTTGTTAAAGGCTTTGCCTGCATCTTTTGAGATGATCATGTGCTTTTTGCCTTTGCTTCTGTTGATATGCTATTATATTTAATGATTTTCATACATTGAACTATCTCTGCATCCCTGGGATGAAGCCAACTTAATCATGGGTTATGATTTTTCTGATATGCTGTTGAATTCAGTTTGCCACTATTTTATTGTGGATTTTTGCATTTAAGTTTATTAAAGAGTTTGGCCTATAATTCTCTTTTATGTGTCCTTGTCTGGTTTTGGGATGAGTGTAAACTGGTTTTATAGAATGATTTTGGCAGTGTTCCTTTCCCTTGTATTTCATGGAAAAATTTGAGGTGTGTTGGTATTTGTTCCTCTTTAAAGGTCTGGTAGAATTTAGCAGTGAATCTGTAAGGTCCTGGACTTTTCTTTTTCAGGAGATTCTGTTGCTGCTTCAATTTCATTGCATGCTATAGATCTATTTAAGTGATTTATATCCTCTTAATTCAATTTGGGATGGTCATATTTGTTTAGAAATTTGTCTATTTCTTCTAGATTTTCCAGTTTTCCAAAGGAGGTTTTCAGTGTTCCCTAATGAGTCTCTGGAATTCCTTGATGTTTGTTGTGATCTCCCTTTTTCATTTCTAATGTTATTAATTTGGACCTTTTCTTTCCTCATTTTAGTCAGATTTTCTAGGAGTTTATCAATCTTATTTATCCTCTTAAAGGATAAATAAGATTCATTGATTCTTTAATGGTTTTTTGGGTCTGTATTTCATTGATTTTGATCCTTATTTTTATTTTACTCCTCTTCTGCTAATTTGGGTTTACCTTGTTCTTGTTTTTCTAAGAGTTTGAGATGTAGTATTAGGTCATTTATTTGAGATCTTTCTGTGTTTTTAATATATGCATTCTTGGGTTTCATCTTTCCCCTTAACACTGCCTTCATTGTGTCCCACAGGTTCTGATAGTTTGTGCTTTCATTTTCACTAAATTATAGGAACTTTTTGGTGTCTTCCTTTATTTCTTTTTTTAAAAAATTTTATTTTATTCATATGTGCATACAATGATTGGGTCATTTCTCCCCCCTTACCCCCTCCCTCCCATACACCACCTTACCCCTCGCTACCCGGCAGAAACTATTTTGCCCTTATCTCTAATTTTGTTGAAGAGAGAGTATAAGCAATAATAGGAAGGACCAAGGGTTTTTGCTAGTTGAGATAAGGATAGCTATACAGGGAGTTGACTCACATTGATTTCCTGTGCATGTGTGTTACCTTCTAGGTTAATTCTTCTTGATCTAACCTTTTCTCTAGTTCCTGGTCCCCTTCTTCTATTGGCCTCAGTTGCTTTAAAGTATCTGCTTTAGTTTCTCTGATTTGAGGGCAACAAATGCTATCTAGTTTTTTAGGTGTCTTACCTATCCTCATACCTCCCTTGTGTGCTCTTGGATCATTTTCTTGATCCATTTGTCAGTAGTGGGGCATCTTGGCTGTTTCCATAACTTGCCTGTTGTGATTAGTGCTGCAATAAACATGGATATGCAGGTGCCTCTGGAGTAACCTGTGTCACATTCTTTTGGGTATATCCCCAAGAGTGGTATTGCTGGGTCATATGGTAGATCAATGTTTAGCTTTTTAAGTAGCCTCCAAATTTTTTTCCAGAGTGGTTGTACTAGTTTTCATTTCCACCAGCAGTGTAAGAGGGTTCCTTTTTCCCTGCATTCTCGCCAACACCTGTTGTTAGTGGTGTTGCTAATGATGGCTATTCTAACAGGGGTGAGGTGGAATCTTAATGTGGTTTTAATTTGCATTTCCTTTATGGCTAGAGATGGTGAGCATTTTTTCATGTGTTTTTTGGCCATTTGAATTTCTTCTTTTGAGAAAGTTCTGTTTAGTTCACTTGCCCATTTCTTTATTGGTTCATTAATTTTGGGAGAATTTAGTTTTTTAAGTTCCCTGTATATTCTGGTTATCAGTCCTTTGATGTGTAGCTGGCAAGTATTTTCTCCCACTCTGTGGGTGTTCTCTTCAGTTTAGAGACCATTTCTTTTGTTGAGCAGAAGCTTTAAAGTTTTATGAGGTCCCATTTATCTATGCTATTTCTTAGTTGCTATGCTGCTGGGGTTCCATTGAGAAAGTTCTTGCGATATCTACTAATTCCAGAGTATTTCCTACTCTTTTCTGTACCAACTTTAGAGTTTGGGCTCTGATATTAAGAACCTTGATCCATTTTGAGTTAATCTTGGTATAGGGTGATATACATGGATCTAGTTTCAGTTTCTTGCAGACTGCTAACTGGTTTTCCCAGCAGTCTTTGTTGAAGAGGCTAGCTTTTCTCCATTGTATGTTTTTAGCGCCTTTGTCAAAGACAAGTTGGTTATAGTTGTGTGGCTTCATATCTGGGTCCTCTATTCTGTTCCACTGGTCTTCATGTCTGTTTTGGTGCCAGTACCATGCTGTTTTTATCGTTATTGCTTTATAATATAGTTTGAAGTCGAGTATCATGATACCTCCAGCATTGTTCCTTTGACTGAGTATTGCCTTGGCTTCATGGTCTCTTGTTTCCATATAAATTTAACAGTAGATTTTTCAATCTCTTTAATGAATGCCATTGGAATTTTGATGGGAATTGCATTAAACGTGTAGATTACTTTTGGGAGTATAGACATTTTTACTATATTGATTCTACCAATCCATGAGCATGGGAGATCTCTCCACTTTCTATAGTCTTCCTCAATCTCTTTCTTCAGAAGTTTATAGTTTTCTTTGTAGAGTTCATTCCACATTTTTGTTAGGTTTACACCTAGGTGTTTCATTTTTTTGAGGCTATTATAAATGGAATTGTTTTCATATATTCTTTCTCAGTTTGTTCATTATTAGTGTATAGAAATGCTAATGATTTTTCTATGTTGATTTTATATCCTGCTACCTTGCTATAGCTATTGATGGTGTCTAGGAACTTTTGAGTAGAGTTTTTTGGGTCTTTAAGGTATAAGATCATATCATCTGCAAATAGGGATATTTTGACAGTTTCTTTACCTATTTGTATTCCTTTTATTCCTTCTTCTTGCCTAATTGCTCTGGCTAGGAATTCCAGTACTATGTTGAATAGGAGTGGAGATAGTGGGCATCCTTGTCTGGTTCCTGATTTTAGAGGGAATGGTTTCAGTATTTCTCCATTAAGTATAATGCTGGCTGTAGGTTTGTCATATATAGCTTTTATAATGTTGAGGTACTTTCCTTCTATTCCTAGTTTTCTTAGAGCTTTTATCATGAAATGGTGTTGGATCTTATCAAAGGCTTTTTTTTGCATCTATTGAGATGATCAAGTGGTTTTTGTCTTTGCTTCTGTTAATGTGGTTTATTACATTTATTGATTTTCGTATGTTGAACCATCCCTGCATTCCTGGGATGAAGCCTACTTTGTCATGGTGAATGATCTTTTTGATGTGTTGCTGAATTCAGTTTGCCATTATCTTATTGAGGATTTTTGCATCAATGTTCATTAAGGAGATTGGCCTATAGTTCTCCTTCTTGGAGGTGTCTTTGCCTGGTTTTGGGATAAGTGTAATACTGGCTTCATAAAATGTGTTAGGCAGTTTTCCTTCCCTTTCTATTTTGTGGAACAGTTTAAGGAGGGTTGGTATCATTTCTTCTATAAAGGTCTGATAAAATTCAGCGGAGAATCCATCAAGTCCTGGACTTTATTTTTACTTGATTGCTGCTTCAATTTCATTTTGTGTTATAGATCTATTCAGGTGATTAATATTCTCTTGGTTAAGTTTTGGATGATCATATGTACCCAGAAATCTGTCCATTTCTTTAAGATTTTTGAATTTATTTGAATATAGGTTCTCAAAGTAATCTCTGATGATTTCCTGGACTTCCATGGTGTTTGTTGTTATCTCCCCTTTTGCATTCCTGATTCTACTAATTTGGGTTTTTTCTGTCCTCATTTTAGTCAGATTTGCCAGGGGTCTGTTGGTCTCGTTTATTTTTTCAAAGAACCAACTTTTTGTTTCATTAATTCTTTGTATTTTTTTTTTTTTTGGTTTCTATTTCATTGATTTCAGCTCTTATTTTTATTGTTTCTCTCCTTCTCTTTGTTTTGGGATTTGCTTGTTCTTGTGTTTCTAGGAGTTTGAGATGTATCATTAGGTCATTGATTTGGGATCTTTCAGTCTTTTTAATATATGCACTCATGGCTATAAACTTTCCTCCCAGGACTGCCTTTGCTGTGTCCCATAGGTTCTGGTAGGTTGTGTTTTCATTTTCTTTGACTTCCAGGAACTTTTTAATTTCCTCTTTTATTTCATCACTGACCCATTGTTCATTAAGCAATGAGCTATTCAGTTCCAGCTGTTCACATGTTTTTTGTCTTTACTTTTGTTGTTGAGTTCTAGTTTTATTGCTTTGTGATCAGATAATATGCATGGTATAATTTCTGTTTTCTTATATTTGCTGAGGCTTGCTTTATACCCTAGGATATGATCTATTTTGGAGAAGGTTCCATGGGCTGCTAAGAAAAATGTATATTGTGTGGAAGTTGGATGAAATGTTCTGTAGACATCAACTAGGTCCATTTGATCTATGATATATTTTAGATCTTGGATTTCTTTATTGATTTTTTGTTTGGATGACCTATCTACTGATGATAATGGGGTGTTAAAGTCTCCCACAACCACTGTGTTGGAGTTAATATATGCTTTTAGTTCCTTCAGGGTATGTTTGATGAAATTGGGTGTGTTGACATTGGGTGCATGTAGGTTGATAATTGCTGTTTCCTTCTGTTCTATTTCCTCTTTTGTTAGTGTGGAATGTCCTACTTTATCTCATTTGATCAATGTAGGTTTGAAGTCTACTTTGTCAGAGATAAGTATTGCTTCTCCTGCCTGTTTTCAGGGGCCATTGGCCTGGTAAATCTTCTTCCTGCCTTTTATCCTAAGCCTATGCTTATTTCTGTTGGTGAGGTGGGTCTCCTGGAAGCAACAAATTGTTGGATCTTCCTTTTTAATCCAGTTCGTCAAATGGTGCCTTTTAATGGGGGAATGAAGTCCATTAACATTAAGTGTTAGGCCTGGGATACCTAGCAAGTTCAGGGTCATCCTGAGTTATGTAAAAAGATCATGTTCCAAAATAAAAAGCAAGGCAAATAAAAAATGACAGTTGGAAAGACTACGAATAAACATGGAAAACTTTGCAATACTCTGAGAGTAGAAAATTGTTTTTCTCTGTATGAGTTTCTTAGACTGAGTATTCAGCTTTGATAGAGTTCATGAAGGAACGGGAAGAAAAGGGCATCTTGCTAGCCAGTCCAAACAGCTGGTAAACACACCTGTGATCAGTTAGTGCACCTTTATATCCAATATTTTAACAAGTATGAAAGTCTAATACAACAGAATTGTAGCAGTTTTTAATGATGTCAGAATGAAAACAGGGCAGTGGGATTACATGATTCCTGCCTTTAAAAATGTTAGCTTTCAAATAAAAAGGAAATGGTGATTATTGTATTTAAGCAATATACTCTTTAATGCTAGATTATGAAAATGGGAGGGCTACAAACAAGGAACCAGTGCCACAGTCTTTGGAAGTTGTCTCATGAGCAGCACAGGCTAGAACAAGGCAGGTCAGCCATTTCCTGTGCCTGGAGAACCAGGTCACCGCAGTCAGTGTGAATAGGATTATTTCCTATAATCTCCAGGTTCCTGTTGTAGATTTGATTCCATGGTAAGGTCAGAAAAACTCAGGAGCTGAAGTTGTAATATTTTTGAGGGTTATGTGTAGTTCTTAGGTATTCTCTTAGTTCTGCCTTTACTTGTGAGGAGCCTGGGGAAAAGTTCTTTGCCTGGGTTGTCTTTCTTTAGCTTTTCCTATTGGCTTAAGATTCATAAAAGCCTAACTGTCCTGTAATGAATATTACTTTCTACACATCTTTTCTTCTTCTTGTTTTTTACATATAATTTTGTGGAAGAGGAGGGATTTTATGCTGGAGACTTTCCTAACTCTTTGGAGCTCAGTTTGCTGCAATGGCCATGAGAGTGGGAGCTATGGACTGTCATTTTAATATTGAGTTGTAAGGGCTCTTTATATATTTAGATACAAAGCTCTCATCACGTGTATTATTTGCAAATATTTTCACTTATTAGTGTCCTTTAATGTGCAAAAGTTTTAATTTTGATGAGGTTCAGTTCATTTTGCTTTGATTATTTTGGAGATAGGGTCTTTCCAATTATTTGCCCCCTTCAAGTGCCAGCTACTCTGCTGCTTGAGCCATACCTCCATTCCATTTTTCTCCAGTTATCTTGAAGATGGAGTCTTGAGAACTATAACCCTGGTCTGACCTCATAGAAACCACTGTCTTCCCAAACGTAGCCTCTTGAGTAACTAGGATTACAGATATGAGCCACTGGTGCCTGGCAGCAAGAATGATTGAATGTACCAGGTGTCCAAAACAAAGGAAAGCACTTAATCCAAGGTGAATTTAAACCAAACTCCCAATCTATTGGTTTTTTGTTTTTTCTTTTTACCATGACTACTCCTAAAGTTAGAGCACGCAGTGTGCTTCTTAGCAGATGTGCCTGTGCCCATATCTGGATGTATACTAGCTTTGCTTTGCTTTACTACTAATTTTTTTTTTTTTTGCAGTACTAGAGCTTGAACTCAGGGGCTTCACCTTGAGCCACTCTGTCAGTCCTTTTTATGATGGGTATTTTCAAGATAGGGTCTGTGAACTATTTGCCTGGGCTGGCTTTGAACCGTAGTCCTCCTGATCTCTGCCTCCTGAGTAGCTAGGGTTACAGGCATGAGCCACCAGTGTCTGGCTCTAATAAACTTTCTTGATCTCTAAAAAAGTAAATAAATAAATAAATAAAACATTAAGTGTTAGTACTGATAGGTATGTGGTGATTCCTGTCATTTAGTTGTCTTAGTTGTTTGAAGGTTTGATTGTGTGTACCTAAGTTGAGGTTACTCTCTATTTTCTTGCTTTTTCTTTTCCTGTAGTTTGGTGCTGCCTGCCCTTTCATGGTTATGTTGGGTTTCACTTTCTGTGTGCAGAATCCCTTGAAGAATCTTTTGTAGTGGTGGCTTTGTGGTCACATATTGTTTTAGTTTCTGCTTATCATGGAAGACTTTTATTGCCCTATCTACTTTGAATGACAGTTTTGCTGGGTAGAGTATCCTAGGGTTGAAGTTATTTTCATTTAGTGCCTGGAAGATCTCACCCCATGCTCTTCTTGCTTTTAATGTTTCTGTTGAGAAGTATGCTGTGATTTTGATGGGTTTACCTTTGTATGTTATTTGTTTTTTCTCTCTTACAGACTTTAATATTCTTTCTCGGGTCTCTGTACTTGTTGTTTGAATGATAATATGCCATGGGGTAGTTCTATTTTGGTCTGGTCTGTTTGGTGTTCTGGAGGCCTCTTGCATCTGTATGGGAGTAGATTTCTCTAGATTTGGGAGATTTTCTGTAATTATTTTGTTGAATATATTATGCATTCCCTTTGCTTGCACCTCTTCTCCTTCTTCAATGCCCATGATTCTCAGGTTTGGTCTTTTGATGGAGTTGGTGAGTTCTTGCATTTTCTTTTCACAGGGCTTGAGTTGTTTTACTAATAGTTCTTTGGTTTTTTTTTAATTACCATTTCATCTTCGAGTTCTAAGATTCTGTCTTCTGTTTGTTCTATTCTGCTGGATTGACTTTCCATTTTGTTTTGCAATTCTGTTTCGTTCTTTTTTCTGATGTTTTCCATATCCTGAGTCCCTTCCTCTTTAATGTTGTCTATTTTCTTCCAGAGTTCATTTATCTCTTTATTAATTGTGTTCTTTGTTTCACTTTGGTGTTTATACAGTGCTTCTATGGTTTCTTTTATTTCTTCTTGTGCTTTTTCAAAATCTCTATTTTTGTTGTCTTGGAATTTCTTGAGTGTCTCCTGTACATTTTGGTGGACCATATCCAGTATCATCTCTATAAAATTCTCATTGATTACCTGTAGTATGTCTTCTTTTAGATTATTCTTGTGGGCTTCATTGGGTTCTTTGGCATAGTTTATCTTCATTTTGTTGGAGTCTGGATCTGAGTATCTGTTTTCTTCATTTCCCTCTGGTTCCTGTACTAATTTTTTGCTCTGTGGAAACTGGTTTCCCTGTTTTTTCTGTCTTCCCATCATTGCCCTTGGTGTTGTTATTGTCCCTGTACTGTGTGGAATTATATATTTTCTAACTTGTAATATTAACAATGGTGATATTAGGATGGAAGGGTGAGAGGAGAGGGAAAGCAAAGAAGTTAAAGAAAAAGGGAAAAACAAATAAAGAAACAAGTAAAAAACCCAAAACAAACAAACACACAGAAAAAAGTTTCAAAGATATAAACAGGGAGAGATAGTGTACTAGTCAACAGTAGCTAAACAGGCATTAGAGAGACAGAGGATTGAAAAAAAAATCTCCAAGTTCAAATGCAATAAAGTTTCATTCTTAATAATTTTAATGTTTATTCCTCAGCCTCCAATCCTGGAGATGGTGTTTCAGAAGTAGTTCTGTTGTCTTAACAAAGGGGAAAAAAACCAACAAACAAAACAAAAAACCCCACAAAGTGTCCCAAGTTCAAATGCAGTACAGTTTCAGTAAATTTTTCAGCATGCAGGTGTAGTTCTGTTGTTGTCTCATCAAAGGAAGAAAGAAAAAAGAAGAGTCTGGAGACAGCTTTGGAAATGGATATCTGAGGCTGTGGCTCACCTGCCCACTGCTTCATCCTGCTGTTGCTAGAGGCTTTATTTATGCAGACCTCAGGAGTGAGCTTAACACTCACCAAGCCCCACAGGCTACATTTACTTAAGAGTTCTCCTGGATGCAGCTGCCACTGCTACAAGCTTTCCCCTTTCCAAGCACACTGTGGGAGGTGACACTGCACCCACTTTCTCAGGCCTGGGTGTTTATTTACAGTTCACATGGGAAGTGGGCCTTCCCCACTCTCCTGTGGAGTTTTCCTCCTACTGCCACTTTTACAAGCTTTCCTGCTCCTGGTTGCTGGGTGGTGCTGCTGCTCTTGCCTTTTCCAGTGGCTTGTTTATTTACAGTTCTGTGGGGGATTTCCCCTCCCCTCCTTTTTGGTGCTCAGGGCATCCCATCCTCTTTGCTACATGTCTTTATTGTTATTGCTTATTATTCAGTTTCTCTTTTTTCCCTGGGTGGGGGTTGGTCTGTCCAGGGGGCTATGCTATCTGGCCTAGGGTTGTCTGTGGGAGTACTGTGTGCTGCTTAGCTCACTTTGTGGTCTGCGTCTTCCCAAGCAGTCTGGGCTCTGGTGTCTGGCAGTGGCATGGGATCCCTCCTGGTTTCTCTGTTTAACGTGAAGTGGGGATGCTATGTGTGGGTAGGGTGTTTGAGGAGTCAAAATTTTGCCTCTTCTTGGTGTTTTCTCCTGTAAGGTGTATCTCCAGTGTCTCTCCAAGATTTTACTTTAGGAAGCATGCTTTCTGCTTCCTCACTTTAGCCACCATCTTAGAATCTCCTTCCCTTATTTCTTCAATGACTCACTGATCATGGAGCAACATATTGCTCAATCTCCAAGTATTTGAGTATTTTTTGCTATTTCTTTTGTTGTTGAGTTCTAGTTTTATTCTAGTTTTATTGCATTGTGGTCAGACAGTATGCAAGGGGTTATTTCAGTGTTCTTATATTTGTTATGACTTGCTTTGTGACCTACAATATAATCTATTTTGTAGAAAAGTCCATGGGCTGCTGAGAAGAATGTATATTGTGCTGTTGCAGAATGGAATACTCTGTAGACCTCTCTCAGGTCCATTTGACCTATAGTTTCATTCAGTTCTAAAGTTTCTTTTTTGATTTTTTTTTTTTGACTGAATGATCTATTAGTAATAGAAGAGTATTGAAATCTCCCACTATCACTGTGTTGGGGTTTGTCTGTGTTTTTAAGTACAGTAGTGTATGTTTGATGAAGATCATTTCCTTCACTTTGAGCTCATTTTTATGTACACTTTAGTATCATCATGTCTAATTTAAAACTTTCTTGTGCATATCTATGGTGGTACTTAGACTGCTGTTATAAAGTTATTGGAATATTCAGGATAACTAAAAGCAGGTACTCAAGAGGTAACTTTTGAACAGTTTTATTAGGGTCAAATCATTTTAAACTGAAGCTGACTAAACGTGCCTGACTAGATGTGGACAGGTGATCTTAATCTGTCTCATTCTATTGTAACAATTCAGATTCAACTCTTTTACAGTATGTTTGGGTAAATTAACAGATGTGTTTTTGTAAATTGTAATTATATAGAAAAACATGTTAAAGTTGCTTTTCTTCCAGGTATCCACTGAGTGTTTTATTTTATTGGAAAAAAATAATTTTGTTTAAATTTAATAAAAAATGTAAAAGATGTTTCAATGCAAATCAAAGGGAAAAATGAGAAAAAATCATCAGGTAGAAAAGAAGTTAGAAGGTGCAAAATACTTCTGGGGGGGTGCAGGATAAGAAGCAATAGGGAAAAAGGTAATGCTTTTAGATGAGAAAGGAACTCTAGAGTAATGTTTGATATAAAAGATTGTTCCAAAATGAAAAGGAAAGAGGGCCAGAATCCCAAAGATTTAAGAAAGTTGTAAAATATGTGAGTAAATCTTCAAAAGTATATACAGATTAAGCTTATAAAAATTTGTATGTGTGATGAATTTGGCTATGTAAAGGATTTTCTAACATCAAGACTTAATATATTGATTTAGAACTAATTTTTTGTCTATAACAATAAGGCTGCCTTAAGAATTCTGTTATGCTCTCAGTAATATTTACAAAAAACTGTCATAAAGGAAAGATTTTATGTTTTATCAAGATAGTTGCTTGTGTTCTCTGAAGATTTTGTGGTTTTGACTCCTTAAGAAACTGAGCCTTAACTAGATCAGAGTTAAGTGATTCTAAATATGTTTAGTTCCCTACATTTGTGACCAAAATTGTATATAGATCTGCGTATGTCTAAATGCTGTATGAATGTTCACAGAATTAAAAATGTATATGTTTAGTACATTTAAAATAACCATCTAATACTCCCTTTTACCAAAGTGCTTCTACATACAAAAATGGTCAATTAAACTTTTGGCATTTGTCTGTAATCAATATAATTCAGATGAAAAGAATGTACCATTTAGGTAGCTTTGCTATTTCAAGCCTTACCTATATCTTAAATAAATAAGTGCTATTGTACATATGAGATACATTTATACATTGAAAATGAGACTATGTGGGGTCATTGGAACTGTAAGAGCTCTAATGTTTTGATTTTTTATCAGTGCTATACATCTATTATCTCTATTGTCTTATCTAACTAAAGATTCAAAAATTTACCTCAAAGATTAAGACTAAATATGTATATATGACATCTGTTTAGCTGTGGGGCTAATTGCTGCTAGTTCCTTTGTATGTTAACTGTATTTATGTTCCCCAGATATTTAAGTTTTATACAATGAAAAATTTAGGAAAACACTTTACCAATTTGGTGTCTTCCAAATTAAAATGCTTAGTACAGTCTTACATCCATGTGTTCCTAATTGTAACAATGAGAGTGTAATAATCCTAACATAATGCTGTCAAGCATAATTATTATCCTGAAGTGCTGTATGCAATGAAAATAACAAGAATGTTCTGTCAGTTGCTACAATTTTTCACCACAGAGGTTTTTCAAAAATTTCACAACTATACTCTTTTGTCATTGCAGTTTTGATCCTTCTCTGGAGCATTTGCAATCAAGCTTATAGAAGATGATTCCTATAAATACTTATTTGTCAAATGAGTTACCTTTAAATATTTGCTTTTGCTGGATTTTGTTTTGTATTTTCCATTTAAAGTTTTGTAACTGTCATCTGTTGATATTCTATGAAAGTACAACTTCTAACAATATCAGCTTGAGCAACATTTTTGAGATACTAGGATATCACTTATAAAATAGACAGAATTCAGTTTAATGTACTTTTGGTAAACCCAGCCTAAATGCCACTTCTAAATCTCTTTATTGCTCAGATTTGGCCAAAAGGATCTTATTGGCCCTGACTTCCACCTGACCTTTCTATCACATCCCCTTTGATCTGGGATTGGATCAGACCAACAGGGACATCTCATCTCAGCCATGAGGGAAGATCTACCTGTACAAAGTTCATCCAGGTGATGAATCACTATTAAAGTCAGACCATAGGGTGATTAACTGATAGATACCTTAGGAGAAAATTGTTCAAAGACAGACAGTTTTGAAAAAAAAAACTCATAAAACAAGGGAAGTCAGAAACCAAATTGAGTCACTTATGTGAACACTTCTAAAAGTAGCTACATCTGAGAGGTCATAACGAAATGTTTCATAGGTCACACCTAGGGGAGGTCACATACAAGAGAGGGAGAGGAAAGAAGGAAGTTAAGAAGGTGATATGGTTGATGTATTCTTTATATAAGAATAAATACAGAATGTTTAAACCTGTTGAAATCACTATAAGAAGGAGACTAAGGTAGGAAGAAGGAAAATAGAGGAGATGAACCAATTCAGGTTACAATACATGTATACATAGAAATGGCACAAGGAAACTCCCTGTATAGCTATCTTAAACAGACAAAAACTCATATTTTTCTTTTATGAAATCTGAGAACAAGAAGGCAGAATAGGTCCTGTCTGGGGGGCTGGTACTGGTGGGAGGGGGGAGGATGTGGGGAAAAGGTGTAATGCAAATACTGTGTATTCATGTATGTAAATAGAAAAATGATACCTGTTGAAACTATTCCAGGAATGGGAGATGGGGGGGGATAAAGCAGAATGATGAAGGGGTGAATTCAAGTATGGTATATTTGATATATTGTAAGAACTTTTGTAAATGCCACATGTATCCCAGCACAACAATAAAAAAATCAATTGAAAAAAAGAAATGTTTCATAAGCATGGCTATCTGATGATATAAAAAGCCCATGCCTGTCTACCTTCCAACTGGATAGGAACTTTCACCTTTGCCTTTCTATCACCTGCTAATTATATAGTTCCAGGAGAAATCTACATTCCTCTTCCTATGTATGGACAGTCATAACCTCTTAGAAATAGGTGGACTACGTAGCTCATACTTCTATTACTTGGCCTCTCAACTTATAGAACAAGTCACTCAAGGATGACCCTGTAGGAAATCAGGTGGTCATGGCTTTGTTGATTTCTCCCTTTCTTAGGACCTTTAGTTTCCCAATTACTTCTTCTCCTTGTTGGATTTTACATCATTAATACAGACTGATACTACTGAGCTTGATTCCTTCATCTCCTCCCTTCCCACTAAAGTAGAAAAACCTGAAGAGGGAAGCCACTTTTCTACATAGTGAGTTTAGAGTGATTAATAGGAAGTTAATAGGAAACTACATGGTCGTTTGAACCATAGGATTTGCATTCTTCAAAGCTACTTCATTTTTATTTTATTTGCTTTGTAGAAATCCAAGAATACGTAAATATACTATTAACCTTAGTTTTGATAACTTTTGTTTTGTGTGCCTTTTAGCCTTTAGAAAAAAAAAGAACAAAGCCTCTGAAGTGACAGTTTATACATTATGCAAGATATATCCAACTTTAATTTTTCAAAAAGTTGAATTGTCACCAATTTTTCAGAGTCAAATGAAATAGGAGCATCTTATTCTCTTTGGTTCATAGGGTAGAGTTTGGACAGTCTGAACTATGAGCATGTGTCTGCACTGCTAGTAATCCAGCAACAGAATGTAGACATAGTGACAACAATAAACAGCACAGTAGATGGAGACACTGATGTATGCTCTTGGGTTGGGAATAATCAGTATACTAAACACATCATTTTCCATTGACTACTTTTCTTGGAAGACATTTTTTATATAAGTGATGAATGAAAATTATGAACGAAGACTGTTGAGTACTAAGTTAACTTAGAGTTGACCTGAGGTAGTTAAGAATGATTAGCATGAGAAAATTAAAAATCAGATGAAAATTCAGTTTTGGCCAAAAAGGTCTTATTTGACTCTGACTCCACCTGACCTTTCTATCATTTCCTCTTCGACCAGGATCAGATCAGACCAACAGGGACATCTCATCTCAGCCATGAGGGAAGATCTACCCATACAAAGCTCATCCAGGTAATGAGAGACCATTAAAGTCAAACCGTAAGGTGATTAATTGGCAGACATCTTAGAAAATTTCAGGACCTTTTTTAAAATTCTGTAGTAAACAGTAAAATCCAACCTGGCACATATTAGCCATTTATTCTGGCATCTAGAGGTTTCTAAAACTTGAGGCTGAATTGATGGCAGTCTAGAGGTAATATATCCCTAAATGAAACTTTCCCCCTAAAACTATAATGTACATATTTCTCAAAATAAACGCCAACTAGTTCCAGTCTTTAGAGATGCTCTTCATATGAAAATTGCTGTTTGAAATAGAAATAGCAATAGTTTCTAGTTTTATATCTGAAATTAAAAATACATTGTAACACCAAAGGAGCTGATTTGTTTCATCTATTGTAAACCAAAATTCTTATTAACAAAAAAGATTTCTTTGATAACATGCTTAATTTAGCTGCAGTTTCAAATGTGTGGTTAATTCTCATGACTGTTAGATGATTTTGTTTTTTTTTAATACTCAAACCATCCCAAAATGCCTTCTGTAGTAATTGACAGTGCAGTGTCTGTATAAGCAGAGACCTGCCTGTAAATTCTTAACAATACCCAGAGGCAACCTCATCTATTAGAGTTAGTTTTATTGAAGGGAGATGTATTGGCTGAGAGATCAGCCTGTTCTAACTCCTTTGAAAAGGCATTATAGAATCTTTATTACCCACCTTGCCTATCTAGAGAGCAGACCCTTGGTTTTCCAACCAACATCTGCAAAAACTGAATTTGTTAAATTTCCATCAGAGTTGCCAGCTTTTTTTTTTTTTTCTTAGCTTCCTTAATGAAGGAGAGGCTCCTTGCTTTGAATATGCTCATTACATTCAAATTAGAGTTAAAACAGTGGCTTCTCAACCCTAGGAATGTAAGTGCTAATGAACAGAAAAAGGGTTGCCAGTGAAAAATTACTCAGGAAATCTACATCTCTGCACCACTGTTTGAAGCACTTGGGAAAAGGTTCTAATATTAATGCCTCTTGTCAGAAAACCCTTACAACCTCTATTAAATCATCTTCTCTATCGACGATGCTGTAGTTATAAATAGGCTCACAATGAATTCTGAGTTCTCTACATGTAAATCATGCCACATACCATTATCTGATATCCTTGAATTAGGTATGCGTGGCCTTGGGGGCAGTAAAGGATAGGTCGATGCAGCCAGCTGTCTCCTTCAGTAATAACTGCTGTACGTTAAAGACTAACAACCAGACAATAAATAACATTTTCAAATCTGCATCCAGACTCTGAGTAGGAGAGAAATGAATAATGATTTTCTTGTGTTAGATTGGACTTAAGCAAAAGGTCAAATCTTTCAGCAAAAGGAACAACAGCTGCACAATCCAGTTAATCATAGACAAAAGTGTATGTGTAAACCTGAGAGCAGGATAATTAACGGGTCTGCTTGTTTTTTAGTGTATACCATTGTGCCATTTTGTTCTAGCAAAGCCTATTTTCTTTCACCTCTATTGCTCACTTCTACTCCTTTTAAAGCAAGGTGAGAGGTTAACAGATTAAATCCAGTTCAGAACAAGAAGTTGGGAGTAATTGAGGCTATATTTGAGCATTGTATTTAAATAAATCAAGTGCATCTTTTCAATATAGACAAGGTCTTTGTGTATGGCCTTTACTGAGTTAGAATTACTAATTTTTATAAGTATAGTAAAATATCTGGGTCTATTTGCATGCCTTCTATGAGGACATAAATATTTCTGATATTGACAAAGTTTAGTAGAAAAGTGATATGTAAGAAGAAGAAATATTATTAAATTAAAAAGGGATAAATTGTTTCTGTAAAAAACCTGCTGTGAAATTTTAATTTTCTTCCTCCATATAGCTCTGGAAAAATCACCTACATCAAAAGGTTGAAGTCCCATTAATGTTTGTTTTATGAGAGGAAAGACCTGATGAACTGTAGTTTATTTGAAAATGATTTCTATTTTATTACTTTATTTGTATGATATTGTGTATGTGTGTGTGTGTTCAAACAGTGGTGTGGTATGGGATCTCAGATGCTAAAATGTACTCTGATTTACTGCAATAAATAACCGCAGACTTTTTAGCTATTTCCTTCCCCAGCCTCCACTCTCTCTGTTTCTGTGTGAACAATACAAGTAAACCTCTGCTTCATCCCCCTTTTGGGAGGGTGTTTTTCACTAGTGATACAAATATTGTTGTTTTTGCTGGCAAGTAATTCACCAGTGGCTCATTTCCATCAGCTTTTATTTCACAGCAATTGTAAAATAAACCACTCGTAGCACATGCTGTTAATGTCTGGTCCCTGGGGTATAACTGATGTTTTGTGCTATGGGTCATGTGCTAGCTAAAGTGTGCATTAAAAAGGGAGAAATTAATAGTACTACCACTGAGTCCAGATAAATGGTATTCAATGGGCAATGTCTTCCAACTTTAATAGCATCATAGCTTAGTATTTTGTTGGTTTCTTTTAGAGGCCAATTTTAATGCAAATTTAAGGGAAAAATAAAGGACATGCTAATATAATGGATACTCAGAGGCAGGACTGATCAGATACTGAAGTTTCATTTAAACATTATATTCTTGTCATTATGTCTTTGATTTTTATTTTATATTTGGTAAGACAGTAAAACTAATGGCATAGTTACTAGATTCTGTACTTCTGCAGAACTTCGTAGACATACTTATTATCCCATGCTTGACAACTTACATTCCAACTATGTATTTTAAGAGTAAAAATGGTAAACCATTTTTTCTTAATTATGGAAATCATATAATTGGCTTCAGTGGTGGAACTTGTATAATGTGTGTACTAATTCTAATTGGACATTGTTTTCATGGTATTCTGTTTTACAACAATTAAGAAATCCATCACAACACAATTCTTTTTAAAAACATCCTGTAACACTTTTTAGGTATTATCACTTTTCTCCTACCAACATTGATGGATGGTACACTGTTCATCTTTCAGATAAAGATGTTGTCATACTGAATTGATTATTTGGGCACAGAAAAGCATGTTCTTGCTGGTTTTCTGTATCAAGTTCTGGGCTAGGTGATTTCGTGTTCATACAGAACTGATGTTCTTTAGCTTCTCCTAACTGCAACAGTATAATTTAGATATGCAGTATCACCCTTTTCCTTAATTTATACTCCTATCCCCATTTAAAGATGTATAGTTCCTCTAATAAGATGTTAGTATGCATAAGATTTTAGGAAATGAAGTTGATTCTTGCTATTTTAGGTAGTTATGCTCTATAAAGTTACTCTGAACACTGAATTAGTGGATGCTAAATTATTGCTTCAAAGGTAAATACAGAATTTGGTTCCTGTGAGCCTCTAGTCATGACATTGTACCCAACTGATCAATGCATAACCTTGTTTTATATCTGTTGCTATTTGAAGACACCTTATTGAATACATATTGTTAATTAACATTGATCTCATGACCAACAGCATTCTAACTCATGCCTGAACAAAGCATACCTAACACATGTATTTTCTTTCTAGGCACATTGTAGCCCTCTTGTTCTTAGGAACACTAGACAGCACTTCAGAACTATGCTTGGGAGCCATAAACAGCAGAATTTAAAACAGCACACACAGCACTAAATAGACTGCAAAGAGAATGCTTGTTTGGTGTTTGAGAGCTAAAACAAGAAGGCAGAGCTTCGCCCTGTTGAACCTCAGCAGAGAAAATGTGCTTCAGGAAACTCACATTTTTCACTGATCTCTGCATATGTCTGTAAAAATGCCTGTAGTATTGATTTTAGTGTTACAAATATATTTTAGCAAGTATGTGAATTTTCAAATTTGGAACCTGTGAATAATGTTCAACTGCATTAAAAATATGGAAAATAACACAATCAAAACAGCTGAAAGGGTTGGGAATGTAGCTCAGTTGTAGATCATTTGCTTAGCATATACAAGGTCCTGAGATAAATTCCTATCATTGATTAAAAACAAAAGAAAGAAAAATAAGAGGGAAGTCAAAGTAGCGGATGCCACTTAAAATTAAGATTTATGTAGCCCTATTTTTAAAAAGTTTGTGAGCTATTGTATCCCTACTGTATTAATTCTCCTCTTCTCCCTTCCAAATTTCTTGTCTCAATTTCTGCTCCTACAGTTTGTCTCTCTTCCCCACACTGACTCCATATTCTCTTTGCTCTTTCTTAATCTTTTGTTGAACAAGCTTAAATTCTTCAATAATTCTTTCTAGGTCCTCTGGGATATAACCCTTATTTGATTCCTGCACTCCAGTCAGGATACTGACATACAGAGTAATAGTCTTCACTGCTGAGGCATCACTGTTGTAGAATGCTAGAAACTCTCTGGTTTCTTGCAGTCTTCTACCTTTGTACATTCCTAAGCATGAGGTTCTACCTCTCAGTCCACACAGCAGAATATTCTGCCCATACTGTCTTTGGTATTTTAAAAATGTGAAGAAAAATCAATCAAATTTCAACTATGGAGTATAGAACAGACTTTTAATGCCAGTGATATGATAAGAAAAAAAGCTTTAAGAGAGAAAGTTGTTTTTTTTAATTTGTTTGTATAACTGAGTCTAATTTGGGGGATAATTCCATATTTTGAGATCCATATCAGCATTATTCATTGTAATTCCTAAACTGGAAAAAATCCAGATACATTTCAGTAGTAGAATAGATTGATCTCTTGTGTCATATTTGTATATTAGGCAGCAAGAAACACAATAGATTATATACAAAAGTATGGATAAATTTCATAGTAATCTGTTGAATGGAGGAAGCTAGATATAGTAGCAAACATACTGAATATTTCTGTTATTTAAATTTTTTAAAAGGCAAAACATCATAAGTCATGATAGTGAACATTGGGCGTACAAGTGTGGTACCTGAGGAGGATAGGAATTTCTGATATTCCACTTGCTTTTGCTTTTTTTTTTTTTTACATAAACATGTTCCATGGGAGAAAATACATTAAGCTATGTATATTTATGATGTGATCTCTATTCTGAATATTGTATTCAAGAAAATAGTTCTAAATACACTAAGGATATGAACTCATTTAAATAAATGACACGATTTGATTAAAAAATAGATTAATATCTGCTGATGTACAAGCATACCCGAGTTGCCTTGTTAAGTGAAACAAGTTGCAAGAGATATAGATATTATTTTTACATATGGTAGAAAAAACAGAAATATCTATATATGTGTCCATGTTTACATGTGGGTGGGCAAGAGGAAAGGGTGAAAAATATTCACCAGATGTTAATGTTGGGGCTGGGTTTAGAGGTCTGGAGACTGTTCAGGGGGAGGTGATTAACTTTGCCTTTTTTACAATTTTTATTATATTATTTGATTATTATAATGGCATGTATTAATTTTATAACTTCTAAAACCAAGAAATACAAATGTTTTGTAAAGAAAAATGGTGAGTTGAGGTCTGATCTAACCAAAATGTATATAATATGTAGCTCCTTCAGCATGAAACAGTCCCACCTGTCAGAAATAAATGAAGATCTCAAATGCTCATCATTTTTATAACTTAGCCTATGGACACTTTGCTATTTGTAGACTTTTTCTTTTTAAGCCTTTACATTTTTCTAGTCATGCTGGCCAGCTATGTAGGAGGATGTTGCATAGTTTCCATGTTTGTATTTTCATTACATCATGAAGTCTATGTGACTGTCTGGCCTTTCTACCTAGATCCTCTAGAGGCTGTGTCCCCAGCCGAATACGAAGGTAATATTCTTTGCTAATTTTTCTAATTCTCAGGCTCTGACACTTTCAATTATTTGTTTCTTAACTAATTTGTTTCTCAGGTGAAGTTACTCAAATATTCCATGACTTCCTATACTCTTGCTTATCACCTTTGAGCTAATATTATCAAAATACAGAGCCAAATTAAAGGCTTTTTTTTTTTTTTTAACTTATCTTGGTTATTACATCCACTGATAATTTAAGGAATGGAAGATGTCCTGAACACTCTGTTGCCTATGCATGCATCATACTATGTGGGATCACTAGAAGTGACTCAGGGCTGTTTTGCACTTGCCTGTTAGCTCAGAGCAATGTTGGGAACAGTGGGCACAGTAGATGTAGGATAAATTTATTAAGTAGTACTATGTCTTAAACATTATGTGACATTTTGGGTAAAAAAATAACCTCAAAATACTCATAGTCTCATAAGGGAAAAAGACACATTTACAGTTATAATTAAGTGGAAAAGTGCTCTAATCAAGAGATGAAATTACTAGGGAGCAAGTGTTAGGGAATGATTAATTCTGCCTAAAGGGTCCAGTGACACCTTTAAATGCTTATAATCCTGTATCTACAGTACTTAACATAGAATCTTGGCTTCTTGTCTACAGGTAATACCTCTGCAAGCCTCTGAATCCCTCTGAAAGAAGGTAGCATTCTGTCACAGACCTGAAGGACCCCTTACTGATTGCCATAAATCCCTCTGTTAAATAAATAAATCAATGTCTGTATACTTCATATGCAGAATGTAGTTTGGCTTATAGGCCTTGAATTATTCACTTGTTCATGCTTCAACTTGATTTATTTCTTTTTCCATGTGTTTTCCAAAGAAAGACAAATGAAATTGGGTTTAGTGAGCATTTAAAAATGGTCTTGTTTCCAAATCTTACCTTATTCAAACTTTCTCTGACTATGATTTGTTTTAGTAAAATTATCTGTAAAATCATCTCTTGAAAATCTTGCATTCGAAGGCCAGAAAACAGAACTTGAACTGCACAGAATGTTCTATTAATGTAATTACAAAGCTTTGCTACCTCAGAAGAGCTCAGCTGTTATTTAGCAGGTGAAAGATAATAACCACTAAGCATATGTAGATAAGAAAATGATCTCATTGTTTGGTGGGATGGTAAGTGTTTGTAATTTTTACTTTTTAAGACAGGAGATATTTCTTCCATTTCCAACTAAATGTCAGATCCTAAGATGTAAGGAAAACAATATAATAAATTGCAAGTTTAAAACTCAATGAAAAAGACAAGTTAATGCTGCATCTCACAATGTTATCAAAAACATAGATTTGTCATATTTGAGTTGCATTTTTATTATGTGCATATACATTTGGCTTTGTGCAGAATTATATGTGTCAGATTAACTTTTTTATATGGCTTTCCAGCAGCTCTGTGTGGAGCCATATGGGAGACATTTGGTTTTCATCAATTTCTTTTTACTCTTACTTCCACCCCATTGCTTTAAACAGAACTTTCATTCTTTTTAACTATCTGCAGGTTTTTTTTCTGTTGAGGGAGAAAAGCCACTAAAATATTATGAGCTCTAAAGTGATGGGCTGTGAGACAGACTCTCTTTCAAAACCCAGCCCAGAGCTAGGCATTGATCTCATGGGTTGGTGGCTGCTGCAAGCTGTGAGCTGGGATCCCAAGGATCTGTTTTCTTTCATCTCATTGGGAGGATACTTACAGCATGGTTTGCTTCTCTCTTGTGGTCTATAATGGACATGTGGAAAGATTCTGTTTTCAGCCCTGTTATTATGGTGATTTTTGCTAAGCCTGAAATTCACTTTTCAAAGAGGGTTTTTTTTTTTTTTTGTTATTGTTGTTTTAATGTGGGGAATGGTTGTTAGGAGATTTTCTGAGATTTAACTTCAATGGATAACCCTTTAAAGTGATATCAAGACTTCCCTGTAAAGATTTCAGATACATCAACATGATTATTTGCTAACCTCTCTGCCAGGGGAGATATGGAGCAAACATCAATGACTTTCCATAATGAAGCAGCCTAAGACTAGGGAAAGTCTAAGAGAGAATGCCAGCCGTCATTCGAAGTTCGATTTTCCTTACTATTGTAAATCTTTCTCTAGTCATTGTCTGCCCCATATGGTTTTCTTTATTACTTTGGGCAGAGAAAACACTGAAAGAAGCAATACAAATGTTTTCTCTCTCTCTGAATGAATGCCAGTAAATATGTGCTTTGCAATTAAAAAAAAGAAAAAAAAAACAGGCAAGAATCAGTTATAACCATGAGGTCAATTATCACTGGCCACCAGAGTTTGAAATAACCTTACACTGAGGCATTTCACTAGATAGAAGCAGAATCTGTCAAATGAATGGAATTTTAATTTCAACCAACATTCAGTTGTTTAAAAAATGGTATTATGACTAAATGCATACTTAAAAGATAGCTGCCATTTAAAGAGTTTTGCGTAACGTAGGTGAATTCCATTAAATGACAGCTTCCTTCATAATGAAGTAGAAGTATTACGGAGGTTAACTGTCACTTAGTATGTTTATTTCACATCTCTGCACAGCATAGTAAGTGGCAGATACTTTCTTACAATACATTTATTCCCTTGATGGAATTTGAGGACAGGCTAAGAAAATTCTTTTAAATTTTCTGGTAAGTCCATACCTTGCTCAGGTTTAACATTTACTCATGATAGCATCTCATCCCTTGCCTTCCTATTTAAATGCCAGAGGTTAAAATTTCTTACGGAAATTCTCAACAAAAAGCTTTATTTTGTATAATTAAAATCTGGCTCAACCTCAATTCATCCAGCATTTATTACAACATTTAATGGTCTTAGAAATAGTTCTAAGATTTTTTTCATCTTTTTAAAACAATTTTTATTAGGATATATTCATTGTATAGGGGGAATTCATTGTGACAATTCCATATAGGTTTACATTGTACATTGGTTAGATCGTCTCCACCATCTCCCTCCTGCCCCCACCCACTTAAAGCAATTGCAAGAGGTTTTTGTTCTATTTCACGTAAGTATATGAAGTCCATCAACCGTATTCCCTCACCTTCATCTTTCACCCTCCCACATTTCACTCCCCACACTGTGCCTATTTTACAGTCCTGTCCTTTGTTACTAATATTTAAGTACATGTTCAAAGGGGTTTCTCAAGGTATCTCTGCTGTGAGTATACTTTACTTTGGTCCATTCAACCTCTTCCATTGCTCTCCCTTACCCTTTTACCTCCCAACCCCCATTTTTCAACAGCTTTCAATACAATTCATCTTTTCTTTTTAAAAAAAAAAATTTGAAAATGTTTCTAAGTAGTATGCCCAAGTTCCTTCTATCTGTTTCTCCCCTCCCCATCAAGGCAGTACTGGACAATGCTCTTGATTAGCTAGGTGCTCATTCATCATTTTACTCTATCTCTGACCTGACCTGAGTTCTTTCAAACTTACTGTCATCAGCCCATCACACCACTCAGAACCCTTGGACTGAAGCCTGCATAATATTCCATAGTCTACAGTGTAACAACTTATTAAGGAATTCTGTATCTCATCCCTATTCATTAAACAACATGATTTCTAGTATACTACGCAGTTAAGTGAAAACTTCAACATTTAAACAATCTCAGATTACAGCAAATATAATGTGTTTGGAATGACACTTCTGACCTATTGTGTATTTTTGTAAGATAATCACTAACTGACCAGAGTTTGGAAATAGAAAGATGCCAACTAAAATTGAAAGTATCAAAGGACCAGGCTACTTTTTTCTTTTCTTAAAGATATTTAACATTCATATGAATAATTTGATTAAATATAAATATCTTGAAAGTTGCTAAGATATGATACAAATACTCAAGCATTGTTGACTATGACTCCTTTTACTAAAATATTTTCTTTCCATTCCATCTCCTTTAAGAGAAAAAGATACTAATTTCAGAAATTAAAAAGACAAATCATTGTTATTACATCAGTAACACAATTGCATCTAAAGCTATCAAATGTAAATCCAAACATATTAATTATATCATTAAAGTAGCTGAAATACATAGTGATAACAATAGCCTTTCGGTTTAATAGAATGCATAACCAGCTTGTATTATAGAGGTTACTCACAATGAAGATATCCCATTCCATCACCTCATGGAATAAATCAATATAGTCACAGCAACAAAGAATGACTATTTCCATAAAAATGGCATTAAACTATGTGTGTGTGTGTGTGTGTGTGTGTGTTCGGAATGCCACAATTTGAAAGCCAGATAAACTGCTCCAGAGAAAGCAGAGTTGCTTAGTTACATCTGCTGAAAACAATCTGTGCTGTGTATGAGAGCTCATGTCAGCCCAGTAATTACCACAACTGAGATAAAGCCTATGCTAAATGTCACCTGCCGCTGACAAGCACAGGAAGCCAAGCACTGCTAAATGAGTCAGTTATTCTGAAAGTGCTTAGCTCTCCTTGCGGGCTAAAAGCATTTGTCTTGTTTATACAAGGAAAAAATATGCATTATAAAAGGAAAAGAGAGAAGCATGATAATAATGAAAACCTGACCCCAAATCCCCACTGCCCATTGGGAAGGACAGTAGGAAAGAAGGCTAACAGATGCAATCAGGTAGAACGAGAAATGTTAAGGCATTAATGAACATCTCTGAGTCTGGCAGAGTCTACCTTTACCACAAATTGCTCATTAGTCAGTGCAGTGCCATTTCCTACAGTCTAAAATGATCCCCCAAAGACAGCTGAGGTTCATGTTGACAACAACCAGCCAATAACAAATCAGAATGGCTTTCCTCTGTCTGCATATAAAACCCATTGGTACAACATATATTTTAGAAGGGAGTTTACTGGTGTTTTGTTAAATATTTCTGACAAAAACAGGATTAATAATGCCAGTGTGAAGGAAATGGCCAGTTTCTCCTAATTATTTTTTCTTTTCATCATCCTTTAAAAATCATTCTCTTCAATTGTAACTTTATTTTAGTCTAAAAGACTCACCTCACCTGATCACCTGACCCATTCCTGACACCCAAGTGGAAATCTCTCACACCCAGGCAGAGGAGTGAAGTGCACCGAGCACCGAGATCCAGAGGGAAGTCACGCCACCTGGGATTGCTTGTTTAGCACCGTGTGGGAGCCAATGTTGAGGTGATGGTATGGAGCTTGTTACATTCTCTCTGAGGGAACCTCCAGCAGGATCTCATCACTCTGCTGAATCTACTCTCAGCCTTTGGCTTCAGAACCCTTACTTTCAGAACACTGAAATGGCTTAACTTTTGGGTTGCACTTTCCTGAGTTCAGGATTAGTTGCCAAAATGAATATGTACAATAGTAAATTAGTACTGCAAGCCTGAGACTATCTGAAAATAGACCACATTAGCAGCCAAATCATTGCTAGAAGACATTTCCTGATGAGTGTAGAACAAGAAGTAGGGGAATTACATGAATTAAGTGTTTAATTGTGTTGCTTTCACTGTTGGGATGGCTTTGCCAATCTCATGGGAATATAAAGAACTTTGTTGTATATAGGTATTCACATTAAGGATGTGCTTGCCATTGTGACCAGAGGCTTTTGTTAATAATCTATCATTTATCGAAATGTTGTCATGTTCCAGGCACCTGTCCTAAAGGTCTTTAAAACACCTTCCATATTGTACCTTACATGTTCACAAAGGAATGTGGGGGTAAATACCTTAATTATCTCAATTTTACAAATAAATTTATCCCCAGTTACACAATCAAAGCAACATTTGTTTTTGTTTTATCAACCAATTATAAATTGGCCCACACAACAGCCATTAATTTTAGACAAATTTTAAAATTCTTATCACAATATAATAAAGGGAAGTAAGTCCTATGTTAGATAGCAGTAACTGTTTTCTATCATGTAAATATAGCAAACTATAGAAAACAAACTATTGTTCACAGGCTATACTGGACCAGTTGCCTGTTTTTGTATGACCTGTGAGCTAAACATGGCTTTTATATTTCTAAGTGATTACAAAAAGATAAAGAGAATTTTTTATGATACATGCAAATGATAGGTGATTCAACTTTCAATGGCCATAAATAAAGTCTTATTGAAACTTAAGGTTTTGATAGAACAATAATGTCACCATTTATAAATCAGCAGCCATTTTATCCTCAGACCTCACTTGAGAAACTTCCAAGGACAGCCCCGCCCTTAACAGAAATTATAGCTCTCTAAGATAGCCCCACCCCTGCCAGAGACTACCACACATGCGCTAACTTCCTCACCCTTCCTCTTCTATAAAAGCCACACCTGGCCCAAGTTTGCTGCTGCATCATCTTTTCCCCAGCCAGCCTGGCAGTTTGGGCCTGCCATTAAACTTTGCTCTATGGACATAAGACTTTTCTCAACACCTAACAGGTATTGTTTGTTATTGTTTTTGTGCTCCAATGGCAGAATTGAATAGATGTGACATAGACTATATGATCCGCAAAGCATAAAAAATATTTATAGCTGGACTTTTCTAGAAAATAAATTTCCAGTCCCCAATTTAGAGGGATGATATTTTGTAGGACTTTTGTCTGAGAATGTCTATTGAGATTGATGGTGATAGGACAACATTCCACACTAGGGTAGTTATTTTTTATTTTCACTAAATTAGAATATAGGAGGCCATTGAAATAGTGGCAAGTATTTGGGAATTCTGGCAGATGGTTATGAGTATTTACACCATGGACTCAGAAGTGGTAGCAGGTTTTTAACTGAACAGTGTCTTCAAAGCTCCCCTAGATGTTCACACAAGGAGCAGAGGCAATAGTTGGAAGATTTCTCTGTGGAGATCCAATGAATGGACAGCTTTTTTCAACTTTGGTTGCATTCAGCTCTGCAGTGTAGATCATCACATTCTGTGTCATTATTTAAAGTAAGGCCCATACTTACCTGGCAGGGGAGATACCATGATCACAAAGGTGGTTTTCCCAGGGTGAGGCTTATCCATTGCACTCCTGATGTGCTGACTCCTGTGATTTCCCCAAATGTGGGAAACTCGACTTCATAATTTGTGGTAGTGGGGGACTGCATTTGCACTCTCCCCACAAAAAATAAATAAATAAATAAATAAATAAATAAATAAATAAAAAATGAAATAAAATAAGGCCCAAAATTTATCATAAACGTATTTCTTTAATTACTTATAAAAATATTTAAGTGGAAAAGTCAAGCACTTGGGGAAGAAGCCATTCATTGCCATGTTTAATCTTGATAAAAAACAAAACCTCCACAAATCCTGATAACTTATTCTGAAAATTAAAAGGTATTCATTTATTAGCCCTAAGACACAGGTAAGGTACTTAATAGCTTGTTGAGATCTGCTACATGAGTAAGCTGCTTGACATAATAGAAATGGTCTTTATCAACATTATCAGTTGTATGAAGAAATGTTACCAAATCATTTATTTCAGAAATTCATGTGAGAACTTTCCCTCAACTGTCAGGGGAAAAAGTTCACTCTATTTCACTGGAAAAAGTCTTTTATATATGGCCCACTTCTTTACATGACTAAAATTATATATGCATGGTGACTGTTATGTGACTATATTAATAAATTTTAACATTTAACCATTAAATCAAGTGGCAGATTGACTTTAGATTTAATATGACCTTAAATTATATAGGTTATAGACATATATATTATTTGAAAATACTAAAACACTAGAAATAAATTTAATAATTGCTACTATCTACAATTCTATCCTCTTCTCCTGAAGCAATCATTTTACCAGCTTAATATATAAATTTTCAACTTTTTCTATGAATTAATGCATAAATTTTGTATTATAGATGGTCTTTAATGTAAATATTGTAATACTATATGTGAGCTTTCATAGTTTTATTTTTTCATTCAATAGCATATCTCCTCTTTAGTGCAACCAAATACATGTTCTGTAATACATTTGGAAGTCTTATTGAAAAGAATGAGATTACTTTCATGTTTTTGCTATTACAGACAGTTCTGTAATATATATATTCTACTTTTTACCCTCTTGTGCATATGAATCAGTATTTTGGTAGGCTGATACCAGGAAGAGATTTATAGGAAGTTCACGCATTTAAAATTTTAATATATACTTATGTAATGACATTAAAATATTGAACACATTTATATTTTTATGAGAGTTATATGAGAGCCCCCACTCCCCACTTTCTTTACCACATTTTAATTTATGCAAAGTAGTAAGTGAAATGTTTTTTAGGTTGCTATTTTGCTTTTAAAGTGGTTAAATATCTTGTATACCCTATATTGATCTTTGAATTTTTTCCTCTGAGTTGCCTGCTCATATATATTTTTCCCTATTTTTTCCATTTGACTCATCGTTCTTTACTAAAGTAATTTGTTTTTTAAATGGTGAGATGGAGATCTATCATAGTTTTCCAAATTAACAAATTGACCCAATATAACTTATCTAGTGTTTATTCTTTCCCACTGACTTAAAGTGATACTCTTACTAGATATTAAATTCCATATGCATATAAGCATTTCACACTTGTATTCTGTTCTACTGATCTGCTTTCTAGTGGCAGAAAACACTATTATTATTTTTAGTATTTGCTAGTGTGACTCCCTTGCCACTGTTATTTATCAAAATTATCCTGTCTATTCTTTCACATTTCCTTGTATGATTTTAGAATTGGCTGCTGAAGTCAATTGAAAGAGCTCCTGACCACCACATTGTGATTTATTTGAATTTAAAGATAAGGTTTATAAGAGTTTAAGTATTTTTATATGATAAATTTCTCTTTCTAAGAACATAAGTCTATCTCATCATTTATTGAGATCTTATTGTATGCCATTCAATAAATTCTGGGGGCTTTCTTATAAAAATTTACATATTTTGTTATATTTTATTTCAACACATTTTAGTTTTTTTATAAGACAAGTGAAATATTTTCTATTATATTTTGCTTGTTTATTGCTACTGTTAATACAAATTTAGATTTTTATGTCAAGTTAATTTTCATATATATATATATGTATGTATTTAAATGATGACCACTTTGAGTTTTAGAGGAAGAGAGACATGGGCATAGTCTTTTCCAGTTGAAAGCTCCCATCTGGAAATTTGGCTTAGGGATTTAAATATTCAAGGAACTGTGTTGTAAAAGGCAGTGCAAAATTCCAGCAACTGTGGTAGTGTGTGTCAAGTGTTGGCCCTGGCAGAGGTATTGCTGTAATTATTATGTCCATCATCTTGGTTATATTCCACCATTTTGTCTTTCTAACTAATTACTGCTTGCCATCCAAGCCTGTATTTTCCAGGTATCCCATGGAAACCACAAACTACCTGTTATTCTTACAAAGAGATTGCTTTTCTAATTAATTAACTAGAGTTATTCTTTTCCTCGAAGTCAAGAACATTGACTAGATTTTGGCATAGAGAAATGGGTTTCAGGTGAAAATCCCTCAGGAGAATGAGGATAAGGAGAATCTGGGATTGGTTATCTTTTGTGGCTGTAGTAAAGGTCATGCAAATCCCATCAATATTCAGTACTGATGGTCTGGAAGCCTACTACAAATAGTGGCAAAAAAGTTAAATTATCATCAGCAGCTGCCTTCACTGAAGTGCTTATTGAGGGGAAGAGTTAGAGGGACCATGCTCTGTTACCACTTAATGTTATAAAAGGCAAGTAAAATTTAGGAAACTTGGAACAGAATAGCTTGTTTTAATAAGGCTGCATGACTTTAAACAGTGCTCGAACTTAAATCCATAAATTCTTGTTACCAAGGGATGCATTGAAAATGAGGCATTTCCCATGGTTCTGTCAATAGTAGCTTCTTGTCTTGTACTCGCAGTGCTAAGGTGACTAAACTAAATCAAATGAAAATTTGATGCTTCATTTTCCTGAAATCTGTTGTTATTTGGACCCTCAGCCTTACAGGATCTTTTCTGTTAATGTTAGGGTATTATTAGGTAAAAGCGGTCCTCAATAATGTAATTGGGAATCAGTTATAAAAACTGAAGCACAGTCATCCCCACTGAGCCTTTATTGATCAGCACTTAAGCCCACCACATTCTCTAGTTTGTTGTGGGGTGTCTTCTCTTGCTTGAACATTACTTTTTAAAATAAGTCTAATTTCCCTATTCCTATTTTCCTTGAAATAGACAAATACAGAGGTAGAGGCAAATCCCAACAGGACCCAGGGAGCCAATTGTAAAATTGGAGTGAAGGGCGAATAAAGTAACTTATATGATAATTTACATGAACAAAAATCTAAGAAATACACGAGAATAAATTCTGAAACTTAATATCCAAGAAGTGAGAAAAAACATTTAGACCTTGTTGAGTTTAGCTGTGTATATAAACATACCACAATTCTGATTCAGTAGTTCAAGGAGCCATTCGTTTCGCTGGTTGATAAAAAGAACACTGAGTTCGGTGGTACTTTAAATTCAAGGAAATTGTCAGAAATTAACTTTTGCGAGCTAAAATATTAAAAATCTCAGATAATCTTATTCAGCATGATTAAAATTCTGCTTGAACAATATAACCACACATTTCATGGATACTTAATGAAAAACATTTATTGATATTATTGACATAGTGCTTTTGAAAATATAATATCCATGAGTCCTGGTAAGGGAAAAAATGAGAGATAGTTACAAACCCTCACTTAAAATTTAAGTTTAATCTGTATTTACTCTTTGTCATCATAAAGTTGAATTTTGTATACTTGTTTACTAAGAGGAGAAACATTATCTTTCTATAATACTTGAAGATTAGATTTTTTTTTTTGTATATAAAGTAGGATTTATTAGGGAAAGAGGAAAGGCTACAGAAGAGTAGCAGAGTCCAGAAGCCAAGCCGGTAGCTCCAAAGATTAGTTTTAATAGTTACTTTCTAAGGACTTTTGATTTGCTAATTTGTAAATTATATTTGATATATAAACTAAATTTAAGAAGTCTTTTAAGAATCATGTTTCTTCAGTCCTCTGTTAAAGTAAATTAAATCTCCTCAGCAATTTCATGGAATCTGACTTACTAAATTTTTAGACCTCCCTGATCTGTTATAATTAATTGACCCACTATATACACTAGTGCATTGCTTTATTTTTGAAAATGAAATTTATACACGTCTTTAGTAGTTTAGTTTTATAATACCCTCTAAGATTTTTTCTTCCATTTTGGTTTATTTTAGGAGGAAGAATTGTTTGTGTGGATTTACCATATGCTACCTATTTACCACTTGGACAAAGTTTACTCTGTCAAAGCTTTGCTAAGTATTTGGGTGGTGAGAGACCACTGGTATTTTTGAAAAGGGCTTTGGGGGCTGTTCTCTCTACTATGGGAATACTGATTGGAAACACTATGGTTGAAAGGGGCTCCATGATTTTGATGGAAACAGAACGCATATGTGGATGGCAAAGGCCAAAACTGTGTTAGCTAATAGCTAACTTAATAGTCTAACCAGTAAAAGCAAAGAAGGCCAGTTACCAAGAGAGGCCAAAACTAATTGAGTAAACTGAACAATCAAAATATATGGATACCTAGTAGTACTTTGTTGATCGCGGGAACCATAGATGAAAACAATAAAATAGCCTCCGTAGTCTACTATTCAGATTGTCAGATTATGTAAAGCAGACTTCTGCCCTAGACTACTTCTCTGTAGATATACTTGGAACCCAATTTTTTGTGTATTTTCTAGTGTCTAGTGTGTGGCTATAGAGCTGGAATCACATCTGCAGCAAATGTTTTTAATGCTTCGCCTCACATTCTGCTCGCCTACGTCCTAATTCTTGAAACAGTTATTTTCCTCCCTCTCTCTTCTGTTCCTGGGAGAATGGATGTGGTGTAGTGGATAAATGAAGGATTTAGCATTTTGTAAGAGTTCACACACTTAAAAAGACAGAAGGCATTATCCAAATACAGGGGATGGGGTATAGATGTGTTGAGGGGTCTTGTGCAAGTTCACTTCTGATTACTTATCTTCCTTCAATGAAATAGGAAGGAAGTCCATCAGCTGAAAGAGAGAATGAGGGAGGAGAGTTTCAAAATTTAAGCATAGGGAGAATATATGGAATCATGGAAGGAGTGAATGATCTGGGGAAATATACTAAAATTACCACACAACATTATGGCCCATTCGAAGGCATCAGAAAATTTAAAGTTAGCATGGTTCCAGTAGTGTGTGTGGGCGGTGTGCTTCCAATCTAATTCAGCTAGTTGGGTACAAGTGTTAGGTAAGCAGAATATAAACGTCTAAACTTAACTAAGACTTTTTTTAGCTGAGGGAATAAAATGAAGGGTGTGAGAAACTGAGACTTGAGGCTGCATTCAATGGGTGGAATTCTGCTGACTGGTTAGGGAAATTAGGTAACGTGGGGAAAATGAGGACATGAAGAGTGAGAGAAGGGGAAAAATGATAGAAGCAGGGAATTATAGTGAGAAAGGATTGGTGAAGTTGGAGCAAGAATGGGTGTGGCTTGGAAAGGTAGGGAAGATGAGAGTGAGGGGTTGAAATTAAGATTTTGAGGAGGAGATTTACTGTTTGGTGATCATGGAGATTTAGGATATGGTTGTTGAAGTGAATGACCAGGTCAGGTTGTAGGGGAATATCATTGGATGAGAAGAACAAAGGGATTGGAAGTCAGAGATTGGAAGGATCTTTTATTTGCTTTTTGTAAATACCAGCAATTATGGTCAAGATGACTATGTAATTTATTGGCCAAATTAGAATACTTTTGAGAATAAAATGTAAACCTATTCAAAATTATCAGCAGGCAAGTGAAATTGGGACCATTTTCTATGTAGCAAGTAGTAATGGAGGGAATGTTAGTGAGCAGTAGATAAAATCTTCAAGTAATGAAAAGAGTGACCCTAGGGTTACCAGAAGAATGGAGTGAATAGTCTAATAAAGTAGTTTCAATCTGATGAGGAGAGGAGCGTGGTCTGAGATTAAAAACAGAAGCAAATAGGAAATCTATTCTACTTCTAAGCTCAGTAACAATGTTTGGCGAAGAAGAAATAAACAACCATTTGAAATGGTAAAGGCAGGGTTCTTAGAAAAGTCAGATTCTGTGAGAAGTTACTATGAACATTCAGAGAAGAGGTGGCAAGCAGAGTGGGATTCATTATGTCTGAAGGCTCTATCCTATAGTCAATGAAAGGTTCTTGGAGGAGGGGAAAGAAACCTTACAGGAGTTTTGAGTTCTGAAAGAGGAAGAGTGATGTTGATATTTGACCACTTTGCCCTGCCCAGGATAGACTATATCAACTAAGCATTGTCATCGTTCCCAGGTTAGATTCTTTAAAGATTCACTGAAAATATGTATCAAACAGAATAGGAAAGAGGCAGGAAAAAGAATGCTCTAACATGTAGACCTCATAGGAAAGCAAAGAGAATAATTTTTCTTGGGTCAAGGACTTGCCCTTAAGTTTTAAACTGCTATCATTTTAAGGTTTTTTTTTTTTTTTTAACTTCTGCATAGTTCAGATACATTTCAAACAAGGTTAAAAATATTAATTTAATTGCATGTGTAAATGTTCAGGCAGGAGTTAGAAAAAATAATGGAAAATTGAATGTAAGTGTAGTTTGTTCATGCTTTGTCTTTAAGACTCAAATGAAGACATGAAAAGAAGGTGAAAATGGGCAAAAATAATAGACAAAAGACCTATTTTACCCAGTTGGCTTTATATAGCTTGTTAAAACAATCAGCTCTTGGAAACAGAAGATAGTACATAATTGGCTCTCTTGGTCTCCTCTGTCATTAATTGTACTGAAGTACTGGGGCAGGTAAAACTTATGGGAACTGTCTTGCTGCCTTAAACGATCGGGTTGGCGATTGCTATTGTTTGACTCAGAAGGAGACCTCATTCTCTTGAGAAAAGAAAGAGAGCTTAGTGCTGATAATGTCCTAAGAATTCTGAAGCAAACCCTTTTTCAATATGTAAATAAGTGAAAATCATTTGCTCTCTGTCATTCCCTGCTTCTCTCTGTCTTTCATATCACTGCATGAGGTTTCCTACATACATTTAACTACTGAAATAACTTGAGATACAAATAAGCATACTTGGGGAAAAAAACGCTGCAAATCTGTGAAAAGCAGCCCAAAATAGAATATTAATGTATTTATTTAAATTTCAAATCCATTTGAAGTTTTGAAAAGCCTCAGATTTATTTCCTTTTTTGCTTTGTGACAGTGTATGTCTGTGTTATACAAGTCAAACAAAGGGGTGGTTTTTTGCCCCCTTTATTTTGAAGAGTGAAGCAGGTTAAAGAATGAAGTTTTAGGAATGATGTGTAAGACAATGTTTTCTTGGAGTATATTTAACTCCTTAGTAAACTGCATGACAAACCCATATCAGAGCTCATACTCAATCACCACTTGCCCTGTTCTTTGCCTGGATAAGCACTAATTATCCTCCAAACCTTAGATAGTTGTCATTTCTTACAGAAGTCCTCCTGAAGTCCCAGGAATAGATCCTTTTTATGTCATAGCCCTTCCTGTTTCCTCTTTCAAAGGGCTCATCATGATATTATATGGGAATAGGCCCAATTCATTTTTATATAAAATGCGACCCATTTTATGTGATCTATAAGGGATGTTCAAAAAGTGTTTGTTTAATTAAAATGTAGAGAAAGAACTTTCACTCTCCTGTTGTCTGTACTTAGGTCTTTTTTGTGTCCTATATATTGTGATAGCATTTGAGGACTTGAAAACTCTTTTTGGTAAATCTTGCAGAACTTAGCACAGGCAACAGAATGAAGCTTGCTAGGCAGGTGCTCTACTGCTTGAGCCACACCCACAGCCCCTTTTGCTCTGGTTATTTTGGTGAGGGGGTCTCACTTTTTGCCCAGGCTGGCATGGACCATGATCCTCCTATTTTATGCTCCCCACCATAGCTGGGGTGACAGGTGCATGCTAGCATGCCCAGTGTTTTTTTCTGTTGAGATGGGATCTTGTAAACTTTTTGTCCATACTATCCTGGAACCATGATCCTCCCAGTCTTAGTCTCTAACATAGCTTCAGATGACAGGTACACACCACTGCACCCCGCTCTTGGTTGGTATGGAGTCTCATTAACTTTTTGCCTGGGCTGGATTTGAACCACAATCTTCCCAATCTTAGCTTCCCAAGTAGCTAGGATCCCATAGGTGTAAGACACCAATGCCTGGCTAAGAAAGTGTTGAAAGCATTCTTACATTGCAGCTTTTTAAGAATTTTCTCCAATGGTGTTTTCTTCTCTTTAATAAGGGCTTTTTATATCCAAGTTGCTCCCTGAAATAGCTCTTCAAAGGTTATCAAGAAATGGTAGCCAGTGCAATGGTACATCACATCCTGTAACTATGTGTATCTTTATTTGGGTGAAATATACTGTAGGGGTAAGATCTTGTGTATGAAGCTTTTATTTCCAAATGACCTTCTGTTACTCCTCCATCAATACTTGTTTCTGCTAACAGACTAGGTGGAAAGGATGCAATCCAAAATTTGTGTCTGAAATGTCACTGATAATAGGGGTAAGATGTGCAGAAAGTTTAGTGATTGCTTTTGATAAAATCCTATATTTATATATATGCCTTTCCTTTCCCCTTCCCTCCTCTTGATCCCTCCCAGACAATCCCCTTTTTTAAATATTCATGTCCCATTATCATCATAATCATCTGTACAGGTCAAAAACATAACCTCCAGTCTTGTCTACTTTCCTACAAATGACATGACTTCATTTTTCTTTATGGCTGAATAATACTCTATGGGTGTGTGTATGTGTGTGTGTGTGTGTGTTTGTGTGTACCATGGAATATACAAATATATGTATACTTTTTTCTTTATTCACTAATTGGGTACCTTGGCTGATTCTGCAGCTTGGCAATAATGAACAGAGCTGCTATAAACATGGGTGTGTAAATATGTCTCTTGAAGGTTTGATTTATATACCTTTGGATATATGCCTAAGAGTGAAATGGCAGGATCATAAGGAAAGTTTAGTTTTAGGTTTTTTGAGGACCTTCCATACTGATTTTCAGAGTGGTTGCCCTAGTTTACATTCCCACTAACAGTATTTGAAGGTTCCTTTTTCCCTGCATCCATCCTAGCATTTGTTGTTTGTTTTCTTGGTGATTATCAATATGACTGGGGTGAGATGGAATCTTAGTGTCATTTTCATTTGTATTTTCTATTAGCCAAAGATGTTGAATACTTCTTTGTGTATTTATTTACCATTTGTACTTCTGAGAACTGTCTGTTCAGTTCATTGGCCCATTTATTAATTGAATTATTCTTTGGAAGTTTAATTTTTTAAATTCTTTGTATATTCTGGATATTAGTTCTTTATCCATTGAATTACTGGCAAAATTTTTCTTAAATTCTGAGGATCTTCTTTTTTTAATTTAATGCAGTCCCATTTGTCAGTTCTTGTTCTTATTTATTGGGCAATTGGAGCCCTATTTTTTTCTGTAGTAGTTTCAAAGTTTCAGATCACACATTAAGATTTTTAATCCATTTGACACATTGATTTTTATACAGATTGAGGGGTGTCATTTCATTTTTCTGTATGTGAATACCCAGTTCACCCAGCACCATTTGCTGAAGAGAGTATCTTTTTGCCATATGTTTTTGGCTCCTTTGTCAAAAATCAGATATCTGTAGCTGTGTTGGTTCATTTCTGGGTCTTTCTTTTTGTTCCATTGGTCTTTGTGTCTGTTTTTGTGCCAATACCATGCTGCTTTTATTCCTCTGGCTGTGTGGTATAATTTGTCATATCTCCAGCATTGCTCTTTTTTGTTCAGGATTACTTTAACTATTTGGAGACGTTGATGTAGCCATATGAAATTTAGGATTGATTTTTTTCTATTTCTATAAAGAATGATATTGAGACTTTGTGCATTATAGTGAATCAGTAGATTGCTTTCAGTAGTATAGCTATGTTCACCATCTTAATTATGCTAATCCATAAACATGGGAGGGCTTATCATCTACTGTTGTCTTCTTCAATTTCTTTCTTCAAGGTTTTAGTTTTTATTGTAAAGATCTTTCACTTCCTCGGTTAAGTTTATACCTAGGTATGTTGTTTTATTTTTTGAGGCTATTGTGAATGGAATTGTTCTCCTGATTCTTTCTCAGACTCTTCATTGTTATTTTATGGAAAAACTCTAAGTTTTTATATGCTGATTTTATATCCTGCTCTATTGCTTAAAGTGTTTATCAGATTTTTTCACCTCCCCCACCATTTGGGAATTTTTATTGGAATCTTTATGGACTTTTATTATAGAGTTATATAGAATTATATCATCTACAAATAAGGATAATTTGGCTTCTTCCTTCCCTCTTTGAATGCCCCCCCTCTTTTTTTCTTTCTCTTGCCTTATTGCTCTGGCTAGGAATTCCAGTAGAACTTTGACTAAGAGTGGGGAGAGTTAATCCCCTTGTCTTGTTCCTGCCCTTAGAGGAAATGATTTCAGTTTTTCTCTGGTTACTATAATGTTACCTATAGATTTGTCATGAAGAGCCTTTGTTATGTTGAGGCATATTCCTTCTACTCCTAGTTTCCTCAAAGTTTTTATCATAAAAAGGAAGTTGAATTTTGTCAAAGGCTTTTTCTGTATCTATTGAGAAAATCGTGATTTTTTTTTGTCCTTGATTCTGTTTATATGCTGTGTTATATTTTTAAATTTATAAATATTGAATCATCCTTGCATCCCTAGACTTAAACAAACTTGATCATGGTGCATGATCTTTTAATTTGTTGTTGAAATCAATTTCTAAGTATTCTATTGAGAATTTTTCCATCTGTATTCATCAAAGGAATTAGTCTATAATTCCCTTTCTGCTGTGTCCTGTCCAGCTTTTGTATGAGTATAATTCTGGCTTCATAGAATGAGTTTGGCAGTGTTCCTTCCCTTTCTATTTCATGGAATAGTTCGAGGAGCATTGGTGTTAGTCTTTTAAGGTTCTGGTAGAACTTGACAGTGAATTCATCCATTCTTTAGCTCTTCTTTGTTGAAGTACTTTTTATACTGCTTCAATCTCATTTTTTGTTCTAGATCTGTTTAAGTGGTTTAGATCTTGTTGGTTTAGTTTTGGTAAGTCAAAAGCATCTAGAAATTTATCCATTTTTCTAGATTTCCAGGTTTACTGAGATTAAAGTTTTCAAAGTATTCCCTCATGGCCCTCTGGATTTCATTGGTATTTGTTGTGATATCAACTTTGTGATCTCTAATGTTATTAATGTGGGTCTTTTCCTTCCTTCTTATAGTCAGTTCCATTGATTCTTTGTATTTTATATATAGTCTCCATTTCATTAATTTCTGCCCTAATCATGTTTTTGGCTGTACTGGGATTTGAACTCAGGACCTTACTCCTCCTAGGCAGGTGCTCTACCATTTGTTTTAAATACATTGACACTTATAGCTATATGCCTTCCTCTTAGTACTACCTTTGCTGTATACCATAGCTTTTGGTAGTTTGTGTCTTCATTTTCATTAGATTCCAGATACATTTTGGACTGGCAGAGTGGCTCAAGTGGTAGAGTGCCTGCCTAGCAAGTGTGAGGCTCTGAGTTCAAACCCAAGTACCACCAAAAAAAAAAAAATTAAAAACAGCATTTACATGTAGAAACTTTTTGATTTTCACCATTAGGAATAAGGGTGGTGACTATTGGCATTAACAAAATATTGTTTAGTTTATATGTGTTTGAATATTTTCTGTAGTTTCTTTGTTGTCAAGTTCTAGTTTTATTTCATTATTTGATAGAATGTAGAGGGTTATTTCAATTTTCTTGTAGTTGCTCAGGCTTGCTTTCTATCCTAAAATATGATTTATTTTGAAAAAAATTCTATTGGTTGCTTAGAAAAATGTGTAATGTGCAGCTACGGTATGAAATATTCAGTAGATGTCTGGTTCATAGTGCTGATTTTTAATTATGAAATTTCATTGTTGATTTTTGGTCTAGATGACCTGTCTGTTGGTAAGAGTGGGACATTGAAGACTGGCACTATTATTGTGTGCCAATAATAATGTGCTTATACATACAGTAGTTTTTATTTAATTAAATTGGCTATAACAACATTTGGTGCATATATGTTAATAATTGTTATCTCCTCTTTGTGGGTAGTTTCCTTTATTAATAGGAAGTGACCGTCTTTGTCTCTTCAGATTCATTTTGCTTTGACATCTGTTTTATCTGATGTGAATATAGCTACTCCTGCCTACTTTGGGGGTCCATTTCCTTAGAAGATGTTTCCATCCCTTCACCCTAAGCCAATGTATGTTTTTGTCAGTAAGATCCATTTATTGCATGCCAGAGATGGTCAGGTCTTGCTTTTTAAATCCTACCTGCCATTCTATGTCTCTTGATTGAGGTATTGAGATCATTAGCATTCAGTGTTAATCATATTGGAAGGTATGTTGTATTTCTTGTCATTTTGTTGTTTTTATGATGTTTACTTCTTTTGTAATCCTCATTTGCTAATCCACTTATCTAGTGGGATTTGATTTTTCCTCGTATTTTACTGGTTGCATTTCTCTTCCACTTTTGTGTGTAGTATTCCTTTAAGTATTTTCTGCTGTGTTGGTGTAATGGTTATAAATCCTTTCAGTTTTTGTTTATAATGGAAAGTTTTCAATTATGAAGGATAGATTCACTGGATACACTAGTCTAGATTGACAGTTATTTTCTTTTGTATCATTCTATACCCTTCTTTTAAAGTTTATGTTGAAAAATCTACAGTTATTGTTTTACATTTGCCTTTATATGGGATTTTTTTTCTTCTCTCTTGTAGCTTACAATATTCTTTCTGTATTTTGTATGCTCGGTATTTTAATTATACTACACCTAGGGGGTTTCTTTTCTTATTTTGCCTGTTTGGTATTTTGAAAGCTTTCTGTACCTGAATAACCCTCTCTTTCTCAAATTAGGGAAGTTTTCTGGCATTATTTTGTTGAATATGTTTTCTTTGCTTTTTGCTTATAACTCTTTGCCTTCTTCTCCTTCTTCATGATTTGTAGGTTTGGTCTTTTGATTCTGTCCTAGGGGTCTTGCATGATCCTTTTGTATTTTCTTAGTACTTTTTCCTTTTCCTTGACGGAGTGATCTAATTCCTCTATTTTATCTTTGATCCCTGATACTCTATTTTTAACTTGTTCCATTCTACTATTCAGGTTTTCAATTGATTTTTTAAATTTGATTTGATGTTTTCCAGGATGTCTATATGTTTATTGAATTCTTCCTTTATATCCTGGAAGGAAATATGGAATGCTTCACAAATTTATGTGTCGTTCTTGCACAGGGGCCATGCTAATCTATTATTTCAATTTTAGTATGTGTGCTGTCAAAGCAAGCACTTGTTCACTTTTTTGATTTTTGCCTTTAAAAATTGTATTGTTGGTCTTTTTTGTATTGATGTTGAGTCACTTGAATATACACATGAAAAATGGTCAGAATATCTCTCATAGTAAGATTCTCACCCACAACTGCAGCAACCAGCCAGGGAAGCCAAGCTATTATCTATAGGAACCAGTACAGAGATCAAACTGCCCTCTGTAACAAGTAATAGACCACATGTAAAATAATAGCATTTTAAAACACGAAACAAGGGAGACGAAAATATTTTAATCCTTACTATTTTGTCTGTATAATAAAAAGTTATTGTCCCCCTCACATGTTCCACCATAATAACAGCACCATATTGAAAGATCATACCTGAATTTTAAAATAATGTGCATAGCCAGTGGTTTTCTGCCAGTCTTCAGAAAAACATCCTTCTCATCAGTCCCCCACTCCAGAAATCAAATCCATTCATATCACTCTCCCAATCTCCTCTGGTTTCCTCTACTAAGTTTTAGAATGTGTGTGAAACAAGATAAACAAAAATATGCTTGTACTTTAAATCTCAGGAAAAGGCTAATAGCCCTAACAAAACAACTTATGTAATGTGTGGTCTAATTCCATGGTGTCCAACTTTTAGCATGTATTTAAATAACTTGGAGGACTTGTTCAAATACAAATTATTGGACCTCACAAAAATCTGCATTTCTTACAAGTCCCAACATTATGCTGATGGCTGTTCCAGACTCACTTAGAGAACTGGCCTAGATAATGAAAAGAATTATATGAGTAGGGCAAAATAATGATAATGGGTTTAGGAATTTTATGGATCTATTTCCCTGTGTGGAGCATTCCTAAGTTCTTTTCTTTTTCCCCATGTGCCATTTATTGGTAATGATTTTACATGTTCTTTAAGAGGACTTAGGAAACTCCTGTCTGTGAATTTTTTGCAAGAAAAATAGCTTTAAGTATTAGAGTTTGAATTCTGTTTTCTTTTCTTTCTTTTTTCCAATGGGACTGGGAACTTAGTGCTTCACACTTGCAAATCAGGTACTCTACTACTTGATCCACACCTCCAGTCCATTTTGTTCTGGTTAGTTTTGGAGTTGGGTGTCTTGTAAACTATTTGCCTGGGTTGGTTTTGTACCACGATCCTCCCAATCTTAGTTCCCAAAGTAGCTAGGATTACAGGTGTGAGTCAGTGGTGCCTGGGTCCTATTTTTTTTTTTTTTTTAAGAAACCATGATTTTTAAAGAAGAATCTTGAAATACAAAATGGATAAAAATATACCAATAGAATATCTTTGTGGACATAGGTGGAATGCACAAATATTTGGATAAATTTCTAGTTTGATTCTGCTATTTTCTCTGTGAGCCCAATTTAGCAGGCAGTATTTTCAGTTAACTCCCTGTCATATTATGTAGACTGTATCAATATTTTATTAGATCTGTCACTAATTCATTTCTCCTTTAAAAAGAATTAAAATAATGTCATGTTTCCTTTTGGGAACAATTTATTTACCTGTTCCCCTGCCGCAAAACATTTAATACATATATTAACATGAGCACGATATGCATATTTTCCCAAAGACTCGCTTGAGAAAAGTTTTGAGCATATAGTTAAAAGAACTGATGTTATTACAGAGGCAACTTTGATTCTGCTCCAATATATATTTAAAGGGTAAATCAATTTTAAGTTAAACAAGTTTATAACATATAATAATTTTTAAACTGATTTATAATATTATTGTCTAGTAGTTATAGTATTGCATATAGTTATATAATAACTACTGTTACTACTGATTTAATTATAATTATTACTTTCATTTGACTAATATTACTCAAAAACTTATGAGTTCCTCCTATCTTTATAATATATCCATGTTTTTATCCCAAGTTGAGAATATTTATTGCTTTGGAAGATGTTTGCTCAACCTAAAGGCATTCCTAGGGACTGAGTCTGTTTCCTCACTCATACCTGCAGTGGATCTAGGAGATTGGTCTGGCACTTGGTTAATGAGAATTTCAAAGTCTCGTCCCATTACATAGAGTCAAAATCAGTTAGGACTGGGAAGATCACAGCATATTCTCCTCATTTCAAAAGACGAAACAGGAGAGGCAGGTTAAGGGGATTTCCCTGATCAGAATTATTTAGGGAACTAATTATATGATTAAAAATAGAAATAATCCAGCAAGTCCATTATCTGTACTAGATAGAGGCCTTTTAAAGTGTATTGTTTCTTTTAACATTTTTATTTCTGTCATTTTGAAGAGCACCCTCCATTGTAAAGATGAAGGAATTTAGTGGCAGAGAATGTCAGAATCTTTCCTGATAGTAATGGGTAGAGGACTTGTCCTTTAGATTCACATGCAAGGTTGAGCTCTGTGTTCCATGACCTCTCTCATTTTTCCCAGTCTGCTATTACCTTGTCCCCAAACGACTAAAAAGCTACATTATAGTATCATTGTATTTTGTGATGTACAAAATGCTGTATATTGGTTAGGTTTAAAAAGTCAGACTTATGATATCCTTGATATCCAAAATATACGTTTATGAAAGGAACAGAATCTGCATAAATAAAAGGTTTGGTGATATTAGTTCTAGGTACACCACTTCCCAATATACACAGACAGGATTTAAAATGTATGGTTGGCATGTTGCTTTTTATAGTGATTTCCTTCTTTCCTTCATATTAGATTCAAGTTATTTTTAACCTATTAATCCATCTGGAATTTTATATGTTTGTTCAATGGAAAAGAATTCAATAGCTTTTCCTACCAGGCCTTTGCACAGGGATCAGATTGTAGTGTAGACATTGTACACTTCACCTTCCCTCACCATTTTTATAGGTAGATTATTTTTATGGCCTATTGGGTCTTTATTAGGCCATAAACACCGTATACATTTGCAGATTTCTTGATAACAAAGCAAAAGGAGCATGCGAGTTTTAACAAGTCTTAAAACAAGGACTTTGATTAAAGACTTTAATAATAATAAAAAATCTGTGAGTCATTAAAAAAGAAGAGTTAAATTTTGTTGCTGTCATTCTGAAAGTTATTTTTAGCTAGTGTTACATTCAAATATAATGAGGTTCTTTGATAATCATTTTGTGAGAACAAGACTTGCTGGAAATTTTGTCCAAATAGACCAATGAGACTTTGCACAATTCTTGGAGAGTTCTTCTTATCTTGCTTTGGTTGACTACCAACTTTTGTCTCAAGAATCATCCTTATGGGACATTTGATTATAAGACTAATTTTATTTATAGTTGCCCTATCACTCTCAGTTTTACTTTCAAAGGACCTCTGGTTTTATTTATTTTCAATAATAAAATTTGAACCACATGCAAAGAATGCTGAGGTAGAATTTCTTTGTCCATTTAGAACCTCCATCAATTCTTTGTTGTATGGCAATATCAGTATATGCTCTAAAGATAGAATAAGTGATATGCAGGACACTGTTCAGAGCATCTTATTGTTTACTTCTCAGTTTTGGAACCATTCCTTTAGAAATGTGCCAGTTTGTCATCTCTCTCTCTCTCTCTTCATGTGTTTGAAAATCCCAAATCTATAACTGCCTGGGAGAGGGGTGGTAGATGAGAGGTTGGCACTTTAAATATGTCTGTGAAGCAAATTTATGTTTTTCTGTTTTGAAGGAAGAGTTGTAGAAATGGGTGTGCTGAATTGGAGCAAATTTTTGGAGGGAATTGGTTCAGCATTAATTTCATGTCACTGGAATCTGCAACATATTTGTAGAGGACTAGCAGTAACTCTGTCTGTTCAGAAGTCTCACAAACCTGGATCTGTGCTAGAGGAATTAGAGTACAATCTCAGCCTACAGGCTGGTTTTGTGTCACCATGAGTGTTACTATCCTGGGCAGCTAGCTGTTAGCTCTATGAATATCTGTTGGGGCTTCTGCCAGATGGAACACAAAAACATGTGCACTTCTGGCTGATAGATCCAAAGTACCTCTCACTCCATCTTAAAACATTATTATAAAAAAACAAAATAATACATAGTTCTCTGTCTCTTCCTTCTCTGTGTCTCTCTGTGTCAGTCTTTCTCACACACACTCACTGACTCACTGACTCATTCTCCCCTCAGTGAATAGCAATAAGCTCTCAAAATGATGTTGCTTTATGGATGCTCTAGAAAGATATTTTCATGAGAGTTGGAACTCAATTGGCATTTTAACTTTGTCCCTTCCTGTCATTTAGAGCTCAGTCAGCTGCACAAACTATGTATAACACACACATGGAACATTCATATGTGCTACTCCATGCTGAATACCGCCCTCATGTTTTGAGGTTTGTCCATACAAGTCAGCTTGAATTCGATAATATCCTGCCAATTAAACTAAACCTTGTTTTCAAAGCCAAACATCACAAGTGCCTCAAGCACCTGCAAAAAACCCAGGCACAGTCTCGAGTGGATAGTTAGGTGTTCAATTACATGATTTATACACATGTGTGTTTCTGAAATTACAGCTATAGGGCTTTGTGGTCTCTATGGGGGTGTGAACAGTTTTGTTGGCAAGCCCATTACACCTTATGTTGGAAACTTGGCTCCCAACATAAATTCCCCTCCTATCAATGACTGAGAACAAAGTCTATTTGTCACTTTCCCATTTGCCTTCCATAATGATTCAGAAAGCAAAGAGTTTTATTTTGCTTTCTAATTGGGAATTCCTGATTCATCTCACAAACCCAACTCTCTTCACTTTTCATTATATAAATATCAGCTAGTGTGGTACAAGCTGGCACAGGGAAGGCTGGCTTTCCATCCCCATTGCTGACCTGACCACTTACAAATTTGCTTGAGGGAATGCACTTCTTTTCTCAAAACTCTCCTTCCTCAATTGGAAGGTTTTGAAACTGAGGTATTCATTCAGAAGAAAGCTCTGTTTTTCTTTTGGTTTTGCAGCTATTTAAAAACAATGCTTGCCTTGAAGTTCTATGTATACTTTTAACCTTTTGGCTTAGCTGTAGAAAAGCTTATTACTGCCAGCAGACTCAATCACTCATGATAGTACAACACTCTGGAGACCTTATCATCGCGCTGTCTAGTTGAGTAATTAAATGCAGGGTAGATTTACAGTTCAGTGGACTTGCTTATGGTGGGGTGGCAGCCATGTCCTCTTTCCCTTTGAATCTTAACTTCACACTGCAGCTTTGTATCAGGGTGACTGGAAAATGTGAAATCAAATATTAAAGAGCAAATATAGACTATAAAGTGTAGCATATCGGGAAAAGAAAGACAAGGACATTGAAGGATTTTGCTGTCCAAGCAAAAGGAAATGATTGTAACTTGTATGACTTTGCAGCTTTGTTAATATTAGAAGATGTAGCTATTATTAGATTGCCTTTTTGTGAGGAAATTAAACAAGGTCATTGCAGTAACACATAGAGAACTCACACTTTCTGCAAAGCCCCTATTTCCTCAAGGGTCTAATAGGAGCTCAACATGGATAGAAAACCACTCCTTTCATCTATTCTCAGAATAGTTACATAGAATCATAATGGTTAGAGATTGAAAAGTGCTATTCAGCTCTCTGCTACAACCTCCAGGGATCTGGGCAGCATTTTCCCTCATAGAACACTTTCCACTGTTTTGTATGGTGGTTTATTTTAATGATCTCAAGGTTTTCTCCACTTTCTTGGCAAACTTATTTCAGACTATAGCCAATTTCATCATAAAAATTACTTTGTTACCAGAAATTAAAAGATCTCTCTTTTTATATGAAAACTTATATTAGACAAATAAATGTAGGTAGAAAGATTTAGTATGTCTTAATTCAGTTAAGCATCTTGGAATTGGAGAAACTCTCTGTTTGACAAACTGGCAGCAATAGTTTTAAATGACTTTTTTGGTATAATATGCAAATTTCAATAATGCACTTGGCGTGTGTAAAATTGTCTTTTGATCTAAAGTAACTGGAAAGGAACATCGGTATATCAAAGAGAGTAGAGGCTCATTTGACATCTTCACTCTTGAAATCAAGGATCCTTTTGATTTCTATTAACTCAAATATCCTCTAACTTTGGCATTGCTCAGTTTTTTAATTATATAAAAATAAAACGAATTGTTAGTTCATTATTATTTAAAGAAAGACTTTTTAATCTATTTTCCTTCCCCCCCTTTTAAGGTTGACTCTTATATTGTATGAAAGCAACTGGACAGCATTTCTTTCTTTCACAAGAGACAGAATATTCTGCATTATAAATAGCATTACTACAGGCATATCAACTGCCTCAAATCATTTTTGGGAATACATAAGTTATGAATACTACAAATACTACAAATGAATAAATACATGTGTGGAATATTTATTTCAAAACTTGTGGGTATGTTTGATTTGTCATTCTTAATTAAACATCTATTTTTATCATCTGGGAAATTTGCTAAATTTAATCTTGATTTTATTTATTATTCACTCACTCAAACAAAACTTGTTGAATACTTTCTAGATGTTGAACACTGAAGTAGATGCTGAGGATTTAGTGGTAAATAAAAGAAATTTCCTGTGTTTGTAGTACATACATTTCAATGACAGGAGACAGGATAAAAACAAACCAGTAAATATATAGTCAAATGATAATGTGTGCTATGACCAATGAATCAAAAAGAATAAGCAAGATAGGACCTCCCATGTGAGTCTGTGTATGCACACTGGTGTGGATTCTGTGCCCTGGGTGTTTGTGTTTATAGTGGAGAGCAGTTGTTATTTCATACAGTCATTCTGACAAGCTGACCATAGAGAATAGGACCCAAACAAGGACTGAACCCAAACTTTACAGGTTGTTGAGACTGCCAACTACAAAAGTATAAAATGCTGTTGATATTCTGAACAAATACAAGAGCAGATTATTGTATTTAACAAAATGGAGATCACTGGTGAACTGGTTATGAACAGTTAAGTGGAGCTAGCAGGATTTTAAGGAAAGTGGAAAGACAGAAATTGGACACATTATATAAACACTATTCAGAGTGGTTTTCTTTTAGGGGAAAGGAAATAGAGTAGTAGTTAAAAATATTGTGGGGCTATAAGATTTTTCTTTCAGCAGTGGAAGAAGTAGTAGGATAGTTGTAAGCTGGTGGGGAAAAAATGGTTGTGTGTGCAAATTCCTGGAACGATGTCCTCATATGTGGGAGAAGAGAAATGAGATGGAATCTGGAGGGTGATGTGCAGTTAGGATGAGAGTAATGATCTAATATAGTGTGGAAAAGTCGTGATGGAAGGGGAGAGGACAGTGAAGGGGTAATTCATGTATTTCAGTAGCAGAGGGATTGGGAACTGGTGCATGAATAGAGATGCTAACTTCAATTTGAACTGAGTGTTCATTCCCAGTGACGAGTAATGGTAGTGGTATGGGTAGAGATATGTGTAGATAGGAGGAGGTATTGGTGAATCTGAAAACTTGGTGAAACTGGAAGAAAGTTGAGGATAAGGATAAGAGAGAAAGTATTGATATGTGGAGAATAGAAGAAATAATAATCTAAAAGACGGGGAGACTGGATAGACCAGGAGATGTGCTATGACTGAATTCGTGGCAACAACTATGAAGACAGTCTAGCCAGTGAGGTTTTGTTCTTGTTCAATATTTGTGGTTAGTTGTTTTTATGTTTTGTATTTTTCTATGAAAGTATGAAAGAAGGGGGTGAGGTGATAATATTGACTTCATATGAAATTAAGTTGGATATAGAAGATTATAAGAACATGAAAATAGGTAAGAGGAAGCTATAAAAAAGGATCAATGTTGCAGTGCTATAAAATATGGATAGAAATAAGGTCCTGAGGAAGGGATCTGGATATAGACATGTACCTGGTCAGAGATGGGGAACCTTGAAATACCAATCTATATGAAGGGCATTCTTAGATGAAAAACTTGATTTATAACCATATATATTAACCACACCACTTTTTCTTGCTTTGTGATATCAAATTTCCATCTTTATGCCTCCCCTTAATAAAATAAACACCCTAGAAAAGTCCTTGGGATTTTGTTTCCTTCTCTAATTCCACCACATGGTGATGACTGTTAGAACATTTGTATTGTGCTTTATGGTTAAGAGATTCTTTCACATATACATTTTTATTTAATCCTCAAAAAATGCTGTTCATCCACATTTTACAAAAATAGGAAATGAAGTCTTACAGAATGTTTAGAAACTTTATAAGGGTCAGAGGATTACTGACTCCAACTTCAAAGTCAGGTTGATTCTAGAAATAATTTAGTCATAAGGCATACACACACATACACACCATAATCTCACCTCCTCCAACACTTCCCCACACATGTGTTCAGAAAAGAAAGCTTCAAAATGTCAATGTTATTTTGTAATTGCATTTGGCATTTAATGATGTTCCCCTTGTCTTTCTGTGTCCATTCTTCCAAAACCTTCTCCCTTTATCGGGTCATTCATTCTCCTTATTATAGCTAGAATAATCTTTAAAACAAGTAAAACTGGTGACATAATTTGCCTCCTTCCAAATCCTTCAACAGTGGCTCTGTGTTCTTAGGCTTAACCCCACAATCCAGCCTATAATACACTGCCTGATTTGGTCTCAAGATCTCTTTCATTTACCACATAGTTGCATCCTTGGCATCCAGCCAAGTACCTGGAGCACACTAGTAACAACTAATATTCAGGTAGCACATGAACTAGTCTTAATTCTATTTTTACTGAAAGATACCTGATCTTGAAAAACCTCATCTCCTGAATATTTTTCTAATCAGTAATCAATGCTGGTAATAGAAATGAGAACTCAGTCTTTTTTTGTGACAGAAATATTTCTAACATTATTATTGATAACAGTAAGTTCTTATCACTCTCTTTGTAGTATAGAGGGTTATATCAGGACTTAAACAAAAGGGGCAAAATTCCTTTACATTATCAAAGGTTGTTTAATATCAGAAATTTGACCAGAAATATGAAAATTTTAAATTCAGTAAAAATCACTTTTCTGTAAACACAGTCACAAACAAACCATTGTGACATCTGCAAATTCCTAAAAATTCATCATACTTGAATTTACCCCCTCCATCATTTTCCTTTATCTCCTCTCCCCCATTCCTGGAATAGTTTCAACAGGTCTCATTTTTCCATTTACATAAATGTGTACAGAATATTTCCACCATATCCACACTCTGACCCTCTTTCTTATATGCTCCCTGCTCCCACTGGTACCTACTCTCCAGGCAGGACCTATTTTGCCTTCCTGTTCTGTTTTTTATTTTTAAAAATAGCATTTTTGTTTGTTTAAGATAGCTATCCAGGATGTTTATTGTGACATCTCCATGTATATATGTATATTATAACCCAAGTTGGTTCATCCCCTCAATTTTTATCCTTTCTTACGATGATTTCAACAGGTTTACAAATTCTATATTCATTCTTATATAGGAAGTACATCAACCATATTTACATTCTTAACTTTTTCTTTTACCTCACCTCTTTCATATGTGACCTCCCCTTAGCCTAACCTGTTTTTCATAATATTGTTTGTATTTATATTAGGTTTATATTCCACATATGAGAGAAAACATGTGATCTTTGGTTTTCTGAGCCTGGCTAAATTCACTTAAGATGATGTTCTCCCATTCCATCTATTTGCCTGCAAACAACAAAACTTCATTCTTCTTTCTGGCTGAATAAAATTCCATTGTATATAAATACCACATTTTCTTAATCCATTCATCAGTAGTGGGGCATCTTTGTTGTTTCCATAGCTTAGCTGCAATAAACATGGGTGTATAAGTGCCTTTATTATAACCTGGCTTACATTCCTTCGGGTATATCCCTAAGGGTACAATTGCTGGATCATAAGGCAGTTATATTTTTAGGTTTTTGAGGAGAGCCTCCATACTGTTTTCCATAGTGGTTGTACGAGTTTACATTCCTACTGACAGTGTATGAGGGTTCATTTTTCTCCACATCCTCGCCAACATTTGCTGATTTTTGTGTTGTTGACGATAGCCATTCTAACAGAAGTAAGGTAGAGTCTTAGCATGGAATTTTATTACCTTTTGGGATATTTACATACGCATAATGTGCTATTTGGGGAGGACTAAAGTCTAAAACTTGAAATTTATTTATGTTTCATATATTCTTTATGCACATAGTCTGAAGGGGTTTTAGGGTTCTTGGTTCTTGCATTTTGACTATGACTTCACATGAAGTCAGATGTGGAATCTTGTGATTGTTGTTAATACTCAAATGTTTCAGATTTTGAAGCATTTTATATTTTGGATTCAACCTGTAATAATAAAAATCAACCCTCCTAATTATTTACGCTACTGCTATTATTATTATTATAATGGAATGCAGAGGTAAAACTCTTTTGCCCCCACAGATGACCTCTTTCCTGGACACTCTCCTGCTCTAGTCTCCCATTGCTTGGCTGGAACACTTACTGCATTCACTACTTACCCAGTCTCTGCTGGTGTCTAGATTCAACCTATGAGAACCTGTAGTACCTAAATACTGCTATCAGACTGATGCTAAGTTTCACCTCTGCTCAATAAGTCTTGTTGAGATCACTGTTCCCGCTGAATTGGATTATTTGAATGGTTGGTAGTCTTAAGTATTGGCCGTCCTTGATTCATCTACCTTTAGTCTTAATCTTGACTAATTTTTTGTTGCCTCAACATGCTTTCTTTGCCATTCTGATATTGTCATCTTAGGTGTTCCAATGTTGACAGTGTATGCTGCTGGGAACAAATGTATCAAAACTGTGCTTATATTAAGGAAATAATAAGTTAGAGAAGAAACTGGGCAGAGTGGCTCACATCTACAATCTTAGCTACTTGAGAAGTGGAGATGAGGAGGATATTGGTTTGAGGCCAGCCCAGGCAAAAAGTACACCTGACACCATCTCAACCAATAAAAAACTGGTAGTCGTGCCTGTCATCCCACATATATATGAAGCCTAAGAAGGAGGATTGTAGTCCAGGCCCACCTAGGTAAAAATGTCAGACCCTACTCAAATAATACCTTTAAAAAAGGGCTGGAGGTGTGGCTTAAGTGGTAGAGTGGCTTCCTAGCAAGTGCAAGGTCCTGAGTTCAACCCCCAACACCAAATAAATAAACAATGCAAGAAAGCAATAGACAAGTAAGCAAATAATTATACTATAACCTCAAATATACTACAAGTGAAAGACTAAATGGTACAAAAGTAAAGAATGAGAAGTTTGTTTGCTTAGAGAAGTTGGGAAATAATTCATAGAAGTGGTAAGATATGAAACATTCAGTGCTTTTATTCCAGGAGAGAAAATGTCCTGTATAAATATGGAAATAGGATTGTGAAAAAGTGTGATATTGTTGGCAGATTTAGCTAGCAATTCATCTGTATCTTTTTTGAGCACTTATGTGATAGGTGAAATAGGATGAGAGATTGAGAAATCAAAAGTGCAGAATGCATCAAATCAACCATGTTATTTATTTGCTTTCTGCTGTCTGTAAAAGTATGGGATTTATTACTAGAGGAAGGGAATACTGTGTAAGTTTCTTGTAATTGATACTTTTCTGCCTCAGAATAAATAGACATTTGGTGTCTGATCCTTGAGTGATTCAGTGTTCCCATATGCCATTACATTTAGCTGTAAGGAAGTGACCAAGATAGAAATATTGGGTCTTGTATGTCAGTGGGAAGAAAGCAGCTAATGATAATGATAATAACTTTCAATAAAGAAAGATGGGGCCAAATAAAGTAGTGTTGTAGGTTTTAGAGGGAGGTAGAGAATGAAAACTCATTTAGATGCTATTCTTCTTCATGGAAAACATTTTGGAGCAGTAGAACTGGTCACTGAGTGCTTATTTGTGCCCTGGAAGCCTCAACAAAGATCAGAAGGCATGGCTAAAAGGTGGGACTTGATTGGCAGTGCAGCAGAATGAACCCTGATATCAAGAATGAGCACCATTCATTAAAGTAAGGTAATCTGTCATTTTCTTGGGACCCAAATAGGCAAGAGTGAGAGGAGCCAGTATGAATAATCGTGCCTTTCTTGTTGACAGTGACCAACAGAAACTTGGAGTCTAGACTAGGTTTAATTTCAGAAAATTAAGAAATAGTTCTTTGCATCTTATTTGTGACTACTTCACATATTATTAACATGAGTATATTATATTATCTTGCTTTTTTTTCAAAGATGTGAACACTTTGAGGATAGATACTTGGTATCTTCAGCAGCTCATGCTATGATGCATATAGATGTGTGCTGACTGAACCAATGAAATAAGAGTTAGTAATTAGAGAGGTTGACATGGCTGTCTACTACAGGTCTTATCAGCGCGATCAGGTAAGTGGGTAATTTTTAGATGCACTTTTATTGGGCTAAAGATCTTTGTGCTTCAGGTTCATTATGATTTGGTTCTTCATGAGGAATGAAATAATCAACATTTAATTGTAACGGCAACTTTTTTCAGTTTTTCTGCTATCAACACAGAGAAATGGACATGGTTTTATCAGAACATTACCATGGTAAGCAGTAACACTCAGGGGAGGGCTGTGTTCCTTTGCTGAAGCTCCACCATCATAAATACAAGAGATGCTTGCTAGGTGCCCATATTATTGTCTGTGTAAGTTTCAAACCTGTGATTCTTGAGCCAGCAAAACAGGTGTTTTCCCCTATTTGATTTATATATATTTTCATCTCCTAATATTACTTCTAAATATGGTAACATTTTCTTAGTTCACATTTTTCATGTATGTAGATTGTCAACATTTTATTGTATAACAGGTACACATCTTTCATTAATTGTGTAACCTCAAATTATGATCCACGGGCAGATCCACATATTAGTAAGCTAAATGTTTTCCAGATTTCAAGCAATATCTTTGGTAAGATGAAATTGTTATTAGACAACCAAATAACACAAAGACAACTGAGTTGCCATTAGAGGTGTGGTAATCAAAGTTAGTTGACCTGGATTCAAGACCTGGTGGTATCTTGCAAATTGGCTGACCCTGAGCAAGTTAGCTACTTCTTCATTTTTTGACGTGTGTGTGATAATTAGTTTGAGATTTAAATGAAATTATATAGCTGAAATCACTTTTTATTATAATTTAAAAATCTATCTGCCTATCTTTTCCCTATTACTGGAAATATGATTTAAGTAAGTGAATATGTAGGGGGTTGGGTAAGTAAAGGTGTGTATTTTCATTGTGGTTTTCAGAGATTGGTTAGATGTAGCATAAAGTAGCAAGATAACTGTTTTTAAGATGTATTGAAACTATGTAATGTATGTTTACACAATGCCTGAAGGATCCCATACCTGGGCTGAACTAGTAAATTCCTTTTCATTAGGGATATCAGCTTAGTGCTCAACATTTACTCATGATTATTTATATATGATGTAGGATTCATGCACTTTCAATGTAGGCATCAGAAGTAAGCACCTTGATTCCATATCAGAGTTAGCTCTTTAAAATGCATTCTAATAACAATACTCTGCCTATGATATGACAGCATTTTAGATGATTTTCTCAGTTAATTTTCTATTGCTCATAATGTATGGATATTCCTAATGATTCCATTAGAGTTTAAATAACAGAATTCAGCACAAATGTATTTTTACTGAGCAGAAGCAATGTAATTTTTCTGGAACTGCAGCTGCTGTAGTTGAAGATGAGGTTCTTACTATCCCTTAGGGAGATTACTGTCTCTGCCAGCTGACTTAGTTTTTATAGAGCCAGCGATTTATTAGATTGGTTTGCTCTTAAGTGTGATAATAGGCCTTATGCTTAGCAAGGTTTAGAGACTTCCAGTGCATTAATATTTTATGGCAATGACAGGCAAGACACATTTTGTTTACCTAACAAGACAAGACAAGCTAGGGCTGGTGTGTACTGGAGATTAGTGCTTTTAACTTGGGGGAACACTGCCAATTATATATTTAGGATTTTGCAATGGCTCTTATAATTGTAACACAATCAGTTCCTTATTTGGGACATAGCCCCTGTGTGCAAAGAAATTATCACAGCCTTGTATTCTGGCCTATATATTATTAATGTACAATTTAGCTGACTAATGTTAACCATGCAATGACTGTGGATTTTCTACCATCTTTTCTTCCACTAAAGGTTTTATTTCACTTGGAAATCACTCAGCCATGAGACAAAGCTTAGGTAGAAAATGTATACTTCAACTCCATTTAGAAGATTCACTCAATTGATTTGATTCACCTACTAGAAGCAAATTATTATGTGTGTTATGGTGCTGTTGATTTCTACAATTTTATTATTTTTGCTTTGCTTTAGACAACTACTTTAAACAGAGATACAAGTTGCATATGATTCCTTATTTAATAAGTATCATCATTCTTAATAGTATATATTAGAGTATCAAATCTCTTTCATTTCAAATTCTTTTACTATATCAAGCTCATATACACATTTTCAGTCCTAGGGTCAAACTCAGGGCTTCATCCTTGCTAGGCAAGCTCTCTTCCACTTGAGCCATGCCCCTCTGTCATTGCTTTTTTTTCAGGTAGGGTATCATAGTAACTTGGTCAGAGCTGGCCTTGGCCCACTATCCTCCAAGTTCTGCCTTTGAAGTAGCTGGGATTACAGATGTGTACCCCCATGCCCAGCTTATATGTACATTTTTGAACATAAAATTGTAAGTGAAACATTTATTAATGTTCTTAAGAACCATGAGTGCTCCAGTCAATGTTTTAGGTATTTATTATTTATAATATTCAGCTGAATTTTATAAATTAATAAACAAAATTAGGATAGATTCTAAATATTTTTATTATAATTTAAATGTGTAATAGAATTTGAAATTTCTCAAATTATCTATATTACCTCATGTGTAATCTGAGGTATTATCTGCTCCAAAAAGTGAGGGATCTCATTTAGAAAGAAGCAGGAGAAAAGCACCAATCAATTTGGCTATAGTACAAGTTTTGGGGGAGGGAGAGAAATGGCAGACACAGATTTAGAACATAGAGAATGGACACCTGAAAAAGAAAGAGGCTCACATATGTTAAGAAGTGAGTCAGTAGCTGTGTCAAACCAGAAAAGACCATGCACAGGCAGATTTACAAAAAATTGCTAATATTCTACAGAGTTCCAATGAGGCATCGGCACAAACCATGGTGTTTCCTGTAGAGTTTCTTTGTATGTCATTACTTTTAATGCCATCTGATGCAAGCCTCAGAGGAACACAGCCAACTCCCACATCTCAAGGTTAGCACTTGTGCTTGGTTGGCACTTGGCCTGTGCTTGACTAAATCTGCTGATATTTCTGAGAGGAGGAAAACTGGAAAACATTTGCTTTGGGTTTACATATTGCTTTCTTTTTTCAAGTAGAGTGGGGTTATTAAGGTGGGTGTGAGTATACATTTAGACTAATGCCTTGAAAATGCAAATGCATAATAAAATAAAATTAATCCTTTGTGTTAATCATCAGGGCTTTTGTTGGTGGTGGGTTTTTTTGTAGGGGGGAGGCAGAATAAGGTGGAATTACTGAGGATGTAAAAGAATGACAATGAAATGACACCTCCCTTATCTCTGTCAGAGCCTTTCTCTTTTCCTGCAATTGTCTGGAAAGAGTTTATTTAAATGCTAGCTAATTAAAGTTTAGTAAGTAAGGACCCACACAGATTTATCTTGGTCTCTTCATCTTTTGTTCTTAGGTTAGCTTTCAAAGAACACTTTCTAATTGCAAACACCAAAGAAGAGAGACCAGGAGGTGATGGGAAGAAGGAATGGAGATTGTGTTAAGCTTCATCAACCAGCAAATAAAGTGAAAATGAATTTTCAAAGTGCTGGAAGGGAGTTGAGACACACAGTCACACACTTTGTACTGGAGCATAATAGTGTCACTATGTTCTCCACTTTATTAGTGTGTTCAAGTAATATTATTTCTGTCTCCCTTTCCTCCCCAGAGCTCTGAGGCTCTCAAAACCTGAGAGAGGCTCAAAATACCACATTGTTGGGAAAGAGCTGACTCTGACTTTCTTCAGGGAATTTAGAGGCCCAGTGACTTGGAGCAAATCACATAGCTGGTGATTGGCTGTACTTCTGTTTTTAAAAGTGATTAAAAAGAAAACTACTTCAATAATCCCCAGACCTCTGCTCTCAACTGGGATCTCTTCCAACAAGGCCTGGTCGGTGGAGCTCCTGGGAGGAGGAACATATATGAACTCTGGGCCAAAAATTAGAAAAAGCAACAAAGGCACTGGAATCAGAAACTTCAATGTGGGCAAGAATTCAAGGGTAATACCTTTTTTCCCCCTTGACTCAAGCCTTTCTTTCAATGCTCAAATTCAGTTTTTAGATCACAGGGGCGTCACAAAAACTTAGAGCATTCACTTTATGTATATTTGCTTTGAGCAATAGATAGTTTGGCTCTGATTTCTCACTAGAAAATGTAATAATAAGGATACCAGTGAGATGGTTGAAATAGCATAAGATTTTAAAGATCAGTAATTTTATTGGGAAGAGGGGATACTGTTCTATCCTGAGTGAGAACCCTTAAAGGAATTTCAAAATGAACTTCCCAAATGAGTGAGTTTTACCATCCTTAAACAAACAACAAGTTCAAAATTCATTTAGTATTCTTCACATTGGCTTGTATTACTTTTCATGAAAACATTGATATATGGTTTTAAAAATCTGTTCAGTCAATTGCCTGATGAGTGAGGAAGACAGTTTGTTCAAGGTTCTGGTTGCCTGGATTAGAGTCTGGGCCCCATCAGCATTTTGTTTAGGATGGTAGCTGAAGCACTTTCTGGCTCTTCTTTATTCTTCTGTAAAGTGGAGATAATAGGGAATCTGTCCTATGGGGTTGCTTAGAGCAGTAAGGGGACTATTATGTAATATATTTTACACAACACAGTACCTGCAACATGGGGAATACTTCATAAAAATTGCTATGTTACCTTTAGGATAGGAAATTTGCTTTATACTTTTCTGCATTTCATATTATGTAGCTTTCAAAAAAATGAGTAAAGGGTAGTACTTGTGGAAGAGGGCAATTTATGGACATTTCCTCTAACTCCTGTTTCACCTTAGAGATGAATGATAAATTTACCAAGTCTTTTTTTTTAATTAAAAAAAAAGTGGTGTTTTGAGACTATTTCTTTCAGAATTGTGTGGTTGTTTTCCTTTCTATAAATCACTAAAGTGCCATGCAACTGCCCATCCTGGAGTCATGGTGTGTTTAATGTGCTTGAGAACTTGAATATTTCCTTGTGCTTATGGTCATATAGATGCAAACAAACAGACAATAAGGTTATAGAAAGTAACATCTATATTTAGAATTACATTCATTTAATAGTAATATGTTATATTGCTTTTAAAATACACCATATTGCCATTTTTTGAGTTTTGTTTCACCTAGAGTATCTTGGTGAAAGAAAAATCCAAAATAATTAAATGATTTTTGCATGCAAGACTTGCTATTATTTTATGCTGTTAGCTATTTAATACCACAAGTATTTGTGCAATGGTCAAAACATTTGAAATAATTAGTCTAAATGTGTTTAAACCTCAACAGAAAACACTTGTGTGCAAAGATCTAAATATTTAATGAGATTTTTGAAAACCACAATTATGGCTTTTTATACAAAAGGAACTTTGCCTCTGAGACCTGAAAAAAACCTGTTTATTGTATAAAGAAAGAAACTTTTTATATGTTAATGTATAATTTAATAAAAACTGTGCCTATTATAATCTTACAATCTACACCCTGAGAAGTAAAACAGAAAAGTCATGTCAGAAAAATATTTTATAAGGTTAACACCTATTTATTTTTTAGGAAAATGTCCAAAGTATACAGAAGGCAGAAATCTGACTCAGACTGTTTTAGTTTATTGACTTTTCTGTGGCCTGAAAATCATAGCACAATTCTCCAGAGACACTATAAGGATGTATTACATCATGAAGTATACCAAGGATAGTAACCCATGTTATTAAACTGTCAACATACATTATACTACAATTTGTCCTCCATCCAATGCAGCTAAAAGCCACATTGTTGGCAGGAAGTTTAAAACATAAGACTGTTCTCTAATCATCTAAAGCCTAAGGTACTTTGGGGAAAAAATACTGAAATAATCACTCCACTACTCCAAAGCAGCATATGCGAATTTCATTGGCTTTGCACAGCAAATGTTCAGCTATTACAAGAAAGGATTCAGAAGGATTACCACTTAAAGGCTTTTACTAGCAATCCCATAGATGTTTCATTTCACAGCATATTAATAATGATTTTGTATAGTAGCAGGGAGAAATAAATCTGGGGAAGCAGAATTTAAATCATGTTTAATTTTTATACAAATATTAAAAGACGATCTGACAGTGTAATATCGATTATACCATCAAACCTCATAATTATGGAATGTTTGTGCCACTTTTTAAAAGTTAAAATTTAGGCAATTCTATAGAAATATAGGGAAGAGACAATGTGAACCAGTTTTATCTACAACACTTTATTTTGGAAATAGAGAAAATGTCATGAAATAGAAAATTTGCCAATGAAGGTAAAAATTCCTATTCAAAGAAGACTAAGAGAACTTTTGTTGTTGTTGTTGTTCTTTAAATCTTTTATTTATTTATTTTTTGTTCATTTATTCACATGTGCATACATTGTTTGGGTCATTTCTCCACCCTGTCTTCCTCCCCCACCGTTCCCCCCTCCCCTCCTCAGTTTCAGGCAGGTCCCATTCTGTGTCAGGATGAATTCTAAGTGCTTTCTTCCTAGGAAGCTTTCAAAATTAAGGGAAAAGAAGGCACATACCAGTGGCACATAATAATTCTTATTAAAATTTCCTTTTGTAAGTGACTAGGGAAGCAGTGGAATAGAAGACTCATTTTTTTAACCCATGGTATATTCATCCAAGAGATCGTAGGTGTGTCCCAAATTGCTTGTGGTATGAGTATATCTGGAAATAGCATTTTTTGTTGTTGTTGTTGAGGCCATTATCTCTAAGGTAAGCCTGCCTAATAATATTAGGAAAGTTTGTGACATGTGAGGTTTGATTTTTTTGAAAAGCAAATAAGTTCTAACTTTGTATAATCAAACTAAATTGAAAATTAGGATCTCTGCTGAGGAGAAACCAACAGGGTCTCCATGTGGCTTCCGAACCCGTACAAACATTGTCCTCTTCCAACCCAGGAGCATCTTATGACCAGAGACAGTCTCCTCCCATTACTTTTAGTATGAAGAGGGAAACGCCTAAAGTAGTTATAAGTCTTTATGTCACCAGCCTTCTGCCAGATGATCTAATTTCATTTAATTTTAAATCATTTTATGCCTTGGTTTCTATGTTCCAGGAATAGCATTATGCTTTTAACTCCTGATGGGTAAGTCAACTATGACATATCCTCCCATTCTTATTTTGAAACCAATACTCAAAAGTATTATATGCAACCATAGTTCTGTGAGTTTTCTTTACTAGGACTTCCACTGGCATGCCTCTTATATTTATGGAAATATTTACTCACCTGTCTCCTCACCTAAAAGATCAGCTCTATGAAGGTAGAGGTATTATTCTGAAGTTTTTGTTTGATTTTGAATATTGTCTAAGATCAAATGCTGTCTTGTTCATATTTGGCACTAGTTTTAAAATAAATAAAATGGTGAACACTTGTCATAAGTTATAAGAATCAAGATGAGAGTTAGTTTTATTAATTTTTCCAGGAGTGTTTAGAAAGGAATTATTGCTCTAACATGTGCTGGCATTTCTTTTCTAAAATCCGTGTAACCTGGAATCTAGACAAGGTGTAAATAATAACAGAGACTGAATCGATGGCAGAATCTGAAAGGTTTTTTTTATAGATATTTTATTATCATGGAATTTCTGGTATTGATGAGTACCTCCTTTCTCAGAAGACTGCCTTTTGGATGCTGTTTCACAGTTCTTTCCCAGTATCAGCAACATCGTGCTACCAAGACACTATTGGGAAAAGGGTCAACTTACCACTCTGATTTTTGTTCCTAATCAGGCATGTTTATCCTCAGAGATCGGTAGTCTCTTATGAAAAAAATGTTTGCTCCATTAACATGAATGTGTCACAGCATAATTCCTCATTGTGGAATCACATTGGTGGTACCAATGGATCTCATGTTTGTCCCCATAACCAGTCATTTACTTCAATTACTTAGCACCTATACATTCTTCTGATATGTAGAAACTGTAACATTTGTTGTTTTTTGTCTATATATTTGCTTTTACCATGTTTTCCTGGTTGTCATTGGCTACAGAACTGTGACTTTCTAAACTCTTCTCTACATGGTTGTTTATGGAAGTCCCACAGTACTATTTTCTAGTGATTCTACTTTTTGAAAGTCTCAGGACCAGAAGTGGAAAGGAGTCTTTTGAAGTCTGTGTCTAAGTGCTCATGACCTTAGAGATTCCCTGAATATACAACTTCTGTGAAACAGACAACCATTTGCTAGAGATTCACACACTCTTTCCATATTGTAAAACTGTTGAGTCCTTGAATCACATCGGTGGAGAGATGCTGTCAAACAAGAAAAGTGTTTGGAATTTACAGGAGCAAAAACTAAACTTGTGTTAAGCCACTGAGATTTATGTAAGCTCCTGAGATTTCAGGGTTTATCTGTTAGAGTACCTACTGTAACTTCACTAATATAATATATACAATAAATGTAATTGAGCTTCACATGAATATGAAATTTATAAAACAGAATGATTTCCTTAGCTGAAACGTCATAACTGGTGGCTAATGATATCTTGGACAAAGAAAAACATTTACCTACTCTTATTTTTCTCTTAAATCTTCCTATAATATGTTCTCTGGGCCAAAATTCTTTTTATTTAGCATTTGGTTTTTATGCTTTTTTCCTATGAGAAATTTTATCAAAAGGGGAAAAGTTCATAATAAGCAAATATGTACTTTATTGACTGACCCAGTGCCTGGTAATAGTCCATCATCTTTCTGTGATTCTGTGATTAAAGGTATAAGACAGAGGAATTAAAAAAAAGATGAGAATTCATGAGACAAGCATGTCTAAAATATTCAAAATGAATAGCACTGCATGATCTATAAACAGCCAAAGTCTGTACTCCTTGCACAGTGTTTTATTCCATCTGGTAGCTATGAATATTAGATAATCAAATTAATTTAGGATTGTGAACTAGTGGTCTAAAAAAATTGCTTTACTCTCTAAATATTAGCCACAGCTCCAGTTTTTTACTTCAGATGAATGTGTGCATACATTTGTATGTGTATTTATCAACACATTTGTTATTCCTTCAGACAATTTTCAGTTTAGGCTAGAGAAGAAAGTTTATAGATTGAAGTTTTAAAACCTATACTACCAACTCTTGCATATAACCCACTGTGCTTCATTATTAGACACAGCATTAGATGCTATATTTTCATTTCTGCATTTGTACCCATATAATATAGCAGAACAATTTGGATTTTCATATACCTGCTCTTTATGGAGTACTCTCTCTTGTCTGTATACACACATATGTTTGTTAATGTTTTCATACATATCACAAATGAGAGACTCAAATTTCAAGTGAGATGTTATGTAGATAGCCAGACCAGCAGGTAATAGTGGGCTTCCCTTTATGTAGATGGACCTGATTTGATTAATTAATTAAGGAGGTCATAGCAGAGATCTAACTAGAAAGTTAGATTTCATTTAATTTTCTGTTTCTAAGAAAAAGTTTATATTGGCAGTATATCTTAGTATTTGTGGAAGACTAGTCTTAGTAATTCATTTATAGTTATATTACCTTTGTCAATGCTTGATTTTTTAAAAAGGAAAAGTTAAGTTTTAGTGTGAGGTCATTTTCATATGTGCTCTCAGATCATTGGCTAAGAATTAGTGAAACGTAAATGTACTACCTTGTCTACTGATGATTTTGGATCCATCATCCCCAAAGACTTGTTTGACCTGTGCTTCCAGCATCTTGACCAACTGGTTGAAGCATATTTTAGGACAGTGCAGACATAGCAACAGAGTGACTATGGCTGAGATCTGGTGGTAACTTACTTTATAACATATGAAAACAATATTTAAAATATCATGAAATAAAACCCATGTATATAAAGCTTCATAAAATTAAATACATAATCAGGTAATTACTACTACCCAAGCCAGCTAAGAGTGTTTCTTATGGCCCTATGTTGCAATGCTTATATATTTCATTTTATAGGTTCCTATTTGGTTTTGTGCATCCTCTGTCAGGGTCTTAAACTTATATTTTTAAAAAACAAATTATAAAGGTTTTATTGTTTATATAATAATATGTCTCACTTTCTTAAGAAGACAAATTTTCATGTAACTTTGCCCTCACAAATATAAAATGTCAGTATGGCCAAGGATTCCAAGATGGCAGCTAGAGGGAGGAAGCAGAGAAGCAGAAAGCGAGCCTCCTAGAGTGAAATCTTGGACAGATGCTGGAGACACACTTTGCAGGCAAAATCACTGAGAGGAGGCAAAACTTTGACCCCTACACACCTCCAGCTGGCACAGAGAATCTCCACTTCATGTTAAACGGAGAAACAAAGAGGGCCCCTGGGCTGCCAGATGCCCATGCACAGACAGCTTGGGAAGACGCAGACAAGGTGAGCTTTGCGATACCACAGTACTCCCACAGACAACCCTGGGCCAGAGCAGCATAACCCCCTGGACAGACCAACCTCCACCTGGGGAAAAAAGAGAAACTGACTAATAAGCAATAAGAACAATAAAGACACATGGGAATGAGGTTGGGGTGCACTGAGAGCTGAAGATTGGGGGAAGGGAATCCTTCCTGGGACTGTAAATAAACAAGCTGGGCCTGGCAGGAGAGACTCCAGCGAGAGAGGGGGCACGCGCCCAGCAACCAGGAGTGGGAAAGCTTGTGAGAGTGGCAGAGGGAGGAAAATTCCACAGGAGAGGAGGGAAGACCCACTTCCCATGTGAGCTGTAAACAAACATGGCGGCTGGCAGGAAAAGCAGCACCACCCAGTAATCAGAAGCAGGAAAGCTTGTAAAAGTGGGAGAAAAACTGCACAGGAGAGAGGGGAAGACCCACTTCCCACATGAACTATAAAAACACAGACCTGAGAAAGCGAGTGCAGTGTCATCTTCCCCACTGTGCTTGGAAAGGGGAAAGCTTGTAGCAGAGGCTCACACACAGAACTCTGAGTAAACAAAGCCTGCAGGGCCAGGTGAGTGCTAAGCTTACCACAGAGATCTGCATAAATAACGCCTCCAGCAACAGCAGGCTGACAGCAGCGGGCAGGCAAGCCACAGCTGCAAATACCATTCTCAGAACTGTCTCCAGACTCTTTTTTTTTTGTCTTTTTCTCCCTACCTTTGATGAGAGAATGACCAAATTACACCTGCATGCTGAAAAACTTCCTGAAACTATATTGCATTTGAACTTGGGACACTTGGTGGGGTTTTGTGTGTGTGTGTGTGTGTGTGTGTGTGTGTGTGTGTAGTTTTGTTCTACTTTATGCGTCCCCTTTGATGAGACAACTACAGAACAACATCTGAGGCACCATCTCCAGGATTGGAGACTGAGACGGACACCCAAATTATTAAGACTGAAACTTCATTGCATTTGAACTTGGAGGTTTTTTGTTTTTTTTTAAATTTTCTATTTTTCATTTTATTTTATTTTATTTCTATATAGAAATTTCTTTCATTTACTTTTTATTTTTATTCTTATCTTTATCTTTTTATTTTTTATTTTCAATCCTCTCTCTGTCTCTCTAATGCCTGTTCAGCTTACTGTTGATTAGTACACTAACCCTCCCTGTTTATACCTTTGAAACTTTCTTGTCTGATACCTTGTTCTGTTTTCTCTTTCTTGTCTGTTTATTTGGTTTTCCCTTTTCTTCAACTTCTTGCTTTCCATCTCCTCTCACCCTTCCATTCTAAATATTACCATTGTTATTACTACAAGCTAGAAAATACTTAATTGCACACATTACAGGGACAGTAACAACACCAAAGACAATGACCGGAAGACAGAAAAAACAGGGAAACCAGTTTCCGCACAGCAAAAAATTAGTACAGGAACCAGAGGGGAATGAAGAAAACAGATACTCAGATCCAGACTCCAACAAAGTGAAGATAAACTATGCCAAAGGACCCAATGAAGCCCACAAGAATAATTTAAAAGAAGACATACTAAGGTACACAATGAGAATTTTATAGAGATGATACTGGATAGGGTCAACCAAAATGTACAGGAGACACTCAAGAAATTCCAAGACAACAAAAATAGAGATTTTGAAAAAGCACAAGAAGAAATAAAAGAAACTATAGAAGCACTGTATAAACACCTAAGAGAAACAGAGAACACGATGAATAAACAGATAAATGAACTCAGGACAAAAACAGACAAATTAAAGAAGAAACCACCCAGGATATGGAAAACCTCAGAAAAAAAGAATGAAACAGAACTGCAAAACAAAACAGAAGGCCAATCCAGCAGAACAGAACAAACAGAAGACAGAATCTCAGAACTTGAAGATGAAATGGTAATTAAAGGAAAAGCCGAAGAACTATTAATTAAACAACTCAAGACCTGTGAAAAGAAAATGCAAGAACTCATTGACTCCATCAAAAGACCAAACTTGAGAATCATGGGCATTGAAGAAGGAGAAGAGGTGCAAGCGAAGGGAATGCATAATATATTCAATAAAATAATAATGGAAAATTTCCCAAATCTAGAGAAAGATATTCCCATACAGATGCAAGAGGCCTCCAGGACACCAAACAGACCAGATCAAAATAGAACTACCCCATGACATATTATCATTAAAACAACAAGTTCAGAAACTAAGGAAAGAATATTGAAGTCTGTAAGAGAGAAAAAACAAGTAACATACAAAGGTAAACCCATCAAAATCATAGCAGACTTCTCAACAAAAACATTAAAAGCAAGAAAAGCGTGGAGTGTGATCTTCTGGGCACTGAATGAAAATAACTTCAACCCCAGGATACTCTACCCAGCAAAACTATCATTCAAAATAGATGGAGCAATAAAAGTCTTCCATGATAAGCAGAAACTAAAACAATATGTGACCACAAAGCCACCACTACAAAAGATTCTTCAAGGGATTCTGCACACAGAAAGTGAAACCCAACTTAACCATGGAAAGACAGGCAGCACCAAATCACAGGAAAAGAAAAAGCAAGACCGTAGAGAGTAACCTCAACTTAGGTACACACAATCAAACCTTCAAACAACTAAGACAACTAAATGACAGGAATCACCACATACCTATCAGTACTAATGCTTAATGTTAACAGACTTAAATCACCCATCAAAAAGCACCGATTAACAAAATGGATTAAAAGGGAGGATCCAACAATTTGTTGCTTACAGGAGACCCATCTCACCGACAGAAATAAACATAGGCTTAGGATGAAAGGCTCTAAGATTTACCAAGCAATGCCCCCCAAAATAGGCAGGAGTAGCAATACTTATCTCTGACAAAGTAGACTTCAAATCTACTTTGGTCAAAAGAGATAAAGAAGGACATTCCATACTAATAAAAGGGGAAATAGACCAAAAGGAAATAATAATCATCAACCTGTATGCACCCAATGTCAACGCACCCAATTTCATCAAACATACCCTGAAAGACCTAAAAGCATATATTAATGCCAACACAGTGGTTGTGGGAGACTTTAACACCCCATTATCATCAATAGATAGGTCATCCAAGCAGAAAACCAATAAAGAATTCCAAGATCTAAAATATACAATAGATCAAATGGACCTAGTAGATGTCTACAGAACATTTCATCCAACTTCTACACAATAAACATTATTTTCAGCAGCCCATGGAACCTTCTCCAAAATAGATCATATCCTATGGCACAAAGCAAGTCTCAACAAATATAAGAAAATAGAAATTATACCACGCATACTATCTGATCAAAATGCAGTAAAAGTAGAACTCAACAACAAAAGTAAAGACAAAAAACATGCAAACATCTGGAAACTAAATAACTCATTACTTAATGAAGAATGGATCATCGATGAAATAAAAGAGGAAATTAAACAGTTCCTGGAAGTCAATGAAAATGAAAACACAACCTACTGGAACCTATGGGACACAGCTAAAGCAGTCCTGAGAGGAAAGCTTATAGCCATGAGTGCATATATTAAAAAGACTGAAAGATCCCAAATCAATGACCTAATGATACATCTCAAACTCCTAGAAAAACAAGAACAAGCAAATCCCAAAACAAATAGAAGGAGAGAAACAATAAAAATAAGAGCTGAAATCAATGAACTAGAAACCAAAAAAAAAAAAAAAAACTACAAAGATTTAATGAAACAAAAAGTTGGTTCTTTGAAAAAATAAACAAGATCGATAGACCCCTGGCAAACCTGACTAAAATGAGGAGAGAAAAAACCCAAATTAGTAGAATCAGGAATGCAAAAGGGGAGATAACAACAAACATCATGGAAGTCCAGGAAATCATCAGAGACTACTTTGAGAACCTATATTCAAATAAATTTAAAAAATCTTAAAGAAATGGACAGATTTCTAGATACATATGATCATACAAAACTGAACAAAGAGGAATATAATCACCTGAATAGATCTATAACACAAAATGAAATTGAAGCAGCAATCAAGAGTCTCCATAAAAAGAAAAGTCCAGGACCTGATGGATTCTCTGCTGAATTTTATCAGACCATTAAAGAAGAACTGACACCAACCCTCCTTAAACTGTTCCATGAAATAGAAAGGGAAGGAAAACTGGCAAACACATTTTATGAAGCCAGTATTACACTTAACCCAAAACCAGGCAAAGACATAACCAAAAAGGAGAACTATAGGCCAATCTCCTTAATGAACATTGATGCAAAAATCCTCAACAAAATAATGGCAAACCAAATTCAACAACACATCAAAATGATTATTCACCACGACCAAGTAGGCTTCATCCTACTTGGTGGATTCAGGGGTGGTTCAACATACAAAAATCAATAAATGTAATAAACCACATTAACAGAAGCAAAGACAAAAACCACTTGATCATCTCAATAGATGCAGAAAAAGCCTTTGATAAGATCCAACACCATTTCATGATAAAAGCTCTAAGAAAACTAGGAATAGAAGGAAAGTACTTCAACGTTATAAAAGCTATATATGACAAACCTATAGCCAGCATTATACTTAATGGAGAAAAACTGAAACCATTCCCTCTAAAATCAGGAACCAGACAAGGATGCCCACTATCTCCACTCCTATTCAACATAGTACTGGAATTCCTAGCCAGAGCAATTAGGCAAGAAGAAGGAATAAAAGGAATACCAATAGGTAAAGAAGCTGTCAAAATATCCCTATTGCAGATGACATGATCCTATACCTAAAAGACCCAAAAAACTCTACTCAGAAGCTTCTAGACATCATCAATAGCTATAGCAAGGTAGCAGGATATAAAATCAACATAGAAAAATCATTAGCATTTCTATACACTAACAATGAGCAAATGGAAAAAGAATGTATGAAAACAATTCCATTTACAATAGCCTCAAACAAAATCAAATACCTAGGTGTAAACCTAACAGAAGATGTGAAAGACCTCTACAAGGAAAACTATACACTTCTGAAGAAAGAGATTGAGGAAGACTATAGAAAGTGGAGAGATCTCCCATGCTCATGGATTGGTAGAATCAACATAGTAAAAATGTCTATACTCCCCAAAGTAATCTACATGTTTAATGCAATTCCCATCAAAATTCCAATGACATTCATTAAAGAGATTGAAAAATCTACCGTGAAATTTATATGGAAACACAAGAGGCAACGAATAGCCAAGGCAATACTCAGTCAAAAGAACAATGCTGGAGGTATCACGATACCCAATTTCAAACTATATTACAAAGCAATAACAATAAAAACAGCATGGTACTGGCACAAAAACAGACATGAAGACCAGTGGAACAGAATAGAGGACCCAGATATGAAGCCACACAACTATAACCAACTTGTCTTTGACAAAGAAGCTAAAAATATATGATGGAGAAATAGCAGCCTCTTCAACAAAAACTGCTGTGAAAACTGGTTAGCCGTCTGCAAAAAACTGAAACTAGATCTATGTATATCACCCTATACCAATATTAACTCAAAATGGATCAAGGATCTTAATATCAGAGCCCAAACTCTTAAGTTGATACAAGAAAGAGTAGGAAATACTCTGGAGTTAGTAGGTATAGGTAAGAACTTTCTCAATGAAACCTCAGCAGCACAGCAACTAAGAGATAGCATAGATAAATGGTACCTCATAAAACTAAAAACTGTTCATCAAAAGAAATGGTCTCTAAACTGAAGAGAACACCCACAGAGTGGGAGAAAATATTTGCCAACTACACATCAGACAAAGGACTGGTAACCAGAATATATAGGGAACTTAAAAAACTAAATTCTCCCAAAACTAATGAACCAATAAAGAAATGGGCAAGTGAACTAAACAGAACTCTCTCAAAAGAAGAAATTCAAAGGCCAAAAAACACATGAAAAAATGCTCACCATCTCTAGCAATAAAGGAAATGCAAATTAAAACCACACTAAGATTCCACCTCACCCCTGTTAGAATAGCCATCATTAGCAACACCACCAACAACAGGTGTTGGCGAGGATGCGGGGAAAAAGGAACCCTCTTACACTGTTGGTGGGAATGTAAACTAGTACAAGCACTCTGGAAAAAAATTTGGAGGCTACTTAAAAAGCTAAACATTGATCTACCATTTGATCCAACAATACCACTCTTGGGGATATACCCAAAAGACTTGACACAGGTTACTCCAGAGGCACCTGCACACCCATGTTTATTGCGGCACTATTCACAATAGCCAAGTTATGGAAACAGCCAAGATGCCCCACCACTGATGAATGGATTAAGAAAATGTGGTATCTATACACAATGGAATTTTATGCAGCCATGAAGAAGAACGAAATGTTATCATTTGCTGGTAAATGGATGGAATTGGAGAACATCATTCTGAGTGAGGTTAGCCTGGCCCAAAAGACCAAAAATCGTATGTTTTCCCTCATATGCGGACATTAGATCAAGGGCAAACACAACAAGGGGTTGGACTTTGAGCACCTAAACAATGATTTGGCATACTGAAGCAATATAAAGAAACAAATTAGGCAACACAACACCCCAGCAATAATTTTCATTTTTCAGCCACATATTTTGGCATGATGAGTTGGCCTAGTGATAAGCACAAAGCAACTCTGGGGAGAGCCAGTCCCACTCTGTCACACATTACTTATGGCACTTGGATAAATCACTTACCCTGCCTCTGTACACTTTTCTTATTGATGAGACACAATACTGCTCAATCTACCTCATTAGTAGGACACAATAGTACCACATGTGAAAATATGATATTTAACACAAACATTCAGGTAAGCATACTGTTAAGCTTCTGTTTAGAACATGATCTATTTATCTCTTTTGCTAGTCTGACACTACAGACTTTATTCAGTTGAAAGAGATGAACAGTTTAGAATGTTCAAACTTAAGAAAGGAGCTGTCTACAGTTTAGTAAGCCACTGACCTCAGTAGTACATATCTATAGGTAGTAAGTCCATGAATGTGAGTGGATGTAAGTATATTGGACATGTAATGATTTTAGTTCAGGTTCTGCAATGCTTAATTATTTTTAAAAGGTGGAGAGTTTTTGGAAATGGAAAGTTTGAGAATCACTGATTTAGATTATACTCTGACTGCCCTCATTATAGAACTGGCACAATTGTTTTTTCTATAGAAGTGTTTATTTTTCTGGTCCTGTATGAAGCATCATTACTGTAGTCCACATTCTGCCATATCTTTAAGTTCTTAGGCTGTCACTTTTATCTGTGTTTGCAATAGTTGTTTCTTCATAACAGAATTTTTCTAGCAAATACAAAAAAAGCAGTTAGCAAATTGAGAACTGGTGGTACTATACATATATATATTTTTTTACCATAAGTGTTGAAATATATTTAAGGACACAGGAAGTATTTTAGCCAAAGATAGGGATGGTTTAGAATAAAAAGAACAGTGAAAAGCTTGGGAAACATTTTAATCCAATGTATTCCTGAATTTGCATCTCAAATGGCAAGTTTCCTTATACATGTCCTGCAGAGGGATGGTCATCATCAACAAATATTTCTTGAAAAATATTTGACTCTGTAACACTGAATACATTTGCTGAGGCAAGCTGTATGATAGAATATATTCACTTGAACACACACAGCCTGTCACTAGGAAAATAAACATTTTTTTCATTCATTTCATTCATCGTCAGCTCTTTCTTCCAAATGTGTCATGATCAAAGTTAGAACTTTAGAGCCAAGAAATGCAAAGAGAATAGCTGAGTGAACATGCTGATGCAATATGGAATGTTACATCATGAATATATCTGAGCAGTTAAGTCTGTCCAGGTACACAGCAAAGCCAAGCATGTTGAGTAAAGAAATGTTACTTCAAAATTAGCTGCTCAGGATAGACTTAAAATATTTTGGAGCTTTTTTTCTATCCAAGTGACTCCAGGGCATGAACTTCTCCCATGCAGTCCAGCTGGCTTCACAATGACTCTTCTCTTGAGCAGTGTTATCAATAATTTACATCTGTGACTGCATAGGTTTTACATGAGACCAATTTCAGAATTCCTCAAAAGTTTGCTATTCTTAGGAGAATAAGTTTCTCAGGTCCTTGAGAGAAAAAAATTTATAACTCCCTCTTCATAGTAAATTGAAAATATGAATCAACTAATCCTCATATAAGGGCAAGAATTAAAGTTTGGAGTAGTTGAGCTTGGTTACTTCCTTTCCTGGATGGGTCTGGTGCTTTTTTAAGGGACTCTGCTCAAATCAGTGTTTTTATCATTGTCTGCTCAATTTTAACTGAGACATTCTGATTTCATTTTTGCCAACTGGGAAACTAAGAATAAATCACTTAGCAAAACACAAGAAAAAATAGTGTTTTATACATTTGAAGTCTCTCTTTTTCCTTTTTTTCCCCTCTTCCCTCCCTCCCTCCCTCCTTCCTTCCTTCTTTCCTTCCCTCCCTCCCTTTCCCTCCCTCCTTTCCTTCCTTCCTTCCTTCTTTCCTTCTTTAATGATAGATTTGAAGATATTTACTCTAGGAATTCTGATGGCATTAATGTCTAACACCATATAGCCAAGTGACTTACAATAAATATCTGTTAATAGTAGCATTTAAAGTTCTTTTTCAGCTCCTAGACACCATCAACAGCTATAGCAAGGTAGCAGGATATAAAATCAACATAGAAAAATCATTAGCATTTCTATACACTAATAATGAACAAACTGAGAAAGAATATATGAAAACAATTCCATTTACAATAGCCTCAAAAAAAATCAAATACCTAGGTATAAACTTAAAAAAGGCTGTGAACGACCTCTACAAGGAAAACTATAAACTTCTGAGAAAGAGATTGAGGAAGACTATAGAAAGTGGAGAAATCTCCCATGCTCATGGATTGGTAGAATCAACATAGTAAAAATGTCTATACTCCCAAAAGTAATCTACATGTTTAATGCAATTCCCATCAAAATTCCAATGACATTCATTAAAGAGATTGGAAAATTGACCATTAAATTTATATGGAAACACAAGAGGCCACGAATAGTCAAGGCAATACTCAGTCAAAAGAACAATGCTGGAGATATCACGATACCCGACTTCAAACTATATTACAAAGCAATGACAATAAAAACAGCATGGTACTGGCAATAAAATAGACATGAAGACCAGTGGAACAGAATAGAGGACCCAGATATGAAGCCACACAACTTTAACCAACTTGTCTTTGACAAAGGAGTTAAAAATATACGATGGAGAAAAGACAGCCTCTTCAACAAAAACTGCTGGGAAAACTGGTTAGCAGTCTGCAAAATACTGAAACTAGACCCATGTATATCACCCTATACCAATATTAACTCAAAATGGATCAAGGATCTTAATATCAGAGCCCAAACTCTAAAGTTGGTATAGAAAAGAGTAGGAAATACTCTGGAAAGAATAGGTATAGGCAAGAACTTTCTCAATGGAACCCCAGCAGCACAGCAACTAAGAGATAGCATCGATAAATGGGACTTCATAAAACTAAAAAGCTTCTGCTCAACAAAAGAAATGGTCTTTAAACTGACGAGAACACCTACAGAGTGGGAGAAAATATTTGCCAGCTATACATCAGACAAAGGACTGATAACCAGAATATATAGGGAACTTAAAAAACTAAACTCTCCCAAAATTAATGAACCAATAAAGAAATGGGCAAGTGAACTAAACAGAACTTTCTCAAAAGAAGAAATTCAAATGGCCAAAAAACACATGAAAAAATGCTCACCATCTCTAGCCATAAAGGAAATGCAAATTAAAACCACATTAAGATTCCATCTCACCCCTGTTAGAATAGCCATAATTAGCAACACTACTAACAACAGGTGTTGGTGAGGATGTGGGAAAAATGAACCCTCTTACATTGTTGGTGGGAATGTAAACTAGTACAACCACTCTGGAAAAAAATGTGGAGGCTACTTAAAAATCTAAACATAGGTCTACCATATGATCCAGCAATACCACTCTTACGGATATACCCAAAAGACTGTGACACGGGTTACTCCAGAGGCACCTGCACATCCATGTTTATTGCAGCACTATTTGCAATAGCCAAGTTATGGAAACAGCCAAGATGCCTCACCACTGACGAATGGATTAAGAAAATGTGGTATCTATACACAATGGAATTTTATGCAGCCATGAAGAAGAATGAAATGTTATCATTTGCTGGTAAATGGATGGAATTGGAGAACATCATTCTGAGTGAGGTTAGCCTGGCCCAAAAAACCAAAAATTGTATGTTCTACCTCATATGCGGACATTAGATCAAGGGCAAACACAACAAGGGGATTGGACTTTGATCACATGATAAAAGCGAGAGCACACAAGGGAGGTATGAGGATAGGTAAGACACCTAAAAAACTAGATAGCATTTGTTGTCCTCAACTCAGAGAAACTAAAGCAGATATTTTAAAGCAACTGAGGCCAATAGGAGAAGGGGATCAGGAACTAGAGAAAAGGTTAGATCAAGAAGAATTAACTTAGAAGATAATATACATGCACAGGAAATCAATGCGAGTCAACTCCCTGTATAGCTATCCTTATCTCAGTTAGCAAAAACCTTGGTCCTTCCTATTGTTGCTTATACTCTCTCTTCAACAAAATTAGAGAAAAGGGCAAAATAGTGTCTTCCGGGTAGCGAGGGGTAAGGGGGGGATAAGGGAGGAGGAGGGGGGAAGGGGGGAGAAATGACTCAAACATTGTATGCACATATGAATAAAATAAACATTAAAAAATAAAGTTCTTTTCTAGAGATGGTACTATAGGAAACTATTGGATGCATTTCCAGAATCATTCATTTACTTTTATTTCTTAGGCTAGTTGAAAATCCCTCTTATTGGATACAAGTACTTGATGGTCATAGAACCAGATTACCTGAACCAAAGTTTTATAGTCCATTATTATCAGGAAACATCATAGAAATACGATACCAGGCAAGGATCTGCAGTCATAGTACCTTACTGATTCCGCACATAAATGGTCTTTACTCCAGTTCTTGTCATGGGGTAGATTTGTAGTGAGCATATCCAAATGCTTATTTCAGTTATGTTTCTGCTTTCAGAAGCACTATAAGATACAAATTAATTTGTAATTATTTAGCTTCTTTTCAGGGAAATATCTTCTTTTATATAAACTTGATGGACTAAAGATAAAGTACCTATATAAGTCTTGACATTCTTTAATAGCAGCTCATTAGATATTTGTTAGAAAAACAAAATCACTGAAAGAAAACAAATATCTTTGTTTCATAGAAACATCTTGAACTCTTTACTATGCTTTTGGGGATGAAAACTCCAAACATGTTTTGTCAAATACTCTTTCTTCAACTTTGAAATCCATGTGGATAGCCAAGGAAAAACAATCTGTATGTTTCTAATTAATTTACACTTAACTCATCAAAATGCTGTTTTCTAAGAGCTATTTGATGTGTAAGACCCCTTATGAGCCTTTCAAATATGGCTTCTAAGCATTTTTCCTTTGAACCAGAAAGCCACTTCTTTTTTTTTCCCTGAAACAAATGGAATTCAAGTCTCAAAAGGCTTAGTTTGGTTCAAAAAATTGTCAGACTGACACAATCTGACAAAACATGTTCTTTCACTTAACTGGATTATCTCATGAAGCAGATACGAGAAACTAATGGGCATTTCATATTATTAGGCAAAGATTTATTTAAGGGGGCCACAATGTGAATGAAGTTTTTGTTTATTTAGCAATGCCCTTAGATAAAATAATGTTAAATATAGTCATGTGACTGGGCATAGGTATTGCTGCAAGAAAATGCAGAGGAATTAAAAACATTTTATCTGAAAAGTGCATGCTGGTCTTTACAGTGCATGTGCAAAGGTTTTCTTCAGTGTTGTCTTCTGGGTTTTAGTACTAATCAATGCTATGCACAGGAGATGGGCATCATCCAATATTGCTTCTCTTACCCTTCATACAAGGATCCTTAAAGTAGTGACGACTACAGTAAAATACAATGACAGATCCAGAGCTCAACTATTGACAAATAACTCAGGCACATCATGTTTTATTATATTTGCAAAGACCAAGCATTTGTGAGAATTGTATTTTCATCTAAATTCCTTCTTTGATATTGTTCTTATAAGTACATTTTTCTTCCTTTCTCATAGTCACTGAGTTTGAAATATGCACACTGATTTTCAAATCCATTGTATCATAATTTCCTGACTTACTTTTTACTTATTCATATGTAGCAAAAAATTTGTTTAGAAGCTTCCTGTCAACCCACATACTATAGAACTGATTATTGGAGCTTCCCTTAACTATCATTTTTGTCTGCAATATCCAATACTACTTAAACTTGCCCTGAAACTTCTTCTATCATTCATACTCACATTTTTCCCTCAGTGCATGCACACATTACTATGTCATCCTTTTTTATTTTCTTAACTGGGTGATTAATATAGTTACTTGGTTAGATTTTTAAACTTGTTTTTGTTTACTTGTTAACATTGAAACAGTTTTCTTCTAGACTCTTTTCTAGAACAAATTTTGTTCAAAATAGCATTTTCCTTTTCATTGTGGAATTTCCATGCATGCATATAATATACTTTGGTCAAATTTATCCCCACTATTACTCACCCCCACTTTTAAAACAATATTTAATGTTTTCATTATCCTATTTTCATAAATATGAATGAAGTACCTTGATCAAATTTACTCCCCCTTCCTCTCTCCTTTCACCTCCCCCTTCCAGTGGTCCCCATCCTCAAACAGTCCCCATTTTGCGCTCCTGTCATTAATTTTGTTCTCCAGCTTTATAGTCTGCATATGAAAAAGTACATGAGATATCTGTCTTTCTCAGTCTGGCTTATTTTACTTACATGATGAGTTCCATTTCCATCCATTTTTCTACAAATGCATTCTCCTTTATGTCTAAATAATATCCTATTGTGTATATCTACACATTTTCTCTATTCATCATTTTTTAACTTCTTGAAAGATCATTTTAGTTTCCAGATATGAATACATAGAGGGTTTTGTTGTATTACCATTGAATATCTCAGATAATTACATACTTTTTATGGTGTTATAGACGATTGATTATATAGATTGTATACAAACTAAATAATATGAATTTCTATAGTTGAACCAGTCTCTTTTCCAGAACAAATTTTGTTCAAAATAGCATAAAAGTCAAGGTTATTTGATCATAATAGATAAACAAAAGCAGATAATTGGACTAAAATGCTTTTATATAGAAGCAAGTATTTTACGCTTTTTGAAATTTTTCATATATTGAACTCAAACGTCTATTTCTTGGGTTAAGTTCATAAACATTTCCATAGAGACTGATTTCAGTGCACACATGGATATTTTAAAATGAAAATCCTGTGTCTGTTATTGTCCTTTCAATGAAACATTAGATACTGTTGCAGAGAAATTCAGAGAGTTTGGGCAATAAGCACTCCAAATTCCAGAATCTAATTTTCTTCCTATAAAGTGCTATAACATCCCATTTCTCATTTGCATGCTTAGTGTTCAATGCCTTACTTTCTAAACAAACTTTTAAATGTCATTATACCAATCTTCAAAATGAGTCTATAAATTCTGGATGTTCTTGCATATCTCTCAATATCTTGCGCCAAGAGTAAACACTTTAAAGGGTTTCCTTCTTCCTCCTCTCCCACCAAGGAGATTTTAATTTGCAAGAAGCATCAGTAGTGAAAGATGCCATGGCTGTGGCAGTTTCATGGCAAGCCAGAAGGACATTTGAATTGAGCCGTGCATGCATGCTTTGTAGCCCTGTTCCCTCATGAGAACGATAGCAATCAGCTCTAGCACACTTTACACGATGCCAAATTGCTATCAGGAGTGGCTCCAGATCACTGTGGATTATAAATACATTAGGTAGGACCAGTTCTCCAATAGGATAAACTTTAAAGTATTATTAACGAGCAAAGAGGTCATTCAGTACTTACTTTCCAGTAGATTCAATATGACTGCAATAGAATTCCATTACATAGGACATTGGTGACAGGGGAGGGGAAGAAGAGAAAATAATTTTTACTAGCTTCCAAAATATTGCATTTCTGTTTCCCAGGTATTTGAGTTGTCATTATGTTTAAATGGGGTGAGAGACTACCAACCAAGTTAGAAATCATCCATCTCTGATGTAAATATCAGCTTAGTAACTACATTTAAGCAAATCAAAAATTGAGTCATTCTATAAGAAGACTAGAATTTCTTTTTAACAGGTAAATAGTCTGGTTTATGAACAGAAATAATCCAGACCAGAATTCTACTCTGCAATTTTACTATAGAAAGTACAAGATTTCACAAGAGCAAAACAATCACAACCACTAAATGATCTGTTAGTATATTTAGTGAACATATATTTAGTATATTCATATATTTTTGCTGTGTTGTCCTTTCTTTGAACTCAAGGATAGGATGGGATCATGTTATTGGAAACATGCTTTCTTCCTGGTCAGTGATGGTCTTCAGAAGACTCAGATCATGAGAAAGTTGATCATACTGAAGAATAAAAGGTTTTAAGAGAAACCCTTGAGATAATAGTTTTTTATTGTTTAGGTGTACAAGTGTTACATGATACCCTAAAGTATGCTTTAAAATGGAGATATTTTCACTTATGGCTAGGTTGCTGAAGTTTCACAGTGTCACACTATTTTTTTTAATGAAAAAGAACAAATATTTTTAATATTTTGGTGTTTGTTTTTATCAAGGGAAAATACTCTAAAAGCAGGAGGGCAGTTGGATCACTAAAACTGAAAGGGTAAATTGCTGCTTTATCACATAAGTGTCTTGTAGTTTGGAAGTGAAAAATATTTTTAATTTAAAAGTGAATTTGGAGATCTGGGCATACCCACTGTACATCACTTTAAAATTATTAAAGTAGTTTGATTTAATAGAGTGAATCATCTCAGGCCGAGAAGTATTTCACTTTGCACTGCATAAGCTCAGATGTTAGAACCTGATCACTTCCCAGCTGAAGAGCTTATAAAAAATGTGAAGTACTCTAATAATTTTAAATTACTCTATATTGCACATTTTCAGGTCTCTGATCACCTCCAAATTCAAGTGCTTATAAAACTGCTTCCATAATTTTAAATCGCTATGTGCATAGTGATTTAAAATTGTGAGAGTGCTTCAAAGTTTTTTAATAAGTGCTTTAATTTAGAAGCAAGTTGAGCAATACTCTAGGATAACTTCAAGAAATTATTAAACTGATATAAAAATTTATCCTCTGGAAAGAAAATTACATTATGTAGAAAAGGGCATGGGCTATGAGTGAATGTGTTTGGGGACGAAGGGAGCAAGTGCTGAGGCACAATCAGCCAATGAGTGAGTCAGTAGGATCCGGAGATGTTTGTTTGGCTGGCTTTGCTCATAGCCTTGCATAGTTCTTGAGACTCTAACATATATATCAAATCCCTTAAAGTGAAAAAGAAATTGCTTTTGAGAGGAATTTTCTCTGAATTCCCAGTTTTTCAAGGGTGTCAAGACACTTTTCTCGGAATTATGGGAGATGAGCGGACAGTATCATAGAACAAGTAGGAAGGAGAGCTCATTGCTGAGGGAGTCTTTCCTGCGCTTCCTCTCCATGGGTGAGGTGGTGTCTAGACATTTCTGACTAGTTCATTTCTTGTTTTCAAAGGTAAATATGGTATGTTTTCACGTATACTCATGGATGAACAAAATTGTTTTCACTAAGAACAGAATTTCTTTTGTAAACCTATGTTCCTGTTCACTCCAGACAAGCACTTAGTGTTTATCTTCTGATTTTTTCACCATTATTATTAAAGTACACCAGATAATTTGATTCTAAATGCTACCTTCCTTTGCAGATCTAGCATTATCCCACATATTTGTGGAATAAAATATTTCACGAGGTGCCAGCTGTTAATTGCTGTTTTCCATGTCTTCTCCAGGGTTTTTTTTTTTTTTTTTGATACTATTCAGGTCACCAAGGTTGTCTGCTTTGACAGTCACTTGGTTTGTCTGAGTGCACTACCTATTGTGCCTACAATACAGTTTGATGGGAGCAACAATGCCTTGGATAGATTTACTTAGACATTTTGCAGTGTCTTTGATTAATAACACTCAACTGAAGTACATGAAACATAGGATGCTCTTTTGTCAAGTTGTTGAAAGCGTTGGATTTATAATATATTATGATTCTTTGTACATTTTCAAATTTCCTAACTCTTCACAGCCAAAAGAAAAGACATTTACATTTTATAGAAGTACAGATGAAATAAAAAGAAATTGACTGCTGGTTTCAGCTGTTCATGTTTAAATCTGGGAAATTATGCACAACATTGGATTCTAAGGTCTAGTGAATGGGTGGATGTAAGTTGCTATTACATACATTGCTATAAATATTATCCATGTACCAAAACATTTGAAATCGTTCTTATCTCCCTTTTTTGGCTTATATAATTATGCCTTGAATATAACTATATCTTCCTATCTCCTTTTAAATGTGGAAGATAAATCTTTGTAACTACACAGAAACAAAATTTTCCATAAAGCAATAGCAAATACATATTCAAAGAAAAGGGCAGAGAAGACATAGAAGTGATCTTAAAAAGAAAGTGACTTTCCTTAAGATGATCTGTCACATCCTGTTACCACTTTGTAGAACTTTTCTAGCATTTTTGAAACACATGGCCTTCTGTGTCTTCAATGGAAACACCCCCCAGTGGCCTGGAAACATAACCGCTGAAGTCAACAGAAAGATTGAAATTCCTGCTTGCTTTCAATGCCAGAGTCTGGGGATAATTGGAGGTTGGAATTATCTCAGTCAGGCCAGACATGATTTGCTTCTACTTCTCCCATCTCCACAGGCACTCATTTAAAGCCCTCCGCAATGGTTGTGTTCTTGGTGGGGAAATGGAGGCAGGAGGGAGGAGAGGGCAGAAGGCACCTCTTTTTCCTGAGTCTGTTTTGGCCATGAATAAGATATCACTCTCCTAACTGTTGTCCATGGAGGTCCATCCTTCTAGTGCTCAGCTTATCAGTCCGCATGCATTGCCTGAAGATACTGCCCCGAAGATCAATACCCTGACTTCCTTTCTCTCTGACTAACCCAAGATAATTAGGTGCTTTACTTTGTTTTATATATAATGAAGACTGCAATGTAGTACTAGTAGGGAAAAAAAGGCTCTCTCCCTGTGGTAAATATATTGACATTTACGGACACCACCGAGCACAACATGGAGACAGTAATGAGAAATGGGCCTGGGCTCTCCCCTCCTGCCCTGCTCCCCGCTTAGGAACTGCCGCACCCCACAGTGAATTACAGGCTACAGAGAAAAGGGGCTGCTTAGGAACTGACAATTGAGAGCATTTACAATTAGCTGAATTGATTAACCTTTACAAATGCTGTCACTTTATGAGGTGTTTTTCTCAGCCCCTGTCGAACAGAAGTCCTTATAGATTCAGCATCCTCCTTAGAGGAAGCGCTGATGTCTGTGACTCCACAGCCGCAATACCTGTCTTGGCGATCACTGATCACTTCTGCACATTCTTGGGAAAACTTGACTCGGAGCTGATAGGCGTTATATAGATGTGGCTCACTCACAGCTGCCTCTGGGTGAGGTGTGCAGGGGCAGAAGTCAGGGTGCAGACCTGCCTCTCTGCAGCCCAGGATGGGAGCCCATGTCTGTGACAGTCTGTCACTGGGGTCAGCTCATTGCCTGGCTCCAAACCTCTGGTTGTTGTTAAGATTTCCTTAAATAATTTCTGTGTAGATGTGTGCATGCATGTGTCTATGTAAAAACAGAGGGTTGTAGGAAATTGTCCAAAAAAAATACAGTTGTATTCATTTAATTTTATTTATTTATTATTGGGGTTTAAACTTGGGGCCTTGCCCTTGCTGGGCAGGCACTCTACCAGTTGAGTCATTCTCTAGCCCTTTTTACTATAGTTATTTTTCAGATAGGGTCTCACACTTTTTGCCCTGGCAGGCTTCGGACCTCAGTCTTCCTACCTATGCCTCCCACATAGCTAGAATTATAGAGGTGTACCATCACACCCAGCTTGCTTGTTGCAGTAGGGTCTACTAACTTTTTGCCTGGGATGGCCTCAAACTATAATCTTCCTGATCTCTGCCTCCCATGTAGCTGGGATTACAGGTGTGTATTACTGCACTATGCTTAACTCTTTTTTTTTTAAGATTATAGACCATCTTTGGATGTCACTTTGACTAAATGATCCCTAAGTCTGTGACAGAAGACACTCCATGTAATCAGTTTCATTCAAAGAAGCTCTGTGCTCAGAAATAATATCATTTAAAAATGACTTTCTTTAATCCCTCTTTTCTCTTAAAACTATGTGAAACAAAGTAAATACCATTTGTCTTCCTTTCCTTTCTTACTTCCCTCTGTCTCGTGCTTCTTTCTTCTATCCTTCCTTTTTTTTCACTTTGAGATACAAATTTTTGTGTTCTTGAAGATCAAAAGAAAAATTGAAACAATATGGAGCAAATCCATCCACTGTTCCACCAATGTCTCTTAAATGCTTCTGCATCCAAAGACAACTCCTGAGCTGTGGGGTCAGTGGAAAGGGAAATGTAAAGCCCCATGTTTGACCACAAACTATTTAAATTTTCTAAATGGTAATAGCAGAATTTTAAGTCTAATTCAGGGCTCTGTAAGCACCAAGCACCATGGTACTGAGGCAGGCCAGGTTAGGGATAGTCTGGGACTTTTCCTCCTCTTGGTTCAAGGGCTTCTTCCCTACTAGCCCACAGATGAGAGGAGCCAGGGGATAACATATTGTCTCCCCATCTCCAAGTTCAAGGTGGCATAAAAATGACCTACCAAGAGACCCAGGCCCTTCTTCCCTTTCCTCACCTGGCAGAACAGGTGACTTCCCTTCCCTCAACAAAGGTTTTCTAGTTCACCCCATCCATGTGTTGTGCTTGGATTTTTCCATTTGAACACAAGAGCCAAGATCTTACTGCTACCTTTTGCCAGTAACAGTACCACACAAGGCACGTGCCCAGGAGACTGGCTTTGCTTCTGCCTTGTATGCTGCAGGTCGGGGGAGGTATGGCCAGGAGATGGTGGAGTTTGTTTTCTTTCTGACTCAAATTTAAACTTCCTTCATGTTGAGACTGGCTTACCCTGGATTGTGCAAACCACATGTGCTTGCTTCTCACTTGAACTGCTGCTTATTTGGGTCTGCACTGAAAGCCCCAACCTTGCTGACATCTTCTGCATAGCAAGGAAACCAAATCCAGACCCAGCAACTTGGAGCACTTTTATCCATGCCACAATTGTAAGACTGACATGTTTGTCACTATGCATCCAGTTATGGATGAAGAAAATCTGATTTGTTTTATGTGATTAAACTGAATATTTGATCGGATGTACATGCAATATATGTGTACATGTTTACTAATATACATATACATATTCACATACATGGGGCTTTTTATACATATAAGTACATAACAGAATTGAGTCTATGGCATTATACGACACAGATGAAAAATGATGGAAGACAGCCATTTTTTAAAAAATGAAGTATTGTTGCATTTTTAAAGGAAAAAATCCAGGAACTGCTCTAACAAAGTCTCAGCACTCACAGCATGACAAACAAATGAGAAAGCAGCAGATGCAGCACAAATTAAGATGTATTTAGCACAGCAGCCCATCAGATGTGTGAATGTCTTTTGTAACTCAGCTTTGCGAGGTTGATATATTACACTTCAGACAGCTGATAATGATCCCTCCTAGCAATTAGAAGTGGAAATACTGAGGAGTCAAAATTGTGCTGCTCCCAGCGGGCCAAAAAAATGGGGAAAAACCCAGGACCTCTGTGTGAAACTTACTTCTTTATGTGCTTGAAAAACAAAGATAATGTTTCAATTTATATACTGGTGTCTTCGAATTTGGCTTTTAAAAATTCCTACTTCATTTTAATTACCATCCAATTCTAAAGTGTCATTAAATAAGTATGAATTCTGTTGCCGTTACACACGTTTTATGGCCAATACAATGTGTTTCTTTTATGGGATGCATTATTTAGTAATCTTACATAAAGACAATAACTTCAATCATTGTGCCTTCAAAAGGCAATAAGCATGGTAATGGCTTTCTGAGATCTTCCTGACTCTATCGTTTTTGTTTTCTCTTTAATATTAGAGCATTGTTCTTATTTTTATACAGAGAGTTTATTTCTGTAAACTCTCCTTACCTGCAGCTCCCCAATTTCTGTTTTCTTAAGTGGGAGCACTTTTGCAGTAGAAAACAAAGCATCAAAGTCCATCTAATAGACAAAATTCTATCCCAACCCAGAGCAGAGGCTAATGAGGCTGCATTAATGTTTGTTTTTTTGATCAATATTTGATTTAAGCATGTCTATTATTTCCTCCCAGAAGGAAGAGGTGCTTAGCTGTCACTTTGTAGAATTAGCAATAGTCCAACATTCTGGAAAAAAAATCACTAGAGACTAAGCCAAACAATACAAAGTTGGGAAAACAGTAAGAAAGATAAAAATGAAATCTAATTGGTGTATTTTGCCAAAGAGAGAAAAATCTGACAGGTGATTTAAAGTCTGACCCTCCTACGTGAAAAATCTTAGATCATTCAGCTCTTTACAGTTTTAAAGGGGTCAACATCACAGGTGCTATTTCTGCTTAAGTCTGTTTCCTGTCTTTCTGTGGTCACTATTTGTATTCTTAAACCTAGAATTCCAAAGAGCAACTCCCAAGAACCAAGTTCCAAGTGAAGGTGGGAGATCCTGAGGGTGAATTGAAACATTACACTCACATTTCTGTAACACAAGTAAAGATGTCAAAGTACATGTGATGAGATCAGACACATTAAGAACATAGCAAGATTTATTTCATAAGGTGGTAGCCTTTTCTGTGTACCAAGAGGGTTCCCATCGCAACTTAGAGGGAAATTTTCACAATATCCAGCGGACTTGATGTCTTGCAAATGAAGAAATTTTCTGAAATTCCTTGCAGCAGGAACGCACTTAGGTGACACTTAGGTGGTATGTCAATAAAAGGAGAAGTTACAACTTCTGCATAATAGTTCTGGAGAGGACCTGGCAGAAACCTTGCTGGCGGTTCCTGCCACAAGAACCTGGCTGATGTTATTGTGTTATGCTGAATTTTGCAGTTGCCATTGGAGCCATGACCTAGAAAGATGCCATGATTTCCCTCTAGAAATGTTCATTTCCCAGGTCAGGCATCCTTCTGGGAGCTGTGTCTTTTGGTGATTACCGATCACAGGACTGACCACCAGCCTCTCACAGAGGTGTCTTAGGTTAACCTGCCTACATATGCTCCATATAACAAAGATTCTTTGCTATGTGGGGATTGCCATTTCTTGCACCAACAAGGGGCCCCACTCAGTGGGTCTGCTGGGGTGCATACTGGCCACAGGCTGTTCTACACATGTGTGGCACCATCTCCTGTGACCAGTCATTGGAGTTCAAGACTGACATGTACTTCTACAGAGATCCTGAGAATATTGAAAAGGAGAAGCAGCTTGTTGCAGAAAAGACTGTGACCAAGGAGCAATTTCAGGATGAATAGATTGTTTCAGCTCTTATTGTGAGTTGGAGATCAGTGTGAAGGTGCACGGATATGCTCTGTACCTGCTCAGCAGGTCCTTATTGTAGAGTGGTTGGCAGCTACTACTTCTCAGGCTACTGAATGGCCACCAAATGGCTAGGAGCGATCACCAGGTGAACTTGAGTTGCTCATCTATAGGCTCTTGAACAGAAAACAGAGCAGAGATTGGAAATCACATGGCCAGGCTGTGAGGTTATGAACTAACATCTTATAGATTAGAGTAGGTCTAGGCTACATCTAGACCATGTTTTTCTTTTCAGTGTTTGAGAATTAATGACACCATTTTAAAATCAGGAGATTTCATGCAAAGGTATGGATTTCAGCTGTTTTGACAAGAGCTAGCAATGAGCGTTCATTCCTTCCTAGGCACAGTTGGGAACCTATTTGCTTTCAGGAATGCAGGCTCGCTTTATGTTTCCCCAGTACCCCTGTTGCCTCCTCTCACTAAGCTTGCCCCTTAGTGGCTACTTATCATCCTGCTTACACAGTTCGTTTTCACAGACCCAAGAAACTCTCTTTACTTAACTGTTTTCCTTATTTATGATATCTGTACAGCCCTTGCAACATTTATGCTTATGGTCTCAGATGTTCTTGGTATTGTCATTTATGAAGTCAGGAAGATAAATTAGGAGATCTTTTCCAAATATAACATTCTATGACTCTGTGATCTATTTCTGTTTGTATAAGCAACATAAGGAAAAATGGATTAAATAAAAAAGGGAGTTTGGTGGGCATAAGAAAGAAGTGCTAGAAGAAAATGTGAAATACTGTGTAAAGGTGAAACACTCTATTACTAACGGAGAATTTAATTCTTTTTATCCTTAATGTAAGAATGGTAATCCCTTACATCTGTATAGTGCCTTCCTTTCTTAAAAGTGTTGTCATGTTAAAAACTCCTTTGAGGTCATTTTATAAAACTCTTCTTTAGATGAGAACATGAATTATAGATAATTATGTCTAGGATGAACACCTCTATGTGTGGGGGAAGGGTAAATTAAGGGCCTTATCATGATTTTTTTAGCTATTTATTTATTGTTAGGGCTATGACTTCTTCTAAAAGAGTAGTCTTCCCTTATCTGCAGGGGATATATCTCCAGAGTCCTGTTAGATGCTTGAAATTGTAAACAGTGCTGAATCCTATAAAAATACTATGGTATTTTTCTATACATATATACTTACAATAATTTGCAATAATTTTTATTTGATTTATAAATTAGGCATAGTAAGCAATTAACCACAACAGTAATGAAATAGAAAGATTATATAACAATATACTGTAACAACAGTTATATGAATAAGATCCCCTTCAAAAATTTCTTATTGTACTGTGCTCATCTTTGTAGTGATGATGTGAGAAGAAACAGTGCCTATGTGATGAGATGCAATGAGGTGAATGACATAGCCCCATGACATCGTTGGTTTGCTACATAAGGCTTACTTGAACATAAGCACTGCGGTACCTCAGTAGTTGATGTCACAACAGTGGTGGCTTCCCAACGATGAATAAGCAGGTCACGTGTACAGCATGAACATGCTATATTCATGTCCTAGGTTGATGGCGTGAGATTTCATCACATTACTTAAAATTGAGTGCAATTTAAACTTACGACATTTATATCTGCAATTTTTCACCTATATATTTGGCTCTGGGAAATGAAACTTCAGATAAGAAATACACAACCAGAGAATGAGGCTGTAAGAGCATGTTGATTCCATATTACAATAGTTTAACTCTGCTTTCCCATATACTTCTTTTTATCATACCATGATGTTTAGAACTAGCTGGAGGGACTTGGGTAATTTCTGCTAAGCAGGCATCAGAGAAGTATTGCTACACTCATAGAAGTCAGTTGGCAAATTTTTCTCTGTTCCATGTTTACCTTAGGTCAGATTTGTAGGGAGAAAAGATGTCAGAATGATGTATAATCTGTAAAGATGGTATGGTATCTGAGAAAGAGCCCTTGCTTCAGATTTCAGAAGCCTGAGTCCTGAATTTGCCATCTAACCTTTGCGTGAACTTTGCTCATCTGAAGAGACAAGGATTCATTAGCAAAGCCTGGTTCCTCTGTGTGCCAGGATACCAGCACCCCAAGATAGGACATGGAATGCCATTCAATTCCTTTCTCCCACACTATATAGTAGTCCTTTCTTCTACAATAAAGTATTTCTCATTTTCCTGGGTTTTTACTTTCCTTAGCTTTAATTACTTGCAGTAAAAAAAATACTGAATGGAAAATTCTAGAAATAAATGACTTGTAAGTTTTAAATTGGTCACCATTTTGAGTAGCATGATGAAATCTCATGCCATATTTCCCTACCCAGGACACGGACTATCCTTTGTCCATCCATACTATACATGCTACCCCTGAGTCACTTAGTGGCCATCCAGTCATCAGATCTGTGATCACAGTGCTGCACTGCTTTTGTTCAAATAAGTCTAACTTAATAATGCCCTAGACCACACAAGTAGTGATCATGGCAACTTCATTATGGTGTATATTTAAGAATAATTCCCCTATTTTATTATTGTGTCTTACTGTTTCCAATTTATAAATTAAACTTTGTCATAGTTATGTATAGGAAAAACAAATATAGAGATATAGATGTACATGTAGATATAGATATGGATGGTTTGATATTATCCATAGTATCAGACATCCATTGGGGATCTTGGAGGATATCTTGTAATGGTCACTGCTCGTTCTCACTGGTGAAGATAACAAGCATTGAAAACTCCCCTAAAGTAGAAGCATTTGGTCATAATCACTAAGACCCTTTTAGATTATTTGAGTTTCTAGGACATTGCTTGTATCGGATTCAGGTAGTGCGTACAACTAGATTCAAGAATTGCGTGGTGCACAGTGATGAGGCAATGGATGTTCTGTCTACCTCTTCTTTGTCTCCTCTGTTGTAGTAGTGTTCATATATCTAACTGCCCAAAGTCCTTTGGTCTCCTAGATCTCACAGCTTTGTCCTTTAAGCAAGTGGTCTTCTCCAGGTCCTAAGCCCATTTACTTCTTCCACTGAAGTTGGGATGTCCCACTCCCCAGGCCTTATTTGATAATCTGACATAACAGTTAATTATAACTGTTAAACAAGGACCTACCCTCATGACCTTTGCCATTATAATAAGAGACATCCACAAACATAATACACAAATACATTATCATTATCTCTAATGATAGCATTACATATGCCAGACGGTTGATAGAGTAAAGTATTTGGGAGCAGGGTCAGCAGTCTTTCCAGCAATCTGCATAAGGCTTAGGAAAAGGGTAAAAAAGTATTAAGTAGCCCAGAATGCTGCAGAATTAAAGACATTAAAAAATAAGCTTCTTAGCCCTCACAGGTGCGACCTTTTGGAGCAGAATCTATGACTGAAAATACCACCAGTGTTAGATAATTTTATCTTGAGTAAAACTCTTGACCTGTTTGGGAAAACTCTTTGCTGGAGTTTTGGGAATAAAGGAGAAGGTAACCTTTGCAGGATTGACTTTATGACAATTGACAGCAATGTTATAATTGACAGCATTATAAGTCAGAAGAAAAGGAACCCAAGGGTGGCAGGAAGACATTTTATTGAATACTAGAAAAGAAAGTGTAGCTGCTGTGTAGTTAGGTAGCACATTTTCATAGTAAAATTTTTAAGACAAGCATATTTGCCCTGTTAAGAGTTAGTTATAGTCTTTGCCTTATTTAACATTCAAACTATAGCATTTGACCTTCATTTTCATGCTGTGTAATATTGGTAGTTATTAACAGTTATCATTTGATGTGATAGTTTTTAAATTAGGCAACATTGCAAGCCACAGTACTCTGATTGCCTTTAATCAGGAAGTGAGGAAGATTCTCTTTGGGTAAATGAGATACATTTTTAGGTCTTTAAAAGAGAAAATGAATCTGGCTGCTTTGTTGTTTCATTTTGTTTCAGTTGTAGGTGTTTTTTTTTTTTCTTCTTTAGCACTTCTTTGGCTTAACTATTTATCAGTATATAATATCCAATTAAATGAAACATACAACACAGTTGCATTTTATTTAAGGAAACAGCTCTCTGGACATGAAATCATTTCCAGATAAAAGCCAAATATTATTTCTTTGTTCAGAAAGGTTATTTTCTGTTCATGCTTAGTTCACTCTGTGCTTTTATCTTTCTGTCAACTGTGTTTTCTATTACCTCCTAGTGAGCTTGGGTTTTTGTGCATATGGTATGATGACAAAAGAGTGATGCTAAGTTAAATAGGTAAATTTACAGTCCAGTAATGACATTTATAGAATATACTTGTTGCTAACAATGCTGGAGCATCCTTTCTTCCTTAGAAATATTGGGTTAATTAGACATGAGGATTTGGAATTTTACCTTCTGTATGATGGTATGTTTTGAAACAAATTAGTTTCCTCCATACCTACAGATGGATCTTTTATAATAATTACTTCTAACATTTGCATAACTTATTAATATGTTTTGCACAAATTATTTTTCTTAATCATCACCATAGCCTGGTAAATTGAATATTATTATCCCCATTTTATATATGGAAACTGAGGCTCAAATACTATGTAGGTTAATTAACATCAAATATCTAGCAACTGATGAACCTAATACTTGAACACGGATATCAAGTGCCAAGTCTGAGATAATGCAAGATTAATTTCTTGTGACTATATTACAAGCCTGTTATTTCTATTTTTCTTCTATAGAAAGCTTGGTTTTCTTATGTATCTCTCCTATGCTTAGAAAGACCACTGAAATTTTGAGTATTTTTTTTCTCACCTGCATCTCTTCCAAACTGCCCATTCCCTCATTTACAAGAGAGGAATGATCCTCATCCCTCAGGAATCTTATTTTGTTGCCACTTGGGTGAAAAGCTGACTTACTGCCCCCAATAAAGATGTAGTTCTTAAATGCATTCTTTTGAGATAAAGGTTTATGATAGCAAAAGGAAGAGATTCTTAATGTACTATTGAGGGGGTAGGGCCTTACTTCATCCAGGCAATAAATTTAAGGCAAGGAACAATTACTGACTATTGTAGGAGGCCAAAATATATCCTTCAAAATATAAAGAATTATTGAACTCAATAGCAGATGCAAAATAGCTCTCTGCCCTCTATGTACCTAACAGCAGTACATAAGTTTACAAAGGGAAAGGTTACCCCGTTCACCCTCATCTACTAAGAAGAAGAAAGTTAACCTTTAGATCCTCATCAGCCTTGAGATGATACTAAAGGATTAACGTTAGCTAATTACCTTTACCACCAGTTATTTGTCCCTCTCCCAATTTGTGGCCCTTTTATTTGTGTTATTACTTCTTTAAAAATGTGCTGCTCTTTGTTAAAGATGCAGCTATGGTTTTGATGTTGAAAGCCCATGTGTTAAAGACTTGGTTCCCAGAATAGTACTCTTGGCAGGGCGGGGCGGGGGAGTGGAGTGTGGAAACTTCAGGAGGTAGGCTCTGGTAGAAAGGCCTTATGTCATTGGGGATGTGTCCCCAAGGGTGTTGTGGAGTCCCTGTCTCTTCTTCTTCATCCTCTGGCTTGTGATGTGAGCAAGTATGTTATACCACACACTTCTACCATGATATGCTGCTTTGCCACAGACTCAAAGAAATGAGACAATGAATCTTAGACTGGAACCTCCAAAAGTATGAACCAAAATAAACATTTTCTCTTTGTAATTTAATTATCTCAGATATTTTCTTTGTGATTGGAAGCTGAATGATACAAATGTGATATAAACTAGAATTCAATGTAGTTCTCAACACCCCGTTCATTGGATGTTTCCTATGAATATACGGGATACACATTTTAATATACTTTGTTTTTTCTCTTGTTGCTCCTTCTTGTAGTAGTCTATTCCAATTATAAACCTACAGGAGTTATTATTTTTCATATATCTATGTATTATTAATTGATCCATTTTCTATACATCGTCCATCCATCTATCTCAATTTAGAAGAGAGATATTTCTTTCTAATAGGCAAAATATTATCAGACTTCTTTGTTTTGCAGTAGATGTTACTTAATCTGGATTGAGTTTTCCTATTAGGATGTATGGTCAGTATTTTTCAAAAATTAAAAGAACTACATGAAGAATTTCAAGGCTTTATAAAACTAGGCTTAGAACATACCAATGTGTCAGAAATTACACAACTAACTTTTGCCACTAATAAATTAATATATTCATAATTTAGTATAATGTGTTATGAATAATAATTCACAAATTATAATAATTCCATGTCTCCAGAAAAATTTATGGGAATGTATCTACTTATTAATGATGTTTAAGAGTATACTGTTTTTCCTCCACTGTGGTCTCCATGGAACCATATACCATATACCCACAGACACCAAGGGTACAATCCTTAGTGGACCATTTTCATGAAGTTTTTACTAGAACTTATTACTGAACATGCTTGACCTTATAATGCAGGGTCTGACAAACCCTAGCTCACTTGACATCCTGGCCTAATAGTGATTTAATATTTCATAATTAGACGTTCTCTTTCAGGACCCTGTAATGTGACCAGAACTATATTTGAATAGTATTAGTCTGTGGTGGGAGTCATAGCTTTGCTCTAGTACTCTTTTTGGAGGCTTACAGTGATAGTACACATTCTTAACCTACTGTAGTTGTCTCTAGAACCACCAAGTCTGCTAGATCATAGCCAGCAGATTGTATCATAGCCTGAACCAATTACCAGGAACTCTCTTGTGTGTGTAGGCCCCACACAAAACCAATCAAATGTACTATTGAATGTTGAATCAAGGATAGACCATCTGAATGTATTATTTTTTTTACTGTATAGCAAATTACCATAAATGTAACATTTTAAAATCCATTTATTAACTTAAAATTTCTGTGGGTTAGAAATTGAGGTACAGGTAAACTGAGTCCTCTGCTCAGGATCTCACAATGGTAAAATCTAGGTGTAGGATGGATCTGACTCAGATCTGGGTTAATGAAGGATATAATTTTCCACTGTTAAAATAGGTAAAAGTCTTCTATTTTTATCAGCTCTTGACTTTGGCCAGTTCAGTAAGTCAACACTGCTTTTTAGAGATGTGACTGTTGTCCATTGCCAGAGATCTCATTATTATCCTTGTTGTTGCTAACCCAAACTATATCTACCTTTGCTATGATGTTTTACCTCCAGCTTTTGCTCCTCCAAAACATTGTTGCCTCAATGATATGAGTGATCTCAGTTTCCTGACAGCATCTCTTTCTGTTGACTTTGGCCTACAAGGAACAGCTACTTTTGAGCTACCTTCAGTGGTACTAGTTACGTTTAAGTTTCTTTAATAATGTAAGTGATCTCTGTCTTCTACCAAATTTCATAGTCAGTAGTTTTCTGGCCTTGTGTAATAAATTAGATGTCTCATTGTGACATTCTTATTACTCAGTATTACAGCTCTTTGGGTGAATATACTATTTTTTTCCCCAAAGATGGGATTCTACTTCCCCATTCAGTTTTGCAGGCACCTGACTTGAGAAGCAATGAAGGGAGAAAATGAGTGTGTCTTAAGACAGCTGAAGAAGACTTTGTAACTTTTTATGGCACACTATCATAGATTACTATAATACACACTTAAGAAGAATATCCCCTGATATCTGACACTAGAACTGACTATTTACTCTCAGGGAAAATTGGTAGAAATCATAAATACACAGTACCATCAACATTGGTATATGGTTACCTGAGAAAATAAGATTAATGATGAATGAGAAAATAGGATATTTTATAGGTAATAATGACACCAGAAAAAGTTATTTAGCTGTTTTTCCTTAATGTAAATGAGATGTTCAAAAACGAAAAAAAGGGAGGGGAAGGCTGGTCTTTTTATTTTCTTCTTCCAATAATTGTTGATTTTCATTAGTTTTGGCTTATTTTTAAAAGCACATTGTTTCTTGACTACAAAGAAATATATAAACACATATTCTTATTTCCACTGCACTTGTTAGATAGCATTTCAATACACATTTTTGTGTGCCTTGTACAAAATGCCAGTCTATGGAACATTCCCTCATTCCTTTTTACTACTATAATTTTCCATTATGAGAAGATGAAACTTCTCAGGTAACTTGTGCCTTCTGTAAGAAGTATACTCAATAACAAATCCTCCATGTTCTTCCCTTGGGTTCCCCTTTCTAGGAATTTCTTACAGCATATATCATTTCATATTATTTTAATAGTTAGTCTTTCTGCATATTTCCTTCACTAATCTGTGAACTCACTATTGGCAGGTAATATAAATTGTTCATGTTTACACGATTTATTCCTGTACCATGGTAGATGCACAATAAAGGGTTTGTTAAATCTATGCATAAATGCTGAATAAATTTGAGATTGCCAGATATGACTGTTATTACTATTTGTGTACTATATAAATTCTATATTCATATTTGCATCACACAGGCCCAGTAGGTTTACATGGGGTTTATATTTTCATAGCTACTAGAAAAAGAGTTTTACCCTTTGTAGAGGAATAACTTATAGTCCAGTTACTGTAATTAATGAATTTTGTACTAGAAGGATAAGACATATAGAACCAAATACTTAAGTGAGTGTGTGGGTATTGGAATCAAGAAAAGAAGAATTAAGGAAAAATCAGGAAGAAAGAAGTCATAAAACTCTTAAAATGAGGCATTATAATTTATTATTTAGGAGCCATTCACCCAGGAAACAGTAACTAACAAATAGTATGCATGCTGCACAGTGAGTGGTTTATAGCTACTTGTGCTACCAGGAAGCACAACAACTCATAAGTAACATGGATGTTGTCAAGTGGTTTCATGCTGCTAGCTACACCATTAGCAAGTTGCCATTGTGCCAATTATTCAACCTCAATGGACCTTAGGTTCCACCTCTGGATATTAAACATGTTGGCTCTAAAACAGCTTAGGTCCCATTCTGTAGTTAAATGCCATGGTTTCACTTTTCTCTTCAACATGCATTCTTTCCCCATCTGTAAGAAATAGGTATTCCACTCAATTTCAGGGACTCAGTAATCCAGGAAAACATCAGTTTTACATGTATTAAATGTGACATCTGCAAATTGATTATACCCCTATAATTCACATGGAAGATTTATGGAGATGAGATGTCTTTAAGCAAAACGATATATAATCATAATTCCAGACAGTTTCGTGACAAGGAAATTGAAACACAAATAATGTGAATGCAGTACTCTGACAGGAATCAGTTGTTTCCTGTGTGTGCATTCCAGTTCATGGAGGAATAGGGCAGTTGGAGGAATTTTAATTGCAGGGTTTATAAAGATTATCTGAAGTGATCTATAAATGAAAAGTGCTTACCCTAAGGCAGTCTGGTACAGTAGACAAGTCTGAGTTCAGAATTAGACAGAAATGGGATTAAAGTTCAACTCTGCCATTAACATCTACATTTTAAGAAATTTACTTTATTTCCCTGCATCTTAATTTCCTCATCTGTGAAAGGGGACTCATAATAACTATGCCATATAGTTTTATAAGACATAAATAAAATACCTTAAGTAAAGTGTTTTGTGCTTAGCAGTTTCTTAAGAAAACCATTTCAGCTTTAGCTTTATTTTTTCATTGACCTTAAAATCTGCTGTGAATTTCATAGCACCAACACATGAATATAAATCAATTTTAATAGCTCAAGAAATATTTACTGAGTTCTCTTTGCATCTGATCATGTCTTTAATACTAGGAATACAATGGAATCTTCAGATAAATATGATTTTTGCCTTCGTGCAATTTGCATTCTAGTAGAGGAGAATAAAAATAGAACAAAAATACTGTCACTGGTAGTGACAACCACTCTAAAGGAGATGTAGGAATTCCAGAAAAAATAACCATGAAATATTGGATGGTACTGATCAAAAATCTTACTGTATTAACACAGGAAAGTGTATCAATTTATGTTAAGGAAAAATAATAATTTTTCCAGCAAACACAGAACGATGTATAGGAGTCAGCAAGGTATTATTGAGAAACAGAATAATTCAAGCAAAGGAAGTTAATAGGTGTCCATGGTTAAATGACTGATACCTAGACAGTTTCACTTAGAAGAAGCCTGGGACTGGGTTTGGGAAGAAAGAGCATGATATTGTTATGGTTGTAGTCTGGATTATAGGTAAGAAGCCTGTAGCAAGTCTGCCCACTCGAGAATTTGTTGGATATAGAAGTTCTGCTGTATCTCCCATAACTTGGTCAGGGTGAATAGGTGAACACTTTGTGTACATGTTTTTCTCATCTGTTAAGTCTAACATTACTACTATATGCTAAGAAAGTTAAGAGGGTAGTCAACTGTATAATAAACACATAGCATGATAAAGAATTAGCAGCATCAATAGTAAGAGATACATCAGTGAATATGGACAAGATAATTTGCCAACCCCCAAATTCATAGAGAATGCTGAAAATGTTTGGCGGCATCTGCTTGAAGGCAGCAGAGCTGCAAGACTGTGAATTTTGAGAAATAAAAACTTGGGAAGAAAGAAACTGAGAGAAATGAGCCCAGTATTTTATTTCTGAAACAAACTGAGAATTATTAAGGCAGCATATATGCTAATGTCATTGAAGAATTGCTCTAAGTAGCAAAAGGACTGAACACATTTTAAATGGCGCCAGTGACTGAATGAATAGAGAAAATGAATGTGGTCATAAGATAGAATGCTACAAAGCTTACATGGAATTAAACATCTGTACTTATCAGCATGGGTGGATTTCTGAAACACAACATTGAATACAAGGAATAATTTACCTAATGAAATGCATACCTTTACAGATAGTTTAAATATGCATAAATAGTTTTATGTATTTCAAAAAGAGTTGACTTTTTGCTGAAGACATATGGGTAAAATCTTTAGTCAATCATTGCTTCTGGAAGATGGGGCAGCATGCAAGGTTAAAAGATTCCTCTGACTCTGTGCATGAGAAGAATCAGGATAACAAAGGAGATAATTAGTATATTCTGAAGAGAGGAAGAAGAACCATAAAAGGAGAGAAAGACAGCTAAAAGGCAGGGGGAAAAAAGATGACAGAGTAAACTAACCCTGTCACCAACACTGGCTCCCCAAGGGGATGGAAAACTGAAGGCACAACCACAAAGGAGGTAAGATAGGTGGTTCTGGTGACAGACAGGAAGAACTAGCTGTGGAAAAAGCCCACACTTCCTTCAAGTCCACTCTGGGGACTTAGTGTGACAATGACTGCACTTGTAGAGCAGGCTAGCATTGGAGAAGAAGTATAGTTTTAAAAAAACATTTTATTAGCATATATTAGTTGTACAGAGGAGATTCATTTTAACATCTCCACATATGCTTATAATATACCTTAGTTAGGGTCACCCCCCGCATCACTCTCCCCCATCACCCCTCACTCAAAATGATTTCAACAAGTTTCATTGTTCTATTTTCATACAAGTCTATGAAGTACATCAACCAGATTCACCCTCTTTACCCACACCATTCCCCCTCCTTCTCCCACTAGTACCCAATCTAAGGAGTCCTGTTTTTCATTTGTCAAGTGTACATTCATTGGTTTTAGGTGTATATTCATTGATAAAATGGATTTTGTCATGGTACTTCACCTGTGCATATAATGGACTTTATTCAGATTAGCCCTTTCCATTACTCTCCCCTACTCACTTCTCATTCCATATTATTTAATAGCTTTTAGTGCATTGCTCTGCACCATCTTCCCACACAGATACAATGTATTTCAATATTATTCACTATCATTCTCTTCCCTTCTCCCTCTTCCTTCTAGTTGCCTCAGTCATATATATATATATATATATGTGCCATGATGTTTGTATTTGTATATATGTTTATCTTTTGGATCTGTATTCCACATATGACTGAAAACATGTGACCTTTTTCTTTCTGAACCTGGCTTAATAGACTTGACATGATGATCTTCTGTTCTACTCATTTTCCTCCAAACAACATAATTTCATTCTTCTCTATGGCTGAATAACATTCCTTGTGTAAATATACCACATTTTCTTAATCCACTCATCAGTTGTAGGACATCTAGGCTGTTTCTTAAAGAGGCTGTTGTGAGCAATGTTGCAGTGAATGTGTATCTGTGAGCATCTCTATTGTATCCTGATTTACATTCTTTCAGATAAATGCTCAGGTGTTTATATTCTTGATGATAGCCATTCTGACTTGAGTGAGGTGAAATATTAATGTAGTTTCTATTGCATTTCCCTAATGGACAGGGCTGTTGAGTATGTCTCATGTATTTATTGACCATTTGTTCTTCTTCTTTTGAAAACTATCTGTTCAGTTCATTTGTTGTAGTCTTCATCGGGTTATTGACTCTCTGGGAGTTTATTTTTTGAGCTCTCTGAAAATTTTGGTTATTAATCCCTTGTCAGATGTATAGTTTGCACCTTTTCTACCATTTTTAGGCTGTCTCTCAGTCCAGTGATTGTTTTCTTTTCTGTGCAGAAGGTTTTTAGTTTGATGTAGTCCCATTTATCCATCTTTACTCATAATTGCTGTTATTGGAGCTCTTTCAGGAAGTTATTCCCTATGCTCCCGTATTTTCCGTGTTCTTTCCTGAAGTATTTCAATATTATTCACTGTCATTCTCTTCCCAAAGTTTCATTTTCTTTCAAAGTTTCAAAGATCTTTGATCCACTTTGAACTGATATTTATACAGGATGAAAGACTGCGATCTAGTTTCAGTCTTCTACATGAAGATATCCAATTTTCCCTGCACTATTTGTTGAAAAGGCTTCTTTCCTCCATCAAATATTTTGGGCTTCTGTGTCAAAAATCAGCTGGCTGTAGCTTCATGGATTTATGTTTGGGTCTTCTGTTCCATTGGTCTTCATGTCTGTTTTTGTGCCAGTACTCGTGTTGCTATGGCTCTGTAGTATAGTTTGAAATCAAATACTGTGATATCTGCAGTGTTGCCCTTTTTGCTCAGGATTGCTTTGGCTGTTTGAGGTCTTTTGTGTTTCCATATGAATTTTAGAATTGATTTTCTAGTCTCTGTGAGGAATGTCATTGGCTTTTTGATGGGAATTACATTGAACACATACATTGCTTCTGGTAACATAGCCATTTTTACAATATTCATTCTGCCAATCCAAAAGCATGAGGGAATCTTTCCGACTTCTGATGTCTTCTTCATTTCTTTCTTCAATGGTTTATTTTTTGTTGTTGTGGTTGTAGGGGTCTTTAACTTCCTTCATTAAATTTATTCCTAGGTATTTTATTTTATTTTTTGAGGCTATTGTAGATGGGATTGTTTTCTTGATTTCTTTCTCAGTCTGTTCATTGTTGATATATAGGAAACCTACTGATTTTTGGATATTGATTTTGTATCTTGCTACTTTGCTGAAAGTGTTTATGATGTTTAAGAGTCTTTCAGTGGAAGTTTTAGAGTCTTTTAGGTATAAGATGATGTTGTCAAGTGGAGAGAGAGACGTGGCACTTCTCCCTTCCATCTTTCAATGGTCTCTTTTTGTTCTCTATGCTTAATGTTTTAACTTTAATATGTTGTGGAGAGGTTTTATTTTAGTTTTGTCTATTTGATACCCTAGAGGCTACCTGTACCTAAATGGGCATTACTTTCTCAAGACTTGGGAAGTTTTCTGCTATTATTTTGTTAAATATGTTTCTTAAGTCATTAACTTATACCTCTTATCCTTCAAAGTCCATTATTCATAATTCAGTCTTTTCATGGAGTTGCACAGTTCTTGCATATTCCATTCTTATATCTTCATTCTTTTTTCTATATATTCATCATTTTTCTATTATATCTACTTTGTGTTCAAGCCCTAAAATTCTTTCTTCAACTCCATTCAGTCTGCTGGAGAAGCTTTCAGCTAAATTTTTTATTTAACTTAAGGCGCTTTTCATTTCCAGCATTATACTTTGTTTTTTTCAGACTTTCTATATTTTTATCGAAATTCCCCCTTTCATGTATTACATTGTCTTTCTTATTTCAATTAGCTATTTATTTGTATCTTCCTTGAGATCATTCAGCTGTTTGCTTGTATCCTCCTTGAGTTTTAGTTGTTTCTTTGCCTTCTCATTTAGCTGTTTGATTTCATTGACATATTTTTGCATATCTTTTATCTCATTAATCATTCTTTTTTTATTGTTTTATTATTCATATGTGCATACAAGGCTTGGGTCATTTCTCCCCCCTGCCCCCACCCCCTCCCTTACCCCCGCTCTGCCCCCTCCTTCTCCCCCCCACACCCTCAATTCCCAGCAGAAACTATTTTGCCCTTATTTCTAATTTTGTTGTAGAGAGAGTATAAGCAATAATAGGAAGGAACAAGGGATTTTGCTGGTTGAGATAAGGATAGCTATACAGGGAGTTGACTCACATTAATTTCCTGTGCATGTGTGTTACCTTCTAGGGTAATTCTTTTCTCTAGTTCCTGCTCCCCTTTTCCTATTGACCTCAGTTGCTTTTAAGGTATCTGCTTTAGTTTCTCTGCGTTACGGGCAACAAATGCTAGCTAATTTTTTAGCTGTCTTACCTATCCTCACCCCTCCCTTGTGTGCTCTCGCTTTTATCATGTGCTCAAAGTCCAATCCCCTTGTTGTGTTTGCCCTTGATCTAATGTCCACATATGAGGGAGAACATAAGATTTTTGGACTTTTGGGCCAGGCTAACCTCACTCAGAATGATGTTCTCCAATTCCATCCATTTACCAGCGAATGATAACATTTCGTTCTTCTTCATGGCTGCATAAAATTCCATTGTGTATAGATACCACATTTTCTTAATCCATTCATCAGTAGTGGGGCATCTTGGCTGTTTCCATAACTTGGCTATTGTGAATAGTGCCGCAATAAACATAGGTGTGCAGGTGCCTCTGGAGTAACCTGTGTCACAGTCTTTTGGGTATATCCCCAAGAGTGGTATTGTTGGATCAAATGGTAGATCAATGTTTAGCTTTTTAAGTAGCCTCCAAAATTTTTCCAGAGTGGTTGTACTAGTTTACATTTCCACCAATAGTGTAAGAGGGTTCCTTTTTCCCCACATCCTCGCCAACACCTGTTGTTGGTGTTGCTAATGATGGCTATTCTAACAGGGGTGAGGTGGAATCTTAGTGTGGTTTTAATTTGCATTTCCTTTATTGCTAGAGATGGTGAGCATTTTTTCATGTGTTTTTTGGCCTTTGAATTTCTTCTTTTGAGAAAGTTCTGTTTAGTTCACTTGCCCATTTCTTTATTGGTTCATTAGTTTTGGGAGAATTTAGTTTTTTAAATTCCCTATATATTCTGGTTACCAGTCCTTTGTCTGATGTGTAACTGGCAAATATTTTCTTCCACTCTGTGGGTGTTCTCTTCAGTTTAGAGACCATTTCTTTTGATGAACAGAAGCTTTTTAGTTTTGTGAGGTCCCATTTATCTATGCTATCTCTTAGTTGCTGTGCTGCTGGGGTTTTGATGAGAAAATTCTTACCTATACCTACTAATTCCAGAGTATTTCCTGTTCTTTCCTGTATCAACTTTAGAGTTTGTGGTTTGATATTAAGATCCTTGATCCATTTTGAGTTAATCTTGGTATAGGGTGCTATACATGGATCTAGTTTCAGTTTTTTGCAGACTACTAACCAGTTTTCCCAGCAGTTTTTGTTGAAGAGGCTGCTATTTCTCCATTGTATATTTTTAGCTCCTTTGTCAAAGACAAGTTGATTATAGTTGTGTGGCTTCATATCTGGGTCCTCTATTCTGTTCCACTGGTCTTCATGTCTGTTTTTGTGCCAGTACCATGCTGTTTTTATTATTGCTTTGTAATATAGTTTGAAGTCAGGTATCGTCATACCTCCAGCATTGTTCTTTTGATTGAGTATTGCCTTGGCTATTCGTGGCCTCTTCTGTTTCCATATAAATTTCACGGTAGATTTTTCAATCTCTTTGATGAATGTCATTGGAATTTTGCTGGGAATTGCATTAAACATGTACATTACTTTTGGGAGTATAGACATTTTTACTATGTTGATTTTACCAATCCATGAGCATGGGAGATCTCTCCACTTTCTATAGTCTTCCTCAATCTCTTTCTTCAGAAGTTTCTTTAAGATTTTCAAATTTATTTGAATATAGGTTCTCAAAGTAGTCTCTGATGATTTCCTGGACTTCCATGGTGTTTGTTGTTATCTCCCCTTTTGCATTCCTGATTCTACTAATTTGGGTTTTTTCTCTCCTCATTTTAGTAAGTTTGCCAGGGGTCTATCGATCTTGTTTATTTTTCAAAGAACCAACTTTTGTTTCATTAATTCTTTGTTTGTTTTTTTTGGTTTCTATTTTGTTGATTTCAGGTCTTATTTTTATTATTTCTCTCCTATTTGTTTTGGGACTTGCTTGTTCTTGTTTTTCTAGGAGTTTGAGATGTATCATTAGGTCATTGATTTGGGATCTTTTAGTCTTTTTAATATATGCACTCATGCCTATAAACTTTCCTCTCAGGACTGCCTTAGCTGTGTCCCATAGGTTCTGGTAGGTTGTGTTTTCATTTTCATTGACTTCCAGGAACTTTTAAATTTCCTCTTTTATTTCATTGATGATCCCTTGTTCATTCAGTAATAGTTATTCAGTTTCCAGCTGTTCGCATGTTTTTTGTCTTTACTTTTGTTGTTGAGTTCTACTTTTATTGCATTGTGATCAGATAGTATGCATGGTATAATTTCTATTTTCTTATATTTGTTGAGACTTGTTTTGTGCCCTAGGATATGATCTATTTTGGAGAAGGTTCCATGGGCTGCTGAGAAGAATGTATATTGTGTAGAAGTTGGATGAAATATTCTGTAGACATCAACTAGGTCCATTTGATCTATTGCATATTTTAGACCTTGGATTTCTTTATTGATTTTTTGTTTGGATGACCTATCTATTGATGATAATGGGGTGTTAAAGTCTCCCACAACCACTGTGTTGGAGTTAATATATGCTTTTATGTCTTTCAGGGTATGTTTGATGAAATTGGGTGCGTTGACTTTGGGTGCATACAGGTTGATGATTATTATTTCCTTTTGGTCTATTTCCCCTTTTATTAGTATGGAATGTCCTTCTTTATCTCTTATGACTAAAGTAGGTTTGAAGTCTACTTTGTCTGAGACAAGTATTGCTACTCCTGCCTATTTTCGGGGGCCATTGACTTGGTAAATCTTCGAGCCTTTCATCCTAAGACTGTGCTTATTTCTGTCGGTGAGATGGGTCTTCTGTAAGCAACAAATTGTTGAATCTTCCCTTTTAATCCATTTCATCAATTGGTGCCTTTTGATGGGTGATTTAAGTCCGTTAACATTAAGTGTTAGTACTGATAGGTATGTGGTGATTCCTGTCATTTAGTTGTCTTAGTTGTTTGAAGGTTTGATTGTGTGTACCTAAGTTGAGGTTACTCTCTACTGTCTTGCTTTTTCTTTTCCTGTGATTTGGTGCTGCCTGTCTTTCCATGGTTAAGTTGGGTTTCACTTTCTGTGTGCAGAATCCCTTGAAGAATCTTTTGTAGTGGTGGTTTTGTGTTCACATATTGTTTTAGTTTCTGCTTATCATGGAAGACTTTTATTGCTTCATCTATTTTGAATGATAGTTTTGCTGGGTAGAGTATCCTGGGGTTGAAGTTATTTTCGTTCAGTGCTCAGAAGATCTCACCCCACGCTCTTCTTGCTTTTAATGTTTCTGTTGAGAAGTCTGCTGTGATTTTGGTAGGTTTACCTTTGTATGTTACTTGTTTTTTCTCTCTTACAGCCTTCAATATTCTTTCCCTAATTTCTGAACTTGTTGTTTTAATGATGATATGTCGTGGTGTAGTTCTATTTTGATCTGGTCTGTTTGGTGTCCTGGAGGCCTCTTGCATCTGTATGGGAATATCTTTCTCTAGATTTGGGAAATTTTCTGTTATTATTTTGTTGAATGTATTACGCATTCCTTTTGCTTGCACCTCTTCTCCTTCTTTGATGCCCATGATTCTCAAGTTTGGTCTTTTTATGCAGTCGATGAGTTCTTGCATTTTCTTTTCACAGGTCTTGAGTTGTTTAATTAATAGTTCTTCATTTTTTCCTTTAATTACCATTTCATCTTCAAGTTCTGAGATTCTGTCTTCTGTTTGTTCTATTCTGCTGGATTGGCCTTCCGTTTTGTTTTGCAGTTCTGTTTTGTTCTTTTTTCTGAGGTTTTCCATATCCTGTCTGGTTTCCTCTTTAATGTTGTCTGTTTTTGTCCTGAGTTCATTTATCTGTTTATTCATCGTGTTCTCTGTTTCATTTTGGTGTTTATACAGTGCTATTATGGTTTCCTTTATTTCTTCTTTTGCTTTTTCAAATTCTCTATTTTTGTTGTCTTGGAATTTCTTGAGTATCTCCTGTACATTTTGGTTGACCCTATCCAGTATCATCTCCATAAAATTCTCATTGAGTACCTGTAGTATGTCTTCATTTAAATTATTCTTGTGGGCTTCATTGGGTCCTTTGGCATAGTTTATCTTCATTTTGTTGGAGTCTGGATCTGAGTATCTGTTTTCTTCATTCCCCTCTGGTTCCTGTACTAATTTTTTGCTGTGCAGAAACTGGTTTCCCTGTTTTTTCTGTCTTCCTGTCATTGTCTTTGGTGTTGTTACTGTCCCTGTACTGTGTGCAATTAAGTATTTTCTAGTTTGTTATAATAACAATGGTAATATTTAGAATTGAATGTCGAGATGAGATGGAAAGCAAGAAGTAAAGAAAAGGGAAAAACAAATAAACAGACAAGAAGGAGAAAACAGAACAAGGAATCAGACAAAGTTTCAAAGCTATAAACAGGGAGTGTTAGTGTACTATTTGACAGTAAGCTGAACAGGCATTAGAGAGACAGAGGATAGAGTATAATAAAAAAAATAAAGATAAGAATAAAAATAAAAAATAAGTAAATGAAAGAAATATATTTATATATATAAAAATAAAATAAAACAAAATGAAAAATAGAAAATTAAAAAAAAAAAGAAATAAACCAAAAAACCTCCAAGTTCAAATGCAATGAAGTTTCAGTCTTAATAATTTGGGTGTCCGTCTCAGTCTCCAGTCCTGGAGATGGTGCCTCAGATGTTGTTCTGTAGTTGTCTCATCAAAGGGGACACATAAAGTAGAACAAAACTACACACACGCACACAAAAATCCCCTACCAAGTGTCCCAAGTTCAAATACAATACAGTTTCAGTAAGTTTTTCATCATGCAGGTGTAATTTGATTGTTCTCTCATCAAAGGTAGAGAAAAAAAGGAAAAAAAAAAGAGTCTGGAGACAGTTCTGTGAATGGTATCTGTGGCTGTGGCTTGCCTTCCCGCTGCTGTCAGCTTGCTGTTGCTGGAGGCATTATTTATGCAGATCTCAGGGGTGAGCTTAGCATTCACCTGGCCCTGCAGGCTTTGTTTACTCAGAGTTCTCCTGTGCGCCTCTGCTACAAGCTTTCCCCTTTCCAAGCACACTGGGGAAGGTGACACTGCACCTGCTTTCTCAGGCCTGCGTGTTTATTTACAGTTCATGTGGGAAGTGGGTCTTCCCCTCTCTCCTGTGCAGTTTTCCTCCCACCGCCACTTTTACAGGCTTTCCTGCTCCTGATTACTGGGCGGTGCTGCTTTTCCTACCAGCCACCATGTTTGTTTACAGCTCACGTGGGAAGTGGGTCTTCCCCTCTCTCCTGTGGAGTTTTCCTCCCTCCTCCACTCTCACAAGCTTTCCCACTTCTGGTTGTTGGGCGTACACCCCCACTCCTGCTGGAGCCTCTCCGGCCTGCCTGGCTTGTTTATTTGTAGTTCCGGGAAGGATTCCCTTCCCCCAATCTTTGGCACTCAGTGCGCCCCACCCTCTTTCCCACGTGTCTTTATTGTTCTTATTGCTTATTAGTCAGTTTCTCTTTTTTCCCTGGGTGGAGGTCAGTCTGTCCAGGGGGCTATGCTGCTCTGGCCCAGGGTTGTCTGTGGGAGTACCGCGGTACTGCAAAGCTCACCTTGTCCGCGTCTTCCCAAGCCGTCTGTGCGCAGGCGATTGGTGGTCCAAGGGCCCTCCTTGTTTCTCCGTTTAACATGAAGTGGAGATTCTCTGCGCCGGCTAGAGGTGTGGAAGGGTCAAAGTTTTGCCTCTTCTCGGTGGTTTTGCCTGCAAAGTGTGTCTCCAGTATCTCTCCAAGATTTCACTATAGGAGGCTCGCTTTCTGCTTCCTCCCTCTAGCTGCCATCTTGGAATCTCCCTCATTAATCATTCTTGACATTATTCTTTTGAGCTTAGAAATTGAGATTTCCTCTCCTTCACTATTTACTAGGTCTTTTGTTGTGTGGTTGTTGGCCCCTTGAGAAACCATATTTCTCTGCCTTTTCACATTTCTTATTCCTCGGTTTTGAGATTTGCTCATCTGTAGTCAGTTGGTTGGGAGTTTTAGTCACCTAAAATCTTTCCCTTGAAATATTTTTTATGTTCTGACAAGGCTGGTAGTGGCTAAGTTGTTGTGCTGTTTTTGACTCTGGCCTGTGGCTATAGCTTAGCAATAATGTAGTCACCAAATCAGTACCAAATCAGATGTTTACATGAAGTACAATAACACCAGTATCATTATCTATATAACCAATTATATATGAAGGGGACTAATATTCTTGTATAGTGCAGTAGGAGTTTAGAAACATAAAATTTGTTCATGTAGGAGTTTCAACGTAGGTTATAAAAATAAGTGGATTGGGGAAGATAAGGAAGAAGCAATATGGGGAGAAAGGCAGTGAAATCCGAGGACTGCATGTAAATGAAACCCTAGTGTGTAGAGATACAGTTCAATTGATTCAGAGAAGGGTGCTATTACCAGGAAATGCAAATAGATAGAAAGGTTGAGAGTAATATAAGAAGGAGGTAGAATGAACCACTAGTTGAATGGTTTGTAAACAAGTGGAAAAGAGAAGAAAACATTTTTAAAAGAAAAGATTTGAAAAAGTAAGAGGAAAAATTGGCAATGTAAGAGGAATAAACAAATTAAATATTTAAAAATCTTTTTCTAAAAAAGTCATCATTTCTTCCTTTCTGAGAAGAGTGGATGTCTTCTGTGCTCTATGAGAACACTAGATATGCCCCTCAGTTTCTGGTCCTTGGATTTTGTCTGCAGTTCTCCTACTGTGTTTACTCATGTGTTCCCTCAGGACCCTGAATTGCCCAGGTAAAGGGTGAAGGAGGCTATGGATTGGGCAGCTACTAGAGTGAGGTATCTCAGTTCCAAGTAGGTGAGTTAGCTATTGTGGGTTGATTGTGGGTTCTCAAAGCTCATCTAGTGGTTTAGAAAGCACTGTGGTGCTTTTGGGGCCTGTTTTTTTCTTGTTTAGGGAATTCAATGGTTGCTCTAGTCTGTCCACAATGAGCTTTTCCCCCAACCTCCTTTTCTACCTCAACCTCCAGTTTAATGTTTCATTTGGGGAGTGAGTGGTGAATAGCTCTTGTCACTTTTGGGTATGCATCCACAGCTGCCTTGTGCAGTAGGTTAAGGGTTTTAGCTAGCTGGTTAGCTCACCTTTTCACACTCCTTTTCTTGTGTTAGAGACATGGATGCTGAGTTCTCGCAAGCCAATCTGCTTGCTTCCTGTGCCTTCTTTGTATAGTGGCTTCAGCCTGTTTCTGCAGGTCATTTTTGGAGCATTTAATCAGTCAGCTTAGCCAAAGGTTTTCTCCTCAGGGGATCAGATTCATCGCAGTTAGGCAAAAGATTTCTTGGGGGTTTGATGAAGTTCTTCCAGTGTGCTGAACTGGCTTGTGCAGTAGCCTCAGGACTGAACCTGGCTAGCACACCTGACTAGTTTGTGGACTGATCTATCTGTTCTTTGTGGGGACAGGGGTTGGCAGTTTGCTTTTGTCCCCTGGCCTGGTCATGGCTTGCTGGTCTGCTGTTAGTCCTCTGTGCCATTGTTTTGCACTCAGGATTCACTCTTGAGGGCAGCAATTTAGGTTCAGACAGAAAAACAAACAAACAAACACAAAAACAAACTCAGGTGGAAGCACAGGATGAAGCAGGTCTGGGTCCACACCCATGTGCCCATGGTGGATTCATTGTTTTAGTGGTTTGGTTAGAAGATGATAGCTGTAGCTAGTCTGACCTTATACTGGCTCCCTCTTTTTTAGCATAATAACTTCCCCACCTATTTTTATAGCTGTAAACCTGAGGTTTTCTTTCAGGTTCTTGGAGACTTGGAAAGTGTGACTGTTAGCAATCCAGAAGAAAAATATTTTGTTACTTCCTATAACTCAGAGTGCTATAACCAGTGGCTATCTTGAGAGTGACCTTTGTCTGAGACTGAATTAATCTAGGGATCAGAAAATAAGAAAGGATTGTTGTTTAGGGTGTCTAGAGACACCCTGCCACTGTGTCTGGGTTTGAAATGGGCCCAATGAGAAGTTTAAGCAGTGAGAGCTTGGACAACAAGGGGCATGGTGGCTTTAACTCTGCCATCTCTGATGAGGAGAGAGCTCCATTGCCTGAGGCTCACTGAAGACACAGAGCCCCTAGGCCAGATCTGGTTAAGTACTCAGCTCCCAGGTGCATGTAAATTGTGACTGGGTGGCACTGAGAGCTCTGAGTCCAGGTCCCACAGATCACATGATTTTCATAGCCTTTTTCCTCCCACAGATGAGTGTGTGTAAATGCTGGGAGCGTTCCTGATTCCCTCACTTCTCCCCTGAAACCCTCAGAGGGTTTGCTCCTCACACTCTCTGATACATTCAAATAAACCCCAAGGCTTAGATGCTTGCTGCCCAGAAGGCACAATCTGAGCAAACTGGGCAATAAGTGGGAACCTGCCTGGCCCACAGGCTACAAAACTCTTATGGCCAGCAGTGGCTTATGGTACACAAGAAGGGAGGCTTCTAAAGTGAAAGCAGCCCTGATGTAGACAAGTAAATCTTGACTGGCCTCACTCTCAGCCCCCAAACAGAAATAGCCTGTATACTAAGAACTACAAAAGACTTCAACTAGTATTCTATTCTCTGAGTGGTGCTGATGATTGGGCCTGGTGCCCTGTGCAAATGGGCGAGTGTGTGACTACAAGCTATAATCGCAGGCAATCTGTGAGGAATTATATACATCAAATCTACCACTACCCAGTCCTTCTTGCACATTGAGAATACTTCAACTGAAAGAGTTGGGTGATTTAAACTTCCAACCAATGACTTAACTTTAGATTCTCAAATCCCAATGCAGAAACACAGAAATATGAAAATCAAGTTGGAGACAGGCTATCTGGCCTTGAAGACAATGTAGATGAACTATAACATTCATTCAATGATAAGGGGTAAGGTCTGAATGGAACATAAAAGACCTCTGGGACACCATTAAAAGATTAACCCTATGAATCATGAGTGCAAGCTAAAAGCATGGAAAAGACATTCAAGAAAATTTCTCAAATCTTGGGAATGAGATGTACATTCAGAAACAGGCTTTTAGAACACTGAATAGGCAAGACCAGAGAAGGAACCTCTCCACATCACATTATATTTAAAACATTGAGCCTGCAGAGAAAAGAATATTGAAATATTGTCAAGAGAGCATTAAGTCACTTATGAAGGCAAACCATCAGAGTAACAGTGGCTTTCTCAAAATAAACTCTAAAAGAAAGGAGGTCATGGAATGATTTTCAAGCCCTGAAAGAAAATTACTGTCAACCTAGATTACTGTATACAACAAAACTATCCTTCATAATTGAAAGAGAAATAAAAATCTTCCATGATAAATAAAAACTAAAGGAATTCATGACTACTAAGTTAAATATGCTTAAAGGAATCCCACATACAATTATGAAAATACATAGAAGAAAATATATCAGATGAGTAGATAAGCAATCAAACATCACAAAAATAATAAAATGACAGAGAATTACTTTTCACTTATAACTCTTAATATTAGTGGTCTCACTTATCTAATGAAAAGACATTGACTGGAAGATTAAAGAGTAACCTTTTGTTGCCTACATGAAACTCACCTCACTGGTACAGATACTCATGGACTAAAAAGGAAAGGATGGAAAAAGATATTTCATGCAGATGGAGACCAAAAGAAAGCAGGAGTAGCTACATTTACATCTGACAAAACAGACTTCAAGACAAAAGTAGTCAGAAGAGACAAAAGTGAGCATTCATATTGATAAAGGGAACAAAATTCAATAACTGCAACAATAACAACAATGACAACAACAAAACTTCTGCACAGCAAAGGAAACCATCACCAGAGGCAGCCCACAGAATGGGAGAAAATCTTTGCCAGCTATACATCTGACAGGAGTAATAAACAGAATTTATAGGGTGCTCAAAAAACAAAAAGAATAAATTACCCAATTAAGAAATGGGAAAATGAATTGAACCAATTTTTTTTCAAAGAAGAAGTACAAATGGCTAAAAAAAACACATGACGTATACTCAATATCTTTAGCCACAAAGGAATTACAAATCAAAACCACATTAAGATTCTACCTCACTCTCATTAGGATGACTATTGTCAAGAACACAAACAACAAATGCTGGCAAGAATACAGAAAAAGAAACCCTTATACACTGTTGGTGGGAATGTAAATTAGTACAACCACTATGAAAATCTATACAAAGTTTCTTCAAAACACTAAAAAGAGAATTACCATGTGATCCAGCAATACCACTCCTAGGCATATATCCAAAGGTAGGTTAGTGGGATAAAATGAAGACCCTTGCCTGCCCATGTTTATTGCAGAAGCTTTGGGATACAATAAAAGCAGTAATAAGAGGAAAGTTTATAGTTATGGGAGTACCTTCATTAAAAAAAATCACAGGGAGTATGAGTAAGAGAAATCTCAAATAAATAACACCATGATACACCTCAATATCCTAGAAAGATAAGAAGAAGCCAAACCCAAAGGCAGCAGATAGAAAGAAATAAAAATTAAGGCAGCAATTAATGAAATAAATACAAAAAGAGCAACATGAAGGTAAACATTTCCCTAAGGAAAGAGGGAGAAGATCCAAATGAATAAAATTAGGGACAAAAAGGGGGTGTGGTGACAAATGTGAAGATCATTAGGGAATATTTTAATAACTTGTATTTCAACAAACTAGAAAATCTATAAGAAATCAATGAATTTGTAGACATATGTAACCTACCAAAATAGAGCCAAGGAAATATTTTTAAAAATATACATATCTAAAATGAGCAATAAGATTGAGCTAGTGATAATGAGTCTCTCAACAAAGAAAAGCCCAGGACTAGATGGATTCATGGTTGAATTCTATCAGGATTTTAAAGAAAAATTCAAGCTTTTCCATAAAATAAAAAGGAAGAAAGGCTGCCATACTAGTTCTATGCAGCCAGTCCTACTCCAATACCAAAACTGAATAAGGACCCAACAAAAACAGAAGAAAAATTTATATCAAAATTTTGATGAACATCAATGCAAAAATTCTCAATAAAATCCTTGTAAACTGAATTAAAGAGCACATTGAAAAGATCATACACTATGATCAAATTAGTTTCATTCTAGACATGCAGGGTTGGTATAACATATGCAAGTCAATAAATGTAATACAGTACAGAACAAAGTCACATGATCATCTCAATAGTTGCAGAAAATGTCTTTGACAAAATCCAACATCACTTTATGATAAAAGCCCTGAATGAAAGGACTGCACCTCAATATATATAAGTGACAAACCAACAGCCATTCTTGTACTAAACAGGGAAAAATTGAAACCATTTCCTGTAAAATCATAAATGAGACAGAGGTGTCCACTTTCTCCACTCTTATTCAATGTAGTGCTTAAATTCTTAACCAGAGCAATAAGGCAAGAGAAAGAGATAAAAGGGATACAGGAAAGGAAAAAGTAAAATTATTCCTGTTTGCAGATAATTAAAAGACTCTAAACATCATAAAAAACTCTCAGGTCTGATAAACCCTTTTGGCAAAGTGGTAGGATACAAAAATCAGCATAGAAGAATCAGTAACTTTCCTGTATACTAATAACAAACAGGCTTAGAAAGAAATCAGAAAAGCAATCCCATTCATGGGAGCCTCAAAAGAAGTAAAATGCCTACTTGTTGAAAGACCTCTAAAGAGAAAATTGTAATCACTGGAGAAAGAAATTGAGGTAGACACTAGAAGAAAAGACCTCCTATGTTCATGGATCAGAATTAATATTGTGAAAGTGGCTACACTACTGAAATAATATCAGATGCAATGCAATCCCCATAAAAATTCCAATGTCATTCTTCACAGAAATAGAAACATCAATCCTAAAATTCATGTGGAAACATAAAAGACTCCAGATAGCCAAAGCAATAATGAGCAAAAAGAGCAATGCTGGAGATATCACAACTCCTATATTTAAATTATACTTTCCAACCACAGTAACAAAAACAGTATGGTACTGGCATAAAAACAGACCACAGATCAATGGAATAGAAGACCCAGCAATAAACTCACGCAGCTACAGCTATCTTATTTTTGACAAAGGCACCAAAAACATACATTGGAGAAAAGACAGCCTCTTTAAAAAATGGAGTTGGAAAAATTTGATATCCACATGTAGAAGACTGAAAACAAATTCCTATCTCTCCTAAGAAGAAAAAAATCAGATAAAAATGGGTCATGCTACTAAAACTATTGTTTCTATCCCTTTCTGAACTCAGGTCAATCTCATATGAAAGAGTATATTGAATGATAATTTATCTTCACATAAATAATATCTTTCCCCCAATATAATTGTACATATTTCTATGGATATGTGAGAGTATAACAGGAATAACCTTTAAATACATGGCATTGGATTTCTTTGGTAGGTGTAGGGCTGTGACTGGGGATGCTAGTTAAAAGAAATATATATCAAAATAATTGGGACTATATCTTCTCAGATAAAATAATGGTCATCAACTAGAAGTAATTTTCATTAATATCTGTCTAGTTGGGAACCATGAGTATGTATAGACAAAGAATACATTTGTGTGTGTGTGTGTGGTACAGGGGCTTGAACTCAGACATTACACCTTGAGCCTACACTTTGAGCCACTCCACCAGCCCAATTTTTTTGTATGATAAGAGTTTTTCCAGATAGGGTCTCATGAACTGTTTGACTAGGCTGGCTTCGAGCTGTGGTCCTCCTGATCTCTGCTTCCTGAATAGCATAGATTACAGGTGTGAGTCCCCTAAACCTGGCAGAATACAAGTTTTGATTCAGTATATCATTTAACTAAAAATCTTATGAAATGAACAAGAGTTTGCAAAGGCAGAGGTGTAATCCACTATGTCAAATTAGCTATCAAGGGAAATAAATGTTCTGAGTATGAGAAGTCTCAGGGTGTCTATGCCATAGTCACATCAATAGAAGTTCCTAATCTTTGTACATGAGTATAAAAATGTTATACAGTATATAAGTGCATGACAAATATTATATTTTTTCTCCTAACACAGTTTCAACCATTTGTCACCTGCACAAGTATTAATAATGAATATTTTTTCTAACGTTTTTAAGATGAATTCATGAACAGTTAGCATAACTTTTAACTCAGAATGTTCCTAAGTGAATGATCTAATCCTAGTCCTATTGATGGAAAATCACATATCTGATATGTGGTCAGGGTTGCTTATGTAATAGACAAGCTATCTCAGAAAGTGGGGAGACTGAAGTTCTCACCATGGGAAGATGTTATGTTTTCATGTGGTGTGCTTGCTTCTCACCTATGGTTTGCCCTGTAGTGTGCTTGTCTTTTCCACACTGACCAGTAATTATGCTATTCTACTCTTTTGGTCTATAATTTCCAAGGTCTTTCTCATTCTTCAATGTTCTCAGCCTGTATTTATTGTCATATAGCCCAGTACATTTGGTCACTTCTGAATGCTGTGTCAGCATTTTTCCTTTTCCTCAGAGTCCTTAAGTACATTAAGTTGGCTTCTGTTCACTTAAGCATGATTTTATATATAATCATATATATACTATCCATTATATTTAATGCACACTTTTTAAAATTGCTTACTTTATAAGGCACAGAAACTGGGGGAAACAGTAGTCCTGTTTCCTGTCTAACAGTCACGTCCTGGCATGAGTAAATGAGTGGAATGAGTGGTCATCCAGCAAACTATTTATTTTCACTTTTATTCCCTTTCTCTGTCTTGTCAGTTGTGTTTTTGTTTTTCCTCACCACTTCCCTTCTCCTGAATGCATAAAAAGAAAATACAAAAGTAATGTTTACGTAGGGTAGTTTTACTAAAAATTCGAATTATTTTATGCGTTGAGTTAATGAGAGTTTGGAATTACTATAAACTTTTAGACTGATTAAACTACAATATATTTACATGTAAAACACCAAGGCAAAAGCTCAATAAACAATAAACAGATGCTTAACCAATGAAGGACAGGAATGAAAAACAGGTCGTGTTAAGAGGACAATAGCGGGAGAGGGAGGCTGAATGAAGAGGTAAAGGCAGGTGAGTATGGCTGATGTACTTTCTACACACGTGTGATTATGGAACATTGAAACCTGCTGAAGTCATTTAAAGAAGGGGGAGGGGTAAGAGGGAGAATAATGGAGATGACAAATAAAACCAGGGTTCATCACATACATATATGGAAATGTCACAATGAAATCCCACGTACAACTATTATGTACTAATAAAAATGTTTTAAGAAATTAAAATCTTGCTATCTGTGTCACAATTGATGGAGTAAATAAAACTCAAGCACATTTTAATTCTATGAGTCATTTCTTCTTATCAACTTTTATACCACGGAATGTGTGCTTTTCATGTAATTTCAGGGCACTGATATATTCAGTGTTTGATGTGACCATTCAAAAACCATTTCCATGTCACAAGGAAACTCCCTGTACAGCTATCTTAAGCAAACAAAAATGTCAATTGTTTTTTCTTTCACAAAATTGGAGAATAGGAGGGTAGAACAGGTCCTGTCTCAGAGGTTTGTAGCAGTAGGAGGGGGAAAGAGGTGGGAAAAGGGTGTAGGAGGTACAAATACTGTATACACGTGTATGTAAATACAAAAATGAGACCTATCTTGAAACTATTCCAGGAATGGGGCAAGAGGCATAAAGGAGAATGAGGGAAGTGGTGAAATAAACTATGATATATATGGTATATTGTAGGCGCTTTCATAAATGCCACAATGCATCCCCAGAACACACAAAAAATAAATAAATAAAAAATCATTTCCAAATAAATCCTGGAAATACATAGGTGATTATTTGTATTTTCTGAAAGAGTATGTAGAATTGCTATTTCTTCTTAAATATTGTGAGCAATTTTCCTGCAAAAGTTTTACCCTATGAATTAATTTCCTCAGCAATTATAGGATTATTTTAGTTATATCATTGATCTTGGAAGAATCTTAATAGCTTGTGAAATTAATACTGGGTCATTGTTTAAGTTGTCAGCTTTATGTGACTAGGGTTAGTGCTCATAATACTCTTTTTTTTTCTTTTATTATTCATATGTGCATACAAGGCTTGGTTCATTTCTCCCCCCCTGCCCCCACCCCCTCCCTTACCACCCACTCCACCCCCTCCCTCTCCCCCCCCTTCAATACCCAGCAGAAACTATTTTGCCCTTACTTCCAATTTTGTTGTAGAGAGAGTATAAGCAATAATAGGAAGGAACAAGGGTTTTTGCTGGTTGAGATAAGGATAGCTATACAGGGCATTGACTCACATTGATTTCCTGTGCGTGGGTGTTACCTTCTAGGTTAATTCTTTTTGATCTAACCTTTTCTCTAGTACCTGTTCCCCTTTTCCTATTGGCCTCAGTTGCTTTAAGGTATCTGCTTTAGTTTCTCTGCGTTAAGGGCAACAAATGCTAGCTAGTTTTTTAGGTGTCTTACCTATCCTCACCCCTTCCTTGTGTGCTCTCGCTTTTATCATGTGCTCATAGTCCAATCCCCTTGTTGTGTTTGCCCTTGATCTAATGTCCACATATGAGGGAGAACATACGATTTTTGGTCTTTTGGGCCAGGCTAACCTCACTCAGAATGATGTTCTCCAATTCCATCCATTTACCAGCGAATGATAACATTTCGTTCTTCTTCATGGCTGCATAAAATTCCATTGTGTATAGATACCACATTTTCTTAATCCATTCATCAGTGCTGGGGCATCTTGGCTGTTTCCATAACTTGGCTATTGTGAATAGTGCCGCAATAAACATGGATGCGCAGGTGCCTCTGGAGTAACAGTCTTTTGGGTATATCCCCAAGAGTGGTATTGCTGGATCAAATGGTAGATCGATGTCTAGCTTTTTAAGTAGCTTCCAAATTTTTTTCCAGAGTGGTTGTACTAGTCTACATTCCCACCAACAGTGTAAGAGGGTTCCTTTTTCCCCGCATCCTCACCAACACCTGTTGTTGGTGGTGTTGCTGATGATGGCTAATTCTAACAGGGGTGAGGTGGAATCTTAGTGTGGTTTTAATTTGCATTTCCTTTATTGCTAGACATGTTGAGCATTTTTTCATGTGTTTTCTGGCCAGCTTATAATACTCTTTTAATGCCTATGAGATCTGCCTTCTTTCTCTTAATTTTTCTTCACCTATCTTGTCTTGTTGAAGTTTATCAGTTTTATTGATGTTTATTATTTTTACAATTGATCATTGCAAAGAACCATCTTTTGGGTTTCTTAGATTTCCACTATTCTTGTTCTCTTTTTGAATTCTTGGTTGCTGCTTATATTTTTATTATTTCCTGCCTTCTGGTTGATTCATGTTTATTTTGATCCTTTTTTAGTTCTTTAGGCATAAACTTAGATTTTTATTTCATAATTTTTGTTCTATTATGAGTATTCAGTGCTACAAATTTCCCTATAAACACTGCTTTGACTATATCTCACAAAGTTCGGGATGGTATGTTCAATTTTCATTTTCCTTAGAGTTCAAAATATTTCCTTGCTAGGCACCAGTGGCTCATGCCTGTAATCCTAGTTACTCAGGAATTAGAGATCAGGACGATCGTAGTTCAAAGCCAGCCCAAGCAAATAGTTCTGTGAGACACTATCTTGACAAAACCCTTCACAAAAAAGAGCTGGTGGTGGTTCAAGGTGTAGGACCTGAGTTCAAACCCCAATACTGGAAAAAAAATTTCCTAATTTATCTTGATACTTCTTTTTTGATCTTAGATTGTTAATAGGAGAGAGAAGGGGGGAAGGGGGGGTAAAATGTGCTAAGTGTGATAGAATTACATTATATCTATGCATATATATGAATATTTCATAATGAAACCAACTAAAAACTTTTTAAAGGGGAGGGTAAAGAAAGAGTAATACAGGGGTGAATTGTATCAAAGTACATTATTTCATGTGCATGTATGGAGATATATCACAATTAAACCAAGCCTTTTATATAACTGACATGCTAATGAAAAACTCCAAAAGTATTTTCTTTAATTTTTATATTTGGATATTTTCCTGTTACTTTACTATTTCCATTTATTCTGTTATGGTCATACTTTTCACAGTGTCAATTCATTTAAATTAGTAAGATTTTTTTTATGACCAAGACAACAAACCCATGATTTCATGATTCATCTTGATGAGTGTTCAATGTACATTTGAAAAGAATATTTATCCTTTTCTGGTTAAGTGTCACATTTCATAATTGTTAATTAAATCCAGTTGGTGAATTTAATTGTATATTCTTGTTGGTTTACTATTTACTCATTACATTTATTGCTGAAGATGAGTTGAAGCTTCCAGTTATAACTGTGGATTCAAGTACTTCTTTTCTCAGTTCTGTAAGTTTTTACTTAATGTGTTTTGATACTGTTTTTGGGTGCATGAAAATTCTTTATTCAGAAACAGAATTTGCATTACATGAATATGACTATAAAAGGAGGCTAAGGAATTTATATTTTATTGCAAGACAATGCATCATATATAAGGTTTACTAGTAAGGAAGAGCTCAATGCTTTTGAGAACACAGTTAGAAATAACTCTCTTTACAGTATGTCATAATGAGCAATTCATCCATCTTCCAAGAGCTACAGGGGAACCTCCTTGACTAACTTTGCCACTGGCAGAAGATAATTACAGTTTTAAAAAACGATTCTTTGCAAACTAGATTATAAATGAGGATGGTATGAAGTCAGCACCAAGTAGCTTGGTTTGCAAGACTATTAAACTTAGGAGAGAACAAACCTGTTTCTCATTTAAAAAATAAGTATTTTTAGACAATAAACTAGTTCTTCCTGCCAGCTATTAGAACAGTATCAAACTATAATATGCCATATTTTCATGAAATTGCAAACATTTCTTATAATGCTAAAAAGTTTTCTACCCTAGATATAGTTTTAAAGTGATTTTTTACTAGCATTTATCAATAAGATTTTTTAGTATTTTTTAAAGACTTATGTACCAGTTCATCTTGTTCCTGCTTCACAAATGGTGTTTGATTTGGGGTAAAAATGCCATTTTAATTATCTGATATTTTCTCATTCCTTCAACAATTTGTGAAAACCTGGGATGATTCTGTTACTGGAGACCATTTTCAGTCTCTTTTTTTCAATAACCTGATAGCCTCCTCTAAGCTATCGTTATACAGAAGGGTGCCAAAGAGCTTGTGACTGTTCAATTTCATAAGGAGAACAACATTGATATTTTAGGGGCTTCAATCATTTCCTTTCCTACTTAGACACTGATAAAATTTCATAGATGTTAGTCTATTAATTTTAGGACATGAAAACAACTAGCTATAACTTTCCTGCCTCCTGATATTTACAAATAACTGAATACAATTTGAATACCCAACTAGCTCAACAGAAAAAGTTGGCAAATCTCTACTTTCCCTTAACTTTGTAAACTATTTGTAAATACTTTATATATATATAGTTTTCATTGTTTTAAAATTATATCTTTGTAGATATTTGCCTATATGCTTAAATTAGTTTTCTTGCACTGGGAAAAACAAAAGTAAAATAAAATTCAAAATATGCCTAGCTACTTTTAAAAATTATACTATGGGAAAGTATGTTATGATGAAACATAGTCTCTGCAAGGGATTGTTTTACCCTTGTGTGGATAGAGTCTTTGAATCCAGAAATAGTAAAGTTTAAGTTCAATGAACTCTGGGCCAGGTATCGGGTTCCTGGAGCAAAAGCTTTGGACAATTCTTTTTAAAAATCTGTTAACATGAATAGCTTATTGTTATGACAAATACATTTTCAATAGGACAAAAAAGTTAAAGAGAAGAATGACATTATTTTACATCTTGCATATCTTCTTAAAGTCTGAATTGGAGACAGCTGGATTTTTATATCTGCTTATGGATTCAAGCTTTGCAATGTGTTATTTTTGTTGAGATGTACAAAGCAAATGCAGTCTCCTCTAGACAGGATGTAAGAAAAGAAAGTATTTGATTAGACTAAGATTACATGAAAATCAATAAGGATTAGTTTATTTAAGGTTAGTTTCAATGGAGGATCTGATTCCATATCAATTCCATGAACTTATGTGCTGTTAAACTAGGACTCATTGGTCTATTTTGTACTTTGAATTAATCCTTTACCTGGATTTGATTTTGCACCAGTAGCATTGGTCATTTGCAAAATATTGGTTCACTCTGGTATCCCATATCTGTTCTATATTTGAATAACTTTTTCTGTACAATACAAATAACATATTACTTATGGGCTAGATATTTCTCTTTTGTCCATGATGTATACATGGAGATATATAAAGCATTATCCTAACAAAAAGGACAATGTTTGTTTATAAAATACCATTTCCCAGTTCTCTTTAGAAATGTGTTTAAATATAAATAAATTCTTTTTTAATATTCAGAAATGATTATAAAAATTAGAAAATCTAAACTATTACACTCTATACATCTTTCAAGTTTCAGCATCTCATATTCCTATGAAATTCTTATAATGAACATTGCTGAGTATCAGTTAAAGCACACAGAAAAAGAAAGTAAATCAATAAATACAATAATTACAGTATACAATGAAGGAATAAAGTAGTCACTTATTACTGTGAAACTATCTGGTATAATTCTACACCAAGTCATTTCTATCAATTACAGGAATAAAACAGACAAAAACATAGAAAAACACAAATTTTAAAAATCCATCAAGTCACAGAACACATAAGATCACTCAAATCACTAAGTTTTCTACCCTTCTTTAAACTCCATTGAATTTAATTTAGAAATTATACAATTGCTTGCATTTGTCTTTTCTTCGAGTCCAAATTAGTTCCCCAAATATAGCATATTCATAGTGATAAGAAGTATTTTTAAATCTTTTTTGGTATTATCTAGAGTGTATTATTGCCTTGTGTAATAGCAAATATTTTTTGACAGATATTTTAGTGCTTTTATTTTTTTTCTTTATTCATTTTAGATATAGGAAGAATTCTTGGAAGTTTTTGATAATTCTTTTAGAAGTAGAAGAATAAAGTGAAGTCTATTTAAGACAATATTTACTTCTGAAGTTACCTTGAGATGTTGAAAGAGAAGATGAGTTTAAATGTCAAATTCTTAGGGGCTATATATTTTATAAGATAAAATATATTTTTGAGTAAGCTCATCAACTTCTCTGAGAGTTCAGATATAAGAATACAAATACAAATTAAAACATAAAATAAATTCTTGATCAAATACCCACAAATCTTTTACATTTAAAGTAATATTAGACTTATGAACTACAGTTGAATATGTAGAAATATTTTTGTGGAATTTATCTTATTTAAGACATTGTATACCAGTTAATGAAGCTGGAGAATTTCTGTGGTTGTAACAAGTTTATTAAGAGATTATGAACTCAATGTTGATGACTTTTTCTGAAAGTATATGTTAATACCATGCAAAATAAAATAGCCATAGACTATTTTTATAAAGAATAAAGTTGAATTTGTTGTTGTTTGTTGTGCTTTCATTGTTCTGTACAGTGTATTTCCCACATCTGCTTTTGTCTATGTATTTATTATAGAAAGAATGAATTATTAAAATCTATAACATAGAATTCAAAAGCTGAATTTTAGGTAACTGGCGTATCCAATGTTATTTGTGGTTTTACTCTTAGTAAAATTTTACTCTTAATCAACTTATAATTAAATTGTTTTCTTATTCTTAAAACATACATTTTGAAAACACTTTATTAGACTTTATTTTTTACAGCAGCTTTATTTATGTTCACAGAAAAACTGAGTGGAAGGCATAAGGATTTGCCATATACCCTCTGCTCCCCACACACTCATGCATAGACACCTCATACCAACATCTGCCGCAAAAATGATGCATTTGTTCCAACTGGTGAGCCCCGTTGACACATCACTGTCATCCATAGCTCACGGTTTGCATTAAGGTTCACTTTTATTGGTTTACATTCTGTGTGTTTGGACAAATTTATAATGACATATATGCACTGTTATAGTATCATACAGAACAATTTTAGTGCTGTAAGGATATTCTGTGTTTGACCTATCAGACACACCTTTCTTCTAATCCTTGTCAATCACTGATTTTTTTCACTGCCTGTATAGATTTTTCTTTTCCAGAATGTTATACAATTGGAATAATACAGTGTGTGTACAGCCTTTTCAGATTTGCTTCTTTCACTTAGTAATACATATTTATGTGTTCTTCATGTCTTTTCATGGCTTGAAGCTCATTTCATTTTAGGATTGACTACTCCATTGTCTTGTTACACCACAGTTTATCTACTCATTTAGTGGAAGGACATCTTATAGGCTTTCAAATTTTGGGAAATATGAATGAAGTTACTATAAACATCCACGAGAAGATTTTTGTGTGTACATGAGTTTTCAACCCCCTTAAGTAAATAACAAGTTGTATGATTGCTGGATAATAGGCAGTGAGTATATTTAACTTTTTAAGAAACTGCCAAACTGTCTGACAACATGGCTATAGCATTTTGCTTTCCTGCCAGTAGTGGATAAGAGTTTGTATTGCTCCACATCCATGAAATCATTTAGTATTTTCAATGTTCTGGATCTTCAAAATTTTAATATGTTTGTGGTAGTATTTTATTATTGCTTTATTTGCATTTCCCTGAGGACATATAGAGTAGAGCATCTTTTCATATGCTTATTCACATCTATATATTTTCTTTGATAAGGGGTCTATTAAGGCCTTTGGCCCTTTTTAAAAATTCACATAAAACAGATTTTTAAGCTCAAATTTATAACTATATTTTAGTTAATTGGTTAATTTAACATGGTTGTGGAAATCAAATCACTAAACATAAGAATTATGTCATAATTCAGTTTATGGGAAACATAGTTTTCAGTGGATTTAAAGGTCATTTTATGTACATAAAACCAATTAGTTTAGAAAACTCAGTGTCTCAGTGTGTGAATTGAGGATATGTTCTATGTGTCACAAAATAGAAATCACATAACTTTTATATGTTTACTGATGAAATATTTATTATGTACAAAGAAAATCAATATATACTTTGCCACCTAGTTTATAGAAAAATGTCATGCTATGATGGAAACAAGTCTCCCCAAAGATGGTGATATTTATCTTAAATTTCATAAGCTTTCATAAACATTATTCTCTTGATTTGCTTCTTTGTTTTCAAAAGTAGAGGTTACATATACAGAATGTCCAAATACCTGGATAAAAATAGAAGTTCAATCCATTAAAAATTTATGCAAAGCATCTAGCTATGACAATAATGAAATGTTAACATTAAAAACTCTCTGAGCTGGGCGCTGGTGGCTCACACTTGTAATCCTAGCTACTAAGGAGGTAGAGATCAGAAGGATTTCGGTTTGAAGCCTGCCTGGGCAAGTTTCGAGACCCTATCTCGAGAAAACCCTTTATAAAAAAAGGGCTGGTGTAGGCCCTGAGTTCAAGTCCCAGAACCACAAACAAAACAAAACAAAAAAAAACCTCTCTCAATGCTTGGTAAGTTTATATTGATAAAAAGATGTCCCCAATAAGAATCAGTTAAGAAATTTGTTTGGAAAAGAAGAGGAGGGGAAGGAAAGGAATGAAAAAGAAACTATTGCTGTTCTCCAAAATGATGTCTAGGATGTGGAGTTCAGGTTTTCCAGAAAAACGTACTTCCTTGAGATTATAGGGAAAGATGGCTCAGGAAAGAAGTAGCAGTTTGGTCATGGATTTAGGTGATTTTCATTAGGAAGATAAACCTACTTTCAACTTACAGACCTATATCCTAGTTAAGAGTAGGATTGTACTCCTACTAAATGGTCCCCTATTCCCTTTATGATCTTCCTGTAGACTGACATCAATTCATTTGAATATGAAGTATTTGGGATCTCTGTATGTTGTGGATTATTACAAGAGTGGGTTATTGCAGGATGAAGAATGAACCTCAGTATAGAGTGTTGTGAGTGACCAGTATTCCCTAGGTAGAATGTAGTTTGTGCAATGTGTATTTGAAGAAGGAATTGGTCTGTGGCCATACCACCCTGAAGGCGCTCCATCTTATCTTGTCTGAAGAAAGAATTGTTGAGGTTGGGACAAGATTCCAGGTGAGTGCTTGACCACCAATCTATACTGCCAGCTCAAGGAAATAAGTCTAGAACTATGTGTGTCCTCAAGAGCACCCACATGAAAAATTTAGCTTTTTGATTATTTTTTCCTTCAGTAATGAAAGTAATTTTAAAAGTTGCATCATTTAGGAGGAATTCCAAGATGGCAGCTAGAGGTAGGAAGCAGAAAGCGAGCCTCCTATAGTGAAATCTTGGAGAGACGCTGGAGACACACTTTGCAGGCATAATCACCGAGAAAAGGCATAACTTTGACCCCTCCACATCTCCAGCCGGCGCAGAGAATCTCCACTTCACGTTAAACGGAGAACCGAGGAGGCCCCCCGGGGCGCCAGTGGCCGGCGCCCATACGGCTTGGGAAGACGCGGACCAGGTGAGCTTCGCGGTACCGCGGTAGCCCCACAGACAAGCCTGGGCCAGAGCAGCATAGCCCCCTGGACAGACTGATCTCCACCCGGGAAAAAAAAGAGAAACTGAGTACTAAGCAATAAGAACAGTTAAGACACGCTGGAAAGAGGGTGGGGCGCCCTGAGCGCTGAAGATTGGGGGAAGGGAACCCTTCCCGGGACTGTAAATAAACGAGCCGGGCGGGCCGGAGAGGCTCTGGCGGGAGCGGGGCGTGCCCAGGAACCAGGAGCAGGGAAGCTTGTGAGAGGAGGGAAGACCCACTTCCCACGTGAACTGTAAATAAACACGCAGGCCTGACAACGCGGGGCAGTGGCACCTTTCCCAGTGCTTGGAAAGGGGAAAGCCTGTAGCAGAGGCCGCCGCACAGGAGAACTCTGAGCAAACAAAGCCTGTGGGACCAGGTGAGTGCTAAGCTCACCCCAGAGATCTGCATAAATAACGCCTCCAGCTACAGTCTGAGAGCAGCAGGCAGGCAAACCACAGTTGCAGATACCACTCTCAGAACTGTCTCCAGACGCTTTTTTTTTCTTTTTCTCCCTACCTTTGATGAGAGAACAACCGAATTACACCTGCAAGCCGAAAAACTTACTGAAACTGTATTGCATTTGAACTGGGGACACTTGGTGGGGCTTTTTTTTTTTTTTTTTTCCTTCTGTGTGTGTGTGAGTGTAGTTTTGTTCTACTTTATGCATCCCCTTTGATGAGACAACTACAGAACAACATCTGAGGCACCAACTCCAGGACTGGAGATTAAGACGGACATCCAAATTATTAAGACTGAAATTGCATTGCATATAAACTTGGAAGTTTTTTGGTTTTTTTTTTTTTTAATTTCCTATTTTCCATTTTATTTTAATTCATTTTTATAAATAGATATTACTTTCATATACTTATTTTTTATTTTTTTTATCTTTGCTTTTCAATCCTCTCTCTGTCTCTCTATTGTCTGTTCAGCTTACTGTCGATTAGTACACTAACACTCCCTGTTTATACCTTTGAAACTCTCTTGTCTGATACCTTGTTCTGCTTTCTCCCTCTTGTCTGTATATTTGTTTTCCCCTTTTCTTTAACTTCTTGCTTTCCATCTCAGCTCACTCTTCCATTCTCAATATTACCATTGTTATTATTACAAGCTAGAAAATACTTAATTACACACAGTACAGGGACAGTAACAACACCAAGGACAATGACAGGAAGACAGAAAAAACAAGGAAACCAGTTTCCCCACAGCAAAAAATTAGTACAGGAACCAGAGGGGAATGAAGAGAACAGAAACTCAGAGCCAGACTCCAACAAAATGAAGATAAACTATGCCAAAGGACCCAATGAAGCCTACAAGAATAATGTAAAAGAAGACATACTACAAGTACTCAATGAGAATTTTATAGAGATGATACTGGATAGGGTCAACCAAAATGTATAGGAGACACTCAAGAAATTCCAAGACAATAAAAATAGAGAATTTGAAAAAGCAAAAGAAGAAATAAAGGAAACCATAGAAGCACTGTATAAACACCAAAGTGAAAGAGAGAACACAATGAATAAATGGATAAATGAACTCAGGACAAAAATAGACAACAATAAAGAAGAAAACAGCCAGGATATGGAAAACCTCAGAAAAAAGAATGAAACAGAACTGCAAAACAAAACGGAAGGCCAATCCAGCAGAATAGAACAAACAGAAGACAGAATCTCAGAACTTGAAGATGAAATGGTAATTAAAGGAAAAACCGAAGAACTATTAATTAAACAACTCAAGACCTGTGAAAAGAAAATGCAAGAACTCACCGACTCCATCAAAAGACCAAACTTGAGAATCATGGGCATCAAAGAAGGAGAAGAGGTGCAAGCGAAGGGAATGCGTAATATATTCAACAAAATAATAACGGAAAATTTCCCAAATCTAGAGAAAGATATTCCCATACAAATGCAAGAGGCCTCCAGGACACCAAACGGACCAGATCAAAATAGAACTACTCCACGACATATCATCATTAAAACAAGTTCAGAAACTAAGGAAAGAATATTGAAGGCTGCAAGAGAGAAAAAACAAGTAACATACAAAGGTAAACCCATCAAAATCACAGCAGACTTCTCAACAGAAACATTAAAAGCAAGAAGAGCGTGGGGTGAGATCTTCCGGGCACTGAATGAAAATAACTTCAACCCCAGGATACTCTTCCCAGCAAAGCTATCATTCAAAATAGATGGAGCAATAAAAGTCTTCCATGATAAGCAGAAACTAAAACAATATGTGACCACAAAGCCACCATTACAAAAGATTCTGCAAGGGATCCTGCACACAGAAAGTGACACCCAACTTAACCATGAAAAGGCAGGCAGCACCAAACCACAGGATAAGAAAAAGCAAGACAGTAGAGAGTAACATCAAGTTAGGTACACACAATCAAACCTTCAAACAACTAAGATAACTAAATGGCAGGAATCACCACATACCTATCAGTACTAACACTTAATGTTAATGGACTTAATTCACCCATCAAAAGACACCGTTTGACAAAATGGATTAAAAAAGAAGATCCAACAATTTGTTGCTTACAGGAGACTCATCTCACCGACAGAAATAAGCATATGCTTAGGATGAAAGGCTGGAAGAAGATTTACCAAGCTAATGGCCCCCAAAAACAAGCAGGAGTAGCAATACTTATCTCTGACAAAGTAGACTTCAAACCTACATTGATCAAACGAGACAAAGAAGGACATTCCATACTAATAAAAGGGGAAATAGACCAAAAGGAAATAATAATCATCAATCTGTACGCACCCAATGTCAACGCACCCAATTTCATCAAACATACCCTAAAAGACCTAAAAGCATATATAAACGCCAACACAGTGGTTGTGGGAGACTTTAACACTCCATTATCATCAATAGATAGGTCATCCAAACAAAAACTCAATAAAGAAATCCAAGATCTAAAATATGCAATAGATCAAGTGGACCTAGTAGATGTCTATAGAACATTTCATCCAACCTCTACACAATATACATTCTTCTCAGCAGCCCATGGAACCTTCTCCAAAATAGATCATATCCTAGGGCACAAAGCAAGCCTCAGCAAATATAAGAAAATAGAAATAATACCGTGCATACTATCTGACCACAATGCAGTAAAAGTAGAACTCAACAACAAAAGTAAAGACAAAAAACATGCAAACAGCTGGAAACTAAACAACTCATTACTTAATGAAGAATGGATCATCGATGCAATAAAAGAGGAAATTAAAAAGTTCCTAGAAGTCAATGAAAATGAAAACACAACCTACCGGAACCTATGGGACACAGCTAAGGCAGTCTTGAGAGGAAAGTTTATAGCCATGAGTGCATATATTAAAAAGATTGAAACATCCCAAATCAATGACCTAATGATACATCTCAAACTCCTAGAAAAACAAGAACAAGCAAATCCCAAAACAAATAGAAGGAGAGAAATAATAAAAATAAGAGCTGAAATCAACGAAATAGAAACCAAAAAAACCATACAAAGAATTAATGAAACAAAAAGTTGGTTCTTTGAAAAAATAAACAAGATCGATAGACCCCTGGCAAAACTGACTAAAATGAGGAGAGAAAAAACCCAAATTAGTAGAATCAGGAATGCAAAAGGGGAGATAACAACAAACACCATGGAAGTCCAGGAAATCATCAGAGACTACTTTGAGAACCTATATTCAAATAAATTTGAAAATCTAAAAGAAATGGACAGATTTCTAGATACATATGATCATCCAAAACTGAACCAAGAGGAAATTAATCACCTGAATAGACCTATAACACAAAATGAAATTGAAGCAGCAATCAAGAGTCTCCCCAAAAAGAAAAGTCCAGGACCTGATGGATTCTCTGCTGAATTCTATCAGACCTTTAAAGAAGAACTGATACCAACCCTCCTTAAACTGTTCCATGAAATAGAAAGGGAAGGAAAACTGCCAAACACATTTTATGAAGCCAGTATTACACTTATCCCAAAACCAGGCAAAGACACCTCCAAAAAGGAGAACTCTAGGCCAATCTCCTTAATGAACATTGATGCAAAAATCCTCAACAAAATAATGGCAAATCGAATTCAGCAACACATCAAAAAGATTATCCACCACGACCAGGTAGGCTTCATCCCAGGGATGCAGGGGTGGTTCAACATACGAAAATCAATAAACGTAATAAACCTCATTAACAGAAGCAAAGACAAAAACCACTTGATCATCTCAATAGATGCAGAAAAAGCCTTTGATAAGATCCAACATCATTTCATGATAAAAGCTCTAAGAAAACTAGGAATAGAAGGAAAATTCCTCAACATTATAAAAGCTATATATGACAAACCTACAGCCAGCATTATACTTAACGGAGAAAAATTAAAACCGTTCCCTCTAAAATCAGTAACCAGACAAGGATGCCCACTATCTCCACTCCTATTCAACATAGTACTGGAATTCCTAGCCAGAGCAATTAGGCAAGAAGAAGGAATAAAAGGAATACAAATAGGTAAAGAAAATGTCAAAATATCCCTATTTGCAGACGACATGATCCTATACCTTAAAGACCCAAAAAACTCTACTCAGAAGCTTCTAGACATCATCAATAGCTATAGCAAAGTAGCAGGATATAAAATCAACATAGAAAAATCATTAGCATTTCTATACACTAACAATGAGCAAACGGAAAAAGAATGTATGAAAACAATTCCATTTACAATAGCCTCAAAAAAAATCAAATACCTAGGTGTAAACCTAACAAAAGATGTGAAAGACCTCTACAAGGAAAACTATACACTTCTGAAGAAAGAGATTGAGGAAGACTATAGAAAGTGGAGAGATCTCCCATGCTCATGGATTGGTAGAATCAACATAGTAAAAATGTCGATACTCCCCAAAGTAATCTACATGTTTAATGCAATTCCCATCAAAATTCCAATGACATTCATTAAAGAGATTGAAAAATCTACTGTGAAATTTATATGGAAACACAAGAGGCCACGAATAGCCAAGGCAATACTCAGTCAAAAGAACAATGCAGGAGGTATCACAATACCTGACTTCAAACTATATTACAAAGCAATAACAATAAAAACAGCATGGTACTGGCACAAAAACAGACATGAAGACCAGTGGAACAGAATAGAGGATCCAGATATGAAGCCACACAACTATGAGCAACTTATCTTTGACAAAGGAGCTAAAAATGTACGATGGAGAAATAGCAGCCTCTTCAACAAAAACTGCTGGGAAAACTGGTTAGCAGTCTGCAAAAAACTGAAACTAGATCCATGTATATCACCCTATACCAAGATTAACTCAAAATGGATCAAGGATCTTAATATCAGACCCCAAACTCTTAAGTTGATACAAGAAAGAGTAGGAAATACTCTGGAGTTAGTAGGTATAGGTAAGAACTTTCTCAATGAAACCCCAGCAGCACAGCAACTAAGAGATAGCATAGATAAATGGGACCTCATAAAACTAAAAAGCTTCTGTTCATCAAAAGAAATGGTCTCTAAACTGAAGAGAACACCCACAGAGTGGGAGAAAATATTTGCCAACTATACATCAGACAAAGGACTGATAACCAGAATATACAGGGAACTTAAAAAACTAAATTCTCCCAAAACTAATGAACCAATAAAGAAATGGGCATGTGAACTAAACAGAACTTTCTCAAAAGAAGAAATTCAAATGGCCAGAAAACACAGAAAAAATGCTCACCATCTCTAGCAATAAAGGAAATGCAAATTAAAACCACACTAAGACTCCACCTCACCCCTGTTAGAATAGCCATCATCAGCAACACCACCAACAACAGGTGTTGGCGAGGATGCGAGGAAAAAGGAACCCTCTTACACTGTTGGTGGGAATGTAGACTAGTACAACCACTCTGGAAAAAAATTTGGAGGCTACTTAAAAAGATGGACATCGATCTACCATTTGATCCAGCAATACCACTCTTGGGGATATACCCAAAAGACTGTTACTCCAGAGGCACCTGCACATCCATGTTTATTGCGGCACTATTCACAATAGCCAAGTTATGGAAACAGCCAAGATGTCCCAGCACTGACGAATGGATTAAGTCAGTGCTGGGATGGATTAAGATGTCCCAGCACTGACGAATGGATTAAGTTGTGTATAGATACCACAACTTATCTATACACAATGGAATTTTATGCAGCCATGAAGAAGAACGAAATGTTATCATTCGCTGGTAAATGGATGGAATTGGAGAACATCATTCTGAGTGAGGTTAGCCTGGCTCAAAAGACCAAAAATCCTATGTTCTCCCTCATATGTGGACATTAGATCAAGGGCAAACACAACAAGGGGATTGGACTATGAGCACATGATAAAAGCGAGAGCACACAAGGGAGGGGTGAGGATAGGTAAGACACCTAAAAAACTAGCTAGCATTTGTTGCCCTTAATGCAGAGAAACTAAAGCAGATACCTTAAAGCAACTGAGGCCAATAGGAAAAGGGGACCAGGAACTAGAGAAAAGGTTAGATCAAAAAGAATTAACCTAGAAGGTAACACCCACGCACAGGAAATCAATGTGAGTCAATGCCCTGTATAGCTATCCTTATCTCAACCAGCAAAACCCCTTGTTCCTTCCTATTATTGCTTATACTCTCTCTACAACAAAATTAGAGATAAGGGCAAAATAGTTTCTGCTGGGTATTGAGGGGGGGAGCGGGAGGGGGTGGAGTGGGTGGTAAGGGAGGGGGTGGGGGCAGGGGGGAGGAATGAACCAAGCCTTGTATGCACATATGAATAATAAAAGAAAAATGAAAAAAAAAAAAGTTGCATCATTTATATTTCTCTTTAATTGAATCTCTTCCACAAAGTCTCACATCTGTTCACACATGCCCTGTGGTGTTGAGAAGAACCAAAAGGATCATACAAGTAGGCATGTCCTATTCCACCTTAACCAAACCTTTCAGTATTCAATCTGGATATGCAATAGCAATGCTCTTGTTAGATTACTTTAGGATTTCAAGTTAGTGATTAACAATGAAGTCAACATTTGTCTATGATGAAATGAGAATCTTCAAAAGATGAAATTTCATGAGTCAGAATAAAGAGGCCATTTTCAGACAGTCACAAGAAGATACCTTAGGATAGAGTCATCAGTCAGTCCTCTCTGGAAACCCACTGATAACACCAATTTTTCCACAGGTTATTCTTGCTGTAGTTTAATCCCTCCATTGAGAACCCATCTATTTCTCCAAATTGTTTCCATAAATATTGCTTTATGGTTACTAATGAATGAATATGAGTGGGAGATAAGACCCTCTTAGCCAAGAAAATCTTCAGACAGTAGCACTCTAGTATAAGTTAGACAAATGAAATAGAAAATAAAAGAGAAGGTTGAAATGATCAATACTTAGTGGAATACTCAGTTTCTAACTTTCATGATCTTTGGTATATTGCTGTCTATCCCATCCTTGCCAATAACCCATCATAATTTTTAACTAATTTTACCAGTTTCTTTCAAAGATAGTTGCCTGGCAACATTTGGTTATGGTGAGTTTTAGTTATTCTGTGAACTCCATGGTGGTAAATGTGTAACAATTTAGCCTGGTCTGTTCTTCAGTCAACCTAATTAGATTTCCTCATGTGCATGATATTTTTAAATATTACATAAATAACTTCAAACTGGCTATCTCCATTTAGATTTATTGTGTTATCCCACTAAGAATTCCAAAAGACAAATTGTATGGAGACTCAAGATATTAAAATTCTATTCTATAAATATATTAAATCTTATCTAGCCAATTTAATTATGAAAGCAAAACGCTAGTATGACAAATTAAAGCCATTTTAACAAAAGACCACTTATTTCCCAACATTTAGATTACTTAATGTTTGAAACTAACATTTTTTTTTGGTGATACTGGGGTTTGAACACGGGTCTTTGCATTTGCTAGGCAGATGCTATACTGCTTGAAGCATACCTCCAGTCCCTTTTACTTTGGTTATTTTGGATATAGGGTCCCGTTTTTTGCCTAGGCAAGCCTGGAATGTGATACTTCTATTTTTAGTTCCCTCCATTGTGCCATCATGCCCACCTTTTTCTGTTGATATGGGGGTCTCACAAACATTTTTCCCAGGGTTGGCCTGGAACTGAAATATTCCCAATCTCAGCCTCCCATATGAGGGGCACATGCCTCCATGCCCAGCTATTGGTTGAGATGGGGTCTTGGTAACTTTTTGCCCAGTCTGACATTGAACCACAACCTTCCTGATTTCAGCCTCCCAAGTAGCTAAAATTACAGGCATGAGCCACTGGCACATGACAAACCTAACACTTATTACTGGAAGGATGTGTCTTCTTAGAAAAATCTGGAATGAGCTGATATTTTGGTCCTTTAAATCATTTATATCTAAGAATCTGAAAGTGTATAATCTTCAACAGAATTCTATGCAGAAGAAAGAGATAATTATAAGAAAATACAGGTCAAGGTAATTACTTAAAATCTCTGTGAAATACAGGTTCAAGGGGTTCTGTCACCAAATTGCATGCTGTATCCAATATTTGTTTTGCATTAAGAAAACATTTGTTGTTGATGTTGCTGGTGTTTGATCATGTGTTGTGTGTGTGTGTGTGTTTCTACTGCTGTTAGTTTATTTAGAATGACTTAAAATCATTCAACCGATAGGAAATAATGAGATCTCTTTTAAAACTGGCACGATGTGCTTCAGTCATTCAACTGTGATTCCTTTTCAGGCTTCTTTGTGAGTATATTGTATTAGCAGGTGCTTAGGGCATAAAGAAAAGCCAGCCTTTCAGTTTAAATCCAATCAGCAGCTGCCAATCACATACTTCCCTTGTCTTTGAGTTTGCTAACTTCCTCGGGCAATCATGTCACCTGAACACACAGCCACTATGGGAAAGCACCTGATGCAATGGGTGCTGTAGAAGCTTTCCCAGAGGTTGCACCACAAACTCACAGGATGAGTCCAAATCACATGTTTTATTAATTTTCAATGTAAGAAGAAGCAAAAGGAAAGTATTTGTATAGGCCTACAAGCATAATTATAGGGTATGTCTGAAGTGTAACACTCACTGGAGTCCTATGTTCATGGTGTCCAATGCTCACCTTTTCTCTGTGACCCATCAGCCTGCTCTGCTGACATGTGGGAGCATGGACCAGAGTTTAGGGTTAGAAAGTGCAGTCAGCAACCATAAAGCTCCCTGACCTATCATTTACCTGATTGAGTAGCGAGACATGTGTGCAAGTATGCCTGGCTAGTAGCTACAGATTTCTGATGATTTCCTGAACAGTCATGGATTTTATCCATGCGCCTCAGGCAAAGGTCATATGGGATCAAAATGGGTGTCATCTGTGGGTAATGGTATTACCATGGGATCACATTACTAACAACTGGGAGGAATATGATCCATGATTTTTGAATATTTAAGATTTAATCTCTTCCCCATCCTTCCTATTGTAACTATGCCATTATTATCTGTGTTTAGCATGCCTGGACTCTGTTTATTCTATCTACCAAGTTTTATAGATTAGCAACCCAGTAACTATACCTATCAGACTGTTTCCATTTCCTCCATCTCATCTGTTTATCTTGTTCATCATAGCAGAGATGAATATTTTAAAATAGTACAGCAAATGCCTACGACAACTTGCTTAGTAGGCAAAAAAATATTTATTTCTGGTTGCTTTTTTTGAAAAAAAAAAAGGGAGAAGCACAACTTTGTTTTAAACAATTGTTATAGAATGAAAAATTAGGTGGATAGGTTGGAGAAGGCTAACATAAAAAAAAGGAAAACTATAATTAATCTGGCTATACATTTCTCCCTCACTTCCTCAACTCTCTCCCTTTCCCTTTTTCCTTCCTTCCTTCCTTCCTTTTGCTAACTAATTGCTGGGAAAACTATATTTCATATAATATATATATTAAAAATGATCTATGATGAATTAAATTCTATGTTAATTTAAGATGTTTATAATCATTTCACTAGAAATTCTGCAAGGTATAAGTGTATTAAATTTATAAATGAGATTAAATTATTGCTTTCAGGGCTGGGGAAATTGCCCCCTGGTAGAGTGATTGCCTAGCATGTGTGAAGCCTTGGATTCCATATCCAGCATCAGATCCAAGATGGTGGATAGGATAAGGAATCAGAATTCCTAAGCTCCATGATTTCTGAACTTCCAGATGTGGGAACTACATTTGGATAATTCTGGTTCTTTTTAGCCAACTTAATAACCACCAACACATAGAGTGCACATAAAATTCAAGGAGTGGCCCTTAAAATAGCTTTTTAACTGCACCTAACAGCCAGAGAAATCCCTGCATGGCATAGCCGCTAGGGCATGTCTACCTAGAGAAAAAGCCCCCTGGCCATTTCTCCCTTTTCTTTCTTTTTTCTTCTTTTCTTTTCTTTTTTTTCAAAAAGTAGAAAAGCATCAAACAGAACTGAACCCTGCAATATACTGGACCCCTAACCCATGGAAAGCCTACCTATGCCTCACTGAGTAGAACAAAGTCCCAGTAAGTGTATGCCTTGAAAAAAGCCACCTGCCATTTCTCCCCACCAGCTAGCTTCAAAGTTGCCTGCATAAATCTGCAGACCCAACAGGTGAGTACCATGTACTACTTGCACTCCCCTCCAGGGAACATAAAACAACACAGCTCATGGGCAGATTACATCCTCCCCCAAACAAAACTGAAAAACATAGACAGTGAATTGTAATCTACCACTGACAGTGGGGCTAGGGTGGAATGCTGAACCAACCTCAGAGCATGGGGTGGGGACATGAAGCTGAATTCTCAGTGAGTGGGGCAGGGCAAGAAACAAAGGCTGAGGTTCAGGTTGGGGAGACAAGAAACCTCCCAGAGCACAGGCATGTTGGATCACTGAGCTAGTCTCTTGGGACTGAGAGTGGTCCACAAAACTGCTGGGGGAGGAGCTGACCATCCAGAGTTGCAGCTGTAGGGCAATGTAGTTGCTGCCTGGCAAAAACAACAACAGATCAGACCACCTTGCACAAACTGGTAGTGAGTTACCATGGGTTCCAATTGCAACCTGCCCTGTGGACAGAAGGAATTAAATACGGTTCACAACTCAGCCATCTGGTGAGACAATTTCAGGGCTTCCACTTGTAACAGATGGCCCATAAGGCCAAGGAAGGCAGAAAAAACCACTCCAGCTGAACTCTGCCTCAAGCTGTCTGACAAAGGGGGCAGCACACTTCCCCACATATCCCTGAATAACAAGTGCCAAAACCAGGATTGTATGCCAAAGGAATAAGTCCAGAACTTTTGCTGAACTGGCAATCCTTTTTGTTGTTGTGGTTTTTTTTTTTCTCAATTTTTCCCCTTTTTTATTTAATATTCTAAATTTTACTGTTACTATTTTCTTATCTACATTATCACCCCCCTCACTTTCTCTCCTTTTCTTGTGCTACAATCCAGTGTTCTCCTCCTCCCAACTATTCTTTCTGCATCATCCTCACCCTCCCTTATCTGTCACCTCATTACCCCTCCCTCCTCTTCAACATTTACCACACAATGATTAGCCTACTGTCCAACTGTACACACCCCCCCTCCCTCTGCAGTCCCTGACATAAGCACCCTCTACTACAACAGTGGAACTACATCCAAACACACACAAGGGCCCACAAACTCTGTAGCCCACAAACCTCTAACCTCACCCCACCCCCTTTTTTGCCCACCCATTTTAGCACCACTTTTCATATTACCCAAGTTTTTCTCTCTAGCCAAACAACCATTATGCCCCCCAACACCCACTGTTTATGTTATAGAGAACCAAGGGGTTCTCTATATAATATGTAAACAACTGGTCTGGAATTGAACCTGTGAATTTGTTATTGCCATTTCACACTTCCAGGTCAGGGGCAGAAATAGCACATCAGCCTAGCAAATGGCTAAGCCAGTCACAACACAATAATTAAATCGAAGGAAAGAAGACAGGTGAATAAAAGTGCCAAATAGCCAATCAAGATCATTGGAGCACAGCACCAATTAGAAGCATTGAGAGAAGAAAAAGGTAAGGAAACTCCACTCCTCAAAAGAATAACAATTCAATAGAGAATTTAGTAGGAAATGATGAAAATAAATACCCAGTTCTTGACCCTAACAGAACAATTATAAATATCACCAATGAGCTCAGTGATGTCCATGAAAAAATCTTTCAAATAGAAAATCATGGACAAGCTCATTAAGGTACTCATGGAGAAACTACAAGATATGGTTAAACAGAATGTACAGAATGAACTCAAGCAATATCAAGACACCACAAATAAAAAACTTAAGAAGACACAGAGAGGACTTCAACAAACACCAAAGTAAAACAAAGCAGATTATTAAAAAAGGGATATATGAAATAAATAAGACAACACAGGATATGATAGACAAATTAAACAAGGATAAGGAAAACCTCAGAAAAATGAATCAAACAGAAATCCTAAAAATAAAAAATCCCCTTAACCAAATAAAAAATTCAGTGGAAGGCCACTCCAGAAGACCAGAGCAAGTAGAAGACAGACTCTCAGAGCTTGAAGATAAAATAGATATTAAAGAAAAAAAAAAAAAAAAACAGAAGAATGCTTAGAAAAAAGACTCAAGAGCTGTGAAAGGAATACATAAGAACTCAGTGACTCCATCAAAAGACCAAGAAAAAAATCCTGGAACTAAATGACACCATAGATCAAATGGACCTGACAGATGTCTATAGAATATTCCACACTTCAATAGCATAATATACATTCTTCTCAGCAGCCCATGGAACTTTTTCCAAAAATAAGACCATATCTTTGGGAACAAAGCAAGTCTCAACAAATATAAGAAAATTGAAATAACTCCCTGCATACTATCTGATCACAGTGAAATAAAACTAGAATGCAACAACAAAGGCAGCAGCAGAAAATATGCAAATAATTGGAGGTTGAACAACACATTGCTCAACAATCAGTGAGTCATAGAAGAAATAAGAGAGGAAATAAAAAATTTCCTGGAATTTGATGAAAATAAAAACACAACCTATCAGAACCTATGGGACACAGCAAAGGTAGCCCTAAGAGGAAAGTTTATAGCCATGAGGGCATATATAAAAAGGACAGAAAGATCTCAAATAAATGACCTAACAATACATCTCAAACTCCTAGAAAAAAGAACAAGCTAAACCCAAAACAAACAGAAGGAGAGAAATAATAAAGATAAGGGCCAGAAATTAATGAAATAGAGACCAAAACAAACATATAAAGCATCAATGAAACTAAAAGTTGGTCCTTTGAAAAAATAAAAAAGATTGGCAAAACTGACTAAAATGAAGAGGGAAAAGACTTGGAAGGAATAGAGAAAGAAAAGGAAACCTAAAATTTGAATGTGATTGATGTGCTCACTGTAGAGGAGTGAATATAGTAATCTTAAATTGGCCAAGGCCACTACAGGAAGGAGACTAGGAAGTAGTGAAGAGGGCTGGTACAGATAAATCAATGTGGTTGTAACACACATGTCAACGGAAGCAATGCTAACAGTCTCTCCTCATAGCTACCTTTATCTCATACTAGCAAAAATGCTATGTCTTTCTTATTATCTTTTTTGTTTTCACTCAACAAAGTCAGAGAACAAGAAAGGGGGGTGATGGCCCAAACAATATATACCCATGTGAGTAAATATAAAAAGATAAAATAAAAGAAAAGAAATGAAAAAGGTAAGACAACAACAAATACCAAGGAACTCCAGAGAATCACCAGAGACTACTTTGAGAACCCATATGCAAATAAATTGGAAAATCTAGAAGAAATGGACAAATTTATAGATACATATGGCCATCCAAAATGGAACCAAGAGGATATTAATCACCTAAACAGATCCATAACACGCAATGAAATTGAAGCAGCAATAAAGAGTCTCCCCAAAAAGAAAAGTACAGGAGGTGATGGATTCTCCATTGAATTCTACCAGACCTTTAAAGAATTGACACCACACTCCTTAAACTTTTCCATGAAACACAAAGGGAAGTAACACTGCCTAACTCATTTTATGAAGACAGAATTACACTCATTCCAAAACCAGAGAAGGACATATCCAAAAAGGAGAACTGTGGCCAATCTCCTTAATGAACATTGATGCAAAAATCCTCAATAAAATAATGTCAAACTGAATCCAAAAACATATAGGATCATTCACCATGACTAAGTCAGCCTCATCCCAGGGATGCAGGGATGGTTCAACATATGCAAATCATTAAATGTAGTACAGCACATAAATAGAAACAAAGACAAAACCACTTAATCATCTTAATAGACACAGAAAAACCTTCAATAAGATTCAACACCATTTCATGATAAAAGCTCTGAGGAAATGAGGAACAAAAGGAATGTACCTGAACATAATAAAGGCTATATATGAAAAACCTATACCCAATATCATACTTAATAGTGATAAACTGAAACCATTTCCCTAAAAGTCAGGAATTAGACAAAGGTACCAACTCTCCCCACTCCCATTCAACATAGTCTTGGAATTCCTAGCCAGAGCAATAACACAGAAAGAAGAATGAAAAAGAATCAAATAGATAATGAAGTAGTCAAACTATCCCTATTTGTGATGATAAGATCTTATATCTAAAACACCTGAAAAACTCCTAGACACCATAAACAGCCTCAGCAAAGTAGCAGGATACAAAATCAACTTACAAAAATCAGTAGCCTTTCTATACACCAAAAATGAGCAGATTGAGAAAGAATATAGGAAAACAATTCCATTAACAATAGCCTCAAAAAAAATCAAATACCTAGGAATAAACTTAACAAAAGATGTAAGTGACCTCTACAAGGAGAACTACAAACCATTGAAGAAAAACACTGAAGAAGACTACAGAAGGTGGAATGATCTCCCATGCTCATGGATTGGCAGAATCAACATAGTAAAAATGGCAGTAGTACCAAAAGCAATCTACATGTTCAGTGCAATTCTCATCAAAATCCCAATGATATTATCACAAAGACTGAAAAATCTACCCTAAAGTTCATTTGAAAACACAAAAGACTGCAAACAGCCAAGGCAATACTGAGCAAAAAGAGCAATGCTGGAGGTATCACAATATCCAACTTCAAACTCTACTACAGAGCCACAGCAATAAAAACCACATGGTACTAGCACACAAACAGATATGAAGACTAGTGGAACAAAATAGAGGATCCAGGTATGAATACACACAGCTATGTGCACCTAAATTTTGACAAAGGTGCCAAAAACATATGATAGAGAAAAGACAACCTCTTCAACAAACGTTGCTGGGAAAATGTGTATCTGCCTGCAGACAACTGAAACTAGATTCATGCCTGTCACCCTGTACAAGTATCAACTCCAAGTGGATTAAGGACCTTAATATCAGGCCTGAAACCTTGAAGGAAAAAGCTGGAATACACAGGAAGCAATAGGCATAGGTGAAGACTTCATCAGTAGAACTCAAGTAGCTCAGTGACTAAGAGAAAGGATTGACAAATGCGACTGCATGAAATTAAAAGGTTTCTGGAAAACAAAAGAAATGGTCTCTAAATTGAAGAGACCAATCACAGAATGGGATAAAATCATTGCCAGCTATACATCTGAAAAGGGATTAATAACCAGAATACACATGGAGCTCAAACAACTAAATGTCCCCAAAATCAATGACCCAATAAAGAAATGGGCAACTGAACTGAAGAGAACTTTTTCAGTTTAGCCCAAATGGCTAAAAATACTAGAAAAAATTCTCACCATTCCCAGCCATAAAGGAGATGCAAATCAAAACCACGGTAAGATTCTACCTCACTCCTATTAGAGTAGCTACCATCAAGCACACCACCAACAATTGTTGGTGAGGCTGCAGGGAAAAAGGAATCCGCATACACTTCTGGTAGGAAGTATATGAAAACAGTATGAAGACTCCTTAAAAAACTAAAAATATATCTGCCATACAATCCAACAATACCACTCCTTGGGATATACCTGAAGGAATGTGAGTCAGGTTACCAAAAAAGACACCTGCACACCCATGTTTATTGCAGCCCTATCTCAATAGCCAAGCTATGGAAACAGCCAAGATGTCTCACTACTGAAGAATGGATTAAGAAAATGTAGTATTTATACACAATGGAATTTTACTCAGCCACAAAGAAGAATGAAATGTTGTCATTCGCAGGTAGATGAATGGTACTGGAAAATATCATCTTAAGTGAAGTTAGTCAGATTTAGAAGGCCAAAAGTTGCATGTTCCCCATATGTGGCTTGTAGACCTAAAACAAATACAGCAATATTATTGGACATGGATCCCACTAAGGGGAGGCTGTGCACAGGAGGGATAGGGTAGGAGAAGGAAACCAAAAACTTGAATGTGGTTGATGTGCTCACTGTACAGGAATGAATACAGTAATCTTAAACTGTCCAAGGCCACTATGGAAGTAGTGAAGAGGTCAGTAGAAATGAACCAGCTGGGGATGTAATACATATATGCATTTAAACAATGCAATGAATCTCCCTGTATAGCTATCTTTATCCCAAACTAACAAAAACACCATGTTTCTCTTATTATCCTTTATGTTTTTTCTTCTACAAAATCAGAGAAGAGGAGGGTGGAAGAGGTTCTTCCTGGGAGGAGGATGGCACTGGTGAAAGGCAGGAGGTGGTCGGGAAAAGGGTAGGAGATGCATATGGTGCAAATAATGTATACATGTGTATGTAAATGCAAAAATGATGTCTGTGGAACTGTTCCAGTAATCGGGGGAGGGGTGATAAAAGACAGCAGTGGAGGGGGTGAATCCAAATATGGTATATTTAATACATTGTAAGGACCTTTGTAAATGCTGCTATGTACACCCACTCAAGACAATAATAATAATAAAAAAAGAGGAGGAATCCAAAATGGTGACTGGGACACAGTCGCAGACAGCATGAGCTCTGTGAATAAGAGACCTGGCTGAGACCCTGGAGCCACACTTGGTAGAGGTGAAGCACTAGGGAAGGTGAAACTTTGGCACCCTGGACCCCAGCCTGCGGAAGGCTTCTCCATGCCTCAATACACTGAAAGAACAGGTAGGCTGCCACTACCATGCCGCTGCCACCGGTCTACTGGCCACCAGCTCCAAATGTGCTTGGGAGACCTTTGGCAGACCAGACAGGTGAGCCCCAAGCATCACACAGTATCCTCAGCTACCCCTGGGATAAACCAGCACAACCCCCTGGACAGACCAGTTCCCCCCACAAAAAAAAAAATCTGAATAAACAACAGAATGTTTATTCCATTGACGACTGGGACAGTCGTGACAGCATGAGCTCCATGAATCAAGGAACTGGCTGAGACACTGGAGATACACTTGGCAGAGGTGAAGCACTAGGGGGAGTTGAAACTTTGGCACCCAGAACCCCGAGCCCGTGGATGTCTCCTCCATGCCAGGATACGCTGAGAGAACAGGCGGGCCACCACCCCCATGCTGTGACCACCAGCCACTGCTGCCTGCCAGCCACCACCGCATGCCACCACCAGCTGCAGGCTCCAAATGTGCTTGGGAGACCAGCAGACCAAACAGAATACTTTCCTGCTGGAGCCACACTTGGCAGAACAAAACCAAAAAGAAGAAACAAAACTCTGAAACCCTGAACCCCCCAGCCTGTACAAAGCTTCTTCATACCAAGTTAAACTGAGAAAACGGGAGGGCTCCTGCACTGCCAGATGCTGGCTCCAAACCTGCCTAGGAGACACAGACAAACAGGACTGGGTGCTGAAGGAGTAACACCAGAACTACTAAGAATGAAATTCTACTGTTCCTGAACCTGGAATTTTGTTTTTCTTTCTAAGTGTTTGTCTTGTTCACTGTTTGTTAGTCTACCATCTCTCCCTTTGATTTCTTTGGTTCTCTATTTTTTTTTTGTTTTCTTTTTTCTCTTTCATTCTTGGTTTCATTAGTTTTATTATTGTAAGTTAGCTAATACTGAACTACACATAGATCAGGGACAGAAATAGCACCAAGTGGAATGATGGGAAGAAGAAAAAGAGATGTAAACCATTCTCCACCCAAAAATAAATTAGTACAGAATCCAGAGGGAAATAAAGAAAATGGATACCCAGTTCCAGACTCCAACAAAACAAATATAGACTATCCCAAGTAAACCAATGAAGCACACAAAAACACTCTGAAAGAAGAAATCCTGCAAGAAATCACTGAGAATTTCAAGAAGATGTTACCAGACAAGGTCAAACAAAACGTACAGAAAGCACTCCAGAAATTACAAGACAACAAAAATAAAGAATATGAGAAGACACAAAAACAAATAAGTGAACTCATAGGAGCCTTAAATAAATACCAAAGTGAAACAGAGATCACCATAAGCAAAGAGATAAATGAATTAAGGATGAAAATTGACAATATTAAAGAGGAAATGACCCATGATATGGGAGATCTCAGAAAAAAGAATGAAACAGAAATACAAAACACAATGGAAGGCCATTCCAGCCAACTAGAACAAGCAGAAGACAGAATCTCAGAACTTGAAGATGAAATGGTAATTAAAAGAAAAACTGAAGAACTATTACTCAAACAACTCAAAATCTGTAAAAGGAATATGCAAGAACTCACCGATTTGATAAAAGACCAAACCTGAGGATCATGGGCATTGAAGAAGGAGAAGAGGTACAAGCAAAAGGAATTTGTAATATATTCAAAAAAATAATAACAGAAAATTTCCCAAATCTCGAGAAAGTTATGCCCATTCAGGTACAGGAAGCCTCCAGGACACCAACAGACTTGGCCAAACTAAAACTACCCCATGACATATTATCATTAAAACAACAAGCACAGAGAATAGAGAAAGAATATTGAAGTCTGTAAGAGAGAAAAAAACAAATAACATGCAAGGTAAATCCATTAAAATCACAGCAGACTTCTCAACAGAAACCTTAAAAGTAAGAAGAGTATGGAGTGAGGTTGTCTGGGCACTGAATGAAAATAACTTTAACCCTAGGATATGCTACCCAATAAAACTATCATTCAAAATAGATGGAGCAATAAAAGTCTTCCATGATAAGCAGAAATTAAAACAATATATGACCACCAAGCCACCACTACAAAAAATTATTCAAGGAATTCTGCACACAGAAAGTGAAAGCAAACAAAACCATGAAAGGACAGGCAGCACCAATTCGCAGGAGAAGAAAAGGCAAGAAAGTAGAGAGTAACATTGATTCAATCAAACCCTTAAACAACAAAGACAATTAAATGACAGGAATCGCCACATACCTATCAATACTAACACTGAATAGTAACGGACTTGATTCCCTCATCAAAAGACACCATTTGGCAAACTGTATTAAAAAGGAAGATCCAACAATCTGCTGCGTACAGGAGACCCACCTCGTTGACAGAAACAAGCACTGGCTTAGGTTGAAAGGCTGGAATAAGATTTGACAAGCCAATGGCCCCTGAAAACAGGCAGGAGTAATAATACTTATCTTGGACAAAGTAGACTTTAAATTTACATTGATCAAATGAGATAAAGAAGGACATTCCATACTAATAAAAGGGGAAATAGACCAAAAGGAAATAACAATTATCAACCTATATGCATCAATGTCAATGCACCCAATTTCATCAAACATACTCTGAAGGACCTAAAATCATATATAGACTCCAACACAGTGGTAGTGGGAGACTTTAATACCCCCCATCACCAATAGATAGGTCACCCAAACAAAAAATCAATAAAGAAATCCTAGAACTAAATCACACCATAGATCAAATGGACTTAGCTGATGTCTACAGAATATTTCATCCAATTTCTACACAATATACATTCTCCTCAGCAGCTCACAGAACCTTCTCCAAAATTGATCATATCTTATGTCACAAAGCAAGCTTCAGCAAATATAAGAAAATAGAAATAAGCCCATGCATTCTATCTGACCACAATGCACTAAAACTAGAAATCAACAACAAAGCAACAGTAAAAAACATGCAAACAATTGGAAGCTGAACAACACATTATTCAATGATAAGTGGCTCTTTGATGAAATAAAAGAGGAAATTAAAATGTTCCTGGAAGTTAATGAAAATGAAAACATGACCTACCAGAACCTATGGGACACAGCAAAGGCAGTCCTAAGAGGAAAGTTTATAGCCATGAGTGCACAAATTAAAAGGACAGAAAAGTCTCAAATCAATGACCTAATGCTACATCTCAAATTCCTAGAAAAACAAGAACAAGCAAATCCCAAAACAAGCAGGACAGAAATAATAAAAATAAGGCTGAAATCAATGAAATAGAACAAACAAAAAAAAACCATACAAAGAATCAATGAAACAAAAAGCTGGTTCTTTGAAAAAAATAAATACGATTGACAGACCCCTGGCAAACTTGACTAAAATGAGGGGAGAAAAAACTCAAATCAGTAAAATCAGAAATGCAAAAGGGAAGATAACAACAAACACCAAGGAAATCATCAGAGACTACTTTGAGAACCTATATTCTAATAAATTTGAAAATCTTGAAGAAACAGACAGATTACTAGACACTTACAACCATCCAAAACTGAACCAAGAGGATATTAATCACCTGAATAGATCTATAACACAAAATGAAATTAAAGCAGCAATAAAGAGTCTCCCAAAAAAGAAAAGTCCAGGACCTGATGGATTCTTGGCTGAATTCTATCAGACATTTAAAGCAAAACTAATACCAGCCTTCTTAAACTGTTCCACAAAATAGAAAGGGAAGGAACATTGCCTAATTCATTTTATGAAGCCAATATTACTCTCATCCCAAAACCAGACAAAGACACCTCCAAAAAGGAGAACTATAGGCCAATCTCCTTAATGAACATCGATGCAAAAATCCTCAATAAAATAATGGCAAACTGAATCCAATAGCACATCAGAAAGATCATCTACCATTACCAAGTCGGCTTCATCCCAGAGATGCAGGGGTGGTTCAACATACCCAAATCTATAAACGTAATACAGCACATTAATAGAAGCAAAGACAAAACCACTTGATCATCTCAATAGAAGCAGAAAAATCTTTTGATAAGATCTAACACCATTTCATGACAAAAACTCTAAGAAAACAAACTAGGAATAGAAGGAATGTACCTCAACATTGTAAAGGCTATATATGACAAACCTACAGCCAACATCATAATTAATGGTGAAAAACTGAAACCATTCCCTCTAAAATCAGGAATGAGACAAGGATGCCCACTATCTCCACTCCTATTCAACATAGTACTGGAATCCTAGCCGAGCAATTAGGCACAAAGAAGAAATAAAAGGAATACAAATAGGTAAAGAAGCTGTCAAAATATCCCTATTTGCAGATGATATGATCATGTACCTTGAAGACCCCCAAAATTCTACCCAAAAACTCCTAGACACCATAAACAGCTACAGTAAGGTGGCAGGATACAAAATCAACTTACAAAAATCAAGAGTTTTTCTATACACCAATAACAAACAAACTGAGAAGGAATATATGGAAACAATTCCATTTACAATAGTCTCAAGAAAAATCAAATACCTGGGAGTAAACTTAACAAAGGATGTAAATGACGTCTACAAGGAAAACTATAAACTCCTGAAGAAAGAGATTGAGGAAGACTATAGAAAGTGGAGAGATCGCCCATGCTCATGGATTGGTAGAATCAACATAGTAAAAATGGCTATATTACCAAAAGCAATCTACATGTGTAATGCAATTCTCATCAAAATCCCAATGACATTCAGCACAGAGATTGAAAAATCTAAAGTTCATTTGGAAACACAAGAGACTGTGAATAGCCAAGGCATTACTTAGCAAAAAGAGCAATGCTGGAGGCTTCACAATACCCGACTTCAAACTATATTACAAAGCAATAGCAATAAAAATAGCATGGTACTGGCACAAAAACAGACATGAAGAGCAGTGGAACAGAACAGTGGACCCAGATATGAATCTACACAACTATACCCACCTTATTTTTGACAAAGACACCCAAAATATGCGATGGAGAAAAGACAGCCTCTTCAACAAATGTTGCTGGGAAAAGTGATTATCCATCTGTAAGAAACTGAAACTAGATCCATGTTTATCACCCTGTACTAGTATCAACTCAAAATGGATCAAGGATATCAAGGTCTTAATATCAGACCCAAAACTCTGAAGTTAGTACAGGAAGGAGCAGGAAACACTCTGAAACTAATAGGTATAGGCAAGGACTTCCTCAATAGAACTACAGCAGCTTAGCAACTAAGAGAAAGGATGGACAAATGGGACTTCATAAAATTAAAAAGCTTCTGTACAACAAAAGAAATGGTCTTTAAACTAAAGAGACCACCCACAGAGTGGAAGAAAATATTTGGTAGCTCTACATCTAAGGATTGATAACCAGAATATACATGAAACTTAAGAAATTAAACGCTCCCAAAATCAATGAACCAACAAAGAAATGGGCAACTGAACTAAACAAAACTTTCTGAAAAGAAGAAATTCAAATGGCCAAAAAATATCTGAAAAAAATGCTCACCATCTCTAGCCATAAAGGAAATGCAAATCAAAACCACACTAAGATTCCACCTCACCTCCTATTAGAATAGCCATCATCAAAAATGCCACCACCAACAGGTGTTGGCGAGGATTTGCAGAATAAGGAACCCTCATACACTGCTGGTGGGAATGCAAGCTAGTGCAACCACTCTGGAAAAAAATTTGGAGACTTCTTAAAAATCTAAGCATAGATCTGCCATATGATCCAGCAATCCTACTCCTGGGGATATACCCAAAGGAATACGACACTGGTTACTCCAGAATCACCTGCACACCCATGTTTATTGCAGCACTATTCACAATAGCCAAGATATGGAAACAACCAAGATGCCCCAGTACTGATGAATGGATCAAGTAAACGTGGTATTTAAACACAATGGAAGTTTACTCAGCCATGAGGAATGAAATCTTATCATTCACAAGTAAATGGATGGAACTGGCAAACATCATTCTGAGTTAGGTTAGCCAGGCTCAGAAGACCAAAAATTGTATGTTCTCCCTCATATGCAGACTTTTAATCTAGGGAAAATACAGCAAGAGGATTGGACTTGGGTCACACGCTAAGGGGAGTGCACATATGGGAGGTATGGGGATAGGTAGAAAACCCAAAACACAAGAGTGTTTGATGTCCCCACTGCAGAGGAACTAATACACAAACCTTAAACAGAGATCAATATGAGAAGGGGATCAGGAACCAGTGAAAAGATCAGTCAGAGATGAATCAACTTGGGTTGTAACACATTTGTACATGGAAGCAAAGCTAGGAATCTCTCTGTATAGCTATCCTTAACTCAACTTGCAAGAATCTTTTGTCTTTCTTATTATGTTTATGTCTTCTCTTCAACAAAATTAGAGATAAGGGAGATAAGGGCAGACAGGTTCTGCCTGGAAGTGAGGAGGGGTTGGGGAGAGCTGGTAGGGGCAGAGGGCATGGGGGAGAAATGACCCAGACAATGTATGCACATGTGAATAAATGATTAAAAAAAAGAAAATCAATGTCTCCCAATTAAAAACAATTATAAATAGGACATAAAAAAAGAATTAGAACATAACTTAAAAAAAACCCAGCACCACAAATTATATATATATATAGATAGATATACATATATGTATTGTATATCTATCTATATATATGTATTATATATATGTATATATAATTTCCTTCAAACTTTAAAAAACATAGTGGAAGAGTCTGGAGTTAGAGTTCTTTGTTCTTGTGTAGTTTCTTTCTTTCTTTTTTTTTTTCAATGAGAAGCATCCAAAGATTGCAGTTTTTGAAGCTTCAGTCCTTAGACAAGCCATTAGCCTCTCTGTTAGCCACTTTCTTCAAATGTAAAATAGGATTATGTGTAAAAGCCCTTTGTAAGCTGCAATGGAATGAGGACTGTAAGTTACCTAAAATACCTAGTATTGTGTCTGGCATATTGTAGACCAAAAATGGTCTACAATTATTGGTAAGAGAGGAAGGGAGGGAAGGAGAAAAACATAATATTTACTATGTTTATTGGTTACATTAGAGGCCAAATTCAAGGGTTAAAGTGTAGGTTCCAGTACATGACTAGATGGAGCTACACTAGACACACACTTCAGAGATGTGCGGAGGGTCAGCCTGTGTCTTCGGACGAATCTATGAGAGGGACTGTGTAGAACTGGCAAAACCCAATAAGCCAACTAAAACTGGTAAAAAATTAGTAGGTCAGATAACTGCTAGGGCTTACACAGGACTTAGAATAGTTTGTGTTCCCACTCCCCAGATGGAAAGGGGTTGTAATAAATGCGAAAGTGGAGGTGGCATGCTCAGAATGGCCATAGCTTAGTAATGGAGCTAAATTACTCAGAGAAAAGAAGTGGCTAGGATCACTACTAAAAAGTTCAAAAGAAAATCCTGAAAGAATTAAAAATCATCCAAAACTACTTAATAATATACCAGAAGAAATTTCCAGTTTGTATAATAAAACTTATTACCAAATAATGTAAAAACATACTGTCCAACAGCTAGTAAAAATCACCAGACATATACCAAGGGAAAAAAACATCACCAAAGCATCCAAATCAATACAAACAACTATTCCTAGAGAAAAAACAATGCATAAGCATAAAAATAATGGTGATGGGGAGCCAAGATGGTAGATTAGAAGCAAGCAGCACTCTCCAGCTTCTTCAAGACTCAGAAGAAAAACAGACAGAATACAGCTTTTCAAAGAGGTTTTGAAATATCACACTAAAACTGGACCATTGCACAAGGAGAAACTGCTGGTGTGGGGCTGCATGTGTCAACCTAAGGCCATGGAACCTGTTGGGAATAGGCACGGATGAGAACTACATGAGAACTTTGTGAGATAAAAAAATAGACCCAGGTGTGAGTAGTAATTACTGACCCACTTCTGCCACTAGCCTATGATGTTTCTAGTGCAAATAGGGTAAGGAGCCAGTTGAAAATCAGCATAAACCAGAGAAATGAGGGAATCCTGTGAGACAAAACCAGAACCTGTTGCACTGGGAGTGACTGGCAACCCAGCATCTAGTGTGAGTTGTGTGGGAAGCAAGCTAGCAGTTGGCATGGTGTCAGTGACCTGGTAATCATTCTGACCTATTAGAGAGTAACCAATATATTGGCCTAGGAGACTTAGAAGTTGTCATGGGTCAAGAGGGGAGCAGACCTGGAGCAATGGGAAGAATGGACTGGAGAAAACTGAGAAGTTAGGAGTTGCTGACCTTGGGAGCCAAGGAGGTGAACTTGCAAACAGCATTTTCAGTCTATGTGCTATGCTGAGTCCTGGCTCTGGGCATTGCATGTGGTGGATGGGAAACCTACCATTGAGCTAAATCCCCAAGCCAGACAACCTCTTGTGGCCTAAACTGTTCACACTTAAAAAAATTAAAAACCTGTTGGGAGAGGGAGAAAGAAGAAACCACCCTCCTTCTCAACAACAAGGAAATATTGATTGTTCCCTTTTGTCTTTTTTCTTCTGCAGATGTCATTGTTTTTTAAAATCTTCTTTACTGACTGTTTTGTCTTTCTCTGTACATATTTTTTGTGTTCTTGCTCATAATTCTTTCTAATAATCTCACAGAATATGCTTTTCGCCACACCATATCTTGTTTATTTTTCATTTCCTCATATTTTTATTACTTAATTATGAGTGCCTATATCTTAAAATTTAACCCTTAAATGTTCCTGTAAATATTTTAGTTCCTTTTCTTTATAACCTTACTGGAGGAGTAGTTTATGTTTACAAGTGATTTATACTACAATTAAATACTTGACTAGTTTTTGAATTGTTGATCTCATTATTGTTGTCTGCTTCCTCTTCACTGAGTGGTAGTGAAAGCAAAATCCAATGTAACAGACAATTGCAGCATAAAAATACAAGTGATATGAGTAAGAAGGCATTATGACTCCACCAAACTCATTAAAGCCCCCAAAACTGAATTTAAAGATACTGAAATGACTGAAATGTCAGGCAAAGAATTTTTTTTTTCATTTTTCTTTTATTATTCATATGTGCATACAAGGCTTGGTTCATTTCTCCCCCCTGCCCCCACACCCTCCCTTACCACCCACTCCACCCCCTCCCTCTCCTCCCCCCAATACCCAGCAGAAACTATTTTGTCAGGCAAAGAATTTAAAAGTTTATTTTTTAAAATGTTTAAGCACCTCAAAGAAGATTCAAACAATTCAATAAGTGAAGTAAGGAAATCAAAACCTGAACAATGTCAGCAACATGGATGAGAAATTCAGCGAGGAAATTGAGATTCTGAGAAAAAAAATGTTGGAAATGAAAAGCTCAATAGATCAAATAAAAACATTAGGAAGTATCATTGGTTGACAAGATTAAGCAGAAGAAAGAATGTCAGGGCTTAAAGTTAAACTCAAGGAAATATTGCACTCAGGTACAAAGAAAAAAATTAGCATGGCCATAATCTTTAAGAACTGTGGGACAAAATCAAGAGAGAAAAACCTAAGAATCTCTGGGGTAGAAGGAACTGAGACATAGAAAATCTACTTAATGAAATAATAGCACAAATATTGGGAGATGGACATTCAAATAGAGGAGGCATTTCAAACCCCAAGTAGACATGACCAGAAAAGAAATTTTCCATGATACATTATAGTTAAAATGCTAAGATTGGAGAACAAAGAAAGGATATCAAAATCTGCAAGAAAAGTCCTCACCAACTTACAAAGGCAAACATACCAGAATTACCTCAGATCTCTCAGCAGAAGCCCTAAAAGCTGGAGGAGCATTGAATGATATATATCAAACCCTGAAAGTAAATAACTGCCAATCAAGATTACTGTATCCAGCAAAGTTATTCAAAATTGCTGGGGAAATAAAGACCTTCTAAGATAAGCATATGCTAAAACAGTATATGACTACCAGGCCAGCATGGCAGAAGATACTTAAAGGAATACTACAAATAGAGGTAAAGAAAGATAGTCACAAGAGTAAAAGCTCAAGAAAGAATAAATTTTATGAGCAAAATAGCTCAAACACATAAGAATTAGGAAAGAACCAATCGTGTTCTACTCATCCAACCAGCAAAATTCTAAGATTAATAGGGCAAAACAAAAGTACAAATAATACTATAATAAACTCATATCTGACAAAGTAGACTTCGAGCCAAAATTAATCTTAAGAGATAAAAATGGTCATTACATATTAATATAGGGAAAAATCCACATAGAAGATATGATTCTAAGTATATGTTCACTGAGCATTAGTGCACCCAGTTTCAGAATGCAAGCACTACTGGATATAAAGGGATGGCTAAGTCTAGATACAATAATAGTGTATGACTTTGATACTTCACTCTTATCAATGGATAGATCATCCACACAAAAAATTGACAAAGATGCCTCCGAGTTAAAGCACAGCATACATTGAATGGACTTAACATCCAACAGCTTGGAAAATACATTCTTCTCAGCAGTCCACAGTATTTTCTCCAAAATAGATCATATCTTAGGCCGTAAAGCAAGTTGTTATAAATTTTTAAAAATCAAAATAATTTCCTGTATCTGAACATAATGAAATAAAATTAGAAGTTATAAGCAAGAAAAATTCCAGAAGTCATACAAACACATGAAGATTGAATAGCACTCTTTTAGTAACCAGAGGGTCACTGAAATAATCAAAGAGGAAATTAAACATTCCCTAGAATCAAATGAAAAATAAACCTAACCTACTAGAGACTTTAGAACATAGTAAAGGTACTACTAAAAGTTTATATCATAAGTATCTACCTCAAAAACTCAGGGACTTCAAATAACCTAATGATGCACCTCAAACTCTTGCATTGTTCTATAACCTCAGTCACAAAAATAATTCATTGTACTTTTGCCAGCTTCAATGGTACTTTTATTTACACTACTCTTTCATGTTTTAAATTTACTTAATCTTTTTCTCCTTTGTTGTTATGCTAGGTGGGGGTACATTGTGACATTTACACAGGTTCTTACAATGTAACAAATATATCATACATGAATTCACCCCATCTACCATTTTCCTTTATTCCCCCTCCCCCCAATTCCTGGAGTTGTTCCAACAGGTATTTCTTTTGTATTTACATATGTGTATGCATATTTTTTGTATCATATTCACCCTCCCATGCCCTTTCTCCACCATCTCCCCCCTCCCCCCGGGCAGGACTTGTTCTGCCCTCCTGTTCTCTGATTTTATAGAATAAAAAGGAGAAAAGATAAAACAAAAATGTAACATTTTAGTTTGTTTGAAATAAAGGTAGCTATACAGGGAATTTCCTTGTGATATTTCCATGTATATGTATATTATAACCCTAATTGGTTTATCTCCTCTATTTTTCTTCATTCTACCTTAGTCTCTTTCTTATGGCACTTTCAGAATAAGATTTCTATATTCATTCTTGTATAGAAAGTATGTATCAACCATATTCAAGTTCTTAGTTTCTCTGCTCCTCCTATATGTGACTCTCCTTAGAGTGGCCAGTATTTCATAATATTGCTGCATTTGTATTAGGTCTATATTCCACATATGAAAGAGAACATGTGGTTTTTGGCAATTTAATCTTAATTAATTTTAGCTGAAATATTTCCATAACCTATAATACTGTATAGAGATCTTTTTTCTCTCAGTACTGGGGTTTGAACTCAAGACTTGAGCTTGCAAAGAAAGGGCTCAACATCCAGTCTGAGAGTATTTTTTAAATAAAATGTTTGGGAGATGCTGTTTTCTGATCTGTTGAAAAACTACCTTTTCCTTCGACACATTTCTTGGGAAAACATATGGGGACTGGGAATGTATCTCTACTGGGGAGTATTTACTGACCATGTGGGAGGCCCTCGGTTTGATCTTCAGAATCACAAAACAAACAAACAAAAAATCAAAAACTTAGCTGGCTGTAATGGCACAGGCTTATAATTTCAGCAGTGAGAAGGATGAGACAGGATTGAGGGTTCAATCCAGCGTGGGCTACATAACAAGACCCTGTCTCAAAAAACAAACAAGCATGCAGACATAAAACAAACAACAATAAAAACAACAAAAAATCCAAATGACCAAGTAAATGTGGGTCTGCTTCTGAGGCTTCGGTTTTACTCCATTGATCATAGCCTTACAGGAAGGCTTGAAGTAAAGTATTACTGATCTCCAAATTTATTTTTTTTTGTTTAAAGCATTGATTTAAGACTCTACACTTTGCTTTTTATATTTAAATATAAAATGAAGAATTGACCTTCAATTTTCTGCAAAAATGTTTTCTGTAATTATTGCTGGAATGTTTTTGTCACTTTTGATAATGGTAAGGAATTTAGAAGTGTTTCCATTTCTTGTATTTTCTCAAAGAGTTTATGTCAGATTGGGTGTTTGGGTTTTTTGGGGTTTTTTTGTAGATGTGTAAAATTTTATTTCATTTAAAATGCACTGAAGTGCAGAAACAGTAGATCCATGCTTGACATTCATGTTAGCTTGACAACTGAACTGTGTGTTGTGGTTTAGTACCACAAACACATACCACTCTCATAAACTTTATTTTATTATGAAATTACTTTATAATAATATTACTGTCTATTACATAAGCCTTATTTCCTTCAGATTCAGTCTTACTCTGGACCTGTAGTTTGGAAGGAAGCTGGGGAAGAAGCAACAGGATGAACCCCTGGTGCCCTTCTTGGCAGAGAACTTTACTCCAGATCATGTGGGGCTCCTTCTCTTACCTGTGGACTCTGGACCCTGCCACCCTTTCCTTCCTCCTTTGATTCTGGAAGCCCTCGCCATCCCACCTGTTGTCCTCCTCGAGGGTCAAAGTGCATCTTTGCCCACCTGTCCTCCTCCCTGAGGGCCACAGTGCACCTCTCTATTCCCACTATCTCCTTTTAATAGGGGGGGCACTCTGTAAGGTCAGGATGACAAAGTCAACAAGGACTCGAGGGTACCCCAGAGAAATCCTGCCAGCAGGAGTGAGCAATAACCTGGATGTGACCAAAGATACTGATGCCTTACCCAGGACAGCTCCTCTGGGTTCCTGCCTTCCCTCTAATATGGTCCCAGGCACCCCTTCTCTAGCAGAAAGCCCTGCAGGGGACACACCTCTCCCAGGCTCAGCTGTCCTCAGGTCTGCCTGAAGGTGTCCTTGCCTCTCACAAACAGTATTCTAGGCTCCCTGAGAAAAGTCTCAGGTGGCAGGTGTGGTTGAGTGGAGTTTTTCTGTAATCCACTCACCATTATAGATTTACACACCAGTAGAAGTAAGTCACTGCTCCCTTACAAATTCACAGGCTTCCTCTCCTTTCCTTGCAAGGGTAATTTTAGAAAGCTGAGCTTTGGCAGGCTCTGTCCCTGGGTAAGGCCGGAACTGGCTATTTCCTTTAAACCTTGTATCGTTCCAGCATCCTGGGCCTCTGAGAAAGGGTTCTGTTAAGGCTCCCCTTTCCCAGGAGGGATCCCCAATACCTGTGGCCTCACCTGCCATGCACAGCTGAGGCACAAACCATTGGTCTTTCAAGACGCCTAACCCAAGTCCTGCAATGGGTCCACGGTCCACATGTGCCTGGGGGAAAGGGTAAGCACTTGAGCATCTGGGAGATGTGGAAGGTTGAGGGGACCAGGTGGAGAAAAGCCATTTTGCCAGGCCTCTTGTACACAGCAGCAAGTGGAGGGCTCCTGCAGATTCAGGGGAGAGGCTCTGAGCTACAGGAGGGGAAGGAGTTGTACTTGGGGGTCACCAACTTTGCTGTGGCTCAGTTTCAACATCTCTAAATGAGACACAAATAGAACCCAAGGAATTGTGAAGATACAACAGCTACTTGCAAAGCATTGGGAATTTTCAGTAGCAAGTGGCCAGAGCTCCTGTTGATGGTGAGCTCTTTTTCTTTTTAATAATAAGCAAAATTTGTTAAATAGATGTGCTTATTCAGGTTTTTCTTTCTATCTTATATAAATTCTAAGTTATATTTCTGGAAGGATTATCAGTTTCATTGGGTTGTCCTTTGTTTTAAAAGTGCCTTTTGCATTCACTTACTACAATGGATATTTACCTTTACCTATTTGCATTAGTGTGTTAGTGGCTCCTGTAGCAATTACAATATACATTAACTTCTCCTTCTACATAGAGGTGATGTTCTACCACTTCACATAAAATGCACAGACTTTGTGCCTATATATTTCCCTTTGTTGCCTGTTTTTTATTCCATCTGGTATAATTTCATGTTCATCAAAAACTACAAGTCTTCTGACAAATTTAGCCTTCTTTATTCTGAAAATGTCTTTATTTGCCCTTCATTCTTAAAGGATTGATTCACTTGAAACAGAACTCTGGATTGATTCTACCTTTTAGCACTTTATAGATATTTTCTCATTGTCATCTGTCTTCAATTACCTCTAGTAAGCCGGTGGTATTTGAGTCATCGTGCCCTGTATATGTGTTCTTTTCCTTTGACAACTTACAAGATTTTACTTAATCTTTGGTTTCAAGTACTTGACTGTAATACATCTTAGCAACATCGTCTTGGTATTGGTTCTATTTGGAGTTAGCAGGGTATCTCATGTTGCATTTGTAAATGTATCTCTTTCTCAAATTGGAGGAAATTTAGCCAGCAGTTTTTCTCTCTTCTCTCCTCCTCTGACTCCAGTTGCATGCATGACAGAGGAACTTCTGACATTTTTCGACAGGTCCTTGAAGCTCTTCTCATTTTTTGAAAAACTAATTTATTTTTTATACATACAAACAGTATAATAACGATGTATCATGTAATGTTTCAAGATAGGTATTTGTTGTATAATGTTTAAATCAGGTTGAACATACCTGTGTCCTCAAACATCTATCATTTATTCATGGCGAAAACCCTCAAACTCCTTCCTTCTTGCTTTTTGAGATATGTAATTCGTAACTGTTGTATAGAGTCCCTCTACTGTGCATACCACAATTTCTTAACCCCATCAACTGTAAGTTAGTAGGTTCACTGTAGTTAGCTGATGTTTCTTCATTTATTTTTTGTTTGGATGATTTCTATTGATGAAAGGGGAATGTTGAAGACTCCTACTGTTATTGTATTTGACCCAATCTCTTCCTTATAACTGATGCTGTTTGTATTATAAAATTGGGTGCTCCCACATTAGGTCATATATGTATATTATTATATTTTCTTGAGGAATTGATTTCATGATCATTATCTGTTGACCTTTTTGCCTCTTTTTACAGCTTATGTCTTTAATCTATTTTGTCGGATAGAACAGTTACTTAGGCTCACATTTGGTTCCCATTTGTGTGGAGTATGTTTTTCCATCTTTTCACTTGATGTGTCCGTGTGCCTTTAATGATGAATTGTTTCTTGTAGGCAGCATATAGTTAGGTCTTACTTTTGTATACATTCAGCCAGAATGTACCTTTAAATTGGGGAATTTAATCTATTTACATTGCATATTGTTATAGGTATGTTTTGTTGTGCCTGTCATTTTGTTAAATTTCTTCTATTTGTTTCAAGAATTGTTTGTTCTCTTCTTCTTCTCTTGTTCATTTTTATAGTTTGGTAGTTCATTTTAATGCTAAGATTTGATTCTTTTCTTTTTCTCTTTTGTGTGGGGCTTTATAAGTCCATGTATTTAAATGATGGCAATTACCTTTCTTTTCCTTTTGGATATAGGACTCCCTCAAGTATCTTTTGTAAAGTTTGTCTTGAAGTAATGATTTCCCTCAGTTTAGCTTTTATTTATCCTTCACTTCTGAAGGATAGCTATACTGGATATAGTTTTCTTGGTTAACAGAATATGTCCTTCTATTTCCTCCTTGCCTATTAGGTTTATGCTAACAAATCTAATGGGACTTTCCTGAAATATGACTTGACATTTTCTCTTGCCATTTTTAGAACTTTCTCATTTTCTTATATTTTTGACAGTTTGAGTATGTTGGGTGAAGATCTTTTCTTGTCATGTCTATTTTGAGTGCTATGTGCCTCCTGTATTGGGATATCCACATCTTTCAGAGATTAGGTAAATTTTCACCTATCACTTGATTGAGTAGGTTTTGTATACCTTATCCCTTTTTTATCCCACGGGATCCCTAAAATGTGGATCTTTGTTTGTTTAATGGTGTCCCAGAGGCTTCAGGTGTCTTCATTCTTTTTCTTTTTCTTTTTTTGTCTGCCTGGGATATTTCAAAAGTCATGTCTTCAATCCCAATTGTTTTTTCTACTTGATCAATCTGTGGTTGAGGCCTCTAACTGAATTTTTTATTTGACTTATAAAGTTCTTCATCTCAGAGACTTCTGTTTGATTCTTTTTCCAGAAGTTCAATCTTTTGTTGAATTTCTCATTTCTATCATGCATTCTTTTCTTAATTTGTTTGGCTTTCTCTCTGCGTTCTCTTGGATCTCATTGAGATTCTTTGTAATCATGGTTTCACATTCTTTATCAGGTATTTCATCGGGGCTGTTTTCTTTGGGAGCTCTTGGTAGAGTTATTGTATTCTTCTTGAGGAGTGTTTTTTTTACTTGTCTTTTTGTATCTTTTATAATTACCTTGAGATTCATTCATCTGGTAGATCAGTTGTCTCTGCTACTCTTACAGGGTGGCTTTCATAGCTTTCTCCTGAAAATAAGTCTTGGGGTGTCAGCAGGGTATGTAATGTTGGCTTTCATTCAAGCTGGGCTCTATAATGTAGTCTCTCTGTGGCTCTGTAGCTTCTTTGTCTGTGAATAATGTCTTTTGGGCACATTGTGTGCTATGGTGGTGTCAAAGAGACTCACTGAGGGCCACAGGGTTGAAGTGACTGTAATGGCCCAAGGTGTGTAACACAGTACAGTGGGTGTGGAGTGCCTACCGTATGGCTACTCTGAATGGGAATGGAGGCACTGCTCAGGTGATCAATACTTCCTCAAGTCAGATCTGCTGCTGACAAGGGTGTATGGAGGGACCTAAGCACCTGCCCTCAGTGAGGCAGAGGCATGGGTCTGCATGAGGTGGCAAAGGACCACAGTACCCACTCCATGGTAGCTCCTCTGAGTTCCTGCAGTGTGGTACTCACTCCAAGCTCTGATGGATGCACATGCCCAGATGCAATGTGGGGTGGTACAGTCCTTTGGGACTTACGGCACACACTTCTAGCCTGATGCGTGGCATGATGCCTACATGGGACATGGTTGGGGGATTATGTGGTGGTTGGAATCATGGCACTCATTGAATTCCTATAGTGACATAGGGGAAGAACTGTCAAGAACTGTGCCTGCCCCCATCTCCTACCCCTACTTTGTGGTGCCTGTTCTCAACCTCAATGGTATCATGAACTTCTACACACCAGCTTGCATAGGAGAGGTAGCATCAGGGTACCTGATTTTGGACCTCGCATTAACCTGAGTCCACATATGACTGGCCACACCCTAGGTCCCAGAAAACAAGCACCTTGGTCTCTCAGTTCCTGAAGTTGTTACTGACCAAGGTTTAGTTCTGTTCACTACTCAAAAGCCAATAATTGAGAGTCAAGAGTTTGTGGGAAAGGACAAATCCTTTTTTATAATGTGCTAGCTAATAGGAAAGTGGCCAGACCATCATACTAAGAACAATTTCAAAGAGTTTGTGAACATGGGAGGGTTTTATCAGAGGAAAGAGGGTAGCAATGGCAATAGACAGTAAGGCTCAAAAAACATCTCTATCATTCAGAGAATGTTTTCCTTTCAATTTTGTTAGAACATCCTTGTGGTAGCAACCCATTTGTGTCTTATAGGCACTCCCTGTACAAGATTTTAGAAAAATACATTATTTTATTGCAAGTTAAACATTATTCCCCTTTAATTAAAGAACAGGGTTAACAACTCCTTGGCCCACATTTTAATTTTATCTGCAGACCCTCAGATGGTAAAGAATGATCACTAGTCTGGGAACCAGTGTTTTTCTCATTCTTTTTTTCTGTTATAGTGGAATCTAGCAGGTAGTATCTCGATCATTTAAAGGTTTTCTCTAGAATTTGCTGTGGTGGTCAAAGAAAAAAAACATAAAATAACTTTATGAAAGGCAATTTTCAAAGTAGAGCTAATCTAAAATATAGTGGCACAAGACAAAGTAGCATAGCTATTACCATCATTACCAGAGCTACACATTCCATTCCCTTCTGTACTGAAACACCTGCCATCTCTTGTAAAGCAGGACACTGAGTGGGCATGGGTCCTGGGGTTACAGTTGCTCTGCTGAGTTAAGTTGGGTTGTGAGACTGAAGCCCTCCATGTTAGTGTGGTGGAAGTCTGTACAGTCCAAAAGATGGAATGTGCAGGAATTTCTGACCCTCAGGGAAAGTAACCCTCCTTCCCAGATGACACCTAGCTATAGCAATCTGACCCTGGGTACTGGTGTAGAGACAATGTGAGTTCTTTCTCTAAAACAAAACCACAATGCAGACTCCAGACTGCTCTCCTAACTGAACTACAAGCCAGTGATGACTGTAAAAGTTCCCAGTAGCTAGGATTTCTTCTGTCCCTGCTGATGAAGTTTCCTGGGACTTTCCTGTGCCATCCATGAGAACCAGATTAGCAGTTGTTGGTCACTTTGTTCTTCTTTCTATGCTGCTGTCCTAGGTCTCAGTCTTATAAGATTTTTGTCTCTCCCTTGCTGAGTTCCAATATTCTTCCATAACTGCTCACCTCGAAATCCAGCTATCCACCTGTTGCTTTAGCCCCTCTTTGTGGAAAAGGAGAAGAATGCTGGGTACCTCCATTAGCCTTTTTCCCTCTGTTTTTCAATTTAGATTACCTGTATTGAATTTATATTCAAGTTGAGTGACTCATTTCTTAGATAATGTTTATTTCAGTTACAAATTTCTATTGGAATTATTATAATTTCTTTTCCCTTTTTAACGCTGGGGATAAAACCTAGGACTTCATGCATGCTAGACAAATACTTTATCTTTGAGCTTTAGCCCAGCCTGAGTTGTTATTTCTATTTTTTCTGGTGTGACTTTCTTTTTTTTTTCACAATTGTTAGTATATATTCTTTTACAACATTGAACACAATTATTTATAATGGTTTAAAATCCTGATGTTCCTGTTAATCTTTCAGTGGATTTTATTTGATTGTCCTTTTAATAGAAATGGTTAGCTGTTCCTATTTCTTTATGTGGCTGGTTTCTTGGATTTTGTTCTGGACATTTAAAAGTTGTATGTTGTAGAGATTTTAAATTCTTTATATGCTCTTGAAGACCGTTGATTATTTGTTTATTTATTTTTAGCACACAAGTATTTTAGAAGAACACTTAGGGAGATCCTAAGGGAGGATCTCCCTCAGATAACTTCAGATAAATCATCTCCTTATTCATTGGGAGAGAAAGAGGATTGGGGTGGCGTAGGACTAGGAAGGTCCACCCAACATAGAGGCCCCTTTTTTAGTTCAAAGAACCCAGCATGTCAAGCACCGTACTTTAAGTTGTTCTTTCCTGATCCCCAACAGAGCTTTGATCTCAAATTTGATTTTTGCTAAGCTTTCCTAACAAGCTCTAAACTTCTAACCTAATTAGGAGGCACACAAAAAATCAGATTTTTTAAAACAGTGCAGAAATTTGTCTTTTTCAGTTAGCCATGTATGATGAGGAGATCATTGGAAGCAAAATGTAATAGCAATTAAAAACATTGCCAGCTGGGCACCCATGGCTCATGCCTATAATTGTATCTACTTGGGAGGCTGAGCTTAGGAGTATGGTGGCTAGAGGTCAGCCCAGGCAAGAAAGGTTTGTGAGACCCTATCTCAATAGAAGAAAGCTGAGCATGGTGGTACATGCCTGTTATCCCAGCTATGGGGGGGTGGGGGAAGCATAAAATAGAACCATGGTCTAGAATGGCCCAGGCAAAAAGCAAAATCCTATCTCCAGAATAACCAGAACAAAAAAGGACTGGAGGCATGGCTCAAGCACTAAAGTACCTACTTACCAAGCATGAAGCCTTGAGTTCAAACCCCAGTATAGCCAACCAAACAAAACAAAAACATTGCCAACTAGCTGAAGCTCCATTTTGAATTATTTAACATCAAAGAAATGCAAAAGTTTACTGTTTCATAAAATTATTTAAAAAATAAACATACACCTACAAACATATTTATATTTTTTCTGTTTTCTCTTTTGGAGCCTAACAACCTTTTGATTATAAGGATACTTGTCTAGTAGAGGCAAGATAAGTTCTGGTCAGTAACGTTGATTGTGGTGAGGCAGATGCATCTAGCAAGTCAAAAGCTTAAAATGACATTGGTCCTTCCTCATCTGTTCATCTATTTGACCATGAAACAGGAAGAGGTTGGCTTTTCTAGCTATTAGCATTGGCATACGCTTTTTGTTGTTAGAACTTTGGAGACATTTAAGTCTAACATTTATCATTCAAATTTATGCAACTGTTTCTTTGTGGTGTCACTACTTGCTATAAAATAATCTTTAAAGGCAATCAGAAAACTCAACTTACTAGGTTCATCTAAATTACCAATCACATGTTATCTTTGAAAGAAAGAAATCTATTCTTGACCTATTTTTGTGATACAGTGCATGTTGGTAACTATTTCCATGAATGATTGAATAAAGTATATTGTGTATTTCAAAGGAGTTCAGGTGAGATTTTACTGAATAAAAGCAAAGTAATATTTAATAATTTAAATTTGAGCTTACCTCAGTAGATCCCTTTTCGTAGGGACATTCACGACTCTGTAACTGCTGCTTTAATACAAACAAGGAAAGTGAAGATTGTTGGTGGGAGATGCAGAGCTTTCCTCTGGAAATTTGAAAAGGTTTGGGGTTCAGAAGTCACAAGAAATGTGGGTCATGCAGAGGTGTGCTAGCATATCAAGTGCAAGTCCATAGCACAACAATCAGACCCCAGTTAGTCCATCTGCTCCATCCACGAACAACACCAGCAATATTCCTAGCTACTGAACAAAATACTGAAAATCTTCAAATAGAGATAAAAAGGCAGCAAAAAACATGGGCTTTTGTTGCCAATTTGGGATCCAAAATAAAATATCTACTTTTCCTCTACTCATCTTAAGCTGAAGGCAAGCCAAGCTAATGTATACAAAGCTTAGAATAAACTTTTACTTGCTCACAGTTAAGTAGAAGCACGCAACCAAGGATTATAACATAATAGTTTTTTCAAGTTATACACTTTAGGAAAGTATTCACATGAAATGCGAGTTATTAAAATAAACAGATGGAATGACTTTGGCGGAAACACAGAAAATGTTCAAACATTTTCTAATTAGTATTCTTGGAGAGACTTATAAAGATATTAAATCTAGCTGGGCGCCCGTGGCTGATATCTGTAATCCTAGCTACTCAGGAGACAGAAATCAGGAGGATCGCAGTTCAAAGCCAGCCTGGTCAAACAGTTTGCAAGACCCTATCTCAAAAAACTCTTCACATAAAAGGGCTGGTGGAGTGGCTCAAAGTAAAGGCCCCGAGTTCAAACCCTGGTACCAAAAGGAGGAGGGGGGCAGGAGGGGTGTCGCCCAAGCAATGTGTACACATGTGAGTAAATGTAAAAACAATAAAAATTTAAAATAATAATAAAATAAAATAACTTACAAAAAAATCTAAATACATTTAAGAAATTTAGTGTGACAGACATGAAAAAGTAACAGTGGAAGAACAGGAATTTTAGAAATTAAAAGTTACATTAAATATCATTTGCTCCACTTAAAGCTAGAAAGCAGAGCAAAACATCTATAGACATTTGAGACAAAAGAATTGAAATCCAAAAGTATTTTTGTTTTTGCAGTACTGGAGCTTTGAGCCATGCTCCCAGCCTTTGTGCTTTATTTTCATTTCAGATAGGGTCTTGTGTGCTCCACCCTGAGCCAGCCTTAGACCATGTCTCCTACCTCTGCCTCCTGCTTAACTAGGATTACAGATATGAGCTACCATTCCTGGCTTGCTTTTCGAGATGGAGTCTCATTAACTCTTTTGCTGGGATGACCTAGAATGGCTATCCTCCTCTCTCCATCTCCCATTGCAAACATGAGCCATTTCATCTGCCCAAGTATAAGAATTTTACACATAAACCTTATATTCTGAACCTATCAGGATGGAAGGAAATCATTTGTGGAGAAGCAAGAGCAAGATTCAAATAACAAGATAGAAATGAGACCAAATTTTAAGAAAAGGAAGAGGAAAACAGTGGTGAACAAGTTAAATGGAAAAGAAGCATAGGCTATTCACAATGGAATGACAGTTGGGTTAAGGAAAGAGTCTTGTAAGAGAAGAAATATTCCATAGGAATAATTTCTAACGTATCCTATATACTCTGTAGTGCAGGTTGAAGAAAAGAACAGGCATAAATATGTTTCAAATTCTGAAGGGTGGTAGAGAAAGAGGGAAATTAAGGAGAGAATGAAAAAGATTTTCTTTAATGTTATAAAATTTTTATTAGGATATATTTGTTATGCAGGGGATTTGTAGTGACAATTCCAATTAGGTTTATTGTACATTAGTTACATTGTCCCCATCATCTCTTCCCTTCAACCCCCTCCCCACCACACTTAAGGCAATTGCAAGAGATTTCTTTGTTCTATTTCATATAAGTGTATGAAGTCCATTAACCATACACTCTCATCTTAATCTCCTTCATTCATTCTCTCTCCTCCCTCTAGTATCCCCCCACACGCTGTACCTATTTTACAGTTCTGTCTTTTGTTATTATATTTAAGTTGATGTTCAAAGGTGTTTCTCAGTGTATCCCCGCTGTGTGTGTATTTTACTTTGGTTCATCCAACTCCTTCCATTACTTTCCCTTTTATCAGCGCCCCCCGCATTTTTCAACAGCTTTCAATATACTTCCTTATATCCTCTACATCACAGATGTTGTTTTATGATATTTCTGATGCTCTATCATTCTCTTTTCCTTTCTCTCTTTCCCTGAGTTACAAACATGTTCTACATATGAGTTTGTACATGATCATGCTTGTTTTTGTGTATATGTTTATCTTTTGAATCTATCTTCCACATAGGAGAGAAAACAGGTGGCTTTTGTGTTTCTGATCCTGGCTTACTTCACTTAACATGATGACCTCCAATTGCATCCATTTACCTTCAAACCACGTGATTATTCTTACAACTGCTTAAAACTCCATTGTGCATGTATACCACATTTTCTTGATATGTGGTTTGATGAATGCATCAGTTGAAGGGCATCTGAGTTACTTCCAAAGCTTGAGCCTATATTTGTTGTACAGGAGGGTTTCCTTGTGACATTTACATATGTACTTACAACATATCAATTAGATTCACCCTCTTCATCACTCTCCCTCATCCCCCTCCTCCCTTAGAACAATTTAACAATATTCGTACACCTATACAAAGTATAAGAACCACATTTGTACCCCTTCATCCTCTCCTTTTGCTCTCCTCCCCATCCCTCACTGGTACCCACCTCTGAAGGACCTGTTTAACCTTCCAGTCCATTATCTTTACCTGTATATTGATTGTTAAATGGAGTTTGGTCATGGTATTTCACACATGTACATATCATATTTTAATCAGATTAGCCCTCCTCTATCATTACTCTTTCTCTATTGCCCCACTGCCCTATTATTCAGTAGCTTCCAGTGCATTTACTTATACTATCTTCATACACAGATGTGATGTATTTTGATATTATTCACTGTCATTCTCTTTTCCTCTCCTGCTACTCCTTAGTCTCCTCAGACAGAGCCACTAATACAATCATGTTCTCTTTCTCCCCCATCTCTCTATATAAATGAATATGTATATATATATATAACATCATCTATATATTTATGTGTACATTTATCTTTTTAAGTTTAGCTTCCTCATATGAGGGAAGACATGCAATCTTTGTCCTTCTGAATCTGGCTTACTTCATTTAACACGAAGTTCTCCAGTTCTATTCATTTGCCAGTAAACAACATATTTTCATTCTTCTTTATGGCTGAATTATACTCCATTGTAATTTTTTAATCTCTTCTTCAGTTGTGGGGCACCTGGGTTGTTTCCAAAGCTTAGCTTTTGTGAACATGGGTGTGCAAGTGGCTGTATTGTATCCTGCTGCACATTCCTTTGGATGTATGCCCAAGAGTGATATCACTGGTAGTTCTGTTTTCAGTTTTTTTGAGGAACCTCTGTACTGTTTTCTATAGCAGTTGTACAAATTTATATTCTCCCCAACAGTGTATGTGTACTCCTTTGTCCCCACATCTTCACGAGTATTTGTTGTTGTTTATGTTCTTGATGAAAACCATTCTGAGTAGGGTGAGATAGAATCTCAATTAATAGTGTTATATTATTTGAGTGGAAGAGAATCAAAGGATGAAACAAAATATCTTGTGAGAAAAAACACTATCTTATTTGGAGTAATAACCAAGTCATGTGAATCTGACTGTAAGAACAAGACATTAAAAGGTATGCAATAAGTCAGAGTACTCTCATTCTAAACCCCTATTACTTTAACAGACTAGTTATTTCTTCTGTGTGTTTTTCAAGAAAGTCCAGTGCAGCCCAAGGCCCCACTAGCAAATCACACATCTTCTGGACCCATTTTTCCTTCTTCAGTCTGCTCCACCATCCTTAGCATGTGAACATTGACAAGGTTACTTCATGTCCCAGATGGTCACCTGGACTCAACCATTTTACCATTGCTTTAAGGAACCAAGAAGGCACAAACAAGAAAACCAGAGAACCTCACTTCCAGTGATTTCAAAATCACTCCCATAATCCCCCAATAGCCTTTCCTTGCATCTCATTCACTATCTCTAGCTGCTTGGGAGCCTGGGATTTTTTGTTTGTTTGTTTGTTTTAGCAATACTGGGGTTTGAGCTCAGGACTTCACGCTTGCTAGGCAGGTGCTCTTGAGTCACACCTACAGCCCCTTTTGCTCTGTTTATTATCGGGTGACAGGTGTACACCACCATGGCCAGCTCTTTTTTTGTTGAGATGGGATCTTTTTTCCTGGGTTGGCCTGAACTGTGATCCTCTAGAGCTTAGCTTCACAACTAGCCACCAGCACCTAGCTGAGTCTGGAAATTTTGAAACAAAATCTGGTTTTGCAGTTAAGAAAGAAAGTGAGGTAGATATAGCACAGGTATCCAGCATTTTGCCATATAAAGTAATAATTAACACACTATAAAAATAGATTTATAAAACATATGTTAGGGGAAAAAGGAAAGAGAAAGTACCCATCACCTTAATGAAAAGGCACGATTGAATTTCCAGATTAATAAGAGGAAAAAAGAATAAATAGAAAATGGCATCAGAAAAAAATTAGGAAAAATGGAAAGGAGGAAACAAGAATAATTAGAAAATAATGTGAGAAGTACAAAAAGTTCATTGCAGTCCTTGCAGAAAATGTAATAAAGCTATATTCCCCCACTAAAAGAAAGATAAGGATAGACTGAATTAAAAAATAAAACCCACTGTTACACTGTTCATAAAACTTGCTTAAATTGGTGACTACAAGGTTAACAATAAGTGTTCAGTAATTAGAAACCAGAAAAATTTAGATAAGGTATACTTTCAAATCAGAAGCATTAAATCAGATAAAGATGACAGACTACAGAGTGAGTAATATTTATAAAGCTGCATGTCGCTGTACATATACATGTATTCATAAATCTGCCTGTAACAACCTACAAAGCAATTAAGCTTAATATTTCAACTCCTGTGGAATATTGTCAGAAGCATTACTTCTAGTAAACAAACTATTTTCCAGCTTTTCTTTACTGCCTTGGTAAAATGTAAGCAGAAATTTTCAGTGAAAATTCTTTATAGTGAGCCTTCTCAAGCCTACTCAGAAGGCATTCACATTCTGAATTCACTTCCTTAATTCTTTCTTCTAATTGAAGTATAGCTGTGATGGCTAGAACTACAGCAGCTATCTTGTGAAAATGAGCTGACTTGAGAATGACCAGATGGCTGTGACCCTGGGGATGGAAGCCAAGTGCATACAGCATATAAGAAAGAGGCACCAAGTTTCCCAGTGATATATAGAACTTCTGTGACTATCTCAAACTGCAGGTTTGAGAGAAAAATTAATTCCTACCTTGTAAAGACTGTTACCTTGGCTCTCTGTTATTAGAAGCTCAATAGAATTTTAACAGATGTACAAAAAAACTTTAAAAATGCGATATTAAATGTGTGGAACTGGAGAACATCATTCTAAGCGAGGTTAGCCTGGCCCAAAAGACCAAAAATCGTATGTTCTACCTCATATGCAGACATTAGATCAAGGGTAAACACAACAAGGGGACTGGACTTTGATCACATGATAAAGCGAGAGCACACAAGGAAGATATGAGGATAGGTAAGACACCCAAAAAACTAGATAACATTTGTTGCCCTCAATGCAGAGAAACTAATGCAGATACTTTAAAGCGACAGAGGTCAATAGGAGAAGGGGACCAGGAACTAGAGAAAAGGTTAGTTCGAGAAGAATTAATTTAGAAGGTAACACACATGCACAGGAAATTAATGTGAGTCAACTCCCTGTATAGCTGTCCTTATCTCAACCAGCAAAAACCGTTGGTCCTTCCTATTATTGCTTATACTCTCTCTTCAACAAAATTAGAGATAAAGGTTAAAATAGTTTCAGCCTGGTAGAGAAGGGGTAGGTAAGAAGTGGGCAGGAGGAAGGGGTAAGAAATGACCCAAACATTGTATGCATATATGACTAAAAATAGATAAATAAATAAATAAATAAATAAAATGCAATATTAGATTCCAAAATATTTCCCAAATATGAACTGATACAGTTTTAAAACACAAAATTATTTATCCAAATATTCTCATTAAAATAAATTTAGTTGCTATATGTGCATTTCACTCTGCACAATAAATCTGTACTTTTTTGTCATGAACAAAGCCTGAACAATAGGACCTTTTTTTTGACCGTACCATACTGGGGTTTGAACCAGGGTCTCATTCTAGCTAGTCAGGTGTTCTAATGCTTGAGCAACACCTCCAAGCCCTCGGACTTTTGTTTTTAATTGTACTTAAATTACAAAATTTACTTCATATTTGTGTAACTTAAAAATATTTGTGATCTATATAGAAAACACATAAGAGACTTTCATTTTAATTGTGCACTGCAGGACATTGGATGTTGTTTGTTTAGTAAAGATGTTACTAGATCCTTAGTGTGTATCTAATACTGAGTTTCTGTTGTGGGTCATGGTATCTTTCAAGTGGCATTATAACAACCGTTTTCAATATAAAACAATACCCCCCAAATCTTACAGTTTATGTCAAAGCAAATTCTCTTGGGTTTCAAAAATGGTGACAATATCAGAGAGGCTTTTGATGACATATTCAAAGACCATTTTATTATATGGTGTTAGGTAAAGGACACATGCAAGAAATAGCTTTATGTACGTGAGTTTTAACATTCATGATCATAGGTGAACTACATAGGAGATACATTTTTTTCCTTGTCCTTTTGGTTGTTCTTTTTAATCTGATTTTCATGTAGATTTGTGTCCCATTGTATTCTAAGTATAATGTAATTCAAAAGATGTCTAGTGGTTGATAACAGGCATACATTAAAAGATGAGAAGTATTAAGCAGTGTGAACTTACATATTCATAATAACTGTCTAACTAATGTTTTTCCCCTCAGTAGACTAAGCCATGCTGTATATTTTCACCCAACTGAAATATTATAAATCACTTTTTAATATCTTTTTATCTTGAACAAGAAAAAAATCATTTGTATTACAGACATGTAAATTTAACTTAAAGCTACAAAACCTAGTTTGAGGCTTGATACTGTGGCCATAAATCATATACAATAACACTGTAAATGAGATAACTGTAACATTATATTCTCTGGGCAAGGTTAATAGATTCAGTTCAAGTCTAGCAAGAAATTGTAGCTGACATTTTCCCATTTCGTTCAGAAAAGCCTTTATAAATCCTCAACTTCTAAATTGGACTGGATTAGGTCCCAGTGGAGAAAATCCTAGATTTAGTGTTTTTAATTTCCTAAGTTACTGAGTGGGAACCAACTTTATAACTATAGTCAAATATGGGTTGAGGATGTTAACAGTCAGGCTATTTCCATTATTCTCATCCAATTCCAATAATAAACTAATTACATTAACAATAACAAAGCAAAAATGATGGTAAAAATAATACTAGTCTGAGTTTTTATGAAACCTGCCACTTTGGTTAACCTGGGCTGACACTGAAAAGAAATATAAATAGGACTTTCTTGGGTGACTAAACAAAACACAGCAGGTCCACTGCGTTCATTTTCAACTCACAGCTCTTCACCCTGGTAACAGAATATTTACATTCTGTGGTGTCCTGTTTCTTGCTGCTGTCAAACTCTCCTCTGAGAGCCTGCACAGCAGGTGACCCTAATCTCTCTACTGTGGGAAAAAAAGAGCCTCTGCACCATCATGCCCAGAAGCCCAGGAAACTTGACTCCTTAGTCACCTGTGCAGTAGAGTTTTCTAAGTGCTATGTTGTCATTGGGTATTGGTTACAAGATCTTCAAGACAGTGGGTGTTTTCTGTGAGTAGAGACAGACTGGTCTGCAAGGCGGGCAGTTCTTGTGCAGCAAGTTCTCCACAATGTGTCATTTCCACTGCTTGCATTCTGCCAAGACCCTGGTTTACCTTAATATCCCAATATATGAAGACTATTTAAATGGCCTGTGCTTGATAGAAAATTCCTGAGGATTTCTTTATACCCTACACATTCATGTCAGACTGTTCTTGGAATTCCATTTTCTCATCTCAGTCTGCTGTCTGAGTCTTACCAGCCTCTTTTCTTTTCAATAATCCAATACACTTTTCCCTGACAGTCCTTTTCAGGCCTTCTTCTAATGGGCCAAATTTATCTGTATTTTTCTCTCTGTGTGTTCTTTATTTGTAGGAAAAGTCATTTCCTATATTTCTTATGCCCTTCTTAATTTGGATGACCAAAAAATCCAAGGGAAAACATGTACTATGCCACGAGGAGTTCAACACCCAGAAGAAATTCTGACCTCTGAGACATGGCACAGCAAATTCACTCTATATTGACTTTCTCTTATTTCCTTGACAATTACTTGGATCTCCTCAACTATAGTGCAAGAAACTTCAGGTCAAGGATATATTCTTTCCTACTTTTTTATTTCTTGCAGATTCAGTGAAGTTTGAAATGTGTAGTTATAGTAACTAACAAATAAATTTAAGTGAACAGTTCAGAAGGTTGTAAGCTCTATTCTTAATGGCTTAGGTGTTTTGGACACATTTCAAGTAGAATACCTTTTCCCCATTATCTGCTTATAACCAGATTGTATGTTAATAAATCGTTCACTTGTTATCTGTTTAATTGAATTACTGTTAAAATTGCTTGAGCCACTGTTATATTGTCCTTTTAGGATGACTTGGGAACCAGAGTGGTCCTATCTTTGAACATGTCTGTTTCTATAACAAGCAATAATCATCTCTCTGCGATGCCCATCAAGACCTGTACTTGAGCAAATGCACATTTTCTCAAGGCTTTTGTACTGTTCATAGTACTGCATGCTCTCATTTTTCTGACAACCCAAATGCTGCCTGGATAAAATGCTTAGCTCCTAAAGGAGAAAGATTATTTTGTCACAACTTTCTCTATTTTGGAAGTGCCAACAATACATATAATAAATGTGGGTATTTAATGCTTGAGTCTCTGATGCAGAGATTCCTATATTGTAATTGGATGCAACATGGTGCCCTCAGGCTCACAGCACTTGCTTTCATAAAAAGACTGGCCAGGAATGAAGGATGATATTAACATCTGCCTTATAGAATAAAATATTACCATCCATCTTTCACATATCAGGCTCATAAAGTAAGGACAATAGTGTTCTGAGGACACAAATTGTCCCTCACTATTGAGAATTATAACTAGTTTAGGCTTATAATTTTTAAATCTTTATAGATATAATAACTTGTCAAAACAATCTAACATGATTGTCAGAGCCATGTACTAGTTTCTGTTTTTAAATCTCGTTATTTGTTAAAATGAATTTGATGAAAGGGTACCTTCTGTAAGTTCTTTGGAGTCTGTATCTACGTAGCATCAAGTAATTGAGCAGCAACTTAAAACACTTCAATTAGTAACTTGTACTATGGTTTTAAACAAGTCATTAATAGATTAATCTGTTGAAGTCTTCATTTTCAACAACTTGTTATTAGTATTGACTGAATCATTTTATCAATACATATTCATCTTAATTCTAGGGAAAAAATTCATCTAGAAACTTTGTTTCTAGATAAAAGTTAGTGTAATGCCCACTTCTATGTATCTATTGAAAATACAGACATATACACACACACAGGTGAAATAATAAATAACAAGAGAATAACTTGTACTTCTATGGGACAATGTGACTGAGGAAAGCATGAGCAATATGAGCAAATGTTATGATTTGAGAGGAGATCATCACTGAGCAGATGCTGTCAGCAGAAAGAAATTTCAGATGAGAGTTGTACTATATGGTATAAAAGAGTATAGTTTCAGTTTCTACCCTTTTCAGAAGATTCCCTAAAGATCCATTTGATATGGATTAATGTGTTTTCTAAGGAAATATTCTGTTTTGTGCAGTGTGTGAAGTTGATGTAAGGAGTAAGACCAGCTGAAGTAATCATAGCATCTACCTTCATTTCAATTTCTGATTTTCCACAGGACTATTCATCAAGTTGTGATTCAAGAAGACCTTGAGCACATTATTCTTCTTGAATATCAAATATTCTTTACTGTGTGTTGTATGACTAGATTTTAGAAATCATGTCACCCATCATTTGCAGTGACTGGCACATTGTTAAGTATTCAATGTTACCTTGAATATGTATACATATAATGGACAAATAAATATGGCCTCATGTGGCAGTAAGAAATGGTTCATGTGGGAGTACAAGAAAAATAAAATTTAAAAGTCACAATGGAGGGACCCTGAATCCTGAAACAACTCTCCCTCTCCATAAAGATATCAGCTCAGAAACATTTTTCTTACTTTGCTAGACAAAGTAAATAAAAGTAATATGTAAATAATTGTGTAGAAATAACACAGAAAGGTTATTTTATTTTAATGTTGATAATAAGGTGCCTTTTCCACTCTCTTCCTCTACTTTTGTTTCTCTGAAGATGCTTCTGTTCAGAATTTCACTATGTAGTTCTTTTCTGTATGTAAATTTATTAAATTGAGCATAGTAGAGGATGCCTATATTCCCAGCACTTGGCAGACTAAGGATTGCAAATTTGATGACAGCCTGGGTTACACAGTGAGATTCTGTCACTTAAGAAACTGTGGTAAAGTTTTGCTTTTTTTTAAATTCTGTTTTTTTGTCTTGGATGATATTGGATTCATGTTTGGAACTCGGTTCCAAACAGCTTTGCTCTGCATGAGCCTTGTCTCACTTCCCCAGCAAGTATCAAACCAGTCTGTCTCACACCTTAGTTGAGAGGACCACTTGTACTTAGTTTCCACACTTTTCTCTGGTCTTGAGTCTCTGTCTAAATCTTGGCATCTAAGTATTTCCTTTCTTGAAAGCTTGGCTATACATTTAAAATTTTAATTTAATCAATTTATTCAGTATTGCTACTCATTTCATAAATGAAGGAGAAATTTCTGCACCAGCTCTGTTTGGCATCCTGAATTCTCAGTGCTTTATAATACGGTGTTTGCCTGAACCCCTCTGTGGAATCTGTTTTTATTGAAGTCAGCAAATAGATCTAAGGACAAAGAACATATGACTTATTTTCCCAGAGAGGTGGCTGACCCTTTTTTGGCATATGACATGTTAACTCTTTCTGACTTTCTGCACTTACAGGCATTTTCCCACTCAATTCAATCACTGGCTTGACTCTCTTACCTGCTATTCATGGGTAATTCAATGGCTTCGGCCTAAAATCTAATGATTTAAAACTTTTGCACTACCAGAGATTTCTCTCTTAAGATTCAGAATGAAGTGATCTGACTACTAGTTATCTGTTAGACAGCTCCACTTCAGCTATCATGATTCTTCTTATGGACGCTTTAAGTGGCACTACATCCTGTTAACTCAAGTGATTTCTCTTAGAATCACTAACCTCATTTTCCTCTCTCTTTCTTCCTGCATATTCAAGAAATAAATGTGTCATGTTAATTCTTTCCCCATCTAGTCTTATACTTCACCCATTTATTTCCATTGCCATTCATACTACTTAAAAATGGGCTATCTTCCTTCTCACCTTGATTTTTGGTGACATTGTTATTACCTATGTCCAGACCTCCAGTTTTGCCACTCCACATTCAAATAAACAGAATTTTATTGAGAATATTTCAATCACATTAGTTTTCTGCTTAAAATCTTTTATACATACTGCTACCTAAGCTTCAGATAGCTTTTCTCTCCCTCCTCCTCTTCATCTGAAGGACCCCCACTTACCATTTTATGCTTATGTTACCAATCATCCCAGGAGGTCTTCTAGCCCCCAAGACTGACTTTTCCCCCTTATGTATGTTTCCGTCACAATACTTACCACACCTGGTTTCTCCACAGATAACCTAATTAGATAGAAAACTGGAGTGAATCAGTATATATTCAGGGATATGTACACACCCTTGTTCATAGTGAGCATTTAATAAACTGTTATGTTTTAAAAGAAGAATACTATTGTCCACGTCTATAACATTGTATCCAAAGCCAATGTAATGTTGGCAAAAAACATTCCCTACTCCAAATATTGTCAAAAACATAGCTTTACTCACCTAGTTTATCATATCTGTGATAATTTAATGCAGATGTATTGTGGAGAGTGGAGAATGAGAAGCCTATGGGAACTTGAGATTTGTACAACTATGTCAAAAATCTGCAAGCTGAGTTGGCACGACCCCAACTGCAGAACAGGGCAAGGGCAAAATGCAGCACAGCTGCTTTTCCTAAGATGTTTGCATTCAGAGAGTAGTGATCGCAGGTTCCTCCTGTTCTGGATAACTACAATGTCATGCTCCTTCCCAGAACTGTTGCTCCACCTCCTTGTCTGCCACTGTGTATAATAAACTCACTGGAGGTAGAGGAGGTTGTGTCTCCATCAGAGCACCCAGCCCACCTGACCCCAGCTTTCTGCTTGTTTGGCTTCTGTCTTTGTCCTTTCTTAATCTTCCATTGCTCCCAGTTAGGTTAGTAGGACAAGCTCACACAGGTCACCAGAATGTATTTTGAAAGTAGTACAGATACATTAAATATTTTATTCTAAATTTGCGCTAGGGTTTATTATAGTTTCTCTCCAAGTGCTTGACGAGTTGGTTGACTGTATAAAAACAACATCTTCTGAGTGATCTTTTCTATGCACTTTAAAAATTTTCACCAAAATAATCATGCTGAACTTATAGACTGTGTCAAAGAGTAATACTTAAAATTATATGCTTTATTATGTAACTCTCCTACATAATTGAATAAAGTATTACTAATTTGAATGTGAAAGTGGGTATACCTTTTATTTCTAACTACTTTTAAGATATATATGACTTTACTTTCATGAATACTACAAGTGACTTCAGAGAGTAATGCTTTATCATAGAGAAATATTTAGAATTATCTTCAGAGATATTTCACATGGAAATATTAATTATTTACACATATTACTATGCCAACCAAATATCAAAGTATTATAAGTATGGATTATACAATTCTTTTACTTAGATCCTCAAATCAATGTAGTGATCGTTGATGGCCACTTCATATAAAAGGCACCAAAATAAAAGAACAAAATATTTTGTGTAAGTCTTATTAAAATATTTTCCTTAAAAATTGATTGCATATGATGCTTTAATGGTAGATTCATTTATTTATACATTTATCAAAACCCATAGACTATAATATACAACATAAGTAGTGGAACCTAATGTAAATGATGCTATTTAGTTAATAATAATATTTCAATATTGAATCATCAATTGTAACAAAGATATTATTCTAACTCAAAATGATAATAATTGGAAAAACTTGGGGGCAGAAGGAAATGAGCATATGGAAGCTCTACTTTCTGCTCAATTCTTCCATGAACCTAGCACTGCTCCAAAAATAGTCTTAATTAAAAATCACAAAAATCTATATTTAACTTGGAATCACAGGCATAAAAATGTTATCATTCATAAAACAGGGGTATAAATCATTTAATGTTATGTGAAAATTACCGAGAGTTTAGAATAAGATTCTAACTACCTAGAAGATGAATTCCCTGTGTTTTCACTCAGTCTTAGATCTGATACAGGAATGAGTCTAATAATGAAGAGAAAAGATCACAAATTAATTCAAAGTCTATTAAAAGATGTCAGGATATTAAGGTGATTTAGTTTCTCAGTTTTTGTTTATGTGTGTACTGTGTTTGTGTGTCATTTCTGTCTATATTCTGTGGTAGAATATCATCAATTGTTATGGACTAAATTGTATTTCTCCCAAATTCATATTTTGAAGTCCTAATCCCTAGTACTTTAGAATGCAACTTTATTTGGAGAGATAGGGCCTTAAAGAGGCAATTAAAGTTAAATAAAGTCTTTAGGGTGGGCTCTAACCCAATGCAACTGGTGTTCTCATAAGAATAAAATATTAGGATAAAGATATACAGAGGAAGGACAATGTGAAGACACCAGAAGAAAACAACTGTCTCCAAGCTAAGCAGAGTGGCCTTCAGAAGAAATAAACCTTGCTGACAGCTCGATCTTAGACTTGTAGCCTCCAGAATCATGAAAAGATAAATTTCTGCTATGTAATTTACCTTATTTATGGTTCTTTGTGATGGCAACTCTTGCAAACCAACACATACGTTTTGGATTCCAAAGTCAGTAATGGGCTCTCTCAATCACAGCATGGGTCTTTCAAGGAAAAAAGTCTTTGATTATTAATCTGTCATCTTAAAATTTGACACTTAAGAGGCTTATAATGAATATTTGCTAAATAGATGGATTCTTATTTTTTTTTACCACCTGTATTGCTCATGTTTTGGTAGTGTTGCAGACTTTAAGAAACATTTCAGCTAGGTTAGGCAGGAAAGATATAAAGAGAACAAAAAAGAAGAAAATATGAAGGAAAAGGTATTTGCAAGAAGGATACTGAGAAGTTTATTGACTATATCTTGAATATGTGAATAGAACCAGGGATGGTAGAGCTACCAGTTATTCAGGGCACATTCTGTGTTTCAGGGTTCTATTCTTTCCTTTTCCTATTCTGCCTCCTCTTCCTCTTAGTTATTCTTTCTCCCTCTTCTCTTCAGTGGATAGTTCATCATACTTTGATGCTTCAACATGTACATGTACACAGCCCTCTAGTATTTACTTATGCAATCAGTCCACATTTAGTCCCTTGACTTAGTACTGATTTTAAGCATCTAGGAAATAGAAAATGTTAAACCCAGAATTTTCCTGATAAAAGTGATTGTTGTCAGGGACATAGGGTCACAAAAGAATGTGTTTTCTCTGAGCAATGCTGCTGTGGTCAGTTTGGATAACCCTTCAAAATATTTGGACATCAACATTAAAAGTACAACATAATTAGCAATCACACAAAAATTATGTGCTTAGTGCAAGTCTAACAAAACATGCACAGGGCTTGTATGCTGAAAACTACAAAAGACTGATGAAAAAATTCAAAGGTCTAAATGAGTAGAAAGATATACAATATTCATAGATTGAAAGACTTAACATGTATATTCTCAAATTGATATACATGTAGTCTTCAATTGCAAGATTTTTGGTAAGTATAGACAAGATTATTCTGAGTCATACAGAAAAATAAAGGAACTATTTTTTCTTAAAGACTGGGTATATAGCTCATTGGTAGAGTTGTTGCCTAGCATACAGAGAGCTCTAGGTTCAGTTCTAAGCACCACACACACACACACATGCACACACACACAAGAATACTTGAAATTTTTCAAAAATAACAATAAAGTCAGACGAATTAGTCATGAAGACTGTTCTTATGACTAAAGATATTGGAGGAGGAATAAATAACTGCATCAACAGAAGAGAGAACCCACAAAAATACTCAGTTCATTTCTGATAGGGAACATTGTATAAAGTATAAAAGCAATTCAATGGAAGAAAGATTATCTTCCAACAAATGGTTCTACATTAAGTTGTCACCGTGAGTCAAAACAAAAGCACCAGCCTAATTTACCTCTCACAAAAATTAAATACAAAACAATAAAAACTTTGTAAAAATTAGAGAAAAGCTTTGGAATCTAGAACTAGGGAAAATGTTCTTATTTTGATACCAAAGTATGATTCATAAAAGGAAAATTTGATATTCTGAACTTCATCTATGTTTAAAAAGTTGCCCTTTGAATGATTCTGTTAAGAGATAGAAAAACAAATTATAGACTGGGAAAAGTTATTTAAAAATTCAACAAAGGAATATCATCTAAAATACATAAAAAATATTGCAAACTCAGCAGTAAAACCAATGTCAGGCACCATTGACTCATGCCTTTAATCCTAGTTACTCAGGAGGCAGAGATCAGGAGGATCGCTGTTAGAAGCCAGCCCAGGCAAATAGTTCACAAGACCCTAATGCAAAAAAGATTTTTTTTTCATCACAAAAAGTGCTATCAGAGTGGCTCAAGGTATAGGCCCTGAGTGCAAGCTCCAGTACCACAAAAAAACAAAACAACAAAAAACACACATCAAATTAGAAAAAGAGAATATACAGATGACAAATACACACATAAAAAATGTTTGATATGATTACCCATTGGGGCATGCAAATTAAAGCCACAATGAAATATCACTATGTAACTATTGAAATTATTAAAAAAATAGTAATGCCAAATATTTTTGAGCATATAGTGGAACTGTATTTTTCATACTTTGGTGGGAAAATTATAAATTACTGCAGACACTGGAAAAGTTTGGCCATTTATTTAAAAACTAAGTATGTGAGTATTATACTATTTATTTTGAACACTTACTATGTGTCAGTCATTGTGCTAGTCCTTGAGGGTCCACTGAGGGACAAATATGAATGAGAGAGCCCCTGCCTAAAAGAAACTTACAGTCTGAGGAGGAGAGATAGGTTAATAGATAATTTCAATATAATATTATTGTGACACTATTAGAAGTTGAGTTGATCCAAAGGCAGAAATGGCTAAAAGTGGTAGAAAATTAAAAATAAAATACTCAACCACCATTATTATTGGCTATTATCTTGAGAGTTATGAAGTTGTAATTAACTTAGTAAATCAGAGCTATGAATTTTGGTATTCAAATTCAGTCAAAAATGGGCCAATATTTTTTTGTCTGGAGTTGCATTTTAACTGATGGGTACTAAAGAATTCCTTATGCCAGCTGAATAGATATGGTAGAAAATGAAGTGCATGAGTATCTACCCAAATAGATTTTTGGTTCTATCGTTTCTATCCATGGACCTGAGAAATGCAAACGAATGGTGAGGATTCAGTAGATATTTATGAGTGGTATCTTTTAGATAGTTGTAGTACATAACAAAATTAATACTATTAACCTATGTGTACTATAACTAAGACCACTTCCAAACTATATGTAGCTCATCAATTCTTAATGTGCTTTTGACAGAATATTAAAATAATTAAGCCTTTTATAGGGTTCTGTCATTTATTTATTTTAAATAATTTTCATTTTTAACTGATACATAAAAATATACACATTTATGGGGCACCATGTGTTATTTTGATATTTATACACTGTGTGAAGTTCAAATCTGGGTAAACACGTTCTCAAAGTTTTATAATTTCTTTATGGTCTAAACATTCTAAATCACTTCTTCCAGATTTTTACTTATTTATTTATTTTGATAATCACTAACATTTTTGTGAGACTTTTCCAAGCACTTTATTTGTAGTAACACACTTCATCCTTACAATGAACATTTATTACAGTAACGTCCAGAAACGCAAAGGCACGGAGAAGTTAACTAATTTAGTTAAATTTTAATTTGGTAAGGAATATACAGAGGTAAGGTTTAGATCCTGGCAGTGTGATCAAAAACCATATTCTAAGTCACTATGTTCTAATATTATTGCAGAGTATTTAAGGTTTATTTGGAGATGCCATTAAAATAAAACCTTATATGATATAATTTGCATATCCTATGGGTTCAGCTGGACATGACTGTAGTCATCTTGAGTCATAATTGCCATGATTACCTCCTGAGTAACCCTTAATGGTTTTTTCCTTCATAAGTTTCTAGCAAGCCATAAGAAGACAAACCCATCAAATTCATGCAGCAGTGTTTAGAACTAGATCCTGACTACTGGGATGAACTTGACTCTTAGATATTAAGATAAATCAGGTATACTCCAGTCAAAATGAAATCCCTTTTGCTCTAAATATAAATCTATTCCTCTTTCTGACCCAAACTGGAGGAAACCAACTGGGCTTGCTGATGTCTAGGAATATACCTCTATCAGTAAGATCATGCAGAACTTTTTACTTATAATGACTTCCGATTCTATCAGCATCTCAAATGATAGGACTTCATTATATTTTATGGCCGAATAGTATTCCACTGTGTACATGCACCACACTTTCTTTATCCATTCATCTGTTGAGGGACACTGAAGTTGTTTTTATTTGTTGGCTATTGTAAATAGTGCCATAAGAAAAACACAAGTGCAGATATCTCTTTGCCTTACTGATTTCCTTTCCTTTGGAAAGGCAAATGACAAACATAAATCCAATAATATCAATAATTGCATTAAAGTTAAATGGATTAAGTAACAATTTATGTTTAAATAGGTTGAAAATAGAGGGATGAAAAATATGCTATAACATAGCAATGATAAGAGCAAAATTTTCTGTGTTACTATCAGACAAAATAGGTGTTAAGAAAATATTACTGGAAAGAATGTCATTTCATAATTATAAAAGGTCAATATATAAGGAAGATGTAACAATTATAAATGCTATATATCATAATACATGAAACAAAAAGTGATGGAAGAAATAGACTACTCAATAATAATAGAGATTTCAATATCCACATGTCAGTCATGAAAAGTGCAACTAGAGAGAGAATTCAGCAAGGATAGAGAGGCTGAACAACACTCTAACTAATGTGACATATTTGACATCCATAAAATGATCCACTCCAACAGCAGAAGAACACATATCTTCTCAAGCACACATGAAAGTCTCCAGACTATATGCTGTGCTACAAAACAAGCCTCAATAAATTTAAAAGGATTGAAAAAGTCACCCAAGACACAATAATAAAAACCAAAGTCAAAACAACATAACAAAACTTCCCTCTCAAAAGGAGTCTGTAAGCCAACAGTCCATCATCCATTAAATCATGTAATGATCAGAAAAAAAGGAGAAACAATTGAGGCATAAATTCACCCTAGATAATGTTTTTGATCATGAAGAGTCAGCTCAACAGTTAAAATGTGTTTATTATGATTAGTCAAAGGTCTGTACTACTATCAATTCAAAGTGCATCAAAGATCTTATTATAAGACATGAAATGGTGAAACTACTCCAGAAAAAATAGGAAATACACTGGATCAAATAGGTATAGATAATAACATTATAAATAGAACTCCAGCAGCCCAGAATTAAGAGAAAGGATTGACAAATGAGACTGTATGAAACGATAAAGCTTCTGCACAGCAGAGGAAACAGTCACAAGCCAAAGAGACTGCCTAAAGAATGGAGAAGATCTGCCAGCTCTACATCCAGCAGATGTTAATAACCATAATGTAGAGGGAACTCAAAACTAACTACACAAAGAATCAACAGCCCAGTGAATAAATGGGCAAATGAACTGAATAGACAGTTCTCAAAAGAAGAAATACAAATGGTCAAGGAGCACATGAAATAATGCTCAACATCCTTGGTCATAAAGGAAATACAAATTTAATGACATTGAGATTCCACCTCATCCCAGTCAAAATGGCCATCATCAATAACACAAACAACAAATGCTAGTGAGGATGTGGGGAGAAAGGAACACTTCTGCACTGCTGATGGGAATGTAAATTAGTCCAACCTCTATGGAAAGCAGTATTGAGGTTCCTCAAAAACTAAAAATAGATATATCATACAATCCAGCAATGCCATTCCTTGGCATATACCTGAAAATGGGCTCCAGAATGCAGCAGAGCCATTTGCACACCCATGTTTATTATAGTTCTCATCACAATTGCCAAGCTTTGCAAAAACCCAGCAGCCCACAACTGATGAGTATATTGAGGAAATGTGGTATACATACACAATGGAGTATTATTTAAACATAAAGAAGAATGAAACTATGTTATTTGCAGGTAAATGGATGGAACTGGAGAACATGTTAAGTGATATAAGCCAGGCTCAATAGGTCAAAGGTTGCATGTTTTCCCTCATATGTGGAAGCTAGACCTATAAGATAAATGTGCACAAAAATACATATATGATCTTATATATGAGATCATATATAAGAGAGAGCGAGAACACCATTGTGTTAGTGGGTCTATCTAAGGGGGATCACAGGAAGGTGGGAGAGGAAAAGAGAATGTTAGGAAATAGAAATTTTTGAAACATTATATCTGTGCTTGAAGACAATATAATGTAGTGCACTCTAAGCTATTAAATACTACGGGAGCAGGGTGACAGAGGAGAATAAGTAACAGGGGTAGTTAATCTGAAATACCAAGGCAAAGCTCCCTTGAACTATCAGTACACACTTAAAAAGGGAAGCAAAACAGGTTCTGTTGGGAGTCGTACCAGTGAGAAGGGAAAGGACATAAAGAAAGGGTGAAGGGGGGTAAATATGGTGGATGTATTTTTGTCTTCAAATATGAAAATAGAATATGTATTTGATACAGTGTAAGAACATTTGTAAATGCCACAATGTACTCCCACCCAGCACAACAATAAAAATGCAATATAATAATGAAAACTTAAAATTCTTCTAAGAAGCAGGGAGAGGGAGTGAGGGAGAGGATGGAAGGGGTGAATCTAAGATATTTGTAAGCACATATGTAAATATCACAATGTGCTACCTAATATTACATACTAATAAAAATAAAATGTACATTATAATGTAAGAAAAAACTAGTCAAAGGTAGCATAAAGGAATGACACTATTAAAAAGTAATAAAATGTATAGCAAAATAGACAAACAATCTAGAACAGGTAGAAATAAAACCGTGATTGTTTTCTAACTTTTTGGAAAGTATAACTATTGAAGTATAAACTAAGATATTGTCAAGGGGATTGATAAATTATGACTGATTCAGTAAAATGTAGTTGCTTCCATTTTTCTGCTTTTCTATTCCAGTAGAATCACATTTTGTCTACTTCTTAATCATCCATTCTCTTATTCAACAAATGGTAGTAAGCATGTAGTAGACAGGCAATTTTTTAGAAGCAGGGAATAAAGAAGCAGGCAAGACAGATAAACTACCATGGAGCTTATATTCTAGTGGAAGAAACACACATTAATTAAAGAAAAAGAGAGTTTCATTGGGCTGGGGAGGTGCCTCAAGTGATAGAGCACCTGCTTAGCAAGTGTGAGGTCCTGAGTTCAAACCCCAGTACCACCCAAAACAAAGATAGTTTCATCTTGTAATAAGTGATATAAAAGAAATAGCACTTCCCTCTTCAGTTTAATATGATTTCTGACTACACAGAAAGCAGTCTGAGAAGCTTATCTGGATCCACAAGTCAAGATTTGTTCAAAGCGATTCAGCAGGGAAGTTCCCAATAGCCCATAATGGTGTGGACAGCTCTAGGTTCTGGCTGGAAGGGTTAAATCACTAGGTAGTTAAAATGCCAGTGCACCAATAGTGTTAACCAGAATTACAGTTATTAAAACCGGTGTAATAATATAAAAGTATAGGGCATAGCAGCTGCTTTATATCATATCTGTAAAATATTTTCTTAATACCCAGTACAGGTGGAGAATTAATTGAAGAGACAAGAAAATTCAAAGAGGAGGTATGAAAAAAGGACAGAGACAATATTTGACTAGGCTGGTTTCCTTTCCTCTTTATTTTCCTCATGTTGTGAAAACTAATCTAAGACCACATATTTTAAGAATGGCATATTTCTAAGTTTATTGTACTGTACCTTACATACAATGAGTTATTTTTCTTACTTTGGAATGTCTCAAATGTTAAAGCCACATACTCTAACAAGATTGTTTTTAGAAAGTTTGTTTTAGGAAAATAAAAAGCCAAAGCTCCTTTATTTTTCAGTATTCATTAGCTGCATTTCCAACCAATTCGGCAAAATAATGATTTTTAAAGGTCATTAAAATAACTTTATATCCCAGTTTACTAGCCAAAATTAATGAAGTTTGAACTAAATTTAAAACTTCCCAAGATTTAGGTCTAACTCCAATCCAAAGTAAATATTATTGTTCAGTTTACTCTCAAGGTAGTGAATTATTCCACATTTATCATAAAACATGTTAATTACCTCAATAAATATTGCAATAATAGACAAAAATAGGGATTTTAGAGGAATGGACTTATTTTAGGAAAAATGTCCATGTTTGTTAAAATGATGAACTTTTCATACCACCTCCTAAATGACAAGAGCATATTTTTCCCTTTGATAAGGTTTTCAGTAGCCTTGAGAGCAGTGGGATAAAACAGCCAAACATGATAACTAATGTCTAACCCAGAGCAGTCACCTTTACTCAATGGTCATTATCAGCCTCTAGAGAAATTCTGGTATTGATGAAAATCATTGCAAGGAAATAACTTTCTCAAAAGGACATCATTCACATGGTTTCTGCATCTCATCTCCTAACAGATCTGATAAATACAGCAGTAGGAGAGCATAACTTGATACTGAGAAAAATAACACTAGTTTTAGTTCATGTGGAATGGCTATCATTTCAAGCTTAGACCAGTAGACAGAGAGCAGCAGGGAGGGCATCTGTGGTGTGAGGGCTGTGCATACATTGTCCTAAGGAACCAAGGGCAGCTAGTCACAGATCATTCCGGGCCAAAACACAGGATTAGGGTTAACCAGCTTGAGTTCTTTGACTGACTGCATTGTTGTGGGACTTTAGAGAAATCCCCTAGCAGCTTGCTCATCAAGCACACTAAATTAGGGTCTATAGCACCATACCTTCTGAACCCACTGAATTAGTGGGAAGATAAAGCATGATAATCCCAGGACAGATTTAAAACTTCCACAGGAATGAAGCCTAGCTACACAAACAGGTGGGTTCTATAAGGTTTTACAGAATCAGTAAAGAATCTTTCCCAACTTCATATTTACCATCTACAGATGCATGTCATTTGCAAGTCCCTTTTCTGCTACATCATTAGCTATCAGTATAACTCTAAAAAAGAATTGTGCCTCAAATAAGAAGTAAATAGCCAATCTTGGGGGGAAAGAATGGCTATTAGCACACACAAAATTTGAGAGATAATCACTTCACTGTAAGAAATTCAACATATACAGACACTGATGAGTTCCTGCCACAAACTTGTGCTCTTCCCAAAACCTTTAGAATGGGAGTGTTGCACACCTGAAAGTCCTTATCTGTGCTATCTCCAGACCTCATCCAGAGCTGCCTCCACCACTGCCAATTTGTGTGTGTGTCTCCAGGTGTGCCTGCCTTGTTCATTAAATAGAAAAGACTCATGAATCAACTCTTGTCAGCTCACCATGTAGAAAAGGTGACAGTGAAGTTATTTTATTTTAATGAAACAGTCAAGGTCTTCTGGGTCTAGTATTTGGCTCAGTGTCTCAATTTTCAAATCTATTCATTTTCTCTCACCTCTCATTCCTAGCTTCCACTGTCCGCAGATGAATTTCTATAAGAATGATAAGTTCATAGAAAGCCCTCCTGATGAGCTACATCTGGGAGCCTCCTTCCAAAATTCGAACAATTTTTGTCACAGAAAAGTGTTTCAGGAAAACTCTTTTGTGTGCAGGGGTTTTCTTTGTTGTTGTTTTGCTTAGTTTTCTAAGTAACATTTCAAGAATAGATTGAAATTAGTGCCATTCAATCTAAGGTCTATGCAGTGGAAAGTATCAACGATACCCTTTGAGAATTGTTTACTTACTCTTTACCAAAACTGCTTCCATTTCAGCCATGAAATATAAATTTTAACTGTGATTTACATAGACAGAACATTTTTGTCTTAGCTCTACTACCCATTATATTCCTGACTTAAAAAAATTGCAGGGCTAGAGATGTGGCTTAAGTGGTAGAGCACCTGCCTAGCAAGCTTTAGGCCCTAATTTCAAATCCCAGTACCTCCTAAAAAGAAAAAATATCCCCCCAAAACTCTAGAGTCAATATTATGACTGGGCACTGGTGGCTTAGGCCTGTAATCCTAGCTACTCAGGAGGCTGAGATCAAGAGGATCATGGTTCAAGGCCACTCTGGGCAAATAGATCATGAGGCTCCCATCTTCAAAATAACCAGAGCAAAATTTGGAGGTGTGGCTCAAGTACTAGAGTGCCTGCTTTTCAAGCATGAAGCCCTAAGTTCAAACCCCAGTCCCACAAAAGTAAGTCACATTGACTTATATTCATATTCTACTTTAAGATCAAGATACATTTCCAGTGGCTTGCAGAGTAAAGTACTATTTCATATTCAAGATACCTCTTGATCTGTCCCAAGCTAAATTTTCATGCTCTTAAAGCTTCCTATTTCCCATGCCTCCTTCATCTCTCAAACCCACTGCATGGAGTTAACTCCAAATTTTATTGAAACATTCTGACCTTGGGCAGGACTATAGCTCAGTAATAGAGTTTTTGCTTAGGATGTATGAAAATGTCCTCTTCTTTCATTCTGTTTATTAAATTCCTCCACCCTCAAAGCTCAGCTGAAAGGGATTTTCTCCACAAAACCTATCCAAGCATCACTAGTTGTAATTGGTCTTACTTTCCTCTCTACTACCATGATATTTTTGTGTACATCTCCTATGACGGTGCTTTGGATCTAGATAATGATGTGTTTGATGGTCTTAGACAGTTGGATGCATGATTTTTAAACCAAGAGACTCTTCTTGTTTACATTTGCTCTATTTATATAGAACACAGTCTTGAATATTTATACAGCACAAATTGCCAAAAGGAGACCTTTCCACAGGTGAGGGATGAATTCATCAGAGTTCAAAAGTGTCCATTCTGATATTATGTGATGACCAACAGAACATTTTGCTCTGTCTTATCTTACACTACCACAGTCTGTTTGACTAACAGTAGTAGAGAAGGCAGAACTGTGAGGTAAATGCAGCCAGAAACATATATATTGTCAAAGAGTATTATAAATAATTTTTGACTATGTTTGTTTGAAGGCTATTTGTCCACAGCTTCATCTTCTGAAAAGAAGCAGGTTCTATAGCACTCAAGGTAATTGTCTCTCTCCTAGGTGGCATTTTTATGCATGACCACAAAATGGTGGTTTAGCTATATTTTTCTTTATTTTGGTCTTCTAAGCTGACACTTCAAATTTAGAATGGATGAAAAAATCCTAGAGTATATAAAATAAGCCAAGGTCAGTGCTTCTGTGCAAGAACATTTCCAGCAAGATCAACTCTGTTGATCTTAAGGGATAGTTGATTTTAAGGGATCACTTCACAGCAGAGCAGTTACTTCCAGCTCTCAGATGCTAAGAGAAGATACTTGGAGAAAACAGTGAGATGCCATCAGCAAAAGAATAGATGGGGCAAGCACCACATGACCTTCTTCCACTATTTCTCCTTCCACCAGAACAATGTAAAAGTCAATAGGGAGCATAGTTTGAAAGATATTAATAAAATGTGTTTTACATTTTGTTTTTATGCTGATGATATTCTGTCCATCAGAGATATCAATTAGTCTTGCAACAGGGAGGCACATGGGGGTAATGGATTAGCATTGTCACAGGTGGACAGCAGAGAGAAAGAGACTATTTTGCTTCAGACATTCAAAATAGGATTTATAGTAAGATAATGGCCTGGCAAGCCAGACTTTTCAGAGTATTTCTTTCTTACCTGTTTCTACTCCACTGGCATATCAATAACCAGCCATGCCAACTAGAAGACCAGGTAAATCCTCATCAGACTAGAAGAAGATGGTAGAAATTCCCAGTGGACCATGGAACACTTGGGGAATAGTGAAAGGCAGAGCAGATTAAAGAGTGTATGCCAATACCCACCTCTGATGATGTATTTAAACATCAAGGGTTTTTTGTGGGGGCGGGGCAGTGAGAGAAAAAAGCTTTTGTGTGCATCATGTTTGGTAATATAGAAGGAATTTTCTCTTCAATTGTCCCTCACCTTGGCCTATCTAGGAAGTGACCCGATCAAATGTATTTTGTAGGATAAAACCACATGGAAAAATCTGGGCCAGAGTTTAATGTTTCATGTAGCCATTGGATCCTATGCATCATGAGAAGGGCCCAGAGAGTTCTGTTAAGCCTTTAGAGGGTCATAGCAATATGGAAGTCAGTGATCCCAGTACTTGGTGACAGAAGAACTGATCTGACAGTGCAATTGGGAACTGACTGCTAGGCTGTGAACTCAATGAAGACATGACACTTGTGAGAGCCAAGGTGATAACAAGTCAATGTATGGACGAGTAGGAGGAAGACAGAGGCCCTTTAGGAATCAAACCAGGTTTAAATGCCAGCTAGGCAAGCAGCAACAATGTGGACAAAGTCATTGTTGCAAAGACCATAGGAACCCCGGTGCAGCACAAGAGTACCCTGCACACAGGGGCCTCCTCATGGCCGTGAAGGTGTGGTGAGAAACACTGACTAGTCATCGGCTGGCAACATGAAAGAAGGAAATACATGAAGGTGATAAATATCATTAAAAATTAATTTTTTAACCCATACTAATTGCAAATCATTTATAAGGACTAAATTATTAGATAGGGATTACTATGTTAGCATTACAATGCTTAAATTATATATTGAGACTAAAATGCTTTTTTTCTATCCAGATCATTGGAGTTCTTCACAATGATCATGTGATTTAAGGGACTAAATAAGGAATTTGCATTTCCTAATTTATTAGACGGTGTCCAACACAAGGAGAAATGTGGCTTTTGCCTTTCTTAGTCTACTGACTTTAGGGTCAAGTGATCTAAATTCCTGGGTGAGTGATCCCTGTTTCTGATACCTCCAGTAGTCTGGAGCTGGGTGATGGATCTAAGATGACAACATTCTAAGATCACAGCAGCTCATCTTTCTTTTTAATTTTATCTTTATGTTTCACTTTCTTCCTCTACCATTTCCCTCATTTTTCATTGTTCATTTTTCCTCTTTTCTTGGAGCTATTTCATGCCATTACAGCTTTAATTTCAAAAGTGCTATTCAATGATAAATAAAATAAAAAGCAGCACTTTTTTTAAATCACTAGTGTTATACATCCTGCCATATTTTAACATATGAAAGCAAATGCACTTAAAAAGTAGAATTTGAATGATGCAAATACAACTTAATTACATAATTTACTTACACATGAAATAACCATTTCATCAATATGTTAGCTCAGAGAATAACATCACTTTTAGTTAAGCTTCATAAATGCATCTGTTCCACGTAGTTAGTGGCCAAATAAAGTTCTTTGAAATCTAAACTACTTTAGAAAGGCTTTATATTTTAGTTTACACACTGAAAATACCCACTACAGTTTATGGTAAAATGTTAACAGATGGCTGAAATAAAACACTATGCAATGTTCATTTTGTCATGCATGGTCTGTCATGGGTAGTGTGTTTTTATCTAACAATCTTTCAAGACAGGCCTTTAAGACAGATGCACACTAAATCCAACAATAAGATCCACATGTATGGAAAACATATAGGATCACTGCTCTGGTTATAGCCATCACCTGAGGGCTGATTGAAACATTATAAAAATAAAAGTCACAACAGGCCAAAAAAGTTTGCTGTCTTCCTTTCCTTTTGGAATCTTTTCAAGTTTCATTTTCTTTGTCTGGAAATGATCCATAAACTTTTACTTCTTCAGTTCATTTCATTGACATTTCAATATTTATTTTGTCTATACATCTCATTTTGGATATTTTGGGTATGATTCAACTGTGTTATATAAAATCTATCATTTGTATATTGTGTACATACATATGTACACATTTTATAGAGATGGAATTAATATAAAAATTTTATGCCCATATCATTCTACATAATCAGAAGGATAATAGAAACCAAGTATATAATTAACAAAATGGACGCTCCAATGTTATACTACAATCATAAGGTAAGGCTCTCAAGGCAGTGACCAAAATGACCATACACAAAAGGAAGAGAATGTACAAGGATCCACATTTTTTGTTTGTTTTTTTTTTTTTGCTTAAGATGTGACATGCGGTGGAATTTAATCTCTGGATCTCAATTAGAAGATAGTGATTCCTATATGATTAAATTCCTATAAATCTATGAATCCTTTAAAATAATTTCTAAATTTCATGGGCAAGGGTTATTAGTCAATTCCAATCCACATTTCCGTTGCCTAATACCCAAACATGCTCATATTTACACTCTTTTGTATCAGTTAGGATGATGCCACAGTCATGATCTTTGCCTGGGGAAATATCTGATTTTTGCAAAGAAAAAGAGAAGAAAGTGGTAAGCCTAAAACAACCAGTATTGTGACATACACACATAGTTTTTGCTGTAGTTCAACTTTGGAAAAAAAGATAATTTCTTGTACTGTAATTATTAAATTGTCATTCTGTGATTATTTTGAAATTGGCAGGTTTTTAGTTTTTTTCATCTGACTGGATAACCTTGAGTCACTGTTTATATTTCTCAAGTACAGGTACACATTTCATTGGTACCATGCAAATATGCCTCAAGTTTGCTACTTAATCTTCATCCAAAAGCTCCATCCTGTACTTCCAACTTCAAGTTCATTAACTTTCACACAGATGTATGTCTAATTTACAGATGATCCTGCTTATCTCATGTACAGGTTTGATCTTTTGCTAGAGTCTGTCTGACTCAGAGATGTCTATAGGCATAATTCTGGCCAACTAATAGCATTTGTTCCAAAATATACCAACTAATAGAGACAAAAATGCTCAGAGAATCCACTGCACAGGAGGGAAAATGTTAGTATATGAATTGGTTCTCTTAAAAATACCATATAATTTTTTTGCCTAAAAATACCATATAATTTTAACTGATGTTGATAATTACCTAAAGTGAGTCTCATAGTGCATTAAAGATTGCCCAGCTGTATTCATTAACATAAAGAAGAAATGTCATTAGGAAAAAATGCCATTTTTAAGAAATGTCCAAAATAGTTTCTATTTCTTTACATAAGGATACCTGCTTATAAACAACATTTGTTTATTTTCAAATCCTTTCAAAGTAAATGATTCTAAATATCTTCTAAAAGTAAAATAGGGACAAGTTGTTTTACACGCATGAAAAGAAACACAATGGCAAGAATGTGACATTTCTGTGAGTGGTAGAGTTATAATTTACTCAGATTTTTGACCTTGTGCCACATTACTTTAATTCTTAATGTCATGATTCTTAAATTAGTTTATTATGATTCTATTTCTGAATAATTAAATACATTTTCTCCTGTGGATCATTGGTTAAGTAAACATTTGATGTGTACCTAGTATTTGAATGGCACAGTTTCTTCCTAAATTATGGACATCTATTTTCATTGTCTTTCCCTCTGTCCAGAGTTCCCATAAGAAAGTAAAAGGCTATTTCCAAATCTCGTTACTCTTTCTACCATGTCTAGATTCTGATCACATTATGTATTTTACTGTAATTTTCTCTTCAGAATATTCATAGATTCATTCATATAGGGTACATCAATGCTCTTAGTTTCCTAAACCCTAGCCCAAGGACTACTAATGTCCTGAGAAATGCTAACAAGTGTTTCATAAAAACTTTGAAAAAGAAATTGTGAACAAATAATATTAGAAAGGTTAAAGAATTATTGACAGGACTACTAGAAGCTTTTATATGGTATGGCTTTCCAAAAGACCAGTCAAATATACAGGTTTCCCAAAATTATTTGACATGAGAATTCTTTTTATGAGAAATATGTAAGTACTCTAGATTTCTGCAGTTCACCTTTTGGGAAAACTGCTGATAGTGTCTGATCCACTTGTTAGTTTGACAATTCTCTTTTCTCTAGGGAACCACCATGTTTTAAAACATTACGTGCTGAACACTGTGACTTCATTGGATATTATATCAAATTCAATTCAGTTTTGGAACTCTTTGTGGGTTCCTTCTCTGTTTTCTTTAAGCACACACCCAAAGGAAAATGTTTCATATTGATATTTCATATTTAAAGAACATAGAATTTTGGGTACAACAGATTTTTTTCCAAGTGTGAGGTTTTTTATCTGTAAAATGAGGATAATGATATCTCCATTGAAATTTCATGAGGGTTAAAGAAAATAATATTATACATTTGTTGGTCTCATGCCTGCAGAATTAGCAAATGTGGTTGAGAAAAACCCTTAACTTTTCTATTCTTCTCTCTGTTTAATCCAGCAATATTATTCCTTTTTCTATTAAGCCTTCCAATCCAGGTCCTGATTCTTCTTTTTTTCAGTACTGGGCTTTAAAACTCAGGGCCTTGTGCTTGCTAGGCAGGTGCTCTACCACTTGAACCACTCCACAGCCCTTTTCGTGTTGGTTATTTTTGAGATAGGGTTTTGCTTTGTACCTGGGACGACCTGGACAGCAATTCTATTTGTGCTTCCTCTGGTAGTTGGGATGTCAGGCATGTGACACCGCCTCCAGTCATTGGTTGAGATGATGTCTTATTAACTTTTTGCTAGGCTTGGCCTGGATCCTCCCAATCTTCACTGCCCAAGTGGCTAGGCTGCAGCCCCTGCAACTTTCAGACCTAAACATCCTTGAAGTAGTTGCTTTTGGTTCCTTTTACACCCAGGACTCAGGTGTGGCTGTGAGTGTCAGCTGCTGATGGTTCTCACCCATAACTTTCTTCTGTGGTAGCTATCGGCCACCGGAGTCACCAAGAGATGCCTGTGAGGTTACACGTTCTTCTTTCCCCTGTATGATCCAGGCTATGGATAAAACATGGCTGATGTGGTATATAAAATTCACTCCCTGTTTCTGTTGGAACAACTAAAATTTATCCTCTAAAGCTTCCAATGGGAATAAGCTGAAGTAAGACTTCTTTTAAAACCAGGGCTTTCTCTGGCTCCCCAAACCCCTCTGCCCTATTCTGCTTTCCTATTATCCCTGTAGGTTTCTTGAGGGTTCAGCTCTCATCTCAAATTTTTCCTTCTTTTGAACATAATGAAACTGTATCTTCTCTTCTCCAACTGACATCATTTTTATTAGAAATAAGTAATCATTTAGTAGTTTACTATGCCCAAGATTTTATGCCAACTTTTAGGACTTAGGAGACTCAGAAAACTCAGTTTCTCCTGCGAGAAGCATATGGCTTTAAGAACTGAGGACTCTCCCTTTTCCACTTTTACTGTCAGTGCAATCCATGATTCTCCTTGCTTGCTCATCAAATCTCTTGGCATGTAAAGCATGAAATTCCTGTTTCTACATCACTCTATAATTGGGTCAACTACAGAGGGCTTGGTCTTTCATCATACAGCTCATTTTCTGCATGACTCCGCCATCTCCTACTTGTGGGGATGACTCAGAGAACCTTTATCCACTGCATAGGATGCCAAATTACTCATAGTTCCAGTGGTACTCGAAGATAACCATAACTTGGAAAAGTTACAAATGAAAAGTCCTTTATTCACTACTAGTAAATGTAGAATTTCTTAACATCTTCTGAAATAATTCTTAAGGATAATCAAACACTGAAGCAAATTCTATGGATCTATTGTTTCATAAGTATGCATTGCCTCCAGTCTGTTGACCTTTGTCAGACATAGGATACACTACACACAAATTCACTCATTCATTAAGCCATGTGTTTATTGGACATCTATTATGTATTAAGAATGATTTTTAAGTATTTAAATTAGGACTCTCTACTCTAATGGAGGGGAAAATTAGATGTATTCCTATTCAGCTTTTCTTAGCCAGATTTCAATACTTCCAGAGGTCAAACTAGGAAATGCACCAGGGTACAGGAAATGCGAAGAGCCAGGGATCCTTACCCTCTTGGAGAGACCTGGTCAGGTAAAAGGTATTCACCTGTTCACCTCCATCTGACACTTGTGATTGGGAGTCATCTCTTGCAGAGTTGAAGTCAGTTTTCTGGTCCAGTAGCCCCCTCCCCACACTGGATAATTGCTGGGGTCTCAGACACCACAAACTGACTAAAGGACAACTTTCAGGGCTGAGGATCTGGAGCTTGGACAGAGAATCCTTCTCCTCAGTGTATTCCAGATATACTCCAACTTTCCCTAAAGGGAAAACCTTCAAGTCATTATTTTAATATGCTTCCTCATACAGACCTTATTTGGATCATTGGAAACAGCCTCTGGGATTTCACAACACTTTTTAAAAAAAAATTTTTTCTTAAGGATGACAGAATAGTGATTTTTAAATCTCCATTCAGAGAAAATAAATGTTTTGTTCTTGCTTGCTATGTACCCTCTTTTAGAACAGAAGAATGTTTGGTCAACACAGCTATAAATGAAAAGAATGAATAAATGATTCTTAAATTTAAGAAATGAAGCAAGTTGTATTTCTCTCAGTGGATCACCTTACCAACCTTTTTTTTTTTTTTTTTTTTTTTTTGGTGGGATACCTAGCAACAGCAAGAATGATCCTTTATGTGCATGTGAGAAATTGGATTTCAACCGACTTCAATGATACCATTGGATCTGTATCAGATAAATTTTTTGGACAGCGAGTCACAGGTACATTAAAGCAATTGTCTAAACTCACATATCTAGTAATTCAAGTAGTTTTCTAGGTCTAACCCAAGTCTTTGGATTGTTGGTCCAATGCTTTACATAGTGAATCTACATGACCTGTGGCATCATCTTCTTGGCCCTGACTCACCTAAGTCATTGTGCCTCCCTTATGCCAATGCTCTTTCATATCTATTTATAATTGAGAGTATAATTCTCTCTTCTTTACTACTAATGTGAATTGCTCCTAGGTTCATTGAAGCAAGGACTACACCACCAATTTCCTTTAAAAAATATATGCACAAGGTAGGAGTTCAATAGTTGTCTGCTGAAATTTTTGAATGAATAAATTCCAGGGGAACTGTACGGGGTATATTTATCTCAGGAAATCCCAGAGGCACTGGACTGGAGTGTGGCATGGTCAGCTTGTCAAATACCAGAATATTAAACCTTAATCTGGACTTGCCATTATTTTAACCTAGTCTCTTTCTCCTTCCACATTTTAATTTCAATTAGGTAATAACCCCTCAAAAAGAGTGTTTGGGGCATAATGAGAAAGTTTGGTTTAAGAGACTACGAATGTTCTTAGGAACGTCTTAGTAAATATATTTCCTTGATAATGATATAAATTTTATCACTCATGTAACTTCTTGCAGGATGAGATATTTCATTTCTACAAAACAAGCAATGATATCAAGAAAGCAGAGATGGTGCTTCCTGTTTGGTACTAATCACAAGGATGACTAGACACAGGGCTATGAGCAGTGGCTTGCAGGCAGGAATTAGCCTAAGAACAGTCCTTTGTGAACAGGCAGAGAGGTCAATAAGTACATGATTATAAATTAGCTTGGTGGGCTAGTGTGGTCATTAGCTAGGTCGAGTGTTCCTATTTCATATAATTGTTTGCTGTACCTGAATTAATTTGAGTGTTTAAATCCTGCATATTAATTCTGTGCTGCAGGATGTAAAGCTTTGGACTAATCCCTTTAATACTCTTTAGTATAAACACCTTAATCAAGCAACAGCTTTATAATTAGTTCTACTTACAGGCTGGATATAATTTACTAGTTTTACAGCTCATAAGTTACTGCAACTTTTTAATCATAGTAATTATGCTTTAGAATGTAAGCACGAATGGACTTTTCTGGTTTATTCCAAGAATAAAACCAAGACAGTCAAAATCAGGAGATTAATAAAATCCAATATATGGATACACTTTGTATTTTTATGGCAGCTCAAAATCACTCATCCTTGGAACTTAATCACCAGATTAAGGTAGGTTATTGAGCTGAGCAGGTGATTTGTTTTCTTTAAAAGGAAGTATTATTCTCTCTCTATATTACATATTTCTTTTGTTGGGTTTGAAAAATGCTGATGTGTTTTAATTTTATCACAGCAGTGAGCACTCTGACAATAGCCCGTTCATGTACTAAACCTAGTAAGTAAATAATGGTTTAGCTATGAAGGATATACTGATCCATTTTTCTTTTTATCTACATTTTCCCCTGAGGATTTTAAAGTACAAATCATCTCTGGCATTAAGAACATTTGTATGGTCATGCCTCACAGTTTAGAGAGCAACACTTTAAATTAAATCTTAAATAGGCATTTAAATTAAATATATTAAAAGAGTTATTTATATTAATTAAAGCAGAATTAATTATTTAAAACACTTTATTGAAGTTTAGGAATACTATAAAAGATAAGAATCTCTTACATTTTCTCTGAACTTCAATGAATATGCATTATTGGTTGATCTACTTTAAGTATATACTTATTATCTTCATACAATGTTACTAAAATATTTATCACAGATTCTGACTCAAGTTCAATGTGTGGATAATTTTTCTAAGAAAACAATGAAAATAAGCAAAGTCTTATGGATTTTAACCATAAAATCTGTAATTATATGAAATAATATGTATGTATGTGTATATGTACGCATATATATACAGATATATGTAAATGTAAACAGTCAGATTTTGTCTACTGAAGCATAGACAATGGTTAAATATGTTGGCTACTCTGAGAAAAGGTGTCAATTATCTTGCAGTTAATTTTGTAATGGTTAATCGTATTGATTACAGAGATATTTAAGATAATTTATAATCCTGTAGGTCAGGTCAGAGGTTGCAGATAAAAGCAGTTATTGTGAGGGTACTGTAAGAATGTTCATTTAAGTGATATTTGGAGGTATTTGAGAAAATTTTCAGATGAAGAAGGAGAGTAGACCGGAATGTAAACAATTTTTGGAATAAACACCCTGACCAGAAGCTAACTGGAGTCTTAGAGATTGCAGATGGAAAAAGTGACCTTAAGAACAGACACCCAACCAACTCATCAAGGAAACTTCAGGTGAATAATTCCTGGATTAGGAGTTGGGGTGGGAGAGGGACCCTCAAGAATCCTTCAAATCTCCAGGAAAGCCTCAAGCTATGAATGGTCCAGAAAGCACTAAACCAACTCTCCAATGCCGGAGGTGTCAGAAACAATTGTTAACCACAGGAACAGAAGACAGTGAATTAGAAGGATGAAAATAACACCACCTCTTTGCCTTGCCATCTCTTCTCTCCCACTTGCTTACCCACCCCCCTACAATGGCAGGCAATAATTCAATGAAGACTGGAAAGATGATTTTTATGATAATAAATGTAGCACTTCCCAAACTGAGTTCTGCAGACTCCTGGGGATTTCCAAGTTCCTTCTAGGGGATCTGAAAGATCAAAGCTATATTTAAAATAAAAAAGCACTGTTTGTCTTTCTCATTCCATTCACATTTGCACCAATGTTACAAATGCAATTGGGGGTAAAACTACTGACTCAGGCTGAAAAAAGGCAGTAGAGCCCTCTTCATGGCCATGTACTATAGTCTTGGGAATTTATCACCATTCCCTGCTGGCAGGCCATCTTTCTTTCTACTGCTATAATGGCTAATCCATTTCTTGTAGTCAAATTTAGTATTACTTCCTCTTATCTTTAAACATTTATTTTCTCTTATCGCCACTACCTGAACTGTCTCTCCAAGTAGTTTTTCCATGACATAGCTTCCTTCACTCCTTTGACATCCCTCTTACCTCAAATTACTGTCTACCTCTTCTGGACTCTTGACTTCATTGGATACATGTCTGGGATTTTGGACCACTCTCCTGTTTGTTGTAAATTAATCTGAGCAGTGTCTAATTGCTTCTAAACGTTGTTTTCTAATATCGGAAATGACATAAGTATTTTGATAAGTTTACATTTAAAGTATTAGTGGTTGCAAAATATCTTTATTGATCTTCTCCTTTCCTGACAATCTCCTTTCTTTCTGTATTGGATAGATGCATCCCAATTTTTAAAAGATTTCTTAAGGCAGAATATGGCTGAATTATATTGTCATAGGTTTTTAGACACTTTGGATAAAAGAATGGTGAAAACTTCATAAGTTTTCACTGGTTTTGAGTTCGTTGGGCACTTACCCAGGGTCAGTCGAAGAATGAGGCACCTAGACAAGAAGTGAGTGACAGGTGAAGAAGAAGTTTATTAAAGAAAGACAGGCCACTCTCATGGGTGGGAGTCAGAAAGACTGAGCTGCTCATGACTCCTTTGGTGGAGGGTTTTATAAAGATTCTTCTTCCCCGGATGTAAGGAAGCTGACCATGTCCCAGTACAATTGGCTTGTTCAAATCTCCTGCCATGTGTGCTTTTCTGCTTGTTCAATCACAGCAGATGGGCTGCAGAGGCGCCAAGGTGCCTGGAGTAGTTTCAAGATTCTCCATGCCCTGTTAATCTTGCCCCTGGGCCAAAGGTACATTCCATCAAGTTCCCTTTCTCTAACCTGTCTAGCAAGTCCCTGCCCCCTTTGTTTCCAGTCTTACTAATACATGAGCAGATAACATTAAGGAGTTCAAAATGCTGAACCACCTAAAATACATTAGCAAGGAAATATAGGTGCTTAGCTCAGTAAAAAGACTCATGAGGCTGCATTAGCTAATACAGAGAGGTGAAGCATAATTCTGTAACAAGAAAATTTAATTTGGTCTACTTAGCTCTAAAGCAGCCCTAGAGCCATTATGTTCCAGAGAGTCAAGATTGTACTTATTAATTGTTAAGAACTTTTGAGAAATAAAGGCATTTCCATTATCGAGTGAAGAAAATTAAAATACGCCACATCCCAAAATGCCACCTTGACCTGTGGAGTAGTTTGAGTTGAAGACACCTGAGAATCAGCAGGCATAGTCAGAGCAACATTTGTCTGACAAAAATAGAAAAAACTTCTGAAAAAAATAATCTCTCTGGGAAAATTTTTTGGCTATGAGAAAGGAACAAAGTCCTCACTAAGATGAGCTTGCATGAACACATCTGAGTGAAATGTCCTGGTTTCCATTTACCTTCTCAAAATGTAGATACCCAAGCCCTTTTGCTTTTATTTAGTCACTTCTCCACTATTTGTTACCCTTTGTTTAATGATATATATCTTTTACCAACTTTAATTAAATAGTACCCCTCTGAGTCTAACCACCTCTCTGGGTTTTCACTTATTTATTGTAAATCCCCTGAATGTTTAAAAATATTCACATCAACAAAATTTGTATGCCTTTATTCCTATTAATTTGTCTTTGATCACTTTAATTCACAGGCCTCAGCTGCTGAATCAAAGAGGACAGAGGAAAAGTTTGTTCCTAAATGAGGAAGCAGAAACATTATTTCATAAATTATAGTCAACATGGAGTAGAACTGTGACTTTCAAACTGTACCTTGAGGAGAAATGAAGCTGGACAGCTATTTATTTCAAGAAGTGCCTCTGTGTTAGCATTCATCAATTTGCTTATGCCTTTGAATAAAAACAAGATATAAAAAAATTAAAAGGTGAGAATTTTTTCAAAGATAAACAGAATTGTTTGTCCCCAAATTCTCTTTCAATTCTTTGCATAAAAGCATTGTGGGCTGCCAGTGTTGGGGATATCTTGACACAAGCAAACTTGTGTGTATTCTTAAGAACACACTATGGAACAGAAAAGACCCCTTTCCTTTTTAAAAAGTCTAGCATTAGCAATCTTCCTTTAACATTCTCAGAGCCTGCATTTTCACATTCTATAACCCATGCTATCTGATTTAATTCTTTCCAGACACTTATGTACATAAGAGACAAGATCCTAAAATGTAAGCTGAGATGTACATGAAAAGAAAAAATATTTCTCCTTGTTTTAGGACATCTTTAATCTAGTGAAGGATCCTATGTGTCTTCTCTGTTGCCATGAGAGAAATAACAGGAGTCCCTCAGAAGTGTGGTATTTCTTGTACATATCCAACCTTCTCCCACATGTCCATCCTCTCTGCTTTAGTTTTCCTAGGAGATGATTTGGACTAAGTTCATCCTGTTCTACACCTCCTTTGACGATAATCACCATGAAAATCTTACCCCATGTGACATCATTCTCACAGCTTGTCCTTCTATCATCTATACATCAATTGACGGGGCTCCTTTCCCATCCCTCTCCACGTTCTGAATCCTTGCCTATTTACCCTCTGTTACTCATGGGCTGTCAGAACAATCTCCGAATGCATAAACTCTATTGTGTTATCTTCCTTATTGGTGTGAGACTCTGAAACCTGGATTCCCTGACCACATTCTTTCCTCTGCAGTCCTGTCAAGCTTTTTTCAAAACCCTTTAAACTTCACATTTTCAGTTCAAATAGGCTAAGTGTTCTCTTTGCTCATCTTTGTTCTTTCAGTCTATCACACACCCTTCCACACCTTTCCTCTCTTGAACTCCTTAGTTTTGAAATTTATAATATCAGATCATATAATCCTTTCCCTTCCTTGATTATCTATAAATACTTGAGAACAATTACTCTTCTTCCTTGAAAGTAAAAGAAATAAATCACCATCCTTCTTTTCAATACTAATCCTACTACAATCCTCAGTAAATTCAGTAGTTAAATAGGTCTTCCATTCAATATTAGTTTGTTAATTCCTTCATCTCTTTTCCTCCAAATCTTGCCATTGGCCCTTCCTCAGTCCACCCATTCCTAGGGTCACATTCTAGACATGTGATTATCTTTTATCTTTAATTAGTGCAAATTAATTGTACAAAGGTATTTCATTGTGATAGTCCCACACATGTACATAATGGTACATAATGAACTTTGGTCAAATTTCACCCTCCCCTTTATTACTTTTTCTTAACCCCACTCCCTCTTCCCCACTTTTTAGATTGTCTTTATTGGGTTTTATTATGGTATTTTCATATACACATATATATGTACATATGTATATATATATATATATATATATATTTATATATATATATTTATATATATATATATATATATATATATATATATATATATATATATATATAAAAAGTACTTCAAGCATATTCATCTTCCATCACCTTCTCCCTTCTCTTCCCTTTACCCATTGGTTTTTCCCTTTCCACTGGTTTTCCCCCAACAGTCTCCCTTTTACAAGGATGTCATATTATTATTATTATTATTATTATTAATTATTTTAAGCCTAGATTCTGCATATGAGTAAAACCATGTGAACAAAGGAGGTAAAAAAAACCCTCTATAATAAAAACTATAAAACATTGTCATTATCCTCAATTACATGCCACCTGTGATCTTAATTTTAATTTCTCTTCTTTTTGAGCACCATCTTCTACTCTTTAGCTATACTGTTTCTCTACCCTGATTCTGATATTTTTCACTCATTAGGTTTCTAACCCATTAATCTTTTCTCATTTTACTGTCATAGCCCTCATAACTTTTCTCCTTACCCAACAAATTCCATAGTTACATCATGATTATCACTCCCTTGCTTTTATCTTCTATTTAATTGCCACTGTCTTGCTTCTTAGAACATATCAAATATGTCTTAGCTTCAGGGCATTGCATTTCTTCTGACTTCAATGCTTATTTCTCAAATAACTACATCATACTCTTTTATTTTCATGAAGTATCTGCTCAGATGTCACCTTTTCATAGAGTTCTTCCCTGACCACCTTCCATAGTACAGAACCTACTTAGGATAGTACCAATCCTTTTTATCTCAATTTTCATTTTCTTAATAGTAAAATACTCATCACTAATTGGCATATTATCCATTTAGTAGCATATTATATGCCTCTATGAGGCATATAATAAACTTTATAAACTCTATAAAAGCAGTGACTATTTTATTCACTGGAGTATCCCCAGGACCTATGATGCCTGGCCCATAGTTGGTGTCCAAATGATGCTTCAATAAACAGAGAAACAAATGTCCACATGCACACCTATCTGCTTCACTTACCATCCTAATCACTGGATGAATGAAACCATTCTCTCCCCATCGATTGCTTAAGTCATAGGATTGCAATTGATGTACCCAATCTAATTTACACACACAATCTATGCTTTGGAACTTAATAGACTGAAAGAGAATTCTAAGACTAGGGAAATATAACATGAATTTACTATAGGTTTTGCTATAATCTAAGGTCAAATGTAAATTAGGGGATGCTTGTTTAACTTAGTATAGCCCATGGCTTTAATTCACAGACTTCATCCTTTTATATATTTTTATTGAATGTTACATTTCTCTGCTATTGTCTCTTTTTATTCCCATAATATATGAACTGTGAATGGGAAGTGAAGTAAAAGGAACAAACTCCTAAAATTCCACTTTTATCTCTTTTGATTTCCTTCTTGGCAAAGCATTATCAAGTCAAGAAAGACATCCTCCTGCAGTCTGTTGGGTGGTGTTCTTTGTTACAGGAAATCTTTTATTTTATTCCAGCAAAGAAATGAACTAATTTGGTATGATTCTTTTATCCCAGAGAAAGGGCACAACTTCTTTATTTTCAAGGTTGTGCATTTTTTTCAACTGTAAAACATACTCCACCATTGAAGCCATAATTATATGCACTTGTCAATCAATCTTAACCTACTACACTATGGTTATGGCATTTTATCTTAAAAAAGAGGGATTAAAGGCTTTGCATGAAATGAAAGGTACACACAGTCAGGGAAGTATAATGCATGTCATTAGCCATCTGAGAAGAGAGAAATGGACAGAGACAGATCCCAATATTTGATTTCTCACAGGCATTAAAGAAGTATTTAAGGCTACCTACAAAATAATGTTAGGGAATTTGACACTTTGATTCCTGTTTTGTTCTCTTGGCAATTATTTAAAAGAGCTCCTTCATCCAGCAGCTACATAAATCAAATTTGAAAAGGATAATATTTTAAAGTGAGATTAAGAAAAGAAAAAATCCTGTTTTTAACAGAAGCCCCATGCCATAACTTCATGAGAAGATTTTAATTGTTACAGTCTTCGAATACATTCTATTTCTTCCAATGTAGTTTGTCTGGTGGCAAGGATATATGGAATTATTTTAAAGTACATTTACTGCCCTGTGGGTCTCTGATCAGTATGATAGCAGTCAAGAAGGAAAAGCAACTTAAGCAATGACCCAAGAGTAAGTGGCAAATTTATGTTGGGACAATCCTAATCACAAGGCACAGACTGAATCTGATGCCCTCAAAGACTGTGTCTTTGAAGTGAATTTTGCTCATCTGTGGAAGAATGGAATTATAATCAAATATGTAATTTCTGAATTTTAATTGAAAAAAGTAGTTACAAAATTCTTCTGGGGAAAAACTGCCTACGTAACTCCCATGCAATAAGTTTTGCTATGCCCAGAAAGCATTCCACATGTGAAAATCTAAAGACCTACATTTGAAGTTTTTGTTGTCACAACTACTGATGGCACTTGCTTTGTCTTTTCTGTGTGGATTTTTAATTAAAAAACTTCAACAAACTGATCTAGATTAGTGCTCAGTTCCAAGAGGTCTGTCAAATGCAGAAAAGATGATACGACTTCTGATATAACAGACCAGACAAAAGACTTGAAAGGAGTGGTTCATCAGCTAATTCCAAGCAGCACAGGGGATGACATAGAAAAGTCTTATATCTACTTTCCCTCTCCATGGTGTATTGGCTAGAAAATTAAACTGAGAAATGGCAAAATTTAGGAGCAAAAGCTCTCATTCCATTCTGAAATTAACTTACTGACATATCAAAAGTAAGAAGAAAATAATGATTTAAAATTCTGTTGCTCTTAATCATGCTTAAAATATCTTGAAAAGACATTCCAGTCTCATACAAGACATGTGTTGAAGCGCTAACTTTGCTTCAATAATGTGTAAATCTGGTCTAGTACACCAAGGTAGTATGATCAGAATTTTATATACTAGATGCAATATTCTTACTTTGACATCCTGGCTCACAGGTCCCAAAGCTATGTAAAATTTAAGACAAAAAAAGTTATTTTAACTCTTCTATCAGGTTTATTTCATTCAGTAAATATTTGTAGACCTCACTAAAGGATAATATCCAGCAAAATATGGTCCGTCCACATAGACCAGAGTTTAGTTTTCAAATTGTTTTAATGTCATTTCTGGAATATTCTCTTAGTCTTATAACATAACATGCTACTTAAAAATATTGTATGAATAGGTTGCCAGCTGGATAAGGATCTGTATTAAGTGCTGATTACTGTATTCCTGAAAACACTTCAAAAGTCATGATAAAGGGAATAAGAATTTAGAAAATAATTTTTATCATATAAAATGTCCTGGGCATCATCACGCAGTGTATGTGTGTGCTCATGTTCAGAATATTTTGAGCTCACGTTACACCTTGCTTGTTATCCTACCATATGTCACATTTTAAAGTAATTAAGAGACAGTGGTAGAGAGGGTGCTCCTATTTACTGGAATTGGATAACTTGCCTTCCTATTTTAGATACTTTAAAAAAGTTTGAGTTAGGTATTAGGGCTAATCATCCTCTTTGAGCCTCCTTTTCTTCGTCAGAAGTAAAAAGTATTTTTTCATTATTTAAGTAGATATATAGCTTACATACAATATAATTACCATTTTTGTAACACTGTTTAATGCATTTTAATAATATTTATAGTATGTAGAAAGGAATTAAGGGAAGTCTGCTCCCACAGAAAGATGAAACATGTTTATAGAATGGAAAACTTGATGTTGTGAAGATGGCAATCCTCTACGAATCAATTCACTTATTCAAAGAAAACACAGAAACTTTATAGAAATTGACAGGTGTTATAATATTCATATGAGCAGTTTTACATATGGTGTGGAGAAGATGCAGAAAAAGCATTTGGAAGATTATAATACCATTTATGGTGAAAAATAAAAAAAACTGCAAATGGAGAAAACTATTTCTAGCAAAGTAGAAATAGACAAAAGGCATGTTGTAAGATTGATGATAAATATACTCAGAGGGGAATGATGGAACAGGGCAGGGCGACTAATCTTACCATTACAATTTAACATTGTACTAGTTAGTTTTCACAATCTTTGAAACAAGGGTAGGAATAAAATCTCTAAAGGAAGAAAAAGTTGTTCTTCACTGGAAAATAACTTGATAGCTAAGTGAAAAGCCCATTATTTAAAGAAACAACTGCAGTAGCCTTTCCCTCACCATCTATGGTGGATGTGATCCAAGATTCTCAACAGATGCCTAAAACCACACATAGTCCTAACCCTATAAATACTATGCTTTTTTTACATGCATTGTCAAATAGTATGAGTCACTCTTTGATGTCATGTTTGTCCCCTAAGCCTCTTTTGCTCCATCTTGTACTTTGGGACCATTCTTAAGTAAAATAAGGGTTACTTGAACACAGTACTGCCATACCACTATACTTGACCTGATAGCTACTTAGTAGTTAACAGGTGGGCAGCATATAGGGATTTCTCACCATGCTGCTCAGAACTGTATGCAATTTAAAACTGACAAATTGCTTGGTTTTATAATTTTTCACTTACTGTTTTTGGATTATGGTTGATTGTGATAATTGAAATTACACAAAACAGAACTGTGAATAAGAGGAAGACAATTGTATATGAAATAATGTGTGAAATTAGCAATGCTATGGGACATGGGATAAATAAATCCATTGCATTTTCACATACTATAAAGCAAGAATTGGAAAGTGAAAGTTTAAAAAACTGGTTAGGAATAAATTTAACAATAGATGTACCTGTTTTTTTCTATTGCGGTACTGGGGTTTTGAACTCAGGGCCTCACACTTGCTAAGTAAGCATTTTGCCACTCAAGTCACACCTCCAGCCCCATTACTTGCTTTAGATATTTTTCAGACAGGGTCTTGTGCTTTTTCTAGGAGCCAGCTGTGGACTTTAAGTCTCCTATCTCTGCCTCCAAGAAACTGGGTTTATAGATGTGAACCACTGCACCTGGCTACTAGAGCTTTCCATGGAAAGCTCTAGAAAATTAGTAGGAAGATTTAAAGAACCTAAAAAACAGGTACTACAATTTTAGGTGTTCCTAGTGAGCCCATTCAATGGAACTACAAATGTAAGCATTAAGTATTTAATTATAATATAGTCAAAATACTTTTTAAAAATCAATTTTTATAGATGATATTGTGTCCTTTAAATTTGCTGTCAAATTGCTAGTTGTCTACTCTAAGTGGAAAACTGATTCTTTGGCCCTTTTCATGAATTGAAATTATGCTGAAATAGGGATCAATATAAGCAAAAGAGAAATGCTTTACTCTAAAAAATGTGATAATTTGGCAATTTTAAAAACTTTGATTTTAAGAAGGTCATTAAGCAATAGTAGCAGGTTAAAACTAAGGCCCTGGTCAGGGTAAAATTAGGAATATAAAGAATAAAAGTAGGTCAAACTCAAAGGATTTGAAGACATCACCTTAGGTAAACGTGAAAACTGAAAGGTGAGCCAACAGAGGAATAAAGACATATTTAACGTATTTAATACGATCATCTTCAGTCAAGGAAGTCAGTGAATGATGAAGGTGTTTCAGAACTGACTGAATATCCTCCTACATTTTATGGGATATATGGTTATTTACATACAGAACATAGCAGTCAAATTCAGAGGTTTTATGTCAGATAGTACTGGGTTCAGATTTAAGGTCTGCCATTAAGAAGTTATGTGAAATTAGAAAATTCTTGTTTTGTCTCATCTATAAGTGAAATTAATAATGGATTTTAAACATGTTAGCAAAAGTTAATCAGACAAAAAAAATTGGCAGTCCTGGGATTTTTTTGTGTTGGGTGGGGGTACATTGTGGCATTTACAAAGGTTATTGCAATATACCAATATACCATACTTGAATTCACCCTCTCCACCATTCTCCTTTATCCCTCCTGCACCCACTGTGAAATGCTTTCAACAGGTAGCTTTTTGCACTTATATTCAAGGCTTTCTGTTTGCCAGGCAGGCAATCCACCACTTGAGCCACACCCCCAGCCCTTTTTGCTGAAGATATTTTTGAACAGGATCTTGTGTATCTGCCTGACTGTACTGGACTACAATACTCCTACTTTATGCTTACAGTGTAGCTGGAATGACAGACATGCAACACCCTGCCCAGCTTTTTGTTGATTCAGATGGACTTTCGTGAACTTTTTGCTCAAGCTAGCCTCAAACCACCATCTTCCTGATCTCTGCCTCCCAAAATATCAATAATTGTAAAGTATAATCATCATCACTGTTAAAATACAAGCCATATGAATTTCTGCCTTACTTCATATTTCCATGTAAACATCTCTATTTTAGATGAGGTGTTTTTCTAACTATTTAAAGCTATAATATTTCTTAAATCTTTCATTTCCCTTCTTTGTTTTGCTTTTCTGCACAATGTTTTAACATTTTCATACTACATTTCACTTACTCCTATTGCTGAATTTTTATATCTTCCCACTAGAATGTAAACTATATCAGAACAGGAATTATGTTGTCTGTTCTGTATATTACTGTATGCCCAGAACATATAACTTGGTACTATTACGTTCTTGGGGGCTCAATAAGTACTTTTTGAATGAACAAATGAATGACTAAATTAATAAAGAAATGATAAAACTTGCTGTGTGATCTCGTACTCCCCTATCACTCTAGTTTGAGTACATTTCTTATAAGCAGCTGCGTTTTCTCATATTCTTACAATAGGAGAGGTCCTTTAATTTCCATGTGACAGAAAAGGTCTATTATATTGTCATGGCTTCATACTTCCGAAGCAGTAACTTGTGGATTTTCCTTTTGTATTTCTTATAAATATGACCTATTTCCTATTTTCTCTGAAACAAGAACTTGCCACCTTCATGCCTTAGGAAAAGATTGTTACAACTGAAAAACAGAGTAAAGGTTTGAGTTTCAAAATCATGGTACCCAAGGGAACTCCAATCTATGAAAATATGTGATAACTCAAAGCAGGGCTTTCTTCCCCCATAACTAAAACAGATTCACTGGACTATGGGGAATTTGAGTTAGATGTGGAATCAAAAATGAGAAATTGAAAGTGTCCTTGAGAAAGAAAGCAAAACACTCATGTTCACTCAGTCTCCACCTGGACTTTGGGATTAACAAATTCCAGGCAGATTTGATCTGAGTATAAAGAGGACCAATGCTTTATTTTCTGGGTATTGAACAAAGAAACAGAATGGCCTTAGCTTAGAAATGGCTACAAGGGTGAACATCGGAATATGGAATTGAAATAATCTCACTTCAACATTATGTGAGCTGTGATTTTAGCAAACCTTTTCTTCCATCACCTCAGTGACTGCTTTCAAGGTGACCACTGTTCTGCTTCAGCATGACCAGGCTTTTTTTGGACTGCTCCTATTTCAACTGCTGCTCATGTACACCTTCGCAGAGATGTTCTCTCTTTTCTTTGAGTAAGAAAAATAACCCTCATGTCTTCACATGTATAAATCTCAATCATTGACACCAAGGTTCACTTCTAAAAGGAACTACTTTATGTAAATTTCTCACTAAAATCTATGCAGTTTTATTTTTTTGCTCTTGTCCAATAGCTGCTTCTTAACAGGAAAAGTAGAGATCAATCTTTATACAGAAAGTCAGGATTTTTATGCTAAGGATTTTATTAGCCTTGGGCTTTTGAGTAAAACTGTACCTTCTAACATCCCAGAAGTGCTATGTCCTTTATTCTACCTTCTGTAAATTTCTTCACTTGAACCAGAACTGTTTTGGAAATGTAAACTTTTTTCCTCCTGCATTGTTAGTACCTACCCCCCAACAGAGGCTTAGCCATACCTCAGTCCATCTCCAGAGTCTCGTTGGGTTTATGGCAGGAAAATGGGTTGCAGACTTTAGGATGTAGAAGAAAGGGCTGGCTTCTCCCTCTGCTGGCTGTGTCAACTTGTCCCTTCCTCATTTTCTGGATCATTGCTGCTCCCTGCCTTGTTGCCTTTCAATCAGGCTCAGAGGTGTGAAGACAAGCAGTTATTTCAGTGATCTGCTGTGATTGGAAAGGCCACATTTCTGCATATTGTCTATGTTCCTGGCCACTGCATCTCTAGTGGGGCTGATTTCCACTTGTTGGCTGAATTATCCAAAATTTCTCATCTTCAAACTTCTGAGTAGTAGCACTAAAAATCTTCATTTACCAAAATAAGTTCAACAATGAAATAGGCTCAGAATAGCTCATCATTAACAATGAGATTTCTTGGTGATGATCCAGGCAGATGTGAATTAAAGATTTCCCAAAAAAATAATGGCAGTGTGAATTTATTAGGGAAGATATTAGCAATAGGAAGGATATTAGCAAGTAAAATCAAAAGGGTTTAAATTGATAGAAATAGTGAGATATAAGGATGACTTTCAAAAAATACATATGCACTTATTACTTTAGCCTGAGCGATAAGATGAAAATTAACATGGAAGGCAAGAGGCATAGAGATGCATGTCAGTCCAGAGACAGAGATGCAACGTGTTTAGTTCTACACCATTATCAGGTACACTTAGCAGTGATAACCAAATTAGAATGTTTCTATCCTCCTAGGGTATCAAAATAACAGATTAGAATTTTTGAGAACATAAACATCTGGTAATTGTTTTAAATGGAGCTGAAAACAGATTAATTGACTTAGCAGTGGCAAGGTCAGGAGTCACATATATGCACACATGTTGTGACATTTTATTAGGCAGAGTAATTTAGATGTAGTAGAATGGGCCTCTGTACATACCTAGTGCTCTCTCAGCCTTTACACTGTTGATATAATATGAACAAGATTTACAGCTTTAAAAAACAGCCTGCTTTCTATGAACATAAAAAATCAATAGACCAAGACAAGTGAATACTTTCATCTTTGATTTGAGCCTTACATTCACATTTTGTCTTTTGAACTTCTATAGATCTGCTTAGCTAAATTCCTGCACACAGAAAGCCAATTTAAAACTATGTAAATGTCCAAATCGTCTACCTTCCTTGGGCCAAATTCTCAGTGGTTTGAGTAGTAACATCTGTGTAGCACTGGGAGTGACTTAGTTATGTCTAGGCCTGCCTACTTTTCTTTACTATGTGAATCTCCCTTTTTAGATCTTTCTACTGATCAATAACTATATTTATATTCATATACTCTCATTCAGATGGGAAGAAAAGTTCACATATCAACAAGTTAGGCCAAAGTGACCAGAGGAACAGCAGACCTTGTCTTTACCTACTGTTTTTATGCAAATTTCATAAATATGTCAAGAATCAGAAGCTTCTTTTAAAATTTCATTCTCAAAAAATATTAGGAGATTCTTAGGCATTTTTGCATTGCTCTATTTTAAAACAAACATAAAAGAGAAAATAGGGATGTGATGAGGTAAAACCATAAGCTGCAGTTTCATTTAATAATAGAAATAGTGGACAGAGTAGAAGTCAGCTACTAGAATACATTCAATTTAGTAGTTTAAATAAATATTTAAAGAGCAACTACTTTCCACAAGCACTATTCTAATGGGGATTGATCATAAAGGTCCCTGCCCTTGTGGAGTTTACATTCTCATGAAGGTGACTGTTATCTTCATCAGAGAAGTATACATATGGCTACACTTACCTTGATACCAATACAAGTGGGGGGGGGTCCTAAGATACCCTCAGATTTGTTAATTCAGCAGAAGGGCTCACACAACTCACAAGAAGCTGTTATAGGCATGGTTTCTTACAGTGAAATGGTACACATGAGAATCATCCATGGGAAGAGATGTGTTGGGCAGAGTCCGGGAGGGTTCTGAATGTGGAGTGTAGAGTCACAGACAGGATTCACTATTCCCTGGACAGTCTCCAGTTCTTATGGAAATGAAGATGGTAATGCGTGACTCAAAGTGCCCACCATAAATCATATTGTTAGACTTACTGTATCATGCAAATCCAACACACTTTGGTAATGCAGAATGCCCCAATGGCTCCCAGGAGCTGAGAGCAATGATCAGCTCTCTCTGCACAAGGTTAAATCTTTGTAAAATATAAGCAATACAATAAATCAAATTGTACTGAGTATTGAGTGTTAGAAGGCAATGAGTTCTAGGGAAAAAATGAAAAATATTAGAGCAAGGCAGAGGGAATTGGGCATTTGCAGGAGTGGTGGTGGTAAGGGCTATGTGCCTTATTTTGATCTGGTAAGGAAACTGAAGTCCAGAAAAGGAAGTGGCTTGTCCAAGGCCAGCTGAGTTCTTCTACCTGCTACATGATATTGAGCAAAAACATTGTCTAACAGAGTTTAACTTGCAAGATAATGGGCCAATATTTGGCCATAATGAAGGAAATATGGGTATAGTAGAGTCAAAGACATGTCAGAGTGGGGTGTGACAAAGAAGCATCAGGAGTTGGTCCAAAGCAAATTAAAAGTGTGAAATCTAAAAGATAGCAAGCCAAGAAGCAGGCAGAGCAGGCAGAAATCACACTCAAGAGGGTAGCTACTTCATATACTCTTCAGACAGCACTATGCTGTTCCTGTTAGGATGTATGCACACATCACTCCTTCACTATGGCCAACCAACATGAAGAGAATCCTATTTGTCATTCATTCTTTTCCTAGAATGGCCTATGATTTCTTTTAAGAAACTCATATTCTAACAAGACCCAGTTCACACCAGTTTTCAGATTATTCCCTCTTCATTATTTCTTAACATTTTGAGCTCACTTCTATAATACTTAAAACATGGAATCTGGTATTTTGCTGGATTTTCCAAGGGCTAAACTGAGGGCTTATAATTAGCAGCGACTGTATTTTGTTCACATTTACATCACTAACCCAGGGTCAGGAAACCTGTGTGTGTGGTGAGTAAACAATTGACTTCTTGAATCCAATGAAGGCCCCAAAGTAACTGCTGTTCATTATGTACTTGAGATATAATCCTAGAAAACAAAATACAGTGATATGAGCACTGTGTGGTATGTGAAAATATGGAATTAGAGTGGAGATGATCTAAACCTAGCAAGAGTAGAGGTGAACACTCTTGGCAAGCTAACAAGCATTGTGGTCACCAGTTTGTGGTTAGTATTGACTAACAATTATAGAAAAATATTTGGATTTTTGTCTAAGTTCTCCTTTACAGCTTTCTAAGTTTAGGTGGCTAAATTTTGATGCAAATGCATCAATTTTTTCATCTCACTTTTTCTCATATAAATTAGACATGCTGTTATGAGGAGGACTTGAAAATAAACAAGACATAGTGCCTCTGCTTGACGAACTGAATTCAAGTTTTAGATTTTATGGGGCCAATTGTTGTGATGTCAATCATAATGTAGCAATGATATCTATAAGTTGAGGTGGGAACAGAGTAGTAAGGGTAATTTCACTCTCTTTTTTCACAGAAGACCTCTGAGTGCACAGAATAGAAACTGTTTTAACTTTGTTGATCTTTTTTTTTATCCAATGAAATTCAACTAAACTAATTTGGGGTGTGATTGTGGATAAGTGTTCTGAGTCTTGCTCTTCCCATTTATGAAATAAAGAGAATAATATCTACTTCAGAGAAACATTGGGAAGATTTACTTTGAAAGCACCTGCAAAGTTCCTAGGGTATGTCTAACCAAGGAACTAATCAGGCAACATTTATTATACTTTATACTATTTTTGATATCAAAGTATTAAAATTTAGAAATATCAGACCAGAAGGGATTATGAAAAATCTAATTCATCTTTACAATAGCAAAATCTTTTAAGTTTCTACTTGTCAAGAGAAGTGGACACACTTTGAATGTTTTATAAAATTAGGCTTCTTAGGTTAAAAGTGAATGCAGTTATGTAATCTTACTTCTAGCCTAGCAGGAACCCAGGGTTCTGACTGTATTGAAAATTATTGACCTTTCTGCCTCCAGAACACATTGCAAAAGAAGATGTTACCTACTAGAAATGCTCTGTATATTTAGGAGTTCAGGGCTCTTGAATTTATGTAATGAAAAAGTGGTACCTTTTTGCTGGTGAACTAAAATAAAACAACAATGTAGTATATAAGAAAACTTAGCCAAGTCCTGTGGCTCAAGCCTGATGTCCTCCCCACTGTGGAGGTGGAGATCAGGAGAGTTGTGATTCAAGGCTAGCCCAGGCAGACAGGAATTAGCCCAGGAGTTAGCGAGACTACACCTAAATCAAGGGCTGGTCATGGTGGTTTGCATCTTGTATCTTAACTACTCAGGGAAGTGCAAATAGGATTATGGTCCAGGCTGGTCTGGGCATAAAGTGAGACTTTATGTTACAAGTAACTAATGCATAAAAGGTCTGGAGGCATGGTGCAAGTGGTGGGGTGCTTGCCTAATAAGAATGAGACCCCAAGTTCAACACCCTGTAGCCAAAAATAATTCATTTTCTAGAAGTCAAAGAAAAAGAAAAATACTACAGGAATGATATTCTAATTAAAATGTATTTTAACCCTATAAGGTATCCATTTTGGTGCTGGTACAATTTCTTTAATACTTAAATGAATTATTTTTATCCTTAAAAGAAGCTGAATTGTACATCCTTATGTTAAAATGTTCAACAAGGATGGTTTTATAAGTTTTCAGTGTTGGCTTTTAACTCAGGAAGAGGCCCAGGTTCATAATGTTTAAGCAATAATCATGCATATACCTATTAACATTTATATTTTCTTTTTCATGAATAGAATTTAGTAATTTATATTCTAAATCAAATTAGTACATTGCCTTTAAAAGACATTGTGTTCTCTTCATAAAAGCTAAAAACAAAACACTGAATTTCAATTAAACAAAAACATTATGCTTCAAGAATATATACAATTTATTTGTAAGGTTTTCTAATTTTTTTTGTTAAATGTCCCTGTTGTACTTTTTATACATGCTAAATATCCCTTTCTGGTATTCCCCTGGCTTGGTGGCATGTGTCATGAGCAGTGTTATTTTCCAATGTCTGCTGCATTATAGAAAACTCTAGCTGTTCCTTGCATGCAGTGTGGTTTGCTTCTTTTAAGTTCCCTAGTGGCAACAACCTCTCATCATGATTAGCCTCTTGCAGGAAGATGGGCCTAATCCTGGTACTCCATCAATGCAGGAAATCTATCCCAATCAGTATTTGATGGACTTGGCAGGCCATCTCTCCACAAGTGAGACCGATTCATGCAGGTCAAGAAGCTTAGTGGTCTGCTGAAAAATATTCTGGAAAATTTATGTACTGCATCAAAAATTATGAACACTAATATTGCATCTGGTTTCTCCTCAGTAAATAGAGGATGAATATTAAAAATTTCTAGGCTCACTGTTAAAAATATTCCCATTATTATAGTTATTTTACAAATTCATTCAACATTAAAAGTATATAAACTGGTATTATATTGGACCAACAGCAATATTTCAAGCCTATTAAATGAGCTAATTGTTCCAGTGCATGAAAGTTACTTATTATTTTTTATTTCTTTTCAAGTCATCAGAGTAAATAAAACAGGAAGAAAAGTGAGTTCAATGAAGTTGGCTAGAGAGCAATACAATAATTGTACTTCACACTTGATTATGTGAATTCACATTTGATTATTGATTATTCATTACTTAATTAATTTTTTGATGGGACTGTGGTTTGAACTCAGGGTTTTGTGCTTGCAAAGCAGCTGCTCTGGAAATTTAGTCACTCCTCCAATCCATTTTGCTCTGGTTATTTTTGGAGATGGAATCTTGTGAATAACTGGTCGGGGCTGGCCTGAAACTGCAATCCTCCCAATCTCACCTTCCCAAGTAGCTAAGATTACAGGCGTGAGCCACTGGCACCTGGCTTTCATTAATTTTTAACTTTTTCTCAGTTTCTGGTACCACCATACTACCCTCAACTTCTGTGAAATCGACTTTTAGATTCTACATATGAGTGAGGGCATGTGGTATTTATCTTTCTGTGTCTGGCTTACTTCACTTTGCATAATGACTTCCAGTTCTGTCCATGTTTTTGCAACAACAGGATTTCATTTTCTTTTAAGACAAACCAAACTCCCATAGAGTACATGTACTACATTTGTTTTAGCCAATCATTTATTGGTTGATATTTGCGTTGATTCCTTATCTTGGCAATTACAAGTAGTGCTGCCATGAACTTGCAGGTCAGATGTCTCTTTGACATTCTGATTTTTTGAGATTGCTGAATTATAGAATGGCTCTAATTTCAATTTCCAGAGATTCTCTATGCTGGTTGCCACAATAGCTGAACTAATTTATATTTCCACTAAGAGTGTACAAGGGTTCCCTTTGCTCTACAACCTCCCTAGCACCTGTTATTTTTCATCTTTTTTATAATAGCTATCCTTACTCTGGTGAGGGATAGCTCATTGTGGTTTTGATTTGCATTTCCCTGGTGATTGGTGATGATAAGCATTGGTGATCATTCACCTGATCGCTATTTATACTTTCTCTTTTGAGAAATGCTTACTTAGATCTACTGCCCATTTTAAAATTGGCCATTTGTTCTTTTGCTTTTGTGTTTTTGAGTACCTTATATATTCTGGACATTAACCCTGTTTCAGAAGTGTTCTTTCAGTCTGTGTAGTATTCCTCTGTTTTTCTTAGATAGGTATAAACAATCCCTGATTTCTGAACATCATGAATCAACTGTCACAATTTAGTTTTACAAGACATAAATATTTTTTAAATACAAGGAAATCTGTGACAGCAAGCATTAACCTCCTTTCTATTTTAAAAGTAATGAGAAGAAAGGAAGTCATTTTTTGCAAAAATGGTTTACTTCAAATCTAGCTCTTACACAAAGTGTTCTCCAATTCTGGAGATTAGGGAACAGAAAAAGAAGCCGTTATATAATATAACACACTTGAGAATCCATTTAACTAGGAAAGCTTAATCTGTCGATTGTATCTTTTCCTTTCTATATTAGCATGTTCAAGAAGAGAATAGAAATTAGGGATTTTATTTCTCTATGTACATTTATTAGAGCTGCTAGCAGTGGTGTTAATAGTAAGGTGCAATTTTTATTTTCTAGAAGAAACACAACCAAAACTTTAAATCCACAATTGATAGACAGCGTTCCATATTTTGATCTTAGGAACAAACTTGACCAGTGAATTTAAAGTGTTTCTTTAGATAGAAGAGAAGTGATATATGATAGTAAAACATTTCTTATCCTATTTGAGAAGACTTTTATTATTATTCTTTAAAATATACACCTTGGCAATTTACTTTAAGTATGCTTGATTTAACCACTATTTGAAAGGTTTCAATATACTCCAAATATTAGAATGAAAAAAACTAAATGTGATCTAATGACTCTTAAAATGTCTAATAAAAGCAGGTTTAAGGAAATACATCAAGAGAGAGCAATTGAAAAAGATTACATCTTGTTCTACTACTTCCTGTCTTTTTCCCCCAAGAGCTAGGGTGGCTCCTCTAACTTAACAGCAAGGTTTAAATAAAAAGAAGTCCTAATCTTTCCATCTTTTTTGACTTAGGGCTAACCTACACACAGTAGCTGTTAATCTAAAGGTTTTATCTAAGATTTCAAAAATCAGCTTCCCATTTGATATGAGAACACCATAACCTCAAAGCACTAAAAGTGATTAATCATTTTTCTCTATAAGAATATAACTCCTAGAACAAGAACTCTTGTCAAAATGTATCTTGAGTCAGCAGTGGTCACATACTTGTGAGCCTGTACATCTTACTACGAGCCTCTGTTGATTTACACTTCCCAGCACCATGTAGGTGCACTTGCTAGAAGTAGCGGGGGTGGTGGGAGGGTGTTTGGTTAAAAGTACACTGGAAAAAATAGTTTTTTTAGAAGTACTGACACAGATCTTACTTTGTTAGATACTTTTGTAACCTTTATATTAGCTAAAGTTCTTTGCAACATTGAACCTTATTAGACTTTTACCCAGGACTCATTCTCAACCAATATTGCTTAGAGATTGCTTTTCGCATAGGGTCATCTGGCAGTTTAATTACTGGAGTGCATAACCAAACTTCCCAATGCCAATTTTAAGGGAGATAGCTGATTTTAAATGAAAAAGTCCTTCATATACTCAAATATATGAATAAAACCTAAGGAAGACACAGTACACGTCTTGTTTGAGAAACACAAGGTAGATGTCTGCAATTATTGGAACAGTATTAATATATTTAGAGATACTTAGTGAAGTATATCTGAGGGAAGCAGAAAAAATACAGGAAAATGCAAGAGTCTGAGCAGGCAACATGGTCATAGCACATTTCTTGTTCTCTTTTCCTGAAAGGAAGGGAACACAGCTTTCAGAAAATGAATTTTTAAAAAATTATTCAAAAAAAAAGAAAACAAATTCTCCCCTAGACATTTCATCCATCATTCTTGTGCTCATTAATTTTCATCACATCACAGATGTAAACTGTAGAATAGTTATTAGAGGCTAGGGGTAGGTCCTCATATAAAAAAATAGCATAATGAAAGACACTAAAAACTGTTAAAAGTGGGAAGAGAATTAAGAAAGAGTAATGCAGACAGGGAGAATTTGATCAAAGTACATGATATATATACATATATACGCATATGTATATGTATGTAAATGTCAAAATGAAGCCTCATTGTACCATTAGTGTATGCTAACAAAATTTAAGAAAAAGAAAAATTACTACCTATTCAGATTTCTTCCGAAGCCCAGGAAGACAGAGTTAAGGGGAAAAGCCATAACAAAGGAGGGGCTCAGGTCTGCGAGCTGTGTAATTGTGCCCTCCACTGCTGTGTCATCGAAGCCCTATGGAACTTCGCACCATGTGGTGCCTGCCACTGGCCTGCACTGAGGCCCTGTGCTGACTTGCACAGTTTGTCAAGTGGACTTGTGGAGAAGCAAAATACAGATTAATATGCATTGAAAAATAAAGTGCCCTTGCTACATTTTTGTCTGACCTTTGCACAGTTAAATGAAAATATCACCTCACTGGGAGTTTTTGGCTTCATGTCAGGTTTGCAAAAGGATAATAATTTTTTAAAAGTCCTAGAATAAGGAGGATGGAATGCTGGCAAGTGAACCTTGACAGATATTAGTATAAGGTGATTTCAGGAAGGGCAGGCTTCTCCCCCCTTCCTCTTGTCTGCACTGTGTTCTACCCTGGGGCAGAATAACTGATGGGAAATTGCATCTATAGAAGAGTTGAATATTGCTTTAAAATGCCAATACGCTTAGAAGCAGACAATAGAGACTTTATTCATTTCATTTTATTTTGCTCAGGAATGCTTTATTTGCCAAAGCTGTGTGGCAGAGCTGGGAGAGTGGGAGGAAATCAGACTTGTACAAAGTTAACCTTGAACAAAGAAAACACCAAAAGCTTCATGTTGTCTGCTGTACTGAAAGCCTTTGCAGGGACAAAGCCAAATCAATTGCCACGAAAGGCAAAAGGCTTTCCTCCTGTCCTTCCCACTGCAAAGGTTCTTTATACCCTATTTCTTCTCATTTTTCCTTTTTTTCTTCCTTTCTTTTTTTTTTTTTTAATTTCCTTTCCAAACCACCTCAGGGAATCAAGCCTGCTAGTAAGTGTCAAGAAACTTGCCTTCCCTTTGTTTTGTGATCTCTGCACAGGCAGTAAGAGCTAAGCTGGCTCCCACATGGCCTGGCTTCTCCCTTTTCTTCTGTCCAATTCACTCATGGAACTTGGGGGGGAGTCTATTGTCACTGACTTCTGAGGGTGGGTTTGGGAAAGAATAAGCAATGAATGAAAGGCACCATGTGTGGAAGCCAAGAGAAGAGAGGCTTAAGAATTAAAAAATAAAAGTCCTGGAGACAAATTATGTTGATTGAGAGAATGTAGCCAGGAGAGGCTGAGGGGTTGGGGTAGCTTGAATCAGTGGACAATCCTGTTGCATGGCTGGGGCAGGAAAAAAGCCATCTGCCAACCTCCCTGGATTTGTGTAGGACATTGCCTGAGCATAGTGGCAAATAGTTGTACAGTGTCCCAAAGTCTGTATCTTGAAAAGAGACATAGATGATAGATAGATAAATAGATAGATAATCCACATCAGTATTAGTAGCAAAAGCCATCTCATTTTGAATAGAAAATCTTTCAACTTTATCTTCATAATTTGAAGAAAGTCAAAGAAGGAAAATGAATTTTAGTACAGCTAAAATTCCTTCCTTTCCTTTTGTCTATCTTTTCTTTAAGAAATAGGGAAAGATACTGTTTTTCTTGATAGGGAAGGAAGTTGAATGTATCTGACCTTTAGAAATCAATTTCACTGCTCAATTCTAATGCAAACCTGTTCTTTCAAAACATGGACATTTCTGGTGATCCGATTTCTTTGATTATTTGGTATTTACGTGTATGTATATGAATGCGTCGTCTCCTGTTGGGTTTTGAATACGTACCACTCAAAATTCAGGTGTTGAAACTTATTGGCAAATGTGATGGTATTGAGAGGTAGGGGCCTATAAGAGGTGATCAGGACATGAGGGCGCCTCCCCTTTTGAGTGGTTTTGGTGTCCTTATAAAAAGGCTTTGTGGAGGGAGTTCCTCTCTTTTGCCTTTTTTACTTGATACCATGAGGTGACACAATCCTCACTATACAACCATACCTGCCAATGCTTTGATCTTGGACTCCCCAGGTTCCAGAAGTATGAGAAAATAATTTTCTGCTTTTGTTTTTGTTTTATAAACTACCGTCTGTGGCATTCTGCTATAGCAGCAGAAAGAAACAAAGCCACTTCCATAGTCAATGATCACAGGATTCTTCAGTTAGACATTCCTTTTGGTTATAAAACATTTCCAGGACCATTAAGTGAGATGTAAGAATCAAGGTAACTTGTGATCTAATTAGCACTGCTGACACTGACTGACATAAATGATCAAATTAGCCATCCTTTCAGAAGAAAAATGGAAGCTGTAGCCACAAAACATTCTTGCAGCAGTCTTAGGGTCCTTTTATATATTAAGATCTTTAATAATAAGATGTCCAAGTGTCACTTTTTGGGTTGTTAGGTAATGTGACAATTATTTGATTTGATGAAATCTGTTTCCTATGATTGTTTACTAAATCAAAAATGGTTGCTTTGTTTTCCTCTTCATCATGAAAGGAATTAAAATTACCAACCGATCTTTAGGAGACTAAGTTAAGTTCCTGTTTTGACACATCCTTGCCAGCATTTGTTGATGTTATTGCCCTTGAATATGGCCATTCTAACTGGAGTGAGATGAAATCTGAGTGTAGTTTTGATTTGCATCTCTTTTATAATCAGGGAAGTTGAACACTTCTTCATGTATTTATTGGCAATTTGTACCTCTTCCTTTGAGAATTCCTTGTTTAATTCATGTGCCTATTTCTTCATTGGGATGTTGATTCTTTGGGGGCTGAGTTTTTTGGATATTAGTCCTTTATCAGATGAATAGCTGGCAAAGATTTTCTCACATTTTGTGGGCTGTCTCTTGAGTCTAGTTACTGTTTCTTTTGCTGTGCAGAAACTCTTTAGTTTGATGCAGTCCCATTTGTTCATTCTTTCTCTTAGATGCTGAGCCTTTTGAGTTCTACTAAGGAAGTCGTTCCTTATACCTATATGTTTCAGTGTATTTCCTACTACTTCCTGGATTGTTTCAAAGTTTCAGGCCTTATATCAAGGTCTTCAACCCACTTTGAGTTGATTTTGGTACAGGATGAAAGACAGGGATCTAGTTTTCAGTCCTCTACATGTGAATATCCAGTTTTCCCAGCAACGTTTGTTGAAGAGGTTGTCTTTTCCTCATTGTGTGTTTTGGGCTCCTTTGTCAAAGATCAGTTGACTGTTGAGGCATGGTTTTATGTCTGGATCTTCTATTCTAATCCATTGATCTGCCTGTCTGTTTTTGTGCCAATACCATGCTACTCTATGGAACTCGGGGAAAGAGGGAAAGGAAAAGAGAATGATAGAGCATCAGTAACAGTAAAACATAACATCTGTGAAGCTAGAGGATATAAAGATATGCATTGAAAGCTGTTGAAAAAGGAGTGATGGGAGGTAAAGAGATAAGGGTAAGTAATGGAAGTGTTGGGGGAAATGCAAGGGAAACAAAGTTACTGAGACCATTTTTTCAAGGAACAGGGAGTTTATTATGCTAGTGGACTCAGGAGATAATTTCTCAAAGCCCTGAGCCCTGATCTGTGTCAGGAATTGTGTTAAATACTTACAGAATTTGTCCCCCAATCCCCAAGAGAATGTGGTTACAGTTACAGGAAACATTGCAGAGCTAGCTGGAGGCTTGCAACTTTGCAGAGCTAGTAGAAAGCTGCTTATAGACTCAGAGTGGGGAAATCAAGGTGAATACCAGACAAAGTAAATCCCAGGAAAATACCCAAGCTGGCCCCAACAGAAGGGGTCACACAGACCAAAGTAAAGTACATCCAAGTGGACATATATTGAGACACCCCTTTGAACATCAATTTAAATGTCCATAATGAAAGACAGGATTGTAAAATAAGTACAGTGTGTCTGGGAGGGTATAGCGGGAGTGTTGAGAGTGAATGAAGGAAATTAAGATGAGGGTATACGGTTGATGGACTTCATATACTTATATGAAATAGAACAAAGAAACCTCTGGCAATTGCTTTAAGAGGGGTGGGGGAAGAGGTTAATGGGGAGAGAGTAAGGGTGATCTAACCAATGTACAATATAAGGCTAATTGAAATTGTCACTATGAATCCCCCTGAGTAATGAATGTATCCTAATAAAATTTTTTATAAAAAAAAGAGATTAAGTTGGACATACTTTGAACTAAGTAAGATGGAAAAATTGCTTCATAGAAATTCTGTTGTTTTCTCTTTGCAATCCATGGTATCTTAAAAGAAGCAATTCTGTTAGATTGGGTCAGCATGCTTTCCTTATTTTTTTCCCATGAGGAAACATTAATCAGATTCTGATTACCATCTTCAGCTTTCAGGAGGTGAATCAAAGTTTCAAGAAGAGTCTAGGAAAATTTGCAATCTCTAGCTTGGGGAACTGAGTAAACACATTAAACCTGGAAAGCTTGTCACCACGGTAATATGTTCAGGAAGGCATTTAAGTACATTCAGCTAAAAATAATACTTAGGAGTGCAAACATGCTAGGGCTTTAGCACTACCTGCACTTCACTTTTCCTCAGAACTTGGACTTTTTTAGCATAAATGAAGACTACCAGTTTTATGTAAAGTTTGGAGAAAAACGAAGGTTTATCACAATGCAGTAAAATAAAAATTTTACAGTAGTCAATTATTAAGGAGGATGAAATTGTCTTCAATCCAACATACTTATTTCTATTTGGTAATAGCTCACGTCAATCCCAAATCCAGATGTTGTTTTCTTTCTTATTTCCTTTAAGTTAAAAAATTATATTTAACTTTTACGGACCATTCAGAATGTCAGCAAGTGCATTGTAACTCTGCAAGGCAATTCTTCATGGTTTTAAATCAAACATTAACTTGAATTTATGGAACTATTCCCAACTGAAGTTACTAAGTCAAATTTAATACCACATTTTAAAAAAACCCAGAAGTTTGGTGCTATTCACTTGTGAAATGGCAACAAATTGATCCTCAATTTATTTCCTTGGTTATAGATGACTAAAGTCATATATTTTATGTGCTGAATATGGTTTACAAATTGCCTCAAGCTGTTATATATTTCTTTTACTAATAAATAGAGAAAACCACTAATATTGGTTATCAAAACCTAGTGGATTAAAACGTTTGCATCACAATTCAATCTTCTTATAATAATTTATTATACTATGTACAAATTAAAATGTTTACTACTTTAGCCTTGAATTAAGTTGAAAGAACTTAGGATATGAAGATATTAATATATTGTTGAGGCAATATATCATTTAAACAAGCCAACTGAGATTGTGGAAATGGCACTTAGCAGAATGGTCTTAATCATGAAGAGATATTTCCATCATTTACTGATCATTTCAAGCATTCTTGTGAGCACCATTCTGCTTGGCTGCTCCTGTACTTCGGGACTTACATACAGTCTTCATCATTATATTGCACAAGCCCTGGAAGTTGTGTGTTGATGGTTTTTCTTTTATCTAAATTGCACCATTTGTTCAATTTTTGTTGTTGTTGATACTGAAGTTTGAACTCAGGGCCTCATATTTGGTAGGCAAGGGCTCTACTGTCCAAGCCACTCCGCCTGGCCTTTTTTGTGTTGGGTGTTTTCAAGCTAGGGTTTCATGAACTATTTCCCTGGGCTGGCTTTGAACTGCAATCCTCCTAATCTCTGCTTCCTGAGTAGCCAGGATTGCAGGAGTAAGCCACTGGTGTTTGGCTCAATTTGTTCAATATTAAACAAGCATTAAAGGACAAATATTGTTAAGTAAAATAAATAAAACAGGATAAGGACTGATATTCAGACACATCCTTTATTATTCATTGGAGACACTCTGGTTTTGTTAGCAAATAACTGCCTCACCGATTTCAATGCACATTTCACAGTCTGTATCATTACTCATAATACATTGTTGTCTAAACAAACAAAACAAGACTTTTTACATTGTGTGTGCTTTTAAGGACAGCTTAAAAAAAACCCAAAAAACATTTGTCAAGGACCTTTTTCCCATGTCTACCATATTTATACGAAGAGATATTGTATACTATAAACATTAATGGTTCTATTCAAGTGTAAAGAGATGTATTTGGTAGTGTGATTTTCAACAATCAAAACAGTGATAACATGAGCTATTCCATAATTATTTAGCATGTCTTGTCAATATCCAATCTGCTTTCTCTGAAAAGAGGACATTTTCATTTAATTAATGGCTGGCTTTGTAGACATTGATCTACCATTTGATCCAGCAATACCACTCTTGGGGATATACCTGAAAGACTGTGACACAGGTTACTCCAGAGAACCTGCACACCCATGTTTATTGCGGCACTATTCACAATAGCCAAGTTATGGAAACAGCCAAGATGCCCCACCACTGATGAATGGATTAAGAAAATGTGGTATCTATACTATACACAATGGAATTTTATGCAGCCATGAAGAAGAATGAAATGTTATCATTTGCTGGTAAATGTATGGAATTGGAGAACATCATTCTGAGTGAGGTTAGCCTGGCCCAAAAGACCAAAAATCGTATGTTCTCCCTCATATGTGGACATTAGATCAAAGGCAAACACAACAATGGGATTGGACTTTGAGCACATGACAAAAGGGAGAGCACACAAGGGAGGGGTGAGGATAGGTAAGACACCTAAAAAACTAGCTAGCATTTGTTGCCCTTAACGCAGAGAAACTAAAGCAGATGCCTTAAAGGTGACTGAGGCCAATGGGAAAAGGGGACCAGGAACTAGAGAAAAGGGTAGATCAAAAAGAATTAACCTAGAAGGTAACACACACGCACAGGAAATCAATGTGAGTCAATGCCCTGTATAGCTGTCCTTATCTCAACCAGCAGGGACCCTTGTTCCTTCCTATTATAGCTTATACTCTCTCTGCAACAAAATTGGAAGTAAGGGCAAAATAGTTTCTGCTGGGTATTGAGGGGGTGGGGGGAGAAGGAGGGGGCGGAGTGGGTGGTAAGGGAGGGGGTGGGGGCAGGAGTAAGAAATGACCCAAGCCTTGTATGCACATATGAATAATAAAAGAAAAAAAATGGCTGGCTTTGCTTTCTCTTTCTTACTTTATGTGGTCAGTATAACTTTGGATGGAATTTTCATTGTTCTGAGAGTTTTTCCCCCTCTCTTATTAATGACAAAGTCAAATTTCACTTTAGACATCTATATTTGGGATTTGTTAAATAAAACAGTTCTTTACCAGAAAGCTCCTGTAGTCTTCTGGGGAAATATGGAGGAAAATCATGATTTCTTTCCTTCTAATAGGCTTTAAGCACCAATTAAATGCTAAGCACTAGCTGTTTATGAAAGCTGTGAGTGTTACAGAAACAGTCCCTGTCCTTGGAGAAGGTGGGAATAAATCAAAAGTTGCCACACAGAGTAAAAAGTGACCTGGGAAAAGTAAGAGCACCATTTGTAGCCTGGGAGGATGAAGGGAAGACTACATATCCCACTGTAACCAGGAGGAAGGAGGAAAAAAGGTGCAATATAAACATTTTGAAGGCTTAATGAAGAAAAGATGCATCTTAATGACTTCTGACTTCTCTGTGAAGTAGGGTCTAGTGTTCCTGACAAAGGATTTGGTAGAACAGAAGTCTGTTGAACTGGGACACATTTGAAGTAGTTCTGTTATGCATAAGAAGCAATTATATAAAACTAAGAAAAGGAAATCTATTTTGCTCATTTATACAACCCAAATGAACATAAGAAGCATTTAACAACTTTATAAAAAATAAATTGTTGAAAGTGAATGGTGGATGTTGTAAGTAAATGGTGGACATGTGGTATTGGAGTTGGCTATTAGTTGTAGACAATAAAATTATGGTGCTACAATATGCTCAATATTGGGTATTTAGAATCTCACAAAGCTCAGTCATTTACTAGAAGGCAGGTCTGGAAAAGACAGAGAGTTCAGATTTTGCCAGGCTGACTTTTCTACTTTTGCCTTTGCAAAAGTAGAATAGGACATAGTTATTTAGAATGTTGTTTAAGAAAGTAATGAAGAACCATTAAATCTTTCATGAAGAAGGCAAAGTTGCTGATAGACAGGACTGGCGATCTGGAGAATTAGTATTTGGAGGCCTAAGACTTAGATTAGAGGAAAGATGCCAGACCTTCAAATACAGAGCAGCTCCTGGCGATGAGGCCTATGGTATAGCTGTATCTGAAATGATATTTCTGAATGGTGTCTTCTCTCACTTTTGTCCTAATCTTCCACACATTACAAGGGGCTTTTCTCATGATTTCTTCTATGCCATTCATATATATATATATATATATATATATATATATATATATATATATAGTGCCTCTGTTTTTTCTTGTGACAGAGTAAACAACATCCATTTCAAAAAGTTTTCAAGTTCAATCGGATAATAAATACAAAAGCTTGAGTTTTCCCACAAATGAAGTATACGTTATTTAACTTTTAAAAAATTCTCTTGACTCCTCTTCCATGTTCTCATTTAATATTACAGCAAGATAGTAAATATGAGCCAGTAATGGGGGGGTTGTTTTTTCTCTGTTTAGCAATGTAAACACTATTAAAAATACTTAGAAATTATCTTCTGGCCTTTGGTCTATTAAGGCTATGACTGAGGTACTCACTGTATGAAGTGATATGTCCCAATTAAAGACAAGTGGCTCCCTGGTCTCTCTGTCAGGTGGGGTACCAGCAGCTTTTGCTGCAGGGGTGAAGTCTATGATGCTTAAAGTTTAGATCCCTCAGAAAAATATGCCTTGGTTACTCATGGGAAGTTCTGCTGTTCCCTAGGGTTTACCATCCAGGACTCTGACATTATGGAGCACAACATTTTTTCTCAAGACTGTCCTGGTTATCCTTGGGCAACTCTCCCTCTTGCAACATAAGAACTTCCCTCCCATCCCAGACTCCACTTGCCCCTCAGGACACAGCTAAATTCTCCTCCCACACAAGAACTTGGATAGAGATGTATAAAAAGTACCTAGCAACTTCTGCCCAGGGCCTTGAAGTGAGAAAGACTGACAAATTCTGAAACCAGAACCCTGGAATTCCCTGGAAGACAGGAGAGAAAAGTGGCCTTTACATCCTTTGGATGCCTCTTCCTGCAAACAGTAGGCATAGTGATTGATAAATTGGAAAATAGTCCTGTTCTAAAAGTCAGTCATTTAGCTCAGAATAAGCAGGTAGTTCAGGAATTCTTCCAGAGAGAAACTGCACCTCATGTCATTTCTAGCCCAAACTGCTTCCCAGATTGAAGCCTGGCCCAATCTCTTAAAATTAAGAAAGAAAATCAGGCCTTTACTAGAGACAGCAGTAGGAGCAGAACCTGAGTCTCAGAAGAGGTGGGAGAAAGCAAATTCTGTAAATCCATTAACTACCACTGCCCTCCCTGCATTAACCCAAACTGTCCTTGAAATCTCAACCAGCTAATAAGTAACACAGGCTCTAGTTGCAGAGCTAACAAAATTTCTAGACAAGAAGTCTCTTAATAGATGAATCCCTCTCCTAAACAGGGACCTGCAATAAACTTACAGACTTGGGTTCAGTTCTCCATCTTTATTCCCTCCATGAGGCTGCCTCTTGGAATCTGAGCTCCGTCAAAGAGAGCTGGCTCCTGAGAAATTTTTGCCATCAACAACTGCTCTCTGGGGCACCATGCCTGCTCCACACCAAAGTGCCAGCCCAGCCACATACTTCATTTGTCACAACATTGAGTATGAAGTGCGGGACTTGGTGACCAATAATTAGGTAAGAAACATCTCTTTCGTGGTCAATATCTATGGCTCCTTCTAGAACACAATTCTATACAAATGAATAACACCCTCTGTTGTTGCTTCAACCCTTGGACCTTGGGTGTGGAAACAAAGCATTAGAGAAATTTTCTTCTCAAATAGGTCTTTATTTCCCCACCATCTTTCAGCTAATGGACTTTCTTGCTTTTAGGGACCTTCTTAGTTTCCTAGATGGGCAAAAGTTAGGGAAGAGCAAGAGAAAACAGGAATAGAAACCTGAGCTAGGGCAAGAACTCCTTCCTGTGTTGTGTCTTAATGCACTTTGGACAGGTCATTTAGCATACCCCTAGTATATCCTGTCCTATTACTTTGCTCATGTAGGTCCCTGGAGATAAACACAGATCTGGGAGGAAGGTATGAGACCTGCCACTAAGCACTTCTAAGCTACCACTTCTCTCTTGATGAGTAGCCCATGGTCATGAAAACAAGGATAAGGTAACTAGCTTGGGAGTCCCCTCCTCAAAGATCTCATCCTATATTTTCCACTTGTGGGTTACTCAGCCTATCTGAATTTCAAGTTGAGAAATGAGTGTGTAATGTTATTGAATATGTACTAGAAAGCAGATGTCAGTCTTCCTGGTCGTTGTTTGCTTTGTAAGTCAGAACCTCTCTGTAGGAGATAAATATTGCCTTTTTTCATCCTGAATCTGTGAGCTAATGCAGGTACACTGGAGGGGAGGTAGAATGAGCATTACTGCCACTTGTCTCTCTTCCCACCTATGATGAATGAAGAGTACATCAGGTAGCTCTGGGAGTTTTCCTCATGTTTTTAAAATCGTGGATTTCCAGGCCACCAATTCCTCCTTTTGAGCTAGTTTGATTTTTTTCCCCAGGAGCTGTTCTACTGGCACTTTAGTAATGTTGACTCAGATGAAATACAGGTGGAGGTCCTTTGGTGTCATTGCCTATGATGACTTCAGGGAAGTGAATACAGGTCCTCTGTGAGCCAAGAAGCTCTGCACCATTGTCACAATTGCAGGAAGCTGTGTGGTCCATGAGCTGGGAGTTTCCCTGAATGCTTGCCATGGCTTCACTTAGCATCACCCAAGGAACATGCTGTGCTTCCTTACAAAGGACAGCTAATGGCGGGCTACAAAAGAAGTGCTGCTGGCTCACGCCTGCAATCCTAGCTACTCGGGAGGCAGAGATCAGGAGGATCGAGGTTCAAAGCCAGCCTGGGCAAATAGTTCATGAGACCCTATCCCAAAAAACCCTTCACAAAAAAGGGCTGGTGAGTCACTCAAGGTGTAGGTCCTGAGTTCAGACCTCAGCACTGAAAAAGAAGAAGCTCCCAGGCATAAAACATTCTTTGTTTTTTTTTTTTTTAGGATGTTTTCGATTTCATTGAATTTATCTATCAGTTAGGGAGAGTTGGCATCTTTATAATTTTAGTTAGGAATCAAAAAACTATTTTCTTAAAGGAATTGGTAACAAGTAGTTTAAGCTGTGTGGGCTGAGAGGGAAAATTGAGAACATTATGTAGATTCTCCTATAACCATTTAAAAATGTAAAAACTGGGGCTGAGGATGTAGTTCAGTGGTAGAGCACTTGCCTAGCACACGCAAGTATCTGGGTTCCATCCATAGCACTGCAGAATAAGAAAAAAAAAGCAAAAACCATTCTTGGGTACAGGCTCTTGAGTCTTAATAAATCAGATATTGGCTGAATGGATTTGGTCTTGTGAATTTAATTTCTCTCTGTACTGATATATGAGGATTTGTGTCACAGTCGTTAGTATACCTAGCTCCCTGTTTTCTAGTTCTCTTCAGCTATCCTCCCATCTTCTTTTCTTTTTTTTTCCTGTGTTTTTTTGTTATTCATTTATTAACATGCACATACATTGTTTGGGTCATTTCTCCCCCATGTCCCCCGCCCCCACCCTCTTTCCCCAACCCCCTCTCACTTCCAGGCAGAACCTGCTCTGCCCTTATTTCTAATTTTGTTGAAGAGAAGACATAAGCATAATAAGAAAGACAAAGCGTTTTTGCTAGTTGTGTTAAGGATAGCTATATGAGAGATTCTTAGCATTGCTTCCATGTACAAATGTGTTACATCCCAAGTTGATTCATCTCTAACTGACCTTTTCACTAGTTCCTTCTCATATTGACCTCTGTCACTTTAAGGTTTCTGTATTAACTCCTCTGCAGTGAGGACATCAAACACTTTCATGTTTTGGGTTTCTTACCTATTCCCATTCCTCCCAAGTCCAACCACATTGCTGCATTTGCCCTAGATCTAAAGTCTGCATATGAGGGAGATCATAAGATTTTTGGCCATCTGAGCCTGCCTAACTTCACTCAGGATGATGTTCTCCAGTTCCATCCATTTACCTGCAAATGATAAGATTTCATTCTTCATCATGTCTGAGTAAAATTCCATTGTGTATAAATATGAGATTTTTTTTTTATTCATATGTGCATATGTTTGGGTCATTTCTCCCCCTTACCCCAGGCCCCTCCCTTACCACCCCAAACCCTTGCTACCAGGCAGAAACTATTTTGCCTATATCTCTAATTTTGTTGAAGAGAGAGTATAAGCAATAATAAGAAGGAACAAGGGTTTTTGCTGTTGAGATAAGGATAACAACATAGGGAGTTGACTCGCATTGATTTCCTGTACATGTGTGTTACTTTCTAAGTTAATTCTTCTTGATCTAACTTTTTCTCTAGTTCCTGGTCCCCTTTTCCTATTGGCCTCAGTTGCTTTAAAATATCTGCATTAGTTTATCTGCATTGAGGGCAACAAATGCTATCTAGTTTTTTGAGTGTCTTACCTATCCTCATACATCCCTTGTGTGCTCTCGCTTTATCAAGTGATCAAAGTCCAATCCCCTTGTTGTGTTTGCCCTTGATCTAATGTCCACATATGAGGGAGAACATACAATTTTTGGTCTTTTGGGCCAGGCTAACATCACTCAGAATGATGTTCTCCAATTCCATACATTTACCTGCAAATGATAAAATTTCATCCTTCTTCATGGCTGCATAAAATTCCATTGTGTATAAACACCACATTATCTTAATCCATTCATCAGTAGTGGGGCATCTAGGCTGTTTCCATAACTTGGTTATTGTGAATAGTGCTGCAGTAAACATGGGTGTGCAGGTGCCTCTGGAGTAACCTGAGTCACATTCTTTTGGGTATATCCCCAAGAGTGGTATTGCTGGGTCATACGGTAGATCTATGTTTAGATTTTTAAGAAGTCTCCAAATTTTTTTCCAGAGTGGTTGTACTGGTTTACATTCCCACCAGCAGTGTAAGAGGGTTCCTTTTTCCCCCCAAATCCTTGCCAACACCTGTTGTTAGTGGTGTTGCTAATGATGGCTATTCTAACAGGGGTGAGGTGGAATCTTAGTATGGTTTTAATTTGCATTTCCTTAATGGCTAGAGATGGTGAGCATTTTTTCATGTGTTTTTTGGCTATTTGAATTTCTTCTTTTGAGAAAGTTCTATTTAGTTCACTTGCCAATTTCTTTATTGGTTCATTAATTTTGGGAAAATTTAGTTTTTTGAGTTCCCTGTATATTCTGATTATCAGTCCTTTGTCTGATGTGTAGCTGGCAGATATTTTCTCCCACTCTGTGGGTGGTCTCAAGTATTTCCTACTCTTTCCTGTACCAACTTTAGAGTTTGGTGTCTGATATTAAGATCCTTGATCCATTTTGAGTTAATATTGGTATAGGGTGATAAACATGGATCTAGTTTCAGTTTTTTGCAGATTGCTAACCAGTTTTCCCAGCAGTTTTTGTTGAAGAGGCCGTCTTTTCTCCATCGTATATTTTTAGCGCCTTTGTCAAAGATAAATTGGTTATAGTTGTGTGGCTTCATATCTGGGTCCTCTATTCTGTTACACTGGTTTTCATGTCTGTTTTTGTGCCAGTACCATGCTGTTTTTATTGTTCATGCTTTGTAATATAGTTAGAAGTCAGGTATCGTGATACCTCCAGTGCTGTTCTTTTTACTGAGCATTGCCTTGGCTATTTGTGGTCTTTTGTATTTCCATATAAATTTAATGGTAGATTTTTCAATCTCTTTGATGAACATCATGGGGATTTTGATGGGAATTGCATTATATATGTAGATTACTTTTGGGAGTATAGACATTTTTACTATGTTGATTCTACCAATCCATGAGCATGCGAGATCTCTCCACTTTCTATAGTCTTCCTCAATCTCTTTCTTCAGAAGTTTATAGTTTTCCTTGTAGAGGTCATTCACATCTTTTGTTAAGTTTACACCTAGGTATTTGATTTTTTTTGAGGCTATTGTAAATGAAGTTGTTTTCATATATTCTTTCTCAGTCTATTCATTATTAGTGTATAAAAACGCTAATGATTTTTCTATGTTGATTTTCTATCCTGCTACCTTGCTATAGCTGTTGATCTTGTCTAGGAGCTTTTGAGTAGAGTTTTTTGGGTCTTTAAGGTAAAGATCAAATCTTTAAGGTAAAGGATCATATCATCTGCAAATAGGGGTATTTTGACAGTTTCTTTACCTATATGTATTCCTTTTATTCCTTCTTCTTGCCTAATTGCTCTGGCTAGGAATTCCAGTACTATGTTGAATAGGAGTGGAGATGGTGGGCATCCTTGTCTCGTTCCTGATTTTAGAGGGAATGGTTTCAGTTTTTCTCTGTTAAGTATAATGCTGGCTGTATGTTTGTCATATATAGCTTTTATAATGTTGAGGTACTTTCCTTCTGTTCCTAGTTTTCTTAGAGCTTTTATCATGAAATGGTGTTGGATCTTATCAAAGACTTTTTGCATCTATTGAGATGATCAAGTGGTTTTTGTCTTTGCTTCTATTAATGTGGTTTATTATGTTTATTGATTTTCGTATGTTGAACAACCCCAGCATTCCTGGGATGAGCTTAGTTGGTCATAGTGGATGACCTTTTTGATGTGTTGTTGAATTCGGTTTGCCATTATTTTATTGAGGATTTGTGCAACAATGTTCATTAAGGAGATTGGCCTAGAGTTCTCCTTTTTGGAGGTATCTTTGCCTGGTTTTGGGATAAGTATAATACTGGTTTCATAACATGTGTTTGGCAGTTTTCCTTCCCTTTCTATTTCATGGAACAGTTTAAGGAGGGTTGGTATTAGTCCTTCTTTAAAGGTCTAATAGAGTTCAGCAGAGAATCCATCAGGTCCTGGACTTTTCTTTTTAGGGAGACTCTTGATTGCTGCTTCAATTTCATTTTGTGTTATAGATCTATACAGGTGATTAATATCCTCTTGGTTCAGTTTTGAATGATCATATGTATCTAGAAATTTGTCCATTTTTTTAAGACTTTCAAATTTATTTGAATAAAGGTTCTCAAAGTAGTCTCTGATGATTTCCTGGACTTCCATGGTGTTTGTTGTTATCTCCCCTTTTGCATTCCTGATTCTACTAATTTGGGTTTTTTTCTCTCCTCATTTTAGTCAAGTTTGCCAGGGGTCTATCGATCTTGTTTATTTTTTCAAAGAACCAACCTTTTGTTTCATAAATTCTTTGAATGGTTTTTTTGGTTTCTATTTCATTGATTTCAGCTCTTATTTTTATTATCTCTCTCCTTCTATTTGTTTTGGGATTTGCTTGTTCTTGTTTTTCTAGGGGTTTCAGATGTATCATTAGGTCATTGATTTGAGATCTTTCAGTCTTTTTAATATATGTACTCATGGCTATAAAGTTTCCTCTCAGGACTGCCTTTGTTGTGTCTCATAGGTTCTGGTAGGTTGTGTTTTCATTTTCATTGACTTCTAGGAACTTTTTAATCTGAGGCTGCAGCTCACCTGCCACCTAATGTCAGCTATCTGCTGCTGCAGGCTTTATTTATACGGATCTCAGGAATGAGCTTTACACTGACCTAACTTACAGGCTTTGTTTATTTAGAGTTCTCCTGGGTGTAACCACCACTGTTACAAGGTTTCCCCTCTCCAAGCATACTGGGGGAGATTGACACTTCACCTGACTTCTCTGGCTGGCTTGTTTATTTACAGTTCACATGGGAAGTGCCCCTTCCCCACTTTCTAGTGGAGCTTCCCTCATACAGCCACTTTTACAAGCTTTCCGGTCCCAAGGTTGTTGAGTGTGGGCCACTGCCCCTGCCTTCTCTGGCTGGCTTGTTTATTTACTGTTCCGTGAAGGATTCCCCTCCCCCCCTCTTTGGCTCTCAGGGCACTCCCACCCTCTTTGCTACATGTCTTTTTTTGTTGTTGTTTATTCAGTTTTTTTTCTCTTTTTTCTCTGGGTGGGGGTCAGTCTGTCCAGGGAGCTATGCTGATCTGGCCCAGGGTTGTTTATGGGAGTACCATGTGCTGCTTAGCTCACCTGGTGGTCTGCTTCTCTCGAGCCAGTAGGAGCTGGTGTCTGGTATCACAGGAGCCCTCGTGGTTTCTCCATTTAATGTGGAATGGGGAGGCTGAGGGTGTGGAGGAGTTGGAGTTTTGCCTCTTCTTGGTGGTTTTTCCTGCAAGGTGTTTCTCCAGCATCTCTCCAAGATTGTACTTTAGGAAGCACTCTTTCTGCTTCCTCCCTCTAGTCGCCATCTTGGAATCTCCTCACCAGATTTTCTTAATCCATTCATCAGTAGTGGGGCACCTTGCTGTTTCCATGACTTGGCTATTGTGAATAGCATTGTAATAAACATGGGTGTGCAGGTGCCTCTGGAGTAACCTGTATCACATTCCTTTGGGTATATCCCCACAAGTGGGATTGTTGGATCATATGGCAGATCTATGTTTAGATTTTTAAGAAGCCTCCAAATTTCTTTCCAGAGTGGTTGCACTAGCTTGCATTCCCACCAGCAGTGTACAAGGATTCCTTTTCCCCACATCCTTGTGAACACCTGTTGGTGGTGGTGTTTTTGATGGTGGCTATTCTAACAGGGGTGAGGTGTGGTCTTAGTGTGGTTTTGATCTGCATTTCCTTTATGGCTAGAGATGGTGAGCATTTTTTCATGTGTTTTTTGGCCATTTGAATTTCTTCTTTTGAGAAAATTCAGTTTAGTTCAGTTGACCATTTCTTTATTGGTTCATTAATTTTGGCAGAGTTTATTTTTTTAAGTTCCCTGTATATTCTGGTTATCAGTCCTTTATCTGATGTAAAGTTGGCAAATATTTTCTACCACTCTGTGGATGGTCTCTTCAGTTTAGAAATGAGTTGTTTCATTGTGCAGAAGCTTTTTAGTTTTATGAAGTCCCATTTGTCTATCCTTTTTCTTAGTTGCTGAGCTGCTGGGGTTCTATTGAGGAACCAGGCATAAAACATTCTTGCAGACAGTATTTTTGTAATCAAAGACAAGACCCCACATGCTTTTTTGGGGGATTGTACAAATGTGTTATATTGTGCTGTAGTCAAACACAAAAAGGTGGAGCCTCGATTAGGTCATGTGTATCAAGGGAGGTGTAATGGAGATAGTGCCATTCTTTCCTACCACACAGTCATCCTTCCCACTTTTCATTGGCTTTACTCCTTTTCCAATCTACATAATGTCGTCACTATCTGCCTCACTTATCTCCATGTTCTGTGTGACTGTACTATGAACATCATTATCCAAGGCTGTGTGATCCCTTCTTTCTGCAATGATGTCATCAAGCCAGGCACTGTCTAGAGTCCCACCCAAAAGGGAAACTTCATAGTTGAATTCAAAGGGTGTTCAATGATGAATTCCACACAACAGATTTATAAGCAGCATTGACCTTGTTTTTTGACCTTGTCACACCTGTGTGATAATCTACCTCAGCAACATCTTCAAATATCCTCTCCCCAAGGTCACCTTGCTCTATACCTATTAGTCTCTAGCTAGTTTTGCTAATTTTCCATTACCAGATTTTATGGTGTTTTGCCCTTTGTCCTACTCTGGTCCCCTACCTCCTAGCCACCCACAAAGCTAGGAATTTTGTATTCTTTGGCTGCTCCAGTGCATGTCACATTGAGGGAGAAAGGGGAGATGATGGCCAGTCATACATGTGCATTAAAGGCTAAGTGAGGAACTGAGGAGAAGTAGCCCCTAAGCCTCCATCATTTGTCACAGAAAGGTTAAGGATCTTAGGAATTCTTCCCTATGCTTCTCAAATCAGGGCCTAACTACAACATACTCCCAGTTCTATCTCTGGGATATGTAGTATCTTACTGCTACTGGAGGTTGAGTAGGAAATGTTCTGGCCAATAATATCTGTGTAATCCAACTCACTCTATTTTATGACTGTATAAAGTTGAAGATCATAAGGAGAGCAGAGTGAAAGATTGAGTAGCCCAATTTCTAGCAATTCATTTTTCTTTGGTTATTTTAATATTTTGAAGTCCCAGAATGTTTATAGATTATGTTTTATTTGTTTTTACATTTTTAATACTCAGAAATCTTTAAAAATAGGGTTTTGTAGTGTTGGATCTTCTAACATTCTCCCTGGTCACTTTGGGGAAACCAAACTGTCTCTCAATAACTGAAAAAAATACCTTCATTCATCTAATCCATGGCCCCTAGAAAACCCTAATCTTCCCCCAAAACATGTCAGAGAGAGAAGTCACATTTCTTCTTTTAGAAAAAACAAAGGTATTTGGTACAGCTAAATATCGCTGGTTATGAACAATACTTTCCTCTCCAGAGGATGTAGTAGTGCATGAGCCAATTATTTTTTCCTAATTGAATGGGAACATTATCTTCAGGGGCATTATGAGTACAAAGTGAAGGAAGACATTCAAGTTGAACAGAGAAAACATCCCACAGAGAGACCCTGGGGATCCTGGGTAAGGACAGCCTGATGGAGTCAGCATACTTGGAGTGGGCTCTTTCCGGAGGATGCTAGATAATTGCCTCAAGCAAAATTGTTAATTCTGGAATCTCACCTTTTTTTTTTTCTCCACTTTTAACCCTGTCTATGGCATGGCTCTTGCTAGGTAGTGCATTCAGATACTCAAGTTCTGTTTAAACAGGGTGGGACATCACCATTTCCTCTGGTTCTGGGAAAGAAACAGTACTATAGTCACAAGAATTTGTATATTCAGAATCTGTATTTCCAAGCAGATTGGTATTATTTGTTACCTCCTTGGGTACTTCCTTAGATACCTTGCAGTAAGGTATCTTCTCAACTTCTTTAAGTTCCACTTAATGGTTGACTTGTTCTTCAGATTTCTTCAAGCTCTATTGATTTGGGGCCAGTGAAGAGACACAGCATCATGGCAGGAGGATGTGATAGAGCAGAGATGCTCACTTCATGGTGGCTAGGAAGTAGGGATTGGGCAACATATGTCCCAATGACCTATTTCATCCACCCAGGTCCCACCAACAAAAGTTTCCAGCAACCCCCAAATAGTGCCTTTAACACATGAGACTATGGGGACATTTGAGAGTACCTTTCATGAATAAAGAATTCTTCTTGCCTGAGTGCCTTCTAATAAGGAAGTTGTTTTTATTCCTGCCTTAGATTTGAACTGAAACACAAACTCTGCCTGGCTCTGAGCCAGCTAGTATTAGATGACAGCTACTCTCTCAGATTTTCAGGTTCTCAGATCTTCACACCAAGACTAGAACTTACACCATCAACTCTCTTGGTCTTCAGTTTGTGGGCTATAGAATGTGTGACTTGTTAGCCTCCATAATTGAACAAGCTATTTCCCTATAATAAATTTCAAATAAAAATATTTCCCTGTTGGTTCTTTTTCTTTGGAGAACCCTGACTAATACAACTTCTTGTCCTTAGACTTTGTGAGGGTTTACTCCAAGGGGCTTCATAGCCTCAGCTATGGTATCATCTCTTGAAATCTGATTATCTGATCAAGGAAAAGTGGAAGGAGAGAGAGACTTTGCTTACATTAAATGGCATTTTGGAGACAAGGACTACAAACACTGGGAAATATGTCTGGTATACCCCAAACTACATCTAGAAGATTCTAGAAATTGTTGAGGATCTGAATCAGAAAAAAACCCCCAGAGAAGTATTCTTGTGATGTTGATACAATGTGAAGATGCCAAATTTATGACAGTAAATGAGTAAGTGTGAGCCTTCCCAGATGGCACAATGCTGAGTAGGCAGCAATCCATGAAAGATGTATGTTTATAGGATCCCTACGCTGATTGATCTGTCCCATGTTCTTTTCCCAAAAGGTATTTTGGGGACTCTGAGTTTCTCACAGAATTACTTTATTGTCTCCTTTATTGTCTACTTTTATTGTCTGGTTAGTCTCCAGATCCCTGACTGAACTCTTCTTGAAATTATCAGAGGCCTTTGTCCAGGTCTTTTTCTGGCTAGAACTTTGCTGAGTTCTTCACCCAAAACCATGAAGGGAAGACTCTTGCGTCCCACATGAGCTTGTCCTTTAAACCTAACTGAGGGCAATGGGAGATGCAGAAAAAGACAACAGACAGAAGATAAAACATGCATAGTGCTGGGGCTGGGCAAGCTGGACACTCAGCTGGAGACACACCAGCCACCTCCACCTCCAGTGAGTTTATTATATATAATGACAAAACGAGGTGGAGAGGTAGTTCTCAGGGTTGGGGATGTGACATTGTAATTCTCAGAAACAGGAGGAAGCTGTGAGTGCCTCTCTCTGAATGTAAACATCTTAGGAAAAACCATTTGTACTGCATCTTGCCCACTTCTACATCTGAGGCTGTGTCAACCCAAGCTTGCAATTTATTGGGCATAACTATGATTGCTCCCTTCTGCAGTTTGGGGCTGTGCCAGACTCAAACTTGTAGTTTATTTGATACAACTGTGCTTATGTAGTCCTCTCTCCACAGAATGCAGTCAAATAAATCAGTAGAACCACAAGAAGGGTCAGTTTTGATAAGAGGTTATGGTCCTGAGAGAGTATGGGATCAGCAGAGGAGGTAAATTCCAAAGACAGTCATGAGGTTGTCCAACAGGGTCTGATATCTGAGTGTGCTGTAGGGGTAGAAGAGAAAAAGCAAATGATATGAATGAAAGATGTTACATGGATAATATGGAATCCAGTTTATAACTCAAATTGGTTCACGTCCTCTATTTTTCCCTTTCTACCTTAATGCCCCTCTTATGGTGATTTCAACAGGTTTAAAAATTCTATATTCATTCTTTAATGGAAAATGCATCACCAATATTCACCTTCTTAACTTCCTTCTTTTACACTCCCTCTCCCATTAGTGACCTCCCTTAGTGTAACCTGTTTTTCATAATATTGCTCGCATTTGTATTGTGTCTGTCTTCCACATAATAGAGAAAACATGTGGCCTTTGTCTTTCCAAGCCTATTTTACTTCACTTAACATGATGTCCTCCAATTGCATCCATTTACCTTTAAATCACATAAGCTCATTCTTCCTTATGGCTGCATAAAATTCCATTTATATGGTCCATATATATATGTATATATATAAATATATAAATGTGTGTGTGTGTGTGTGTGTGTGTGTATCACATTTTCTTAATCTATTTGTCAATTGTAGGGCATCTGGGCTGTTTCCATAGCTTGGCTATTGTGAACAGTGCTCTGATAAACATTGGTATGCCAGTGTCTTTATTGTATCTTGACTTAACATTTATTGTTGTTTGTGTTCTTGACAATGGCCATGCTAAAAGGAATGAAATAGAATCTTAACATGGTTTGGATTTGCATTTCCTGTATGGCCAGGGATGGTGACCACGTCTTCATGTGTTTTTTATTCATTTGTATTTCTTCCTTTGAAAAAGCTCTGTTCAGTTCATTTGCCCATTTCTTCATTGGGTCATTGATTTTTTAAGAGTTTAGTTTTTTGAACTCCCTGTAATCTGGTTATGAATTCTTTGTCAGATGTATAGCTGGCAAAGATTTTCTCCCATTCTTTGGGTTCCCTCCTCAATCTGGCAAACATTTCTTTTGTTGTGCAGAAGCTTTTAAGTTTCAGTAGTCCCATTTGTTAGTTCTTTCCCATAGTTGCTGAGCCATTTGGGTTTTATTTAGGAAGTCATTGCCTATGCCTATAAGTTCCAGTATATTCCCTGCTCTTTCCTGTACTAGCTTCAAAGTTTCTGGTCATATATTAAGGTATTTAATCCACTTTGAGTTGATACTTATACAAAGTGAAAGATATGGATCTATTTTCAGTTTTCTGCATTCAGATATCCAGTTTTCCCAGCAACATTGATTGACAAGGCTGTCTTTTCTCCACATTATGGTTTGGATGTTTTGGGCACTTTGTCAAAAATCAAGTAGGTATAGCTGTGTAGATTTATATCTGGGTCTTCTGTTCCACTGGTCTTTATGACATTTATCACAGAGATTGAAAAATCAACCCTACAGCTCATTTGGAAGCACAAAAGACTGCAATTAGCCAAGGCAGTACTAAGCAAAAAGAGCAATGCTGGAGGTATCACAATACCCGACTTCAAACTATATCACACAATGAGCATTAGAAATTAAATGATTTGTTCAAGAGCCCATAGTTACCTAATGGTAAAGTCAGGATTTTAAATCAGGAAAGACTGGCTACAAGTTCTAATCTCCTCTAGTTAAATAATGCTCCATTTTTTAAATAAAGAACACACTTGCTTAAAAATCAAATAAACTGCAGTAGCAGACCTTGTTACCATTTGTTTTTACTACTCCCACATAGCACTTTTCTTAGATTCAAAAAAGTGAACTGCAGTAATATTGCCCAGATTTCCCCAGAATAGTTGAGGAGGCCTCTAATTCTCTGTTTTAGTTAAAATGAGACTGTAGTATCAATTGCTATTGCTACTTGGTCCTGCAGTGTTATTGTACTGTTGTGTGTAAAAGTGACTTAGATTGAGTAGCTGGGCTGGTAAAAACTAGGTTCAAAACTTATTCTGATCACTATTAACTTGGTAATTCTCATCTCTTTCATGATCTCAGAGGGTACTTGTAAGCATCAAATACTAAAAAGCATATACTTCACCCCATCCCAGTCATACACATGCCAGAGAGGCTTGCTTTGCTGAAAAGAGCTATGCTGATGTGAAATTGAATTCATCCCATGAATATATTTGTCTTTATGTTACCAAGAATGTCATGAGAAAGATGAAAAAATAAGTATCATATAACATTTAATTTAGGTCTGTGACACCAATGTCACCAATGTCACCAATGTAAAGATGTGATTGTTTAAGTAAATGGAAGTTAGATTAAAAGCTAAGATGTTAGCTGACGGGAACACAGTGATTTAAGAAGCAGCTTGTTTCTAGTTTCTAGGACCTTAGAAAGCCTAGTATTCCACTCACCTATTTGCAAATAAAGCAGCAAGTCCAGAGGTGTTTGTTGACTTGTGAGTTGGAGTCACACAAGTCAGTGCAAGGCTGGCCTACAGAGACTGGCTTGAGTGTAGTTTCAGATAGTGCTCTTTAGTTGCTCCTCTCATGGAAAGATTGTCTAGGGTCAGAGTTAAAGAGGTTTTGTAACTTAAATCTTTTTGAAAGATTAGAGAAATAAAGATTTCATGAAATAAACTTCTGATGTGACTAAAATCTATCAATTTAGTTTCCTTTTAGTGGTTGTTTTTTCTGGGAAACACATCCCATCCTTATCACATACTCATGTGTCCCATCCTACCATCACCCATCACCACTTTCCAGCCCACTGCAGGTGGGAAAAGTGAAATAGCTGTTTCAGCTCATGAGTTAGGAGTGGAGAGGCCATGTATCACTCAAGGAGCAGGCCATGAAAAGCCCCCAAGGGCCTTCAGCTCACTTCATGGGCTGTGGAGAACTCAAAAGCACACATGCAAGAAATTTCGATGCCAAGTTAAACAGACTTACATCATTGCTTGATCACAGGAACTCTATGGAAGTGTACATTCAGACACTGAGATTTCAGGGTTTGAATGTTACCATTGAAGTCTCCAGACTAACCTGATCTACTCAATTTTATATTTTCTAATTATATAAGCTATATTTGTTCACTGAAGGAAAAAAATCTAGTCATATAGAAAATAACAGATTCCAAGATAGTGGCTAGAGGGAGGAAGCAGAAAGCGAGCCTCCTATAGTGAAATCTTGGAGAGATGCTGGAGACACACTTTGCAGGCAAAATCACTGAGAAGAGGCAAAACTTTGACCTCTCCACACCTCCAGCTGGAACAGAGAATCTCCACTTCATGTTAAATGGAGAAACAAGGAGGGCTCCCGGTGTGGCCCACACCCAGGCAGCTTGGGAAGACGTGGACAAGGTGAGCATTGCAGTGCCATGGTACTCCCACAGACAACCCTGGGCCAGAGCAGCATAGCCCCCTGGACAGACTGACCTCCACCCAGGGAAAAAAGAGAAACTGACTAATAAGCAATAAAAACAATAAAGACACATGGGAAAGAGGGTGGGGCACACTGAGCGCCGAAGATTGGGGGAAGGGAAACCTTCCCAGAACTGTAAATAAACAAGCTGGGCGGGCAGGAGAGGCTCCGGCGGGAGCGGGGGCGCGTGCCCAGCAACCAGGAGTGGGAAAGCTTGTAACAGTGGCAGAGGGAGGAAAACTCCACAGGAGAGGAGGGAAGACCCATTTCCCACATGAGCTGTAAACAAATATGGCGGCTGGCAGGAGCAGCAGCACCACCCAGTAATCAGAAGCAGGAAAGCTTGTAAAAGTGGCGGTGGAAGGAGAACTGCACAGGAGAGGGGGGAAGACCCACTTCCCACATGAATTGTAAATAAACACACAGGCCTGAGAATGCAGGTGCAGTGTCACCTTTCCCAGTGTGCTTGGAAAGGGGAAAGCTTGTAGCAGAGGCTCACGCACAGGAGAACTTTGAGTAAACAAGCCTGCAGGGCCAGGTGAGTGCTAAGCTCACCCCAGAGATCTGCATAAATAACGCCTCCAGCAACAGCAGGCTGACAGCAGCGGGCAGGCAAGCCACAGCCGCAGATACCATTCTCAGAACTGTCTCCAGAATCTTTTTTTTTTCTCTCTTTTTCTCCCTACCTTTGATGAGAGAACAACCGAATTACACCTGCATGCTGAAAAGCATACTGAAACTGTATTGCATTTGAACTAGGGACACTTGGGGGTTTTTGTGTGTGTGTGTGTGTGTGTAGTTTTGTTCTACTTTATGTGTCCCCTTTGATGAGACAACTACAGAACAACATCTGAGGCACCATCTCCAGGATTGGAGACTGAGACAGACACCCAAATTATTAAGACTGAAACTTCATTGCATTTGAACTTGGAGGTTTTTTGGGTTTTTGTTTTTGTTTTTTTAATTTTCTATTTTTCATTTTATTTTATGTTATTTTATTTTTATATATAGATACTTCTTTCATTTACCTATTTTTTATTTTTATTCTTATCTTTTTTTTTATTTTTTATTTTCAGTCCTCTGTCTCTCTAATGCCTGTTCAGCTTACTGTCGATTAGTACACTAACACTCCGTGTTTATACCTTTGAAATTTTCTTGTCTGATTTCTTGTTCTGTTTTCTGCTTCTTGTCTGTTTATTTGATTTTCCCTTTTCTTTAACTTCTTGCTTTCCATCTCAGCTCATCCTTCCATTCTAAATATTACCATTGTTATTACTACAAGCTAGAAAATACTTAACTGCACACAGTACAGGGACAGTAACAACACCAATGACAATGACGGGAAGACAGAAAAAACAGGGAAACCAGTTTCCGCACAGCAAAAAATTAGTACAGGAACCAGAGGGGAATGAAGAAAACAGATACTCAGATCCAGACTCCAACAAAATGAAGATAAACTATGCCAAAGGACCCAATGAAGCCCACAAGGATAATTTAAAAGAAGACATACTACAGGTACTCAATGAGAATTTTAGAGATGATACTGGATAGGCTCAACCAAAATGTACAGGTGACACTCAAGAAATTCCAAGACAACAAAAATAGAGAATTTGAAAAAGCAAAAGAAGAAATAAAGGAAACCATAGAAGCACTGTGTAAACAGCAAAGTGAAACAGAGAACATGATGAATAAATGGATAAATGAACTCAGGACAAAAAATAGACAACATTAAAGAGGAAACCACCCAGGAAATGGAAAACCTCAGAAAAAAGAATGAAACAGAACTGCAAAACAAAATGGAAGGCCAATCCAGCAGAATAGAACAAACAAAAGACAGAATCTCAGAATTTGAAGATGAAATGGTAATTAAAGGAAACAACTGAAGAACTATTAATTAAACAGCTCAAAACCTGTGAAAAGAAAATGCAAGAACTCACCAACTCCATCAAAAGACCAAACTTGAGAATCATGGGCATCAAAGAAGGAGAAGAGGTGCAAGCTAAGGGAATGCATAATATATTCAACAAAATAATAATGGAAAATTTCCCAAATCTAGAGAAAGATATTCCCATACAGATGCAAGAGGCCTCCGGGACACCAAACAGACCAGATCAAAATAGAACTACCCCACGACATATCATCATTAAAACAACAAGTTCAGAAACTAGGGAAAGAATATTGAAGGCTGTAAGAGAGAAAAAACAAGTAACATACAAAGGTAAACCCATCAAAATCACAGCAGACTTCTCAACAGAAACATTAAAAGCAAGAAGAGCATGGGGTGAGATCTTCTGGGAACTGAATGAAAATAACTTCAACCCAACAATACTCTACCCAGCAAAACTATCATTCAAAATAGATGGAGCAATAAAAGTCTTCCATGATAAGCAGAAACTAAAACAATATTTGACCACAAAGCCACCACTACAAAAGATTCTGCAAGGGATTCTGCACACAGTAAGTGAAACCCAACTTAACCATGAAAAGACAGGCAGCACCAAACCAAAAAAAAAGAAAAAGCAAGACAGTAGAGAGTAACCTCAACTTAGGTACACACAATCAAACCTTCAAACAACTAAGACAACTAAATGACAGGAATCACCACATACCTATCAGTACTAACACTTAATGTTAACGGACGTCAAACCTACATTGATCAAACGAGATAAAGAAGGACATTCCATACTAATACAAGGGGAAATAGACTAAAAGGAAATAATAATCATCAACCTGTAAGCACCCAAAGTCAACGCACCCAATTTCATCAAACATACCCTGAAAGACCTAAAAGCATATATTAACGCCAACACAGTGGTTTGGGGAGACATTAACACCCCATTATCATCAATAGATAGGTCATCCAAACAAAAAAATCAATAAAGAAATCCAAGATCTAAAATATACAATAGATCAAATGGACCTAGTTGATGTCTACAGAACATTTCATCTAACTTCTACACAATATACATTCTTCTCAACAGCCCATGGAACCTTCTCCAAAATAGATCATATCCTAGGGCACAAAACAAGCCTCAGCAAATATAAGAAAATAGAAATTATACCGTGCATACTATCTGATCACAATGCAGTAAAAGTAGAACTCAACAACAAAAGTAAAGACAAAAAACATGCAAACAGCTGGAAACTAAATAACTCATTACTTAATGAACAATGGATCATCAATGAAATAAAAGAGGAAATTAAAAAGTTCCTGGAAGTCAATGAAAATGAAAACACAACCTACCGGAAACTATGGGACACAGCTAAGGCAGTCCTGAGAGGAAAGTTTATAGCCATGAGTGCATAGATTAAAAAGACTGAAAGATCCCAAATCAATGACCTAATGATACATCTCAAACTCCTAGGAAAACAAGAACAAGCAAATCCCAAAACAAATAGAAGGAGAGAAATAATAAAAATAAGAACTGAAATCAATGAAATAGAAACAAAAAAAACCATTCAAAGAATTTATGAAACAAAAGGTTGGTTCTTTGAAAAAATAAACAAGATCGATAGACCCCTGGCAAACCTGACTAAAATGAGGAGAGAAAAAACCCAAATTAGTAGAATCAGGAATGCAAAAGGGGAGATAACAACAAACACCATGGAAGTCCAAGAAATCATCAGAGACTACTTTGAGAACCTTTATTCAAATAAATTTGAAAACCTTAAAGAAATGGACAGATTTCCAGATACATATGAACATCCAAAACTGAACCAACTGGGAATTAATCACCTGAATAGATCTATAACACAAAATGAAATTGAAGCAGCAGTCAAGAATCTCCCCAAAAAGAAAAGTCCAGGACCTGATGGATTCTCTGCTGAATTCTATCAGACCTTTAAAGAAGAACTGTTACCAACCCTCCTTAAACTGTTCCACGAAATAGAATGGGAAGGAAAACTGCCAAACACATTTTATGAAGCCAGTATTACACTTATCCCAAAACCAGGCAAAGACACCTCCAAAAAGGAGAACTATAGGCCAATCTCCTTAATGAACATTGATGCAAAAATCCTCAACAAAATAATGGCAAACCGAATTCAACAACACATCAAAAAGATTATTCACCACGACCAAGTAGGCTGCATCCCAGGGATGCAGGAGTGGTTCAACATACAAAACTCAATAAATGTAATAAACCACATTAACAGAAGCAAAGACAAAAACCACTTGATCACCTCAATAGATGCAGAAAAGGCCTTTGATAAGATCCAACACCATTTCATGATAAAAACTCTAAGAAAACTAGGAATAGAAGGAAAGTACCTCAACATTATAAAAGCTATATATGACAAACCTACAGCTAGCATTATACTTAATGGAGAAAAACTGAAACCATTCCCTCTAAAATCAGGAACCAGACAAGGATGCCCACTATCTCCACTCCTATTCAACATAGTACTGGAATTCCTAGCCAGAGCAATTAGGCAAGAAGAAGGAATAAAAGGAATACAAATAGGTAAAGAAACTGTCAAAATATCCCTATTTGCAGACAACATGATCCCATACCTTAAAGACCCAAAAAACTCTACTCAGAAGCTTCTAGAATCATCAATAGCTATAGCAAGGTAGCAGGATATAAATTCAACATAGAAAAATCATTAGCATTTCTATACACTAACAATGAGCAAAGTGAAAAAGAATGTATGAAAACAATTCCATTTACAATAGCCTCAAAAAAAATCAAATACCTAGGTGAAAACCTAACAAAAGATGTGAAAGACCTCTACAAGGAAAACTATACACTTCTGAAGAAAGAGATTGAGGAAGACTATAGAAAGTGGAGAGATCTCCCATGCTCATGGATTGGTAGAAGCAACATAGTAAAAATGTCTATACTCCCCAAAGTAATCTACATGTTTAATGCAATTCCCATCAAAATTCCAGTGACATTCATTAAAGAGATTCAAAAATCTGCTGTGAAATTTATATGGAAACACAAGGGGTCATGAACAGCCAAGGCAATACTCAGTCAAAAGAACAATGCTGGTGGTGTCATGATACCTGACTTCAAACTATATTACAAAGCAGTAACAATAAAAACAGCATGGTACTGGCACAAAAACAGACATGAAGACCAGTGGAACAGAATAGAGGACCCAGATATGAAGCCACACAACTATAACCAACTTGTCTTTGACAAAGGAGCTAAAAATATACGATGGAGAAATAGCAGCCTCTTCAACAAAAACTGCTGGGAAAACTGGTTAGCAGTCTGCAAAAAACTGAAACTAGACCTATGTATATCACCCTATACCAATATTAACTCAAAATGGATCAAGGATCTTAATATCAGACCCCAAACTCTAAAGTTGATACAAGAAAGAGTAGGAAATACTCTGGAGTTAGTAGGTATAGGTAAGAACTTTCTCAACGAAACCCCAGCAGCACAGCAACTAAGAGATAGCATAATAAATGGGACCTCATAAAACTAAAAAGCTTCTGTTCATCAAAAGAAATGGTTTCTAAACTGAAGAGAACACCCACAGAGTAGGAGAAACTATTTGCCAGCTACACATCAGACAAAGCCTGATAACCAGAATATATAGGGAATTTAAAAAACTAAATTCTCCCAAAACTAATGAACCAATAAAGAAATGGGCAAGTGAACTAAATAGAATTTTCTCAAAAGAAGAAATTCAAATGGTCAAAAAACACATGAAAAAATGCTCACCATCTCTAGTAATAAAGGAAATGCAAATTAAAACCACACTAAGATTCCATCTCACCCCTGTTAGAATAGCCATCATTAGCAACACCACCAACAACAGGTGTTGGTGAGGATGCAGGGAAAAAGGAACCCTCTTACACTGTTGGTGGGAGTGTAAACTAGTACAACCACTCTGGAAAAAATTTGGAGCCTACTTAAAAAGCTAAACATTGATCTACCTTTTGATCTAACAATACCACTCTTGGGGATATAGCCAAAAGACTGTGACACAGGTTACTCCAGATGCACTTGCACACCCATGTTTATTGCGACACTATTCACAATAGCCAAGTTATGGAAACAGCCAAGATGCCCCACCACTGATGAGTGGATTAAGAAAATGTGGTATCTATACACAATGGAATTTTATGCAGCCATGAAGAAGAACGAAATGTTATCATTCTCTGGTAAATGGATGGAATTGGAGAACATCATTGTGAGTGAGGTTAGCCTGGCCCAAAAGACCAAAAATTGTATGTTCTCCCTCATATGCAGACATTAGATCAAGGGCAAACACAACAAGGGGATTGGACTTTGAGCACATGATAAAAGCAAGAGCACACAAGGGAGGGGTGAGGATAGGTAAGACACCTAAAAAACTAGCTAGCATTTGTTGCCCTTAACGCAGAGAAACTAAAGCAGATACCTTAAAAGCAACTGAGGCCAATAGGAAAAGGGGAGCAGGAACTAGAGAAAAGGTGAGATCAAAAAGAATTAACCTAGAAGGTAACACACACGCACAGGAAATCAATGTGAGTCAATGCCCTGTATAGCTATCCTTATCTCAACCAGCAAAAACCCTTGTTCCTTCCTATTATTGCTTATACTCTCTCTAAAACAAAATTAGAAATAAGAGCAAAATAGTTTCTTCTGGGTATTGAGGGGGTGGGGGGGAGAGGGAGGGGGTGGAGTGGGTGGTAAGGGAGGGGGTGGGGGCAGGGGGCAGAAATGACCCAAGCCTTGTATGCACCTATGAATAATAAAATAATTAAAAAGAAAGAAAGAAAGAAAAAAAAACCATGAAAAAAAAAAAAAAGAAAAAGAAAATAACAATCCATAGACCCACCACTGAGAAATTGTTACATTTAAATTTCTGGTGACTGCTTGGTCATAAACATACATTTAATATAACATGTGTATGTTACATACGTATAATGTAAAACATACAATGTAAAGTATGATACAAAATGCATATTATATAGTAATAATTATGACAAAAACAACATTTATTGAATACTTTTGTTTGTAGTACTGGGGTTTAAACTCAGGGTCTACCAATTGCTAGATAGGTATTCTACCACTCTAACCAGACATTTTTTACTTTAATTTTTTTTCAGATAAAGCCTTCCATTGAATGGGGCCTGCTTCAGACTATTCTTTTTCTACCTAACCCTCCTAACATAGCTGGTGCTATTGGCGTGTACCACTACACCTGATTTATTTGTTGAGGTGGGGGTCTTGCTAACTTTTTTTTTTGTCTAGGCTGCTGGTGCAGGACTGAAGTCCTTCTTATCTCTGCTCCCTGAGTAGCTGGAATTACAGGTGTGAGCCACTATGCACAGGAGTTAGAATATTCTCACAGCATGCTAAGACCCACACATGAAATAATTCAGTGATCTCTTTTGAAAGGCCTGAGTATTTGGAAGTTTCTTAATCCTATTTTGAAGATGAAAGAACTATTTCACAAAGATTAAAATAACATGCCCAAGATTATATAGCCAGTATGTGGTGCAGACCAAACTAGAGTTCATTTGTCTGGCTATAAGCTGGGATGGGTTTTAGCTGTAAAACTACATTACCTCCAAACTGGGATTATATTATACAACTTCAACCTTCATTGTTCTTTTTTCTTTGTTTCTTTCAAGTAACTATACATTGTAGATATTTTCAATGGCATAGTTCTCCTGCAATACTATTGGAATGTCTGTAATGCTGATCTTCTGTTATTGGATTCTGTCTGGTTATTTCTTATTGTGTGTGTGCCATCATTAAATTCTGTTAAGTGGAATTTCTAAACTAAAAGTAGTACATTTTTTATGATTTTACTTAAATTATTGTCAATTTGCCATGCATTAGGATAGTATCAATTTAAATTCAATCAGTCTTGTATAGGACTACATGTTCCCTCCAAAACCTCACCAACACTTTAATCTTTTACTTAAATTTGCATTTAATCTTGCAAAGTTGAATACTTTCCTAATGCTGATAAACTATACTCCTTTATTAATTGTTAATATATGTTCTTCACCCATTTTTTTAAATTTAGGGTTTGAGATATATTTTAAAAAGAAATACTCATATGCCGTGTTGCTATTGCAAACTCTTCCAGAAAAAATAGATTTGAAACTACAATATGTATGAATTTCTTACCCATGTATAAGTGGAAAATGCAAATAGAGTAAGTTATGTTTGACTAAGTCTTATGACATGGAACAATTTTTAACCATTTTATTATGGATAGGAAGTATGTCTGCCTAATTTGCTGTTTTCTTAGATTATAAAATGCAGGAAATACTTTCATGAAGCATGTTGAAGGGTTATATAGATAATGGTAGAGATAATACCTCTAAACATTTACACTTTGGACAATAATACAAATTTTAAGCTGTATTTCTCATAGAGCATATTTCTTTCAGTTACTAAGAATCTAAATTATTTAATAAAATTAGATAAATTAAGATGGATATAGGTAAAAACAAACATCCAACTTTTAGGAGAAACATTGGGTTAAAAGTAATATATATAGTATTTATATGACATTTTGCCTTTCTACCAATTTTATTGTCATTTTATTGAAGATGTGTGTTTATGGGTAAGTATATATACTTACACACACATGTGCACATGCATACATGCACACACACACACACACACACACCACCTGTAATTTCTTTAACAATGCTAAGAATGACCTCTCTTTATTTGGCAAAATGAAAGAAATTTTTGTTTCCTTATTGAAAAAGGCCAGAACTTTAAAACCAGGTATTATTACTTTAAAGTAATTGTAAATATGTAAAGCTGTATAGGCAGTTAGACTTACAATTTTGGAAATGATAATAATTTATATTTATTAACTGTAAATCTCAGTATTAGTGTAACCTCATGTAAAGAATGAAATGAATATTCTCCTTTATACTAGCAGTTAGCTTTTGGAATATATTCATCTAAACAAAATACAAATTATTCCAGTATTTCAAAGGAAAAGTTATTCTTAACTGAAATCTCAGCTGAAGGTATAATCCTGAAACTTGGTTTTATGAGGAAAGAAATACTGGGGTGGCATTTGAGCTCAAAATTCAGTTTGGTTGAATAGAACATTGGCATTTTTGTACAGTGGCTAAAATTCTCCTGGTGTATCAAGTCTGATGAATCCAATGACCCTGTAATTAAGTTTGACTCCAAAGGAAGAAGAAAGATGGGTGACATTTTGAGATTGTAATTTAGACAAGGCTTTGAAACCATGTGGTTTGTAAATGTTACTCCTTTATTATCAGATCCCTAATGCAAAGTCCTTTTTAGAAACACATCACAAAAATAGTAGTATAGGCAATTAGAAAGAGACTTCTATGATATTTTTCTCATCGAAATGTTTACATTAACTTTTATCTGTTAGTTCAATGCTTGTGGCATATTTTCACTTAGAACTGACCTTGCTTATAGGGATAAAAAGCATTTTTAAAATTGCCCACTTTTCAGAAGTACTGTAGATTTGAATATAAACTCTATATGAGAAAGAAATTTATACTAAGAAACACGAATGTTAGATCTTTAGTTACATTGTATGCTTAAGAGAAACCAATGCTATTCTTTCCCAAGATAACATATCAAACCAATTTAACATATGATAGTGTATTTAAGTTAGTAACTTCTTGAGAGAGATACGAGGAACTTTGAGATGAATGAAATCTAAGTAGAGCCTGTAGTGCTACTGATTTACTAATGTTTTGAAAATCTAAAAGTTTGTAATCGGTGAGCTTTGGTTTTAGTGAGAAAAATAAATGAAAATCAGACCTCACAGAAAAGGGAAGTTCAGGATTTCTAAACAGATATTTTCAGATAAATTACCTGTTGGAAACACTTGAAAAGAAGGGTAAATGAGGGAAACAGGACAAACAAAGATAGAAAGGAACCCAGCGCACATACATCGGGCAGATGATTTAATGAAGGAACCAAGGAGACATGATGGTGGAGCTCAAGGAACATGAACTGAGCTGGCAATTTAGCTATCATTTCAATGAAAACTTAGAGTGTCAAATTTGTATCAGAAGTGAGTCTTTGTGCATTGGGTAAAGTGAACCTCATGTTGTTTTCCCATAGAGTAAGACAAAAAGTGCAGAGCAATAAGAGCTATTTTAGAGATATGCACTGTCCACAGTTGAATCACAGCGAAAGGACAGCTAACTCAGTCAGGGAGATGAACATTGGCTCTTTAGCATAGAAAGAAATGAGATGAATGTTAAAGTCACAGATGATGTGACTAACTGAAGAAAGTGAAAGATATTTTTGGTAAAATGGGGAAGTATGGGCAGAGACAAGATGTGAATGTGTACATAATTTTCAAGGGTTCTACACATATTTCAACATGATGATAATACAAAATGTATATAGGAAAATGATAGAATTCTGTGAAGGAAGGATGTAGTAAGATTTGGAATGAGTTAGGTGAATGATGCAACGATTGATAGTTCAGAAAAATCACTTTTGTGGCAGTTGGCTAATAAATTTGGGTGTGGATTGGGATGAGTTATTTAACTTTTATGAGCTTCAGTTTCTGAATAGAAAATACAGACAGTAAAGCCCATAAACAGGGATAACAAAATTAAAGCAAATTCATTTTGGTAGAGTATTTCATAGAACAGTTGATACATAAGAAGTGCTTAATATGGCATCTATTATAATCATTAGACAAAACCTTTTTTGACTTCCATTTACAATTCTCAATAGAGAAATCTCCCTTCCTAAAAAATCTAAGAGAAGTCAATGGAATGAATGTTGAGGTCACTGGGTTTCTATTTGGAAACAGATCACAAACGGTCAGTTTTGATGAGTCCTTTTACTTGGAAATTTCACAATTCTGAATTCTTTTCCTAGCACTATGATCTTCTTAAAATGCCCAAATTTATTCATCTTGTTCAATATTTAGCCATAAATTTTTCCTTCTGAGTTTCAAGTAAAGAGTGATAGCCTCCAGTTAGTTGTGAGAAAAACCTATTGCAGTAACATGTCACTGCAATAGATAATAAATACGTTTAGATTTAAAAATAAAAATATAAGAACACACATAGCAACATATGCAGAGACAAGTGCTATTATATGTGAGACTAGAGGCAGTTTTCCAATAAATTTAAAGCTTGTAAAATGAAATCATTAAATTACCATAGAATTTGAATTCCTGAGCTATCTTCTTTGCAATCAGATTTAGTTAACATTTTCTCTTGGTAGAAGAAGAAATTAATGAGTGAATAGTTATTACTAAACTTTTGAACAAAAAAGGTTTCTATATTAATTCTCCTTAAAAAATTTAGCCTCAAGTACAAACAGTAACCTCAAATTCTTTTTAAAGGTAAAACTCACTGAGTTTGACTCGCTGAGTCAACATCAAGAACTATTACAGAACCCTTAATTTCCCTTTCCATGACACAACAACAAATAAGGTCAGGTGACAGCATTTCACCTTCCAATCTAGCAGGTCTAGGTAACAAGTTTATTTTAACCGAGATCTTAAGAACCAACAGTCAAAAATGACAAATCCTTGCATTATTTGACCATGTTTACAAGTGAGGCACATATTCCTTGTTAACATCAGGAGGGCACCATGTGTTCTAGGCACTGTTTGTGGATCTGTCCACCTGATTATTTTGTGCTCTCTGTAATAACCCTGATAGCACTGAACATATGTTGTGGGCAAAAGCTGTCAAGCAAAAAAACCAGGAGTTACTGCCATCTATCTCTGTCACCTTTAATATGCATACTTATTCAGCTACTGAATAAGGTGGTGAAAGATTTGGATTATTATACTTTTAGTATTTTCACATGTAATAAAATAGTTTGATGAATTTGAAATGACTATAAGGAAGTCATAAAAAATGACCACTCATTTTACTCAATTTAAATTCATAGCCTAGAACACAATGGCTAATAATTTGCTGTAGCTAATGAAACAAGGCACATGTAATTGACAAGACTGTACCAGAGAGACACACTCTATCATTTTCAGGAACAGCACATTGCATATGCCAAAATGTTATAAAAAGGGGAAAGCTTGAACTAAGCAGAATCTACAAAGGAAAGGACAATTTTTTTTCAGAAACACATAGCTTCTATAGATTATGTGACTTTTAAATGTGCCTGACATTTTTATTAATGTGTTTAAAGAAATGTTTGCCTAAGCAAGATCATTCTCCAGGAGTTTTTGCTAAAGTTCTCCATTAGCCACGTGTTTTATCTTTGCATTTTACAATCTGACAAATAAAATATTCCAGAATTGCATGCTGTGCACACAGGTTTACTCAAACACAACGACTATAGTCACCTGGGGCTGCCAAGTTCTCAGTACAGCTGGTTTGTGGTAAATCAATTACAATCATTTCCCAAGGATTATGAATCTCGCTTTAAGAACGTGCTCTAATGTGTCTTAATTTGACTTTGGTAAAATTCCACTGCACTATAAAAATAATGTAGTGTTTTATTATGAGCATGAGATGAGCCTCATTAAAGCGCTGGAGTATTTATTATTCGAGGTATGTCTACACTTCATTAGAAGGTGTATTAGGAATAACTTTCTCATATTTGGCACTGATTAAAAATATCTGAAACCAAGCATCAGTACCAAGCAGAAGGTGAGAGAAGTAAATTTTCCAGAAACAAAGGTATGTGAAAAGTCGATGAGTTTTTTTAAAAAGGATTTTAGAAATTGCCATGGCACTCAACCTTTCAAAATATGACTTTTTATTAATTATATTGCTTTTCTGAAAGACATACTTTAAAATGCATACTATATTTAAGACTAACAAATATTGGGATAATAATAAAATGCTCTTAATATTTCAGAAAGTTTGGGCTGGTGATATAGGTCAGTATCAACTGTGTGCTTAGCACTCAGGTTTGATCCACAACACCACCTAAAAAATAAAAAAAAATTTTAGAAAGTATAAAACATTTTATACTAAACTAAATTTTAGAAAGTATAAAAATGAGAGCATAGATATCCCCTCCCCAAACTATATTGCAGCTCCTTAAAATGAGGAAAAAGACAAAGTGAAATGGATAAATTACAAAGAAACAATGGCACTGTGTACATAAGAGCATAGAAACTGAATTCAGAGCAACACAAGAGAATCTTTTGATTTTACAGCCTGACAGGGCTATAACAGGCAGAATGTTGAACAAGGAAATTACAGAGTGCTCAGGGTCAGTAGTCATCTGCCTCACAGAGTTAAGCACCAATATTTACAAAGAATCTTTGTTCCTTTCCTTTCATCTATTGTCTTTGTGCAGCAAGAAATATCTCTAAAGCATGCTAGCTGAAGCAAATGGAATGCTCTTCTAAGTTAGCATCCTTGACCTGAATTCCTTATCAAACCATCTTCATAAAATGTTATTGTAGTTTAGTGATCATTTTAATTGCACTTCTTTTCAAGATACAGGCAAAATTTCCCTCTTAGTCTTTACCAGCATGTCTTTTCAAAGTAACTCCAGAAATGAATTATTTACTATAGACTTATTTTTTTATTGTGCTGGGTGGGCATACCGTGTAGCATTTACAAAAGGTCTTACAAATATACCATACTTGAATTACTATAGACTTATGATTACAGTTAATAAATACAATCAAGCCAAGTGAATTTTATAGGTCAATACTCTAAGGAATCATTCTGATATTATTGCATTTATAAACATAAAATGAAATGCTGTATAAGCAATCAAATTTATATCTTAAGTGTGAAAATTAATGAATATTAATTAAGATTAAATGTATTAAATCTTTAAGTGATTCTAAAGCATTTTTAAAGTTACAAGTTATGTTCTCCTTGATCTGGGCTAAACACCGCTCATGTTCTGAATGCATTTTATAACCTCCACAATGAAAAAGTGATAATAACCTCACGAGACTGTTCAATTTCCTTTGACCCAAGAATAAAGGGCTTGAGAAACTTGAATTCATTGTTTTTTCATGATTCATAGGAAGCCAAGGATGGCTGTTGAGCAATTTCATCATCTTTGAAAGAAAAATATACCCATGGAAGCTATTCTCTAAGAGTAATTTAGAGACTTTTGCTAGGTCCATTTATTCTTTTGGGTTATTAAGGAGTCAATTGGTAAGTAGCCACTGAAGTATAATAAAATTTTCTTTTATAGCATTTTGTTAAATGTCAACATTTATATTAGTCTTTATCATTATGATCTTTCTTCTTCAGTATAAAACTGTCAAGACAATTAATTATCACAGAGCGTAATTTCACACTTGGACCACAAATTTAAGAAACTGATAGCATTAACAGTGGCAACAGAAATATGTAAAAACAGGATATTTTCTAGTCTTTCACGAATGTCACAATGTTTAAAACCTGGTCCAAATTCTTTAGTGTTCTACAGTCTTGTGCATTGGATACTAGAATGAGAACGGTCTAAATGTGAAGGGTTCCATGGGATATTAAGAAACTACCTTTTCACAGTCAAGACTCAGATTATATGGAATTAAAGCTATTGATTCCACTAATGTGTGTAGGATATAGACTGGAGAAAGAACACGGAATTGTGCTTATATTACCAATAATTTCTTAACTAGAATTAATTTCCTTTACTAGAAATCCACGCAGGTCTCTCATGGCATTAGCACATAATTTTCCCATAGCTTTGTCCCCCAACCATGCCCTATTTTCTCCCTTTCAAAATAGTATTAACTTCTATTTCTAAATTATAGTATTCACATATAATTGGTATTTATTGCTAGTTTTGGTTTGTTTTATGATGCTCTATGTTGACTTCATAAACCATGCTTATTTTTTAGCCCTGTGTTTCTTCACTTTCTACTGGTACTTACCTTAACTTTTCCAACTCATTTGACTGCCTCTTGACTTTACTTTGGTTATCTGTGAAGATAACATCAAGTAACCCCACCAACCTTTTTCTTTTATATGCTTGTTCTTATCAAGTTTGGTAGCTCCCTTCCTCCCTTCCTTCCTTTCCTGTCCTCTCTCCTTTCTTTTCCTTCCTTTCTTGTCTTCTCCTTTCTTTCCTTCATTTCCCTTTCTCTCTCTCTCTCTCTCTCTCTCTCTCTCTCTCTCTCTCTCTCTCTCTCTCTCTCTCTCTCTCTCTCTCTCTCATTCTTTGAAAATCTGGAAATGCTTTTGTCTTTTGTTTTTCTGTTTTACATTTGGGCACTAGACCCAAAGTTTCCAGTGGTCTGTGTTTTGTGTTTTGCTTTTTACATTCCTCATGGAGCCCAAAACACTAAAAATTAGGAATAAGCTCAATAGCACACAGAAAGTAAAGGTTTAAAGGCTGCGATGGTCCTCTTCAAACAAAGCTGTGACATAAAAGGCATTAATTCAACGACATTTATCATGATATATAATATTCTCAATCATGTCTCTGAATTACCATACACCTTTTAAAACATAGAAATATGATGAAAACAGGAAAAGACAACTAAACTACAGTCTATTCTCTAATATTCATGAACTTCACAAATAATATTATTGAAGAGTCAGCTTTGGGAAATTACTAAAAAAGTTGGTTACCTAGGGATGTTCCTCATGTGCCCTCATTTGCCCAAGCTAGATCAGACCTCTAGTAAGAATGTTGGACTTTCCTTTCTCCAAAATATTTATTTCATTTATTTGTTTTTAATTCTACAATGATGTACATGTTTTGTTTTCTTGAAAAACAAGAAAGCAAAACAAAATGAAAAACTGTAATCACAGACACCATGGTTAACCTCTATTCCTTTGAGGCAAACATCAGTACTGGTATTGGTATTCATATTTGTCTAGTGTTAGTGTTAATCTCTTTTTAGTTATCCATATTTAGTTATTTGGTTTGTATGATTTGCTCATTTGTATACATATGTATGACTATTTCTTGACTTTTCTATTTTAGAAAATATGGATAACATCACTTTTAGAAAAGAGGAGAAATTTAAGTCACACCACTTCCCTCTATTTCTTCTCAGCCTCTAATTGTTGAATTGCTTACTTATATAACTTTGACTTTCTACTAGTTTTCTATGTTATTTAACTCATAAACTAATAGTGATTTGTCGACAATTTTCTTGCTATGAAAATGAGAGAATTAAAATAACTTATCAATCCTGTCTTTTCTTGCCTTCTGTGTGCATTTTGAAAATTTTATTGTCATGTTTTAAATAATTGAACCTTCTAACATTAAATTCAGTTTGTAAGTAATATGGTATTCTCAGACTTTATTTGGAGACTCTTTCAGTGTTGAAAAACAATACACTATATTTAAAATATTTTATGTATTTTCTGTGTTTAGTCATACAAAAAGAAGCATAATTCTGTGCTATTTCAGTTTTGCTAAGGGTATTCAGCAATTTTTTCAAGTGTATTAGATACTGTTTTAGTTAATTCTAGCTTCCTTCATGTCCCTTTATTTTATCCTCTTTTTTATATGAATTTCTTTTCATTGGTAGCAATATCTCACTCAGGAATATATTTAGTTGTAAATAAGAAAACTATACTAACTGTTGCTTAAACACATAAAGCTATATTATCTCCTGCATCAAGCATTTAGGACTGGAATGGCCAATCAGTGCTCTGGGAAATCTTTTCTCCTTCTGTCCTCCTAGTCTGCCATCCTTACTATGTAACTTTTTTTATTTTCTCCCAGCAGACATCATGTCTGCATTCCAGGAAAAAGTCAAGAGGAAGAAACTTCCATTTGTGGCCCACTGTCTGGAATTGTGTCATGTGGTGAATTCTAGTTATAAGGAAAGTTAGAAAACCAAGTTTTCATAAACTTTAAGTGGAGGCAAAATATGTCTGGAATCTTCACTATCCTCTTCAAAAGAATTTTTTTTCTTGTAGGTAAATGATGATAAAACTCTCCATGTTTTCACATGCCTAAATATTTCTCTTTCTCTTGAATTCATCTTTTTCTGGTTTTAGATTTTTGGAATACAAATAATTCCCCTTAGCACTTAGAACATGTTGCTGAATTTTATTCAGGCATCTTATGGTGAGAAATGGAACTGGTAAATAGGCTGTGGCTATTTTTCTTATCTAAAATAGCTATTTCCATGATGTTGCATTATTTTATGTTTAACCATATTGTGTCAAATTTGGGAGGGTTTTAAAAAAATTTATATAGTTTACCATTAATTGGTCTTTTTTAATTTGACTACCTTAATTTTAATGCCTTTATTGTGATATAACTTATATACTTAAAAGTCACCTATTTAAAGTGTCTATTTGTAGAATTGTGCAATGATCACTAAAATCTAATTTTAGAATATTTTAAACAACCCGTGTACCTATTAGTAGTTAGTCCCTATCCTCATCCCTGCTCTGGGCACCCAGTGACCTACTTTCTAGGTCTTTTACACGTTCATGTAAACAAGATTATATAATATGTGATCTTTTGTGACTTTTTCACTTATTATAATGTTTTTACATTCATCTACTTTTAAATTTAACTGGTACATAGAAACAAACATAAAATAGTGCATTTTTATGGAGTAACGATATTTTGATACATGTACATATTGTGTAATGTTTAAATCAACTTAATCATATCTACTGCCTCAAACTTTTATTGTTTCCTTATGGTAAAACATTAAAAATCCTTCCATCCAGGCTTTGAAATGCACAGTGCATATTGTTATCTACAGGCACCCTACTGGGCAATAGCATAACAAAACTCGCAACCATCTAACCCCTGGTCAGTCTTTCCCCATTATTCCTTCTTCCCTATTCTCCCCAGTCTCTGGTAAAACCCAGTCTACTCTCAACTTCTAAGAGATCAACCTTTTTAGATTCCATATATGAGTAAGAGCATGTGGTGCTTACCTTTCTGTGCCTAACTTTTTTCACTTAACATAAGGATCTCCAGTTCCATCTCTGAATAGCAAGATTTCATTCTTTTTAATGGCTGAACAGTATTCCACTGTGTATATGTACCACATTTTCTTTATTCATTTCAATTGCTTGGCTATTGTAAATAGCACTGTAGTAAACACAAAACTGCAAATACCTCTTTGGCAGACATATACCAGGAGATGGTGGGTCTTCTGGATCATGATGTAGTTCTATTTTTAGTTTTTTAGTTTTTTAGCTGCCTTACTGTATTACATAATATCTATAATAATTTACATTTCCACCAAGAGTGAGCAAAGGTTCCCTTTTCTCCACATCTTGGCCAGTGTTGGTTATGTTTAGATTTTTTGATATTAGCTGTTTCTATTGAGGTGAGGTGATAGCTCTTTATAAGTTTGATTTGCATATCTCTGATGATTACCATGTTGAGAATTTTTCATATATCTGAGCCTTGTATGTCTTTTGAGAAATGTCTATTAAGATCTATTGCCCATTTTTAAATTGAGTCATTTGTTTTTATGTACTGAGTTTTTGGAGTTGCTTGTATATTCTAGATCTCAACCCCTTGTTTGATGTATAGTTTCTCTCATTGTGCAGGTGGTCTCTTCACTCCAATGACTATTGCCTTTGCTGCACAGAATCTTTTTATTTTGATGTAATCCTAAGTGTCTGTTTTTTGCTTCTGGTGTTTTTTGGTTTTTGGTTTTTCTTTTTGTTTTGCTTTTGGATCATATCCAAAAACAACTTTGCCTACTTCAGTGTCCTGAAGCATTTTTCCTATGTTTGTTTCTACTAATTTCATACTTTTGGATCTCACATTTAACTCTTTAATATATTTTGAGTTGATTTTTGAAGGTGAGAGATAAGGGTTTACATTCATTCTTCTGCATTCTGCTATCCAGTTTTTCTAGTGCCATTTTTAAAAAGACTCTTTCTCTACTGCGTGTTCTTAGCATCTTTGTTAAAAATCAGTTGAATGTGAATGCACAGGGTACCTCTCAGCTTTCTATTCTATGCTGTTGGTCTAGTTGTGTGTATTTATGTTGATGCTATGTTATTTTGATTACTATAACTGTGTATTTTGAAGTCAGATAATATATTGTTTCCTGCTTTATTCTTTATTCTCTGGCAATTTTTTTCTGATTCATCTATGTTTTAGAATCCTTTAATGCCTAGATAATACTCCATTATATACTACAGTTGTGTATGTGTTCAGTCACTCATATATATTTAGATTGTGTCTACCTCTGATTATTATAGGTTTTTATTGTGAACACTTGTATAAAGACTATTGTTTGAACTCCTGCTTTAATTCCTTGAGATATATATATATATATATATATATATATATGAAATTACTGGATTATGTTGGATTTTATGTTTAACTTTTTAAGGATATGTCAAACTGTTCTCCATAGTGGTTTTATTCCCACCAGCTATGTGTATAAGGGACTTTGGTTTTTCCACATCCATGCTAATACTTGTTATTTTCTGCTTTTGTTGTGTGTATGTGCTTGTGTGTGTGTGTGTGTTTCATATTATTATGGCCATCCTAATGGGCATGGAGTGATACCTATTGTGACTTTGACTTTTATGTACTTATCAGCCTTTTGAATTTGCCTATTTCAAAATCTGTTGAGTTAATATTTTTGTTATGGTGGTAGCTCTATTTTAGTGCTTACTTTTAGGTATATAATCCACATCAAATTACTTTTTGTGTATTGTTTGATATACATCCTTTTGCATGTATATATCCAGTGATGTTTTTTGAAAAGACTTCTTGAAAACCAATGATCACAAATGTGGGTGTTGTTTCTGGAATGTAAGTCTGTTCCATTGATCTGTATTTCTGTCCATATGCCAGAACTACATTATTAGGGCAGTTCTGCAGTAATTTTTGGAACCAGTAAATGTGAACACACAAACTTTATCTTCTTTTTCAAGAATTTTTGACTCCTCTGTATTTCCAAATGAATTTTAGGATCAGCCTATCAATTTCTTTTTTACTTAACCCTGAAATTTTCTATTATTTTATTTTATTATTTATTTCATTTGTTTATTTTGTTTTCCCTTTCTGAAACCGCCAAAAACAAATTTATTTATTCACAAATAATTAAGGTTAGATGACTGCTGACATTTTTTTCTTTCCCATGCTTTCTACCCCTTTGATTTTCCCCTGTCTTTTGGAAGAGTATCTTCTTTTAGTGTTTCAATTTCTCATTCACCCTTCAGCTATTTCTGTTATAATATTGAACACCATACTTCTTAAAAATTGCCATAAACAATTTAATTTCCAAGATTTATATGGATTCTCTTGCCTTTCACATATAGATTTCATACATTCTATGAAATGTCTCCCCAGCTGGGAATTCCTCTGTTAGTTTAACTGAGTGCCTTTTTTTTATGATGTTGTTTCTTCACAAGATGTTTCTCCACAAGTTTGATGATTCTTCTTTGGAGAAAAAGAATGGAGAAGCTGATGTTTTCAACTCTCATACTGTTCTCTATGAAATGAGAACTCCTTTGTTCTTAATTCTCTTAAAAGATTTCTTAGTAGGTTTGAGTTGAGAAGTTCTATTAATGGAAGGTAAGTCTCTCAGCTTACCATTTTGATATAGATTTCCCGCAAAAAATTTATAAATCTACTAGACCTTAGTAATCATATAATAGGAAACTATTGTACATATATACGTATTTTACATGATGAGTGCATTTTCTACATATATAAATCCCTATATCCTACTATGGAGGTGAATATTATCTATGTGCTTAAAATGTGTATTTTACGTGTGTGTGTCTGTGTGTGCATATATGAGAGAGAGAAAGGGAAAATAACTTATATCCCTTCATAATTCATCATTATGCTTAAACAATCATGCTTGACTGAAGCTGTAATATTCAAGATATTTATATTGTAAATACTTTTTTTCCTTTTTGTTGTTGCACTAAAGTTTGAACTCAGGGTCTTGCACTTGCTAGGCAAGGGCTCTACAATTTCAGCCACACTTCCATCCCTTAAATATCTTATAGTCAAAGAATTTCTATTAAATATATAGGATATCAAAGAAAAGAATGCAATTTAAAAAAATAAGAGCATAAAAGGTATATTCTCAAGACACATCTCTACTTCACAGTAGAAGAGAAAAGGTAAAGTTACTGAAACTAAAAAGTACATCTTCCTGGCTTCCATTCATTTCAAACACTATTCAGGTTAAGTAAACATGTTTGAATATGACATTATTTTCATATTTTTCATGTGTGTAGATGATCCCCTTGTTATATTTGTCTATGTGACTGTTACATGCTGTAACATGGGAATTTTAAAAGCTCATTTTCTCAGAATTATTTTCATCTTCAATTTCATGGACCTCTTTCCATGGACAAATGACTTTGCCCAAGAAAATGTAGTTCTTGTATGATAAATAATATAGTTTTAATTTAAAAACTAGTATTTAGGTTATTTAAAATATCTTTAAAATACTAAAGAAGAAAAATGTATTTTTAAACATATCTTTTACAGAAGGCTAAGTTACAAAGAAAAGTCTCATCCCTGTGAAGCTATTCCTATCTAAATAATACAATGACTGAAAAGGGAAATATAAGATAGAGTGAAATGATATTAAGTACAGTTGCCACAAGAATCATTTTTTATTGGATAGATACTATCATGAGACTTGATAAAAACTTCATTGATCACCCTCTGGCACATTTTCTCCTTTATTTCCCATGAAAGTAAGAGCAAATGAGAAAAACTAAAAGGGCATTTCAGAAGAAACAGAGTTTATAGAAATCCTCATATGGAGAAGGCCAGTTTACCCTCTGGAGACAGGTGGTTAGAAGGTTTAGCAACAATTGAGAGTTGCATAGTTATACTCGTCCAAAGATGAGCCCTTCCTTTATAAATACAAGACTGAGAGTGAAGATTTTGGTTCTGGCCCATGGATTCCAAGAGGCCAAAAATAACACATATTTAGGGGCTAAGACAAGAGTGAACAGATCCAAGACTTGTAGTATCTGAGCATGAAAGCTAATAGGGTAGAAATCTAAAGTGTTTAGTCCATAGCAAAATATTTATGAATTGAGTAAAATAAATAGTTACTTGCCATTATAATCATATAGCTCTATAACTTAGTTTGCACTTTCTGTGTTTTAGTGTCTACATTGTATCTATTGATGGAGATTAATTCAGATTTATGATGTTGATAATGTAAATTCATACTAGTACCAGTCAGATACTATGATCAATAAAGAGAATAGACATGATCATAGCATTCGTGGAAATAATAGTCAATTGACACCTGGGTATTAAACAATAAATTTAAGACAGACTAATCAATGCCACAATAAGGAAAGCTTAGAGTATTGTAGGAACAGAGAGGAGGAGAACCTCAGAGTCTTGAAGCAGGTCTTGAAGGGTCTTGAAGGGTTTCTCAGAGGAAGTGACTAGTGTGTATAAGGGAATGAAGAAAAGGAGTTTGCTAGACAGAAATTTGGGAGAAGTAGAAAGAAAACATTTGGAAAAAGAACAATGGGAAATGGCTTGTGTAAAGTGAGAGCATTTCCAGTTCAAAAGACTTGAAGAAGTTAGCTATGGATGCACAAAAGAGTGTAAGGCAGGAAAGAACAAGCAAAAACTAAAGCTGCTAGAGGCCAGGTCATACAGGGCATCCTGGGCATCCTGAGGAACTTAAACTTGACTGCAAGGGAAATGGGAAGAGTCATTGCTAGGTTTGAGCATTACAACTGCTATATGAAACTTGTAGTGGGGAGAAGCAAGGCTGCAGCATATTAGTGTATTGTTGTACTGGGGGTAGATTGTGACAAGCTTACAATATGTCATAGCTGAATTCACCCCCTCCATCATTCTCCTTTATCCCTCCTTCCCCATTCTGAAATAGTTTCAAAAGCTCTCATTTTTCCATTTTCCTATATGATTGCATATTTCCACCATTTTTACCCTCCTACACCCTTTCCTTATATCCTCCCCCTTTCCACTGGTGCCAACCCCCAGACAGGACCTGTTTTTCCTTCCTGTTCACTGTTTTTGGGTTTTAGAGAAAAGACATTTTTGTTCATATAATGTAGCTATACAGGGAGTTTCATTGTGACATACACACACACACACACACACACACATATATATGTAATCCCAAATTAATTCATCCCTTCCATTTTTTTCTTTTCTGCCTTCGTCCTCTTCTTATGGTGATTTCAACACTTTTTAAAATTCTGTACTCGTTTTTGCTGGAAATAATACGTACTCATCCGAAAATGGAAAATGAGACTTGTTGAAAATATTCTAAGAAATGGGGGAGGGGTATAAAGGATAATGGTGGAGGGGTGAGTTCAACTAAAAAATATTGTAAGCACTTTTGTAAATGTCAATGTACCCCCAGTACAACGATATGACATATATATATATATATGGAGAGAGAGAGAGAGAGAGAGAGAGTTTCAAACTGGCACAGTAGCAATATGAGTGAACTATTTAAATGGAATCAAGCAACAGAAGGTGAAATGCCAGATGACTTAGTAATTAATTATAGGTGGGAGAGCTGAAAAGAAAAAAACACTCAGTTATGACACCCAGTTTCCTGAGTAGGGCACCAGTACACTGGTGACTCAGTGTACTGTTTGGTCTCATAAAACTCCATCAGATCACTTGTGCAGTTCATTGCTGCATTTGGGGCCTTATTTGCCTTTCTTCCAGGAAGAAAGCTGCTGATGGTTCGAGAGTTCAGATGACTAACAGACATCCCCAGTTACTAAATGGTATTTAAATCTCATTCATTCTTACTTTTCTAATGCCCAGGTATATGATATGTATGGCATTTTTACTTTCCACTATTTGGATCTCAAGTTACCATAACCATTTCCTTTATCCTTTCAATTGCTAATGTACATTCATTGCATTTATAATGTATAAACATAAGCACCAATAGAAATGCAGCATTAGAAATATCAACTGTCTTTACTTAACAGAGAAATTCCTATTTGGCTTATGTTTTATATATCTATAAAATAGGTAGCCAAACCTATTCCTAACTCATATGCCCCTTATCCCCTAAAAGCAAAACAAACCAACCAAACAACAACAACAAAAAAAAAGAGAAACTGAAATTATGTGTTCAGGAACACTTTGACTAAGACGGTGTCCTTGCACTCATTAAAAAGACATGCTCAGGATAAACATTATAAGAGGGTTTGTTGTTGTTTTTGTTATGCAAGCAGAGACCAAGGAGCAGGAAATTCATTCCTAATTCATAGGCAGGGAAAGGTGGCATGTTCTTTTCATCTCCTGGCATATTCAGAAAAGCAAGCTACTTGTGCAGTGACATAGTCATATGGGCAAACATCTGAGAGAAAAGGTGGCAGTGAGGTATCCCAAGGACAGTAAATCCCAGTACCCATAACAGAAGGAAAGTGAAAGGTTCTTCACAAATCTCTTCTTATCCGCTGAAGAGACCCCCTTTAGTCCAGGTTAGCAATTGATCAGCTAGCTTTAGTAATCTAATTATATGCTGTATGTATCTTATCATAGATTTCCTCCTATTTGCAAATTTTAATTGAATGGATTGGGAATTTTGCCATACAAGTATTCTTGATTTGGTTTTGTCATCTCAGGTACTACTGTGTTCAGATATGATCTCTATTTCTTCTTGAGAAATCTGTGTATAACTAAAAGTCCTAATATTTATTTTTAATTATTTATAAGTAAGGTTCATTTTAATCTGGTCATTTTGAACTTTCAAAGACACTATGAATTTATTTTTAAAAGAAACTTCTGCCATATATAGAATGAGAGGAAGAAAGAATAAGTTTCTCCAAATCATAAGCATATTTTGACATCCAAATTCAATAAATCATGGCAATATATACACACCTGTGGCACTGAAGATATAAATAATGTTTTCTAGTCACTATATATCTTATAAAAGTGAGTACGAAAATTGATTTATGATTAACATCAGAAATCCTTTATCAATTTCAGTCACATGTATATGGCATAAGAATTAACTTTACACTGTAACTGAAAAGAAAATAAATTGTTGATGAAACATGATCACTCAATGCTCAAGATATCTAACAGGCAATTGATCTGAAGCTTTATCTTCTTTAGACTTATGAGAATCATTGTCCAGAAATGACAAACGTTGCCAACCATTTTTTTTCCCTAGACAATGTAATTGTGAAATAGCCAATTAGGCTTGGAAACTCAGATCAATATTTTGATGGCTCTGTAAGATGAAGCATTCATTTGATAGTGGCCAAAATTAAGGGATACATTAAGTGGAAAGTTTTCAGTAAGTGATTCAGTGCTGTGTCTAACAGTGCAATTAATGATATGTCTACACTACTGCCAGAGGATTAAGTGAAATTTACTAACAAATGCTGCTACATTTTCACTTCTGCTTTAATTTGCTTTATATTAATATAAATGAGGTAAAATTAACACCAACACTCAGTATAGTAGCCCTTTAATTTGGTTGAATATTTTTCAACTGCTTTCAAATGATGTATTTAGTCTCAATGACAGTGAGACAACTCATTATTTTTAATTTTAAAATAAATAATTTTGTGTATACTTTTAAATGTCCAATCAATTTCCATCAGTCTCTCAGATATAAGACAAAACATCTTAAAATATTTTAAAAATTCTGTTTGTAGTTGGATTTCTGTCCTGTATATTAAAAAAGAAAGAAAATTTGAAGAAAATACTATTCATTTTATAGAAAAACTATGTAGGACTAAAATAGTTAATATGCCTTATTTCCATTGTTGCTAGGAGTATGTCACTGTATTTATCATTAAGCATTTTTACTTGCTTTATATCAGAAACATAGACCTTTGCTCATGTTTCCTCTCATTTGCTTATGAAGAGGTTATATTGTATAAATAGGACCAATTATTAAATACTAGCAATCACTCAAAAGGAAGAAAAGTTCTTTTTTTTTTAATTTCCTACTTAAAGAGGAATTGAGAACAAAATATTTATCAAAAATAAAAGCAAAACTAAAAATCTCTAAAATGGCTATTTTAAAGCAATGTTTTAGAAACCACTATATGGTTAAATGTATAAAAAAAAGAATATGTGATAATATCATTTAGAGGAGTGGTAGGCGTGGATAAGGTGGTTAGCAATTCTGTGGAGGAGCTGAGTTTTGCAATGATGGGGACATTTCTAATCCTGGTCTCAGCAATCTGCATAGTAAGACAGAGCACTCGGACTGAATAATTCCAAAGTACATTCCTGTGTTTAATTTTCAAAATGTTTCTAAATTACAAAAAAAAAAAAAAAAACCTAAGTAAATAAAGGCAAGCATTACATTTCTTTGGGGATTTAGAATTGAGTGGGTTCATAAATTAGATGTGAAAATGTATGGTGGCCTGCACTTCACTATTTGCATTTCTATAGCAACTAATGTTTAAATATTCAACAGAAATTGATGCATGCTGATGCTAATTTACAGTTTTGGAAGGAAGCACGGAGGGAAAAATGTCAGTACTGAGGCAGGCAATCTCTTTAGGAGCATGCAATTGCACTGTTCGATTTTTCTAGCATAAGGGCCACATGGATGTATTTGAAGGGATGTTTTATGCAACAAAGAACAGAGAGGACAGACATTATTCTCAGAGGGGAAGGAGAATGCATGATATGGATAACAGGCAGATTCCAAATGAGAGGTTTATACTCTGTTCTTCTTGGTTATGCATTTGTCCCTTGGAGGCATTCTGAGTTTATTCTTTGTGCTATATGGAGAGGTATGTGCACCATGCCGAACTTAAATTTACTTCTAATAGAGAAGCAAAGGCATTCTCAGACAAGAAGGGGAAAAAATTACTGGGGAGGGACCTCTACATTTGGGCCTGAAACCTGTTACTTTTGGCTGGACTATGATTCTAGCCTGGCCTGTGCATGCTGGGTTGCTAGCAAGGCAAACATTACTTGGCCTAATCTAATCCCCAAGTAATATGAGTAATTCCAATGTTCTCACCTGTGTGTGACCTTAAAGGTGTGTTACAAGATTTTTAACAGTTCCCTATTGAATGTTGGGATCCATAGATTGAATTTTATTTTCTTTCCATTAAATGAACCAAAGGATTAGACCAGCTTTAATACATGGAAACTTAATACTTAGTTTCAAGCTGAATCTTCTTATATGTGGAAATAATTACATATGAGACAATTTCAAAAATCCCATGCTATATTTTAAAGCCATGTTAACAAAATAACAAGAACAAAAAATTTTCTAGAAAAATTGTCATGAATCTTTTTAAAAGAAACACCTTTTCACAAAAGATTTAACTTGTTTTTCTGTACTGTTTTCCTTTCTTGCCATCATTAAGATGTAATCACACACAGAAACTGAGTTATATTCTACTTGACTGGTAAGTAACTTGGAGTCCCCCAAATGCTGCTATACTCTGAACCTTGATAACTTTTTTCTTTTTTTTGGTGACACTAGGGTTTGAACTCAGGGCCTCATGCTTGCTAGGCAGACATGCTTATCACTTGAGCCACTCTGCCAATTATTTTTTGTTTCTTTGAGACAGGATATTGCTGTGTAGCCTAGGCTGGCCTTAAATTACTGATCCTCTTGTCTCTGTCTCCCAGGTGCTAAGATTACAGATGCACACAACCATGTCCAGCTTAAAACTCTTAACTTCCTCTAAGATACTACTGATTACTGCACTCTGACATTACACCCTTATTTCAGAGTGTGAGATTAAAAATAATATACTACCGCAGTAAGGCTGGAATTAGTATGGTAATAGTGCCGTGTTATGGTACTGTTGAACCATACAATAGTATGGTAATTGGCCATAGAACTGAGGGTAGAACTGGAGGATCTGAAAGACTTTTCATAAATAGGAATTGACAAATCTGATGATCATCAATGCAGTATCAGAATAAGAGGATGACTCAAGTTCTTCAAGCACAACTTCTTTGAGGAGGGGAGGAGAATGACAGCATAAAGGGAGTCAAAAGGGGGAGCCAAATGGAAGAGCGGAATTACTGATTTTTTGTTTGTTCATTTAGTTTTATGTTGTAAACATGGTCAGTTAAAATTATAATGAAATAGCTAAGTGAGCATTTCTAGGAGGTAGTTGAGTTTATAGTTTAAGGTTGGGGATGTAGAAAAAAATATGAGAAATGACAACCACATTTGTAGATGAGAGCTCACTAAGGTAGGTAGGGGAGAGAAAAGCAGGAGAATAGAATATGACCCTTGTTAAGTGTAGACATTTGCACTAGGAGAGGAACTGGAGAAGGTAGCAAATCTATCATGGGAGAGATAGGAGGAGACCAGGGTGATGTCTCCCCATCACATTAACCTAAAAATAGAATTGTCTTTCTAACTACGTGTTCACTTTACTTGTATCCTTCACAAGCATTTCTCCCAATACACCTCTTGGTATCTGCTTCTGATAAGAAGCAAACTGACACATGTATCAACTTAAGCTTACTTGTTGACTGGGCAACTCTCAGAAACCTAATCCCTCAGAAACAAGAGCCAAGTTCCAGAACCTCTTATTTGTAATTGATTTATTCTCCCCCAAGATTTCTTGACTTAATTGTATTCATGTCTATGGGAACGTTACTTAGAACTATTGTAAGAATTAAATAAAATGATGGGCCTGTATATGATTTCCACCAATTTCACTTGAGGAAATTTAAAGGGTTTAATAACTTGCTTCAACTCACACTGACTTTAAGAACAAGAAGTAGCCATCATAATTGAGTAAATCCCCAAATGTGGCTTTGTTTATTCACTTTTTTAGCAAGAGGCTTGGTTCTTGGTGCTGAATTGCAACATTAAGGAGGACAAGTTCCCTCTGTATTTAAGCTTATGGTCTATTGAGAAAAACAGCTAAGAAATAAAATGATGTCAGCTACTTTATTTAAAACAAGACAAGCCAGTGATATCATAGTTAATATACCTGACTTCTAGTAACTAAAAACAAAGTTCCTTTACTTTAAAGTTCTGAAGCCTTTTACCTGAAGAGGATTTCCAAGAAGTCTATAGAAATTACAACAGGGCAGAAGATGTCTGTTAAGTACATTTGGTCTATGATGTCATTTAATTCTGATGTATCTTTGCTGATTTTTTATTGTCTGACCTATCTATTGATGACCATGGGGTATTGAAATCTCCTGCTATCATTGTGCTGGAGTCTATGTGTTCTTTTAAGTCTAGTAGTATTTGTTTAATGAAGTTGTGTGTGCCAACATTGGGCACATACAAGCTAAAAATTGTTATTTCCTTTTAATGTGTTGTTCCTTTTAGTATGGAGTGATCTTCTTTGTCTAGTCTGACAAATTAAGGGTTAAAATCTACTTTTTCAGTTATAAATATATCTACTTCTGCCTGTTTTAGGGTCTGTTTGCTTAGAAAATCTTTTCTACCTTTCACACTAAGCCAATATTTGTTTTTGTCAGTGAGATGTGTTTCTTGAAGGCAATAAATTGTGAGGTCTTGTTTTTTCAATCTGATTTGCCAATCTTTCTTTTGATGGGGAAGTTGAGACCGTTTACATTCAGTGTTAATATTGAAAGATATTTCATTATTGCCATTTTGTTGCTTTTGTGTGTTTGTGTATGTAATTGGATCTTTCCTACTGTTCATTCACTTATCTACTCATCTCATGAGATTTATTTATTCCTGTACTTTCATGGTTATGTTTATCTTCATCTTCTGCATGTAATATTCCTTAGAGTCTCTTCTGAAATACTGTTTCAGTGGTAATAAATTGCTTTAATTTTTGTTTATCATGTAAGGTTTTTATTTCTCCTTCAATTAAGAATGAAAGCTTTGCTGGGTAGAGTAATATAGGTTTGAAATTATTTCCTTTCAGTACTTGAAATATCTTATTTCATGCCCTTCTTGATTTTAAGGTTTCTGCTAAGAAATCTGCTCTTAGTCTTTTTCTTTTTTTTGGTCTAATTAACAGAGATTAATTTAGCCATGTTCCTCTGTTCTGGAGGCTCGAAATGTATGTTCAAGGTGTTAGCACAGTTTACTTCTTCTAAGGCTTCTCCTTAGCATGTACATGGTGTCTTCTCACCGTGTCCTTACATGGTTTTCCCTCTCCAGTGTCTGAACCCTAATCTCTTCTTGTTTTCTTTCCTTCATTTCCAAGTGACCTTTTTTTTTTAATTTTATTTTTTATTATTGTGCTAAGTGGGGGTACATTATGGCATTTACAAAAGTTCTTACAATGTATCAAATATATCATACTTGAATTCACCATCTCCACAGCTCTCCTTTATCATTCCCTCCCCTCATTCCTGTAATAGTTTCAACAGGTATCATTTTTGCATTTACATATATGTGTACACATTTTTTTGCATGGTATTCACCCTCCTATCCACTTTCCCTACCACCTCCCCCCTCCCACTGGTACCAAACCTCCCCTGGACAGCATCTGTTCCACCCTCCTGTTCTCTGATTTTGTAGGAAAAAAAATGACATTTTGTTTGCTTGAGGTAAAGGTAGATACACAGGGAGTTTCCTTGTGATATTTCTGTGTGTATATGTATTATAATCACAGTTGGTTCATCTCCTCTGTTTTTCTTCATTCTGCCTTAGTCCCTTTCTTATCGTGGTTTCAGGTGGTTTAAGAATTCTATATTCATTCTTGTATAGAGTATATCAACCACATTCATCTTCTTAACTTCCTTCTTTTACCCTATGCTTCTTATATGTGACCTCCCCTTAGTGTGACCAGTTTTTCATAATATTGCTGTATTTGTATTTGGTCTACATTCCACATATCAGAGAGAACCTGCAGCTTTTGGCTTTCTGAGCCTGGCTAACTTAACATATGTTCTCTAGTTCTATCCATTTACCAGAAAATGACAAAATTTCATTCTTCTTTTTTTCTGAGTGAAATTCCATTGTATATAAATACCACATTTTCTTCATCCACTTGTCAGTAGTGGGGCATCTTGGCTGTTTCCATAACTTAGCTATTGTGAATAGTGCTGCAATAAACATAGGTGTGCAAGTGCCTTTGTTGTAACCTGACTCATATTCCTTCAGGTACATCCCTAGGAGTGGTATTACTGTAACATAAGGCAGTTCTATTTTTAGAAATCTGCCTTATTCTGATGTGTTTACTGTTATAGGTGTTTTGATGTTTTCCTGAAAGATTTCAATATTCTTTCCATGTTCTCTGTGCTTAGTGTTTCAACCATAATATGCGTTGAAGAGGTTGTATTTTGGTTGTGCCTATTTAGCGTCCTAGAGGCCTCCTGCATTTGGATGGGCATATTTTTTTCCCAAGATTTAGGAAGTTTTCTGCTTGAAATATTTTGTCAAATATATTTCTTATGCCTTTGCTTTGCACCTCTTCTACTTCTTCAATACCCATGATTTGTAGGTTTGGTCTTGTATATTCCAGTTGTACTTCTTCATTCTTTTTTGTATATATTCATCTTTTTAAAATTCTGTCTACTTTGTCTTCAAATTCTGAAATTCTGTCTTCCACTTCTTCCAGTCTGCTGGAGTGGCTTTCAACTGTGGTTTTTTTTTTTTTTTTTTTTTTACTTGAGATTTTTATTTCCACAGTTTCCATTTGGTTTTATCTTTGAGACATTCTGTATTATTATTAAATTCCCTTTCATATCATGTATTGTCTTCTTTTTTTCATTTATCTGTTTTGTATCATCCTTGAATTTGTTTGGATGGATATTTGTAGCCTCTTTTAGTTCATTTACTTCTTTCTGCCTTCTTATCAAATTCATTTAGTAGTTTGTCCATATTATCTTTCATTTCATTGACTGGGTTTTGTATGTATTCTTTCATTTCCTTAATTGTTCTTATAATTATTCTTTTGAGCTCAGACATTGAGACTTCTTCCACTTCACTGTCCATTAGATTCTTTGTTTTGTGATCATTTACCTTTTGATGCAAGTACTTCATCCAACAGCAGCACAATATAATTTTTTCCCAGCAGCCCATGGAATTTCTCCAAAATAAATCATATTTGAGGACACAAGGCAAATTTAACAAAGTAAGAAATTGAATAACTCTGTTTCTTGTCAAAACACAATGAAATAAAACTACAACTCAAGAACAAAAGAAACTACAGAAAATATTCAAATACATGGAAAATTGTTGAAAGAGCAGTGGGTCATTGAAGAAATAAAGGAAGAAATCAGAATGTCCCTGCAGTCTAATGAAATGAAAATACAACCTACCAGAACCTATGGGATATAGGAAAGGCATTGATAAGGAGAAAATTTATACATGTGAATGCCTATGTTAAAACACAGAGAGATCTCAAATAAATGACCTAATGCTACATCTCAAGCTTCTGGAAAAAAAGAAAAGAATTAACTAATGAACAAAATGAGCAAAGGGAGACAAATAATAATTATAGGAACTCTAATCAATGAAATAGAAACCAAAAAACTATATAAAGAATCAATAAAACAAAAATTTGTTTCTTCAAAAAGATAAATGAGATTGACAAACCTTTAGCTATTTTGACTAGAAGGAGGCAAAAGAACAATATTAATAACATTAGAGGCAGAAAGGGGTTATCAACAAACACCACTGAAATCCAGAGGATCATAGGGAATACTTCAAAAACATAAACTCCAATAAAGTGCAAAACCTAGAATTTCTAGATGCTTTCGACTAGCCAAAATTGAGCCAATCCACCTAAACTAATCAATAACAAGCAATGAAATTGAAGCAGTTAATAATCTCCCAACAATGAAGACTGAGGGTTCAATGGATTCACTACTGATTCTACCAGATCTTTGAAGAACCAATGCCAACACTCCTCAAACTTTTATGCAAAATACAAGGGGAAGCAACACCACCAAATTCATTTTGTGGAGCCAGTATATAGTCATCCCAAAACCAGACAAGGACACAATTAAAAAAGAGAATTATAGGCCATTCTGTTTAATGAGCATAAAGGAAAAAACTCTCAATAAAATAATGGCAAATGGAATTTAACAAGACATCAAAAAGATATAACATGATCAAGTCATATTTTTTCCAGAAATGCAGGGATGGTACAACATATGCAATTCAGTAAATGTAATACAGTCTATAAACAGAAACAAGGTCAAAATTTGATTATCTTGATAGATGCAGAAAAAGCTTTTTATGGAATTCAACATCCTTTCATGACAAAAGCTCTGAAGAATCTAGGAATAGAAGGAATGTACCTCAACATAATAAAGGCTATATATGTCAAACCGAAGGCCAAAAAGAATGGGGAAGCATTGAAACCACTTCCTATAAAGTCAAGAATGAGACAAGGGTGTTGACTCTCTCCATTCTTATTCAATATAGTTTGGAATGCCTATTCAGACCAATAGGACAGGAGGAAGAAATAAAAAAAACTCAAATAGGAAAGGAAAAATCAAATTATTCCTATTTGTAGAAAATATTATCATTTACCTAAAAGACCCTAAAAACTCTACCAAAAACTCTAAGACATCATAAGAACTTTCAACCAAAGTAGCAGGATCCAAAATTAATATGCAAAAATCGAAGTTTTTCTATATACCAACAATGAACACTCTAAGAATGAATTTAGGAAAGCAATCCCTTCAATTGTGAAATTTCCAGACATCTAAAATTTTATTACTCAATGAAAATCTCAATATTGACCTTATGGAATTTGACATCTGAAAAAGGAAAACATATACAATACCAAATTAATTTTTGACAAAAAGAAAAAAGGAAGAAAATTATTTAACTTGCCTTGCCATACCAGATATAAAATGAACTACAAAACTCCAGAAGAATCTTGTCTTAGTTCATTTTAGTTGCTGAAACAAAATATCATATTATAGGTGGTTAATAAAGAACAGAAATTAACTTCTCACAATAGTAGAGGTTGGGGAATCCAACATAGAGGCACTAGCAGATCAGACTGGTAAGTCTTGTCACTGTGTCCCTACATGGCCTAAGAGGGAAGAGAGCTCTTCAGGGGCTCTTTTGAAGGCACAGTGCACTTATGAGGTCATACACTTATTATGACCTCATAGTAACTTTTCAGTGATGCTGTGTCCAAACATGTATTAGCATTCAAAATATGAATTTTGAAGAGAGGTAAATAGTCAGTATATACTAAGTGTAATATTAGTGTGGTAGTTTTCCTTAGAATACAAGATCCTAGTAAATGGTGCCATATATGTGTAACAATTTTAATTGGAATAAAGATGGCATCTCTAATCAATAAAAACTGATATATTGCTTAAGCAAATGGTATTGGGATAGCTAGAAAGGAAGTGGAAGACAAATAGTTTAGACACAGACTTTCTTCTGTGTATAGACACAGACACAAACTTCAGATTGTTTTAAGAACTCAACAAGCAAATCAACTTATAAATATTATAGAAGGAAATATGAGAAAATAATTTAGTATTCTTGATTATTAACTTGATATGAAGTGTGTGTGTGTGTGTGAGCACACAGTATGAAATTTATACCCCTGTCCAGTCCAACAGTTCTGAAGAAAGACTGGGAGACTTGACTACAGAGACGTTTTAAAACTTCCACTGATGAAAAGTAAAATTCTCATTAGAAAAATGAAACGACTAAGAACAGATAAGAATGGTATATTTATATAATCTATCTCAGACAAAGGTTAAGTTCTTTCAAAATTGCTTAAGCATACAAATTAATTTTTAAAATGTAACCCATTTGGAAAAAAGAGAAAAAACTATGAACACATGATTTATAGGTATAAAAAAGATTTAAAAATACAACATCACTAATGGTTAGGGAAATACAAATTAAAATGAGATACTTCTTTTTGTCTGTGGCATTACCAAAAGATTTAAAAGTTAATGATGTATTGGGAAAGATAAAATTATTTTCATAAACTGTTCATAAGCATGCAATTTGGCAGGAACTTATGAAGATAATTTGCTAGCACCAATCAAACCTCAAGTTTTTCTTGTTATTTAAGTTAGTGACTCTACATTTACTTCTACTTTAAACACTACTGTTAGTTTTTTAGTGGTGAGTGCAGTCGTATATTAGCATTTAGTACCAGGAGAGAGAACTGATATTATTTACTACATAGGAAGTTAGATCCCTGGAAGTCCAGTAGTGAATCAATGCTAGAGAATTCCAGATAGGTAGCTAACTTTCTACTAAATATCCACAAAAATCAATCCATTTTAATTGACTGAACCAAATTTCATAAAAATGATAAAATGTGCTATTATTAGAGAATGTTCTTGAAAAATAAAAGTAAACACTTAAAAGCAAATTTAATGTGATAAAGTTAGATTATAATTTTGCTTCTGTGGCTATTTCTAATTACGAAGTTTGGATTTAAGGCTTGACACTTTTTGGTGCAGCAATTTTAAAAACATTTTATGGTAACATGATAGCGAATGCCCCAATTATGATTTTTCAACAAAATGCTGAAGAGAACCTCATTATTCCCAAAGCCTCTCTTAGTCTCTGATAAAACAACTACTTTGAAGCATATGTCATGTAATCATAGTGTCAGCTTTCTTTTTTGTCCATGGTAACTGGTTTAACTATGCCATGTCTTGGTGTAATTGTTTTTGTGATAATTTTAGCATTTCTCTACTCTCATAGCACGAAATACATTTCCTCATGTAAAAATTTGTGGTATCATGTTAAAAATCAATTTGCATTAATATTTCATACTATTCAAAACAACAGATTCAAGTACAACATCCAATAATAAGTAGACAAACATTAAAGATGTCAATACTGCAAAGTGAGGATAATCTGAGAGAGGACTATTTTAGAAATGATAATTTCACTTATAAATATATTTGTTTCTTGATTTTTACTTTCTTAAACAAGTATGAATTTATGGATAAAATGAGCATTTATCCAAACATATAAACTACTATGTTGATTAAAATACTGCCAAGTTGGACATAATTTCAATGTCCCTTGATAAGAAAAGGATAAAATACATTATGATGTATGGAATAGAATACTTTTCATTTGTCAATTTATTACTTTATTCATGTATTTGAAAATATTGTGCTCTTATAAGGTATAGAGATTAATTTTGATTGTCAATTTGATTGGATTGAGAAAAATCTAGGAGATTAGAAAATTACAACTCTGGGTGTGACTGTAAGGGCATTTCTAGAGACAATTAGATTCTGAGGGTTCTGATGTAAAGAATGGATTAGCCCCTCAGTGGATTCATGATAGTGTGGCATTATTGGCAGGTGGTTGAAGACAGGGAGTGGAGCCTCACTGGAGGACCTAGGTCAGTGGAAGCACGCTCATGAGGGCCATAGCTTTCCTTGGCCTCTTCTTGTACTCCCTCTTTTGTTTCCAGTCTGCCTTGAAGAAACTCTTCTACTAATATTCTTGATGCTGTTTTGGCCTAACCATATGGAACCAAGTGACTATGGACTGAAACCAACCATGAGCCCTTAGGCTGGTTCTGTCAGGTATTTTGTTGTAGTGATGCAAAGGCAGCTAATTAGTTACTGGGCCCAAAATATACTTATTTCTAGCTCTTATGAAAACTGACTCCATTGGCAGAAGATAAATGTTAAACAAAAAATATCTAGTTCATGTGTAAATAAGTATATAAGTAAAACAGAAAAGGTATTAGAAAATGATAAAAAATCCTTACTGTGTAGGTGACTGATAACAGATCTTCAAAATATATGAGGCAAGAGCTGGTTAAATTACAAACAGAAATGGACAAATTCACTCTGGAATTTCAGTACAACTCTATCATTAATTACTAGAATCAGCAAGATGAAAACCAGTGAGGATATATATATATATATAAACTGAACACAATCATCATCCAGCTAGATCTAATTGACATTAATAGGATACTTGAACCAACCAATAATAGCTGAATATAATACACTTTCTCTATGGGTGTTTTTTTAGTGATGTTAGGATTTGAACTCAGACCTTCAAACTAGCTAGGTAGGTGCTCTACCATCTGAGTCATGAATCCACCCCTTTTTTGCCCTGACTATTTTGGAAATAGGGTCTTGCTTTTGGGCCAGGTGTGCATGGACCACAAAACTCCTACTTTACTTTTTCTGCCTTTATCATGAGGATGATTGGTGTGTGCCACCACTTCCTGATTTTTTTCCATTGAGATTGGGCTTTGCCAACTTTTTTTCCTCAGGTGGATCTGGAACCACTATTCTCCTGATCTGAGTCTCACAAGTAGCTAGGATTATAAGTGTGAACCACTAGTGCCCAGCTAGAATGTATACTTTTCTTGCACTTGAATGGAACATTCACCAACGACCACATCCTAGTCCACAAATATACCTCAGTAAATACAAAAGAATAGCAATCATACACTGTTTGTTCTAGACAACAATGAAATTAAAACAAAAGTAAATAATAGAAAAATACCTAGTAAAACTCAAAATATTTAGAGATTGAGCATCACACTATTAAAAACACATGGCTCTAAGAAAAAGTCTTTCTGGGAATTGGTGGCTCTCTCCTGTAACTCTATCTACTTGGGAGACTGAGATCAGAAGTATTATGGTTTGAGACCAGCCTGAGAAAAAAGTTAATGAGGCCCAATTTCCCCCACCCCCCCCAAAATAGTAATTACCAGAGCAGAATAGACTGTAGGTGTGACTTAAGTAGTAGAATGTCTGCTTTGCAAGTGCAAAACTCCAAGTTCAAACTTCACTCTCACCAAAAAAGAAAAAAAGAAAAACATCTCAAGAGAAACCAAAAAGATTTAAATTAAATTAAAATAAGACCACAAATTATTACAATTTATGGGATGTAGTGAGAACATTACTTAGGAGGAAATGTATAGCATTGAGTTTGTGTATTATAAAGGAAGACAATCTAAATCCAGAATCTAAGCTTCCACCTAAAGAAACTAAAGGATAAAATTGGTATAATACTAAGAAAGGCAGAAAAAAATAATAAAATTGTAGCATGAATCAAGGAAACTGAAAGCAGGAAAATAAAAGAAAATTTAAAAAACAAAGATAGTTCCTTGAAAATAAACATAACAAAAAAAAACAAATGAAAAAACAGATAAGCCCCTAGCTAGCCAAGATAAAAATTACTAGTATCAAAAATCAGAGGGGCCATCATTAGTGATTGCATGGATGTGAAAAGATAATAAAGGAATATTGTTTTCTGCTCTATGCCTGATAGTTTAGGTGAAATAGACCAATTACTTGAAAGACACAGTCTATCAAAACTTCACTAAAGTAGAAATGATTTGAATAGACTCATCTCTGTTAAGGAAGTCAATGAATAATAACTTTCCAAAACTGAAAGCAACAAGTCCAGACTGCTTCACTGGTGAATTCTATCAAACATTTAAGGAAGAAATGATACAAATTCTCTATAACATGTTCCAGGGAAAAGAAGAGAGGGATGATTTCCTTACTAATTCTGTTAGGCTGGAGTTACCCTTATTACCAAACGTAGATAACCCAGAACATCACCAGATGAGTACCTCTCATAAACATAGATGCAAAAATTCTCAACAAAATATTAGCAAATCAAATGCACAAATGTATTAAAAGGTAATTAATTATACATCATGACCAAGTTAGATTTATTATAGGTATGGAAAACTGATTCAACATTCAAAAATAAACTAATGCCATCCACCTCTTGACAGGTAGGTTATAAAAGAAAAAAAATTATATGATCATCTTAATACATGCAGAAAAAGTATTTAATAAAACCTATCACTCACTCATGATAAAAAAAATTCATAAACTCAGAATAGAGGACAAACTTCCTCAACCTGATAAAGGACATCTATTTAAAAAAATGCTACAGCTAACAAGCTTCATGGGTACAAAACTAAATGCTATTACCCTAAGGCCAGAAAAAAAGACAAGGATGATCCATCTCACCATTCCTATTCAAGATAGTACCAGAAGTCCTAGCTAATGCAAAAAGCATAAGGAACTAAAAGGCATAGAGTCTGGGAAAGAGGAAATAAAGCTGACTTTGTTCATTCACACATTACATGATTACCTATGTATAAAGAATCAACAAATACTACTGGAGCTAATAAGAGATTATAGCAAGGTAATAGTACATAAGAGTAGTACCACCCCAAAAGAAATTATCACATAAAAGTTAATCTCCTATATACCACAAATGGACTATTGGAATTTAAAATCAAACATACAACATCATTTATATTAGCACTCAAAAAATGTCATTCTTTGGAATAAATCTAAAAAATATGTAAGAGACATTAAGATGAAAACTACCAAACTCAGAGCTTTAAAAAGATAGTTATAAATAAATGGATATTCCATTTTCATGAATAGGAAGACCCAAAATTTTTAACATGCAGTTCTTCCAAAACTGATCTATAGATTTATTACAAACCAAATTCCATCCCTGGAAAGTAACTGTTCAAATTTCAATAAACTGATTCTAAAGTTCATATGGAAAGGCAAAGGCCCATAATAGCCAATACTGAATAGCACAATACTAAAAAGGAAGAACAAGGTGAAAGCACAGCATCTGGCCTCAAGGTTTACTATTAACTGCAATAATCAAGACAGGAGGGATTAGTAAAAGAATAGGTAAATTTATCTGTGGGACAGAATATGGTGGCAAGAATGGGACCCACACAAATATAGTCAACTAAACTTTGACCAAAAAGAAATGGAAATTTAATAGACAGAGTAAGATCTTCAACAAATAATGCTGAAATAACTGGGCATCCAACATGTAAAAACAAATGAGAAAAAGAAGGAAGGAAACAGAGAGAGACAGGCAGACTTGGAGACAGAAAGAGAGAGGAAAGGAAGACACTGATTTTGCAACTTTCATTGAAGAATTAACGGAAAATGGATTATGGACTTAAATGTAAAATGCAAAACTATGAAACTTACGGAACATTGCATAGGAAAAAATTTAGGTGACCTTGTGTTCAAGAATGACTTTTTAGACATAATACCAAAAGCAAGATCCGTGAAAGAAAATGTTGAGAAGTGGAGCCTCATCAAAATAAAAAAGTTTCTGCAAAAATCGTTGAAGAGAATGAAAAGCAAACCAGAGTCAAAGAAAATGTATATGAAGCATATCTGATGAAAGACTTGTATATAAAATATACAAAGAACACTTTAAAAAAATACAAAAATAGATAATCCAATTTTTAAAAAGTGGGCAAAGATCTGAATAGATCCTTACCCAAGATGATAAACAGATAGTAAATAAGCATTTGAAATTATGTTCAGCACCATCTGTTATTAGGGAATGGTGAATTAAAATGAAGTTACCATTAAAATTTATTAGAATGTTTCAAAGTTTCAGACCTTATATTATGGTCTTTGATCTACTTTGAATTGATTTTAGTACATCTCGTGTGCCGCACGAGCTTGTCCTAGAAACCTAACTGGGGATGATGGGAGATGCAGTAAGGACAAAAGACAGAAGACTAAACATACACAAAGCTGGGGCCAGGTAGGCTAGGGCTAGGATGGAGACATACAACAGCCCCCTCCACTTCTATTATATACAGTGGCAAAACGTTCTTGGGGGGGGAGGGGGCAGTGGGACATTGTAATTCTCAGTAACAGGAGGAACCTGTGACTGCTTCTCTCTGAACATAAACATTTTAGGAAAACCAGCTGTACTGCATCTTGCCCACTTCTGCGGCTGGGGCTGTGCCAAACTCAAACCTGCAGTTTATTTGATACAGCTGTGCTTATGTACTCTGCTCTCCACAGGTACAGGGTGAAAAACAGGGATCTAGTTTTATTATTCCACCTGTGGGTATCAAGTTTTCCTAGCAGCACTTGTTGAGTAGGCTGAGTTTCTCCATTGTTGTGTTTTGGGCACCTTTGTCAAAGATCAGTTGGCTGTAGATGTATGGGTTTATGTCTGGGTCTTCTAACCCATTGGTCTTCCTGTCTGTTTTGTTTTGTTTTTTTTTTTGCCAATACCATGCTGTTTGTTTTGTTAAGGCTCTGTACTATAGTTTGAAGTTGGATATTGTGATGCCTCCAGCATTGGACTTTTTGCTCAGAACTGCTTTGGTTATTTGAGGACTTTTGTGTTTCCATATGCATTTCAAGATTGATTTTTCTATTTCTGTGCAGAATGCGTTTGGAATTTTGATAGGGATGGCACTGAACATGTAAATTGCTTTTAGTAGTATAGCCATTTTCACAACATTGATTGTACCAATCCACAAACATGGGAGGTTGTTCCATCTTTTAATGTCTTCTTTGATTTCTCTCTTCAGTAGTTTAAAATTTTCATTAAAAAGGTCTTTGGTTTTCTTCATTAAATTTATTTCAAGGTGCTTTATTGCTTTTGAGGCTATTGTAAGTTGGATTATTTCCCTGATTTCTTTCTCAGTCTGTTAGTTGAAGGCTACTAATGTCTGCATGTTAATTTTGTATCCTGCTACTTTGCCAAAAGAGTTTATAATTTCTAATTGGGTTTTGGTAGAGTTTTTAGGGTTTTTAGGTATAAAATCATGTCATCTGCAAATAGGGATAGTATGACTTTCTCCTTCCCTATTCAAATACCTTTTATTTCTTGCTGCTGTCTTATTGTTCTGGCTAGGAATTACAAAACTATGTTGAACAGAAGTGGGAAAAGCAGGCATCTCTGTCTCATTACTGACTTTACCAGGAATGGTTTCAGTGTTCTCTGTTTAGTATAATGTTGGCTATAGGTTTGTTGTGTAAAGCCTTTGTTTATGTCACAGAACATTCCTTCTATTCTTAGTTTATTCAGAGTTTGTATCATGAAAGGGTGTTGAGTTTTGTCAAAGACTTTTCCTTCATCTATTGAGAGAATCATATGGTTTTTGTCCTTGCTTCTGCTTATATGCTGTATTATATTTATGGATTTATGTATGTTGAGCCATCCTTGAATCCCTGAAATGAACCAACTTGGTCTTGGTAAACGATCTTCTTGATGTGTTGTTGAATTCTGTTTTCCAGTATTTTGTTGAGAATATTTGCATTTATTTTCTTTAAATATATTGGTCTATAATTCTCTTTTTTGGTTGCATTTTTATTGGGTTTGAAATGAATGTAATGTTAATTTCATAGAATTAGTTTGGAAGTGTTCCTTCCCTTTTCATTTCCTAGAGAAGTTTTAGGAGTAATGGTGCTAGTTCTTTAAAGTTTTGGTAAAATTTTCAGCCATGAATCCATCAGGTTTTTGGCTCTTTGTAGGGAGGTTCTTATTACTGCTTCAATTTCATTGCTTGTAGTAGATCTATTTAGGTGGTTAATATCTTCTTGGTTCAACTTTGGTTGGTTATATGAATCTAGGAATTTATCCATTTCTTCTTTCCAGTTTACTTAAATATAAGTTTTCAAAGTAGTCTTGAATGACTCTCTGGATTTTATAAGTATTTGTGATTATGTCCCCTTTTTCATCTCTGGTTTTATTAATTTGGGTCTTTCCCTCCTTCATTTTGTCATGTTGGCTAAGGGTTTGTTGATCTTGTTAATCTTTTCAAAGAACCAACTTTTTGTTTCATTGATTCTTTGTATAGTTTTTGGTCTCAATCTCATTGATCTTGGCCCTGATCTTTATTATTTCTCTCCATCTGCTGGTTTTGGGTTTGGTTTGCTCTTGTTTATCTAGACGCTTAAGGTGTATCATTAGGTTGTTTATTTGAGAGGTCTGGTTTTTTTTTTTTAAATGTAGACACTTAAAGCTATGAAATTTCCCCTTAGCATGGCATTTGCTGTGTCCCACAGATTCTGGTAGGTTGTATTTTCATTTTCATTAGATTCTAGGAGCTTTTTATCAAAACTATACTGAGTGCTGGCAAGGATATGGAGCAGTAGAAACTCCCATTCACTGTTGCTGGGAAAGTAAGACGGGCAGCCACTTTGGAAGAGAATTTGAGAGTTTATTATAAAACTGAATGGTTTTATCATTTAAATACCTCACAGGTATTCAATGCAATGAGCATATGTATATGAGTTTTGAATATATCAACTTTTCCCCCCATAATTAATTCACGGTGTCTAATTTGCCACACCATGAATTTGAACCAAGTAGTATCAAATATCATGATTTTCAACAGTAGACAAGTAATTGTGAAAGAAATTCCTTGACAGAGGCTTAAGCACAGTCTCATAAAGTTCAGAGAACTAGAGTGGGTGCAGGGCTGAGGTCTTCATTCCAAGTCATACAGAAAGAATGAGGAAGTACAGACAGAGCGGGTAGACTGAAGAGGTTTGGAGAGGACAGAAGGATGGATATGATTCTATCCATAGCTGGTGTGGAACAGAGCAGGACTGCAGGCAGCTGTCACTGTTGCCAACTTATCACAGGGTATAGGGAAATGAAAGACATCATAAGAGGAGAGGGAAAATAATAATCAAAACCAGTCCTCACGTTCTTATATCAACTCCAAGAAGAAGGGGGAAAGGGGCAGGAGTAGATAATCTTGAAATAAATCAAGTTCATATCCAGAATTAAGCACATTTAAATGAGGAAGATCTTCAGGTATTTCTCTAAGAGTGGTATTACTGGATCATAAGATACAATAAAAACACTGCACACTGGTGTTTATCACAGCACTGTTCACAATAGCTAAGATATGGAAAGAATGCAAATGCTCTACAACTGATGAATGGATTATATATATTCATAGGAGTTTTATTTAATATATGAATATATGTAATATTTTCATATACATTATATATATAATGGAGTTTTATTCAGCTGTAAAGAAGAATGAAACCATGTGGTTTCAAGGTAAATGGATGCAATTGGAGGACATTGTGTTAAGGGAAGTAAGCCAGGTTTGGAAAGATGAAGGCCAAATGTTTTCTATCATATGTGAGGGATAGACACAATACAAATACAAGCAATACAATGAAAAACAGTTTGCATTAAGGGAGGTCACTAATGGAGAGGGAGGGTAAAAGAAGGAAGTTAAGAAGGTGATGTACTTTCTATACAAGCATGAATATAGGATTTTTAAACCTGTTGAAATCACCATAAGAAGGGGACTAAGGTAGAAAGGAGAAAATAAAGGGCATGAACCAATTCGAGTTATAATACATGTATACATGGAAATGTCACAAGGAAACTTCCTATAGAGCTGTCTTAAACAAAAAATTCCTTTTTTTCATAATCAGAGAACAAGAAGGTAAAACAAATCCTGTCTGGGGGTTGATACCAGTGGGAAGGGGGGATGATATAAAGACAGGGTGAAGGAGGCTTAATATAGTGGAAATATTATGTATTCATGTATGAAAATGGAAAAATGAGACATGTTGAAATTCTTCCAGGAATAGGGTAAGAAGGAGGATAAAGGAGAATGATAAAGGGTTTGAATTGAACTATGATATATTGTAAGAACTTTTGTAAATGTCACAATGAACCCCCACCACAATAATAATATTATAAAAATCATGTGAAAATAAATAAATTAGGAAGATCTTGGGAGAAAAGTTTGAGTGTGTGTGTGTACATGTGTATATACATGTGTAAGAGAGGGTGGAGAAAGAGAGACCAAGACAAGGAGACAGAGAGTTTGTATGATGGCAAAAAGTAATTTGTGAGTAATTGATAAATTAAGTGACTTATTATCACGAGTCATTCATATTTATTTAGCACAGACACAGATTTGGAAGTTTGATATTTATGGGTTCATTATATTGTCAAATTTTTCTATATGATTTTATTTCAATAAATTATGTCAAATTGTTTTGCTACATAAAAAAATAAGAATTCTCTGTGTTATTAAGGGAATTAATGTTATATGGAATATATTGATTAACTGAAAACTATTATTTTAAGTTCACTATATTCTCATGTTTATATTTTAGTATAAGAGCAGTATGTTTATTCACAGGAAGAAAATCTCACAATCTCTTTTCTTTTCATGTATCAAAATACCAGTGGCACTTTTCTATATTTTCTGGTTATCAGGTGTTATATACATTCACATGTAGACTACTGTGAAAAAGTCGCTTGTTACATAAATATTTTGGGAAAACTCAAAAGGAGAAATTATGAAAATGCTTTAAAAATACATGCTCTAAGCTATGTTTGCTTTGCAACCTATGCAGATTGACATTTCAAATTGTGACTAGAGAAAATAGGAAATAATTGCATTCTGCTTTTATGGCTGTATGTGTTGGGGTTCCATAGAGTGACAGGTTGGCCAATGCATTAATATGGATCCATTTAGACAGATTCTTCTTTCCTTTCTTAATGGCATCAGTCAACAACAATTTCAGATCTTTTGTCTACAGCCCAAGCCCAGGGCAAGATTCTACTGTGGAGCAATGACCTTTTTTATTTCTTTTCTTACATTTCCATTAGTCTTTTTAATCTGTGTAATGCGACAAGTTTATGTCAGCTAGCATTGTCTTAAACTAACATTACTATGCCAGAATTTTCCAAACACTTTAACAATTTGCCAGCTGTTGCCTCTCATAAAAAATGAAAGGTTATATGTATTATTCAGCTCACTGTGCTGTAGAAAATAAAAAGAAAAGTGAACAGGATGAAAACTGACTTTTCAGTGCCCTAGTGAAATTTAACTTCATCTACGTTTTCAGGGTGCTAATATAATGGAAGTAATCGAAGGAAAACTGGAGAGTAAAAAAATGGAATATTTTCTGAGATTCTTCAGCAATAATTTTCCTTTTGTAATATGTTATATTTCATTAACAGAAATCAATTTATTTGATACTAACAGTGAATTCCTCCAGACTTGTCTTTCACAAACACATACGTTCCTCCCATCCTGAAGCTTGTTATGTGTTCTTGTTCTTTGCTGGCCTCAACCATTCATGCTTTGTCAAGAACAAGATTAGAAACTGTTATCATGGTGCCTGGAAGTAACTGATAGCTGTGACGAATAAAGGGAGTGATTTAGTAATAATCCACTTTATTATGGTTAATTCTGATGAAGCCACAAAATTAGAACATAAGTGAGTAAGGCAATGCTCCCAAAATCTACAAATTTATTTATGTGGTTATAGAACATCACTACCTGCAAATCTATTACATGTCTACTTTGGGATGTAAAGATTATACTCTCATTGCTAGAAAGACACATGAAGAGAGTGTCTATTCCAAGAAACAGTATGGCCTATATGTATTAATATACAGAAAACCAAAATGGGGAATACTCATATAATATAAGAACTCACATTCAAATAGGATCTATGAGGTATAATGTAAGGATAAAAAGCTATTCAGTGGCAGATGGATAAAGGTTGTGCAGTTGGAGATTATACATTTTCATCAAATTATAAAAGAATCTTATTTAGGGACTTAAACTAACAGTTGATGGAAAAACTTGCTTTTTATTGAGTCAAGGAAGAAGAGATAATCTAAGTCAGTTTAGAGAATTTTCAAAGGGGTATTCTAAAATTTTATCTATATATGAATTGGTACAGTTTTTAGCTTTTTCACCTAGCAAACCCCATTTCAACAGTCTTGACATGATAGCTGCCTAAATTGTTCCTAGAATTTACATCTTCCCCAACAGGAAAGGAATTGTCACCAAGAAAGGGTGTATGGAAGCTCCTGGAGGGTGGCATAGCCCTTCCCATACAACTTGCTCTATATATCCCTTTTGTATGACTGTTTACCTGTGTCTTTTGTAATATCCCTTGTAATAGTTAAGTAAACATAGTGTTTCCCTTATTTCTGTGAACTACTCTAGAAAATTCACTGAACCCAAAAATGGGAGTCAGAAGAATCCCAGTTTATAGCCAACTGGTCAGAAGTACGGTTCCCAACCAGGAGCTTCTAATTGGCTTCTGAAGTAGGGGTAGTTCTGTGGAACTGAACCTTTAACTGAGGGTAAATGACACTATCTCCAGGCAGATAGTGTCAGAATTGAATTAAATTGACCTTAACTCACCCACTAGAGAACTGATTGGTGGCTGGTGGGAAGAAATTCCCAAACATTTTGGAGACCAGAGATGAAGTATTCTGGGTTGAGTGTGAGAGAAGGAAACACACTTTTCTGGAATCTTTAATTTCATCCACTGACATGATTAGTCACTTGTTACCCCATTTGCCCTCAATTAATTATGATGCTTCATTTTTAACCTTATTCAGCTTTAGTGCTAGAGAATTTGATTCTGAATTTTTATGTGAGAAAAGCCTTCCAACAGATGATATATACGGGTGTAATTTAACCACAGAAAACAGGGACTCCTATCCCTTTGCAGAATGGGGGAGGGGTGAACAATAGAATTTAACAATGCCATAGTAGTATGAAACTCCTATGTGTTAGAGTCCAGATTAAACAGAGAACACTCAAAACACATGTCTGCACTTGGTACAGTGGGTGCCATTGTATCATATTAGTGTTTTATAAATCAGAAACAATGGTCTTATGAACTGAATAATGAGAAAACTGTCAAAAGACAAAATGTAATGTTAAAGAGGTAGTTTTTCTTAGCTATATCCCCAGCAGTGCCAGGGTGTCACACCACCTTTCTCCCTACTATTAGGATAGAGAAATAGACTACTGTCATTTTTACTGGAATGATACTTATAGATTCATATAAATCTTGTTTTTACTATTGTGTATATAACCTAGAAATTCTTACCAATGTGGCTACATGGATAGATAACTTCAAGAAGTTGGGAGAGGATTCCAAGATGGTGGCTAGAGGGAGGAAGCAAAAAGTGAGCCTCCTATAGTGAAATCTTGGAGAGACACAGGAGACACACTTTGCAGGCATAATCACTGAGAAAAGGCATAACTTTGACTCCTCCACACCTTCAGCCGGTGCAGAGAATCTCCACTTCATGTTAAACGGAGAAACAAGGAGGGCCCCTGGGCCTCCAGTTGCTGGTGCCCAGACAGCTTGGGAAGACATGGACCAGGTGAACTTCATGGTACCGCAGTACTCCCACAGACAAGCCTGGGCCAGAGCAGCATAGCCCCCTGGACAAACTGACCTCCACCTGGGGAAAAAAGAGAAACTGAGTAATAAGCAATAAGAGCAATAAAGACACACTGGAAAGACACACTCAGTGCCCTGAGCGCTGAAGATTGGGGGAAGGGAACCCTTCCTGGGACTGTAAATAAACTGTTAATAAACAAGCCAGGCAGGCTGGAGAGGCTCTGGCGGGAGCGGGGGTGGGGCACGCACCCAGCAACCAGGAGCAGGGAAACTTGTGATAGTGGTGGAGGGAGGAAAATGCCACAGGAGAGGAGAGAAGACCCACTTCCCACGTGAACTGTAAACAAACATGGCGGCTGGCAGGAACAGCAGCACCGCCCAGTAATCAGGAGCAGGAAAGCCTATAAAAGTGGCAGTGGGAAGAAAACTGCACAGGAGAGGAGGGAAGACCCACTTCCCACATGAACGGTAAACAAACATGGCCGCTGGCAGGAGCAGCAGCACCACCCAGTAAGCTGGAGCAGGAAAACTTGTGAAAGTGGCAGTGGGAGGAAAATTCACAGGAGAGGGAGGAAGACCCACCTCCCACATGAACTGTAAATAAACACGCAGGCCTGACAACGCGGGTGCAGTGTCACCTTTCCCAGTGCTTGGAAAGGGGAAAGCCTGTAGCAGAGGCTTCCGCACAGGAGAACTCTAAACAAACAAAGCCTGTGGGGCCAGGTGAGTGCTAAGCTCACCCCAGAGATCTGCATAAACAACACCTCCAGCAAAAGCAGGCTGACAGCAACAGGCAGGCAAGCCACAGCTACAGACACCATTCTCAGAACTGTCTCCAGACTCTTTTTTTCTTCTTCTCCCTACCCTTGATGAGAGAACAACTGAATTACACCTGCAAGCAGAAAAACTTACTGAAACTGTATTGCATTTGAACTTGGGACCCTTGGTGGGTGTTTTTTGTGTGTGTGTGTGTGTGTGTAGTTTTGTTTTACATTACGTGCCCCCTTTGATGAGACAACTACAGAACAAAAACTGAGGCACCATCTCCAGGATTGGAGACTGAGATGGACACCCAAATTATTAAGATGGAAACTTCTTTGCATTTGAACTTGGAGGGTTTTTTTGGTTTTTTTTAAATTTTCTATTTTCCATTTTAATTTAATTCATTTATAATACACAGATATTTCTTTCATTTACTTATTTTTAATTTTTTTCCTATCTTAATTTTTTTTATTTTTGATTTTCAAACCTATCTCTGTCCCTCTAATGTCTGTTCAGCTTACTGTCAATTAATACACTAACACTCCCTGATTATACCTTTGAAACTCTCTTGTCTGATACCTTGTTCTGCTTTCTCCCTCTTGTCTGTGTATTTGTTTTCCCCTTTTCTTTAACTTCTTGCTTTCCATCTCAGCTCACCCTTCCATTCTAAATATTACCATTGTTATTATTACAAGCTAGAAAATACTTAATTGCACACAGTACAGGGACAGTAACAACACCAAAGACAATGATGGGAAGACAGAAAAAACAGGGAAACCAGTTTCCGCACAGCAAAAAATTAGTACAGGAACCAGAGGGGAATAAAGAAAACAGAAACTCACATCCAGACTCCAACAAAATGAAGATAAACTATGCCAAAGGACCCAATGAAGCCCACAAGAATAATTTAAAAGAAGACATACTACAAGTACTCAATGAGAATTTTATAGAGATGATACTGGATAGGGTCAACCAAAATGTACAGGAGATACTCAAGAAATTCTAAGACAACAAAAATAGAGAATTTGAAAAAGCAAAAGAAGAAATAAAGGAAACCATAGAAGCACTGTATAAACACCAAAGTGAAAGAGAGAACATGATGAATAAACAGATAAATGAACTCAGGACAAAAATAGACAACATTAAAGAGGAAAACAGCCAGGATATGGAAAACCTCAGAAAAAAGAATGAAACAGAACTGCAAAACAAAACGGAAGGCCAACCCAGCAGAATAGAACAAACAGAAGACAGAATCTCAGAACTTGAGGATGAAATGGTAATTAAAGGAAAAGCCAAAAAACTATTAATTAAACAACTCAAGACCTGTGAAAAGAAAATGCAAGAACTCACCGACTCCATCAAAAGACCAAACTTGAGAATCATGGGCATCGAAGAAGGAGAAGAGGTTCAAGCTAAGGGAATGCGTAATATATTCAACAAAATAATAACGGAAAATTTCCCAAATTTAGAGAAAGATATTCCCATACAGATGCAAGAGGCCTTCAGGACACCAAACAGACCAGATCAAAATAGAACTACACCATGACATATCATCATTAAAACAACAAGTTCAGAAACTAGGGAAAGAATATTGAAGGCTGTAAGAGAGAAAAAACAAGTAACATACAAAGGTAAACCCATCAAAATCACAGCAGACTTCCCAACAGAAACATTAAAAGCAAGAAGAGCGTGGGGTGAGATCTTCTGGGTACTGAATGAAAATAACTTCAACCCCAGGATACTCTACCCAGCAAAACTATCATTCAAAATCGATGGAGCAATAAAAGTCTTCCATGATAAGCAGAAACAAAAACAATATGTGACCACAAAGCCACCACTACAAAAGATTCTTCAAGGGATTCTGCACACAGAAAGTGAAACCCAACTTAACCATGAAAAGACAGGCAGCACCAAACCACAGGAAAAGAAAAAGCAAGACAGTAGAGAGTAACCCCAACTTAGGTAGACACAATCAAACCTTCAAACAACTAAGACAACTAAATGACAGGAATCACCACATACCTATCAGTACTAACGCTTAATGTTAATGGACTTAATTCACCCATCAAAAGGCACCACTTGATGAAATGGATTAAAAAGGAAGATCCAACAATTTGTTGCTTACAGGAGACCCATCTCACCAACAGAAATAAGCATATGCTTAGGATGAAAGGCTGGAAGAAGATTTACCAAGCCAATGGCCACCGAAAACAGGCAGGAGTAGCAATACTTATCTAAGACAAAGTAGACTTCAAACCTACATTGATCAAATGAGATAAAGAAGGACATTCCATACTAATAAAAGGGGAAATAGACCAAAAGGAAATAATAATCATCAATCCGTATGCACACAATGTCAACGCACCCAATTTCATCAAACATACCCTGAAAGACCTAAAAGCATATATTAACGCCAACACAGTGGTTGGGGGAGACTTTAACACCCCATTATCATCAATAGATAGGTCATCCAAACAAAAAAATCAATAAAGAAATCCAAGATCTAAAATATGCAATAGATCAAATGGACCTACTTGAGGTCTACAGAACATTTCATCCAACCTCTACACAATATACATTCTTCTCAGCAGCCCATGGAACCTTCTCCAAAATAGATCATATCCTCGGGCACAAAGCAAGTCTCAGCAAATATAAGAAAATAGAAATTATACCGTGCATACTATCTGATCACAATGCAGTAAAAGTAGAACTCAACAACAAAAGAAAAGACAAAAAACATGCAAAGAGCTGGAAACTAAATAACTTATTACTTAATGAAGAATGGATCATCGATGAAACAAAAAAGGAAATTAAAAAGTTCCTGGAAGTTAATGAAAATGAAAACACAACCTATCGGAACCTATGGGACACAGCTAAGGCAGTCCTGAGAGGAAAGTTTATAGCCATGAGTGCATATATTAAAAAGACTGAAAGATCCCAAATCAATGACCTAATGATACATCTCAAACTCCTAGGAAAACAAGAACAAGCAAATCCCAAAACAAATAGAAAGAGAGAAATAATAAAAATAAGAACTGAAATCAATGAAATAGAAACAAAAAAAACCATTCAAAGAATTTAGTGAAACAAAAAGTTGATTCTTTGAAAAAATAAACAAGATAGATAGACCTCTGGAAAACCTGACTAAAATGAGGAGAGAAAAAAACCCAAATTAGTAGAATCAGGAATGCAAAAGGGGAGATAACAACAAACACCATGGAAGTCCAGGAAATCATCAGAGACTACTTTGAGAACCTTTATTCAAATAAATTTGAAAATCTTAAAGAAATGGACAGATTTCTAGATACATATGATCATCCAAAACTGAACCAACTGGAAATTAATCACCTGAATAGATCTATAACACAAAATGAAATTGAAGCAGCAGTCAAGAATCTCCCCAAAAAGAAAAGTCCAGGACCTGATAGATTCTCTGCTGAATTCTATCAGACCTTTAAGAAGAACTGATACCAACCCTCCTTAAACTGTTCCATGAAATAGAAAGGGAAGGAAAACTGCCAAACACATTTTATGAAGCCAGTATTACACTTATCCCAAAACCAGGCAAAGACACCTCCAAAAAGGAGGCCAATCTCCTTAATGAACATTGATGCAAAAATCCTCAACAAAATAATGGCAAACCGAGTTCAACAACACATCAAAAAGATTATTCACCATGACCAAGTAGGCTTCATCCCAGGGAAGCAGGGGTGGTTCAACATACAAAAATCAATAAATGTAATAAACCACATTAACAGAAGCAAAGACAAAAACCACTTGATCATCTCAATACATGCAGAAAAAGCCTTTGATAAGATCCAACATCATTTCATGATAAAAGCTCTAAGAAAACTAGGAATAGAAGGAAAGTACCTCAACATTATAAAAGCTATATATGACAAACCTACAGCCAGCATTATACTTAACAGAGAAAAACTGAAACCATTTCCTCTAAAATCAGGAACCAGACAAGGATGCCCACTATCTCCACTCCTATTCAACATAGTACTGGAATTCCTAGCCAGAGCAATTAGGCAAGAAGAAGGAATAAAAGGAATACAAATAGGTAAAGAAACTGTCAAAATATCCCTATTTGCAGATGACATGATCCCATACCTTAAAGACCCAAAAAACTCTACTCAGAAGCTTCTAGAAATCATCAATAGCTATAGCAAGGTAGCAGGATATAAATTCAACATAGAAAAATCATTAGCATTTCTATACACTAACAATGAGCAAAGTGAAAAAGAATGTATGAAAACAATTCCATTTACAATAGCCTCAAAAAAAATCAAATACCTAGGTGAAAACCTAACAAAAGATGTGAACGACCTCTACAAGGAAAACTATACACTTCTGAAGAAAGAGATTGAGGAAGACTATAGAAAGTGGAGAGATCTCCCATGCTCATGGATTGGTAGAATCAACATAGTAAAAATGTCTATACTCCCAAAAGTAATCTACATGTTTAATGCAATTCCCATCAAAATTCCAATGACATTCATTAAAGAGATTGAAAAATCTACTGTTAAATTTATGTGGAAACACAAGAGGCCACAAATAGCCAAGGCAATACTCAGTCAAAAGAACAATGCAGGAGGTATCACAATACCTGACTTCAAACTATATTACAAAGCCATAACAATAAAAACAGCATGGTACTGGCACAAAAACAGACATGAAGACCAGTGGAACAGAATAGAGGACCCAGATATGAAGCCACACAACTATAACCAACTTATCTTTAACAAAGGAGCTAAAAATATGCGATGGAGAAATAGCAGCCTCTTCAACAAAAGCTGCTGGGAAAACTGGTTAGCAGTCTGCAGAAAATTGAAACTAGATCCATGTATATCACCCTATACCAAGATTAACTCAAAATGGATCAAGGATCTTAATATCAGACCACAGACTCTAAAGTTGATACTGGAAATAGTAGGAAATACTCTGGAGTTAGTAGGTATAGGTAAGAACTTTTTCAACGAAACCCCAGCAGCACAGCAACTAAGAGATAGCATAGATAAATGGGACCTCATAAAGCTAAAAAGCTTCTGTTCATCAAAGGAAATGGTCTCTAAACTGAAGAGAACACCCACAGAGCGGGAGAAAATATTTGCCAACTATACATCAGACAAAGGAGTGATAACCAGAATATATAGGGAACTTAAAAAACTAAATTCTCCCAAAACTAATGAACCAATAAAGAAATGGGCACGTGAACTAAACAGAACTTTCTCAAAAGAAGAAATTCAAATGGCCAGAAAACACATGAAAAAATGCTCACCATCCCTAGCAATAAAGGAAATGAAAATTAAAACCACGCTAAGATTCCACCTCACCCCTGTTAGAATAGCCATCATCAGCAACACCACCAACAACAGGTGTTGGCGAGGATGTGGGGAAAAATGAACCCTCATACACTGTTGGTGGGAATGTAAACTAGTACAACCACTCTGGAAAAAAATTTGGAGACTACTTAAAAAGCTAAACATTGATCTACCTTTTGATCCAGCAATACCACTTTTGGGGATATACCCAAAAGACTGTGACACAGGTTACTCCAGACGCACTTGCACACCCATGTTTATTGCGGCACTATTCACAATAGCCAAGTTATGGAAACAGCCAAGATGCCCCACCATTGACAAATGGATTAAGAAAATGTGGTATCTATACACAATGGAATTTTATGCAGCCATGAAGAAGAATGAAATGTTATCATTCTCTGGTAAATGGATGGAATTGGAGAACATCATTCTGAGTGAGGTTAGCCTGGCCCAAAAGACCAAAAATCATATGTTCTCCCTCATATGTGGACATTAGATCAAGGGCAAACACAACAAGGGGATAGGACTTTGAGCACATGATAAAAGGGAGAGCACACAAGGGAGGGGTGAGGATAGGTAAGACACCTAAAAAATTAGCTAGCATTTGTTGCCCTTAACGCAGAGTAACTAAAGCAGATACCTTAAAAGCAACTGAGGCCAATAGAAAAAGGGGAGCAGGAACTAGAGAAAAGGTTAGATCAAAAAGAATTAACATAGAAGGTAACACACACGCACAGGAAATCAATGTGAGTCAATGCCCTGTATAGCTATCCTTATCTCAACCAGCAAAAACCGTTGTTCCTTCCTATTATTGCTTATACTCTCTCTACAACAAAAATAGAAATAAGGGCAAAATAGTTTCTGCTGGGTATTGAGGGGGTTGGGACAGAGGGAGGGGGCGGAGTGGGTGGTAAGGGAGAGGGTGGGGGCAGGGGGAAGAAATGACCCAAGCCTTGTATGCACATATGAATAATAAAATAAAATAAAATAAAGTCTAATAATGCAAAAAAAAAAAAAAAGAATTTGGGAAGACATTTCCTTCACTAAAAGCTACTGGATGCTTTTGCCATACCTGCTATTTTTTAAGCCTGTTATAAAAATTTTATTGTGTTACTTTGCTTTTATTTTTTCCATTACCCTCAGAATTGATGACTTTTAGTTTAATTTTAATGTAAGTGTTTCACTAATAATGAAATGAAGAACAGCCACAATTCTGCCATGGTAACACTTTTCTGAATGAGATGACTACGAAAGTCTTACACAATGAAGAAGATACATACATACACAGGCTTGACATTTTATACACATTTTTGGTCATGGTGTTCTTCCAAAGTTGTTGCTGTATTAACCTATGGGCAAAGTTTTGAACAGTAATTAAATCTTGAAAACCTTTTAAGAAAGTTATCTAAGCCAGATAGAGTAGCATATCCTGTATTCCCAGTCCAGGTGAGGAAGAGGCTGAGGAGGATCGTGTTTTTGAGAATGACCTGGGATACATAGTGAGATCCTATCTCAAAAATCAAAGCAGCTGGGTGTCAGTGGCTCATGCCTTTAATACTACTAATCAGGCAAATAGTTCTCAAGACTCTATCTTGAAAAAAACCATCACAAATAATGGCCTCAAATGGTAGCACTTGAGCTGCCTAGCAAGCATGAAGCCTGGAGTTCAAACACCAGTGCCATCAAACAAACAAACAAAAAAGCAAAGCAAAGCAATGCAAACAAAAAAGGCTGGGTAAGGTGGCTGAAGCCTGCAATACTAGCTACTCAGGAAGCAGAGATCAGGGCAGCCCAGGTAAAAAGTTCACAAAAACCCATCTCAATCAATGCCACACACTTTGTCATTCCCAGCTACATGGGGAAGCACAAATAGGATTGTGTTCCAGGCTGGCCTAAGCATAAAATGAGAGCATATCTCAAAAATATCCAAAGCAAAAAGAGCTGGTAGAGCACCTGCCTAGCAAGCATGATGTCCTAAATTCAAACCCCAGTACAGCCAAAAAAATAAAAATAGCAAAAAACAAACAAAAAGAATTATCTAAGTTTGGACCATTTAGCTGAAGGCAGAAATTAGGAGATCACAATGAAACTAGATCACAACTGTTTTACTAACTTAGAGACAGGGAGTCCTGGTCTTCTACAAAGCATCTGAAGCATGTGAGTCTCTAAAGGGAAAAAAAGAGTTAAAGTAATTATTTTATGGCTATAATATTGTCTTGCCTTTTATTGGAGGAAAGAGTTTTTGCCCAAATATCTGATGTCTGCCTGCCTCACAAGCACAGACTGGCACACACACAAGGTACAGTAGTCCTCCCTTATCTGAGGTTTTGCTTCCCAAGGTTTTGGTTACTCATCGTCAACTATAATCCAAAAAATATTAAATAGGAAAAATATTATAGGAAATTCCAGAAATAAATTATAAGTTTTAAATAACTGTTATCATAGCTAGATAGTCAACTGAATGCCAAATGGATCCCAAATCATTATCAATATTGAGATTAATGATAGTTACTACATTTGAGCCACTACGATGGATCAGATTCCTAGAGAAATTGTGCATGTTATGTAATCCTTCCCAGGCAGACACTGCTCACATTTTGTATATAAGACTCAGAGAAGCTCAGTTACTTTCACATAAGCAAACGTGTATTTAGTAGCCGAATGTTCAAGTCCTGTGGTTTTTCTATTTAATCAGCTGCAGATATCTCAGTGCTATAGAGTAACATTAAGTCAGCAGCAGCACCATCTTCAAATGGGAACTTTACCTGCTATAAACGCATGTTTAAATAAATGTTGTTAGATAAATAAATGACATCAATGTCAACATAGTACAGTTGTAGCTTTGATTCTGTCCTTTGGAACTTATACTCAATGAAAGGAAGCAAATCATAGCATATTTTATATATTCGTATTAACATTTTAACCAGAAGAGGTCATGGTACTTGTCTTTCATGAAAGATACATGAAAGGCACAATATAAAATTTAACTTTGCTCAAATTACTGTATAAATTGGAGATAATTTTTATTATAATCCCAATAGGAATTTTTGTAACTAGATAAAATTATAAATGTATATATAAAATAACATATGCCCAAGAAGAGTCAGGCCCCAGATATAACAAATGAAAAGGAATAGGTAAATAATTCAGCAAAACAAAATATAATTAAGGCATAAATGCCAGTATAAGAGGACTAATATTTTACAAAGTTGTAATAAATGGAAATGTTTGATTATGTATAGATATATAAGCTGGTGTGTTTGTGGCCTTATTGTTTATAAGGGGAAATTTGGGAATAAGATAAATGCTCAACAGTAAAGAAATGGTGAATAATTTATATTTCTATCATATTACATAGAGAATGAAAAGTATAAATTAAAGCAAACCCAATTGTCTTACAGTTATGAATGAGTAAGAACCAAAAGACACAGGTGGGAATAAATAATAATGTCATTTTTGTAAATTAAAAGTGACTATACACACACACACACACACACAGGCCCATGTTCATACATGTGAATATAAAATTATATGAGAATGATGAAATAAGAAGAAAGAAATTTTTGGCATGGTATCTTTGAAGTTGAAGAGGAACATCTCATGTTAGTGAAGGGTACAAGAAACAGTAGCTACAAACTACACTTATTTTCTATATTTAAAAGAAAAAATCAAATTCAAGTTAAAACTTAAAATGAAATTTAAAAAAATAGTTTTTAGGTTAATTGGGGTTAATACGTATGTAAATACCGCAGTTAGATTTAGGAGAAAAGAGCATTCTCTGACACTAATTTGTGAGTCAAATTTGATACATCCTGTATAGTTATTTCACAATACTTATTAACATTTATAACAAAGATACCCTTTGCAACAGCAATTTCACTTGTAGGAGTTTATCTCACAAATATATTCATATAGGTTAGGAATGTACAAGAATATTTATGCCAGCCATGATAATACAAGGAGATGATGGGAAATAACCTAAGTTATCTGTGCCATGACACTTACACAATGCAGCACTTTTCAGTAAAATAAGGCCTCTGCATTTGCTCTACAGTAGTTGTCAAAGTATTTTATGAAGTAAAACATGTGGGATCCAGAAGAGTACAAAGACTACTGCTGTTTGAGTTAAATGGAAGCATGTATGTGGAGACAATGAGCTGCCTCTTTGTAAGGAGACTGAATTTCTAGGAGGTGGTTTTGAAATGATATCCTTTTATTTATTTTTAACTTTGGTAGTTGGTACCTGCATTATTTATCCAAAACTAAAATATTTAAAAATTAATCTTAGACTTTGCACAGGAAGTGTGATTGAGTACACTATCAGAGCCATTATGGAAATTAGTAAATTAGCATGACTTTCTAATATTCCCAAATAATTTATACTTGTAAAACTTCAGAAATTTACTCTCCACTAGAAAACTTTCAACATTTTACATTATATTTAAAATTTTCCTTTATTTCAGAAATAATCTTGAAAAGCATTTGAAGTTAAAAGCGCTCTTTGAGTTAGAAGTGAAACAGAAAAGACTACCAATACATTTAATGATTAAAAGATGTGATAATGGATTTCCCCGTGCTCACAAGTGTTTGTGCTTGTTCTGACCATTTCAGCTGAGAGTGAAGCCGAAAATGATATAACTCCAGACGTTGCTGTTCATCCTCTACTTTCTCTCTCTGGCAAAAAAATTTTATACCTGCCAAAGGTTTCAGTTATTGAATTCTCAATTGTTTGTTAGAATGTAAAGATTTTATTTATAAAATTCTTAATTTTTCTAGAGTGCAGATTTCATATTTCTCTTACTTAGTACTCAATAATTGTTTCCTTTTTCTTCTCCTTGAGTTTGAGTCATGACAGCCAGGTGACTTTTATAAATAAACCTGGTATTTTACATACTTCTCATATATTAATTTTCTGATAAGATGATAAACATATCAATTTGATATTATATACTTAAATCAATCATATGACATTAAAATGAGCTCTCAGTTCTGTTCAAATTGATTTTTGGGTAGTATTGTCAGGGCCTTGGGCTTGCTAGGCAGATACTCTATTGCTTGAGCCACACCTCCAGCCTGTTTTGCCCTAGTTATTTAGGAGATAGGGATTCACTTTTGGTCCAGATGAGCCTGACCATGATCCTCTATTTTATATTTTCTACAGTAACTGGGATGACAACCGTGCATCTCGATTGATGCGCAGCTTTTTTCCATTGAAATAGGGTCTCATGAACTCCCTGCCCAGGCTTCTGACCTCAGCCTCCCAATCAGCTAGAATTACAAGTGTGAGTCACTGGCACTCAGCTTGATTGTATTTTCTAATGTGATATCATATCAACATGTCACCCAAAATCTTTTGAAATGACAATTTGTTTTAAGGTGTTTACATTTTTTAATTGTTAATGATTAACATCACATTAATACTTCCAAAATAAATATATTTTCATAAAATCAATATGCCCCATAAGCTTCTTTAAAAAAAAAAGAAAACATAATTTAAAACAAAAGAAATATCTAATTTAAGAATGGCATTTCTCTTCTTGAAACAAGAGGAATAAAAATCAGAAATCTGGGGTGAATTATCAATAAAATTAGAAGATCTAAGTAACCTCAAACTATAAGATATGAGGAAGAATTCCTAAATAAAATGAAAAGCAAGTAGAGGTTAGTGGTCATGTTGAAGTAGGAGGCTACTGGTTGTAGAATTTAGACAAGGCTTACACCAGTGATTTTTTTTTTTAAGCGACGCTTGGTTGTTTCTGTCTTGCCTATTGTGAATTGTGCTGCAATACCCAGAGCAAAGATGTCTCTTACACGTACTGATTTCATTTCCTTTGAATACCTCATAGTGGCCTGGATGGATCATATTATTTTATTTTAAATTTTTAGTTATTGAGGATGCTCTATGCTGTTTCCCATAATGGTTGTACATTCCTACCAGTGGTGTGAAAAGGGTTCCTGTTTCTTCAAATCCAAGCAAGCATTTCATGTTTTTTGTCTTATTGACAAAAAGTTAGAGTGAGGTGACATTTTGCTGTGGTTTTGACTTGTACCTTGCTCCTGGACAATTAGGGATTTTAAACATTTTTTTCTTATACTTGTTGGCCATTTATATGTGGTTTTTTTTGGCGGGGGCAGTACAGGGATTTGGATCTCAGGACCTCAGTCTTGTTAGACAGGTGCTCTTCCACTTGAGCCATGCCCTCAGCTATTTTTGCTTTATTATATTTTAGATAGGTCTTGTACTGTTGCCCAGGACTGGCCTCGGACCACTGTCCTCTTATCTACGCCTCCTATGTAGCTGTGATTTTAGAAATGTGCCACTTGGCCTGGCTTATTTTTTGTGTTGGGGGTCACACCAACTTTTTGCCTGGGCTGGCCTTGAACTGTGATACTTCAGTTCCCTGTCTCTACCTCCCTAGTATCTGGGATTACAAGCTTGAGACACCAAACCCACTGCATGTGTATTTTTGAGAAATGTCTATCTCTATCTTTTGTCTGTCTTTTAATCTGATTTTTGTAGTGTTGAATTCTTTGAATTCCTGATATGTTCTGTATCTTACCCACTTGTCATATGCATATTTAGCAAATATTTTTTCCCATTCTGTAGGTTGTCTCTTCACTCTATTGATTGGTTTCTTTGTTGTGCAGAAAATTTTTAGATTAATGTAATCCCATTTGTGTATTTCTGTTTTTGATGCTTGTGCTTTTGAGGTCATATCCAAAATTCCTTGCCCAACCAAGATCATGAAGCATTTCCCATATATCCTTTGTTTCCTAATAACAGTTTAAAATTTTAGGACTTACATTGAAATCTTTAATTTATTTTGATTTGAATTTTGTGTACAAGGAAAGACAGAAGTCTAGTTTTGTTCTTCATCATTGATATCTAGTTTACCCAACATTTATCAAGAGATTACCCAGTGTTCTTGATGCCTTTGTTGAAAGTCATTTGGCTGTAAGCACATGGATATATTTCTCTGTTTGCTATTCTGTTCTGTTGGTCCTTAGGTCTATTTTATGCCAATACCATACTGTTTTGATTTCTATAAATTTGTGGCATATTTTGAAGTCAGATGGCATGATGTTTCATTCATTTTGCTCAAGAGTGCTTTGGCTATTCAGGATCTTTTGTAGTTCCATGAGTGCCCAACAATAGATGAATGGATAGAAAAAAAATATGTACAGAAAAGATGAAATATTTCATTTGCAGTACTATACATGAAACTGGAAAACATTATGTTTAGTGAAATAAACCAGACATAGAAAAAGACAAATCTGCATAATCTCTCTCATTTGTGGAATCTAAAGAGAGAACTTATGGAAGTACAGAGTAGAATAGCAATTACCAGAGGCTGGGAGGTTAGAGTGAAGGGGGGAATAGAGAAAGAATTGAATGTTCAATATTACAAGATAGATAACAGGGATGATTTATGGTGTTTTATGCATCAGGATGGCTGTAGTTAACAATATTGTATTGTATATTTCAAAATAACTAGAAGAGAGAATTTTGAATGTTCTCACCACCTAGAAATGATAAAACATTTGAGATAATGGATATGGTAGATGCCATGATTTGATTATTAACAAAATATATACATATATGGAAACATGATACTGTACCCCATTAACATGTACAGTTAGGAGTCAATTAAAAACAAGACAAAATTGAGACTGGGGGTGTAACTCGGTAGAGCAGTTGGTTAGCATGTACAAAGCCTTGAATTCAGTTCCTGCACCACCAAAAAAACCCAACAAACTAAAAACAAACAAATAAAAAGAAATGGCACCTTATGGGACAAAAACAACTTCTGTTTATTTAAATCAGTGGTAATGTTTTCCTGGGTTCATAGTGAAAGCTTTTTCAACCAGAACCAAATTTTGCTTGAGAAATGGGAAAGAGGTTCAGTACATACATTCTTGGTTCACTATGTACATGCTGAGAGCCCTGTTCTGCTTGTTTGCATGCTGAAAGCTCAATTTTTCTAGACCTAGGCTTCTGGCTTCACATCCTTGTAAACACCTGTGAAACATAAAAGAAACCCCAACATGACCAGTAGGGAGGAGGCCTGGTGTGACTAATAAGAAAGAGACCTTATATGGCCAGATCCTTCTCAAGATTAATTTTGCTCAGGATTCTTGCTCATCACCATGTACCCCTGTACCTAGTCCCAAATGAAAAATAAGTTCTGGTCTGATCAAGATAAGGTGTGCTACTCTGATTGATAGTTGCCTTTTGCCTATTACGTGTCATTATAAGCTCATTGTACTTTAAATTTTTCTCACTCTTCCCCCAACATTGTGGGCTTTTCTTGGGTGGTCATGGGTAATTGCCTACATGGAATGATTCTCAGGACATTTCATAATTTCTCACAACTTCCCTGCCAGGCACTCCCTGTAGGTTGATCCCAGGAAGAAACTTGATGTTCCAAGTCCCTTCAACTTCAATAAGAGCCTGTGCTGAAGTAGAAGAATATTGTTGTTGTCAGTCTCTCTTTCTGAGATGACCCACTTTCACCTCTGAAAGTGTCTTTTCTATTCTAATAAACTATATATTTTACTACTCTACTTCACAACTTACTCATAACTTTTGTCAGACTAAAGAATCAAGATGGCTATGCCAACCTTCTAGTAACATCATCTGTGTCTCTGTCTCTGTTCCTGTCTCTGTCTCTCTCTCTCCCTCTCCCTTTCTCCCTCTTTCTCTCTCTCCCCACCTTTCTCTCTTTTCCCTGACCAACAAGGTAAGAATTTCATCAGCTGTGTTCATTGATTTTCTCTGTTATTTTTCTGTTTTCTACTTTGTTGATTTCTATGTGATCTTTGCTCTTTTCTTCTGCTTATTTTTGGAATTTATTTGGTCTTTTTAATTAAAGTTTCTTAAGATGATAGTTGAGGTTATTGACCTGAAAACTACTTCTTTTTCTTTTCTTCCCACCTTCTCCCCCTGCCCCTGCCAATGTAGGCATTTAGAGCTGAAAATTCCTATATAACTACCACTTTAATGTGGAATATCTGACCTGAATTCTTATCCTAGGAAAAAAGTTCCAGCCCACAAATTTGATATTTTGTCCTTTTGTATTTACTTATTTATTTCATTTACACAGTTCGAAATCTTTTGAATATCTTTCTTGATTTCTTCTTTAGTTGTGGATTGTTTATGAATGTTACTTAATTTCTATGTACTTAGGAATTTTCCAGATCTCGTGTTACTTATTTCTAATTTAATTCAGTTTTAGTTAGACAACATAGATCCAGAATCACCTGAAAATTGGTGTCTTAAATCCTTTTAGACTTAGTAAGATTTGCTTTCTGGACCATAATATGTTCTACCTTGGAAAATGTTATGATCTATTTGAATAGAATGTGCATCTGACTATTGTTGAATATTACCACAACATTATCCAATAACAGTCAAATACATATTCAAGTTGGATGATTATCTTTTCTGTTGTAGGATCCTTAAAAAAAATAGAGAATCAGCATCAAGTGCCTTGTCCCTGAAACACCGCCTTCCACTCTGAAAGATGATGCCAAGTGGACAATGAAAGTGGGCTGAGACCAGAATGTTCAGATAAGGGCTATCTGGAAGGCTACTGACTCCTTCTCATACATGATGGGAATTGGAGCAAACTAGTGTTATCTAGAAGCAAGCCTGCCTTCCTGCATGTACACAAATCTGCAAGTCCTTAAAATTCTGGTCATACATGGACAAAGTAACACAAACTAATGATGGCAATGTTTTTAGAGTCTAACCTTAGAAACCCCTCTCCCTGCCATAATGGTAATGGGTGCAATAAAGGAGCACTGGGAGAGGGAGGCTCTTAGTTCAGCTGCCAGCCACTCCACCTTGGCAGTATGTGGAGGTAAGCACTGCTTGATTCTTTGATGAGGTTTGCTGCCCAGCCTGTTGTCTATCTGCTTAGACCTAGACATTTGGCCTTGTTAGTTAAGTTTATCTCTTCTGTTAGCTTTCTCACTAGGAAGCTTCAATAAGTCTTATATTTTGCACACCACCTCCTAGTATTTTCTTTGGTTTCTTGACAGCCTCTCCCCAATTGCCCCAGCACAACTATGCTGTAGATGAGACTGACTCTCTAATTGTTCTACCAATTATTGAGAAAGGAGTGTTTAAATCTCCAAGTATAATCATGGATTTGTCTATTGTGAAATTCATTTTTATTATTGGAAAGGATTGAAAAGCAAGATCATGTTGACATCAGAAAAATTTAATAAACAATATCATAGTTATTTCTTTTTAAATGTACTGTGATTTGTTTGTGTGTACATACTTTTTCCTTGTGGTTTTCCAGATAGTAATTCACAGGAATGTATCAATTCCTGTATTCACACAGAGGTTAAAAATGCATGTAATTCAGTTGGCTGAAAATTGTTCAATAGTGTATGAATCCATATCAATTACATTTGACAATGTTGTTGCCATGCAAACCTTTGGTTTGTCTGGTCAAGGGATAGCTTGAAAGCTGGTTGACATGGTGATAAAATTTCTGTTATGAAAAAGACATATCATTTAAAATTAGAATTGCAATGACTAGAGCTCTTTTATCTTTCTAATGTTCTTTTCACTGAAAACTTATGAATACACTGCATTTACCTAGTTCTCATTGTATTTAATAATAATATAAGAGAAATCAAAGGTCTTCTTTGTCTTAGATCGCAGTATCCTTTCTCTATTGAAGTGTTAATTATGATCCTAAGGAAGAGAAGTCCCCTTTTTACATTAAAGGAATGTAGGAGAGAGAGTGAGAGATCCTATCTATGCCTCTTTAGTTCTTATGTGGGCTTTTTGGCTGGATCTCATATAAGAGCTGATAAAAAAGTTTTACACGTATATGACTATCTTTGCATGACAGTGAAGTCTGTAGAAATAACAAAAGCATGATGCTTTTATACTTTAGACAAAAAATAATAAATCTGTGATGGGATGACAGAAAAAAGATCTGGACTAGGATAATAAATTCTAGAGATATTTCTAAGAGATGTACAGAAGGGGATGTGGAAGACAGTGGAAGGATTACTTCAAAGAGTTTGTTTATTCAAGTTCATTGCTGCCCCAATTCACAGTCTCTGGTGGTCCAGGTTACTTTCTAGTCTTGGCATGGGATGGGCCTCCTCCCCATAGAATCCCCACAGCTTGCTCTATGTGGGGAAAGATGGGCCAAATGGCCTTAAGTGATTTCAGCTTGAAATAATCAGTATACCAATTTATCATACTTTGAAATGGCACATTTTAAACTCCTTTAAGAACATAATTTTGCTAAATAAAAAATGTATCCATAAACATGCATGGTCCTGAAGGATGTTATGTTAAGTGAAATAAGCCAGGCACAGAAAGACAATTACTGCATGGTTTCATTCATATATGGAATTTAAAAATTTGATCTCATAGATGCTAAGAGTAGAATGATAGTTACCAGAGGCTGAGGGGAAGAGAAGACAAGGGATAGAGAAAGGTTGGTGATACAGTTAGAAAGGAGGAATAAATTCTAGCATTCTGTGATGCATTCAGGGAATATAATTAACAATAGTGCATTGTATGTCTCAAAATAACTTGAAGAGAGGATTTTGAATGTCTTCACTATAAGAAATAATTAAAGTTTAAGACAATGAGCATGCAAATTACCCCTATTTGATCATCACCCAACGTATGTATGAACATAAACATCATATCATACCCCCTATATGTATAACTGTTGTATGTCAATAAAAATTTTTTAAAAACACAGCAGATGATGTATTATGCTTTCACCTATAAAGATGCTAAAAATCTCCAATAATTAAATATTCAGGTTAAAAGAAAAAAAGATCTACTAAAACCCTTCTGGCAGAAGTAATGATGTACACAGTATCTAACTTCTACTTTTTTTATTCTTGTGCTGGGTTGGGGTACATTGTGGCATTTACACAGGTCCTTACAGTGTATCAAATATATCACACTTGAATTCTGTCCTTCCACTGCTCTCCTTTATTCTTTCTTCCCGTCTTTGCTGCAATAGTTTCAGCAGTTATCATTTTTGCATTTAGATACATGTGCACACAGTATTTGCACTGTTCACCCTCCTGCCTCCTTTCCCTACCACCTCCTCCCTCCTACTGATACCAATCTCCCCCTCACTCCACCCTGCACAGGGCAGGACATGTTCTGCCCTCCTGTTTTCCAATTTTGTAGAAGAAAAAAGAAAACAAATGACATTTTTGCTTGTTTGAAATAAAGGTAGCTACACAGGGAGTTTCCTTGTGATATTTCCATTTATATATGCATTATAACCCCAATTGGTTCATCTCCTCTATTTTTCTTTATTCCACCTTAAGTCCCTTTCTTATGGTGATTTGGGCTAGTTTAAAATTCTGTATTCATGCTTGTATAGAGTATATTAACCATAGTCATCTTCTTAGTTTCCTTCTTTTACCCTACCACTCTCATATGTGACCTCCCATTAATGTGATCTGTTTTTCATAATATTGCTGCATTTGTATTAGGTCTATATTCCACATATGAGTGAAAATATACAGCTTTTGGCCTTCTGAGCCTGGCTAACTTCACTTAAGATGATGTTCTCCAGTTCCATCCATTTATTTGCAAATGACAAAATTTCATTCTTTGTGGCTATATATAAATACCACATATTCTTAATCCATTTGTCAAGTGGGGCATCTTGGCTGTTTCCGTAGTTTAGCTGTTGTGAATTGTGCTGCAATAAACATGGGTGTGCAGGCACCTTTGTTGTAACCTGGCTCACATTCCTTCAATTATATCCTTATTAGTGGAATTGCTGGATCATATGGCAGTTCTATTTTTAGTTTTTTTAAAAACCTCCACACTGTTTTCCATAGTGGTTGTACTAGCTAACATTTCCACCTCCAGTGTAAGAGGGCTCCTTTTTCCCTGCATCCTCACCAACATTTGTTGTTGGTGGTGTTCTTGATGGTAGTTATTCTAACAGGAGTGAGGTAGAATCTTAACATGGTTTTGATTTGCATTTCCTTTATGGCCAGGGATGGTGAGCATTTTTTCATGTGTTTTTTTGATTTCTTCCTTTGAAAAGGCTCCGTTCAGTTCATTTGCCCATTTCTTCAATGGATCATTGATGTTTTGGGAGTTTAGTTTTTTGAACTCCCTGTATATTCTGGTTGTCAATCCCTTGTCTGATGTATAGCTGGCAAAGATTTTCTCCCATTCTGTGGGCAGCCTCTTAAATTTAGAAACCATTGCTTTTGTTGTACAGAAGCTTTTTAATTTCATAGAATCCCGTTTGTCAATTCTTTCTGTTAGTTGCTGAGCCATCTGAGTTCTACTGAGCATATCATTGCCTATGCCTATTGCTTCCAGCGTACTCCCCGCTATTTTCCACACTAGCTTCAAGGTTTCAGATCTTATATTAAGGTTGTTAATCTATTTGAGTTGATACTTGTACAGTCCGAAAGACATGGTTCTAATTTCAGTTTTCTACAGGCAGATATCCAGCTTTCCAGTGACATTTGTTAAAAGGTTGTTTTTTTCTCCATCATATGTTTTTTAGATACTTTGTCAAAAACAAGATGAGCATATGTGCATGGATTCATATCTGGGTTTTCTATTCTGTTTCAGTGGATTTTCATATCTGTTTTTGTGCCAGTATGATGTTGTTTTTATTGCTATGGCTCTGTAGGATAGTTTGAAGTTGGATATTGTGATACCACCAGCATTGCTCTTTTTGCTCAGGATTGCCTTGGCTATTCTCAGTCTTTTGTGCTTCCAAAATGAATTTTAGGGTTCATTTTTCAAGTTCTGTGATGAGTGTCACTAGAATTTTTATGGGAATTGTGTTGAACATGTAGATTGCTTTTGGTAAAAAAAAAGCCATTTTCACTATGTTGATTCTACCAATCCATGACCATGGGAGATCTTTCCATCTTTTGTAGTCTTCTTTGATTTCTTTCTTCAATGGTATGTATTTTTCCTTGTAGAGGTATGTAGCATCCTTTCTTAACTTTATTCTTAGATATTTTATCTTTAGGGGATGACTGTAAATGGAATTGTTTTCCTATATTCTTTCTCAATCTGTTCATTGTTGGTATATAGAAATGCTACTGATTTTTGTAAATTGATTTTGTATCCTGCTACCTTGGTTAAGGCTGTTTGTGGTGTCCAGGAGTTTTGTGGTGGAGTTTTTCTAGTCTTTTAGGTATAAGATCATGTTGTCTGTGAATAGGGATAGTTTGACTTCTTCCTTACCTATTTGTATTCTTTTTATTTCTTCTTCCTATCTTATTGCTCTGGCTAGGAATCCCAAGACTATATGGGATAAGAGTGGAGAGAATGGACAACCTTTGTTTCTTCCCGACTTTAGAGGAAATAGTGTTAATTTTTCCCCATTTAGGTTGATGTTGGCTATAAGCTTGTCATATAGCCTTTATTAAGTTGAGGTACATTTTTTCTATCTCTAGTTTCATCAGAGCTTTTATCATGAAAGGATGTTGAATTTTGTTGAAGACTTTTTCTACATCTGTTGATATGATAAGTGGTTTTTGTCTTTGCTTCTGTTAATGTACTATATTAGGTTTAATGATTTGCATATGTTAAAACATTGCTGCATCCCTGGGATGAAGCTGACTTTTGGTCATGGTGTATGATCTGTCTGATATGATGTTGATTTTGGTTTGCTATTTTTTTATTGAGAATTTTTGTATCTATGTTCATTAAAGGGATTGGCCTGTAATTCTCTTTTTTGTTGTGCCCTTGTCCAGTTTTGGCATTAGTGTAATACTGGCATCACAGAATGAGTTTGGTAGTGTTCCTTCCCTGGGTAGTTCATGGAAAAATTTAAGGAGTGTTGGTATTTGTTCTTCTTTAAAGACCTGGTACAATTCAGGGGAGAATCTGAAAGGCCCTGGACTTTTCTTTTTGGGAAACTATTGCTGCTTCAATTTCATTTCGTGTTATAGATCTGTTTAGGTGATTAATATCTTCTTGGTTCAATTTTGAATGGTCCTATATATCTAGAAATTTGTCCATTTCTTCTAAATTTTCCAATTTATTTGAATATGGGTTTTCAAAGTAGTCCCTGGGTTTATTTTTATCTTATCCTTTTCATTTCTGATTTTATTAATTTTAGTCATTTCCCTGCTCATTTTAGTCAAATTTATCAGGGGTTGTCAATCTTGCTACTGATTAAAAGAGTCAGCTTTTTGATTCATTGATTCTTTGTAGAGTTTTTTTTTTTAATCTATTTCATTGATTTTAGCCCTAATTTTTATTATTTCTCTCCTTCTGCTTGTTTTAGGTTTAGCTTGTTCTTGTTTTCCTAGGAGTTTGAAATGCAGTATAAGGTCATTAATTTGAGTTCTTTCTGTGTTTTTAATGTAGGAACTCATGGCTATAAACTTTCATCTTTTTAAAAAAATTTTTCATTGTTTTATTATTCATATATGCATACAATGCTTGTGTCATTTCTCCCCCCTGCCCATATCCCCTCCCTTACCACCCACTCCACCCCCTCCGTCTCCCCCCCAACCCCTCACTACCCGGCAGAAACTATTTTGCCCTTATTTCTAATTTTGTTGTAGAGAGAGTATAAGCAATAATAGGAAGGAACAAGGGTTTTTGCTAGTTGAGATAAGGATAGCTATACAAGGACTTCACTCACATTAATTTCCTGTGCGTGTGTGTTACCTTCTAGGTTAATTCTTTTTGATCTAACCTTTTCTCTAGTTCCTGGTCTCCTTCTCCTATTGGCCTCAGTTGCTTTTAAGGTATCTGCTTTAGTTTCTCTGCATTGAGGGCAACACATGCTAGCTAATTTTTTATGTGTCTTACCTATCCTCACACCTCCCTTGTGTGCTCTCTCTTTTATCATGTGATCAAGGTCCAATACCCTTGTTGTGTTTGCCCTTGATCTAATGTCCGCATATGAGGGAGAACATATGATTTTTGGTCATTTGGGCCAGGCTAACCTAACTCAGAATGATGTTCTCCAATTCCATCCATTTACCAGAGAATGATAACATTTCGTTCTTCTTCATGGCTGCATAAAATTCCATTGTGTATAGATACCACATTTTCTTGATCCATTCGTCAGTAGTGCGGCATCTTGGCTGTTTCCATAACTTGGTTATTGTGAATAGTGCTGCAATAAACATGGGTGTGCAGGTGCCTATGGAGTAACCTGTGTCACAGTCTTTTGGGTATATCCCCAAGAGTGGTAGATCAATGTATAAACTTTCATCTTAGGACTCCCTTTGCTGTGTCCCATAGGTTCTGATAGGTGTGTTTTCATTTTCATTAAATTCCAGGAATTTTTTTCCTCCCTTATGTTTACTATGAACCTCTGATCATTGAGCAATGTGTTGTTCAGCCTCCAATTGTTTGACTATTTTCTTTTCCATCTTTTGTTCAGTTCAAGTTTTATTTCATTGTGGTTAGACAATACACAGGGGTTATTTCAATTTTCTTATATTTTTTGAGACTTGCTTTGTGCCTTAAAGTATGGTCTATTTGGAGAAAGTTCCAAAGGCTGCTGAGAGGAATGTATATTGTGCTGTTTCATGTTGAAATACTCTGTACACATCTTTCAGATCCATTCAAATCTAGAACTTCTTTGTTGAGTTTTCTCTGGATGATCTACCTATTGGTGATAAAGGAGTATTAAAGTCTCCCACTACCACTGTGTTGGGGTCTATCTGTGATTTCAAGTCCATTATTGTATATTTATTGAAGTTGCATTCACCAACATTGGGCACATGTAAGTTGATAATTGTTATTTCCTCTTGTTCCTTTTTATTACTATGAAGTGAGCTTCTTTGTCTCTTCTAATTTGGGGTTGAAGTCTACTTGTTTTCTTTCAGTGCTTAAAATACCTCACTCATACCCTTCTTGCTTTTAAGAATACTGTTGAGAAATCTATTGTTATTTTGATGGGTTTACCTTTATATGTTATTTGATTTTCTCTCTTACTGCCTTCAATATTTTTTCCTTGTTCTCTGTGCTAGTTGTTTTAATGATAATATGCGGTGGAGAGGTTCTATTTTTGTCAAGTCTGTTTGGTGTCCTGGAGGCTTCCTGTACCTGAATGGGCATCTCTTTCTCAAGATTTGGAAATTTTTCAACTATTATTTTGTTGAATATATCTTTAGGTTACACCTCTTCTCTTTCTTCAATGATCTCATTCAGAGGTTTGGTCTTTTAAAGGAATTGCTGAATTCTTGCATATTCCTTTTGCAGCTCTTGAATATTTTGTCCAAGAATTTTTCTGTTTTTTTCTCTTTTTTCTCTAAAATAAAAGTTTAAAAATTATGTGGTTATGTAAGTTAATCTTTTTTTTTCATTTTCATTCCTTTATTATTATTATTATTCATGTATTCAACTGTGCATACATTGTTTAGGTCATTTCTCCCCCCACAGCCTGCCTCTACCCTCTGCCCCACATCACTTCCAGGAAGAACCTGGTCTGTGCTTTTCTCCAATTCCATTGAAGAGTAGAAATAAGCAATAATAAGAAAGACATAGCATTTTTGCTAGTTGAGGTAAAGACAGCTATACAGAGAGATTAATAGCATTGCTTTCATGTTCAAATGTGTTACAACCCAGGTTGCTTCATCTCTAACTGATCTTTACACTGGTTCCTGATCCCCTTCTCGTGTTGACCTCTGTCGCTTTAAGTTTTCTGTATTAATTCCTCTGGAGTGGGGACATCAAAAGATTTCATGTTTTGGGTTTTCTATCTAACCCTGTACCTCCCATATGTGTTCTCCCCTTGTCATGCAACCCAAGTCTTACAACATTGCTGTATTTGCCCTAGATCTAAAGACCACATATGAGGGAGAACATATGATTTTTGGTCTTTTGAGTAAGGCTAACCTTATTCAGAATGATGCTCTCCAGTTTTATCCATTTACTTGCAAATGATAAGATTTCATTTTTTCTTCATGGCTGACTAAATTCCATTGTATATAAACACCACATTTTCTTGATCCATTCATCAGTAGTGGGCCATCTTGGTTGTTTCCATAACTTGGCTATTGTGAATAGCACTGAAATACACATGGGTTTGTAGGTGCTTTTGGAGTAACCTGTGTTGCATTCCTTTGGGTATATCCCCAGGAGTGGGAATGCTGGGTCATATGGAAGATATATGTTTAGATTTTTAAGAAGCCTCCAAATTGTTTTCCAGAGTGGTTGTACCAGCTTGCATTCCCACCAGCAGTGTACCAGGGTTCCTTTTTCCCCACATCCTCACCAACACATGTTGGTGGTGTTTTTGATGATGGCTATTCTAACAGGGGTGAGGTGGAATCTTAGTGTGGTTTTGATTTGCACTTCCTTTATGGCTAGAGATGGTGAGCATTTCTTCATGTGCTTTTTGGCCATTTGAATTTCTTCTTTTGAGAAAGTTCTATTTAGTTCAGTTGCCCATTTCTTAATTGGTTCATTGATTTTGGCAGAGTTTATTTTCTTAAGTTGCCTGTATATTCTGGTTATCAGTCCTTTGTCTGATATATAGCTAGCAAATATTTTCTCCCACCTCTGTGGGTGGTCTCTTTAGTTTAGAGACCATTTCTTTTGTTGTGCAGAACTTTTTAATTTTATGAAGTCTCATTTGTCCATTCTTTCTCTTAGTTGCTGGGTTGCTGGGGTTGTAGTGAGGAAGTCCTTGCCTATACCTATTAGTTCCAGAATGTTTCCTGTTCCTTTCTGTACTGAGTTCAGAGTTTCAGGTCTGATATTAAGGTCCTTGTTCCATTTTGACTTGATACTAGTACAGGGTGATAGACATAGATCTAGGTTTAGTTTCTTGCAGAAGGATAACCACTTTTCCCAGCAGCATTGGTTGAAGAGGCTGTCTTTTCTCCATCATATATTTTTGGCCCCTTTATCAAAAAAAAGATGGGTATAGTTGTATGGATTCATATCCGGGTCCTCTATTCTGTTCCACTGGTCTTCATGTCTGTTTTTGTGCCAGTACCATGCTGGTTTTATTGCTATTGCTTTGTGATATAGTTTGAAGTCAGGTATTGTGATATTGCCAGCATTGCTCTTTTTGCTGAGTATTGACTTGGCTATTCGCAGTCTCTTGTGTTTTCAAATGAACTTTAGGGTAGATTTTTCAATGTCTGTGGTGAATATCATTGAGATTTTGGTGGGAATTGCATTAAACATGTAGATTGCTTTTGGTAGTATAGCCATTTTTACTATGTTGAGTCTACCAGTCCATGAGCATGGGAGATTGTTCCATCTTCTGTAGTCTTCCTTGATCTCTTTCTTCAGGGGTTTGTAATTCTCCTAGTAGAGGTCATTCACATCTTTTGTTAAAATTACTCCTAGGTTTTTGATTTTTTTAAGGGTATTATAAAAGGAATTGTTTCCATGTTTTCCTTCTCAGTTTGTTTTTTGTTGTTGTATAGAAAAGCTAATTATTTTTTAAGTTGATTTTGTATCCTGCCACCTTGCTATAAGTGTTTATGGTGTCTAAGAGTTTTTAGGTAGAGTTTTTTGGGTCTTTAAGGTATAGCATCATATCATCTGCAGATAGGGATATTTTGACAGTTTCTTTACCAATTTGTATCCCTTTTATTTCTTCTTCTTGCCTTATTGCTCTGGCTAGAAATTCCAGTACTATGTTGAATAGGAGTGGGCATAGTGGGCACCCTTGTCTTGTTCCTGATTTTAGGGAAAATGGTTTCATTTTTTTTCTCCATTAAGTATGATGTTGGCTGTAGGTTTATCATATATAGCCTTTACAATGTTGAGGTACATTCCTTCTACTGCTGGTTTTCTTAGAGCTTTTGTAGTGTTGGATCTTCTTGAAGGCTTTGTCTGCATCTATTGAGATGATCGAGTGGTTTTTGTTTTTGCTTCTATTAATGTGCTGTATTACATTTATAGATTTGCATATGTTGAACCACCCCTGCTTCCCTGGGATGAAGACTACTTGGTCGTGGTGTATGATCTTTCTGATGTGTTGTTGGATTCGGTTTGCCATTATTTTATTGAGGATTTTTGCATCAATATTCATTAAGGAAATTGGCCTATAGTTCTCCTTTTTGGAGGTGTTTTTGTCTGGTTTGGGGATGAGAGTAATGTTGACTTCATAAAACGAGTTAGGCAGTGTTCCTTCCCTTTCTATTTCATGGAACAGTTTAAGGAGGGTTGGTATTCATTCTTCTTTAAAAATCTGATAGAATTCATCAGTGAATCCATCAGGTTCTGGACTTTTCTTTTTTGGGAGAGTCTATGCTACTTCAATTTCATTTTGTGTTATAGATATATTCAGTTGATTAATGTCCTCTTGGTTCAGTTTTGGATGGTCATAAGTATCTAGGAATCTGTTCATTTCTTCAAAATTTTAAAATGTATTAGAGTTTAGGCTCTCAAAGTAGTCTCTGATGATTTCCTGGATTTCTGTGGTGTTTGTTATCTCCCCTTTTGCATTTCTGATTTTACTGATTTGAGTTTTTTTTTCCTCATTTTAGTCAGGATGCCAGGGGTCTGTGAATCTTATTTATTTTTTCAAAGAACCAGCTTTTTGTTTCATTAATTCTTTGTATTTTTTTGTTTCTATTTTGTTGATTTCAGCCCTTGTTTTAATTATTTCTCTCCTTCTGTTTGGGGTTTGCTTGTTCTTGTTTTTCTAGGAGTTTGAGCTGTAATATTAGACCACTGATTTGAGATCTTTCTGACCTTTTGATATATACAGTCATGACTATAAACTTTCCTCTTAGGACTGCCTTTGCTGTGTCCTATTGGTTCTGGTAAGTCATGTTTTCATTTTCATAAACTTCCAGGAACATTTTAATTTCCTCTTTTATTTCACCAAAGAGCCACTTATCATTGAGTAATGTGTTGTTCAGCTTCCAATTGTTTGCATGTTTTTTACTGTTGCTTTGTTGTTGATTTCTAGTTTTAATGCATTGTGGTCAGATAGAATGCATGGGATTATTTCTGTTTTCTTATATTGGCTGAGGCTAGGTTTTTGCCCTAAGATACGATCAATTTTGGAAAAGGTTCCATGGGCTGTTGAGAAGAATGTATATTGTGCAGCAGTTGGATGAAATATTCTGTAGACATCAGTTAGGTCCATTTGGTCTATGATGTGATTTTGTTCTAGGATTTCTTTATTGATTTTTTTGTTTGGATGACCTATCTGTTGGTGATGCGGTATTAAGGTCTCCCATTATCACTGTGTTGGAGTTTATATGTGTTTTTAGGTCCTTCAGAGTATGTTTGATGAAATTGGGTGTGTTGACATTGGGTACATATAGTTTGATAATTGTTATTTCCTTTTGATGTATTTCCCCTTTATTAGTATAGAGTGTCCTTCTTTATCTCATTTGATCAATGTAAGTTTGAAGTCTACTTTATCTAAGATAAGTATTGCTACCCTTGCCTGTTTATGGAGTCCATTAGCTTGGTAGATCTTCTTCCAGCCTTTCATTCTCAGCCAGTGCTGATTTCTGTCAATGAGGTGGGTCTCCTGTAGGCAGCAGATTGTTGAATATTCCTTTTTAATCCAGTTTTCCAATTAGTGTCTTTTGATGGGGGAATTAAGTCCATTACTGTTTAGTGTTAGTATTGATAGGTATAGGGTGATCCCTGTTATTTAGTTGTCTTTGTTGTTGAAGGGTTTGATTGTGTGTAGCTGAATCAATGTTACTCTCTACTTTCTTGCTTTTTCTTCTCCTGTGGTTTGGTATTGCCTACCCTTTCATGATTTTGTTTGCTTTCACTTTCTGTGTGTAGAATTCCTTGGAGAATCATTTTTAGTGGTTGGCTTGTTTTAGTTTCTGCTTATCATGGAAGACTTTTATTGCTCCATCTATTTTGAATGATAATTTTGCTAGGTAGAGTATCCTAGTGTTGATGTTATTTTCATTTAGTGCCCAGAAGACTCACTCCACATTTTTCTTTGAAGGTTTCCATGGAGAAATCTGCTGTGATTTTGATGGGTTTACCTTTGTATGTTATTTGTTTTTTCTCTCTTACAGCCTTCAATATTCTTTCTCTAGTCTCTGTGCTTGTTGTTTTAATGATAATATGTCATAGGGTAGTTCTATTTTGGTGAAGTCTGTTTGGTGTTCTGGAGGCTTCCAGTATCTGGATGGGCATAGCTTTCTTTAGATTTGGGAAATTTTCTGTTATTATTTTGTGGAATATATTACACATTCCTTTTGCTTGCACCTCTTCTCCTTCTTCAATGCCAATGATTCTCATGTTTGGTCTTTTGATGGAGTCAGTGAGTTCTTGCATATTCCTTTCACAGGTCTTGAGTTGTTTGACTAATAGTTCTTCAGTTTTTCCTTTAATTGCCATTTCATCTTCAAGTTCTGAGATTCTGTCTTCTGCTTGTTGTAGTCTGCTGGAGTGGACTTCCATTGTGTTTTGTATTTCTGTTGCATTCTTTTTTCTGGGTTTTCCATATCATGGGTCACTTCCTCTTTAATTTCAGGTTTCATCTTTGTTTCATTTATCTCTTTATGTATGGTATTTTCTGCTTTATTTTGTTTTTTATTTAGGGCACCTATGATTTCATTTATTTGTTTTTGTGTTTTCTCATATTCTTTTTTTGTCCTCTTGGAATTCCTTGAGTCCCTCTTGTATGTTCTGGTTGACCATGTCTAATAACATCTCCATGAAGTTCTTAGTAATTTCTTGCAGGATTTCTTCTTTCAGTTTGCTCTTGTGGGCTTCTTTGGGTTCTTTGGAATAGTTTATCTTTGTTTTGTTGGAGTCTGGATCAGGGTATCTGTTTTCTTCATTTCCCTCTGGTTCCTGTACTAATTTATTTTGGGGTGGAGAATGGTTTCCATTCCTTTTTTGTCTTCCCATTTTTCCACTTGGTATTCTTTCTGTCCATGGACTATGTGTAATTTAGTGTTAGCTGAGTTACAATAGTGAAACTAACAAAACCAAGGAAGGAGAAAAAAGAGAAAGAGAAATAGAAGGAAAAAAAGAGAAAAGAGACAGAGAACTAAGTAAAACAGCAGGGAGAGATGGTGGATGATCAAAGAGCAAACCAGACAGCCAAATCTTTAAAGGAAGGCAAAAAAAATTTTTTTTAAATAAAAAACAATAAAAATAAATAAATAAAATAAATAAATCACTGGTTCAGGAACAGTAGAATTTTAGTCTTAGTAGTTCTGCTGCTACTCCTTTAGCATCTAGACCTGTCTGTGTCTCTTAGGAAGGTTTGGAGTCCTCCTGTGGAGAGTGGCAGGTGAGTGGGGTCCCACAGGCTGCAGGCAGAGGCCTGTCATTGAGGTGATCTAACGGGCCTTTGGAGTGTGGGTCTGGCATTCCTGAGGGGTGCAGGCCTGGTGGAGTGGAGATCATATGGACCTGTGGATTGCCGGCTTGGCAGGCTTGAGTGGTGTGGTCCAGCTGAGACTGTGTGTGCCTGTGGCTTTAACTGTATTTTTTATTTGATGTAAGGAAGTTTTTATTTCCAGAATTTCTGTTTGATCCTTTTTTTTTTTTGAGGTTTTCTGTATCTTTGTTAAACTTCCCTTTCATATATTGTACTCTCTTCTTTATTTCATATAGCTCTTCTTTTATAATCTCCTTAGTTTCATTTTGAGTTTGTTAAAGTCCTGTCTGAGTTCATTTAATTGTTTCTGCATCTTCCCAAGTTTTTATTTGTGTTGTTATAATAATCTTTGAGGTTTTTTTCCCCTATGTTCTCTATAAGCTTCTCTTGAAGGTCCTCCATATCTTGTAACCTATGAGCTCCTTTTTGACATCCCCTTTGAGTATCTCTTTACAGACATACTTATCATCATTCTACTGAGGTCACCATCTGGGTATTCATTTCCTTCATTTTCCACTAAATCCTCTATTGAATTTTTAGTCTTTTGTAGGGTTGAATTCCCTGCCTTCTTCTTCTCCCCATGTTTCTATTTTGTGCCATGCTCCTGTGCTATTGATTGTCTATTTAGGGATTTTAATCACCTGTTATCTTTCTTGGAACTGAATTACTGTGCTGTGACTGGATTAGTCATTATCTAAGTTGACATTATCTGTTCCCTTACCTGGAGTTATAAATTAGCATTAACAAATTGACAGATTCAATGCCAGACCAGTTATTTATGTAATACATAGTGAACTCCTTGGTGATACTATCTATACACAGTGGAAATTGGGGGGATAACAGTTGTTTGGATAGAGATAGATACTGAGGTAATTAAAAAGATGGCCTTAGAGAGATGGGTCATAAAAGGGAGGGGGTTAAGTGAAACATGTGCGGTGTGGGGGCAAAAGGACATTAGGGCCCTTATGTGTTTTAAGGTGTAGTTCAGTTGTTGTAGGGGAGGGTGCTTGTGTCAAGGATTGCAGAGGGATAGGACAGATGGGGGTAAGGTGTAGGGTTGATACAGCTGACTAATCAATGAGTGGTGAGTATGGAGGAAGTAGGGGCAGTGAAGTGAAAGGTAGAAGGAGGCAAGGAGCAGAAAGTGAAGACAGGAGGAGTGAATGGGAGAAAAAGGGCAGAAAAAATAGTTGGGGGAGAGAAGAGAAAGTGAGAGAAGAGAAGGCTAATCAGGTTGATATTAGGACAGAAAGGAAGAGAGAGATAGGTAACAACGGATTACAGCACACAAAAGGAGAGAAAGAAGAGAGTAAGAATGAAGATATGATAATAACAGTAGTAAAATTAAAAATACTAACAAAAAATGGGGAAAATTTCAGTTCACTGCCTCTGGGCTTATTCCCTTGGCATCAAATCCAGGTACTGGCACTTTTGACTGGGGCTTTCTTAGTGTCCCTGTCTCTGCTCCAAGGTGGTATGCTGGGCTGTGTGGCAATGGATGTTACCCATCTTACTTGGACAGCTTAGGGAGGAGTGGGCTCAGGGTATTTGAGCCCAGTGTTTCCTTGATGTGATGTCCCATCTAGTGCAGGTAGGATCTCTGAAGTGGTCCTTGCAGGAGGCTGGTTTGTGAGCCATCACTGGTCTCTTCTGCCTACAGGACAAGTTGCAATTGAGCTCTGTGATTGCTCACTACCAGATTTTCCAAGGTGGTCAAATATGTTTCTATTTTCACCAGATGGTAGCAGAGTCACTCCACAGCTACATTGGCTCTGGCAGGTCAGTACCTCTCCCAAAAAGGTAAGGCAACTCAGTGTCGTGCCCCACTCACAGTCCTATGAGATAAGCTCAGCGATCTGCCCTAGCCCAACTTTGGGAGGCTGGCTCCTCACCCCACCCCTGCTCTCAGAGGTCAGTTCTGTGTTCTGTCTTTCCCTCCACCAGGCAGTAGTGAATTCTGTTCTCTGTCTATGGTGTTCAATTTTGTTGGGGAGGCAGTGCAATCTTCCCACAAGCTGTGCTGGACAATGTGGTTTCCTGGAAGGCAGGTGGTGTGTTAGTGTTCACCTGTTGCGGTAGCAGATTTACTCCTATGGAGTTGGGTCAGGTCGGGTGGGGTGTAGGTAGGCTATGTCTGCATGTTATGGGTCCAGGAAGTCTCAGAATCTAGCTCAGATTGTTCTGCAGTCCTCTGATTCCCCTCCCCCCCCTCAAAATGGGAAAGATAACAGTTTTCCCAAGGACAGACTGGCAGCTGTGCTGGTCCCAGCTCACACTGGTACATTCCTGGCTGTTATGTATAATTAAAAGCTGTTTCAAGGTTCAGTTGTTGGAGTTTATCTGTAGCCTACATATTGGCAGTAATTTATTTGGCTAAAAATATCACAATTACCCAAGTCTAGCTACCACAACTCTAAACTATTTTTCTGATATTGTAGAGCTCAAGGTTGCTGCATCCCTCAGCTATCTGCCATCTTGGACCTCTCTTGAATTGAATTCTACATTATAATTACCAGACTGGGGATTACCCTGTAACTATGAAACAGAGGGTTTTTTTTTTTTTTTTGATAAATGCAATTAAAAGTTAAATAATTTCTTTTTACCTATAAATTTGAGTAAAAATATTTATCCCAGTTATAAGTAATGAAATGATAGATTCTCTAGTAGGTTTTCTTTTTAAAACCTTGCCTTTTTATTCTCATGTGATTAAATAAAACACATAAGTATTTCTGGGAATAAAACTATTAAGGAAATATTAAAAATTCTGAAGAAAAGAAAACTTAGTACATGTGAAAATTTTTGAGTAAAGTCTCATATTATAGCCATGATATTGATAAGAAAGTAGAACCTAAAATAGCCAAATATTTTCATGAGTTCCACAATGAAGTTTTTTTATTGTTTAGATGTGTATGGTTCTCTCTCCTGTATCTTATCTGTACAGTGTCCCTATATTTGAAGTTGCTATTATGTGGAATTCCTGCCAAATCCTTATATGCAGTGCTGGTTTCCTGAGTTCAATATTGTTATTTAATTCATCCTGATTTTGTGTTCATTAAATCTCTGGAGGTTTCATTAAGTAAATGTGAGAAACCTAAGATATGAAGCATGTTTAAACATAACCAATTTCACCAAAGGACTAGTTTAAAATTAATATACTACCCCATATGTCCTACTATTCAAATATTGAATGCCTGAAATTTCAAAGTCTATTTCAAGTATTTTTGTTAAAATGCACTTGTTGCTTAAATGATGGAATTCATAATTATTGCTACATACTTAAAAATTGAATGTTGAATCAAGTAAACACACATTTGGGGAATCTCAAAGCACCACTCTTGCCCTGAATTGCCTTAAATGATGAGTAAAATGAAACAGTGGAGTACCACATAGAGCCAAAATGTCACTTATATCACCAGGAAAGGCTCAACTGGAGGACATAACTCAAAGTTAGTTAGCAGATTAGCCCTGCCCATCAGAGTTAGAGGATCTAATACACAAGTCAGCAGAGCTAAGCAGGCACCACCACAACCCCATTGTGTATGGCCAGAAGTGCAGAGGAAGCAAGAACTTGGACTTGCTATGACTTCTCATTTTCAAGAGGGAAGAGGGAAGAGGGAAGAGGGAGGCTGGGCCCACCACATGTAATTTTTCTCCTTCATTTCAACAATCAGATAAGTCCTTTCACTTCTGGATAGGAAGTCAGGAAGTCTTTCCTTGTGGAAACAAAGAGTGGATCCTTGAAGGCTATCATCTTTAAACTTTCCCAAAAGCATAATAGGTGATGTTAAGTAGTGTGTACACATAACTAAAAGAATAAAGTTGCTTGTTTTCTCTTGGTGGGTAACTTTACAGATTAAATGGCCAAGATTCTTGGAAAGATAAATTGTAAGATAAAAACAACAATTAAAAAAAACAAGACAAAACAAAAATTGAGAATGGGACTATACATTAAAAGAAACTTAAGTTACATAAATAAAAAGAAGGAATGGATAAAATTGGGTTAAACTATAGGATGTAAGAGTGCACACTTAGGTAACAAAATATTTTTTAAAAGAAAAAACACAGTTACTACAAAGATTTGGACTGTGGGTTTAGTTTCATAGTGAGAGAAAGGGTTGTCATTGGAAGGATATTCTGGGGAGGCTGGCAGAGTTCTTTTTCTCCCTTACAAAGATGGGTCCTTGTCAGCTTTTCTTTTTTTTTTTTTTAGTGATGGGTGTTCATGCTTGCTAGGCAAGTACTATACCACTTGAGGTGCTATGCTCTTAGTCCTTTTTGCTTTAGCTATTTTTGAGATAGAGTCTTGCACTTTTGTTCAAGCTCACATGGACTGCAGTCCTCCCATTTAGACTTCATGTAACTGGAATGAAATGTGCACACAATCACCCAGCTAGTGGTTGAGATGGGGTCTCACTGACTTTTTGCCCAGCTTGGCCTTGAAACTCCATCCTCCTGATCTCTGCCTTCCAAGCAGCAGAAGACTACAGGTACAAGTCACCTTGCCCAGTCTTCCTCATCAGCTTTTAAATTCAGCCTGTCTCCTTCCCAGGAATGTTCAGTATGGCCATCCTTCCTAAGATAAGAACTCATCATCAGTTTCTATTTCAGCCTCTTTGTTTCTTCATAATGCTTATTATAATTTACAGGGTTTTTTTTTTTTTACACATCTGTTTTGTTTCTTGACACTCTTGTCCTCTAGAATGTATGCAGCACAAATATAAAGGTAGCTGCCAAATCACTAATCTCTCTCACAGATCCAGACACATAAGTGGCTGAATGAGTGATTTACAGTCACAACACTTCAGAAATCTGTGACTTCAGTCCTTGCCTTTAACCACTATAAATGCTGTTAGCCTCAGCTTCAACTGTTGTCACTCTTTCCCCCTCCTTGGATTCATAATTCTAATATATACATCTTGCTATTTTTATTGTTCTGTTTGCCTTTCTTTTCTTTATATTTGCACATTCCCTCCTTCTTTTGCTTGGCTAATCCTAATCACTGTTCAAGATTCTATTCAGGCATCACTACTTCCAGAAATCTTCCCTGATGATTCATCTCCCTCCAAGATGGATTAGGTAGCACCTGTATTTCATGTGTCCAGAATATACTAAACATAGTATCTTCCACTGAATGAACCACAATTTTATGTGTCCACTTTTCTTATTATGCACTGAATAGATGTTTGTCAAAAGCACATACAAGGGACTATTGCTCATGGTCATCTGATTAATAGAAGGAATTATTTAAAATTATCTGAACACTTGGAAATCTTTTAGAGATAAAAATAGGCCAAATAGAAACAGTTAACTATAGATGGAATCCATGCATCAGTACTACTATCACTTATCTGAGGTAAAATGGATTGGACTATTTGTGACTGGGCTCATTATCCTTATAGATAAGACAGTTGCACACTATAGTCTCTTTATATGCCACAATGCACCCCCACCCAGCACAACAATAAAAAAAATAAGATCTATTACTTTAAAAAAAGCAAATAATTTCTAATTAACTTTTAATAATGACTGGGATACTTTTTAACTGTAATGTGGAAAGAGAACTGTATCTCAAAGCAGCTTAAAATAAAGATTTTTATCTTAAATGAAAGCAACCCAGAGGTAAGTTGATCCGCAGTCTGATCTAATGACAATTCCATGAAGGAATCGTGTTCTTTCATTTCTTAGATCCACATCTATTCCAAGTCAGGTTATGCATACTTCCTCAGGGCTACAAGATGGTTCCTACACTCCCAAAATCTCTGGACAAAATTCAAAGTATAGCATCATTTTTTCTATGTCATCTTTTTAAGATGAAAGAGTTCTTTTTCATAAACTCCTCACAGACTTTGCCCAAAATGTTATTGGTTATCACTGGATGACTTGTTCATTCCTAAACCATTCACTGGTAAGGGGAAAGGGATACCAACATTTGGTCTGTGTCATCATTAAGGATGAAGAAGATTAGAGGGATTGAACACTGTGACCAGCACATAACTAAAAACTATTACAATGAAATAAGTAGGAAACAGTGAATTAATAAAATAAATCAAAATGCAGTTGCTCGCTGTTTTATAATATCATAAAATCCATATGTAAACACCAAAGTTAAGAAGTATGACTACTACTTACATCATAGCAACTCTTATGTTTTATAATCTCTAATACACTGACAGAAAAAGGAATGCAATAAGAAAAGCATATTCGGCTACCTGGTCCTGAGTCACAGCATATTTTTAAAGATATGATTAATTCATTTTCTTGTTAATTAATTTTCATTTGTTGTTTCTTCTAGCCCCAATTCTAAAATATTTCTACCACTAAGACTGAAGGATAAATAAAAGTCTGTGGCTCACAGGGTTTTCATTTAGGGCTGTGGGTGAAAGATACATTATGAGTAGTATTGATTTTTCTGACCTCAGTCAAGCGACATGAAAGCTTAACCTAGATTCATCTTCTCCTTACATTTTTCATAAATCTCTGACATGCCGATATTCTATATTTGAATGCTTTGTGCACATTACCAATATTGTAAAATCATACTGTATTGTGACAAGGCACTAAATTTATTTCAGAGAGGGTCCATTTTAGCACCATATGCACTATGAATAGTAAAGTAGTTATTGATTCTAATGACAGATTATTACAACATTAATAATTTAGTCAAAGGAAGACTCTTTCTTACTTGAAACTGGAGAAAGTGTTGCTAAAGAAAAAGGCAGCACCCCAGTTAATTTTTCTTGTATTATAATGGTGGTGTTTATTGTAATTATGTGGTGTTACATATATATGTGATGTGTGTATCATATTGATTCAGAAACACAGGGATTCACTCTGTAGAATGCGTATTATAGTCATGGCTATTTAAATATTTAATTCTTATTCATGACAATAGGTAAAACTTGTATATTAAAACTTAGATAAAAATAATTGTCAACTCTGTCAAGACCTACTATTACAATGATAGTAGTGGTATCACAGTAAAAAAATGTGACTTTTCTAAAAATCAGATTTATTTCAATAAAATGGAAATGTGGTTTAAGGCAGCTGCTAATCCTTAATTGATTTATTTGAATCTCTAAGTAGCTGGATATTTTGACCACCAGACTACATATCTGAATAGCTGACTTATTAATGATCTTTGGAAATCATTCAAATATAATAATGAGGGGGCCAGTGGCGCAATGGATAACGCATCTGACTACAGATCAGAAGATTCAAATATAATAATGATGTATGTTGTAGTTTCATTTACACTGAAATGCTTCACATGAAAATTCTGTTCTTCTTGTTGAGCTATTTGTTATTATTTTGTCATATTAGACCATGATTTGTCTTCAAACTCAAACATACTATGCCCACTTCCATTTACTATATGATATATCCTATGCATGTCTAAGTGAATAATAATATGCTCACTGCCAGAGAGAAACATGGCTTTTCCACTTTTACTCTTTGTTTAGTAGGTCCCATTTGAGGAGTGTTTGTTCCCCATTTTTTTCTTCCATCCTGCTTCCTGGTTCCATATCAGAAACTGGAGTTTTAGCTTCTATGTTGGTTCATGAGGACAAGAGGCACATCAACAAAGGGCAGAAGTATGTGCTAGAATAAGTCTAGTCCATCAAAAAACTGTAGAGGTACCACATAAACTGTATAAAATCTTTTAATCTGCAGCAGTCAATGTTACTTAAGACAATTTATTTGCACTCTTTTGCATAAGCAATAAGACTTCATTTTAACAGATTCAATAAATAAATTAAAATTTGTGCAAACAAAATCGATTTAGATGATTAAATGGATTATTCTTCCAAAAAATCTCAACCACACCAATCACCACATTAAGCAAAAATGACCTAAATATTAGCAGGTTTGTCAAATGATTTTTGTGAGAGTTTGCAATTGCCTTCAATTTCTTTCTTTTTTTTTTTGCCAATGCTGGAATTTGAACTCAGGGCCTTGTATCTGGTAAGCAGATGCACTCCCACTTGAACCACACATACAGGTTTGTTTTGCTTTAGTTACTTTTCAGATAGTGGCTTGTGTATTTGCCTAGGACCAGACTCAGACTGTGATCCTACTACTGTCAGCTCACCATGCCTAGCTTATTGACTGAGATGGGATCTCTCTAACTTGTTGCCCTAGTTGGCCTCAAACCAAAATCCTCCCAATCTCCACCTCCTCAGTAGCTGGGATTACTAGGTTAAGCTGCTGTGCCCAGCCCTTCCTATCACTCAATTCTTTCTCTGACACTGAAATAGACTTCACAATGTGATTATATGGGGCCATGAAATCAGAGCAGAATGTGCCATTTTTTAATAAAGCTTCAAGAGCTTTCTTCTTTTCCTGTTATGAAAGTTTGACAATGTGGATCTAGGGTTGCAGAAGATATATAAAATACTTCCATTGAGCATCCAATGACCCATAGCTAATGGTTTGATGAATTGTGAACAAGAAATAAGAATTTGTTTTTGTGAACTACTGATGTTTTGGGGTTTTGTGTTATTACATCATAATCTAGTGTGGAAATTATCCAACTATGGTCCCAAGACCAGTAACATAAGCTTGTTAGAAATGCAAATTTTTGGTGGACTGCCTGCTAAAGAGGCTGTTTAGTAAGCTCTGCAAGTGATTTAGAGGCATGCCAAAGTGTGAGAACTTCTCATATACTAGAAACTAGCTTCCAGGTGAACTTTAATCTTTAATGAACAGGTAACTCCAGAACTACTAAACAATTCTGGATCATTGATGCAGAAATCAAACTTTATAAAATAAAACTTTGTTTTTTAAATAAAATATCATATTATTAAATAGAAAAAAGTAGAAAGATAAGAGAATAATCTTAGCTCAGATTGAGGTACACATGTACAATAAAGTATGAACAAATAGAATTGTGCAGTACATTAATATATCTAGGCAAATTGGGTTAACACCAATGCCAGAAGGAAAAAGATGGCCAAATATTCCAAGTTATACTAACCATTATGTTAATAATAAGAGAAACATAAGAATCTACTATAAATGTAGGGGGAAAATGGCCAAAAAATAAAAGTTCCTTGACTTCTGAAAAGAAACTCTTAAAGAAATAAGAACAAGTAGATACTTCAAAAGTCAGATAAAAAGAATGACTCACAAATCAAAAACCACTATAATGCCTTTTTTTCCCCCAAGGGACATATTTCCCATTTAAATCAATAAGAGAAATGCATATTGTTAAAAAATACAGGTTTTTGAAACATTTTGTTTGAAAACATGACATCGTAAAAACTGATGTTTACTTTCTTTGGTAGATTAAAATAAATTCCAGATACACTAAAGACTTAAACACAAAAATTAACCATAAAAGAAAATTTGAATGTGGTTGATGTGCTCACGTATAGGAGTGAATAAAGTAATCATAAACTGGCAGAAGCCAGTATGGGAAGGAGACCAGGAAGTAGTGAAGAGGTCTGGTAGAGATGAGCCAGTGTGGGTTGCAATACACATGTGCATGGAAGCAATGCTAGGAATCTCTCTGTATAGCTATCTTTATCTCAAACTAGCAAAAATGCTATGTCTTTCTTATTATCTCTTATGTTTTGTCTTCAATAAAATCGGAGAGCAAGAGGGCATTCTGAGTGGGGGAGGAGGGATGGGGGAGGTAGCACAAATACTCTATATGCATGTAAGTAAATGTAAAAATGATAAAAATCAAAGAAAAAACAAAAGAAAGATGGTACAATAAAAAAAAATAAATTCCACAAATACTAAAGACTTAAATATAAAAATTAAGCATAAAAGAAAACATATGGCATAATTTTTTTGATAGAGTACATGTCACAATGCTTAGAAATCTTAAAGGAAAAGCTTGTAGATTTGAATACACACATAACAAATTGAAATCTTTTGCACTAAGACTTGAACAAAAGCAATAATCAAATGACAAGATGAATAATTTTGTATTACAGATGACATTAAAAGTGCTTATTTACTCAATTGAAGAGTAAAAACCACTTACAAAATTGGCAGAAGACAGAAAAAGCATCTGACAGTATGAAAACCTCCATTAGTTCCTTTAAGTATATGAAAGTGCTCATTTTTCCTTAAAATTAAATAAAAATATAAAATGAGGTGACTGCTTTTCACTTGCAAATTTGTCAAAATCAAAATGCCTGATGATGGTTGTCCCTCACTTTGAATAGATGTAAACCTTTCTTATGTTTTCCAAAGCCTTATCTGATTGGTTACTATCTGTCTCTGGGAAAGTCTGTTCTCCCTCCTCCTAGCAGCTTCCTCCCTTGGGTCCAGCCAGGTTGCCCATATTATTTTTCTTCAAACACATCCAGCAAAGAATCCCAGACTTTTCTACTTATTTTCTCTCTTCCAAGATGGTAATTCTCAGACCTTTGTATCTCCTTCTTTCACTCAGCCTCTGTTCCAGTGCCACATCTCAGAAAAGTACTCTATGACTAGCCTCTGTAGGATTCCCTCCCATCCCAGTCTTTACCCTTTTGCCTGGCTTTATTTTGATAGCCCTTTTTACAAACTGAAGATATCTAAAATATCATGTCAATGTAATAGCTGGCCTTCTTTTTAAATATAATATGAAGAGTGTATAGATGCCATGGTATCTGGCATGGTATATGGCAGTACCTAACTAGGGACCTGGCACAGACAAGAACTTTCTATATCCCTGAGTAAATGCATAACATCTGTACAGAGTAGGGAGGGGAGGGCATACTGAGTGTGTCATTGATTTTCAGAAGGAGTAGAAATTGGTGCAACCTGATCAAATAGTAAATGTTAAGTTACCAAAAATTCCTTTGTCAAGGGAAATTGCTAGTTTCAATTGTCATAAAAATTGTAAGAAAAATGATCTTTTCTATCAAAGTATTTGTTACCCTCTTAGATTACTTAAAAATTCCTCAGGTCACCATCTTAGGTGACTTGCATGTTTAAAGGGTCCTTGTTTCTTCTTCCAGATTCCTGTACCACTCCATTGCCCACCAAACTGCATGCCCCGATCCATCCCCCAAGCCTTTTTAGCCAGTTGGGAAGATTGTGAACCTTTGACCTAGACAAATCCCAGGTGAGGGGCAGGTACAACTGCATCAGGGATATGAGGAGGAGCCACTGTCAGCCATTTTGTGCTTGTGTGTTTGCTTAGCAGGAGTGAGCACATGCTTGCACCCTCTTGATCAAAAGAAAATTGCCTTGTCAAGATTTTCTGTCTCTTGTGTGTCTGTTTTTGGCACTGGAGGGTTATCAATTCCATCAGAATGATGTCTTGATTCTGCAGATCTACAACTAAGATTTGATAATGTGAACTTAATTCTACATATGAATTTGACATAGGTACTTGGATTTATTGCACTGCTGTTTGTAAGGATGATAACATTACAAATAATTTAAATGCCTGTCAGCAGAAGATTGACTACCCACAGGGGAGATATTATGCAATTATTTAAAAAATGAGATAAAACTATGTGTCTATCTATCCATCTATCTATGGATCTATGTGTGCGTGCATGCTCTAGAAGCAGTATGTCTGCTGCTCTAGAAGTATTGTTCAGTAATAAAAATAAAACCAAAGAGAAAACAGCTATATAATATTCTTTAATTGGGAAAATATATATACAGATGTTTATATATGCACATAGTATGTATTTATAAGCATAAAAGCAAGTAGTGCCACAAGTTGATTGTAGTAAGGGGGACTGACTAGTTTTGCTTTATGTTTTTCTTTTCCTCTTCTATGGACAAATGCAATTTTGGATTCTTTAATTGTATTTTTCCTCTGATTAAAGAACAGTACTATTTCATTCATATGATTCATTAATTTAAAAGACAGTATTGTGTAACTTTTTCACAATGAAGCAATGTTGAAAAAAAAAACCATCTACCTTGACAGAGCATAATGTATTTCCCTTTCTATACTATAAAAGCGTGTAGAAACAGTGTAAAACGGCTTTACACTTATTGCATTGATGATAATGGAAACGGATGCTTTTTAAACCGTGAAACTGTCTTTGCACTGCTTTGAAATAGCCAATTAACTTACACTCCATTTTGCTTAAGTGATTTGATAAAACACAGACTCACTCCATCAATCCTTAGTCATGAACCCTGGCTCTCTGAAGGTTAATGTTCCATCTTACTTCATTGAATTGAATGCTTTTGTCTGTTTATATATTAAAGCAAAATATATATTTTAAATAGCACTTTATTTAGTTCTTGTTTATATGAAAGGCAATGGGAACAAAGATTTTATGAAAACAGAATGTTGTAATAAATAGTTTCATTATGGGATTATTTTGCCCTTTCTCCCTAAAATGATAAGACAGTAGGATATAAAAAGAAATTATGGATATAAAATACTGCATTTTGCTTCCATTACTTTGTTCCTAATGATCAGCAAGAGTTAATATGCAGTATTTTTAAACTCTCAGCCAAGCTTTGTAAGTCATAGAACACCACAGGAAAGATATAGCAAGAACATTACGGTTTTTTTTTTTTCTTTTAGCTGTTATAATGGAATTCTTATGTGGCTGCATAAGCTATTTCTTATTTTCTAATCTTATTTCAATATGGACTGAAATATTTCCCTTTAGTGTGTTTAGAATGACTACGTTTCAGTAGGTAGAAGTGATAGGCTTAGAGAAACTGTATGCACAGGAATTACATATCCAAAGCCACTGTCCTGCTCAGCTTTCCACTGTTCAGACAGAGATTGGACAAGTGCACAAGGGCAAAGGTGCCAGGCAGGAATGCTCAGACCATGACAGTTTGCACAAAACAGCCTCTGTCATCTTATTAGAGGCATAAGCATTTCTGCCACACACTGATTAACATGGTCATACCTGCTCTCACCATGTCATCGATGGATTGGAGTTGGACTTATTTTGTATTCCCCCAGGCTGCTGGCCATTTAATTTCCTGACATCACAGGACAACAAAGTGAGCTCAATAGGCCACCCAACCTCTAGTCTCCTGCTCTTCTGCATACAATAGTTAATTGTTGAAGATGAATGGGTTTCTTTTACATTTAAATGTATGCAGTTGGATAGTGATTCCACAATTTAGAACCGGCTTCTGTGTTTAATCAGCCTTGTAACTGTGGAGTAGGATGCCTGATAAAGAAGAAATTGTGTCTTTTCTCTTTTTTTTATGTTGAAAGGCACAAATGCTGCCTTTGAAGAGTTGCTAGTCTTATCTACCCACAGAGACAACTAGACCACCCTGAGGAGTTCCTGATACCAAGAAAAATAACTTGAATATTTCCTTTCCTTGTGTCGGTATACATCATTAATTATCCTGGAGTCTTCATACCCATTTCCCAGGCTATTGGAAAGACAATAGAATACTGTACATAGGAGGCCCAATGTCAGTCACCAAGTGAGAAGGAAACCACCTCTCTCTCTCTCTCTCTCTCTCTCTCTCTCTCTCTCTCTCTCTCATCTCTCATTAGGGCATTCCTGATTGATTCAGCTCTTTCTAAGTGAGATCAGCTAGCAGGAATAATCCCCTCCTACTTCACCTAAGAATTTACCATGTATATAGAAAGAGCCCAAAACTCATTTATTGTAGTCCTAAGCTCTAGTACCTCAGAATATGACCACATTTGGTGACAGGCTTTTTAAAGGTAGTAATTAAGATAAAGTGGGGGTACTAGGATGGACCTTAATCCAATATGATTAGTAAATTATAAAAGAAGAGGACTTTTGGACTTGGACAAGTAGAAATAAAAGGCTGTGTAAAGACATAAGGAGAAGGAAGCCATCAACAAGTCAAGGAGGAAGAAACCAACCCTGCTGTCACATGGGTCCAGTCTCCAGAATTGTTAGACAATAAAACCCCACTGTTTAAGCTACACAGTTTTTGTTATGGAAGCCCTGATAAACAGAGAGCCTGAATGATGGTCTGAGGCTAATGTACTAAGTAGACATGACATTTTCAGTGACACAGCTGGGGCTAACATTGCCTTTGACAGTTGCTTTGTCTTTGGAAGAACAAGCTGTATGTGAGAGAGTAAATAAATACAGACAGTCATAACTGAGGGTATCAGTGGGGACAGGACTCCTCTTCCTCTCCCATTGTATCAAGAGCAAATTTTCAGACTAGGGCTGATGTGTGTTTCTACCTCTGAAAGGTGGAATCATCCTGGACAGAAACTCATGTTGTAACAACTGGCAGGAAAATGAAGATGGAGGGGATTCTTCAGTCTGGCTCCTCTGTGATCACTAGTACTCTGAGCACTTCCCACCAAACACTGTTCTAAGAACTATGTGTGCTAACACATCATGTTTATATAAAGAGTAGCAACTGAGAAACAGCTCTTTGGATGAAGAAATTAGATTACAGTATACTCAAAATTTTAGTCTCCCTTTCTTTCCCCTTTTCCTTCCCTCCCTACCTCCCTCCCTCCCTCCCGTCCTCACTTCCTTCTCTCTTCCTCCCTCCCTTCCTTCTTCCTTTCCTCCCTCCCGCCTTCCATCCTTCCTGTCTTCCTTTCTTCTTTCCTTCCCTGCTTACTTCTTTTCTTCATTTTAGCACTATTTATAGAGGTAGGGGGAATAGCACAGTAGCCTAGGATTAAAATAGGAATTATTAATAAAGAAAAGGAGGCTGGAAGTTGCCTTGAGAGTGACTTTAGTAGAAAGATGACTGGCTAAACAAATTCCTTATATGGAGGCAGAAGAATAAGTATCCTGATCTTACTGTCTTCCACACTTGGCCATTCTGAGGAGGCTTCTTGTTGGCCCACCTAACAGGTAGTCAGAACATACATCTTGTATGAAGGTCAGTTTCCCAGGACAGAGTATGGGGAGATGATTGATGGAGAATGGAACTTGAGGAATAAACAAAAGTGTTAAGACAGTGCCCAAGACCACACAGCTGGTAAGAGGGAAAGATGGAACTTGAACCTAACAGTTGGGCTGTAAAATCTGCTCTGATTTTGTCACAACTTGCTTAGAAACAGAAGTAGCAGTCTCCCATAGACAATCTAATATTGCAGCTGTTGGCAATAATGGCGCCGATAGGTTTCAGTTCTTACTGCACCCTTAAGCTTCTGTTTTCCAGGGTCACGGTCCTGCCTCAAGTCTAGCTTGAATCCTCCTTCTGCCCCAACCTCCAATCAGCATGAACCATAAGATCCTAACCAACCAGATCATGCTGAGTCTCACTGAGGGATATTTAAGCCCCTGCCCTTCTCTTGCTCTCTCTCTTGGCTCTCTCTGCTCTCTCCCTCTCCCACCCGGCAATAAAGAATCTCTTGGCCAGATCACTTCTCTCCACGTGGTCATTTTGGGGCTTACATTTCCAACATTTTGGTGCCATGACTCGGATGGGGGCTCCCCACTAATCCTGGTGGGACCCCCATTCCGACTTGCCCCACGATCACCCTGAGGACGTGACTGACCAGGACTCATCCTCCTGATCGCCCTTGCTTGCATCCAACACCAGACATTCTTTGGTGAGTCCATGTACCCTTCTGGGCTCCCTTTGCAGTCTCTCCCTCTGGTGTCTCTGGGTTCTGAGGATTTCCCCTATTTGGCTTTCTCTGGGTGGCTCAGACGGTAGAGGGATCCCATTCTCCGCAGGGCTTGGAATTTACAGGGTCTGGGACCCTACAAAACCTAGGCCTAGGTAATCCAAGCCACTGGCCTCTGGCCTGCAAACCACCTGAACTCAGTGATGACTGATTCTCGTGCGCTTTGCGTTTTCTTGAATATTTGTGCTGCGCGAAGATGCTCCACAGTACATAATATCCTCCTCTCCCATTCTGGGATCAGGTCCCTCATAATGGGTGCCTCTACATCTTCTCTGCCATCTGACTCCCCACTGAGATGCCTCCTCAAAAATTTAGACACCTTGGGTTTGATCTCAGATATAAAACAAAAAATTTGATCCGCTTTTGCACTCAAATCTGGCCCACTTATCCTTTAGACAACCAAAGTCACTGGCCCCTTTTCGGGTCTTTAGATCCCAACCTTTTATGGAACATATAACTACTGTGAGTGATCAGGATGATGGGGAGAGATTCCATTATGTCCAAGCCTTTTCATACCTCCATCTAAATCCAGCTCTCTGACTTCAAACCCTCCCTCTGTACTTTCTGTTCCCCTGCGCAGATTCTATCAGCCTGTAAACCAGTTTCTAAATCAGCCAATTCTTCTCCAAACCTCCTCCTTCCCCACATAAACAGACTTCTTGCACTGCTTACCATACCTATCTCCTCCTATCTTCCTGAAAAACTTTTCCTGTCATGGAGTTAAGCAAGCCACTCCTTGCCAATTCTGGCTTAAAGGCAGTTCCAGCTCTGAGAAAGCTCATGTTTTATTCGGTGACTGGAGAGTGGAGGTTTTGTTTTGCTGAAAGCCTGCCAGTACCAATCAATGGGAGCAACCTGGAGGCACAGGTGATGGCTAATCCCTTAAGCACGTGTCATGCCTCCAGGCTCTGCCTTCCCCTCCCTTACCGAAGAAGTCAGCACACCTTTCTGCCTCCTCCATGGTCTCACCACATGTCCTCTGTCTCTGTCTGCCTTCCCCTTCTTGGGCTTACTGGGACCCTGCCTCCCATGAAAAACCTGTAGCATAGTACCTTATGACTTAAGTTATTCCAACTAGTTTGCCAGGCCTCTCAGTCTAAAATAACTTTAAATCAGCTGCTTTACAAAAGCGCTTGCAAAAACCTGCAGCTGCCACGCTTACACTCCAGCTCCACCCCCACAAGGGGAGGAGGGAAAGCAAACAGCCGCATCTATGCACAGGATGCTGGCTTCTGGACACAGCAAAAATGCCTGCCATAGCTAAGAAAACCCACAGAGAGGACCCAGTACATCCTGGGCCACCAGCCACACATGGCGATGGCTGTAGCCTGCCACCACTTCCCCTAGAATAAACACACGCAGAGTACACAGGAAGGGGGGAGGGGCAACAGGCCGCAGGGTCAGGCCTAAGCAGTCAGGGTCACTTGTCCCAGGTGTGTGTGCGGAGAGTGGCACCTTGTACAAGTCCTGCTCCTAGCCCCATCTCACACCTCAGGGCATCAGACCCAGCCTTGTAAGCCAATTGTTAGCTCAGGTTATAGTTCCAGAAATAACAAAAAGGACATTATTGTGGTCTCTAAACTTCTCATTTAGAATTTTCTATACCTTTGGCCTCAGCATAAATTTTTCCCTCCAAATATTAACACTAGTTGTCCCGTATGGCACTGTTATTGGCCTGAAATGTCCTCTGAATGCCCTTCTCTAACTTTACAAATGATTTCTTTGTTAAAAAGGTAGAATTTTATTAAAGAGGCTGCCTGCTGTTAGCTAAAAGACAGGATCCTAACGTTTTGTTCTTTCTAGATGGGACCTGCATCTTCCAGTGTTCTGGCTGGTAGATGTTGGAAGCTTTGTACTGAGGTCGGCCTCAGTATGCCTTGGGTGACCAAGAGAAGTGGCTTTCACAGGGTTCCTTAAATTACAATACCATACTCCAATTAGACCTTTTCTATAAGAGTAAAAAAGTAAACTGAGGTCCCCTATATAAATTTCTACCTTCTAAGTCATCCCACTACTCAGAACCTCTTAATGAGTGCTTCCCTCTTCAACAGGCAATGGTAGGAGGAGGGCAAATCGTATGTCCCCTTCCAGTTACCAGATCTAAGGGAAATTTTAAAACATCTAAACAGCTGTACTGATGCCCAGAGAAATACATTCAAGCCTTTATTTCTGTGATCCAAACCTTTCAACTGACATGAAGGATATTATGCTTCTACTGGACCAGACTCTTATCTCATTAGAAAAGCAATGGGTTCGGGCCCAGGCCACTCAGGTTAGAAATGATTATATGGTTCAAGCAGTAGAGTGCTGCTTTATAGGCATAAAGTCCTGAGTTCAAGCCCAGTACAGCCAAAGTAAAAAAATAATAATAATAATATTTGGGGCTGAGGAAGTAGCTCAATGGGAGAATGTCTGCCCAGCATGTGCAAAGCCCTGTGTTCAATTCCCCAGTATTACTAAAAAAAATAAAAAATGGTAAAGAAGATAGGTGGCATTAATGTCACTTCAGTCATCTCATAGTAGAAAAACGTAGTTTAACCTAGACCAGATCCCTCATTCTTCAAGTGAGGAAACTGAGGCCCAGAACAGTTCAGAGACCTGCTCTCCAGAGTGTCAGGTGACAACGTAAAATAACAACTTTACTTTATAGCAACCACCTTAAAAAAAAAAAAATCCTCTTACCTTTCTACAGCATCTTAAGGATGCTATCAGAAAGCATACCATGGTGGACTCAGAGTCACAGGTGAGAGAGGTTCTCCTCAAAGATAATTTCTAACAGTTAGTCCCAGATATTCATAAAAAACTCAGACTGTGGCTGAAGGGAAAAGTCACTGAACAAAGTAATACAGCTAGCCATGTCTGTATTTATGGCTATGTCTGTATGTCTGGGACCTTACTAACAGGAGAGAAAAAGATAAGAGACACCATGGCCTCATTGCTGCTCTCAGAGAGGGCCCCACCTGACTGGGGCCTGTATCCTGAACTTGCTACTGTGGTGGACAGGAGGAGCACTTCTACAGAGAATGCTTAAGGGGGGACATCCCAGGAGACAGCCCCACCCCCAACCAGGACCCTGCCCTCTGTAAGGGTAACCACTGGAGGTCTAAGTGCCCCCATCACCGGATGGAAGGTGAGGTGCCACCTCTTATGTATTGATGGGTCCAAGCCTCCTGGCCACACTCCACTTCTTGGCATCAATGTTGAGGAGCCATAATGGCAGAAAAACAAAAGGTCATTTTCCTCCTAGACAGTGGAGCCCATTTCTGTTTTACCTTTTTCTCCTGGTTCCTGGTCCAATGACAAAAGTTATAATTTGGGGCAAATCTGGCTAGCCCCTAGAACGCTAGTTTACCTGGCCTCTGGCCTACTCTTGGGGAGACCCTCTTTTCTGTCACTTTTTCCTCATAGTACCTAAAACTCCAGTGTCCCTGATGGGACAGGATTTACTATCTCAATTAAAAGCTCAAATTCTCCTCCCCCCAGGCAGCTATCTCTGCTGCTCCCTCCTTCAGGAACAAAGAAGTTTCCACAGTGTGGACTGATGAGATGAGTATAGGGGGAGCCAGGACGGCCCTCACTATTCAAATAAAACTCAAAAATCCCTCACCGTTTCCACACCTAAAACAATATCCCCTCAAGCCTGAGGGATGATGAGGCCTTATGCCTACCATAAATTCCTTAAAACAACAAGGGCTACTAATTAGTTGCTCCAGCCCCTATAATAAATTTAAAATTCTTATAAAAGTTAATTTTAAAATACAAGTTACAAAGTAAACAACTGGAAAGGATATAGATTGGTAATAAATGTATTTTTTTGGAAGTTAAAGGAAAAAGGAATGGTTTTTAGATGAGAAGAGATTTTGTAAAGAAGGGGTTTGTCCTAAAGATTGTTTCAAATAGGAAGGATAAGGACAAACCATCAAAGGGTTTAATATGTTGTATGAAGGTCTGAGTAAGTTTGAAAGTGTATAATAAAAGCTTTGGTGTATGATAAAGTTAAAGTTGAATGTAATCTAAGAGTTGCCTAAAAGATTTTTAGGGTCATGTCAAACTAAAATAAAATTCTCTATGTCTATGGAGTAACAAGGGTTATCTTAATATTGTTCTGCTCTGAGTAACATCTACAAAAAAAATTACAGAGAAAGATTTTATCAAAGAAATTATTTGTGTTTTCTGCTGATCTTGTCAAACTTTTAAGTACTACTAAATCAGAGTTCATTTTCATATTTGCTTATGTGTCTTAAATGACCACCTTGTAAAAGTATTATGTTATACTTTATCTAAATATGGTACAAACATTTAAAAGGTTAAAAGTGTCAATTTATATAAAATAATGAGCTAAAGCTCTCTTTTATCCAAGAGTCTTACATTTAAATCCTGACAGCCCCTGACTCCCACAGGTCACCTACCTAGGTGTGGCCTTAAAGGGACAGACTCACTCCCTGAGTCATAAATGCATCAACCCAATCTTCCATTTCCCAACCCCCATACCATAAGACAGCTTACAGCTTTCCTGGCAGTTATAGGATTTTGAAGAATTTAGATCCCTAGGTATGTAGTCCCTGAACAGACACCTTTTTATGCTCCTCCTAATATTCCTATTTGGGTCTTAGATAATGTATGGCCACCCATTTCTCTTAGAAAAACCTGCCTCCAACAGACTCTGCTCCTCTGGCTGACTACCTGCCTTCTCAGGGAACTTCTCAGAGAGCATGCAAACCAGATCCTGCCCCACCCTATAACAATTTCTGTTAAACCAGGGCATCTTGTTCTCCAAAAGGATATTCTACCCTCTCCATTGGGACTTTGATGGACCAGCCCTCATCTGGTCATTCTCATAACACCCAATGCTGTCAAGCTCAATGGGTTCCCCCAATGGTGGCACCTCTCAAGAAACAATTAGAAAATGGAGAAGGGGATTGGAAGACTCTTGAAATTGTCTAGGGGACAACATTTCACAGTGATTCTCCTGGCCAATGCCCATTCTAATGCCTATGTTCTTGCTCTCCTATTCTTAAGCTTCCTCCTTTGTATCATACTACATGTCTACTATTGCTAATCAAAAATTTAACCAGTTGTACCTCCAGGGATACCAACCTCTCCAAAATGCCAGGATAGTTGGCTGATACCCACCATGCGGAGGTCAGAGGATTGGCTCGAGACTCTTTACGACCTATGGCTACAAGGGACCTTCATCAACTTCAGGGAAGAGGAAATCTTCATTTTTGGAGCCTGGGTGTACACCATCATGAGGCTCAGCACCCCAACATTGTTTGCCAACTAACCCTCCCTTCCCCTATGCCGCCCCTTGCCAGCTCAAAGAAGCCAGAGTGAACACAACGCCCCCCTTCCTTAACAAACAAAAAAGGGAGGAATGTTGGCAATAATGGCGCCGATAGGTTTCGGTTCTTACTGCACCCTTAAGCTTCTGTTTTCCAGGGTCATGGTCCTGCCTCCCAGGGTCACAGTCCTGCCTCAAGTCTAGCTTGAATCCTCCTTCTGCCCAACCTCCAATCAGCATGAACCATAAGATCCTAACCAATCAGATCATGCTGAGTTCCACTGAGGGATATTTAACCCCCTGCCCCTCTCTCCCTCTTGGCTCTCTTGGCTCTCTTGGCTCTCTCCCTCTCCCACCCGGCAATAAAGAGTCTCTTGGCCAGATCACTCCTCTCCACGTGGTCATTTTGGGGCCTACATTTCCAACACCAGCCCCTATAAAACAAGCTTTTTCTTTAAAGTGTAAAGCAATTAAATGTTTAATAAATTTACATTTTTAATGTTTTGATTGGCAATATTAAATGCACAGAGTGTTTCATTGTGACGTTTCCATAAATGCTGAGAAAGTACTTTGTTTAGGATCTCCCTCATTCCCCTTCTTCCTACTTAAAATGATTTCAACAGTTTCATTATTCTATTTTTATACAAATATAAAAAGTACATTGACTATATTTGCCTTTCTTCACCATCTATATTTACTCACTCCCATCCCAGTAGTATCCACCTCCTGAAAGGACATGTTTTACATTCCTGTCTTTTATTTTTGCAAGTGCATATTCATTTTTCAAAGGCATTTTGCCATAGTATTTCATCCATGAATATATTGCACTTTAATCAGATTAACCCTCTTTACTACTTCCCTTACCCCTTCCTCCCTACACCTTATTATTCAACAGATTTCCGTGCATTTCATTATGCTATCTTCCTACACAGGTACAATGTATTTCATTATTATGAAGTTTCCATCATTCTCTTTTCCTCTCCCTGCTCCCCATAGTCCCTTCAAATTGTCCCACTATTACAAACTTGTTTTTTCTCTAGATAGATAGATAGATGTATATATATACACACATATATGTGTAAATGTGATCATGTATATATTTATGGATATGATTACCTTTTAGTTCTAGCTTCCACATTGGACAGGAAACATGCAACCATCATCTTTCTAAATCTGGCTTGCTTCATTTGACATGATCCAATTCTATACATTTACCTGAAAATAACATAATTTTATTTTTCTTTATGGCAGAATAATACTCTATTGTGTGTATATACGAAACTTTCTTGATTCATACATCAGTTATAGGGCTTCTGGGCTATTTCCAAAGATTGGCTATTGTGAATAGTATTGCAATAAACATACAGGTACAAGTGACTTTATTGTTTCTTGACTTACATACCTTTGGGTATATGTCCAGAAGTGCTATAGTGGATCTTATGGGTGTCTTATTTTTAGTTTTTTGAGGAACCTGTATACTGCTTTTCATAATAGTGGTTGTACTAATTTGAATTCCTACCAACATTGTATAAACCTTTATACACTTTGCCCCCCATATCCCATATCCTCATCAATATTCATTGTTTGTTGTTTGTTGATGATAGCTATTCTGACTTGAGTAAAGTGAAATATTCATGTAGTTTTGATTTGCATATCCTTTATGCATATCCTTTATGGATGTTGAGCATTTCTTCATGTGTATATTAGCCATTAGCTACTTCATCCTTTGAAAATTGTCTTTTCTGTTCATTTACCCATTTCTTCATTGGGTTGATGCTTTGGGAGTTTAGGTGTTTTTTGTGAGTGGTTCTGGAGTTTGAGCTCAGGGCCAAATGTATGCTAGGCACCCTACCACTTGTGCCATGCCTCCAGCCCAGGAGTTTAGTTTTTTGAGCTCCTTATAAATTATGCTTATTAATCCTTTGTCTGATATATAGCTGCCAGATGTTTTCTCTCATTCTGTAGGGTGCCTTGTCAGTCTAGTGACAATTTCCTTTACTGTGCAGAAGTTTTATGTAGTCCTACTTCTCAATTCTTTCTTTTAATTGCTTCTATTCATCAAGCTATTGCCTATGCCTACATGTTAATGGGTTTTCCCTATTCTTTCCTGCAGTAGTTTCACAGTGTCTGATCTTACATTAAGGTCTTTGATCCACTTTGAATTGATATTAGTACAGGATGAAAGACAGAGATCTAGTTTCAGTCTTCTACATGTGGAAATGCAATTTTCCCAAAACCATTTGTTGAAGATGCTATCTTTTCTTGAACTTATGTTTTTGGGCTACTTTGTCAAAACTCAGATGGATGTAGCTGCATGAATTTTTGTCTGGGTCATCTATTCTGGCCCATTGGTTTTTGTGTCTGTTTTTGTCTACTGGCATGCTGTTTTTATTGCTATGGCTATGTAATACAGTTTGAAGTCAGGTATTGTGATACCTGAAGCATTGCTCTTTTAAGATTTCTTTGGCTATTCAAGGTCTTTTGGGCTTCCATATGAACGTTAGGATTGATTTTTCTATCTTTGTGAAGAATGTCATTGAAATTTTGATGGGAATTGCATGGAACAAATAGATTACTTTTGGTAATATAGCCATTTTTACAATATAGATTCTGCTGATCTGTGAGCATGGGTGCTTTTTGCAACTTGTGATGTTTTCGATTTATTTCTTCAATGATGTATAGTTTTGTTGTGGAGGTCTTTTGCTTCCTTCATTAAATTTATTCCTGGGTGTGTTATTTTATTTGAGGCTATTATAAATAGGATTTTTCCAGATTTCTTTCTCAGTCTGTTCATTGTTGACATATAAAAAAGATACTAATTTTGCATATTGATTTTGCATCTTGCTATTTTGATGAAAGCGTTTGTGATGTTTAAGAGTTTTTTGGTGGAGATTTTTGGTATGATCTTTTAGGTATATGATCACATACTACGCAAATAGGGATAATTTCACTTCTTTTTCCTTATTTGAATTTCTTTTATTTCTTTTTCCTATCTTATTGCCCTGGCAAAGAATTCTAAATGTATATTGAATAAGAGTGGGGAGAGTGGATGCCCTTGCTCATTCTTAATTTTAGAGGAAATGGTTTCAACTATACTCCATTTAGTATAATGTTGGCTACATGTTGTCAGGTATTGCCTTTATTATACTGAACATTATTTTATTCCTTTTATTCCTAGTTTCTTAAGAGTTTTTAATGAGCCAAAGTTGAGTTTTTTCACAGAACTTTTCTGCATCTATTGAGATTATCATGATTTTTGTCCTTGATTCTGTTTACAGGCAACATTACACTATCTATTTGTGCATATTGAACCATCCCTTCATTCCTGGAATAAAAATATTTCCATCATGGTGTATGATCTTTTGAGAGTTGTTGAATTCAATTTGCAAGGATTTTCTTGTGAATTTTTGCATGTCTGTTCATTAAAGAGATAGTCATATTACTTTCTCTTTTTTTGACATGTCCTTGTCTGGTTTTGGAATGAGTATAATACTGGCTTCATAGGATGAGTTTGGTAGTGTTCATTGTCTTTCTGTTTAATAGAATAATTTGAGGACTATTGGTATAAATTCTTCTTTAAAGGTCTGGTGAAATTTTGCAGTGAATCCATTGGTTCCTGGGCTTTTCTTTGCAGACAGACTATTTTTTTTTTTTAACTGCTTCAACTTATTGCTTGCTGTAGATCTTATTGGTGGTTTATATACTCTTGGTTCAATTTTGGTTGTTCAAATACAGCTAGAAATTTACCTATTTCTTCTACATTTTCCAGTTTATTGGGAACATAGGTTTTTGAAGTATTCCCTAATGGTCCTCTGGATTTGATTGATACTTGTTTTGATATCTCCTTTTTCATCTCTGATTTTTATTAATTTGTGTCTTTCCTTCTTCTTTCTAGTCAGATTTGCTAAGGGTTTTATCAATCTTATTTATCTTTTCAAAGAATCTACTTTGCATTTCATTGATTTCAGCCCTAATTCTTATTATTTCTTTCCCTCTGCTGACTTTGGATTTAACTTGTTCTTGTTTTACTAGGGGTTTGTGGTGTAGCATTAGGTCATTTAATTACTAACATGGACCCTCATAACTATAAACTTTCCCCTCAGCATTGACTTTGCTGTATTCCATAGGTGCTGGTAGGTTATGTTTTCATTTTTGTTAGATTTTAGGACATATTGCATTTTCCCCCTCATTTCTTCAATGACCCACAGATCATTCAACGATGTGTTTTTTAGTCTGTAGTTTCTTTTGTTGTTAAGTTCTAGTTTCATTCCATTGTAGTCTGATAAGATACATAGAGTTATTTGAACACTGTGAACACTTATATTTGTTAAGTCTTGATTTATGTCTTAAAATATGATCTTTTTGGAGAAATTTCCATTGGCTGCTGAGAAAAATGTGTATTGTACTGCTGATGGGCAAAATGATCTATAGATGTCTTTCAAGTCCATTTGGCCTATAGTGTCATTTATTTCTGAACTTTTTTTTGGTCTGGATGACCTATCTCTTAGTGATAGTGGTGTACTGAAGTATCCCACTATCATTGTCTTGGGGTCTATCTGAGTTTTCACGTCCAAAACTACTTGTTTAATTAACTATATGCCCTGATATCAGGTACATATATGTTAACAATTGATATTTCCTCTTGAGGTATTGTTCCTTTTATTCATATGAGTTGACCTTTTTGGTGTTCTCATTGAATTCACTTAGCTGTTTATTCATATTCTCTTTGATTTCATTGACATGTTTATGCATGTCTTCTTTCATCTCATTACTTGTTTTACCATCATTCTTTTGAGTTCAGAAATTAAGATTTCATCCCCTTCACTGTCCATCAAAACAGATCATTTGTTGGGTGGTTGTTAACATCTTGAGGAGTCATATTCCCCTGCCTTTTCATATTTCTATTTTGAGGTTTTTCTCTTCTTGAATCTTTGGGTTCTTTTTTTTTTTTTTCACATAAAGCCTTTCCTTTAATTATTTTCTATGTTCTGGAAATTAGTGGCTAGGTCATTGTGCCACTTGTGATCACTGGCCTGGGGGTTTAACTTAGCAATAACAAATTCACCTATTCAATACCAAACCAGATACTTAAATGAAGTAGAATGCCTCTGGTAGCATTATTTATATAGCTAATCATGTTATATAGGATGGGGACTAGCATTCTTGTATGGTACAGAGGAGGGTTAGAAAATAACTATATGGGAGTTAAAATTTAGGTAATAAAAATAAGGGAGTAGAGGAAAAAATAAAGAAGAAGGAGGATGTGGAGAAGGGAAGTGAAGTGTAAGGTTTACATTAAAAAACCCTAGTGTGCAGAAGTACAGTTAAATTGGTGTGGATTGGGGTGTCATTGTCAGGGATTGCAAAAGGATAGAAAGATTGAGAGTAATATAAGAAGGAGGTACAATAAACTACCAATTGAATGGTTTGTAAACCAGAGATAGGAAAAGTGAAGAAAAAGAGGAAAAAAAATAAAATGAAAGAAATGAATAAGTAAGGAGAAAAACATTGGCACTGTAAAATTACATATACAAATTAAAACTTAAATTTTCTTAAAAAGTCAGTATTTCCTCCTTCTTTAGGAGAAGAGTGGCCATCTTCCATGCTCTGTCAGTACACTGAATGCTCTCCTCAAATCTCTGGTTCTCAGATTTTTGTCTGTAGCTCTCCTGTTGTGTTTATTCATGTATTCCCTCAGGGCCCTGGATTGCCCAGATATAACCTGGGTTCTGGATTAGGGCAGGTGCTGGAGTGAGATAGGCAGTTCCAGGCATGTGAGGTCATCATTGGGGTCAGTGATGTGTTCTCCAAGCACAGTTAGTAGCTTAGAAAGCACCCTTCTGCTTTCAGAGTTACCACTCTTCCCTATTCAGGGAATACAAAGTCTGCTCTGGTTTGTCCACAACTAGCTGTTTTTCCCCATTTTCCACCTAGGTCTCCAGTTTAATGTTTAATTTGGGCAGCAAGGGATTAATAGGTCCTGTCATTTGTGTATATGTGTACCCTGCTGGATTGGCTGTGGGCTAAAGGGTCTATTGAGTTGGCCAGCTTACTTTGGCAGCCTCCTTGTCTCAGGATAGAGACCTATGTGCTGAGAGCTAGCTGACCAGCCTGTCCACTACCAACCCTTCCTTTGGATAGAGAGGCTGGGCTAAGCAGATTATCTTGCCCTTGCTGGGCAGGTCTGGGAGCATTCAGTCTGCTTAGCCAAGTGTTTTCTCAGGGAGTCAGATTCAGCCCATTTAGCCAGAAGATTTCTTGGGGGTTGGATGGATTTGCTCTTGTGTGCTGAACTGGCCTGTGCAGAAGCCCTCAGAACCAAAACCATCTCACTTACCTGACAGGTTTCTGAGATAGTCTTTCTGGTCTGTGTGGTGGTACAGACATCTATATGCTTCGGTCCAGTGACCTGGGCAAGGCTTGCCCATCTGCTCTTAGCTCTCCATACAGTTTTTTTGTTGTTGTTGTTGTCAGGGTGGCCCTTGCAGAAAGAAATTCAGGTCTAGAACAAGGTGGGGGAAAAAACATAGGCTGGAGGGGTGTGGGATGGAACAGGTTGAGGTCTGTGTCACAATAAACTTTTGATAGCTGTGTATCCCTATCCTAATTTTTATGCTATTGGCTGCAATTCCAGTTCTAATTACATCTTATAAGTACAATAAATACCCTGAGAAATCTAAACTGTAAAATAGGAACTCATGGGAGAGAAAAATCACATTAGGCCTGATGGATATAAATTATTTTACATGTTCTGAGATTGAAAAAAATGGCACTTTATGTCTATACATTATATAATTCCATATATATGATGCTTAAGAACTGGCAAAACTAATCTGTGACAATACAATTGATTAGCTCTAGGGGTCTTGCAAAAGGTGTGAGGGTAAACTTTCTGGGAGGTGGCATGGGTCACATCTTGAGTTGGGAGGTATATGTGTAAAACTTCATTGAATGATACACTTAAGATTACTGCACTTTGTGAATCATACTTAATATGTATTATACCTCAACAAAAAAAGAAAAATATACATTTTATGTCTCAAAATGATAAAGTCATATGAATTACATGGTTAAAATGTTTTATGCACCATTTTATGGGCTATGTTAAGAACTCTTCTTTAAAAAATAACACAGTTGGGTGGGAACCTGAGAGGACTGATAGATAAAAAGGTTTTGAAATTATAAATTTCAAATAAGAGATAGCCCAAATAAGAATAAGCCAAATTGTCAACTGGGTGTTGACTCTTGGTTACTCTCAGTAACCAAGAGTTCAAGACTTGTTGTTCCTCTTCTTTGTCTCGCAACAGGGCTTGATTTTTCAGAAGTGTTAAATCTTTTGGGAAAACAGTATAATAAATATCTTTTGATTGTATCCATAAGTTAGTCATCTCAGGTTCATGAAAGAAATCTAACAGAAATGGAAATTACAGGATGATGTGCCACAGAAGATATTGTCAGAACCATGGCATAAAGACTTTCTTTTGGAGACTGTCACAGAGCTCCTAACCTCAATCCAGGAGTTGCACCCACAGACTAAGACTTCCTAGAATGTAGACTAGAGATTAATGTGGTTATTTGAAATACTAGGAGACTTAGCAAGATTATATTGGTATTTGAATTCTACCAGGGAAAGGTGGATACCTTTAAGCTGGGGTATTAGTGAGTATGGGGGCCTGGTGCAATTGCAGATATCTGTTGTTGCTTGTTTTCCTTCAGTTGGGGAAAACAGGTGACATTTATCATTGGCCAGCTGTTCACTTGCTGCAATTCAATTTTCTTTAGCCTTGATGGGTATTCTGAAGCGATTAATGCCTGCATCTTAAGATAGTTTTCTGTATTTGAAGAACTGTATTTAAAGTCTTAGCTGACTTTACCCTTAGATAGCCTACCTCCCTTCCTCTGAATAGTTTTTCAATTTTTAGTCATCTCTCATTTCCTTCTTTGAACCCCCCAATTTTTCCAAGTCCTTTTAGATATAGATAAATTAAGTCCTGATACAAATAAATTAATCATGATCCATAAATTCAGACAAGTCATTGCATTCCAGTCCTAAAATTTTTATTTTTACTTCTATTAACATTATCCCAAATCATTAAATAACATACGTAACTTGCTTTTGTTTACTTTCACTTTTCAGTTGATTCCAAATACCAGGGCCTCTTCCACTATGTTTATCTAATAATTAATTTTACCCTGTGTATAATTCTGATATTTAGTAGTTTGCAGTTTGTTTAGTCTGATAGCTATGAAGTAGTAGATGTTTGCATTGTAGTATGTTATATTTTGGATTATTTTCTCATCAGAAACTTATAGTTGAGTACTGTGCTAGGTTCTCGAGAGACAACTAAATAAGAACAGCAGTTGTAAAGATATATAATTACTTTGAACATTAAAATGATAAAAACAATAATTGCTTTTCAGAAAGCCATTCATTATCTTTTATATCATGTGTGTGTCATTGTTCTAAGAGAGGGATATGTCCCAGCCCTCTCTGCTTCATTTCCATGTCTGTTAAGGGAAGGGCTTTAGTGATAGGGAAGCTAATCCAGAAAAGCAGTGTGCTGGAGGAAAACGGATTAAGATGGATCAATTTTCAAATCCTGGCTCAATAACCTTCTAACAATATAACCTCAGGCAAGTTCTTCTGCTTGCCTAAAACTATTTCTTCAACAGTAAAATGATAGTAATTCCCATTTGCAGGACTACAGTGAAAACTGAGATATTGTACACCAGGTGCTTGCATTTGTGTTGTCTTCATATAGGCAGCTGTCATCCGAAGATTCTATCTCTGGACAAAACGTAGTGTAACATATTTTAAATTAAGATTTTAATTGAAAGGTAGCCTCTGAACTCTTAAGTCAAAAATGCTACTTTATTGGCTTTTTATGGCAGAGGTTGTTATGCCCTTGGCACCATTCACAGTTCCTTTATGCCTCATCTAAAGAAAGAAGAGATAGTACTATCTGTCATCAGATAATATGCAATAGTGTCAAAATTTTCTACACTGGGAACCAAAAACAAAAGAGAGGCACATACATATCCATGGTTTTCTCCAAGGAGACCAACATTGTTTGCAAAACATAATTTTAGAAAATAAAAAGACTTATTTGAAGGAAATTCTATTTAACCTTATTAAAAACCTACTTAGAAGATAAAAGAATATGGAGTCTATCTTGTCCCTCTTGTTAAAAGGGAAACTTTCATTCATTCAATAAAAATTGAACAACTTAGAGAATGACAGATAGTGTGACTACTTGGTAAATGAAAAAGAAATTGAAATCATGCACTCATGGATTTGACTTTTGTATCACAAATTATGTTCCTGAGACTTTTCAGGACTCTTAACTAAAAACAATGGAATCCAACTTTTTTGAAGGAAGGATTTGTTTTTGTTTTGTTTTTTGTGGTTCGACAACTGGGCTTTGACCTCAGGACCTTGTGTATGTTATACAAGTTCTCTACCACTTAAGCCATGCTTCCCACTTTTTCTTTTCTCTTGTAACTATTCTTCAGATAGGGTTTTGTGTTTTTTGCCCAGGGCTGGCCTTGTACCCTGGTCCTCCTACCTATGCCTTTCAGTGGCTCGGATTACAGGTATGTACAACCATGACCAATTTTTTTGGCCTATAATCAGAATTAGGAGTGCTCTTAAACTATGTCATGGAGCTCACAGAAACCTTGGTGGAACTGAGGAACCAGCATGGAAGGTCAATATGTGGGGACAAAGCCCCAAATACCACAGAAGCATCTGATGAATTATCTACTTCCAGAGACAAGATTCATGCTTCACTTAATACCTCACATGTACTCCTAACTAAAGAATCCCCTTTTCCTGTTGCAACCACCACCACCAGAGAGATTACTCCTGTGTGAGTTTCCCACCAGTCCCAAGTATGTGATGCTCGTGTGTGAATCCTGGGTCTCTTGCAAGTCCTGTAAAGGAGACTGGGGTATCAAGGTTCTAATGTTTTCGTGTCCTATAAAGGACATCAGTCACAGCTAAGTTTCGTAAAAAGAGGAACTCCTCAAAAATTGAAACAAGTAGATGAGGTCATAATCCAGGCTGCCTAATGAATGACAAACACCTATTACACTATGTAAATGATATAAAGTAAAATGTTAAAAGTTCTGTGGGGGTGTATGGGGCACCATTCACCTGAGAAGTCTTCCATTCAACTCCCCCAATATTCCTGAAGAGGAGTACAGATCGTTTGGGGCACGGAACAGAGGGAGCAGTTGCTTCTAGGTAGAAGAAAACCTTTGGGAAGGGGTACTATTTGAGTCTGGCCTGGAAAATAGATTAGATTTAGTTATGCAAAGATGATGGGTGTACTTAGGAGTTGACAATGAGAAGAGAGAAGAGGAAGGAATTAGGATGATTAGAAATGGCCGTGGGGTGGGCAAGAATCTAACCCAGGATGACTTGGCCTTCCAGGCCTCTAACTGTGACATTCATCTGACATGATACAGACTCAGAACACAGTGTGCCTTCACTCCACAGGCGTTACAAAGCTGCTCAGTGTAGGAAATCAGCACGTGAATCTCTCTTCCCCTAGCTAGAAAATGAAAAACACCTGACACTTGAGAACTGTTAGTACAAGAGTTGAATGTCATTAGGGACTGCTCCTCCACATTCCCTGTCACAGCTGTGGAGTGTGTTACCCATGAACAGCGCTCCTGTTATGTTTGCTTTAGAAAACTGTGTTGATCCCTCCAGGCTCTCTATTTGCAAGTACTCCCACGTGAGGCATAGAGCCGGGGAAAACTGGAGCAAACAGATCTGTTTTACAGAGAGATTATTCTATAAGGAAATATTTTTAGAGACAGGAGAAATGGGTAGCATGTCTCCCACTCTAGTTGTAACTTTTAAAAGACAGACTACTGTATTGACATAACCAAAACTGTATAATGTGCAGAGCTCTAGTTCCAGGCAACCACCTGGCTGAGTTTTAATAAAGTTTGACCCAGCCTTTTCAGATTTAGTTCATGGAAAGAGGGCTGTAATATAAGTGTTTTTCTTTGGAAAATGTTGTTCTTCAGAATTTTTTGAACTACTTCTCTACTTGTGAAACTCAGATCAGGTATAATCTTTCAGTATGTTATGAGGTCTGTTTCTTTTGGATTTCTTTCAGGGTGGCCCCATTTTAGCATTTCAGATTTAAAATAAAATCTCTTACTTTTTTTGGAATAGAATTTCTTAATATCTTTTCTCTATATACAATTCAGTCTAGACCAAAGTGGTATATTTTAAGAATATGTAAACTGATGACTAAACTTGCATTTGAATAAATGAGTGGTTCATGAAAATGAGAGCTTGATTTCCACTGTGATTTTCTGTTTCTTTCACAAATTTTTCTTCTCAGTTCTGTTGATAAGCTCCTTTGCTTTCTTTAGGATTTTTGTTTATTTGTATTCAGGTGCCCTTCCAGATTACAGATGCATTTCTGCCAATGTCCTAGCTTGAACATGGTTGCATATGAAAACAGAAATATGTTAATTACTGAACAATGGCTATATGGTAAGTGATTTAGATATCAGGAGTGTGAGTCCATCTAACACTCTCGTATAACCTCACAGAGAATCCCCAAAGTGACTATGTCATCATGTTCATTTTCCAGGTGGGAACACTTTCCCAAAACACAAGGCCAGGAAACAGCAGAGATGAAACTCAAAGTCAAGACATACCAATTCCAAAGTCAGTGCGAAGAGCACATTGCCTTTTGTTATCGTCTACAAATCATTGTGAAACATTCTCAGAGTTCCTCTCTTCAAAAAATCTTTTTAGGTCTTGACATGATTCTTGCTTACAGAATTGTTTTTCCTTCTTTTCTTTTTAAACAAGTGCCTAAAGAATAGTTTAGAAGAGTTATAGAATCCCACTCCTGTAAGTAGCAGTTTTAATGTCGTTAGAATCACCTGGAAAGCTTTTCTAAAACAGCAGTGGCTAATCTCTTGTCAGACTGTTCACATTAGACTCACTGGAGGCTGAGTGAGAACACAGGCATTTTTAAAATCTCTCCTGCCGATTCTAATATGCAGCCAGTATTCAGAACCTGAGCTATACATTGACATTTGTTGCCTAAATTCTAGCTCTCCACATTTTTTCTCACACTACACTGAAAATCATAAAGTTTTCCTATCTTCTTGGAAAAACAAACCAGGGCTATCTCTATGGACTGTGTGGACAGTTTCTTTGTTAAAAAATGTGGATAAGAACTAACAGCAGAGTAGGCAACTGTGGATAAAAGAAAATACAATTAATGTCACTTTGTCTTAAATTTTTCTGACTTTTCTTCCCAGGAATTTAACGGACTTGTCTTTCAAAGACACTTTATTGGGGTTATGGAAAGCAGTGTGCAAATCTGTTCAAGGAACTTTCTTTCATGCTTATGCATTTCTTTTTTTTTTTTTTTTTTGGCAGTAGTGGGGCTTGAACTCAGGGCCTTCACCTTAAAGCCACCAGTCCACCAACCCAAGTTTTTGTGATAGGGTTTTTCGAGATAGGGTCTCACAAACAATTTGTCTGGGATGGCTTTGAACAGTGATCCTCCTGATCTCTGCCTCCTCAGTAGCAAGGATTACAGGTGCCCGGCTTATGTTTATACATTTCTATAGCAATATCTTGGCACTAAATTGCTTCCAACCTTTGTTATTTTTGTTTGCTCTTAGTTCTTGCCTAACTAAGAGGCTTAGCCTGGTTTATGTCATTAACATATAGCTTAATTAAGCAAGCCAGGTTTATATGAATCCAGCCTCTAAACTGGTTGTTGACAAATTCCTTTTACTCTGTTTTTGGTGAAGATGAGGAATCAATGGCATATTTGCCTTTCTTCAGCAATGATATTTGTTGGAGAAACAGAAGACTGAGGTCATTCTTAAGAAGCAATGGTATGAAATCAAAATAAATACTACATGAGAGGAAGCCTGTTGTTGGAGAGAGAAATATTCTAAACACTCATGCAACATCCAATTTGCACACTGGAAGAATGGCATATATTGAGCCTTGGGAGTTGGAGAGAAGATGAAGGAAATACTCTACTTTTTTGGTAAATAGAAGTATAACTAAAATTTATAAGCTTAGTTATGCTTCTGACTGAACCTCCTACTCTATGTTCCACTATTATTCCACCTGTATTTTGCTCTGGAAGGCTGACCTGCAGGCACTGCATCAGCAGATTTCTTGGACTGCAAGTTAGTTATGGGACTATTGGCTGGTGACTAGGTTACAGGATGAGACTAAAACAAGGGCATGTACTCTTTCAACTTCCACCTTGCTGGTTACTGGCAGCATTCCTTTACCAAAGCCATGGTTTTCATCAGGTACCCCTCTCTGTACATCTGTCTACTCCTAGGTGTGTTCATTCATTTCCTTCTGGTGTCTGTTCATGCCTAAGGGAGCTAAATGACTACTCACTTGTGCTGGGCCCAGGGATCTTCAAATTCTTTAATTTCTCCCAAACTTCCACAGACCTTTGTTAATAATTCTCTTTTGTTAAACTGTCCATAACTGTCCAGTTTAAGGGATCCATCTCAAGAGAGAAACTTAGAAAGAACATAGAGATATAATTTCCTTTCAAGAAATGCTACATCCATTACATGTTTAGAGTTATATGTCCTTGATAATTTTCTTTGGGAGCATTCATCTTAAACTTTAGTTAGGAATGTTGATTATGTTAGGGATCCAGTCTCCTGACTTGCTATTTTGTTCCTCTTTCCTAAAAAAATATAGACTATTTTCAAAATAATGACATGTTGATACTTCACTGTTTTGCTTTTTCAGAAAGTGGTTATATTAGTTAAAATATTTAAGTTTACTTTGGCAGTGGTCATTAGTGTTTAATGCAAACTATTTTAATTCATCCACTTAGCACAGAGTAAGATTATGCTTATTGACTTCCATGTGGTTGACTGGAGTCATGTGACTATTTCCGGTCAATAACTTGTGAGTAGAAGTGGTGTGAGTGTGTGTGAGTGTGTGTGCACGTGCATGTGGGGGTGGGGGCACTCTTGGGACTGGAACTCTTCATGACAATGCCGATCCCTGCAGAGTTTTCTTTAACTTTACCACAGTGGTCAGAAATGCCGTAAATAGGGCCTGCTCTATCAGTTCAGGTCCTGAATAAGGATTAGTGGGAATGGAGCTTTGAATGCCCTTTATTTCTTTTAGTGGGATTAAGAAGTCATCTAAAGTTATCCTACTGATACATACTATTATATACTACCTTCTACAAGTTAAATTTTCCCTAATAATGGAATTATAATACTCTTACTTATTTGTGTTTTCATATACTTCTTTTGAGTAGGAGAAAAAAAAATACATTATAACTCACAAACTAATCCAGAAGTAGAAGGGAATTAATTCCCTGTAGGTGAAAACTTTATCCCATGGAGACAGGATAGAGGAGGGAGGAAAATACTGATAAATTCTTCTCCATTCCTTTCTCTAAAGAACAATAATAATAAACATGTTAACATTTATTGAGAGTATAACATTTATTTATTGAGTGTATCTAGTACCACTCAAGCATTTAAACTTATTGCCTAATTAATCAAGTCACTTAAAAAACTTCATCTATGCAAAGAAAATAGAGTCGTTTGCCCAATGTGGCACTTTGGTTAAATTTGACAGAACCAAGCTTTGAGCCGAAATCTGCGTGATGCAGAACTAGCTTTTACTGTTCAGTCAGGTGGAGACTGGGCTGACTGCTAAAAAGAGATGATCTGACAACGTTGGTAACTACCTGATAAAAATAGCACTTATGAAAAGCATATGGAAGTTGCCAGGCGCTATTACAGTGTGTAACCAGGTGATAGATTTGGTCTTGTGATTTCTCCCTACGTTCTTGAGTATACAGTTACACTTTCAGTGGTGCCTTAAAGTGTGTGCAGTAAAACACAGCTGGTAACTGACTTTAGCTATAATTATTGGCCTCTTACCAGTATTTAAGGATGCATTGCATGGATCAGTGCTTTGAACTTTGCTTTTTTGGTTTTTTATCAACAGTGTACCATTACTTTCCTAAAGACCTTTTCTTCACCTTTATTTAGATCTTGCAGTGGTCTATAATTACATGAAACTAAAAGTTCTCTATGGATTGATTTCCATAAATTACAAATGTGCCATGCGTTATGTTACAGACGAAAGGTCAGCAAACCAATTTGTTACACTGGTAGCACATTTACTAGCACTTGGACAATGATCCATTTGTTGGAAGCCTGGTTTTAACTCTTTAGGCCAGATTTCAACTGCAATATAAATTGTATTTAAAACAGAATTTAAATCACTTGGTACTCATAGTAGTTAGGAAATAGCTCAGTTTTGGATAGGCAGTTGTGAATTGGTATTTGCCTGCAATGCATCTATTTTTAATTAAATTTTCTGTGCTAAAAAAACAAATACATGGTATTTGCAACATTCTAAATATATCAATTCCAAATTAATTCTATTGTTAATATAAAAACTAATTCTACAGTATTGAATTACAATACTGTAAAAGTTTGTAAAAGGTTTAGTAAAAGGAATATTAATAACAGCTTATCTTAAAAATAATGAAATATTATACATTATGCAACTTGAAAATTATGTTGAATTTTCTGTATCTTGAGTGGTCTTTAGCAATCAATTAAAAATGAATCCAATAAATGGTATTTAAGTGGCAGGAATGAAGTAATTAAGTTTCAAAGGCAAGTCTATATCTTGTCTGGCAGCAGTTTGGTTGAAATGATATTCATCACGAGTATGATATTACTCCATTCTGCATCTGTGAACTCCAAGACTTTTGATCCTTCCCTAAAATTTTCTTTTTCTGTTTTAAAAACTGCTGTATCTCCTATGGCTACAAATAGCATCAAAGTTTTCAGTTTTTTCCTGGGCTTGAAAAACTGTGGTTATCATTGACTTCCTTTCTCTCTTGCCCCTCCCCCACTGTGGTCCAAGTCCTCCTTTACGTGCCTGTCACCAATAGCAGAGCTTCACTTCCTCTCACTCTGGTTACTAGCTGGTTATTAAGCTACATTCCTTCCATAATATACATTGATATCATGAAATATTTCTGAAGCATAGCATTATTCATATCACATCCATCTTCAAAAGCATTTTGTTGCCAGCAGGCTGCACTTCCAAGAATCCTGGTGTAAAATTCAGAGCATGTCATATTCCATCCCAGCCTATTGTACCAAAGTTGTCTTCTTGTTCTTGGTTCTCATGATCTCTACATTTTTAAGGGAATTCACTACTCTCAAATCAGGCCCTGCTCTTTTGTGGTTTTGCTTATTTCTGAAATTACCAGCTCTCATTTTTGCCTCCTTGAATCTTTCCTGTAATTCACAACCCAATTTAAATTTATACACCATGTTCTTGCATAGCAATACCACATTATTTATAATCTACTGCCAATTATTTGTGGATACTTATTATAATTCTGATAAGTATACATCTGCTCTCTGTTACTCTCTATAGTAGCTCCCTGGCGTGTTTTACTTTCCCTACTTTTAACAAATGATAAACTGAGGCTTAGAGTTTTAAAAGTTCTTTAAGTCACACAGCCATCACCTAGAGGTGACTCTGAAGCCACAAGTATTATATGGGCTTTCAAGGCTGCTTCCAAAACAGAACTGGGAGAAATATAAACATCTGTTGCATTCACACACACACACACACACACACATGCACACAAGTACTATTACAATAAGACAGATAAACAGTTGTAATTAAATTTAGACTGGTTTGCTTTGCCAGATTTTTTGAAATATTCTGACTACTAAAAGTCAATTAGTGACACATTTAATAACTAACACATTTTCCATATTTCTTGAATGTCTCCTTGAAAAAGACCTGCTATGCCCCAGACCAGTTATGAAGGAATGTCTCTGAAGCTTGGAGGTGTTATTACCAATCTACAAGTATTTGTGTGAGTACTTGATCATCTCTGGCTTTTTTGGTTGTTCTTATAGTACACAGTAGGTCACAGAGGGTGAAGAAATTGATAGTGACATTGACATAGAGCTGCTCAGAGCTTGGGATCTTTAAGAGCCTTGCTTTACATTGAGTGACAACAGGAATAATGATCCGGAGTGCCCCTGTCTTCCTGGACTGGTGTGAGGTTAAAAGACAGCAGTATGCTTAGGTAAGGAGTCAGAAACTAAGGGGGCCATGGGTGTAACAATCAGGCTGTGAGGCAGCTTTGGTTGCCCCTTTGTTTCTCATCCAATTGAGAATCCTTTGTGTATGAGGTGGTTTTTTTGTTGTTTTTTTTTTTCCCTAGTCATTTTCCTCTCCACACTCTACTCTGCTAATTAAAATTCTAATCACCCTGACAGCTAGAGGTAAGAAAAAAAATCATTCTTCCATGCTGGAGAAGGTAATTTCAAGGTGTTTTAACTACCAAAGAAACAAACGGAAATTAGACAAAGAATCTGGTTGTCATATGAGGACAAATAAATTTTGTTTTCCCATTCTGTCTAAAAATATGAAACCTGAACAAAGTAACACATTTCTACTTGGCATTATAATAATTCTAAATACATGAAGGTTAAACAATATGCTTTACTTTCCTACAGGTTAAGGTTTTCTGATAAAAATAGCCTTTTGCACATTTGTTCACGGCTAAAATAATTTAGTGTTCTTGAAGTAAAATGAAGTATAACATCAAAAGGTTTGACTTGGTCCTTCTGATATGTTGTTTCTAAGAGTGTTTCCTTTTAATCTTTGATTTTTCGATCTTCATTAAACATTTAAGAGACTAGAAATTCATATTTAAAACAAAAAGAAAATTGTGGTATGATTTCTTTAATAAAATTGAGATGTTGAATTTTTAATGCCTACCAGTCTAGAAGTATTAATTCATCTAAGTAATAATTTCATCTAAGATGTATTTGAAGATAAGTTTTCTAGAAAGGCAGGTTTCCTAAAAAGCTTTCCGACTAGATTAATAATTGAGTTGAGTTTTAGTTACATCTATCAAGAATACAGAAATAGCATAGGGTTCACAGCTTATTAAATCAGAACAGCTACTGTCTGAATTGACTGACATTTCACGGTTTAATTTTATCAAATTAACTGGAAACTTGTTAAAATATACTAAGTTGACTCTCTGACCCAACATTATTTAAGTATGATTGAATATATGTTTTAAAAACATGATCTAAATCAACAAATGTTACTGTGTGATCCATGTTAGCTGTTCAGGACACAAATACATACTTACAAATATAACAAAAGACATCTTGGATTTTGTAATATGACAAAGTCATTTATTATATAATATTTTCAAAGAAAGTTCTAGGGACAATATTTTTCAAGTTTTTATAAGTTTTAACCTTCTAAGGACACGAGTGAGGATAAAATTTTACACATATTCAATGTACAAGTTCATTATCTTTATTTTATATTCTTATCTGTTTTATACTCAAATGTTCAGTATAATTCTTTATATAATTAAACCTTCAAGGGGTTGCTTATTAATAAGCTAACCTATGGGTTTTATTGTTGTTGAATGATTGGTTCACTAAAGATTTCAGTACAAGAAAGTGATAAATTACTTAGTGTATAAGGTTTTAACAGCACACAAATGTCAAAGAACCTGTAAGAAGTCAGTGATGTAAGAATTTCTAATGTTATCTACAGCAATATCTGAGGACAGTCCTGTAATACATTGGGATAAAAGACTTAGATCAACAGATGTTCTTGTTTTATTGATTACAAGATTATGGATATATGATTTCTTGGGCTCATTCCAAGATGTTTTTTGAACAGTTCCTTAAAGAAGAGAGCCTAGCAGGCATTTCATAGGTAGGAAGTGTATGGATACTGGAATGAATGCATTGGGAAAGTATGAAATTCATCATCAGATTTCCCCAAACTGGGAAAAAGAATATTGTATGACTATATGGATATATGTGAATATCTTAATATATGAACATACACATGAAATCTCAATATTTGTTGGTAGTTCATTAGGTGCATTTTAATTTTATAACAGAGTATTTGGAGCTCATCTGTCAGATCTGTCTGCAAAATACTTGGGTTATCATGAACAAAATCAGATAACATCTCTAAACCTCAGTTTCTTCATCTATAAAATGAAGTTAGTTATGTTATCTCCCAACAGCAGCTATAGATGACTTACTATGTTTTCATCACAGTTATGTATGGATACAAAGAAATAGAGCAAGTCTATTTATTTGGTCTAAAATCCTATGTACTCTGAGGACTTTCTTCAGCCTGAATTAACCATGATAAATTTTTATAATTGTTATGGAATACCTAGTGTTCAGTTTTATTCTTGAAATTGTGAGACCCAAAAGTGAATAAGCCAGAGTAACTAACTTCAAGAATCACTTAATATAGTAATACAAATATACAAGGAAATAATTTAATGAATGGCAAAGGCATTAAGTACTAGCTAAGTATCAAACAACCTAACTTTTATATTACAAAAGCATACAATTGTGCTAGTGTTTGTTTTTTCATTCCTATTCCTGTAGTGAATTTTAATATTACCTGGGAGTCCAACCAGGTCATGTTTAGTCAGTCATGCCAAAGGCTGGTCTATTCAACCTCTAACCCCACACAGTTAGAATATTTGTAGATGCTCCAATATGACTTGTGGACTATCACAAAGATATAATATGAACATATAATTTGCTCCCAACCTGGTATCTCTAGAGTTCTCCTAATCTAGGACACTTTTGAGAGTGAAAGGGACACAATTACTGACCATATTCGGACAGCAGACAAAAACTATACCATTAGAAGATGGGAAAAACAGTAATTATAATCACCCTACCTAGTGTTTGTCCTTCAGAGTAATAGAGTTGGCTTTCAACCTACTTTTTGACCATCTCCTCACTCAAATCTAACTCCTGCCCTTGGGATGTGTAATCTCTATTTGGTCAACCTATTCTCTGCCTCAAAAAAAACTTTCCTCAAATTTTGGGGAAGACATTCAGCCTCATTCTACTATATTGGCCCTGATCCCAGCACCAGGGTGCTTGACCACTAAGATCAAAAACCACATTGGTATCCAGTAAAGCATCATTTGCATATCAGGTCTAAGACTAAGGAAAAGGCTGCACAAGAGCTCTCTAATTCATTAAGGGTAGGAAGCCCTCTTAAAAATGTTTATTAACATATTAATTGTACAAAACAATGGGCTTCATTATGACATTTTTATTCATTTAAATAATGCCTTTGATCATATTCATCTCTATGCCATCATTTGTACCCCTCTTTTAAGCATATAAAAAACTGTTGATGACAGCTGAATGTGGTGGTACACATCTGTAATCCCATATACTCTGGAGGTGGAGACAGGAGAAGCTCAAGTGTGAGGCCAGACCAGGCAAAGTTAGTTAGACCCTGTCTCAAAAGCAAAATAAAAACAAAAGGGCTAGGGGTGCAGCTCAAGTGGTATAGTAAGTACAAGGCCCTGGGTGCAATCCCCAGTACCACCAAAAAAAAAAAAAAAAAAAGAGAGAGACAAAACAAGCAAACAAAAAAGACACCTGACGATGAAGATTTATGTATGTTGGGATCAAATATTTCATCTTGGCTATTATCAGTGGGCAAACATAGTAGGCCCTTGGAACCGAGGGTGATGGTTCCAGGGAGACTGATGTTAGGGAGGATCTGTGAATGCCCGGGATGCAGAGTTCAGTGCTGTGTTGTAGATGCTTGATTTATTTTTAACATGATGCTACTTGCTTTGACTTATCTCATGCCATGGCACTTTTCAACAAATCTTAAATTTTCACTCTGTCACTTAAATTAGGCACATTAACTTTTACCCTGCTTTTGAGATAAGATTTGCTCTGGGGGAGGCAGATTTTCACAAAGCTAAGGGCAGGAAGACAATCAGCAGATCATACGATTTAAACAAAACTAATGGTAACAAAGGACTTTCTGAGAGCTTCTCTACATCAACTGAGCTGCGTGTGAGAATTTAAATTTTATTTATTAATTAGTCTGACCATGCTTGGTCAAAACTATGTATAATAAATCTGTGAATAAGGTGTGCTTGCTGTATTATTAGTGTGTATATCTATATCTATATATAGATATAGATACATATATATATATTCCTATTTTCAATTTTGTGCAGAAATACTTACAATCTTTTTTAATCTTATCAGTGCCTTAAATATTTTCACTCAGCTACCCACCTATTTAATCACATTCATCTGGGTAATAAGTGTAGTTTAATTTGATATATACATGATATGACACACAGACAAAGACCAGGATTTTGTTCTTAGTTTTATCACATAGGAAACTATGTGATCTTGGGCAAGCTACTAAATGTTTTTGAACCTCAGTTTTCAACTGACATAGGGATAAGTTTTATGTGTATAAATGTTTAAAAAGTATGACTTTTATCTCCCCCTTTTTCTCTTTTTTCCTCTGCCACTTGTATTATTATTTGTCTGGCTATGTATCTATCACTATCAATCAATCAACCTATCTGTTGAAGGGGAAGCAGTCATTGGAAAGTTTACATTGGGCTGACTAATGTTTAGATTATGGATTTTTTTTTCACAGCTTCTCTCGCCGTAGTCATGGATCAGTGACGGCTTTCCTACACGTTGCTTTTGGAAAAAGGACCGGCATAGTTGAAAATACATTAGTCATTGTTCCTGGGCTTTGAATTTCAAGTGTGTGTGTGTGTGTGTGTGTGTGTGTGTGTGTGTGTGTTTATAGCAGGGTTGAACATATAAACAACCCACAAAGAGTATTAAAATCCACACTTTGTAGATATAAGAGGGAAACATAAGAGAAACTTTCTTAGTTCCAAAATAAAACATGAAAATCACCATTGATATTAAAAACCAAAGCCTGTTGTACTAGGAACATGGAGTTTATGAAAACTAAACATAAAGTAGTAGAGAAGAAATACACAGCTTGCAAGTTCTTTTTTCTTACTTCCAAGATGGAAGTAAGAATAAGATGAGGCTGGACACAGTGGTACATACCTGTAATCCAAGAAGATCACTTGAACTCAGGAATTCAAGGCAGCCTGGACAATATAGCTAGGACTGAAAGGAAAATGAAGAAGTTAGAGAGAGAGAGACCAAGAAAGAATCTGCGAAAAAGCCAACTAACAATAACTTTTGGACTTGAGTCCAATCAGAAGGGGCAGTTGTCCCTAACCCTATGCCCAAAAGAACTGTCAGAATGATGGGGAGGCTTAGCAGAAAGTGTAATAGTGATAGAGTCATACAGAAGACAGTGAGGAGGGAAAGAAGGGAGAGAAAGAGAGTTTTGGAGAGTGGTCAGGTGGTTTGGGGGATGGAGGTGGGCACTGGCCACGTCCCTCTTGGGAACTTAGGCACCTCTTGGCCCTAATGCATCTGTATAAGCCCTGGATTGGAGACCCCAAGGGGGTGCACCATTGACCAAATGAGGATTGCCATGGAATCACAGTGGTCAGAGAAGGGCATTCGTCCTGCCCAAAACTCTCTTCTGGGTTTCAGCACCACATGAAAGGAAAATGAAGAAGGAAGAGAGAGAGACAGACACAGAGAGAGAGAGAGAGAGAGAGAGAGAGAGAGAGAGAGAGAGAGACTGAGAAAGAATCTGCTACCTTTGCAAGCAACAAGTCTTTATTAGGGAGAGGAGACCTGAGAGGGACCCTCGGCCATCAGAGTAACACTCTGAGAGGGGCAAGCACGTGCCTCTCTTACAGGCTGGGGTTTTTAACCCTGTGATGGGAAAAGGGAGGTTGAAGGGGGGTGGGCACTAGAAAAAAGGACTCCAAAAAGGGAATGGGGAAGGTGCTGGACATTATCAGGAAGGTAATTGAGGCTGGGCAGACAGCCATATGTGTTGTTTTTCTCTGGCTCTTTTATTGAAGGTAGCCATGTTTCTATTGTTTTAGTGTTTCTCAATGTTTCTCAGGGCCAGCAAGGACCCTATTTAAAACAAAATGTGGGGGAATAAAAGAGACAAGATATAAAGAATATTTGTCAGAGTGGAATGCCTCAAGATCAGATGCATATGACCTAAGAGCATATGACAGGTTCCAACTCTATTTCTCTTTACAGTTAAACTCTTGGTAGATAGTGGGAAGGAAGATGAGTTAAGGGAAAAGGGTTAACTCCAAGGTGTTTGAGATTCTGAGGCACAAATTTACTCACAGCCTGTTTCCTAACAATAATCCTGGGAGGATACAAATTCATTTAGCATCTAGTAGCAATTTGGGAGTAGGTGGATGGGGTTTTAGGAGAGGGCACAAGGCCGCCAGGTCAAAGGGGCCTGAGAGGACTTTGTGTCTTCCTTTGTTTCAGCAGGATAAGAGTAAATAAGGGAAACTACTTACAGCTACCAGAAACACAATGGACAATGAAATCCCCTAGTTGGCTCTTAAGATCTATAGCAGTTTTCCTACAGCAGAGGTTATGGAGATATGGTATGCCTGGCCAATCTCAGATGATTGACAATGAATGAAGGTAAAAACCAGTGTTGATCCTGTCAACATGTGTAGTCTGTGCTGAGGTATTTCAGAAGAGAGGAGCTGAGGGAGGCCAGGAAGGACAGGACAGCCCAAAACCAGAACCCCCACCTCCCCACCCTCACCTCAAAATTGATGATGTTTTCAGCCTGACATGTTTGGCCCTATCAGTCTCTCATCCTCATCTGCTATTTCTCTTCTGAGTCTACTCAAGTCACATGGGTTCATAGCTATTCTTCAAATATCAGGAGGTCATTCTTACTAGGGCCTTTGCGATTGTTCTTGCTTATGAAAATGCTTTTCCTTTACATCTTTGTAGCTATATCCAATGACTTCATTCAAATTCCTACTCAAAGTTCTCTTCTTGAAGATTTTCTTCATATCATTCTTTCTAAAACAGCCTCCTTGCTGTACTGCTGAATTGTCTTCCTAGTCCTATTACTATCTAAAATTACATTGTGTATTTATATGCATATATACACATATTGTGTGTGTGTGTGTGTGTGTATGTGTGTGATCCCTAACTAGAATGTAAGCCTGGGAGGGCAAAGTATTATTGGTCTCCTTTGAACATATCTCTATAGCATGTATGTTATATTACATATGTTAACTCATATATTAGAATATGAGTTTCAGTTAATATTATTTAAATGAATACATGAATGAATAAGTAAATTCCCCCTATAATAAGATAACCCCTAAAAGAAAATAATTAGAATGGGTAAAATTCTTGAAGGCTAGGTATTTAGAGTTAAGTGACTAACCTGAAGTGAGCATATTGTTTTTAATGAGTAAGATTAACAGTCTACCTACACTGTAACAAACACCACTGTATATGAGTTTAAATGCACGAGTTTTCCTCTCTTGGTTTACAACTTCCTAAACAGCCACTTTTGAACTTCACCTATCCATTTATCTCCATTATTACCCCTGAATACCAGAAAATGCCATATAATTAAGCAATAAGTTCTCTTTAGTACTATTTTAAATAGCATTGGTGAACCAGGCTTATTAAACAAATTCTACCAGAATGATATGGAAATTTTAGCAGAAAATATCCTCAGAAGTAAACTCTGCAAAAGATTCAGGCAATTATCAAGATAGCAAAAGATGCCTATAGAAATATGCCAGAAAATAAATCATTATTTAAATATCTTCAAGGCATTGGGAAAAGCCATGACTGACCCAAACCTACAATGAACATTTGCTTCCAAACTGAAGCTTGAGAGCTATATTCTATAGGGTGTGACTTTCCTGACTGGGAAGGGTACCTACCTAAAGTCTGAGAGTCTACAAGAGAATCAGAGCAGACTTTATGATAGTTCAAGTTTTTCAATGCAGGCCTGAAGGGGAAAAAAAAGATAGGCAAGTCTATTGAAAAATCAAATAGATTCAAATTTTCCACTTAACAAAGGAAAACCTCTCATTATTTTCATTAGCTATTGGGGAGAAAAACTACATGCTTGCTTCAGGCTCCAAAACTTTTAAGTCAATTCTAGCAATCAGTAAGTCATAGTAAGTCATACCACTTAGAAAATATTTGCAGATAGCCATCAGGATCACAACAGAGGCATCCTGGGGAAATAAAGGACTGCAGAAAAAAATCCCTACCAGTCACAGACACACACACACACACACACACACACGCACACACACACGCACATATACACATGCGCACACACACACACATGATCAGCCCTCAGCTTGTTTCACACATGTGAATATATACAATCAAAGTACTTGGAGAAAATCAACATTGTGGAATATAAACATAAAGGTAAACAATGGCAAAATATACTTTGCAACAAATCCATGTAATTCAGGAAACAAAATCTTTTTTTAAAAAAAACTTTATTTAGTACATTCAAAAAATTTTGAGAGGATGATTCAAAAATAAGAATAAGAAGATGCAAATAGAAAAGAAAATCAAGAAATAGGAATAATTCCTGGAAAACAAACATGAATGAAAGTATAATTCAACAAACCTGTATAAATTGTTAATGTTACTAAAAATTTTTATCAGCAATGCAGAAAATGAAGTCAACAAAATCTCCCCACATGTGTAATAAGAAGATAAAAACATGGAAACTCTGAGGGCTGGCATCCCTGTAACATTAGTTCTAAAGAGAGAAAATAGTAAATTGTGGAGAAGACATAATTAAAGTAAAAATAAAGGAAAATTTATCCAAGACAAAGAAATTTATGAGTGTGTGATTCAAGGGTGGGTTAGCAAAATTCACAGCAGAACAAAAACTGAACAAGTCCTGGGGTCTTTCAGAACTCTGTGGATAAACAAAGAAAACTAAATGCTTTCATAAAAATGAGAAGGCAATAGAGTCTGTCTTCAAAAAAACAAAAAAGGATTTAACATGATAGAGAAAATAAAGACATATCACAGAATGAGTTCAATAAATGCATTTTCATTGTATTATACTCTCTTGATTTCCTTCCTTCTATTAGCTTTGGGTTTAATTTCTTCATTTTAAAATGATTTGTATTTGGTTCTAAGTTTATAGTTTCTTTAGGTATGTTATGACTTGAATCTAAAAATGCCCCTCAAAGCCTCGTGTGTTAAAAGCTTGGTTGACAGATGATGGGGTTTTGAGACATGATTGGATAATGGATTAATCCATGATGAATTCATAGCTGAATGGGTTATTAGGAGGTAGGGCCTGGTGGGAGGAATTAGGCCTTAAGATATACCTTTGAATGCCTTTATCATCACTCTGCATACTGGCCACCATGACAAGTCACTGCTCTGTCATGTGCTGCCCACCACACAGGGCTCAAGAGGCAACAGAGCCAGTAAACTTGGACTAAAGGATCTGAAACAGAGAGCTACAATAAATCTCCCTTTTTATTTGTTTCTCTCTCAGGTATTTTATCTCAGTGACAAAAAGCTAACACAAGATGAAAAGTTACATTGTTGATTTCAAACTCCTTTTTTAAAAATATGAATTTACAACTATAAATTTCCCCTTAGCATCGCTTTCCCTAAATCCCATAAATTTTGATGTTGTATTTTCATTTTCATTTGTCTTAAAAATTCTTTTTAATTTCCACTGTGATTTTGAAAAATTGTTTAGTAATGTGATGTCTGATTCTCATATTTGTATATCTACCAGTTTTCATTTATCTATAACATGTGGACTATCCTGAAGAATGTTCCATGTGCACTTGAGAAAAATTTATATTCTTTTATTGCTGTGTGGAGTATTCTCTATGTCTGCTAGGTCCAATTGTTTTATGGTGTCACTGAAGTCCTATTTTCTTCATTGAACTTATGTCTGTCATAGTACCCATTATTAAAAATGTAGCAGCAAAGCTTTTACTATTTTTACAGCTCTTTCTTTTCCTCCCTTCAATTCTATCAATGTTTGCTTCATGTATTTAGGGATTCCTATGTTTGTTGTATCAGTGTTTATAATTGTTATCTTCCTGGTGAATTTATATTTTTATCATTATAAATTATGTGAAAGTTTTTGAACTAAAGTCTATTTTACTTCTGTTAGGATTGTCATCTCACACTATTTTGATTACTATTTGCATAAAATCCTTTCATTTAAATCTGAGTAGGTCCTTAATTGTAATATGAATTTTGTTGACAGCATATAGTTAAATCCTGTTTTTTATCCATTCAGCCAATCTATGACTTTTGACTGGGGAATTTAATTAACTTACATATAACATTATCATTGATAGAGGAAGACACTACTGATAATTCACTAATTGTTTTCTGTATACTTTCTGGACTTTTTGTCCCTCAATGTCGTCATTCTTGCCTTTCTTCATGTTTAGTTGGTTTTCTCTAGTGACATACTTTGACTTCCTTTGCCTTTCCTTTTCTGTATATTCTATATATATTTTCTTTTGGTTATCATTGAGGTATATGGAACAGGTTAAAGTTAAAACTATTTTAAGCAGATAATGACTTAACTTTAATTTTATACAAAGACTCCTGTTCTGCTTCCTCTTTTTTCATATTAGTGGAGTCACAAATCATATTGTCACTTCTTATAAACTCATTAACACAAATTTGTAGCTTTTGCTTTTCTCTATTAACTCTTATAAAAATTAAAAATAGAATGAACCAAATTATAATACACATTTCTATATTTTTTCGTATATCTACTTTATCAGAAAGCTTTACATTTTCATTTGGCTTCCAGTTGCTATCTAACATCCTTTCATTTCAACTTGAAGTATTCCCTTTAACATTTCTGGTAAGACAAGTCTACCTACCCTAAGGTCATGAGCTCCCGCGGCTTTTGTTTATCTGGAAATACCTTAATTTTCCTTCCTTTCCAAAGTTTTAGCAGACATAGATTCTCAATTGATGGAATTGATGGCTTTTCTTTCCACACTTTAAATATATTATTCTGCTGTTTTCTGGACTACAAGTTTCCTGTTGAAAGTAATCTTGTTGATTATCATGAAAAGTTTCTTTTCTGTTTTCTACTGCTGCTTTTGAAATTCTTTCTTTGTGCTTGATTTTTAACAATTGGATTATTGTGTCTCTATGTAGGTCTCTTTAGTTTTGTCCTACTTGGAATTGATTCAGATTCTTCTATTTTTATATCAATTTCTTTCCTCAAATTTGGGAAATTTTCACACATTATTTCTTCAAATAAACTCCCTATTCCTCTCTCTTTCTTTTGTAAATCCTATGATTGTTCATTGGTCAGCTATCTCATAAAACTCTTAGGCTCTATTAACATTCCTTTTTTTATATTTTTGCTCCTTGGACTTTTTAATCTCATGTAACTTACCTCAGGTTCTCTGCTTCTTTTGGCTGACCAAGTTTATTGTCAAATTTCTTAAGTGAATTTTCTAATTCAGTTATATTTTGGGGGGTGAGGGACAGTATTAGGATTTGTACTGAGGCCTTGCGCTTGCTAAACAGGCACTCTACCACTTGAACCACAGGGCAGATCAGTTAGATCAATTGTATTTTTTATCTCTTGAATATTATATCTTTATGGATATAATAATTTTAATAAATTGTTTTCCTAATTTTTCTTAGTTGTCCATCTCTTATTTTAACTCAGTAAGTATATTTAAGAAGTTCATTTTAAATTTTTCATTAAGTAAGTCAGAGGCCCATGATTCCTTAAGGTAGTTTTTGGAGATTTAATTTGTTCCTTTTAATGGACCATGTTTTTCTGGATTTTTTTTTGTATGCTTTGTAATATTTTATTAAAAACTGGGCCTTTGGTATGTGTGTGTGGTGATGGATGACAAGTCTTGTAGTCTTTGCAGATTGACTCTGTGTAGGGAGATTGTAAGTAATCCGCTTGGTGTGAAGACATAAGGTCTTCTTAGGCCTTTTCTTGGCATGCATCTTGCATGAGTCAGTTTGTGCTCTTTGTTTTTTTTCCAGTTTCTCATGTACAAAACTGCTTTAAAACTGCCTTAGTTTTCTGAAGAGATTTGCCTCTGCACCTGAAAGTTTTAGATGTTCTATTATATTTTCTGCCTACAATCTCTTTTCCTAATGTGTCTGTATGTCTGAAGTCCCTCTGCACTTTTTATGAGACACAGCATATGCTGCTTCTAAGCCGAAATTCAAACAAGACCTCTTTAGCCTACCATCTTATTTGAGCTTTGAGTCATGTAATACAGAAATCAGTTTCTCAGATAAACCCACAGAAAGGCTGGAGGGTTGCAAACAAGTTCCAGTTGTATCCATGCATGAAAGAATGGAAACTAAGCAGTTTGTTCCTGATTATGTATGCCATGATGCTCAAGGGAGGAAGTGGGATAAAGATGATAAAAAACACCATGAAAGTTCCTGTGATTTTTCAGTGTGTTTTTTTTCGTGATTGGGTGTTTGCGTAGCTGTTGCAGATCCTTGTCTAGTTTCTCAAGTTCCCACAAAGCTATTTTAGTTGGTAAAATTATTATTATTATTATTGAGAGTTTAGAGCTTCCTATTCTGTGGTCTTGTGGCAGACTCCATCAAAGTTACTTGCAGTTTATACTCTATACCTAATCTAATTAACACTAAATTGTGAGACTAAAATTTTTCCACATCCAAAGACTAGAAAATTTCCTAGACATATTCTTTTTCTGGAAAACATTTTTTAAAAAAACTGCAAAGAAATTTTAATAGTAATAATTCAGGTAACAGACTTCAAAGACCGATGGTGAATTAAAAAACAGAAAACATGAATATATTTTAAAATATTGACAAGTAACAAAAACAAAAAAACAACAATTTGGGATAAAAATCCAAGATACATTTAGTTTAGTGTTTGATTACAAAGAAAATTACAGAAATATAAAGAAGTAATGTATTGCTGTATTCTTGTGTTCTTGAGTGAAGTTTGGAAAATGTTATTTATTCTATGTATCGATAGCAAAACAGAAGTTTATATATCTGGAAGACATTCTGAATCAGATTCTATGACTCAGATTAAATAGCACAGCTCCTAAATCTTGCAAGCCATAGCCAGCAGAATGTTAAAATGAACTCAAGGTTGGAAAAGATTCAGAGACATGGTAACCTTTACACTGTTATCAGTTGAGGAATTATTAAAACCTTTCTAGAGAACAATTTTACATTGTATATCAAATTTAATGTATGTCAGTATCTGCCCAACAATTCAACTTTTAGAAAAAACAAGCAATATTTTGTGTAAATATACATGTTTTACAAAAAGCGTTTTTAATATGAAAAATAACAGGAAACTTACATATCCATGAAGTGACTATTGTGATTTTTTGTAAATACATATTATGAAATATTATTTAACACTTCAACAAATAATATCAATCTACATGGAAACAGCCTCAGGAACACATAATTAAGTCACAAAAACAAGTAAAAGCAAAGGCATACATAATGATTATGTTACATAAATAATAAAATTATGTCATATATTTGTAGATGTATGCTTTTAAACATACATAACCTAAAATTATGGAAAAGTCTAAAAGTTTGTAATTAATAATGACAAGGGGAGGTTTTCTCCTTTACTGTATATGGTTCTGCATCATTTGAATGTACTGCCATATTTTTGTTATAAAATAAATAAATGCATGTTAACCTAATACCCAATTTTAAATACTCCAACCATCTGGCCATAGAGGTAATTCATGTCTGTCACTAACATGCCTGTAAAGACCTAGGTACCATTTATTAAGCCTAAATATTTCGTCTTCTATAGACCCAATGTCAATAGGATAAATCTTGTCATTAAATAGGGATTGGCAGATATGGAGGAATAAATTTACCCCTGTTGTGAGTGAAAACTCTGGGTGTTAGGCTGAACTAACAAATAGAAGTGTGCATTGTTTTAAATTCCTTACTCAACAAATTCTAAACAAAGTTAAAACAAAAGTGCTATGCCTGTCTACCTACCTATTGACTTGCTCATGTAAATTACTTAATATCACTCCTTAACTTTGATATAGTGTGATCTGTAATTGTTCTTACCTGGGTTTTGTTAGTTCGCAATGACCATATATTGGGAGTTCACCGGTACAAGCTGCTTGATTAAACATGTGTGGGAGAGCAGAGCAGGGCTTGTCATCAGCTTTCTCAGCCTAAGAACACTCCATTTCTTCTCTTAGCAGTCAGCAGAATAGGCTGACATGAGGGAAAATGCCTGCCAAAGAACTTTAGTAGGAGGCAGTTTTTAATTAACAGGGGCCAGAGAAGGTGATAACCCCAAGGGGTAGTGAGGAGAAATTAACATGGAAAAGCAGTTCCACGCTCTGTGGGTCCCAAAAGGCCAGTCGTATTAGTGGTGTCTATTCTGATTGAACTTTTGCTGTGTCTTTTTATTGATTCAGTTGTCAGAATCTGACAAAAGGACCAATGCCCGTCCGTTGTTTGCTTGTCATGGTGGGTTATGGGTAGAAACTGCTTCCTTGTACGACTGGCTGCAGAATGAGACGTGTCGCTTTGGTTATCATTTTACAGAGATGATTAATGTTGTTGGCCTTTGTGTAAAAATTAAATGTGTGTACGCATACAGCCAGACAGGCTTACATACCTTGGATTTTCAAGCCTCTTTATGTTCTTAGTTCTTTGCCTGGTTTTGCAGCAAACTCCTTTAATTATTAAATATTTTAAAATGCAACTTCAGGGATAATAATTACACTGACGGTTACAAACACTTTTTCTACCATTTACCAAATCCTTGGCTTAGGAAGCATCTTAAAAGAATAATATCCTGTGAATAAATATTTCAGGTTTCTCTCCCACGGATGAAAATGAATTGTAAATAAAGCATGTAAAGAGCTTGTGAGATCAGCTCATGTAGTGAGGAGGAAAAGGATTTTCTTTCTTATTTTTAAACCGCCTAAGAGGAGTATGTGTTGAGCTAGCAAAGCCTGGGTGTGCCTCAGGAGAGCTTTTGTTCTTCAGCATCATGAGAACAAAAACATATTTTCTTAAGGATATTTTAAGACTGTTTTGAACACGGCGTGGGGCTTTTTGACTCCATGGACATCAAGCTTATTCCAGAGTTCCATGTATGCTTACCAGTTTCAAAACATGCTTTTTCTAAAATAATGGCAGGCTTCACACTTTTAAAAAATGAGGAGGTAATTATTTCTGTTAAATTCAAACATTATTATTTCCTTGAAACACAACATTTTCTAAGGTTACTTAATGAGAAAATGGTAACATCATCAGGACCCTAGTATTCATTCACTCCCTAGAGCTTTTTCTTTTCTTTCTCCTTTTCTCTTTGTCTTTGAAGTTTTTGTAGTCACTGATGAAGAAATAATTCCACTCAGAGTTACATGACCCCCATATCAAAACTTCATAAGCATCTGGATCTATGCTGTCTGAATCAGTGGTCATTATTCTTGCATCAGTTGAATACTAAAATGTTGCCAGTTTGAATTAGGATATGCTCTAAGTGTAAAATACACACTAAATTTTACAGATGTGATATAGAAAAAAGGATGTAAAGTAACTCATTAAGAACTTTCCATATTGATCATATGTGGATATATTAATATATTTAATTTATATGGTTAAATATATGATCAAAATTAATTTTTTTCCCTAATTTTTTTCTTTTTACTTTTAAACTGTGGCCCCTGAAAAATTTTAAATTACAGGTTGGTGGACTAGATCGTGGTATGTATATTGCTTGCCTAGCATGAAGCCCTTAGTTTGACTCCCAGTACTGCCAAAGAATTTTTTAATTAAGTTAAAATCACATATGTAGGTCACATTATCTCTCTATCAGACAATGGTGAGTGATTGAAGCGATGGGTCACTCAGTGTTTATTAAGCAGTTACTTATGACCTATGCTACACCAAGTATTTTATTTGTATCCTCTCATCTAACCTAACAGTTACCATTGAGATAGAGGTGTTAACCCCACCTCTGTTTTCTAGACAAGGAAATTTAGGACAAAACAATAAGAAAAGCAACTAATATGACACAACTGCATCATATTTCATTCTTCCTTTGATAATTATTTTGAGTGTCTATATAATTCTATGTGGGAGACACAGTACCATCCATGGACAACAAACCGTAGTTAATTACTCTGCGATATAAGCTAACACAATCTAGATGGATTTGAGAGTATCAAAGACTGCCAAATAAATTTTTGCAAGCTCTATTCAACCAGGTACATAATATTTAGAAGAGAAAGTAATAGAGTGATCACAAAAATGCCTTACTGTGTTCTATGGTAGGACATAGTTTAAATGCATCTGTACTTATAAAAAGCTAAAAGAGGCAATATTACACATAAGCAATTGTTAAGTACTATTTAACTTAGAATGAGCTTTTTTAAAATTTTATATGTATTTGGTACAGGAGAGAATCAAGCAGTAGTTGTAGACTAGGATGCATCGCATATTTTCCACAGAGCTGGGAGAATTTTATGGAGTATAGAACACTTCTCCATCAAATCAAATTAGGAGAAGAATCAGAATCAGAAAAATGAGAACAGGGTAAGTGAAAAATGGTACTTAAATATGTTTTCGTATACTGCCTATGGACACTGACAACTCTTAACAAGAAGTACCACTAAAAATAACACTTACTCATGGCCAGGGAAGCTTTTTGATCTTAGATAGAGGTGGTAAAGAAATAGAAAATATCTTTTTCTTTTTCTGCAGACTATATAAGGCATAAATAAGAAATAAGAACCATAATGTGAGAAGCTATCCTGAGATATCCAAACCATCTTGAATTTTAGGACATAGTTGTTTCCTTCAGACCCTGGACAGTCAAGGTCTTTAAGGTAGGATGGAAAAACTAGATCCCATACCACAAGTTAGAAATCAAGGCATAATAAGAAGATGGCTCCATTTTCAAGCCATATTCTGCTAAAAATATCTGCTATGAAGTTACTTTGTGTGCTTTTTGCATATTTATATAACTCAGGGGAATATATTCTTTTTCATTAAGTGGTTGAGATCACTGTTTAAAAATAAATTACTGATATTTAGAAGATTTTAAAATCACGTGTAATGTAACAAAATACCTGAAATAAATCAACTTAAAGGGAGAAGGGTTTGCTTTGCCTCATGATTTCAGTCCATGGGTGCTTGACCTTGTTGCTTTTGGGCCTGCGGCAAGGCAATACATTATGGCAGGGGACACTGTTCACCTCATGGCAACTGGGGAGCAGAGGGTCTGAATATCCTCTCAGCGACAACTAACTTAACTGTCTTCTACTGGGCCTCATGTCCTAAAGGTTTCACCACTTCCCAATAGTGGCACTGGCTTGAAACCAAGCCTTTAGAGTATGGGTCTTTGGTGGACACTTAAGATCCAAGCCATAACATTATTCTTGGTCCCCAAAGGCTCATACTATATCATAGTGCACAATGCATCTAGTCCCTCTCCAGGAGTTCCCAGACTCTTAACAAGTCCACCATTGCTCCAAAGTCTAAGTTTGATATATTCTCTTGACTCTGAGACTCAGCTGTGGACCTCTTTACAAATCAAAATGAAATGTACACACTTCCAAAGTACAATGGTTGTACAATAACAGGATAAACATTCCTATTTCAAATGGGTGGAATAGAGGCACAGAAAGGAAGAGTCCTATCAAAGCAAGACCAGAATTCAAACATTAAATCCTGTTGCTGTGTATCTGATATTCAGGACACTATAGTGTGATGTGAGCTCCAAAAAGCATGGGTGGCCCCACCCCTTCAGCCTTGCTGACGTAGCTCATGTGATTCTGATCTTGGGCTGGTTCTGCTTTGGGGCTGCAGCTTCCCTCAGCAGGCATTCCACATTATTGGCCTCTCTGTCTTCCTGGGGCCTCCATTGCAGATTTAGCTTCACTGCACATTGCTGAGAGCTGCTTGAAAGGGCTCTGACCCTGCCAAGCACTACGTGGTCTTCCAGGCTGTCCTTTGAAATCTTTGTGAAAACCTCTGTAACCTATAACCCTTGCGTTTGGATGCTCACAAAACCAGCATGATGTTGGTGATGCCAAAGTCTGCTACCTGTGTGAGCTGTATCAGAGCCTACCCAGACCATGGCTGCAGAGGTGTCTGAGGGAGCAGATGCCTGCACATAGGCAGAGGAATCCCAGGGTCACCCTGTGTGTGAGCAGGATGTCCTGGGACTCTTTTCGCAATGAATGTCTTTGAAAAGAGTTTGTACTTTTACACCTGTGAGCCTGAGATGGGTGAGGTCTTCACAGTTCTTAAGATGCCTTTGAGGTATCTTTTCAATTTTCCTGGTACAAAGTGTTTGGCTTGTTTTTAATGGCCCTTATCTCCATATTCTCCTTGGCTACAAATATAAATATGCTCATTTTCTGGCCAAACTGTAAGATTTGTAAGTCTTTCTGTTCTGCTCCTTTTTTTTCTTTATTCTTACAGTGTATTTTTATAGTATCTTACTATATTGTCATACCCATGTTGTGGCCTGAATGCTGTGCTGCACTGAAGTTTCCTCTAGCAGTTTAAGTCCAACACCTTTCGACTTAGCCCCTCACAAAGTCTCAGGGCATGAACTAAATGTAAACCAAAGTCCTTGCCATAATGTAATATTGAGAGTCTCTAAGTCCCAATAGAGTCCTCACTTCTGAAGCCTCATTAACACAACCTTTCATGTCCACTTTTTTCTCAGGAGTTTGGTCTTTTGAGCCTTTACCACAATCATCTCTTAAACACTGCTGACAGCATTCTAGGCTTTCTCTAGACCACTTCTCCAAATTTTTTCAAAGTTCTCCCATGAACTAATCGAAAGGTTTTTGAACAACATAGTTGACTATAGTCACAGCAATGACCTTACTTCTTGGTAGCAATTTTCTGTGTTAGCCAGCTTTCCATTGCTATAACAAAATATCTGAAAAAAAGCAAGGGAAGAAGGGTTTATTTAGCTTAGGATTTCAAAAGTTTCAGTTCATGATCACTTAGGCCCTTGTTTTTAGGCCTGTAATGAGGCAAACAAGCACCTGGCAGAGAAAGCTACTTACATCATGGTGGCTGGGAAGCAGAGAGGGGTGGGGGGATGGAAAGGGGCTGGAGTCCCATAACCCTTTGAAAGTCACACCTCCCATGACCTAACTTATTTTAACTAGGCCCTGCTTCCTGAAAATTCCACCACCTTCCATTGTTCCATAGTCTGGTGACCAAGGCCTTTGTGGGATACTTAAATTTTTAGGTTCCTTTGAGTCAGTTAGCAATTTTTTATTGAAGATTTAAAAACTATTCATTGTAATACTATTATTTATTTAATATCTACTCTAACACAAGATAGTCACATGTCTTACTATGCCATTCAGTTTTCACAGTAACAGTATCAGATAATAATTTCTGATTTTTAAAATTGGTGAAGGAATAAAGTCCAGTCATGTTAAGTAATATTCCCAAGACTTAAAGGCCAGTAAGAGTGAGCAGAAAAATCTTAATTCAAATAAACCTAAATAAAGCTCATCAATGTGCAGTAGTATTGTTTGTAATGGCTATTATTTTTTATTCTTCCCAAATGTATTAGAGACCTTAATATCTAACAATGCTCACAAAGACAAACTTCCATGCCATTTTCAATACCTTTCTCTCTAACCTGCATGGATTCTTTCTAGACTGCTCTCCTCCACATACCCAACTTTGCCTTCTTATTCCTCACAAACAACTATCCTTGCATAAGACCTGAGGTCTGCAAATTGTTGTAGATTCCTACATGGTTTCCAAATTTTGCCTCTATAATCTATCATCCATATAACGAGCATGGCTATTTTAATAAAATACACATTTAATTATACCTTTTTCTTACTGTAAAATATTAGGAAACTCTTGCTTCTTTAGATTCTATGTTTAAAATCATGGGAAGATATTCTATGCCTTAACCAATCTTTCCAACCTAAGCTCTCACCTTCCCTGGTTTAAACTGCCTATTTTCTAGTCATACTGGAAATATAATGGCTTCTTTATGAGCCATTGGGAATTAAATGTCTGAATCTTTCCAGTGGAGTAGCATTTCACCACATGTGTGTGGTCACAGCCAGAGATGAATTCCTACCAGATTCCTGAAGCCTGAAGGCTTTGTGCACTCTGGTTGTTATTTGATGATTCAGATCCACACTGCCAAACCTTTGTAAGCTTGGGTTTTTATCTGATAAGATTCCAGAAAAATGCCTGAGGGAACCTTGGCCTTTTCTAGCTCCAAATAAAATCTGAGGCCTCTTCCCATTGGGAAAGGTACATCTGGTTCTGATACTTTTTATTTCTGTATTGTCATCATTTAGGTCAAGACAATAGATTTGAAAAAACATTTATTATTCCTGAAAACAAATCCTAGAGAAAGTATTGACAGATGATATTTTAATTGGTTCAGCCTCTCAAGTGATTAAATAATCATGAAAGCTCTTCTGTTTAACAACTGCTTAAGGTACTTTGTATTCTTGCCTCAAAGTGGAGCAGTTTCTGGCTGCTAAGGCTGTGATTGATTTTTCCATATCAAATACAATGTTACGGTCTATTGTTTCCATAGCAAACATATAGCATCTGTCTTCAAATTCAGACTGTGATTCTGTGCTAGCCAGTAATACTTTATATGACCACATCCTTCCATTACAAGTATGACTGGATTAATATTGATTTTTTCCCTCTTGTCTGAGACTGAAGGTCTGTCTTAACGGCAATAATTTACACAGCTGGTATGTAAGGATATGCTTACTCCTCCTTACTTTCATGGTAAGGATTATTGCTTTGTCTGAAACTCAGTTTCTGCTATTTTTAACCCATACATAGGTTGAAAAGGGTAACATAATCTGCAGCCCCAGTCACTTATAATGTCACATGTTTCCAATAACATCTTGGAATTACAGAAAAATTTGAGCTTTTATAGTCTATACAAAACTTCAGAAAAACCACAAAGAGCTGGCAAAAGCAAATATCACCATAACTTGAATGAACTATGACTTAGCTAGAATTCTTAATTATGAGAGAGAGAGAGAGAGACAGAGAGAGAGAGAGAGAGACAGAGAGAGAGACTGAGTCTGAGTCTCTGACTTTTGCTTTTAAATTCTGGAACCTTTAAGTGAAAAAAGTTTTCAGTAGACTCTCTGCTTTGTGCAATTGTAATACTCCAAATTTCTATCTTTTATAGCTTCAAAACAATACATCCATTCCCATCTCTGCCCTGTTGCTTTAGAATATTCTCATGAAGAATGCCTGCATTCTCCTCTAGTGCTTCACTAAACTTACCCACTTTTTAAAATTCAGACCAAATTTTGTCTTCTTTGTTAGGCCTTTTGCAACTATGCTGGTTCCTGATGTTTTTTCCTTTTATAGTAGTAGAGTGTGACTATAAATGTTACTTTTAATTGCATTATCTGTTATGTTTATATAATTTGGCTCTGAATAGAACTCAGCTTCCTACAGTAAGCTCCTAGATAGAACATACATGAAAGGGGCAACCCACAGTGTCTGACAACACTTAGTTATATCTAAGTGTGTGCTATAATTTTAATTCTTCAGTGTCTCATCTAGCAGGTACTACCAGTTTAGGCTAGCATTAATTGGTAGCTGAAAATGTCCAAGAAGAGCGGCATTCCTTATACCAATACTAGCACATTAAAGAATCTAAGTCCCTTCCCAAACTCTACTATCAAATTGTATAACTGAACAAATTTTTTAAACTTGAGAAAGTTAATTACTACTTTAGAATTCAAGTGCTTGGCTCAACATGGTATGACTGTGTCTGCTCAAACCACAAAGCAGTTCTTTGCTTTCATACTCTCCATCCAAAATCCATATACTCCTATGGACTTACTCAGCATTGAATTGTGTACAGTGATGCCATCTCATATTTTCACGGGCAGTTGGAGGAGTACATTTCTGACGAAGCTCAGCCAAGGAGATTCTCGCTGTCAGGAGAGATTGAGGAAATCCACAGGGACCAGTTCATAAGTGTAGAAGACTTGAGTTGTACCACACATACTGGACAACAGAAAAATTTGGCTGCATACTTAAAGGCAATGCACAAGGAAGAGAGATGCAGAACTCTCATCATGCCAATATGATGCCAGTACATATGTTTTTGTTTTTCCTTGTTTGGTGTTGTGGATTGAACCCAAGGCCTTACACATTCTAAACCTACGCTCCACAACAGAGCTACACCCCCAGCTTGCAGGTGTCTTTTAAGTGCTGGTGCTAAGCCCCTGCCGAGGCCTGACCTTGATTTCTTTTAAGATTTAGACTGAAATACAAAGAGCACATCTTTCTTCTTACTGTGGTATTCCAGAGCCTCTGTGGCACATCAGTGAATATTTATTGAATGAGTGAATTATACTTCTTTTTCTGTTTTTTATATAGATTATTGTAACTGGCTCTGTTGCAACAAAACAGTCATGACTGATATATTGTGAAGCTAATATATTAGTCTCACTAGAATACTATAACTTGGTGCTTTTTAATTTGATCAAATTGGCCTCTTTGTACATATATTTTATTTTGCATTAAAAATACTGAAAGGAATTAACTAACATTTGTGCTGCATCGACTATAATATAGGCACTTTACACTTCTTATTTACACTTCCAACAAAATGATTCTAAGGCCACCATTATCAAATTTTCAGATGTATAGGGTAATGCTCAGTGCTTTCTATGAGTAGGTGACAAATTAAAATTTGAAGTTATATGTTTCCTTATGAGCCTTTTATTCTCTTTCTACTCCATCATGCAGCCTGAAAAAATTGGTGATACGGTCTTTTTACTGGTATTTTGCAATCTTTTTAAAGGATTGTTTTTGTGATTTATAATATATCTAGTGAATTTTATGTGTGGATTAATAAAAATACCACTTTGTCTTTGCAGTTGTAAAATGTGTGTCCCATGGGATGATTTAAACTATTTCTGTATGTACTTGATAATTCCAAGAAGTAGGTGCACAAATGATTGTGACACAAACTACATGTGAGATGTTCCACATCAATCTTATTTAAAATAGTTACAGAAGTACAGGGGAAGAGAGAAATATTCAGGAAAAGCCTTATAGGGGAGTGAACATTTTAATTAATTATTGAGGGAGGGTCAAATATGGACCTGTGGAGCTTTTGGAAGTCTAGTGAAGCAAATGGGATGAACTGAAGCAAAGATTTGAGAGAGGAAATAACTATCACATCATTTGGTTATCTGATCTTCAGTAAATCTGAGAAGTAATAACTGAATAACAAGTCACATTGATATTTTCTGACTTGACTTACAGTTTATAACATACATCAGTTAGAGTTCTGGGTCACAATAGAAACTGATCAAGAAGCAAAATTAGAATTTTGAGGTATCAGGAAGCTCAAAGAACTATTAGAAAACCTGGAGATCCAAGCACAGTTAGGATGGAGCCAGGATAATAGGAATTATTCTCTTTGGGAAGCCAGTACTTGTGTGAAGGAAATCCAGCATACATGAAGACACATTTATTAAACTCCTACTGTTTGTTAGTGTTGAACACTAAATATTTGTTCCCCCAACCTTTGTTCATATGTTGAGATCCTAACCCGCAATGTGGTGCTTAGTAATGGGGTCACTAAGGAGGGACTTATTTTTGCATGAGGGTAAAAGTGGATCCTCATCATGGGATTACTGATTTACAGAAGACACATGAGAGAATTCATCCTCTGTCTCTCTATCTGTCTCTGCCTCTCTTTGAGGATGTGGTGAGCAGGCAACAATCCACAAGAAGAGAGTCCTTGCCAGAACTTAACATTGCTGGCACTCTGATATTGGATTTGCAGCCTTCAGAACTGTGTGAAAATTAATTTCTGTGTTTAAACTAGTCTATGGTATTTTGTTATGGCTGCTCAAGCTAAGACAATTAAACATTGCTTATACAAGCTCTGAAGGATGTAGAGACAAAGCATAGTCACTGCCCTCAAAAAAATACTACTTTAAGAGTATATCATTTTTACACCTGCACCCATAGTGAGTTAATTTTTATCTTAAATTAAAAGCATATGTAGTTTAAATATCAAATCTTATTCTGTTGATTAATAGTCAAGTCCCTTCTCCACTCTTTTCTAACCTCTTGTGTTGTTCCCAGATATAACTACGTTCATCCCCTTTTGTTGTTTTTCTCTTTCTTTTAAATAATTTTATATTACAGTCTGTTGACTCCTTCTGAAGTGGTTAAAGTTTCATCTCATTTACACCACACACATATTTGTCCTGTTTAGCTTCTGCTCGTGACACATAAGGAATTTTACTTAAATAAGTAGTTGTATATTTTATGCGCCAAATAGTAAGCTATGCATATGCTTCCAACTTGTATTCTAAATATGCCTTCTTCATACTCATAGTCCTTTTTCAAATTTATTAAATACCAGAAATAACTCTACAAATATTCAGGAAATTTGACAATTTCTTTGCTTATCAATGGAAACCTGCCACCTACATTCCCCCTTCTGATGCTCCCATCTGGACATGGAGTCATTGCCTCTCATGCTTCCTGACCTTACTAACATTCTCAATAACTTCCTGAAAAACAATTCCTTATACGTTTAAATACATCTTTTCTTTCTTTTTTTCTTTTTACTGAGAGGCTCACTATGTAGCCCAGGCTGTTCTCAAACTTTTGAAACTCCTGCCTCAGCCTCTCAACTGCTATGATTATTAAAAGTATTTTTATTCTACGTTCACACTTAATTAAAAGTTTGGCTTGGCATAGAATTCTTGGCATAGAATTTCTCTCATTATTTGGAAAGAAAATTCTACTATCCTCTAACTTCTATATTTTCATTGAAATGCTTCCTTTGTATTTTATCTTTTCTTTCTGCTGTTATTGTTTCATGAACGCAATTTTCTTCTCTAAGGATGTTAATTGCAGATTTTTAAAATAAATTAAAGTTTTTTTTCCTATTCCCTGCCTTGTCTGTGTTTTCTCTTGTCCTGCATTTGCTTCTCTTGCTTATTTTGACTTTTTTTTTAAATTTTTTTCTCCCCCCTTCCCCCTGCCCCTCTCTACCTCCTCCCTTATTTTGACTTTTATGTGCTATTGAAATTTTACTTAAAATGTTTGGAGAGCTTTGGCAATCTATTTATAATCAAGAAAGTATTGCATGATTTTTCATCCAGATGGGTTTATTGACTGGTGGTCTTCCCTTGTGATCAAATAGCAAGCTATTTTAATGTGGTGACTCAAGTCCCAGAAAGAAAATAAGGTCTTTAAGGTTTTCTATAGAAAATGTTCCAATATCCTGACTGAAAGGAGATAAAGGCAGGCAACTAATGGATGCCTTGATTTTGATATCTTACAACAGAGTGGGAACTGCTTGAGGGTTTCACAATGATGATTTGCATATCTGTTAATCTATCTGGCTTATTGTTGTTGAGGTCCTCCATTTCCTTATTTGTGTGCTTTCTGGATGTTCTGTCCATTGTTGAGAATTGTTATTGATATCTCCAGCTATTATTGTGGGGCTGTTTGTTTCTTTTCAAATTCTGCCAAGTTTTGTTTCATATATTTTGATGGTTTGTTGTGATTAGGTACATAAATGTTTATAATTGTTACAACTTGTTGCTATATTGAATTTATTATTAATATATAATGTCCTTCATTTTTCTCTTGTAAACTTCATGGATTTAAAGTCTACTTTTTCTGACAATAAAATAGCCTCCTTACTTTCTTTTGGTAGTTTTTACATGAAATACCTTTTTTCTGCCTTTACTTTCTTTCTTTTTTTTTTTTTTGCTTTTACCCTATTTGTGTTTTGGATTTAAAATATGTCTCTTATAGATAGCACATGTATGTTGCTTGTTGGTTTTTAAAATTCATTTTGCCAGTCTTTGTCTTGATTGGTCCAATTTGATGTCAAAGATCATGAAATTGTGCTCATAACAATCGCCTGATTATGAGATTTTTTTTCCAGCAATACTCAGCATCCCTGATATAGAAGCAGAGAATGTAGTAGCCAGAAGGATTCATCCAGGTTGGGATTTGCTATGTGAGCACAGGCAAGAGACAGAGAGCTAAAGATATTAGACCTGGTCTAGATATGAAAGAAAGAAGGCTCATGAGGGAACTCAGAGTTTGGAGAAGCTGATATGCTAACTAGCTTATGTTACATCTATAGCAATTTCTACTGCTCCCTTTGGCAATGTCTTTATTACATGTTTATACAGTGTAATATACACATTTCACTCGTTCCACTTATAATGCTGTGCATTTTAGAAATAGCCACACCAAATTTGCAAATAACCAGTTTGCCAATTGACATGTCAGTATTTATATTGTCCCTCCGTCCATGTGGGTTTCCATTTTCAGCTGTTTAACCACAATATGCAAACATAGTAATCTGTGGAGTAGGTATAGCAAAATAAGAGCTGAAGACTGGCAATAAGAAAAACACTTGTTATAGCCATATCACTATCAATTAGTTTTATTATAGAATTTAAAAGAATTAAGATTATAGTACACTAATAAACTTATATGACCAGATTTTCATAAATTTTGTTGAGGGTCGTCTGCAAGAATAGCCTTTAAAAATTACCATAACTGAACTTTTTCTCATCAAATATAGTTTATAATATCCAGTGTCTCATGCATTTCTTGAATATCTATGTGTTGCAAAATGATTTGAGGTTACACATCGTTTTGCTTAACTGGTGCACAATACACATGAGCTATTTTTATCCAAAGTGTCCTTGATGATTTCTTAAAATTAAAAACGATTAAAGCCTCACAATTCATTATAACATAGCTAAGCTTGGCTTCTTACTCAAACATAGTATGAGCTGAGACTTTTATGAATAACCCAGAAGAGAACTATGTAATCAAGAGGTGAAATTAAACTTGTTTCTCTTCTGTTTCACAGCCAATTCTTTCCTTCCCCTTTTGTGTTAAAAGCCTATTTCTGTAACTCATAAATTATTACTTTAGTAAATTCACTAAAATTTAAGAATATACTCATTCTTGGAGAAGAACATTTAAAGTTTGTCACTTGAGGTAATGAATAGTTTATTCATAAGGAAGGGCTTAAAATACCTTCTAAATATTCTTCATAGATTTGTTTTCAGGACTCCTTCTTTTTTTCTCTTACAAAATATCACTCTAATGCCTACATACCGCCTACAATTTTACAAGGCCTGAGCATAATCTTGTTTATAAGAGACTTGATCCCATTCCTCTGTTCATAGTCTGGGAGACCAATAAGATCTTAGATGAGAGTCTATGTTGTTAGTAAAACACTATGGACTCATGCATAGTGCTGTAGGCTAAGGCACTGTGGGCAAAGAAGGAAAGCCCATACCTGGTCACATATTAATCTTTGGCCTTTTCCTGGTAGAGGGGGATTGTTTCAAGGAACTTTCCACCAAGTGTGTACTTGATTTCTTCAAGAGATGGACCCATACCAAGGGCTCAGTGTTGATCTCTACTGTTAACATGTGAGACTTTTAGCAATGGTAGCATCTAGATCAACATCGGTGAAAAAATGCCTGTGATTCTGGACACATGCATAGCTACATCCCTGCCCTTGTGATTACTTTCTTCAAAGAGCCTTTTTACAGACACTGGAGTAGCCCAGCTCAGAGGCGGATGAGTCATCTGTTGTACGTGCCCTGCTCTGGTTGATGTTCCTAGTGTTAATTGACAAAACTGAATAAGCAGCACATCTATATATCCACCCACATGCTTAATTCCCACACTCCTTGTCTTTGACTTTCCAGTTTTGCTCCATGTAGGAACCATTTCTCCTTTCATAGCAAATCAATGGACAGGTAGGTATATTGCTTAAAGCTCTGTAAACCTGGAAGAGTTCCTTTCTTCTTTTTCAAGTGGGGATGTTGTAGTATGGAAACTGTCCATTTTCAAGTTGCATAAATATATCTAACTGACCAATGCATAAAAAAGGCCTGAGTTTTTCTGTTCCTCCCTTGGTGAGTCATAAAGGATCTCTTATTAGAATGAGTTGAGGTGAAAGCACTGGCACAACAGGGAGGGGTATGTGACATGGTAGTATGGGTTACATGTTCACATAACCTATTTGTGCCCTCGACCTGCCCAATACCAATTTCTGTCATACATTGGATTACATGGGCTTATTTATTCTTATGGTTTGTTTTTTCTGACATTCATTCTTAGAGTAGCAGAACATGTTGCCTAAAAATATATCACTTTGGCAAAGGATTGTTTTGAGTTAAAGACACTTAAAATGCAGATGAAATAAAAGCAGGAAATAAAAACTCCTATGTGAAAGATAGCTTACCTATATTAGAAGGATGACATTCTTATCACCAGAGGCCAAGAGAAATCTGTAGAAACAAACATTGTTAAACTAACCCTGATCTTTCTAGTTACTTTACCACAAATAACTGCCCTGGCACAAACCCCTTTGTCTTGTGACAGTTTTACAACCTACTATTCTTTATCCAGCTTCATGTATGGCAGTTTTTTGAGTTGCCTAATAAATGGATTTGAGCAGTACTTCCAAGTATGATGTTGTAATTCCAAAAGTCAAAGATGCCCAATCAGGTCTCTGCGTCTTTCTTACATAGACCTATAGTAGATTCAAGTTGCAGTGACTTTTCCTTTACTCTAGAAGAATTATCACAATATGGTCTAGAGTAAATAGATTACTAAAAAACTTTACTCATGTAGCAGGACCCTAAATTCCTATAAGGCTTATCTCTTCCAATCTCTTCAGGGAATGTGTGTACTTTATATCTCCTTATCATCAGGTCTGGTTTTCATGATGCTATGACTCAATATAATTGGTCACTTTGGTGTTCTGATGAATACCAGAATGGATAAGGTAATATTGTAGCAGAGAGCTCTTATCTTAGAACAAGAGCATAAATATATATGATTTTTATCTTGGGTGATTGAGAAATGATTATGATCTTTATCTGGAATGGAGATTAAAAATAATGCCACTAAATAAGTGCCAAAGCACAGAATGCTACATCTGGAATAGTAGCCACAATGGAAGTACCCCATTCATAATTTTATTATAATACACCATCAGCAACTATGTTCTTTATGGTTTTTTCATCTAATAGCTCTCCAAAGACCTGTATATATATATTTCTACCCACTATACATAGCCATAGTCCCTGTTTGCAAGGATACATAGCCATAGTCCCTGTTTGCAAGGATACATAGCCATAGTCCCTGTTTGCAAGGATGAGGGTACAGACCTTATATAGTGATTACATTCCTTTAAAGTACTTCATTTCCCATTCATCTGATGGGATGTGGGTATGAGAACCAACTGAATGTAATTTTCTCAGTTGTAGCCCCTGACACTGGCCTTCTGCTCACCCTTTCTCATGTTTTGGGGTGTTTAAGTCAAGCGATACTCTTGTTGATGACCATTTCACTCCACCCTAAAAACATAATGGTCTTTTAGCTACTGCAGTATTTCTCTTACAGGTCAGAGCTTCTAGCTGACATTTGGACCTTGCTGACCATGATAGTAATTATTTACAGCTTGCCTCACTGGTTAAAACCATCAGTTGGCATCTGCCATTTCATGTTAACATTAGGTAACAGCATCTCCTGCTATCACCTATGGCTTATAAAAGCCTGCCACTAACTTTCTTAATGCTATGCAAGAAGTTCTAGCAATCCTACCTCACTTAATTGAGGCCATCAATGTTTCAAGCTTCAAGGAGTCTTAGGAATGATTAGGAATAGGTCTAATAATTCTTGTCATAATGTTCAATCTAGAGAATGCCATATCAATAAACTTCCTCCTATCCTCTCTCATATTCCACCTTCCCTAACTCAGTCCTCTTAAGACTCTCCTCAGACACTTTTGGCTGGCTTTGTCACTATGTATTTTCTAGGTATGGCAGCTCTCATGGTGAATACTTCCTTCCTTTGAGTATTTGGGATAGTTTACCCCCGATTGAGCCATGTTGAGGCCTGATTTTTCTTTTTGAGGTAGTGGGGTTTGAACCTACAGCCTTGTACTTGCTATGAGATGATCTACCACTTGAGCCATATCTCCAGTTCTTTTTGCTTTAGGTTGTTCTTCAGATAGGGTCTTGCTTTTTGCCCATGCTGGCTTCAGACAGTGATCCTCGTACCTATGCTTTCCACCTAACTGGGATGACAGACACACAGCTACACCTAGCTTGTTTTGTTGAAATTGGGTCTCATTCACTTTTTGCCTGGGCTGTTCGCAAACCACAATCCTTCTTTTATCTCTATCTCCAGAATAACTGGGATTACAGACAGGAGCCCTGGTGACCAACTGAGACATGATATTCTTATTGGTTATTCTTACTGCATTCTTAAGACAACAGATGGAGATAGACCCTTAGAAGACAAGCATCATATTACGAAGTACTTTGCTCAGGTGGAAACCTCATAAAATCTCCAGGCAGTGGGAACAATTTCCATAAGGCAAAAGAGCAGGGGCAACTTTTATCAGGACAAAGGGTTTGGAGGAATCTGGAATTTCCATGTTCTACATTGAAATGTCTCCAACTTGAGTCTCAGTCCTTTTCTATTAGGGCTGCAGCTTTACACTGAAGCTATCAGGGCAGTGATATCACTATCTTATTTAACTCTGCAGCTCTCTGAATCAAAACTTGCTCCTGATTTTCTGCTCTCAAACTATAGTGGGTTACCATGGGTAACTTTTGGTTTTTATACTGTAACCTAAGTTCATAGTTGGCTGATTTGTATGTCTCTAATATTCTTCCATTAATGATAGCTAACCAACTCCAATTGCCAGGGATCAGATGCTACAGCTGCTGTCTAAGTCCATTACACCCTCTTCTACTTAGTCCCTATTCTTCACAGCCACAGATGAAACTCTCAGAGATCATGATACTATAGGATGGCAGAAAGTCTCACCACACCTCTTACTTTTAGCATCGATCTGCCTTGCAACTAGTTCAATTCCAGAAGGGCTCACTAGGGATGACTTCCTAGAACTAGCTGTCTTAGTTTGAGTTCCCCCAGTGGCAAGGAGTTGAGTATCTGGGAATTCTTCAGTAGGGGACTAGAAAAGTTAGATAAGGAAAGAAAGAAGTTAGATAAGGAAAGAAAGAAAGCTAATCAGAGAGTGTTAATAAGCATGCCGTCATGGTGGCTATTAAAGTTCAGTTGTGCAGCTACGGGGACCAGCATGAAAGTTGTAGGAAGAGTTTGAGAGTCAAAAATAGAAAAATAAAATGTTGACAAAGGTCATATGGGCAATATAAAAGTGTGACATACCAGAAAGCTAAAGTAGCAATGTCAGATTACTAGACAAACATGCGTTAAGAACATAATCAAGGTATTCCCAGAGACCTTGATGGTGGAGCCACAATCGGTTTCAGCTTGAGATTTCATTTGTATAGTTCTTGCTAGAAAAGGGTTTGTCTAGGTCACACGAGACTTACTGCATGCTAGTGTACTTAGGAGGTCATGGAGAAGGGAAGCACTGAGAAAAGAGTGCATCTTTACATGTGAGATGTGATGCATGAATGTGGATCTTTCTAAGCCCAATGTGTATGGGTAACAAATTTTAACCATTTCAGAATGAAGCAGATTTAAGAACAAAGGGAGAAGAGGCTCAGCCTGGAAGATTTTACTGAGAAGTTCTATACCCACAGCAAAGGAAATATTATATATTTGGAACCTTTGATAACAACTTTCAAGATCAATGTCAGGTCCCAGAGAATAACCTCTGGATGGTATTGACAAATAATCTGGGAATCAGAGCAAAAAGAATTTTACCACTGAAGTGTCATGGATTTGAGTGAACTGCAGGTTAGTAAAAGAATTTGCCAAGATGGAGAGTAGAAGAAAGCAAAGATTTATTAGGATGCCATTAAAAGGGGAGAAAATAGCAGGTGGCTATGCAAAGGACCATTACATACTGAAACAGGTTTCAGAGTAAGTTTGACAACTGAAGTTAGACCACTTTTGACTGGCCATTTTCCTTTTTGTGGCTGTTACTGATTGTCTCTTTTTGGACCATGATTTGAATTTCACACCTGTAGGAATACCTCTGCCAGCTTCGCTTTTACTCCTATGTTCCTCCTGGCCCACCCAGCAGGCTCTATCCACCCCCATCCTATCCTCCATTTCTCCATCTTCCATCTATTCCTTGGTATTCCTTTGTCTGCTGTGTCTGCTTTAAAGGGGGCCTCTTCCACCTGAAGCTTGGAGGAAAGATACAGTCTGGGAGTGGAGATCAAGTTAGAAATGAACAAGTAAGAATAAGAAAACTGACTAAAGGTTTTAAAAGGGGAAGAGTCAGTAAAATGGAGACTCAAAAGTTGTGGTCATTACACCAAAAATCCATTGACCCTCCCAAGGTGTGGAGAGAATTCAGGTGGTTAGTGAATTTGGAGAAGAGAAACTTTCACTAGTGTCTAACTGGAAGTTAACACGTCTTTCTATTATGAGTATAAGCTGTAGTAATAATGACCCATAACCAATAGAAATCACAGGTATTTTCATATTGACTCAGAGTTCCTGCAGAACTCAAAATGTTATTTATAGTCATCTATATTCTAAAATTGCAGTGGTTTTTGAAATACCATTAGATATTTTGGTTTAATACATTAATATAGAAGTACATAAATATAACTACCTTAGAAAGTTGCTTTCAAAAAGGTGATTATATTTTAATATATTTGGTTTCTTTTGTTATCCTATATGTGTTATATACTTAAAAATAATTATTCTGTGGTGGGTTTAAGGGGCTTCAGAGACTTCCTGTGTAAGTTGGCCAGGACTGTTGTAATTAAGTATTATAAACTTGGTAGCTTATGGTACAGAAATTTGCTTAGGATTTTGGTTGCTGGAAGTCTGAGTGTTGGCAGGGTTGGCTCCTTCTGAGGAAGTCTTAGGAAGAATCTGTTTCATGCCTCTCTCTCTAGCTTATAGTGGCAATCTTTGGCCTCTTGGGCCAAGACAAGTCAACCTTGTCTCTGACTTCATGTTCACCTACACATTTTTCTCTCCAAATTTCCCCCTTTTAAAGTAAAGACACAAGTTATATTGAATTAAGGCCACCTTAATGACCTAATCTTAACTTCATTACCTCAGTAAAGATTCCATCTCCAACTAAGGTCACATTGTGATATACTTGGGTTAGGATTTTGACATATTTTTACTGGGGACACAGTTCACCCCATGAAAACCTGTAAAAGAGGTCATTGACTCACAAAAGGTAACAGCCTTACTCTAAAGTTTGGTTGACTGGGTGGAGCCTGATAATACTGCAGGTGTAATCAGCCTGGTTAAATAACATGAAGCTATGCCTTTAAGTTTACCTGGTCCACTAGCATTTATTTGCTGGTATCTCCTCTTTCAGGCAAAGAACTTGTATACTTTAAAATGGCTGACTTCCTAGTGAACCTAGAGGGAGAAGATTGGTACCAACACAAAAGAGAAGGGGAAAAGACTGTAAATTCCAGGGGCCCAGTGTCAGGAGAGGAAATCCTTTCTACTCTCCCCAGGGGGTGGCAGCTGAGCAAATTACCTAGCAAGCAGCTGTAAAGCATTACATTACAATTATCCCCCATGAGTTCTGAGGACTTGCAAGCAGCCAAAGATAAAAGGGAGCACTACTTCCTCTTGCTCTGGACTTGAGCACTAGAGGAAGGGAGGCTTCCTTTGCAAGTTTAGTGTTTGAGGAAATGCACCTCATGGGACAGTCCCTTTCTGAAAGACTTGAAGTATAAATAAACCCCTAGTTACTCACAAGTCTTATATGTGAATGTACTGCCTGTACATATAAGATGTGCAAAGGGATTGCTTGGGGAAAACTGGTGTCTTGAATCTTATGGAATAAATATGATAAGCATGTCTGCAATGAGATCTGCCAAGAGTTCTCACAGTAAATATCAGGATTGTCTATTTATACCTTAACAGCAAAAATGAAATAGAAAATATTTATTACATGCTTGTTAAATACCAAGCAATCTACTAAACTTTACTATACTTTTTAACATTTAATCCACACAGCAATATAAGTGGTAGACCCTGTTTTAGCCCTACTTTACAGATGGGGAAAATGAGGATCCGAAAATATAAATAGGTAAGCCATTCATGAATACCACTATCAGTAACACGTGAAACCAGATTTAATACTTACTGGTAAATATAAAATATAAAAATCTCTTTCAAGAATAGAAATTGATATTATTTTAAAATTTTTGCAGACTCAAAGACTCAAAAAACTTTTAAAAGTTTTGCTATTTACATTAAAGGCTCAATTAAACAAAGGCAGTCATTAACTAACAGAACACAGAAGGAAAGAAAAAAGTACTTTTGGACCTAATCACTTCAAGTGTTCCTTACAGATCAAGATGTTAAAAAATATAAAATACATACATATACACACACACATCTATATATGCACACATTTTATATATATATTTATATATACATACATATAACCTGAAACCATTTTTGAATGAATAAGGAATTAAGAAGATATGAAATAAAATATATAACATATGTATATGTATAGTATAGTTTTCTGTTACCGGAATCTAAGGTTCATACTGTTTTCAGCTCCATCCAAAAACTGGGAGACAGAAATTAGTGGAGGAAATAGATTTAGTTACAGATAGCCCTGAAGAAAATGGTGGAGACTTCTCTGTCTCACATCTTCCTGGGATCAGGGATGCAAAGGCTTCTATAGATAGGCTAAGGGTGGGGGAAGTTTATAGTGAGACAAAGGGCAGGAAATGCCATACTGGGAAGAGTCTTTGTCCGCTAGAAGTGTCTTCTTTCCTCTTCTCTGGTGGGAACCACACAATGAACTTGGCCTCTCTTCAGCTAGTAAGGATTAGGGAGTGGGAACAGGGACAGTTTCCAGTGAATCCCTGTTACTTTCCTACCTAATCTATATGAACCAAGTTTTTACTAAGCCTTCCTTCTTTCCTTCCAGGTGCAAACATAAAGTAACTGTCTTATGCATGTTCTGCTCAGCATTTTTGCCACTCTTGGCCACCTTTTGTAGTTACTGAGCTGGGGGCATGGAGTACAGCAATGCAATTTCACACTAAGAAAAGATTAACCAGCCCTCTGTGTGAAACTAACTGATTTGTAAGAGGTGCTTAAAACTGCTTTTGCTGAAAGGCACATATTTCCTCCTTGGGTCCATGAATTAACTAAAAACAAGAGAAAAACTTGCCACCTCCATTTCATTTTAGATCTGTTGTCCTTTGCTCTGAGCCATTCACTCCTTGGAATCAAGGACAGGAATGATGGATAACATTTTTATGAAAAGAGACTGAAACTACCTCTAAGGAACAGAGGAGCCTTGCAAGATAGACCACTCTTCTAAATTAGGGCAATTACCTATAAAGATGAGGCTGCACCCAGAGCAGGAGTAATCATCTCTTGGGAACCAGACTGCTCCCTTCAAGTGATGACAGCGATAACATCTTCTCCAGAACCCTTGAAGAACAAGGACTGAGATAATGGTCAACCAGGCCCCATTCAAGCACTGGAGCACAACTGTGACCAGGACTATTAATTATGCGTACCTTTTGTACTCCGCTCTAATACTTGTCTATTTAAAGCTAAGATGTACCCAGAAGATGGCTGAAATGGGATGAGTACTTACTCTGCTTCTAATTACATGATGTCATGGTACAGAAGAAGGTAAAGGAATGTATAAATTTATTACATAATATTAAAATTAGCAGAATACTACTGAAAAATACACTGTGGTAAGTCAAAAATGCACCATTTTCTAGATAAAACAAAAACAGAACTAAAAAAATCCATAGTATAGCTACAATGATAAACAAGTCCTCAAACTCCTTTCTCTGCCCATCACCATGTTTCTTTATTTGGCATGTGAGGGTGAGTGGCCAGACCAGGCATGTGGAATCCTAGGAGTTTAGGCCTTGCCTCCAGAACTCCAATTTTAATGTTGTTACTCTCACAAAGGCCAAGTTCAAGCTGCGATCATCACGTCACCAAATACAGAAGTAGGAGAGATGTGCAGTGGTGTCTTATGATGCTGCATATATACTCCCGCATATAGGTACAATAGGCACAAATAGCCTCAATAGCATGCATATCATTAAAATGTAATAAAACAATAAAAAAGTGAACAGTGTGTATTTATTACATTTGCTCTTACAATCATTTAGTTATAAGAATGATACATTTTGAATAATAGCTTTGAGTTATAATTTGTATAGCATACAATTTAGTGTGTAATCCAGTGGTTTTTTTTTTTTTTTAATATTCACAAAGTTGTACAACCACCATCTACCTTACTTATTTTGTTTAGAAACTAAAGAAAGTTTACTTCTCACACTTCTGGAGGTTAGGAAGTCCAAGAGCAAAGTGAAATGGGAGATTTGGGTAGGGCCAAAAGCCGCCATTCAACCTTACTGGCTTAGGTGTTAGCCAGAGAGGATCGGCTTTCAGGGATCTTGTCTCACAAAGCCAAAGAACGAGCTTCACAGATAAGGAAGGGTGAGCACAGATGCAGGAAAGTTTGTTAAGTGAAAGAATGAAAGCTCCCCTAGGAAGGGAGGGAGTCCCAAGTGGGTTGCCAACAACTGTATGAGAGCTAGGGGGTTTTATTCCCCAATTTCATATGCTAACTAGGTATTGAATTAATGTGGGTTTATTGGTTCCACTTATGGCCATGTCCTGAGTGACAACGTGGTTTGGAGGGGGTTGGTTCTTAAACTTCAGAAAACTATTTCTCCTCAAACTGTTTCTCCTCCCACCCCTTGTCTCCTCTTCTGCATCGGTCAGCCTTGGGTCATCCTGTTTTGCCGCCTGTTCTGGAACACTTGCTTTATGGTGGAACAGGAGTGAAAGACATTCTGTGACTTTCTTCCTTTGTTTTATTGTATGCCTCTCAATTAGTTGTTGCACCCTTTCTCTACCTGCCTTGCTTGTTCCTGACTCCTAATTTCTCAAAAGGGCTTGTTTAATGAGGGATTTCTTGCTGAATCATAACATGGCAGAGGTCATTACACATTAAGAAAGCACACGAGAATGGGCAGAACAAAATAATCACCTAACTTTGCAGTGTTTCCTCACCTCCAAAGGAATTCTGTGCCCATTAGTCATTCCCCTTTCCTTCCTTGCCATTCCTACTCTTCCAGCCCTGGCAACAACTAATCTATTTTTCTGTGTCTCTAGATTTGCCTATTGTAGGCAAACTATATAAATGAACTTGTTAATGGCGCTGGTACAGTCTGTGATCAGAAGATCTTGGTTTTTGTGCTCCAAATGGATGAATCCAAGTATAGCACATGGATGGGGTGAGGTAGAATAGCTTTATTGAGAAAAAGGGAGTCACCAGTTCTGCCATGCAAGGAAAGGGAAGAAGAAGAAAGGCCAGGTTCTCTTGGTAGGTTGTTTTTATATCACCTTGAACTTAGAGATGGGGAGACATTATGTTATCACCTGGCTCTTCTCACCTGTGGGCTGAGGGAGGAGCCCTTGAACCAAGAGGAGGAGCAGTCCCAAACTATTCCTAACCTAGGCTGCCTCAAACTCCTCCTGAGGGACATTATTCCAAAAATCCTTTTGGGGGTTGCTGAAGAGGGGCAGTCCATCTTTAGTAGCTTATTTGAGCTGACAAGGGACTACAGACCTATCAGGAATATTGCCCCTTTCCTATTGCTGCCCCTGGGGACTTGAACAGTTATAGTGTTGTCTGAATCTTCGTCCAGCTCAATCAAGATTGTTTATGGGTATCCTGTCCTCCAAAAGTTGACAGTCCTGTCATGTCATGGTTTCACCCCTAGAGGCCCTGATTCTGGAAGAGAAATCCAGTTAGCAAGTCAAAGAGGCATGACCCAAATGCAAACACTGGCAGGAGAACCATAGAATCACTGTTAGGTGCATTACCCAGGGGGACTAAGCCCAAGTCTCAAATAATATTTTCCAAAAATCTAAAGATTGTTCCCAGATTTGGGAAGTTTCTTTGGCTATCAGAAGATCTAGTTTTTGTTTTTGTTTTTTTTTAATTTTGAAAAGTGACAACCATCAGAGAATTTATCTGATTTTGAAGTATGACTATGACTTTCAATAAAATTTTTGGTTACTAGTAAAGTTTTAAAATAATCTTTGGTAATATAAGGGAGAGGAATTTAGAGTCATTTGTGTATGTGTGTGTGTATGTGTGTTTGTTTTGGTAGCTGTTTTTGGCCCTATTAAAGAGGAGGTAAGTCGGATGGCCCTCTTGATTGAACTGTCATTGTAAATGGGGCAATAAAGGATTGATGGCTTAGGGTAATGTCCTTATCATGAGCTGTGCATACCAGAATATACGTGTTAGTCCACTTAGCGGGCATACATTGGTAGATACTAGTTTTGGACAAGAAAAATGCTTCTTGTGTTTCCAGCAGAAGTTGGGTTTTATAGGAAGCATATAGGTAAGTCCATTATTTTTATTTGCCCATTTGGGTAAGGTTATGGTCAATATGACCTCAGCAGTTTTAATTAGAGTTAGGGGCATGAGACTTGGGGTAGTTAGTGGCTGGGTACGATTTGATGAATCCTCTAGGGGCTGGCCAAAGCCAGGTGTCAGTCCCAAGAGGAGAATAAGGCATAATGCCCAAAAGAAGTAAGCAGAACAGTAAGCAGAATGGTGGCACTTTGAAGACTGGGCTGAGAGCAGTACAAATATAGCCAAATAATCCATATTAGAGCTTACACTTATCATTTAAGTCTTTTGTTTCCTCTGGGCGATGAACTTTAAATCTTCTATTGACTCACAGAAGTTAAGTATCCCCAGGCTGTGCTTGATTGGAGGTAGATTCCTCTGTTGCATGCATTCCCTAGAAAGGTGAATCTAATTGTCTATTCCCTGTGTTTTGACAGCTATGGGTGTGGCCAAGATCAATGGATAAAGGCCTTTCCATTTGGGCTGGAGCTGACCAGCTGGGCCTCCTTCCTTCTAGGACTTAATTAACATTTGTTCTCCTAGTTCTATTTGGAGTTTCTCCCCTTTTATTGGGGCAGGTAGGACCTTATTTCCCATCTTTTGGATTACTTGTTTAAATGTCCCTAGGTCCATTATATACTTTAAAAGACTGTCAATCTTGGGGTCAGTCACTAAGTCATTGGAGAGAAATGGCCTCCCATATAGTATTTCAAAAGGGTTAAAGTGAATCTTGGTCCTTGGAGCATTTCTAATTCTTAGTAAGGCTATAGCCAAAAGCAGGTCCATTTTCCGGACGTCTCTTGGCAAAGTTTAGCCAAAGTTCATTTGATTGTTTAATTGGCCCTTTCTACCTTACCAGAGGACTGAGGTCTCTAAGCTGAATGCAAATGGTATTTACATCCTAAGGCCTGGGCAACTTCCTGGGTGACCTGTGAGATAAAAGCTGGTCCATTACCATTTTGGAGTATTCAGGGCAGTCCAAATTCAGGAATTATTTCTTTTAGAAGGGCCTTCACCACTTCAGAGGCTCTTTCCATTTGAGTGGGAAAGTCTTCAATCCACCTTGTGAAGGTATCTATAAAAACTAGCAACTGTTCATAACCTTGGTGGGGTGGCATGTGAGTGAAATCCACCTGCCAATCCTCTTCTGGGTAAGAACCTCTCCTCTGGATTAGCTCAACCAGTGGGGGAAGCTTAGAACCAGGGTTATAGGAGCATAAGGAGCAGCCTCAGCAGACCCATTTTACTGTAGACCTTATTCAGGTCCCCACAAACAGCCTGCTTATTAGCTCCTGGGTTGCATCTTGACCCAAGTGGATTGCATCTTGACCCAAGTGGAAAGTGTCATGTATAGACTTTATTACTTTCCATTGGGTTGTTTGGAGCAAGCTCCCTCTTTATGTTTTATTGGGGATTCCCTCCCAGAGAGGAGTCCCCTTTCCTTCCATATGGCTGCATGAGGTTGTAATACCAGGAAGGCATATTTTGAGTCTGTATAGATATTGAGCCATTTTCTTTTTCCCAGAGTTAGAACCCTGTTTAAAGCTATTAGTTCAGACTTTTGAGCAGAAGTCCCAGCTGGTAAGGGCTGGGCCTCTATGACTTCCTTGTGACTCACCACTGCATACCCTGCCTTTCTTTCTCCATTTTGTACAAAACTACTTCCATCAGTAAACAATTCAGCTTCAAGTTCAGCTGACAGATCAATCAGCTGATCAGTCAGATCAGTGGCTGATCTGTCAGATTCTGCCTGCTGGCATAGGTCTGTATAATCTCCTGCTCACAGATGTTCTCAGTCATTAGTTCAGAAAGCAGCAAAGATGCAAGATTTAAGACATTGCAAGTCTTTATGGTCACTTCTGAGGATTCCAAAAGAATGGCTGGGTATGTAGTCAAGTGTTTCCACAAGTGATGTTTTAATTCTAGGGTGGCTCTAACCTGGTGGGGAGTTAGAACTTCAAATTGTTGGCCCAGGGTTATCTTCATTGCTTCCTCCACTAACAGGGCAGTAGCAGATATCACCCTTAGACATCCTGGCCAACCTAAGGCAGTTACACCTAGTTTCATTGAGAAGTAGGCTACTGGATGTGTTTCTGTTCCTAATTTTTGAGTTAGGACTCCCACAACAATTCCTTTTCTCTCTGACATGCATAGTACAAAGGGTTTTGTTAAACTGGGAATCTCTAAATCCCTAAGGCTGGGGCCTCAATCAGGGCCTTTTTTTTTCTTTTTTTTTTTTTAGCATTTTATAGGCATGGTTTTATTTCTCCAGTTCATTTTAAAGGCCCATTATCTGGCCCCTTTGTGGCCTTATATGAAGGTATAGAGTCTTGCTATGACTTCAAAATTGGGTGTCCAGATACAGCAGAACCCTGCCACTCCCAAAAATGAATGGAGTTGGTGTTTAGTCAGTGGTATCCCTAGAGTACAAATGGCCTCTTTTCTTTCAGCAAACAGACTCTGGGCCCCATGAGTAAGGATGTAACCTAGATAGCAGACTTCCTGTAAGGAGATTTGGGCCTTGTTTTTTGAGATTTTGTACTCCCTGTCAGCTAAGAAATTAAGGACCAAAATAGTGTTGGCATTGTAAATATCCTGAGTTCAGCTACAGTTCAGGAGGGCATCAACATATTTAAGAAGTCCCCCTTCTTTAATCTGAAGGTCTCTTAAATCCTTTCCCAATGCCCTGGAAAACAGGTGAGGGCTATCTCAAAATCCCTGGGGCAGTACTGTCCATGTATACTGTTGTCTTTCCCTCATAAAGGGACCTTCCCACTCAAAAGCAAAGAGGTTTGGGACTCTTGGTGCAGTGGAATGGTAAAGAAGACATCTTTTAAATCCAAGGCTGTGACCCATTTACAGTCTTCAGGTATTTGGGATAGGATGGTATATGGGTCAGCCACTAAAGAGTGAGTAGGAACCACAGCCTAATTACCAATGGTAGATCTTGTACTGTCCTATATTCTCTGGTTAGTTTTACTACAGGTAAAATAGGAGTGTTACAGGGAGATTGGCAAGGTTTTAACAGTCCATGTTCTAGAAATTTTTTAATGGTTGTAGTCTCTCTTTAGCCTTTTGCTTAAGAGGATATTGCCTACAAGTGGGATAGTGGTTGAGGTCTTTGAGTTGTATCTTAACAGGGATAGCTGTTTTTGCCCTTCTGGGTAGCCCATCATACCAAGCAGAGGGGCTTACTTGTGGTCCACTTCTAAAGGAATTTTATGGACCCCCTTGGGTCTTTTTTGAAGTATTAGGAGTTCTGGCAAATGGCCCATTACCAGGACCACTGCCAATATTTTCATTATGTCCCAGCCCAAGAGTGAGGCATAAAAACTGAGTTTCAGTATGGCGAGGGAGGAAGAGGAATGAAATTTTTAATTTGGTTTTTTCTATCAACTCTTACTACAATTGCAGTCTGAGAGGAAGGCTCTCCTCCAGTGCCATTGGTAACCCCCTGTTCTGGAGCATTCATGACAGGGTTCTGGGGATGGCACTGGGCAGTTCCTCACCATGTGCCCCAGCTTCTTGCATTTGAAGCAGGGTAGCTTTTTGGCCTTTTTATCTGAGGATGTCTTTTGTGCATAGAGGATGTCCCCAAATGCACCAGTCATAAGTTTGGCTTGCCTACTTTTCCTTATTCTGTTCCCTCCTTTTCTCTTCCAGGTCACGATTAAAGGTTAAAGACCTGAAAGGTGATATATACCAATTGAGTTTTGTTGGTTAGGGGGTCCCAGATTTAGCTTTTGAAGATTTTGTCTAATGTCTGAGGCTGATTGATTGACAGAATGGTGAGTGAGGAGGGCAGCCTCTTCAATAGTCTCAGGATCAAGGATAGTATATTTTCTAAATACTTCATCTAGTCTCCTTTCGCTTTTGGATGATTCCTTTCACCTTGCTACAATTTACAGAATTTGTGGCTCCTGATTTCATTTCATGAAGGACAGCCTCCAATATGTTGGTCCTCTTCTGCATTCCTCCTGGGGTACCATAATCCCAGTGAGGCTCAGTCGTTAGGACAGTGACATTCCCTGGATGTTGGCTATGAGATCCCTAGCAAAGGCCTCATTTGCCTCCTTATGGGCAGCAGCAAAACTGTTTTCCCTTTCTGTAGGAGTGTAACAGTTGGCCAGCAGGAACTGAACAACCCTCCAAGTGAGATCAAACCTTAATGCCAGGGTCTAAAACTCAACTGTAAATTTATCTGGGTCCTCAGTATACTTCCCCAATTTTTCCCTACACTGTTGGATATCATTTATGGTGAAGGACACATGAACATGAATTGATGCCTTGGGCACTGACACTTCTTGTAAGGGGAGCACTGTTTGATGAGTCTCTGAGTAGGATTTCCCATTTTGAGTGTGTGGTGGGCTCATTGGCTCACCACAAGGTTCAGAGGGTGGAGGAGTTGGGGAAGGAGTTTGGGGTGGAGGTGATTTGGGTAAGCATTAGGAGTGCAAGGGAGAGGTAATGGGGATCCCCTTCATGAGACATGCGATGCTCCTCATAGAGCAAAGGATCATCAAGGATATGTATGTCTCTTTCCTTAAGTTCTCGTTGGGGTCTGGCAAGCCATTTATAGAGGGTTGGGCTTCGATATAGAACCATAAAGTCCTGCACATATGGTATCTCTAACCATCTTTTTCATTTTTTACAATATCAATCTAACTGTAAGATGGTGTCTTAATCAAGGCTCCCATTTTCACATCACCTTTTAGTCCCCAATTGATATTGGGGCCAAATATCATTATGGTAATGAGTCAAATGTTCCTTTTTTAGGTTATCAGGGTCAAAGCATTCCCAATATTTAAGGATATGGGCAAGTCGGGAATCTGTTGGAACTGAATTGGATAACCCCATGTTGGCCTGTGGAGAGAGAGAGAGGGAAATGGGAAGGAGGAAATTTACCCTTCAGGAGAGAGAAAAAAATGGGAACTTCTAGATCTTGGAGTGTCCCCCAAGTCTCTAAGAAGCCTCAACACAGGTCCCTTTGACCTGTTTTCCGTCACACATCTGTGGAGCAAGTGAGTAGCAGAGTATCCTGTCTTTTGAGTCAACCATTCCCCTAAAGGCCAGTCTCTCCACCCCTACATAAGGGTTCCTGAGTGTTAACCCAATTATTTATTATCCTAGTGAGGAGAAAATGAAGGTCAGAGAAGTATACCAAATAATAGAAATGCAGTAGGGTGGAATTTGAACCTATGACCCTACTTCTGTTAGGTAGGTGTTCCATTGCAAGAGTTTCACTGTTAGCCCCTATTAGTTTCCCTAAAGAAAGAGGAATCTTAGGGACCATCTCTAGAACCTAAGAGTTAATCTTATTAATCCCATCTGTAAAGGGTGACAACAGCTTATAGGTAGGCCTCCGGTGTGTGCCTCTGGAGCAGGGAGATCTGACTCTGGATGAGAGTTTCCTCAACTCCCTGTAGGCGGGTAAGCAGAGTATGGTTGAGAATTGGGTAGGGTGGCTAGGGTAGACAGGCGTGGCAGGTGGGTGGGTAAGAGAGTGGTCAGAGAAAGAAGACAGAAGGCTGCAGATAGGAAGAAGGTGGATTGGGTAGGCAGGGGACTTTGGTAACCAGATGTGGTGTCTCACCTGCCTTGTCCCAGGTGCCCAGAGCTCCCCTGGCTTCCCCACTCTATTTGGTGATAAAAATCATATAGTCATAAAATAGTCTATTTGTATGTATTGAAACTTGTTTGCTAAAATTTTATTTATGATTCCCAGTTATATTTATGGGAGATACTAAACTAAATTTTCTTACAATGGCTTTGGTAACTTACATATTAGGACAATATTGGCTTCAGAGAATTAGTTTGAGAAACACTTCCCTCTTTTTTTATGTTTTGGAAGAGTTTGTGAGAAATTGGTATTATTTCTTCATTAAATATTTATAGAATTCATTACCAAATTCATCTGGATTTCTTGTGGGAATATTTTTAAACTATAAATTTCATTTCTTTAGTAGATTTGGAGATTTCAGTTTCACCTATTTCTTCTTGAATGAGCTTTGGTGAATTTTAAAAAAATACATCTAATTTATATAAATCATTAAATTTACTGGTATAAAGACTTTTCTCAAATTCTTTATCATTATTTTAATGTCTAGCATATTTACATATCATATCTCTACTAATACTGATCTTTCTCTCTTTTTCTCCTGATTAGTCTAAGGTAAAGCCTATTAATTTTACTGATTTTTCTCAAAGAACTAGTTCCTTTAATTTATTTTAGTTTTTATTTTATTTATTTTTTCCTGCCCTCTTCCCTATTGTTTCCCTTCTGTTTTCTTTGCTGTTCCTTTTCTCATTTTTTAAAGGGTAGTCTGATATCATTAGCTTCAGATTTGTTTTTTTCTACATATAGGCATTATTGTTTTAAAATTCTCGAATAAATGTATAAACAATAAAAAATTATCTCAAAGTATATTGCTTTAGTTGCATCTCACTAATTTGGAAAGATCTTTTCCTCTTCATTTAGCTCAGTATATTTTCTAATGAATTCCCTTTTTGATTTCTTGTTTGAAAGGTGAGTTGTTGACTGTAGTGTAGGTACACTAGTTTCAGATAAAGTGGGGTTTATACACAGAAGAATATAAAGGATCCAAGAATTCAAAATATGTACAGATCCCATAGGAAATAGGGATATAGGGAATGGGGGAAAAAGAGGGCAACTACTTTCTCTACTTCTCATGGCCTCAGATTATTTCCTCCCTGTTTCTTCCTCGTTCTATGCTTCTTCCTCTGTAGAATGGTCTCCTCTGATCCTAGTTCTCATGGTCACTATTCACACTGGTGTCCCACACCTATAATCCTAGCTTCTTGGTAGGCTGAGATTGAGAAGATTATGGTTTGAAGACATCCTAGGAAAATAGTTCATGAAGTGCCCCAATCTCCAAAACAACCTGAGCAATATGGACTGGAGGCCTGTCTCAAGCAGTAAGTGTCTGCTTTGTGAGGATGAATCCCTGAGTTCAAACTGAGTCCCACCAAACAAACAAACACACAAAACAAAACATTCCCAATCCCTTGGTCTTCAGGATGTTTCACCTGAGTTCTGTACACTTAAGTAGCTCAGTCTTCCAGGGAGAGAAATTAATTTGGCTCACCCTAGGCTCTGTGTCTGTCCAATGCTATAGCAGCCCAGATGACGGAGAAATCATTTGTTACAAGTGTAGAAACCCAAGCGCATGCATGAGAAAGGGAATGTTGATGGAGATGCCTTTCTAGTGGCTATGTACCACAGCTTACAGTTCACAGCACCAGGGACAGAATAATGAGAAAAGAGGAAGAAAAGAACCCAGCTCAGTCTTCTCTGGAATTCTCACTTTAAACTGATGCTAACAAGCTCCTAGGGTCTTCATCACCTTCAGGCTTCTTTGGGATCACCAAGCCAATGAAGGTTTCATCTCTTGTTCCTGGATTGCTCTTGAGTCCCAGAGGGGATCTTGCTCAGTTAAGGAAAATATATCCCATGCATGTCCCAAGTAGAAATAAATACCAGTTTAGAAGGAATTCTCTGCTCCTGAGACGCTCTCCCAAGGCCAGCTGGACTTTAGGGTCTGATTCTGCAAGCCCAGGAAATCACCAGCTGCAGATTTAGCATAATTGGAGTTAATGATAGGTTTGCTTGAATAGGGGTTTCAGCTTCCAGCCTCCTAAAGCAAGCTGGCATTAGGGACAAGCCTGAAGTATTTAAGGAATGTCTATGTGGTATTTCTTCTGAATTTATGTCTCTTTCCTCAGGGCACAGTTAAATACTTCCTCCCCTCATCCGGCCAGGGAACCTATCTACTATGAATGTATTTTCTTTTTATTGCAGCCAAGGAACCCCTAATACTTCCAAAAAATCTACTTCAGTTATGAAAACAAAGTTCTGTGATCATAGAACCCACTAGATCCATCAGAAAATTCTGCCCTAATCAAGTCATTATATAATATGAAATAGATTCTAGATTGTTCTACGATTAGGGATAATGCTTCAAGTGGGTTCCAAATCCTAAACTACAGTAAATTCTATAATTAAAGTATGGAATGTTCCCCTAAAAAAGTCATTACATCTAAGTAAATTTGCTTGCACTGAAGATGTATTGCCCCCTAGAAAAGCACAATGCATACTTACAATTATTGCCTCTCTGTGATGCTGCTTTCAGTCATTTGTTCTCTAACAAAGCCCTACAAAGTGCTGATGGTGACTGTACTTTGCTGTTCAAGCCCTTTTAAGAGTGGAGAGAATTTCCCTAGAACTGCCTCTCTCCCTTCCTGACCTCTTGCCATGGCATTCATTAAAGTGGAGGTCCTGGCTCAAGTCAAGGGAAGATTTTAGTTATTATCCTTGGCAAAGGAACTCTCCATTGTGGCTTTGGTTTGAACTTCGGCAACTCAGAGAGCAGGGGTCACATGTGAATTTGTTATGCTTCCTGGCAAATGTTTCAGAATAAATGAATCTGATGAAATTCTCATGAAGTATTTGTTTTTTAGTGTTTCTCTAATACACAATAAATTGTAATTTATGAGGCATAATTGAAGAAAATTCTGGAGGAAGTTGTGTATAAGATTAGGGGGTTATTAAATCAACTTTATTGTGTTTTCAAAACTTAAAAATGGTTTACAGCTATAATAAATTGCTTGAGAGTGCTATCAACCCATAAATTTTAATAATTTAATAAACATTCTGCAGTTAAGTCGGGCTCATAGCCAAATTCCAGGGCTGGTTTTGTGTCATGTATAGTAATATGTGTTTTACTTTACCTGGGTGATAAAGGAATGAGCTGTTCTCATGCATGACATGAAGTGATCGGTCATTAATTTTAATGAACTAAAACTGGGAGCTCAAGTTTGAAGCCAGAGGGTGTATTAGCACTGCCCCTCCCCCAGCTTCAGCCTCCTCAGTGTTGCTATTTAATATCTTCAAGGAAAGAGGTTAATTTCACTTCCTCCACTCCTTACTCCTTGACACCTGGTAACAAGAGTAATCACTGACTCGCTTCCTATTTGGGAGCTATTAATGGCATTGTTAAAATAGCTTTAAAGTAATAAGCTTAAAATACTCATAATAGTTTGTATATTAGAGTGTCCCTGATATACATTGGCTGGTTAAAATCGATCTGTATCAACTTCATTAAGCCACAGAAACTGTGTGATAATTTTGGTAATTTTTTAAAAATGTGCTGAGATTGAACCTCGTGTCTGTGGAGATTCTGTGTTGTTTTCAAATACGTACCTTAATAAAATGTACTAATTAAATAAGTATTGTGTAAAGCATTATTCACATGTCTGTCTAGACATGCCTGTGCCTAGCTAATTTTTCTGTTGTACTCAAATGAATTAAACATATCTAAAATTGAAATGATTGCTTAATTCAATTTTGTGTTTATCATCTACTTTTATGATAATCACAAAAATAGTTACCAACATACTAAAGAAAGCATGTAGGATTTAAACTCTTGACATTAGACCACACATTCTGTGGTTTTTAAAAAGCAATTTGAGGACCATGATAAAAAAAATTAGCGTGATGAGTTTCAACAATACATGAGTCTTTTCCTCTATTTAATTCTCACTTTCTCATCTTACTGATGCTACTGAAAAATATCATACCAGTTGATTTCCACCAGCATAAGTATGTCACTGATAACTGGACATGTAAGTGTATTTATTCTTCTACACAAGATAGGCACATGCTAATATATGCACTTGCCCAGCACCTACATTTTCACTTAATGAAGAGCTGAATAAAAATCAGCATTCATAGCCCCTTCATAGTCAGATAAAATTAGTTAATGCACAATAAGCAGCTCTTACGTATAGTGTAAAAGATTAGTCTCACATTTGCATAATGTGCTACAAATGACTCACTGTTCCAAGCTCCCCCATTAAATGTGAGTTGAAAGCTGAATGACGTCAATAAGGTAATTATGCTTCATTTGGCATGTCTCATTCATTGTCTGGAGTTCAAGGCCCTATCTGAGGTCTGCTGACAGTACTGCTGAAAGGCATGGGTAAGGGTTCAAAAGCAAAGCATGGAACTCTGGGAAGAAGCATGGTGAGCTCTAGCCTCTGCCTATGGCTTACTTCCCAGCGAAACACATTTTATGCTCTGCCCTATGCACATGTTTACGTGTAAATAAGAGCAATCAGAACTTGTTGGTTTATACTAAGAGTGAAAAAGAAAGTTCTTTTCAGGCCAATGCAATACCTAAATCACTGACTTCCATATTTACCACAATTCCTAGTGGGAGAGAAAAGTTGCCAATGAAAGCATTTCTGTCTGTATGCATGTATGAAAACCCTCCTTTTGCTAGTAGAATACACAAAATTCACTGTCACAATGTTGCTTTTCTAGGTCTTCCCGTCTTCACAGAGTATTCACATGTCTTTGAAAACTAAAAAGGCATTCTTTGAAAACTAATCTAATTCTTAATACACTCTCCCACCCGCTCCTCCCAACCCCACGCGCATTTTACTGCTGTGAAATTTTACATGTAAAGAAGTTATTACATACTTTGTTTCAGACCCTGTTCTACTGAGCATAGAAGAGAAATCGCAGGTCTTATTCTATAAATAGTAAGTCCCTGTATTGTGTAAGCGATTTTAAGAAAAGAAAAAAATGATTTCTTTTCACATTGTTTTCTGTCTCATGGATGAGAAGGTAGATCACTTTATATTTGTCATGATCAGCTGATAAGTTTTTTGAAACCCTGTAAAAATGGGACTATGGAATTGCACCTGAAAAATGACGCATTTGCGTGCTCAAAACTTCCAACTCCTTGTTCAAAAGCAGGCTGGAGTCAATGTTGTTTTTTGGTATCCCCTGAAAAAACAGCTTTTGGATAAACTTGGTTAAAAGTATGATCTGAAAACAGCGTTTTCCTAGTTCCTTACTTTGCGATTGATTAACTCTTCTTTCTCAAAGATAGGAAACTAATTTCTTACCACAAAGTAGATGTTTTGAATCATATGCTCTATCTACATTACACTCTTCATTATATTTCATGATAAACATTTTTTAAAACACTGAGGATTTTCTAGTTCTTAGACAATCTCCTCCTCATAGTTTTCTACATTTAACCTTATCTAGTTGTGTGCTTATATGGCTGTTTATATGTAATAGTTCTGGTTTTGGCAAGGTATAACATACATTGCAATGCTAAAAGTAAACTTAAATACTGTCATAGGATCTGTGATTTATTGTTCACATTTGGGAAATAATATGAAAGAAGTCCAAAACCAGAGAAATTGCTAAAATATGGCTAAATATATTTATATTTAGAATGTAAAGGAGAAATTTGACATTTTAGCCAAAGAAGGCAATCAGAGAATGACATGAGAGAGAGGAGTGAGGGAGGCAGAGAGAGAGAGAGAGCTTTAAAGGTTTCATATATGGTAATTATAATGAAGAAACATTTAAACAGAAATTATTGCATTTCAGTTTGATAATTTTATTTAAATTTAAATCAGATCACCTTTCACTTCAACTAAACAATACAAATAATAGACAAATAAATTGCTCAAAAATTTTAAAAAGTTAATTTAAAGAGCTATAAATTGGTATAGCATCAAATGTGGAATGTCACTTCTTACATTTTACCAGTATAACTAAGTACAAAATTAGCTACCAAGAAAACACACACATCTCCAAATGACCTTTTTGAAAACATTTTTTGAGTTGCTACACAAACTTCAGCTTTGGTTCCTTTGGTATAGACCTTAGCTAATTATCTCGGACCTCTGTTTTGTGTGTGTGTGTGTGTGTGTGTGTGTGTGTGTTGTGGAGGTAGAACTGGGGGAGAGAGAGAAAAATTTAAATGGTATAAAGGGATTAGTCCATATGCCTTAAATAAAATTGTTCCCCATGTTTGATACTTAAAATTTATAATTCAGATTCATTTCAGTTAGGGGCACATTTTCATATGTATTCTTCCTGGAAATAGAGGGTTTTATTAGGCACTAGCAAATGATCTTTGTGACTACCTCTATGACAGTTGGTGTTAGATCTTAATTAGTAGTGTTATTTCTAGTTCAACTAAAATAGCTGAAGGGTCCTCCTGGGATCTGTTCTGGGATATGATTTTGTTTAATCTTATTATTAATGATAATAAATTTTTACTTTGTTCAAGAATCATCTGTATGCCAATGATTCCATTATTTAAACAAATAATTACTCCACATTACAATTCTTTTTAGAACATGACAACAACAAATCATAGTTATGGCTTATTCAAAGTAAATTAAGTCTAAAACATTAATAAAATTAATTATGAGGTATTTGATTGGAAACCAAAGCTGCCTAAAACAGGGACTCTCTCTGTCATGGTCTTTGATAATGAATTACTCTCTGGAATAAAGCTACCAGCATAAAATATCTCAGTGCTTGTTAGCAAACAAAGAGTAATTGAAACTTGGTTGCTAGGAGACATTATTTCTCATTTTTGACAATCCTGATTTTCTTTGATTACTGGCACTATTGTTGTTCATTACACAAACTGAATGTTTTTATATAACATTGAAAAAACATGTTTTGGAATCCAGTTGTTGTATGAATACCACCATGTGCTACCAAAGAAGTGTTTATTATTCTTAGTTTCAGCAGGTTAACTATCTCTGGTAAGCATTTGTTTAGAAGGGTTAATATATGTTTTTTGATTTCTCATAAAATGTAAATTTCACTAGGAAGTAAATTCTGAAATTTTACAGAATAGAAATTTTATATCAGAAATTTCCTACAAACAGAAAAATAATCTTACCTACATAATTCAGATTCTGTATCATAGTGATTTCTTTCTATGTTCAAGATTATTTCATTGTCATGAAAGAAAACAATATTTAAAAATACAAGAAATGTTTTACTTTGGATAAATTAGAGATTTAGATTTCTTTGCTATGAGATCAAGAAGTTTTAGAAATACTTTAGCAAAATGAGCACTTTGGATCTAGTTTTCTCTAGCAAAGAATTTTCAAGAATCATTGTTAAGGAACAATGCTAGCTAGCACCATGATATTTATTTGGCAAAACTTCAAGATTTTCCAGCTATGCAGGAAAGATCTAAGAAGTTTTTAACTTCCAGTGGAATCTCAATGCTTTTTCTGTTATCTAACCTCACTTGTTCTCACTACTGCTTGACACTTGCCTGATCCTGTCCTCCACTCTACTCTTAGGTCGTTTATGCCATCTCCACATTTCTCACTCGTGCTTTGCAGAATAGAAAGAACCCAAGAAATGTCTCTCTCTCTCTTAACACTTCACCATCTTTTGTCTCTATCCTTCCTTACTTTCTTCCTTCCTGGTGTGCTTCCATTCTGAAACTCATTTGTTCCCATTCTTTTCCTTTGGAAATCTTGGCCCCCAATTACTCTTCCCTTCTCTTTGCTTGCCTACTGTTGTATCTTTGTTTTTTGCCTACCAGACTTCTTACAGGATCTGTTTATAGATTTTCTCATTTTCTAACACTGTGTAACTTGGCTTTCCTCAACTACAATCACTCTGGGATATGGAGTATAAAGGCATACATAGGACTTGTATAAAATTATTCTCTCGATGTTCTCTGTGTCCTTAAATCAAGGATTTCAACTTCACCTTACTCATTATGCCCCTTCTTTCTTTCAGATTCCTTTTTTCTTTGGCTCCTTTAAAACCACCATCCTGGCAGGTGGTGTGGCTCAACTGGTAAAAGCCCCTGCCCTACAAGCATGAGGCCCTGGGTTCAAACCTCAGTATTGCCAAAAAAAAAAAAAAGATCACCATCCTGCACCCGGCATGCACGCACCCATTTATAATCTCAGCATTGGAAGGCTAAGGCAGAGTGGGTTGGGGATTTCATCAAGGCAAGCTTGGGCTACACAGTGAGACCCTGACTCAAAAAGAAAAAACAAAAACAAAAATAAAGTAAGGGTCATGCATGGCAGCACACACCTGTCATCCCAGATAGCCATAGATAGGAGGATCATGTCATGACAAAGACATGAGACCCAATCTGAAAAAGAACTAAAACAAAAAGGCCTGGGGGTGTAGCTTAAGTGGTAATGCACCTACATAGCAAGCAAGAGGCCCTGAATTCAAACTCCAGTACCACCAGCACCAAAAAAAAATTGCCATCATCAAATCAGTAATCTGAATATCTTCCCAGCTCTTTAACAATCTCACATGGCTTCTTCTTAGTACTGTGTCTGTTCATACCCTAAAGTTTCATTCCCTAACTTTGGCTTGACTCAAAATTGTTCTCTTGCTATGCTGTCTCTATTAAGCATCCCAAGTCAATAAACAATATTAACTCTCATTATGTACATATATATAACTAAAATTATATATAAATCTCCAACTTTCCCCCAAAATTCAATCCTGAATGTGCACCTGCCTACTAAGCAATATTCATATGAATGCCTCAGTCCTATCCTAAACTCATCAAATCCCAGGGATCCCATGTCACTGTGCTATCACTGTTCCTATCACTTCAATTTATATTAGGGTCCTATCATCTTATAGTGATTTTTATTCTTAACCATCTCATTTAAGCAACTGCCCACTGTTCTAGAATTTGTCTTTTTTCTTTGCCATCTCAGTTTGACTTTTCATTGATGTTTCCTTTGACTAAAAAATATTTAGCCATCTGATACTTTTGTCAGTTTTATATTTTAAATAGAACTCTAATCATACTATTTATGTGACTAAAATTATTAGTAGTTTCTGCAAAGGTGATTCAATAGTCCCTTCTAACCTTATCTCCTGTCTTCTCTACTCAAACTACCTCTGCATTTGTACTTCTCTTTGAATACATTAATGCTGCAGTGCTGTAGCCTTCTGAAAAAAATCATGTTTTTCTCATTCATAATAAAATATCAATTATTTAAGTGCAGAGCTCATGTTTTACTTATGTTTATATCTTCTTGGTCATATTTAACATATATAGATTAATACATTGGACAGAATTTTTTGCTCAGAAATGTAAGGATTATTTTTAAATGTAAATAAAATATGTGATCGCTCACAATGTAGTCATTGAAAATATGCCTTTTCAATATATCTCTCTTCTCCTTTTTTAGTTTTGGAGACAAGGGTTATTTTATACTGCTGGAGAAAGGGACATTTTTGAAAGTGATTCTAAATTTCTACAGACAATTGCTTTTGACCTATTTTGGCATATCTAATTACATGACTTCATGGTACAGAAGAAAAAAAAGGAATGTATAAATTGTTGCATAATATTGAAATTAGCAGAATACTACTGGAAAATGCGCTTTGCAAACCCTAGAACAATCATTTTCTAGATGAAACAGAGACAGAGATAAAAAGTGCATAGTTTAGATACAGTGAAAAACAAGTCTTCAAACTTTTAAAAGTAAAGCAGGGCAAGAAGAATAAAAGGATCAAAGAACTAATCAAAAAAACATTTGAAGCAAAGAAAAATGATCAATTTGAATAAAAGTGTGTCTATTGACATGTAGTTATTATTACATCAAGTGTACACAATCTAAACATTCCACGTAAAAGGTAGAGATAATCTGACTGGATATAAAAGCAATTTCCAACTACATAAGGCTCAGAAATTCACCATAATGTGTTCAATTAGTTTTTAATATAGCTGCCAAGGTAATTCAAATGTTAAAGTGTGGTTTTTCAACAAGTTATGCTCAGCAATTTGATTTCCATATGGAAAAAGGGAGCTCAAAATAGATAATAGATCTGTTCTCAAAAGTCAAAACTATACAAATTACAGAAAAAACTTTAAATAAAAAATTGTGGCACTGTAGAAGGCAAATATTTCTTAGGATGGACATTTAAAAGCATAAATCATAAAGAAAAAGGCAAATTGTTGGTCATCAAAATTAAAAACTTCTTGAGCTGATGGAGTAGCTCAAGAAGCATACAGCATATGCCATGCAGAAAGGCCTGAGTTCAGTCTACAGCATCACAAGAAAAGAAAGAAAGAAACAAATTATACATAAACTTCTGTTGATCAGTAGATAGATGCCATTAAAGGAATATATAGCTAAGCCATAGAATGGAAGAATGTATTCTCCAGAGTATACATTTTTAAATTATTACAATAGATCATAATGAGATGAGCAATCATTTATAGTGGGTAAATGATATGAGCAAGTAATTCACAAAAAAAGAGAAAGACATGCAATAGATGTTCAGTATCAACAGTCATTAGGAAATGGAAATGAAGACCAAAGTGAAAAACCGCTCTTAGGCATGAAATTCAACAAATGTCAGGAACTAAGTCTTGGAGACCCAGTATAACAATTACAACTATCACACACTGCTCATGAGACCAACTCTTTGGAAAATAGCCAGTTTCTTCTTTTTAAAAAGCATAACCTATGACTCAATCTAGGTATTTACCCAAGAGGACTATTCATGGCAGCTTTATTCACAACAGCAAAGCTACAGGCAATAACCCAAATGTCCATCACGTGGTTAATGTATAGATGTAATGTGGTTTATCCATTCAATAGTATACTACTCAGCAATACAAATAATAGGACAGTCATGTGAATTTCCTCAAGTAGCTCTAGTGAAATTTTACTGAGGCTTTCCTTTACAGAATAGCTGGCAGTAATGCAATGGTTATGAGAATTAATAAGAAAACTCCTCAACTTGATTATTATAATTTGCTACTATTCCTCTTAATATTCTCAATTATACTTGAGAAGATCTTGTGATGGGTGAAAATATATTTAGCTTATGTAAAGTTATGTAGAAAATAAAGGAAATTTGAAGCAGCTTTAGTTTCACAGCAAAACTGAGAGTCAGAAAGAGATTTTCTATATACCCCCTTCTCCCATAAATGCATAGCTGTCTGCCATTACAACATCCCCCACCAGAATGGGGTGTTTATTGTAATTGATGAACCTACATTGCTATACCATTATCACCCAAAGTTCATAGTGTACATCAGGAATCATTCTCTGTGTTCTGCAGTCTATGGGTGTGGACAAATATACAATGACAGGTATCCACAGTCATAATATATGAATAATATATGCAGTGTATGCCCTAAAATCTTCTATACTTTGCTTACTCATTCCTCCCTCTCCCTTAGCCCCTGATAACCACTGATCTTTTCACCATTTCCACAAGTTTTCTGTTTCACAAATGTCATATACTTGGAATCACACTGCATGTAGCCTCTTCAGATTTTTTTTCACTTAGTAATATACCTTTATGCTTATTCTTGTCTTTTCATGATTTGATATCTCATTTCTTCTTGGTGCTAAATAATATTCCATTGTCTGGATGCACCACAGTTTATTTTTTATTAACCTCTTAATCAAAACATCTTATTTGCTTACATGTTTTGATAATTATGAATAAAGTTGCTATATGCGTTCACGTATAGATTTTTTGTGGACATATGTTTTCAACTTATTTGGGTAAAAAACAAATAGCAATTGCTGACCATAAGGTAGACTATGTTTAGTTTCATAAGAAGTTGCTAAAGCCTCTTCCAATCAATGTGGCTGTGCTGTTTTGCATCCCCATGAGTACAAGTGGAAATTCCTATTTCATATTAGTCCCCATTTGGTGTTGCTATTTAAAAAATTTTGTTTAATCTAACAGATGTGCAGTGGTTTCTGAAGGTTATAGTTTCTATTTCAATGAAAAATAGGTGGAGCATCTTTTCATAGCTTATTTGTTATCATGTATCTTCTTTGATATTATGTCTATTAAGGTCTTTAGCACATTATTTGATTGTATGGTGCTTATTGTTGTTTTTTAAGAGTTCTTTCTATACCTTAGCTTATAGTTCTTTATCAAATGTGTCTTTTGCATTTTTCCCTAATCTATCATTTCCCTTGACAGTGTCTTTCACAGAGCAGAAATTTTCAATTTTACTGAAGTTAAGTTTATCAACTTTTTTTCATGAATTCTGTCTTTGGTGTTGTATCTGAAAAGTCCTTGCCAAATTAAAGTCATCTGGATATTCTATTATCTTCTGGAAGTTTTATGTCTTTTTGTCTTGCATTGTTATATATTATCTTAACTAATATATTTTATGTTAATTTTTGATGTTAACTTGACTTATTTTTAAGTTAATTTCAGTGAAGGGTATAAAATCTGTGTCTAGTTTCATATTTTTGCATAGAGATATCCAGCACAATTTGTTGGAAAGACTACGTTTGCCCAATTGTATTACCTTAAATTATTTTTAAAAAGTAAAGTGTGTTACTTTTTTATTGCACTCTGCCAATCACTATTGCAAAAATTTTATTAGCTAGTGCTTTAACTCTCAGTGAACAAATGCTGCATGTCTGAGGTCAAGGATTACTAGTTCCCCAGCTGTCAATATTGAGGCAGACAATTGATCTTTTCGTTTTATTTAATCTTCGTAGCCATTTCCTGTTCCCCAGCCCCAACACCACTTAGAGAAACTAAATATGTCCACTGTCATCAGTGCTTAGTGTAAGTGTAATATGACATGAATCAAAGACCCTTCAGGCCGAAGTAGAGACTGGTAATTTATTACTGAAGTACAGAGGCTTTTCTGAAATTTCCTTTAGTTCAGGCAGATCACTATGAATTAACTAAGCAAGAGGGCAGCAGGTGCTCTCATTAAATTTACAGTCACTGGCAGCAGAAAGGAAAGTAGTTTTAAGAGCATGCAGCTGTGTGGACACCTGTAATTGCAACCTTGCCCTTCCAGACAGAAGGGGGCAGGTAGGCCAGCAGTCTCTCATAGTGCCTCAAGCAGCTCTAGTTGCAAGTGTCCAGGCAAGTGTTTTCTGAACAAAGTGGGGAATGTATGTTTCTGAAATGATCGATGACCTTAGGAACCCTAAGTTTGCATGAAACCTTCCTGAGTTCAGTTATCAGGGAGAGCTTAATACCTTTGGCCCATTTCTCAGGGGGAAAAAGCCTTCCCTTGTCTATTTCTTCTTTGCCTACTTCCTAAAAACTCTTTAAACATAACCATCACATTTGAAGTCAGTTTTAGTAATATATTGCAGCCTAATTATAATAGACATTAAGGAAAAATGATTTTTATTAAAGTGTAATTTGTTATGTGTATTTCCTCTTGAGAGAAGGTATAATTTAGTTTGCAAGAGAAGGAACTTAAAAATCCCTTTTCATAATTCCTAAAACCATCTTCCCTGTTTTTTATCATTTTTCCCCTGACTGTCTTTGTCTTTAACCACTGATAGGAAATTGTGCTTTTCTTTGAGCAGTTGGACAGTTTGCAGTAAGGATTGGTGAGGAGTGCCTTTTTATCTTTGTCATTTCTTCTCTTTCCTCCTTTACTTCCTTTCTTCCTCTTTCTTTCTTTTTTCCTTCCTGTCTCCATTTAAAAAATTTTAAAAATCAGTCCTCAAAGGATCTTTGACAACCTAGAATTTTTCTACATTCAATAAAATAAAAGTGATGTTTCAAAAAATAATGACAATTTTATAGTCAAAACTAGAGGCAATGTTATAATTTAAGTAGAATAAGTGAATATATGATTTCATTCTACTTGAAGTTTCTGTTTTCCCAGATCATATTTCATAAGAAATCTTGATGTATTTATGGCAGAGCAAATGACATATCAATGAGTGCTGCATTTTTCCTGTTTGATGCACAGCATGGTTATTAATTTGATTGGATTGAAAACACCTAAGACATTAGTGAAGCATGTCTTGAGTGTGTCTGTGAAGGCATTTCCACAGAAGATTAGGTTATAAGGGGTCTGGATGATTTCAAAATTTGAACAGACTATGGCAGATGGTAGAACTGTGGAGGACAGGTCCTGGTTGAAGAAAGTAGCTTAGTAGGGGTATGCCTTTGGCAGCTATATCTTGCCCTGGTCACTTCCTGTTACTACTCTATTCTGCTTTTTTGTTGTGATGTGAGCTGCTTTGCCATATTCTCCTTGTCATGATGGAATAAAACCTGTGAAATTGTGAACAAACTAAATCTTTCCTCTCTTTAGGTTGCTTTCTCATGTATTTTGTCATAGCAATGAATGGTCGCTAACACATACATTATCTCAATCAACACTGCATACTTCCATTATGATATTCTGTGTGGTGGATGATGTGAGGCATGGGTGCAGTTACTGTGCAGGTTGCTAACTTTTCTCGGTTCAGTGAGGGTAGATCATGTCTCCAACTCTAGCCTCCCACCTCTTAAATTTAAAGTGAGAGAAAGGTAGAATGTTAGAGCCAGACAAAAGCTTAGGGCTCAGCTCATCTGACAAAAGCTTTGCCAGTGGTCATGCAAAGGAAGCTGAACATGGGTAGATATGATGCACCTGTCAGCACTATTGAGGAGGGGAGACAAGAAAACATGGCAAGGCCTGTGATGATTGAGGGCTCAGCAGCAGCAGCGTCTTCATATACCTACAAGAGAGCAGGCTTGCATTCTTGGTTAATTATATTTCTAGAGCAAAGTAATTATAGTCTCCCTCCTGTCCCCCAGCTCATGAAATGAGCTTTTTAATATAGAAATGGTATCTGAAATGATATTATCTTTAATAGAAATTAACATAACAAAGAAGAGCATATCCACTCCCAAACTCTAAGAAAAATTCCTATAAGATTAAAAAAAAAGTGGAATTTTATATGAGCATAACAGATCTTTATGACCTATTTGCAGATAGGCTTAACTTCCATGCAAATATTCATTTAAGTGAACATATTAAACTATCCTATAAAACATGTGATGTGTATGTACATATGACATTTTATGCAATCTATATAACAGGTATGAGAAGTGTATATGTCAAAGACCACCTAGTGGATAATGGTATAATCAGAGTGTTGAACATTTAGTAAAGCACTATTTGCTTTATTACTAGACTATCATAGCCCATGGGAAGAGTGAAGCATCAAAAAGGAAATAAGGGTTAGTGACATTTTTTATGTGTGTCTTTGGGATAGCCATATGTCTGTAATGATTTGGTAAATCATTACAAGTAAAATTCAGTTTATTAACTATATTGGAAAATAATATCTAGGGAGAATATCAAATAGCCAATAGATAAGCATAAGACTGGTGCCTTTATTATTGTAATGAAGTACTTTCATATAAAAGCAACCTAAATGTCTGACAATTTATTTTATAACATATATTCTGGAATATAGATGTAGCAAAATTGGCTATAAATCATTCTAAAGCATGCCAAAGGCAAGTGCCTTTATTCACTAAGATAACAGCAGATGCATCTGTTGCTCCATGCCAAATCACATTCTCTCAAGAGCCTTTGATTTCAGCCAGAGCTATGGTGGATTTTTGAGTGTCCTGACCGAGTCTCACTGAACATTTACCATCTGTCCTTTTGGTTTCTGACCCAGGGAACTCTTAGCAGTTGGAGGAGAGTATAAGCACAGCTTTGAGGTGTAAGGGAGTTAGTGTCCCAGACCTCAACCGATGGAGTCAGCTGAGGGCAAATGCTCCAGCCTCTTGCCTTCTGGGCTAATGTATTAATCAATTTTGTTACTGTAATGAAAGACCTGAGGCATATTTACCTCACAGTTCAAGGAGGTTCCAGGGCATGGCAAGGACCAGCTTGACTACATCACACAAGGACAGGGCACATGTGAGAAAGAGATTATCTTGCAAAATGGGAAGCTAGAGAGAGAATGGGTTCCCTCAATCCATATGACCTAGGATACTCCCAATTGACCTAGGATCCCCCAGTAAGCCTCTCTCCTTAAACATTCCATGATTATCACCAAACTAAGGATTGAGCATCTAACACATGGGCCTTTAGAGAACATATTTAAACATATCAAACCATAGCAGTTGTCAATTCCAGAAAGTATTTGACCTAATTCCTGGGAAGAATTGCTGGTCACAAGTTCTCATTTCCCACTAAGAAATCTCAATATTATACTTTTTTCTTCCTGTAGACTTTTTCCCTCCCTTATTCTTGCTTCCAGGCATTTCCCAAATCTTAGGCTTACTTTCTGGGAAACCACACCAAGAGACCTTGATCTCTTTCCTTAACATATACAGCAATAATTTATCAGATTTATGTGCATTTTTGTCATTTTTACTGGCATTTTTGCATAGCATCTGTGGTACTACATTAGATTTTTTCTCCTGTTGAGATGTAAGATGTACCTTACCTCGGAGGTGAATGTCAGAATCATTGATTGAGTCTATCATTTTTCTTTTTATTTGTTATTTAATCAAAATAATGCAAGTTTCAAATGGTGAAAATGAAATTAAAAGACAGGGCCATGAGTGAAAGATAACAGCCCCTGCCCTGGCCCTCGCTCTCTCCTCTATTTCCCATAAACAATCACCTCAATCATTTCTGTTCTTTGGTAGTTAGGTTATCACCATAATTTTAAGTAACATGCAAACTTGTGATGTCTTAGTTTAAAAAATATTTCTACATAATAAAATGGGAGAATTCCATTCCTTTAAATTTTCTATTTTAAGAGTATTTTGTTTCTATTTTGGAGTATTCTGTGTTTAGTTTTTTAATGTTTCCATTTGTACCTTTATGTAATGTACTCTACTTCCTGCTCTATTAATTTTGATATTTCTTTATTCTCCACACTATAATATGAATGTATCACTCTGTCTTCTACCTCCTGTCCCACTTACTATCTCTTGTCTTATTCAACATTATCAAAGTTGGTATTTACATTTTAATCTATAACCATAATCATATCTACGTGATTCAAAAAGTTGAAAAGTAACTAATATATTATTATGTTAATGTGAACTTAGTTCATGGGATAGCCAGATGTATGCTCTATGTATCCAAAATCAAAAGCCTACACTTCCTGTGACATTACTAATCCACCCCATCAGAAACCATCTCTTTTTTAAAGTAGTTAATCCTAGTAGATAAGTACTGGAGTTGAAAATATTTCATAGTCAACTAGGTACTTCCAGAAAAATAGATGGAAAAAAACAGTATGACAAACATTTTGTCTTTAGAGCCAAGTTTGCATTTTTTCTGCTAGAATGCAAGTAGAAATATTTTATTACAATTTCCCAAGAGATTTCCTCATTCAACTTCTGAACACTAGGGATTTTCCAAATATAATTAAATATTTTGGGTACTAGATTTGCTTCTTATTTATTTCTAATTTAATTCCATTATGGTACAAGAATTGCTTCATATGATTTCTAATTTTAAAAATTCCATTGAAATTGAATGTGCTTGGTATCTTAACTCTTTTAATACATTGAAATTATGTTATGTGCACATTATGGAATGTATGTTCTACTGCTTTTGCTTGTAGTGTTCTATAAATGTCAACGAGGGCAAATTAGCTGATAACACTTCAAATCTTCTGTACTCTTGCTAAATTTCATCAGTTGTTCTATCTGTTATTTGAAATGGGACACTGAATTCTCCAAATATTATTTTTAAATATCTGTTTCTTTCTTAAATTTATTCAGTTTTTGACTGTAAATATGTATGTGTGTATACTTTGGACACTATATTACGTACATGTATTTATAATTGTTATAACTTTCAAGTTAACATTTTTATTACTCTACAGTGACCTTCTTTGTCTCTACTGATATTTTTGTCATATAGTATATTTTCTGATATCAGTGTAGCCATTTTATTTATCTATAGTTATATTCATACAATTTTTCATCCTTTTGCATTTTGTTTTGTGTTTGAATACAAAGTATATCATAGTGACTTGTCTAGGAATAATATGCACCTTTGCTTTTTATAATGTCTTGAAATGGAAGCTAGCTTCCCTTTGCTATTTCTCAGCTTTGAGGCTCCCATCACATATATGGTTGATGGTACCCCACAGGTCTCAGGTCTCTAAGGTCCTGTCCTTTACATTCCTTTTCCTTTATGTGCTTCAGGGTAGGTAGTTTCTGTTTATGTATCCTTAAATGGTCAGATTCTTTTGACAGTTCAAATCTGCAGCTGATCATTCCTGGTAAATTTTTCATTTTAATTATTGTACTTTCAACTGCATTTCCATTTTGTTCTTTTTCATAAATTCTATCTTTTAGTGATGTTTTCTATTTGAGAAGTCATTGTCTTTATCTTTAAATGTGATTTCTTTAGCTTTGGCTTTTATACTTCTCTGTGTTTCCTCTGTGCACTACAGTGGAAGGCGGATCATGAGAAGCCTATGAGAACTGGACCTAAGCAAGGCGAGATGTGGCTTAATTGCTTTCATCTGTAGGCTGAGATTGGCACAGCCCTGGCCACAAACAGGGAAAAGCAGAGCAGCTGCATCTCCTAAGTTGTTTCCTTCAGAGAAGCAGGAATACAAGTTTCTCCTGCTACAATGTCACACCCCTCCCCAGCACCTCTGCTCCACCCTGTTTTACCACTGCATATAAGAGGCCTGCTGAAGGGGTCTTGAGGCTTTTGCTTTTTGCCTTTGGCTTTTTTGCCTTTGGCTTTTACTTTGGGCTTTTGCCTTTGGCTTGGGTTTTTTGCTTTGGGCTTTTTTTGTTGTGGGAAGCTTTTGGAAGGGAAAAGAATTACTGAAAGGAAAAGAATTGCTAAAGGGAAATTGCTGAAGGGAAAAGAATGGCTAAAGAAGGATTAACAGAAAGTCTGCACTGAGAACTTTAGCGTAGGCTTTAGAAAAGCTAAGCTAAAGAAACAACTTTCTATGTAGGTCTTAGAAAAGCTAAGCTAAAGAAAAGCCAAAGAAGGAAATTTACAGTGTGCAGTGCTAAGGACTGACACTTTAAGAGTTGTGTATATGTGGGTTGTAGGCGCGGCTGTTTGCAAGTCTGAGCTTTGAGAGAGCTAAAGAGAGATGAGACAGTGCAAGCCTGGGGCAAAAGACTTTAAGAGCAATTAAGCTAAAGATAAGCTAAGAGCAAACATGGGACAGTGGGAGCCTAAGGAAAGGGGTTTTAAGCAAGCTTTTAAAGAAGGCTTTAGAACCAAGGTTTTAAAGAAGACTTTAGAAGCAAGGTTTTAAAGAACTGCAAGGAGTAAGGCCTTAAACAATAAAGATAGAGAAAAGAAGCTATGAGGGTTGTGCGTCTCCATCCAAGTGCCTAACACACCCAATCCCACTTTCTATTTGTCTGTCTAGCCTGTGTCTTTTTTGAATCTCCATTTGCTCCCAGTAAGCTCCTGTTAGGTTCAGTAATAACCAGGATCAAGAGAAAGCTCACTCTAACAAGGGAGGGAGCGAGAAAACATCACCCTCTCTACACTAGGACTTATTTTCAAACAAAGATGAGGATATAATTAGATTTTATTTTTGGTGCTAGATTTCTTCTTTGAATACAATTATATGGTGGCATCAATCAGTTAAACAAGGAGTTTACTTGGTTTTTAAAAATTGACAGTTGACAAATAGCATTAGGATAGATATATGCACAAAAGATGAACTTGACAACTTGCACCAAATAAATGAACACTAACTCAAAATGGATCCTGGCTAAAACCACAGGAGATAAAGTTGTTAAACACTTAGAAAAATAGTTAGGGATAAATCTTCATGAACTTGGGTTAAGGACGAATTTCTTAGATATGATGCCATGCCTAAGTGGTGAACAATAAAATTGGCAAATTAGATTGCATCAAAATTAAATACTTTTAGAGACATGTCCCAGATGTGATAACTCATCACAATTTAATAAGAAAGCTAATAACTTCATTTTAAGATAAGAAATAAATTTAAATAGGCATTTCACCAAAGAAAATGTAAAATTGATGAATAAACACATGAAAAGATTCATCAAGTGTTGCAAATCAAAAGCACTATGGCACAAGCATTTCTTACCCACTAGAATGGCTCCAATGAAACTACAGGAAATAGCAAGTGTCAGCTCATATATCACCTAGCCTTATATATTGCTAGGTGATATATGAGCAGCTACTAAGGAAGAATTTGATACAATATGAATGCTGCCCATTAGGCATGGAAACAATTCTGGACAACTGGTTTTGAATTTATTTGATATCAGAATGAAGAAGATGTCTTGAGGTGCAGTATCAGCGCTTGATTCTCCAAAGTCTTTGATGTGAATGTGCTTGCATGAGTTAGAATAGGCTATGTTATGCTGCAATAACAAATTAGCACCAGAACCTCAAGGATTTAATACTAAAAAGTTTATTTCTCACTCAGGCTACATATTTAATGTTGTTTGGTAAAGACACTGCTACATATGGTTATTCAGGAACTAGAATCTTGTACAGACTGGTACAAGAGACTTTGCCACCTGGAGCCTTCCCAGTGATCATGGCACATGGAGAAGTCATACCAGCCCTTCCATGCTTTGATTTAGAAATGGCACGCATCATTTGTGATCCTTCATAGATTCATTGATTGACTCTACTCACTTGTGCTCCTCATATAATTATTATAGGGCTAAGAAATCTCGGAAAGCACATGGACATTTGGTGGATAGAAAATATTTCAGTCACAGTATAAAGTCTTTTTATATAATTTAATTTTTCCCTTAGTGACTCAATAATTATATGTATTTATGGGATATTCTGTAATAACTGCACTATACATGGTATTCAATGTTCAAATAAAGATAATTAGCATTTTCATCTCATCATTTCTTTGCATTTGGTGCTTTCAAACTACTTTATTCTAGTTCTTCACAAACTATATAATGGTCATTACACATTATAATCAACCTACCTATCTGTAGAACACTAAAATTTATTCCTCCAAACTGTGTTGTGTTATCCATTATCCAACCTGCTTCCAGCCTCCCCCTAACCCTCCTAGCCTTTAGTAATCACTATTCTACTCTCTTCTGTGAGATCAAGTGTTTGAACTTTCATATGAATGAGATCATACTGTATTTATCTTTTTGTGTCTGACTTATTTCACTTAATATAATGTCTTTTACTTCTGTTTATTTTGCCACAAATGACAAGATTCCATTCTTTTTAATAGTGGAATAGTATTCCATGAGTACATGTGACACATTTTCTTTATCCATTCATCTACTGATGGACACATTAGTTCATTCCACATCTTGGCTATTGGGAGTACTATTACAATAAACTTGAGAAATATTTCTTTGATAATCTGATTTCATTTCCTTTGGAGATGCAGGAATACTGAATAATATGGAGATATATTTTTTAATTTTTGAAGACCCTTATAGTGTTTTCCTAATGACTGTAGCAATTTACATCTTTATAAACAGGATATAAAAGTTTTCCTCAGATTTTTTTCTTTTTGGGTGGGACTGGAGTTTGAACTCAAGAGTTTGTGCTTTCAAAGCCTTGCTTGAGCCATACCTTCAGTCCATTTTGCTCTGGTTATTTTTTGAGATGGGATCCCATGGCCTTGAACTGTGATCCTCTAAATCTCAGCCTCCCAACGAGCAACAATTACGGGCTTAACTACCAGCACTCAGTTTATGTTTGCTTTGTTATAATAGTCATTCTCAATGAAGTAAAATTGTGGTTTGGGTTTGCATTTTCCTGATAACTAGTGATGTTGAGCATTTTTTCATGCACTTATTTTCCATTTGCATATCTTTTTTTGAGAAATGTCTATGAAAACCATTTGCCCATTTTTTAAACCCCGTTTAGCTTTTGGTTGTTTGAGTTTTTGAATTGCTTTTGTATTATGTATAGTAATCCCTTCACAAATGAGTAGATTGTTTGTATACTTTCTCCCAATCTGTAGTTTGTCTCTTTATTCTGCTGATTGTTTTCTTTCTTTATAGAAATTTCTTAGTTTGATATAATCCATTTGTCTATTTTTGCCTGAGTTTCTGGGATCTTATAAAAAATTGCCCATACTTAACAATGTCTTGGAGTGTTTTCCCCTAGTAGTTTCATGTTTCTAGGTCTTACCATTAGGTCACTAATCCATTTTTGTATATGAGAGAGAGGAATCTAGCTTGAATTTTATGCATAAGAATACCCAGTTTTCCCAGTGCCATTTACTGAAGAGGTTTTCCTTTCTTCATTGTATGATATCTTTTTCAAAATCTTAGTGCTTTAGATATGTAGGTTAATTTCTGGGCTCTGTATTCTGTCCTATGGGTCTGTGTGTCAGTTTTTATATGCTAATACCATGATGTCTTGGTTGCTATAATCCTCTATGTCTTGACATCAGATATTGTGATGCCCCAGCTTTGTTCTTTGGCTCAAGATTGCTTTGATTACTCATGGCCTTTTGTGGTTCCATATGAGTTTTAGGATTGTCATTTTCTCTGAAAAATGATATTTGTATTTTGATAGGAAATTGTGTTGAATCTGTAAATTACTTTGGGCAGCATGGACATTTTAACAACATTAATTCTAATCTATCAGTATCAGAGGTCTTCCTATTTTTTATAGTTTTCTTCAAGTTCTTTCATTATTATTTTGTAATATTCATTGTAGGGATCATCCACTTCCTTGGGTACATTTATGAGGTTTTTTTGGGGGGTGGGGTAGCTATCATGAATGGGATTGCTTACTTAAATTTCTTTTTCAGCAAATTCATTATTGTACAAAATGTTACTAATGTTTTTGTATCTGGCAAATTTATAAATTTGTTTATCATCTTTAATAGCCTTTTAGTGGACTCTTTAGGTTTTCTATACAGTCATCTCATCTGCAAGCAGTAATGATTTGACTTCATCCCTTTCTATTTGTATAAATTTTATTTCTTCCTCTTACATAATTGTTATAACTGAGATTTCCAATACTGTGTTGAATAAGAATGATGAAAGTGGACATCTTTGTTTTGTTCTGAGTCTTAGAGGAAATGCTCTTCAGCTTCTCCCAGACTTTACTTGAGAGTTTGTCAGATGTAGTCCTTACTGTGCTGAGATATATTCCTTGTATGCCTAATTTGTTTAGAGATTTTCTTTTCTCTGTCTCTTTTTTTGATGGGTGATACTGAGGTTTACTCTCAGATCCTTGTACTTACTAGGCAGGTGCTGTACTTGAGCCATACCCAAAACCCTTCTTTGCTTTAGTTAGTTTTTGGATAGGGGCTTGCATTTTTGCCTGGTGTTAGCCTCAGAGTGCAATACTCCTACCTATGTCTCCCATGTAGGTGAGATGTCAGGCCTGGAACATACCTCGATTGTTGGTTGGGATGGGGTCTTGCTAGCTTTTTCTCTGAACTGGCCTTGAACCATGATACTCCCAGTGTCTGCCTCCAAAGTAGCTAGAATTACAGGCATGTACACCCATCCCCAACCAGTTGAGAGATGTTTTCATAAAGCAATGTCAAAAGTTGTCAAATGATTTTTCTGCATCCATTGAAATTATCACAATGCTTTTCCCTTTTATCCAGTTGATGTGATATCTATTATCAATTCCATGAATCATTCTTGGGATAAACCCACTTGAATATGAAGTATGATATTTTTATGTCGTTTGCTAGCATTTTATTGATAATTATTGCACATATGTTCATCAGGTATAAGATGTTGTTGTATTCTTATCTGATCTATGTGTCAAGGTAAAGCTGGCCTCATAAAATGAGTGCAGAGGAATTTCCTCTTTTCAAATTTTTTGGAAAAGTATGAGAAAAATTGTTGCTAGTTCTTTTAAAGTTTGGTAAAATTTAACAGTGGCCTTTTGCATCATCTATCTTGGAGAATGTACCATGTGCTGACCAAAAGAATGTAAACTCTTTGGCTGTTGGATGGAATGCTGTGTAAAGATGTTAGGTCCATTGTTCTATATTATTGGTTAGTGCTGATGTTTTTTGTTGATTGTTTTTTTATCAGATTATCTGTCCTTTGATGATGGTAAGATGTTGAAGTCACAAATCTAAGTCCAAAGGAAGTCACAAATCCTCCTTTAGACTATAATAAAGTTTCTCTCTGATGGATGCTCTGGCATTGGGTGTGTACAAATTTACAACTGTGATTTCCTCTTGTTGAATTGATCCTTTAATCATCATTTAGTAACCTTCTTTTTCTGGTTTTCCAGCTTTTGACTTAAAGTCTGTTTTATCTGATATAAGTGTAACTACTCCATTTAGTTTTGTTTTCTGTTCTTGTACAATAACTTTTTCTATCCCTTCACTTTCATGCTTTTTTTTATCTTTACCAACGAAGTGAAGGTTTTTATGGGTAGTATGTCATTTGATTTTCAGCTTTTTAAGCAGCTCAGTCAGTATAAATCTATTATTTGGGGAATTTAATCCATTTATATCCAGGGTTATTAGTTATTTGTAAAGTCTTTTTATTTACTTTTTTCTGATGAGTTTGTATATCCTATGTTCCTCTTGTATTGTTTATCTCTGTGGCTTGTTGGGCTTCTGTGTTAATAACACTGGCTTTTTCTTTATCTTTTGTATATTTGCTCTTCTTTGGGTTTTATATTTTTCCATGTTTTCATGGTGGCTGGTATATTCCTTTTGCTTCTAAGTATAGGACAACTTTGAGCAATATTTTTGTGGCTGGTCTGGGGATGATGAGTTCCTTCAGTTTTTGCTTATCTTGAAAAGTCATTATTTTACCTTCTTGTCTAAAGGATAGCTTTATTGGGCACATTATTCTTGGTTGTCATCATTTTTTGTTTGAGATTTTGAATATGTTATATCATTTTCTCCTAAAATATCAGGTTTCTGCTGAGAAATTTTCTGTTAGCCTAAAAGGAATTCTCTTAAATGCAACTTGATATTTTTTCTGTAGTTAGAATTTTCTTTTTTCTTGGATTTTGACAAGTTAATTATATTATTCCAGAAAGAGGAAAGTTTATTGGCCAAATCTATTTGGTCTTTTGAGCCTTTTGGATCTGGAAGTGCATATTGTCCCCCGTATTTTGGAAGTTATCAGTTATTGCTCCATCAAGTGAACTTTCTATGCCTCTTTTCTTTTATTTCCTTTCTGGAAAAACCTGTAATTCAACCATTTCCTTATGTAATGATGTCCCATGGGTCTTGGGAACTTCATTCAATTATTATTATTATTATTATTAATTGGTAGTGGTGTTGTTTCTAATCTGAGTGGTTTATTTCAAAAGACCTGTCTTCATAAGTTCTTTCTTTTGCCTGATCTACTCTGTTGTTCAGGCTCTGCACTGTATTTTTTTTTATTTGACTCATTGTGTTCTTAAGATCCAATATATCTGTTTGGTTTTTTTTTTTTAATAGTCTCTATCTGTAGTAAATTTCCCATTCAGACCATGAATTATTATTGTAATAATAATTTTGTTGAATTGTTCTTTTGTATCTTGTTAAGTTTCTTTGAAATAATTAGTTGTAATTCCTTTTCAGGTATTTCATTAGTTTTCTTTTCTTTGCAATCTGTTGCTGGAGAGTTACTGTGTTCCATTAAAGGCATGGTGTTGTGTTACCTTTTCATGCTTCTTGTGTCTCTATATTGATATTTGCAATCTGGAAGATCTATTGCCTCTACCAATTAGTAAGGTGGCTTTTGTAGTAAGACTTTTCCCTGAAGATGTGTCTTGGGTGGTCAGTTTGATGCTATATTGGCTTTGATTCCAGTTGAGAACAGTAATGTATTCTCCACATAGCTTCTTCAGCTGTAATTAATGGCATTAGGCTTAGTGTGTGTGGCAACAGAGGTTGAGAGCCCATCATTTTCTGTAGTCTGTTTAGGGGTTGAGAGGGCAATGTGCACACAGTAGTGAGGACAGGTGTCTCTTTCATGGCCACTCCAGTGGAACATGGTATTCCATGAAACAGGGTATTCCATGTTTGTGGAACAATGCACAAGGCACTGAGTGGTCTACCTGTTAGTCTCTATGGGTTGCATAGGGGTAGGCCACTCTGACTGACTAGATGGGCACACCATAGTGTGAGCTAATCAGTTGCTAGGGGCTGCACAGGAGCAAAGTCATTCCAAAGCACTTTCAGTAGAAGGAGCAGGGCACTTATTCTGCGTGGAGCATGCTTATCAGTTTTTAGGGCCATATGGGGAAAGAGACACGTCAGTGGTCTGGGAGTGGAGTGCAGGACAGCAAGTGCAGGTTGGTTTAGTCTCAGAATGGCACCATGCAGCAACTGCCTGGGTGAGGTGTCTGCATTGTGAATTGAGCTTTCCCTCTGGTGCAGTGAAAAGTTATACAATCCTTGGAAACTCCCCACATTGAGCTTGGGGCCTGTAAGCACTGCAGGATTCCCCAGGAGCAAAAACTTGGGTGTCCTTGGAGTCAATGGAGGGTGTGGGGACCTCCTGTTCAGTTTTTCCTCAACTAGGGAGAAACTTTCCAGGTTCAAACCAATCCGGACTGAAGTAATAGGGTGGTTGATATATGACACTTTGTTCCTTTCTTTACAAGATCATCCCTGAACCTCCAGGCTCTAGTTTTTTTTGTTATATGCACTGTATTCTAACAGTCTTCCCTGAATATTCCAGCCAAACATCAGCTGCTTATTCTTTGGTTTTGGTTCTTTGTGGTAGAGAAGTACTGTACTGTGCCTCTGGCCAGATTTCTCAGATTTTAGATAAGTATTTATTCTTAAATTATTCACTGATCCTTAAATCTAGATGTTCCAAGTACAGTATAAAAGAACATATACGTAAATTTTTGTGCATTTGTGTGTGCCTGGCTCAGATTTATTCTCCAACTTACTGACTTTTCTTCCAGAGCAAGAGACTAAAGTATAGATAAAATTAACTTCCAAATTTAATTCTGTCATGTTTTGCCTGACTGAGATTTTTTCAAAGGACATATTAAAGTCATCACAATGTTATAAATTATTTAATATGTTGTATTACATTTTCCTATTGAAGTATTCTTGAAAATTCTATTGATTTTTCTTATTTAATTTTATTTTTACTTCCATATTTTGAGTGCTTTATTATTTTGAGGTTGTACTGCTATTTTAGCCTTTCACTTTATAATTTTCATGTTGTTTTTTATTCTGCAAATGCTATATCTTGAGTTTTGAAGTGTTGTTGGATAAAGCAAAAGTTTGAGCTAACTGAGCAATGATCTTTTTCTTCCCATATCAACTCTTCATACTTGAACTGTGTAAACATGAACAGTTTCTTAACTTCTCTGAAAAAATGTCTGCCTTTCAAAACTTGTAGACCTGGCTCCATCTATGGAAAATGAAGCAGAATAATTTCCCCTAAGGCTTTCTTTTTTTAAAAAAAAAAAACAGGTATTAATAGTTCATGTGAAATACATAACATAATAGACACTAGATTATTGTGAGTTCTCTATTCTCAGACTCCTAATTCTGAGAGTGTATGGTCAGATTTGATAAGTGGATAAAAAGGGCCAGTTATTTGATGTTCCTGAATATTATTTATTACTGTGAAAAGGGAGCCATAATGGCCAGCTGGCAATATTGTCACAAAAGTCATTGGAGTCCAGGAACAAGTATGGTCCTGGAGTCAGATCACAGAAGCTCATATCCAGGTTTTCCAATCAGCTCGCCAGTGACCTTGGGTCTTACATAATGGACAAATAGAAGTAATCTTAAATCATGAACTGTTAACTTTTCTGAGCAGAGACTATTTTTCCCCGCAGAAAATTTGCAAGCTTTAGGTGTCATATTTGCAATATAAAAATGAAATTTTATCCTGCTAAGATGTAGTTCTTAGTCTAACTTTAAAAAAAAGACCAGTCAGAATTTATTAATTTCATTTGCTTCTCATGAGAAATGAAGCAGCATTGGTTGTATGATGAGGATAAAGGCCTTTCCAGTTGTCAAAGAGACCCCCAGGGAAGTTTCTTAAGCTCTTTAAGATAAAGCAGATACCTTAAAGCAACTGAGGCCAATAGGAAAAGGGGAACAGGTACTAGAGAAAAGGTTAGATCAAAAAGAATTAACCTAGAAGGTAACACCCACGCACAGAAAATCAATGTGAGTCAATGCCCTGTATAGCTATCCTTATCTCAACCAGCAAAAACCCTTGTTCCTTCCTATTATTGCTTATACTCTCTCTACAACAAAATTAGAAATAAGGGCAAAATAGTTTCTGCTGGGTATTGAGGGGGGGGAGAGGGAAGGGGCGGAGTGGGTGGTAAGGGAGGGGGTGGGGGCAGGGGGGAGAAATGAACCAAGCCTTGTATGCACATATGAATAATAAAAGAAAAAAAAATAGTACTAATGAAAATGCTTGGCTAAAATAAAGTAATGGACAAAAGTAAAAAGAAAAAAAAGATTTTGTTTTCTGATTTGTAGAATGAAGATAGTCATAGTTATATTGTGGGAAGTTAATATGATATTGAGAGGAAACCCCTTTTCTTTTGCTTGGTATCATAGATAATCTCTAAGCATTGTTTAACTTTTATTAAGCGTAATTGTGTGTATATATATATTGCTACCACAACCACGACCTTTTGGTTTATAGTAGATCTCTAGGTTAGGCAGTATATTTTAAAGTGTCTACAAAAATACATTTACAATTACAATTTTAAGATTATGGAACCTGTTGAATTGTGATCTCTTATTAGTGTCAATCACAAAGCGGTGACCATGCATGTTTTAACCACTTATTTTGGTAACATGAACACTCATATGCATATCTCATACAAGTATGACAAGTAGTTGCTAGTTAAAGGTTATTGAACACATTTTGGTTTTATTCACTAATGAAAATATTTTTAGAATTCATATGTTTGCACAGATTGCAGTTAAAAATGGGTGGCATTGCTGCTATTTTAAAATTGAATCCAGAACCTACCCTTAAGAATTAAGAATTCTCATATCATTCTTGGGAGCAGAAAATTGTTTGGCTTTTTATATTTCCAGAATATATATTTAATGAAATAGTACATATTCTAAAAAAAAATTCAAGAAGTTTCAAAAGTGGATTTTAGAGCAATATAATTATTGAGTAATTTTAAGTTGAATTTTTTGAAGTAGGTGTTACTTTTTAGAATTTTAATTTTTCTGTGTATAAATGTGCACATGTATTAGCAAGTTTACAGTTAATGTACTTACATGACCTTTTATAGTTTATGTACAGTTAATGTGTTTTGACACAAGTGAGAAGCTTTTCTTTCACATTCTTAACATCATGATCTTAATATATTGATTTTTGCCCTCAGCTCAGGTTTGATGGAAGAAAGTAAGTGAGCTTATGAAATTATATTTTACATTAATTGCTATACTGAATTTCTTGAATGTTTTTGGCACTCTTCTATATTTTACAAAATTGTATCCAAGTTCTTATTCATATTGATATTATATAGGTATTATTATATCTTCAATGATACATCAGACATAAGTTATTATATAAGCCGTAACACCAATAAAACATTACAGCCTCTTTTTCTAAATAAAGATTAAATAACTAATACCAATAATACCAATGTCAAAGATATGGTACTAAATAAATTTCATTCATCCTGCTTTTTAAAAGAGGAGGGAAAGTTGGTGTTGCCAGATAATGTCACCGGGGATAAACAACTGAGATTTATGCACTTATAAAGTTACTCAGATAATTTCCATTCATAGCTGTTACTACTACAGAAATTGTATTTGAAAGCAGATATTGAAAAAGATCTAGGAATGTATTTTCAACTGAGATAAAATAAACCAAGCATATAATATGAACCACATATACAAATTACCAATAGCAAATTATTTAAAATCAAGCATATCTAATTTAAGTATCTTGTTTATTTTTTGTAAGAAGCCATCAAAGTTTGACATCACATAGCATTGTAGTATCTGTCCTTTAAGGGAAATATTCCTGATGGGGACACGAGGAGATGGAAGCAGATATGATTTCACATCATTTTGTCCATGTGCAGATTCTCTTTTTGGATTACAAATCACTAAAGACAGATATAGTCATCTGTACACTGTTTGAGAAAGACATTTCCTCTCTTCTGTTTCCTATTTACAATTCCACTGGGTTCATAAAATGGTCAGATGCTACAGAGCCATGAACAAACTACAGAGCTTTTAATAGAGCCATTCATCTGCTCCTTTTGAAGGTTAGTGCTCTCTCTCCAGGGAGGGTTCTCAGATAATAAGAGGAAAATGAATGCCAGTTGAGCACCTGTAATCAAATTACTCTTAATTCCCTCAACTCTTGTCAGATATTGAGCTTCTCATATCATTTCATAGGTGGGCATTTTACAGACCCCTGTGGTGTAATACAGTTAGTTTCCTTTCTCACTTCCCTTTCTCTTTCCTGTTCTCTAGCCACCATCCATCATGACTGGGTAAAACCTGTCAGATGGAAAGTCCCAGCCATTCAGACGGTCAGACACTGTGCCAGCCTGGTGTACACTTGCACCTGTCACTTCCCAGCATTCAGCTTGTGAGGAAGGGAGCCAAGAGAACACTTATGGATGGGGGTAATGTGCCCAGCGTGTCAACAGGCACAGTGTGGCCTCTGCTGTGAGGCTGGTAGGATGCTATTGCTCCTGAAAAGAGTCATAGTCCACCCCGCCCCAATTCCCCAAAGAAGGACTGATGTGTGTAAAAAGCTTGCTGCTTCAAGCTAGAGCAAGCCATCATTTAGTCCAAGCTCTCACAGACCCAACCTGTCTCATGTAACAAAACAAGAGCAGTACAAAGCACTGAGCTTCGGAGTCTTTCAGCTGGTCCATAACTCATCCTGCTGTAAAGGCTGCAGAGGGAATTTGTAGAATGGGGTGAAGTGTTCCATTTCATTTGTATTATATCACTTGGGATCTGAGATGAATTCAGGATGCAGCCACAGACATGCTTGGAATTTCATTGATTTTTGTTATGTTGGTTGAAACTTACATATGCTTTATGGTTTTTTTAACCTCGACTTTTACTGAATATATTCCAGGCATAACACATGGATTTAGTGGTGTAGTACAATTACTAAGGGGTATATGACACTGAAAGCATTACCTTCTAGATTCTATGTGAAATAACTTTTACCATAAAATCCCCTATGAGTCAGGGGTATATGCGAATGAAAATACACAGATTATGCCATTACGAAGAACATAACACTTACGCTTTATTCTAAAACTGTCTACAGTTGGAAAACTCATTTATCAGTTGTGGCAAAAGGAACATTAGTCTTGAAAATGTCTGCCTCACTAATGTGTTATGAGAAGTTCAAAGATTTCCCACCAGAAATACACTTAACTTAGCTATAAATTGGGATGTTTCATATTTTTCCCACTCTGGGCATCAGAGTCTGTCTATTTATCTGTCTATCTATGTATCTGTCTATGTATCTCTCTATCTATTATCTACCTATATAATCTATAACTATCACAATTACTGAGGGCTAGATATTAAGTTCTGGATTAAAACAGTGAATGAAACAGCCACCACATCTGTGCTTCGTGTGATTATGAGCTCCTATTTTCTGAGTGTATGCAACAGTGAAAGCATATCCACATATGCTGTTCTCTTCATCAGAGCAATACATGAGTTTTACCATGATTCCTTTCAAACAGACTCTCACACATATGTTCTGGTATTAACATTCAGTTTATTTTCCATATAGACCTGTGATAGTTATTTGACGGAACATGTAAGGCAGTACTACCTTTGCTGTTTGAATATTCTGTATGTTCCACACTGGTAATCCTTTCCCATTTTGCTAAAATGCTCACTTGCTGTTGCAAGGAATTTTTTGATCTGTGTTTTATTCATTGTATCTGTTTAAAGAACTAAGGCTTTGTCATTTAATTGCAAAGATATTAATACTTTTAATACATTAAAAATGCTGAGTGACTACTGATAGGTTAATGTTGCTACTCTGTGTTTCTAATCTAATATTTTAAAATCTTTTACTACCCATGAACCATGTTGTCATATAAACATTTTCACTCTCAGTGAAATACACGGTCATCATCTATCCAGTGGTTATTTCTTCCCTAGGCCTTGCCGACAGATCCCTGATTGTGTTCTCCATTCTATGAGTGTCTGTGTACTTCTGGGGAAATGACCCTACAGGGGAGAATCATGATTGGTCCTAGCCAATCAGTGACTTCATTTGACACACAATTGGTTGGTTGAAGCATAATCATGTGACATAATTCTGGCCAATGAAGTATTTGGAAAAGTCTGAAACTATTTTCCTTATTTGTAAAACAGAGATATATTTCTTTTTCTCCTTCCTGACATTGTTATCTACATGTGACTCCCAGGATGAGGATCTTGAAGAGAACTAGCCTAGGAGAACTCAAAATTCTGGAGAAGTGAAAAAGACAGAAAGAATATGTACCTTTGAAGATGTGTTTGCTTTCCCAGTCCTGGAAATATCCTACTTCCATTTATTATATGAGATAATACATATACTTAAATACTTACTTTAATTGCTATATTTCTGTTATAAGCAGGCAAAAACATACCCTTTCACACACTCCTCTTTAAGGATACGAAGATTTCAAAATGGATGTCATGACTAAGATCAAGTCAATCCAGTGTGAAACATCTGTATTTTTGCTCTGATCACCTGTCAGCTGTGTAAGAACTGAGTGAGACCACTTGCTTGCTTTCAGCTTTTTGTTCCTACATTGTATGGAAGGTAAACAAGAAGATCGATCACTTCCATTATCATATATGTGCTCTTTTTGTTTTCAACTATATGTGTACCACTTTCTGTACTCTTCAAACTCCTGTCTTCTTAAAGAATTATAGCTCCAATATCAGGAATCCAGGTCTGCGGTTTCTAGCTGTGTGGTAATGAGATGCTTTCAGCTCCCTTTGATAGGAAACCATATCCCACTGGGAAGAGAGCTGAAAAACACTTTCCATGTTCATCTCACAAACACTCAGCATGTCTACCTTTTGGCTGAACCTGTGTCACCTGACAGGTTCAGCTTGGGGTGACCATCTTTACCATCATATGGAGAACCTAGGAATGATGCTAAATCAGAGAAAGTGAAGCTACATCAGAGAAGCAGCATGTGCATCGGCTGGGTTGATAGATTTAGGTGTCCCTAAAGCTCCTTCTGTTCACTAGACTTTTTAGTTACTGTGTGATAGGCAGAATGATTGCTCCTTAAAGAAATTCATACCCTAATCCCCAGGTCTGTGAATATGCTATATTATATGACAGAAGGGGACACTGGAAATGTAATGAAGATTATGAACCTTAACATAGGGAGATTATCCTGGATTTTATGTGAGGAACTAATCTCATGAGTCCTAAAAGCACAGAACTTCTTTGGCTCAAATCAGAAAATTCATATAGCAGAAGGGACAATTTAGAGAGATTTTTAAATATGTTGGAGATTCAAGACACCACTTGCTGAGGTGTAGCTGCTAGCTCCCCTGACCCCTGCTATAAGAACTCAAAAGTCTTCTGGGAGTTAAAAGTGTCCCCTAGTTAAAACTGGCAAAAACCAAGAACCTCGGTTCTATACTAGAGGAATATTCTGCCAAGAACAGCCCAACTCAGCCCTAAGCTGATTCGCCTCCAGTCTCTCCCATCAGAGACCTGCTGGCTGGGACCTTAATTTTGCTCTTGTGAAACCTGCAGCAGAGAAACCAGTCAAGACAATGTAACCTTCCAGCCTACTGAAAAGTGAGATAACATGTTGCTTAAGCTTCTAAGTTTACGGTAGTCTGTCATCGCAGCAATAGAAAACTAATACAGTTACTGAGAAGGTTTTGTGGTGGTTCCAAACAAAAATGTCCTCACAGATATAATGTTTTGGGGCTCAACTATATTGGAAGAAAGCATGTTGAATTGTCTTTGAGTATAAAGTAATTACGGTCTTAGAAAAAAGCAGAGATTTTATTCTTAAATATGTGCGTTTTCAGAATTGTGGTTAGGTTTTGTTTACCCTTCAAAGGAAAGCAGGTATCTTGAGAATAAGGACAGTGCCCCAGGTTAAAAGCAAGGGAAGTGTATATGAGGTAGAGAGTGAAGTAGAGAACATCTGCAGTGCTGGTTTGACAAGGAGCTTACAGTAGGATGACTAAGCCTGCTAACGGGTCAGAAGTGAATTAATCAGAAAAGACTCACAGGCCCCATACAGTGCCCGAGCAAATGAAAAGAATGTTGGTGTAAAGGGACTGGGCGAACCCAAAGAAAGATACCACCTCAGCTTGACTAGGTAGCTTTGGAGGGCAGATTTTTAAACATAGAACTCAGGGATAAAAAAAATTGAACCTCTGAGTGCTGGGCCCAGTGACTCAAGCCTGTAATCCCAGATACATGAGAGGCAAAGGTAGAAGGATCGTAGTTTGAGACCAGCCCTGGGAAAACCATGAAACCCTAGCTGAGAAATAACTAAAGTAAAAAGGAGTGGGGGAAAGGTCTCGAGTTCAAACCCCAGAATCACTCGAAAGAAAATCTGGGAGATTGAACTTGTAACCCCAAAGCTGAATGAAATAAAGGAAAAAGATTCAAGTTATGTCAAGTTCACTTAAATGCAGCAAAGCAAAGTGTTGCAAACCTGGAAAGCTCACCTGAGCTTTGAGGTCAGGATTTTCATCTGTATCATTCACATAGACATGCAGCCCCTGCATGACTGACCTGTGCTACCCAGACTCCAGTGCCCCTAGGACAAAAATAGATTTTCATGACAAATCACAGAAACAATCAGATCAAACTGGTACCCTTGGCTCAAGTCCTCAGGCACACAAAAGCAGAATATTCTCAAGTCTCAGACATTATTTCCCGGGACCTAGCCAAGCCTTTCTTGGCAGTGTGCAGGGTTTGAGCACCCTAAATCTGCCAAGTTAACTCTTCATAGCACAGGATGTTTTGTGTCTTGGTCCTTAGCTATAAGGACTTATGAGGTTATACTGAGGGACAGAGCAGTTTTGACAAGCTGGTTCACAACATATGGGAGACACCGCAGCATGAACTCTCTTCAATGGGGCCATGAACTGGCAGAGGAAATTTCCTTCTGTAGAGAAACAGAAGCAGAGAGGATATGCATTCCATGAGGCCATGCCTTCTGTACAAGTTGGAGTCTGTAATCCCAGCCATTACTATGAGCCAGCAGCTCAGTTTCTGAAATGCCTCAAGCACCTATGAAAACTCATGGAGCACCTTCAAAGGTTGTGAAAATTACGTTATCTCTCTCTGTATTCCCATCCTTCATGTTGTACCTCACATAGAGCACGACAGTAGTTGTATGGCACGCTGAACCAGGAAGACCACTCACACCCAGAGGAGGAGTGAGGTTCCGGATGACTCAAGCCTGCCCGGTGCCCACAGGCTGAGAGGATGGTGTAGTCATGCATCTGCTAAACTTTAGCAGTTTTAGAAGCAATAGCATGTTCTAAGGGTTTGCCTCATATTGTTTGCTGTGATAACTCCTACTTTATGAAGAAAACCTGCTTTTTTTTCTCTTTGAATTATGCCTTTCTTAGCTAAACTATCCTGTCTTGCTAACATAAAGAAGTAGAGAATTCAATGTTTTCCCAATGGAAAGAAATATTTAATATTTTTCTTTCACTATGTGGATTAAAGTAGCAGGAGATTCTACCTTGGGAGTATCTAGTTCCTTCGGAAAGAAAAAAGCCAAAAGACACCCACATGCTGAGAGAGAGACAGAGAGACAGAGAGAGAGAGAGACAGGGAGAGAGATTGGCAGAATTGACTTTGTTTTGTGGATGCATGGCAGATCATGAGGATCATTTGTTTATTTTTGTGGCATCTTAGTACTGAAACTATGGAAATGAAAGACACCGTTTCCATTGTCTTAAAGGTATTCATAGTCTATTAGGAGTGGTGGGGGATGGACAGAAAGTAGTTAAAATTTAATGAGTGCTACTATGGTATTATGCACAAAACTATTGGATGGAAGAAAAGGCATCATGGCATTTTCCTTGTTTAGAACAATATCTTAAATTAATAGTTAACAAGTTACTTTGGGGTCTTTTTCTGTTTAAGGGCTTTGGAGCCTTGACAGAAAAATGTTAAGGTGCCTTGAAGACATTTACTGTGTATATAGTGGAGAGTTCCTTGACACACAGCACCCTAGGACCTTGCCGGTTGAGGAGGGATGTAACTGAGACCAGGCTTCATCTGCATCAGCCCATACTTCCTCACCACAGGATTGTAAATTATGCTCTCAATTCTAGCCTCCTTTAAGCCCCAAATGCGTTAGACTCATTCACATTGTGTGACAAGAATAGAAAAATTGTGGAGTAAATGCTAGGAATATTATCCTTGGGCTGCATGAATTTCTCAATCACAGACATATGTGCAAAAACATGCCTTTAAAATTTTCTCTAATTTAATTTAGCACTTGCGGTCATTCAGCTGATGACAGAGAATGTAGTTTTAATCAATTCAGGGTAAGCTTAACTAATTCATACTCATTTTAAACATGTATTTAAACAGTCAAGTTAAAGGCTTTTGTGGGGCTTATATTCAGTGACATTATGATTCTTTCCCTTCCCCACACACCTTCCCCTTCCTTCTTTGTGTGGTGGACTCTTCAGTCCAGAAAGGACACTAGAGAGCTTATATGTATTTGGCCTCCAGGACTGGGGTGTTCTTAGTGTCCCTCTGAACTTCTTTCTGTACATCAATTGAGATGCAACCTATTTTGGTCCTTGCTTTCCTGGTGTGATTCTTACTATTCTAGTCTGAAGCTCACAGGCTTACACATTTTTGCATTTTCCTAATAAAAAAAAATAATATCCTTTGAAAGCATTATAAAACAAATGAGTTAACTTGCTATTGTGATCTGACCTTTCGTTTTGTGAGATTGCCTCTCATTCCATATCAATTCTAGGTCATTTTGAGATAATTACCCATGAGAACTGAGGCATTCTTTCTGGACAATATGTATGAGGTTTCAGTGCTCCCTCCTCCTTATATGGCAAATGTAGGTCTGTAGATCAGAAATGCATTGATCCTACTTGTGGACTAGGGAAGAGCGGAAAGCATCCCTGGTGAGGACTTGGTAGGATGTTCTGGGAGTTCAGTCCAGAGCGCACAAGGCTCCTGAATTCTAACCTTGCCTCACCTCTGTTCTTTTAGAATCTTGCTTTTTCTCCCAGGCAGCCAAATGCTCACTGAATTGGAGCTCAGCACATTACTCAGGGCCTAGGAGAGGAATGACATGGCTGTCATGAAGGAATTAATAGAATGTGTGGACGGCTGGTGGAGTGCTTCAAGTGGTAGAGCACCTGCCTAACAAGGCTGAAGCCCTGAGTTCAAACCCCAGTACCGCCAAAAAAAAAAAAATTGAATGTGTCTAGCAAAGACACAGGAATGATACTTGCATTTAAAAGAATTACTCTGAACAGAAGCTTCCATAAATTTAAGCTAAATTACAAGTAACATGTGCCCACACCTTTTAATGACTCTTCTAGGTGTTGCATTGCTGCACTACTGGTACTGGGTGATGGACAGAGAAATAGGGCCTGCTTTTAAATATAATTTTCTTCCACTAGATCAAGGGTTTAAGCATTTTTAAAGGACAAATAACAAATAGTCTTTATGAGCTATACTCTGCTACAAGTATATATCTGTGCCATTGTAGCATAAAGGAAGCCATAGATAATGTGTAAATAATAATTATTATATTTCTATAAAACATTATTGACAGAAACAGGGAATGGATTTGGCTCAAGAATCATTGTTTTAGACTCTTGTCCTGGATTAGAAAGCAGACTTTTCCCAGTTTTGTATTCCAGTAAACAAAATATAGCCAGCGTATAATAACACCTCTTAATTGTCAAGGCCAAGCTGCATCTCTCTCATTCCATTCTGAAACCCACACACCTGGCATAATGTTCAGTATACAAGAGGCGAACTCTCTTCTAGTCTGTACAGATGAGACACATTTATTGCCTCTTCTTAGCAAGTGTCTATGGTCAAGGGCAAATCTGAGTAGTCATGGGGACTACTTCTCAGTGGCAAGATGGCAGTGGTATTGACAGCAACGCGTCCTCTATGAAATAGACCAGATTACAAACATGACACATTCAAATGATGGACCCAAGTCTTTTCTGAAGTTGACATTTTTCGAATGTGCTCTTTACAGATAAATGAAGTATTAGCACCTAAGAATTTTTCTGAATAGTGTTACTTCATGCTAATTATGTGTTCTCATTGATTTTTTTAGGGGGGAGAGACACTAAAAAGTAATGTCAATTACTGTTGCATTAACCATAAGGATAGAAAGGTAACCTCTTCCAAATTTTATTTCCATAGGCTTTCTCTCTGCTAGTTACTATTTTTTCTTATTAACACCTTAATTAAGAGGGCACACAAAAATATATTTCTGTGACATGTATGTATCCTAAAGATATTTCTGTTTGTAAATGAAATTGCAAATGTCTGATTTTGTTGTACCACTAAATTGTCAGTAGGAGCCAGCATGCTAAAAGAATGCAAGACATGTAAATGCCAACATTTATTCATGGCAGACACTTTCCACTTGGGGCAAGATGAAAAGTTCCTTATTTTCTTCATTGTGATCCAAATTAAAGCAAAGTTTAATTAAAGTTTCATTAAAGAAAGGTCCTTTGTAGTCCCGAGAAGCATCTTTTTCTTTGAGGCAAATATGTTTTAGAATGGCATCCTTTTATCTCAGGTTTTTAATGTTTTGCTGTGGGAAGAAAGGGAATAGAAACACCATTAATGAGGTGTGATGCGACTCAGCCAAGAGTAAAAAGCACCAAGTGTTCCATCAGTTCTCATCTAGGTTGGCTACACTGTGGAGCAACACCTATAAGCTTTCCTGACTGACAATCTCTTAACATGTTGCCACTCCAGTGACCTCTAATAGGGTGCTACTGCTTTAATCAGGCTTCCCATTGCATTCCCATCACTTTAAGTATTGTTTTTCCACGTAAACCCTTTTGATGTCAATTCTCTTTCCATCTTCCTCACTTTAGAGTCTCCATCCTGCACTCCCACCTCCCTCTTCCATCTTTTACAACCTATACACCATGCCAGTGGTATACACATTTGAAACATTACATAACTCTTACTCTCAATGTTTTACACATGCATTAATCTTTTTTTGACATTATTATTTGCAAATGAATTTTAGTATTTTGTTCATAATTTTGGGATTTATATGAAAGGGGTGCACAATGAGAAATAAGAGGACAAATAAAATTTACATATTTTCTTAGCTCAGGTTTCCTGGGAAACAGATTCTGAGGCAGAAGTGTGCATGCAGGGAGATCACGGAAGTGTGCCCTAGGGAGTAGCATTTGAAAGAGAATGTAAGGGAACTTGGACTGGGTGAAGGGAGAAGGTAAACTAAGACAACGGCAGCTGAGACCTCAGAATAGCCATGGGAAACTAGACACAGAGATGACTCTTAAGCGCTATATCCCTTATTAACCAGTCATTGAATGCTGGAGGAAATCATTCTCTAGGTCATTGCTCTTTGGGGAAGAGCAATTTCTAGCACTCTTCCTCTTATAGGATAATAGTGTCAATCTCAATATATGTCCTATCTCTACCTCTGGCCAATAGTTACAACTAGGTTAACTCAGGTAGGGTCATGTGAACATAAAAAAGGAAAAAAGAGATTCTTCCCCCAAAGAGTTCTAGGTGTTAGCCATCATGTGTTGGAGAGACCTGGATTCTGAATCCTTGATTAAGGAGGCCAGATCATAAGTTTGGACAGAGGAACATCTTTATGAGCTCACTCTCCTGAGAGAGAGGATTTAATATTCTGTGAAAGCCAGCCCCAAGGAGATCATTGAACTAACAGCTAGAATGGCTTTAAAAAGCATGGGAAAATGATGACCCATACTAAATGTCACAGAAAAGTCAGAGGTGTCTTGGCAGATGGTGGAGAAAGGAACTGGGAAAAGTCAAGGAAGTTGTCATGCCAGAATAGATTTATTATATAAGGCTGGATGGGTCCCCAAGTGATTATGTTCACAGAATGGCCATAAGGAATACACTTACCAGAAAAGAATGAACATCAATAAGATGCTCAGTGGTGGCTCTCTACTGTTAGGCAGAGCTGACAGGAGGAAAGCCCATTACAGAAGAGATAGGCCAATGAAACCGTAATGGCCATGTGGCAATACCCGTATGCAGGAAACCAGACTTATATGATGATCATATTGAGTTATAGGTTGAGAGTGACAGTCAAGGGGACCTGCCTTATAGAAAATTATGGAGATGCATTCCTAAAGACAAAATATATGGAAAATAGACATGGATACTACTCAGCAGGAACCATCAGAGGAGGACAAGAATGGATGACTCAGAGATTAAGGGCTCTTGCCCTAAATTAAAAATTTCTAGTTTCTAACTCAAACCATTTTTCAAATAGAGTGTCAGAGAAAGGACCCTATGATATTACAGTAAATATACATTGTAGTGCTCCCTTCATGTCTTTTCTGAAAGAGACTAACGTTCATTTACTAAGGTAACTGTACACGTCTATGAGTGTTAGAGTTAGACTTAGGATACAAGTTGACGCTGCTCTCTTAAGAAGCAGTTATCAATGCTTGGTAAAGGATGCAATGTAGAGTTTATAACAAACACCAGTAGAATCATAACACAGACCCTGTGTTTCTGGAGCAGGTTCACAACAACTGTAGCAGAGTCTTATGTACTTTTTTGAGAATAACTCCTGATCTCTCTCCAGCTTTGGTAGAAACAAAGTGTCTGGCTGTGGGACACCAGGTGACCATGTACTGGAACTGCCCATTGTACTTTGAATTCCTTCAAAACCACTAAGCTTTCAGTTGTCCATCATGGGGTAAGAGTGAGCAAAACTAGAGGACCAGAACAATCTGTGTAAGAGGTAACAACTATCTTTTGAGAGGGAAATAGAATAAGCAATTATTCAAGCAATGCAGTTTCAACAATTCTTAAGTTAAAAATTTGTGCCACACTGATTAGGATAAAGTGTGGGATCCATTGTGTGATCTGTGGGTCATCTGCTCAATCTAGATCCAATTTTAACCTTAAATTTGCAATCATAACCTTGAATTCTGCTTAGATCTCCCTTTCCCCTCCATCATAAGCTGTGTAACAAGCACTTACCCTAGTATTCTTCTCAAATTTGCTCTATAAAATAAGTCCCACAAGATTTGGCTAGGGAAAATGAGTCCCACAAGATTTAATTGGGGACTTTCCTATCAAATAAATGTAGAAAATATTGTATCCCTCTTATAGACTCATAGTTTTAAAAATGACACTCGAGATGAATCTTGAAGTATAGATAGTAATTTCCTAAATGCAGAAAATGTCTAAGAACCTTCAAAACAAGGAAAAAAACTTGAAGAAAGCATTAGAAGGGAGAAAGGGCCTTACGTGTCTAGATATTTTTAAAATGTAGATACCTTAAATATCTAGATATTTTTGTTATGACAAAAGGAAAGGAATGTGGGTAGGCAGAGGATGAATAATTTTATTTTTTAAATAAAATTGGAAATACTTTAGGGCCATGTTTTGACTTATTTTTCTATGTCAGCTTAAAGAAGTTGATTTCCATCCTGGTGGCAGTGAAAAGCAAAGGGAGATTTTTCTATTATATTTGTGATTATTGAATCTGCCTGGTGGCAGTGTGGTAGTACAGAAGCAGGAGGAGAGTGAGGCTGGGAGCTAGTTAATTCTCTGCTATAATAATTCAAGTGAAAGATACTAATGAGACCTAGTAATAAAAAGGCAGATGTAGATCATTTCAGCTTAAGTGGCATCTCATAGGCCACCCTTAACTCATCCTCTCTTCTGACTTCTAACTAAGATAGATGCATAAGGCAAAGAAAAAGACAAATCCTCAATGAAACCAAAACTAAGACCGATAGCATTCATTTCCTGAATGTTGAAGCCATTTTTACCAAAAATGAAGCTGTTAAAGCTGGATTAAGAAAACAAGCACTTGCTTACCTGTTTTTGTGTCAGGACACATAACATCCAACCTGCCTTTACAAACACTGTAAAACTCTGTCTTTTTGATCTTTTATCCATTGGTCCTTTAGGTCTGCAGTTCTAGAGAACATTAGAAAATAAAAACTATATACAATGACTTTTTAGTCTTCAAAATACTGTTACTTCCTTACACCCCCAACTTTTTCCAATGTTTCTAAACCAATTCTGAAGTTTTCAAAGTATTAAAGATATAAAGAGACAGAAGAAAGAAATGGCCCAAACAATGTATGCACATATGAATAAATGAATAAAGAAAAAAAAAAAGAGACAGAAGAAATGGTGGTAGAGTATCATTTTCTGTCTTAGTCTGTTTTGTGCTGCTATAACAGAATGTCACAGAGTGGGTAATATATAATGAACAGGAATTTATTTAGCTAATAATTCTGGGATCTGGGAAGTCCCAGATTGGGGAACTGCACCTGGTGGGGGCCTTCTTGCTGCATCATAAAATGGCAAGAGAGAACAAGAAAAATTTGAACTCACATCTGCAACAAACCACTCTAGAGATAAGCAACGTATTCCCACGATAAGGACATTCAGCCACTCGTGAGGGCTGAGTTCTCATGCTATAATCACATCTTCAAGGTTCTGCCTCTCAACACTGTTACATTTAAGATTAACTTGCCAGCACATAAAATTGGGGAGATACATTCAAATCATACCAGTATTCTAATCTTGTATTTCCATAAATAAATCACTGTAGCATGAGGTAAAAAACCCAACTAAAATACATGATAATCATCATTTTGTTTGTGCAAACTGTTAGTGAGATAGAGAGTAACAGGATGAAAAGAAATCACAGCTAAATCTAACAGAGCTCAACTAGATGGCTGTCTGTCAAATGCTGGAAAGGAATGATGTATTTCAACGTGTCATTGAATTGTAAAATGAAAAAGAAGATTTATTAGCACCTGAGTCATTAATACATAGCAGATATAATACTCAGAAGACATAGATTCAAGGGTGTACAAAAATATAACTTTGCTTTCTGACACTGATACTTAATTTCTGTTTTGGGCCACATTTTAGCATAAAGGAAGAAAATTTAATCCAGTTACTTATAAACAAACCAGGTCACTTGGCTATTTTAATTTTAGTGACTTCTTAGTTACTTCAATTTTAAACTCAGAAAGTGTCAGGACCTTTTTACCACACTCCTTCTTAGACTTATTCATGGCACATCTCAGTGGGGAGGAGGCAGCTGGCTTCCTGTCCCGATCCACACAGTTGACATCAAGTGAGATGAAGAAGCATCTCATCACACCGCTGGTCACAACTATGTCTGTTTTTGTCTGCAGCCCTCAATGCTGGTATCCACTGAGCCAATTCTATCTCTTATTTGGCTATCGCGTGTCCTTTCTATCATGACTTGCGAGAACATTTACGGTCTCTCAGTGTTATAGTCTTGACATCATAACCACAAGAGGAAACGTATATGCATCCAGCTCATTGTTCTCTGTCTCTGTCTCCTTCTGTCTCTCTCTCTCTCTCTCTCTCTCTCACTCACACACAACACTCACACACACACTCTCTCTCTCTCTCCCTCTCTCTCTCTCCCTCTCTCTCTCTCTCTCTCTCTCTCTCTCTCTCTCTCTCTCGATGGGAAAACTCTTGGAACTTGCTACTCTACAATTTTCTAATTTCAAAAGCCTACCCTCCATTCTTCTCTTGCCTCCTCCTACCATAAGACAAAGCTAAGGCTCCTCCCTAAGTTCTTTCCTTTGTCATTGCTCCCTGTTCATTGATATTCCCCCAGAGCACAACTTCTTATCTAGTTGAAAGTGAGTAGGTATGAATGAATATTCTACCCTTTTTTATGACTAGCTCATAAAACTAAATGCTATGAATGCTGATTATTTTTCTCTTCTTCTTCTGTAAGTTAATTGAAATTTCATTTGTAAACTTCTTTAAAAAAAGAATAGAGAGGATTAACCAATTTGTGTTTTAACACATATGTATAGGGAAATGTCACAGTGAAACTCCCTGTATAGCTATCTTATACAAACAAAAATGTCTTTTTTTCAAAAATGAAGGACAGGATGGCAAAACAGTTCCCATCTGGAGGTTGGTACCAGTATGAGGGAGGAAGGTATCAGAAAAGGGTGTAGGAGGGTGAATAAGGTGGAAATATGTACTCATGTATGAAAGTGGAAAAATGAGGCCTGCTGAAACTCTTCCAGGAATGGGGGGAAGAAGGATAAAGAAGAATGAGGGAGGGAATGAATTCAGGTATGATATATTTTGTAAATGTCACTATGTACCCACAGTATAACAACACTAATAAAACAAATAAAGCTAGGCTGAGTGTGTTAGTACTCAGGAGGTAAAGGCAGGAGGATCTCAAAATCAAGATGAGACTGGACTACATAGTGGGAACTTGTCTCAAGCAAGCAAACAGAAAAAAGCTAGACTTTTCACAAAATAGTATCTAAACAATTTTATCAAATAAGCAAACCAGGTATAATACATTTCAAAAGAAAGAGTGAAGCACGGAAGGGAAGAAGGGAGGGGAGGAAGGAGGAAGAGAACCACCAGAAATTTAAATATTAAAAAACTTAATGTTTATTTTCCATTTAAATTTGAGCATGTTGGGAGAGAATGTGAAGTTGAGGCTCGGAGATATTAATACATATTCCCAGTAGACAAAGCTAGTATGCAGTAGAGATTGAACTTGAAACACAAAAATAAAAGTCTGTGCTTTAAAAGGACATGCTATGCTGAGTCCTCAATGAAGAAGTAAGACTGAACATGTCAGCTAACAGACCTTGCTTAGAGGTGAGAATTTCAAATTGAACTAAGGAAAAGGAATATAATATAAAATGCCTCTATACTTAACTAACACAAAGGTACTATTTTTTTAAATAGCACTGGTCAAAAAATCTCTCATGCATCCAGAGAAAATTGTACAACAGTAATACTAAGTTTATATACAATGCAGTCAAATACAAGCATTAGTCACAAAGATTACCAAACAATGATAATAAAATTCATACCTTGTATTGAAGATGTAAGAAATATTATTTAGTTCTATAGAATTGTTTGTCAAATAACCAAGCTTCCAAATCTATAACATAAAATTGAAATAACACATGAAACAATCAGAAGAAATGCAGTTATTATGAGAGATATCCACAATCACACCTGTCTTCACATGAATAGAGTATACAACTATAAGAAGTCCTTTAGCCCAGGTCTTTCTGAATGGTGCTCTAGTTTTAGGATTTTGAAAAGTCTCCATGACCAGATCCTGAGTGGTAAATTGAGTTCCCCGCTGAATACCAGTCATGTTCTGCCTCTCCAACATTGCCCCATATGCCTTTCTTTGAAAGGTTTCCTCAAAAGCATCTCAAAAACACAGAGAGCTCTGAACTCATTGAGCTCATGGAACATATGACACAGCTGTTTGCTATCTTTTTCTTAAAAACTGCTTTTTAAGATTATGAAACTTGATCTGTAGCCTGTTTTCATTGTGCCCCTCCACCTAGCACGAAGTACTTGGGACTCACACTACTTACCCATCTCTCTCTGTTAAAGAATATATTATTTGCCGTGAAGAACATCATAATGAGATGAATAAACTGTCTCTGGTCAGTTACCAACAAGCTACTTATATCCAGACTGGTCTGGTGTGATAGTGTAGTGAGAAATTGTCTCTCCTCTTATGAAATAATTTTCATAAACATAAAGATTAATAATTTAGAATCAGAGCACTTTTCCACTAAGATATCGAGTAATTTGCAGTGTCCAGGGTTACTGGATAGTCATAAGAATATAATTCATAAGTTTTAGGGTTACCTCTTAGGCATAAGAACATATTTTATTATTAAAAGTTACTGCATACTTTATTATATGCTGTTTATCTGAAGATTATATTCTATGTTTAACATTTAGTGATTCTATAATCATATTGGCTCATGTGAATTAAACCTTCCTTCTATCATAGTTCCAAGATTTGTTGTAGCTGGGGATATCTTTGGAAGTTAACTTAGGTAGAAAATGTCATCTATTTTATGGAATTTTGAGGTTCCACCAATGGAGTTTGTATGGATATCAATATTTTGTATCCTCATCTTTGATTATTGGATCAGCAGTGATTCCATTTCTTACTCCACAATTTATGGATTAAAGCCAGTATTTAATCAAACTGCAAAGTCAGTTTATTTTTCATGCTTTGTCTGCATTTAGTCTGTGTAGAAGATCAGTTGTATTTCTTGCTTTTGTTATACTCAAAGTCTCTGAAAACCTTGCATGTTTAGCCACTGCCATACTAAGCAGAGCTCTTTCTAAAGTGACCTTGTACAGCCCACTGTAAGATAGGCCGTGTGTGACTAAGTTTCTGTTACGGATGGAGCTGACTGGTGGCTGAAGTTTGAGCAGACTCAGTTGGTTGTTACATCTGTGGGTCACAGCAAGCCACATCAGACCAAATGTTCATTTTGTAGACACTGCCGAAATCTTGCACTGATGAAGTCCCACTGACTTTGAACAAAATGTACCCGAGTGCCTCTTCAATGATCATGCTGTAGCAGTGAACAGAAACCCAGCACCTGACATTTCTGTGGTTGTAGAAGGCAGAGTTATAACGAAAGCTTAAATTGAAAGGTTAAAACCTGCACACCAATACAATAGTCATATCAGACAGGACTATAATCTTTTTTTGTAAAAGCTTAGTATCTGTGCAGGAAGAATGAGAGTTAATCCAGCTAGAATAAAATTTTATTTCTGTGTAGTTTAAAAAAAAAAATCTTTTCTGAAGTTTCCCAAACTAGTTTCTTCAATGGATGTACGAATTGTCCTATATCCCTAAGTTTTCTTTTTAAATAGATATGTACTTGAAAAGACACTGCAAGGAGAAATTCTGTTCATAAAGCAAAATTTTACAAACCTTTTCTAGTAGGTGTAAGTTTAGTGAGACATTCTGAAATCCCTGTCTTCTAGTGTTGAGAGCGTATAAGCAGCGGGGTGGGCAGAAGAAGTAGAAGCTAAGGCAGTCATCGTCTTTCCCCATCTCTGGTTCTTTAGCTGTGTTTCTTCTTCTTTTCCTGAGTATGACAGCATCCTCTTTGTGGCTGCTGTTTTTCTATGTCCACCAAAGAGAAGAGAAAGTGTGAACTGAGAGAGACCCTAGAAATAATGTTGGGATGGGTAGAAGGCTTCCTTCCACCTTCCCAGAGGGAAATGTTCAAGGAAACAAGTATCTTTCTACACCACATCTCCTTCTCTGTGCTCTGCTTGGGGAACTTGCTCTCACAGCTGTATGCTCGGGATTTCCAGGCAATATCCTACCTATGTCATTGCCAAGAATTTATATCCCTTTCCCAATCCTAAACATCCACTATCTGGTGAGCACCTCATATCTTTCTAAATTTTCTCTCTTTCTCCCTCCTCTCCACCCCCCCCCCCCGCACCATACTCCACCAGTTTTGGCAATTCATCATTTCATCATCTTTCAGTGACCCTCACCCATCTCGTTTCTGTTCTTAATCAGCTTAAACTGTATGGTTGATCATTTTAACTATTCCTTTGCAAACATTCACAATTCTCTTTCCTCCATTTTGTTTAATCATAACCTCTTAGCAAACACAACATGAAAAAATATACATATAGCCAGGTGTAAGTGGCTCATGCCTATAGTCCTAGCTACCAGGGAGGTTGCCATCAGAGGATTGTGGTTCCAGGTAAACCTAGGCAAAAAAAAAATTGTGAGACCCAATCTCAACAGACAAAAGCTAGGTGTGATGGCAGGAAGCCTAAAAGAGTAGGAATGAGGTTCAGGCTGGCCTGAGCAAAAGTGAGATCTTATATCCAAAATAACCAGAGCAAAATGGCTGAGAGCATGGCTTAAGAGGTGGACAGCTTGCTTAGCAAGCGCAAAGCTCTGAGTTCAAACCCCACTACCATCCAAGAAATTAAATTACATCTGCTATCTGTGGTGGAACATGGTAATACCAGCACTGAGGAGGCTAAGACAAGAGGATTATAAGCTTGAGACCAGCCTGGGCTGCAGAGGGAGATCCTGTCTCCAAAAGAAAAAACAAAACAAAAACAATTCCAAAACCCTAAACCCCTAACACGGCTGGAGAACAACATAATTGTACTGCCTGGTTTTACTTCAAATTTGTGATTGTTGACTCACACTGCTCTCTAACAATGCCCAGCAATCTTAGTATTCCTGAAGTCCATTCACTCACCAGCCTAGATAAATAATGCATATAATTTCCTCTCACTTGAATCTCTAACACTTCCTCCTCTATTTTATTCACAGCTGGAGACCTTATTTCCTTTTATCTAAGAACATTAAAGCAGTCGAAAGAGAACCTCCATAAATTTCAGCCCATCGAACACTTTCCTACCAGAATATGCACCTGTATGTCCTCCCTTTCTCAATAACATGCTAGATGGGATGCCTTTGCTCATATAAGCAAACCATGACTTCCCTCCTCCTTAAGTCTCCTTCTCTGCGCCCACTTGAGTACGTGGAGGTCACTTGAGGGTGCACCCCCACTCCTTTCACTCCATTTCTCTGCTTCTCTTTACAAAGATAAGAGCATAAAATAAAAAGTAGCCTCTGACATAGCTCTCCTCGCTGAGGCCCTCTGATTCTTCCTCTCCACCTACATCCCAATCCCAAACCAATCAAGCTTTTACACACATTCCTTGATCAGAAAAACTCTTGTCGAAGTCATTCTCTACCTCAAGCTGATGAATCTAACCCTCTTTCTGATATTTTATCACGCTGTCCTCTCCACAGACTTTCTTCTCTTGGCTTCCAGGTGACATGTGCCTTGCATTTCCTTCTCCCTTGTTCGCTCTTCCTTTTTGATATCATTTTAAACTGTTTTCTTCCACTCTGAACTTCTTTTCATTCTTTCCAAATATGCTTTCCTTTCCAGTTACTGTGACTCACACCTATAAATCCAGGTACTTGGGAGGCAGAGATCAGGAGGACCATGGTTCAAGGCCAGCCCAGGCAAAAAGTTAGCGAGACTCCATCTCAATAAATAAGCTGATCATGGTGGAGTGCATCTATGTGTTGTCCCAGCTACAGGGAGGCTATAAGCAGGAGGATTGCAGTCCAAGACTGACCCCAGGCCAAAAGTTTGAGATACTACCTGAAAAATAACCTAAAGAAGCAGAAAGGCTAGGGTTGTGTCTCAAGTGGTAGAATGTGGAAGATCCTGAGTTCACACCCCAGGATCATGAAAAACAAAACAAGCAAAGGAATATGCTTTACTTGCTCAATTCCAACTAAGTAAATTGTGACTCCTTCCTTTGAGCTGCTCAGATGGAACTACTTGGAGCTATCCTGGGTTCCTACCTTGTTCTTTCTCCCCACATGTAGCCCCTCAGCAAATCCTGGGTCTCTGACTTCAAATTCTATCCCCAACTTATTTTTCTACTTGCCAGAGGCACCATCACCTCTTGCCTAGATTATTACAACAGCCTCCTGACCAATCACTTGAATCTGAATCTCTCCTGCTCTCTGTGCTCTTTTCTCAACACAGCAGCCATTATATCCTTTAAGATGATAGCCAATCATTATTCTGCTCCAAATCATCCAGACTAAAGTTAAAAGTGTGAAAACCAGGTTGTGAGGCCTTTTGCAGTCTGGCCTGTTTCCTTTCTGGCTCCTTCTTCCTACTTCTCTACCTCAGTTTGAGTTTGCTTCAGCCACATTGGCCTTCTTGCTTTTCCTTGTATGTGAAATGCCTAACTACCTCAGGGCCTTTGCTCATGTTCTTCCTCTGCCTGGTCTTTTCAATAATTTGCCATTGTGCTTTGGACTGGTAAGCATGTGTGGTCCCCAGCTACAGGGACCAAATGCATGTTAACTACTCTAAGATTTTTCCCTGTGATAACTCAGCAGCAGCTCACACACATGTTTATGCATCAACGAATTGAGTTCTTTCCAATTGTTCACTTAGAATATGTGCAAAAACACTCCTTCCATGTGATCTATTGTGTACTTGTGTTGGATTTTTCCACAGCGGGTATAGCTACACGTGGAAGTGCGGAGTATTGTAATTCACACGTCTTTAATTCAAGATATAGCTTTACACTCCCATCAGAATCAGATGCTTTCTATTTGGCCAATCGGATCAATATCAAATGGTATTTTCTTACTTTAATTTGTTATGAGAGTCAGTGAGCACGAGTAGCACTTCACAAGGTTATTGGCATATCCAGGGTTCTTCCTCTATAAATCACCTCTCCGTGTAACTTCCACTTTCTATTGGATTCTTATATTGAGTTGTAGGAATTGTTTATGTATTATAAATACTAGTTCCAAGTCAGTTGAATTGCAAATAACTTTTTCCAGTCTGTGATTTTTATCTTTAAACTTGATTTATAGTGTTGCTTGTCTTGGATATTTTTAATTTTAGTTTTTAGTATCAAATAATCTTTTTGTAGGTTTTTGCTCTATGTATCTTGTTTAAGACTTTTTTCTTTATTGATAATAATAAGTATGTTATATTTATTGACCTATTTTTGGCGATATTTCAGAGTTTGAACTGAGGACTTTGCTTTTGATAAGCAGGTGCTCTACCATAAATACATTATATTTAATAGCATAATAGATATGTTACCTCTTTGTTTATGGAGGAAAGCTGAGTTTCATATTCTGTACCACATGCTAAAAGTATTTCCTAATGAATCATTTTTCTGATCTTCTTTTCATGTGCAGAGTAGCATCTATATTTACAAAAAAATTATCATTTAAGATGTTTTAAGAGCTTTCTCTCACTAGAAGTAATTTTGAAGTTAAATTTGGAAAAGTTCAGCATTAAAAGAATTAGATGAAAGCAGGAATTAATGGAGAGAATGTATCACTGCAGTGGAGAAACCCAGCGGTCTGTGAACTGGCTTCCTCTAGGAAGTATACATGTGCTTGCTGAGTTGAGTGTCCACTGTTGTGAGCTGAAGATCAGATATTCAAATAAAAAGCTTGTAAAAGCAAAATCATCAGGTGTGGATTTATATTTATAAGTTTGAAAAAAATGCTTCGAATAATTAATAAAGAGATGGCCTAAATGTATTAGAAATTAATCTTCTATGTCCTAAATGTAAGCTAACCTTGGGATCAAAAAAATCAGAACAAAACAAAACAGTTCTACTTCATAAAAACATTTTTTCAGTTTGCTCATACAAACTAATAATTGTTTGGTTAAGCAAGTCTAACAATACCTTTCTTTCTTGCATTTGATAATTTCTGGCCAGGAAAGACCTTCATATGAGTCATGTCATTGCTTAATTAGTTTAGCATTAAAGCATGACAGGGTGTGTTTTAGTGTCTATTAATGCACACCTTGGGTGCCTTCAACTGCTCAAGACCTGTATTAATAGCCAGCAAAGCATGTCCCAGAATCACCTACTGTCACTATCATATGGTCATTTAATTGGGAATTTTATCTTTAAACCTAATTTTTCAATGATTTTACCCTCTGCATTCTTCCACCACATAATATAGTTCTTACAGTTGGAGTTTTCATATCAATTTGCCATACTAGGTGGGAAGTTAACTGTACTATTTAGCTTCCATGTGAATGTGTTATCTATTTATGAATTGGCTGCATAAATATAGCAATAATAAAAAGAAAGCTTTGTTCACTGTAGAGATTTTTTTTTTTTTTTGGTTTTAGAAAAATTGTCTGATGAATGAGGAGTTGTTTTCCATTCAGTAAAATTGAGTTTTCTGTCACCCAATAGCATTGGCTGTCCTTGTGTTAGCACTGGTTCAATAATATGACATGAATACAAATATGACAAAGTAACTATCTTCTTTCTAAAATGCTATCCATGTTTGAATAATGACAATGTAATATAACCAAAATAATGGAATAGAAGCCTATGGGGAAATACTGGATAACTCAAAATACCCCAAGACCCCAAAGCCCCACTAATGCCCCAAGTCCTTCTTCTACTCTGCTCCCACTTTTGTGCTTGGCTCTCTTGGACTGACCTCACCTAAAGACATCACCTTTTACAGGGAAGCCCATATTTCCCAGGCCCATTTCTCCCATCGTCATCACCTCAGAACTCCAGATCAAACATCAGCTTACAGAGAACCGATAACAAAATTGGGAGGAGACACTTGTGGGATTTCTCTTCTGTATATCAGCAACATTTTGGAAACTGTGTGGGAAGTGATGCTTAGGGGTCAGGAGGGAAGGAAGAACATTATTTCTATCAGTCTAAAGGTTTTGAAAAGTAGACAGAAACAAACTGACATCAATGTCCCACACCGTGTTGGAAGAACTATATGTGATGACAACTGGCTGAAGATTTCCATCAAAAGCCCACTTAACTCACTTGGTTGGCCTCTACAGAAGACACACCAATCTGTGGCAATGACAATGAGTATTGTTATTTAAGAAAGTAACATCTTTATTGCAGTTGCTATTTCTTAAGTGAGTAAATCAACACAGGCCCTGGTAAGTGTTATTCTGCTATTGAACTGTCAAATGCTCTTTTATTTTTCTTTCTTTTTTATGTCAATAAGCAAAAAACCCTAGAAGTCATTTGCTTTACCTGACAGACAGCAGTTCACCTTCATCAACTTGCTTCAAGGCTGTGAACAGCAAAATGTTCACAGGACCTAGATCATGGTGAATATTCTTAGAAGCCATAAAAGACAGAAGACTTCCAGAGTGTAGAAGACAGATTAAGACACAGGGTCCTGGGGCTCCACTAATCTGGGGTATGTCATAATAGACCACTTAAAGCAAAAGCTAAGTTTCTGTATCTTACACCCCCTACCTTAAAAACATACATACAAACAATACAAAGAATGCTTGGTAGACATTTGGAACAACTTAACTTGACAGATGAACAGTTTGAGAAAGATTTCCTGCTGGTCCTGGCTTCAAGGCAAGCAAGACCATTGTTTTTATACACTGGTAGTCTCCCTCATGGGGGAGTGTTCACAGCAGATTAGGAAACTCTTGAGAACTGGTGGAAAGATACAATCAGAGAATTACAGGGAAGACCCTATGAATTTTAGATCAAATTCTCCTTCATCTACTAACTTGTCCTTTGAGACATGCATCCGGATTTGCCCTAAACACACATGTCAACTGGATGCCTTATCACAGGACACCCAAGTAACCTGAGCTTTTCATTTTCAACATCCCAGGAAGCTATAAATTGAAAGATAAGCAACCCTATCATTCAGGGTGATATGTACAAACCCTGGCTTGAAAACACAAATGAGTAGTGTGAATCCTTTACTGGACATCCCTTTCTCATCCTGCCATCCCTGCTTCAATGAATACTGATGGTTTCATGAATAGTTTCTATAGCCTAGAGATGATGTTATTTAAACCCAGATAACAGAAAATGTTGTGTAATCTGCCAGAAGTAGATTGTTGCTACTTTAGTAGCTATTGAGGTCTGAAGAACCATGAAAAGACTTGCCCTGATCATAATTTGAAATGGTACATCTCATTGTCCACTTTGATTGGCAAAGAGATGTCTGAGAGTACAGATCTTTACCAATATGAAAGCTGCCTCTAATTATGGAAGAAGTGAGATTTCCAGAAGGGTAGGGGTAGGGAAGTTGTTTCAAGGTAAAGAGACTAGATGGATTTGTCAAAATTTAAAAACATGTGTTTTCTGTAGGTGAATATGGCAAGGCTCCACTGTGGAGATTTTCAATAGTCAGGTGAACAGTATGGTTTCCTGTACAGATGTCAGTCAGCCTCATTCTTTGGCAAGGAAGTCATATTGATGCTTTTTCAAAGTGTTCATGAGCTGTATGGCTATGGTGTGAGGAATATAATTTTTCATGTGCTCGCCAACATACATTTATTCTGCCCAAGCTAACCTGATTACTGCCACCCATAGGGACCTGTTTGCTAGTAAACTGGATTAGCGACTGATCCTGAAACCTGATAAGGTTCCATAATTTGGGTGAGCCAGCCAGACATATGATGATAGTTTGAACATGTTTAATTTTTCTTCTGGAATGGACAAGTATCTGTATTTATTTCCTTTTCTTATCTACATGTTTCTATCAATGACCGCCCTCATCAGAGCTTGTTAAATGTCTTATTACTCATCATACATAAGGTATCTGGCCTTAAGGAAAGGTAAGCAGTTTGTCAAAACCCTCATTTCTGCAATTATTGGAAGACCTTGTGAGATTGGCATCTTTCCTATAGAATTTGCTATAGAGTAAACCAATGGTCTTTTCCTCATGGCCAGAAAACAAGAGGACAAAAGGGAAAGTTGGCTTCTTCACTCTAGAAGTTAATGATCTACTTCCCAAATTTCTGCTGTATGTTCATTCCTCTTCTTAGTAGGACCTACTATCTGAATGTTTCTACCATGGGACATAACAATGGTTCCATTGAGTTAGCAGCTGAGAGTGCTTTGGGCCATGATATGTACTTCACGCCCCTGAACAAATCCCCCAAATGAGGGTTCTTTTGCTTACTACAGTTATTTTTTCTAGTTATCAGGAGAATTAGGATTACCACCATGTGATAGGAACAGAGAGGATTATCTCTTGGTGCAGACACTGCCTTCTTTACAGAAGACTGAGTATCCCTTATAAAATGAAGTTTTGAGTGATTTCACCAGGCATAGAACCAGCAATCAGGTGAGGTGCTACTGAAGGAAGGTGAAAGGAGTATAGATGGGTCAATAGAAGAAGGAATTTATTAGAACAGCTGTGATCTCATAACAATTATAGATACTAAGCTTGCAATATCTATCAGTGTTTTCATTACTAGTATCGTCTCCCTTTCTCTTTCTCTTTTAATATTAATCTCATATAAGAGACATTGGAGATGATCAATATCAAAATTTAGCTCTCAGATTAGAATCTATCAGTATTATCTAGCGATAGAAATAGGGGCAGAATGTTGGATATCTTAACTAATGAGCATTTTAATTCTTACTGTGTGGGAGATAATGAAAACATTGTGTTAAGTAGTACTGCATGTTGTTTTGGGGATGTTTAATGTCTTTTTTGTTGCTGTTTGGGCTGCCATAATAAAATACCATAAAATGAATGGCTTACAAACAAAATTTTTTCATGGTTCTACAAGGTGAGAAATCCAAGATCTTGCTACTACTGTGGTCAGGTACCAATGAAGAGTCATTCCTTATAGACAGTAACTTCTCACTGTGTCCTTACATGATGGAAAGAGTGAGGGATCTTTGTGGGGTTGCTTTAGTAAGGTTACTAATTTGACTTGTGGGACCTCTGCTCTCATGACCCAATCACCTCCTAATATCATCAATTTTGGGAGGTACAAATATCGATACCATAGTATTTAAAAATGGAAAAGGGAATATGTTAATGTTGACAAAGCCAAAACATGCACTAGAGTTGACATTTGCCATGTTTTCTGGTTGCCTAGCTCTTCTGACTACCATTCCTATGTTTGGTAAGTTTCTTTTGCTATTAGTGCCATCTACCCAAGTAGGAAACTGAAAACTACTTTTCCTGGCTCCTTTGGTAGTGACCAAATCCTGTTGGCAGCATGGTATTTATGCTTCTTATTACTAACCATTCATTATTATTAACTGCTAAGAATTAAATTAACTATTTTAACATTTAATTTTTAATGTATTATGTTGGAAGCATCTAGCATACCTTAATTTTGCTAAGGAAAAATCAAAGAGAAAGTTATCATTCCACTTCTCCCTTAAGGTAAGCAAGGGAAGAGGCCCCAAGGGAAAGTAAAACTCAGAGAGAGAAAAGACATGGTCACAGCAACTGGGTACAACTTGGCCACATGGGTTCTTTTCACTGCACATCCACCAGGGATCATGAACTGTGAGGAGGAAGACTGCTCTCTTATACACTGTCTTAAAAACAAGACAAACTTCTGTCAGATTATCTTTTTCAAAATAAAACTATTTTATAAGTAAAAATATGTCATTATTAATAGATTCAGACATCTCCAAGCAGATGTTAAGTCCTGTAGCTAGAAATTAAATGAAGATTTTTTTTTTTCTCTCAAAGATATTTTTCTTGCAAAAGAGTTTCCAAAGCTCTCTTGTTATATTTGGAAAAGACCAAGGAGTGTGAATAAGTAACTGATCGCTTTTGAGTTATGCCAAGAACTAGTCTAGCATTTTAGACTCCCAGGCAAAGCGATTTCACAGACTCTTGATTGTGACACGATCATGAATGCTGCAAATCCTTTTATTATTACTCTTTCATCACTTACTTGACACAGTTATTGAAATTGTTTAAGAAAAGTGCAAAACATCTCAGAAAACTGTGAGCATTCTGCTCTCTCCTTAAGGTTGAGCTACTTTATTCATTTTGAAAACTGTATTTTGGAGTTGTTAATGTTCAAAAATTTATTATTGTCTTGGTTTTACATTAGAATACAAGCATTTCTCCAGAAAAAAAGCAATTTTGGTAATATTTAAAAATCTTAAAAAACAAAAATCTAAAACATAATCTGACAGTCAAATCATACAAGAAAAGTCAGCTTTTTTAATGTTGCTGGGTTCAAAGTTGAAGGTAAGCCAACTTCTTTTTTCCCTAAGCAAAAAAGCCTTTTGGGGGTTAATCCTACAGAAAATAACAATTCCAACAGACTACCTGAGTAAAACTTAGAACTGATCTGTCTTTGAACATGAGAAAGTCAGAAGGAACATGCCATATACTTGCTTATTTGGAAAGAGAAATGTGTATGAGAAGATATCAAAATGAATTTTAAGGTAATTATTATTTTTTACCTATCAAATGGGAATTGCAAAAGGTAGTATGTACACTTTTATTCTCTTTATATTAAGCCTATTTTTCTTTAAGATCTCTCCTTTTCTACCTCTACTCACCCCCTTCCTTCTCTCTTTACCCCCATTTCAGGCTCCATCTATCTCATCTGCAAAGCCTAAGTTTGAAGATAGGTTTGTGTTGAGCCCAAGAAATTTCTGGTTTAGGACACATTTAGCTTAGAATGAAGATTCCCCTTCAGCTCCTGGATCTGAGAAATCCTGCTGGACCACAACTAACACCACTGCTGCCTGGGCCACATGAATGAGCACCCTTCCTGAGAGCCTCCCTTTTTGGTTCACACTAGAGGAGAGCAAGTGTCATTAAAATGGCCATGCTAAAAAGGAGTAAATACCCAGCTTGCAGTAATTTGTTGATTAATCTAGTAAGGTAAACGCCAAATAACTTGGCCTTACTTTTACCTCCTTTTGTCACAAATAGCACCCCTTGGTAAGCACAAATTTTATTTTTACTTAATCACACCCTATTACAAAGTGTATTGGAATTTTACCAATGCTATGTGCCAGTTATGTTGGTTTAAATGCCCGTAAGCTTACCCTAGATAATCAGACTTCTATTATGTCATTTCTCAGATGTTCTTGGAAGATGTTTAGAGAACTAAACCAGGGGAAAGGGTAAGGCAGTTTTCACTGTGAATATAACTTTTTCTTCTTTATGACAGTCTAAGTATGGAGGATAATATAGGAACTAGCAAACATTTCCTGATAAATTGTTCTTGTGTTTTCTCTTTGGCATGTGTTTGGTAACTCCCTGTGTCTGTTGAAGCATCAGTTCCCCACATGTTGGAGGTGTCTTTGTGTTTATTAGTCAGATTGGGTCAGCTGTGATTTGCAGTGTTTACTTTCATCATAACCAGGCCCACTATATATTTCTTGGATTGGAACTCACGCAAGACTTCCCATTTGCCTTCAATCACTAACAGATGCAGAACAGTCAGATCATTTCCCTTTGCTGGCCTAAGGGATTGAAGGAATTCAGAGGAATTCTAAACCAAGCCACTCCTTCACTTGCCTGACTTCACTTCTTGAACCTTAGGGAGAAGAGTCTCAGATAACATAATCTGACTCTCTTGTGAAGTTTTGCTTTCTCGCCTTTGTTTTTCTTCTAAGATTTAAACACTTTGTAAATCCATGTATCCTTAGATATTCGTGCTATATATGAAGTTGTTTTGGAGGAAATACCACCTTGAAAATCAGTCTTAAAAAATCTATTAATGGTTCTAACAAATTTAAAAAGACTATGTAGCATCACATAGTAGACAGGTCTTTGGAGTCGAGAGGTTGGGGGTCAGGTTCTGGCTCTGCAATTAACCTGCAGTTGACTTAAGTTGTTTTCTGGTTCCTCATCAACAGACAATGGTTCTTAGACACTGTATCCATGACCTTCCTATCCCTGGTTACCCTGTCCCACCTTCTACCACTTGAAGTTATTTTAATTGCAAATCTGTATAGATGTGCATAAATGCATGAGACCCCATAGTGGATCTGATAATCTAGAAAAGGAGAGTGCAAACAACACTCTGAAGAAAGACAGGGTAAAGCAGAGACTAGGGGCAAAACTTTGGAATGTTGAACATGGAAATTTGGGAAATTAGGAGAAAGGAGAGAAACAAGGAATAAATTAGAAAAATACCAAAGCAAATTATAAAAAGAAAAGCCCCGAGCTCATTTCCCCCAACTTCTTTCTTCTAAGAAGGATAATCTAGTGTAGGGATTTTTTTATTGATTTATCTCTGATTTGGACCCCAAGATCTACATTATGGCCAAGAAAGAATATACCGTGTTGAGGACAGGGACGACATTTCTTTGTTGCCAGGAGATAAACGTAGAAAAATTAGGGTTTATATGACTTAGACCATTCACTGAAATATTTCACAAAAGCCATAGAAGGGTAAAATAAGTATTGAGAATTAGGATTAAGCTCGCAGTCCCATAATTATTACCTTTTGTGATTTAGAGTGGGCTAATGCCAAATCTTGTCATTTTGCCAGTCAAATTGGCCCTTCATTTTTAAAGCTTTCTGCATTTGCAAAATAAACTACTAATGACATATTTCTTATTCATTTGCCTTCAACTTACATGACTGGCAAATATTTGACCACCAAGAGGTAGTACAGATGTTTGTATAAGTCTTACTGCAAAAATAGGAAATTGTGTCGTATAGTTTGGGGCAATAGTTATATGATCAATATGGGTGGAGAGTCCAAACTAATAGAATGAAGAAATGTTCTACATGTCTAAAGCTCTACATTTAGAAATAATGTGGAATAATGTAGCAATGTTGTTACAGTAACCAAGAAAACTCTTCCTAAAAACTAGACATTTACTGATGCAATGAAGAATTATCTCCAGTGTGTTTCTTTTAAAGATAAGCAGACACAGAGTTTTCTAAGTGAAATTTTCTTACTTCTGATTACTTATTGATGAAGATAAACTATGCACCACATCTAACATCTGATGTTCAAGAACTCTACAATCACTTGAATGTGTCTCTGCCTTGTTGATTAATGTATAGCTAATTACACATTACAGTGTGCCCAAGTGTTGAAACTAGAACTCTGGTGTCTCCATTAGTTCATGTACTCATTCTATTTATTACACATTAACTCTCTGCTGAAAATGTAACAGTCTTCCTGTTTCTCTGGAAAGTATGACTGTCTTGTTTTTTCCCAATAGACACAAATTAAGTAGACACAGAATAGTCTAATCAAACAGGTACATTCTGCTTCTTTTCTTGCCTCACCCTTTCTCAAGACAGCCAGAGTTTTCTCTATGCCAAAATTATTTGGGGTTAAATTTTTGAATGACTTATCATAATTTCCTAAAGTGATAATCTTTATAAGTAAATATTTTACTTGAATCGTGTAACCATTATTACAAACTCATACATGTAAGACACTCATTTCTGTTGCTTACCCAAAGTATGTTCTAAAAAGGGTTCAACTCAGGATCTCAAGCTTGCTGGGCAGGCATTCAGCCATTTGAGCAACTCCACCAGACCTCTTTGCATTTCTTATTTTTGGGATAGGGTCTTGCATTACTCCCTGGCTCACCTGGACCATGATTCTCCTGTTTATGCCTGGATCCCCTATTTATGTTATCCCCACATAGCTGGGATGACATATGCATGCCATCACATCTAGCCATCTTGGGTCTTGTGAACTTTCTGTCTGGGCTGGCCTCAGGATCTTCCTGATCTCTGCCTCCCCAGTAGCCAAGATTCTTAACTATTCTTTATATTTTATTAATATTAACAGGATCCTTTCTACCCCCAACCCCTACTTCTTCCAAAGAGGAATTCTTCTATATCTTAGTCTGCCTCACTCACAAAAGAGAAGTGAAATAGGAGGGTAAGACAGCAGAGAGAGTGAGCTTAGGGTTATGGGGCATTTTTGAACACTTACGTGATAGACTTCTCCTAAGAGCTTTAGAAAGTTGCTATTATTTTAAATATGAGGAAAACAAAGTTGCAACAGGCTAAATCACCCATTACAAGGTTGCAACCTCATAAGTGATGGAGCTGGAGCCCATGCTTTCTCTCATGCTTGGAAACTGCCTCTGTGTTCTGCCCCTTGGGGGAGAGCTCTAGGGTCTCAACTTGCACTGACCCAGCATAATGCCTGGGCTATGCTGTCTCTGTAGGTTTAAATTGAATGCACTTGATCCCTATGATGTATGTGGTTTGTATTTTTTTTTTAAATTTTGTAGGACACAATGAGTTGTAAGTGCAATTACAGCTTATAGAATGGTGATTTATGTCAATACTGATCCTTTCACATTTCACATTGATCCTCTCTCATTTATTGTCTACAACAAATTTACAGAAAAGGCATCAGCAAGCCAATGTCATAAAGGAGAAATCCGATATTCACAAAAGTAGTAGAATCTGTGCAAGGTCATGAGTAAATAACAGAGCCAGGATGGAGCTTAGGGCTGCTGTTTTATTGCATCATGCTGCCCAGTGGACTGGTTTCTGTTATCAAGGATCTTTGGCTGTCAAAGACCTTACCACCTTTGTATCCCCAAAAAATAGGAGCATATGGCTACACCTTCATAAATATTTGTCCATTCCTTTACTTCAACAGACTGTTCTCTTGCATGCTTATCTCTCTGCCTTAAGCTATAGCATTCCCTACTCTTATCCCATGCCTGCTATTCTGTTCTCATTATTCTTATATATCTAGGTCTTTCTGTTCTCCAACTATTGTTTGTCCTGTTTCTTGAGACATGATCTCACTATGTAGCCCATGCTGGCCTCAAATTTATGATCCTCCTGCCTCAGCCTCAAGTGCTGAGATTACAGACATGTGTCATCATGCCCAGCCTGTTTTTCAACTTTAAAATCATAATTTACCAGCTACACAAGTGCTTACCAGGCCATCCCGACTCAAACCAATGCTTCCCTCCCCTGAAGTTTGAGAACCCTTATTCTCTGTACCCTTACTTGGTACTTGTTGCTGACTTTGGCAATTTTTCAAGTTTTGCAAGCTTTTTTCCTCTTTACTAGTTATAAGCCCCTCCAAGGGCTGGAACTATTTTATATGAAAGTGTGTTTTAACATAGTCACCAAATTAGTGCTTTTTACATAGTGAGTTTTCAGGTTATGACAAAGACAGCTTTATTACCTGCTACATTTCTGTACAGAGGAAAATCATTTGGTCCATGTGGCTACTCAGTTAACTCAGGTGCAAAATGAAATTTCTGTCACAGGAGAACACTTTCAGTCAAAGTTGGCTATAGCCATGTGTGTGTGTGTGTGTGTGTGTGTGTGTGTGTGTGTGTATGTGTGTAAATATTCCATATATATGTATTTAGTTTAAAAGAAAACAAACTAAAATTGCAGAATTTTTAAAAAGGGCATGAGATGTATATTATTGGAGTTAACAATGAGGACAGCCATACACTTGCAGTAACCTGGCCAAGAAGTACGAGTGGGATATGGCTGAGGCCTGCAAGATCTGGTGCCTTGGGCCTTACAGCCCTGGCCCCAACATCCTCACCTACATCACCAAAGGTGTACGGTACCTCAGTGAGATTAAGGACAGAGTGGTGGCTGTCTTCTCGTAAACCACCTGCAAGGAGTGGTGGGTGAGTGTCTGGTCCTAACATGGCTGTCTTCACCGTTAACCTTAACAAATATCACACTGTTAGATGAGATTAGTAATTACATATCGGAGAGGGAGAACAGGGAAAGATGACCTGAAAGTTGGGTCTAGGTGCCAGCATTTGCATGGATAATTCACTACTAAAAGTAGTGAGAATGTGGTAAAGTGACTTATTAGTCTAACAGGTAAGCTTCTGATTAGGAATGGGCAAATGCTTGGCTCACAGCACATTATCCATTGCCATAGAATTTTGGGTTTTATTTTATTTTTTTTTTCAGAATAGCCACAAACCACTATAGAAAGGATGACAATTGAGAGAGAGATATAAATGAGTCATCTTGATTATTGCCCAGACTCGGTACTATTATTCTTTCTGTGCTGTTTTCTAGGGTTGGTCCGACTTCATTTAGTGCATGTTTTCAGTCTCTCTAGAAATCTGGCTCAGAACCAAAAGGGAGGAAAGCTTTGGAAACATCAGATGCCCACGTTTCACTAATTCCTCTCCAGTGGGGTCTCCAGCAGACAACTTTTATTAGGTCATTTCTATTCTGTTATTCTACATTATTTTTTTTTCCTTTTTTACTTCTACTCTTATCAGAAAATCCTCCTGTCAGATTGTGACAATTGACACTTTTATATGGAATTGAAGATTCTGTGTTTATTTTGGTTTTGTTTAATTGGGATATTTTATAAAGTATCCAAGTCTATTATGTAAAAGTGGACTAAACTGTTTTATATGTGCCCAAAAGCAAAATTGATTCTGTAGAAAGGTAATTTCTTTCACACAAATCATCTATGCTTAAATATTATTGAAAAGCAAATGCTGACTTACAAGGATCAAACTTTAATTCTAGGTTTTAAGACAGCTCACTTTCTAAGTGCTTCTTGCAATATTTCATTACACAGTCAGGCATGGTGGTACGTGCCTGAATCCCAGCTACCTGGGAGGGGGAGGCAGGAGGATCAGGAATTCCAAGCCAGCCTAGGAAAAGTTAACAAGACTCTATCTCAAAAACAAACAAACAAACAAACAAAAGAGTAAGAGGCATGAATCAAGTGGTAGAGCCCTTGCCTGGCACGGCAAGCATGAGGTCCTGGGTTCTATCTATTTTAATGACTTATCTGCTTCTTTAGTTTAAATGAGAAACAGTTCCCATTGCTGTTATCCTTTCAGTTGCCCAACACCTCCAACGTCCCCTAAGTGGAAGCTGTGATTACCTGTGCTATAGGATTTATACTCAGAATTTTCCCTAAAGGTGGTATATAACTTTTCTAGCTTTTTCTTGTCCTATCCTTTGCTGAGTTACTGTGTTTCATGTTGCTTGAGATGGGAAAGCTGTTTAGCTTCCAGGCCAATATGTTAGTAAACTTAGACTTTTCAAATGTTTTCTTTATTTTGAAGGAACTTGTTCTAGTAGAGGTAGTACCCAACACCTTTGTGCTTCAAAGACCTTGAAGTCAGTATGTATGTTGTATTGTAACTCCTCAATAGTAAATGGCTGCATGTTATGGCTTTCGAAAACATTCAAGATACAAGTCTTTTTGATCTGTTTTTCTTCTTCATAAATCTAGTTCCATTTGGAAAGGAAATAAAGAGAAAAGCTGGCGAGACTCCAAATGATCTTTTGTAGAAAGCATAGAAGGCTTAATAGAGAAAGAGAGGGCACTTCAGTTGGCTTTCTCCTGTTTTCTTTTTGTGACCTCCCCCTCCCCAAATTATAGTTAAAATGAACCATTACAATGCTATTATGTTAAACAGCCAGGAAGAAGCTATTATTCCCATCCTGGCTGTGAAACCCTAGGGAAATACACACTTCCTAAACATGAGAACCGTTCTTACATTTTCCCAGCTATAGAACAATAAATAACAAGTATTACACAAAAGAGTCATTTGGAGTCTGTATCAGATTGGCAAATCATTTCTCAGTAGAAAGTATAATTGTTGTCCTTGGACTTGACCAGGTAAGAAAAATAATAAGAAAGGCCTTTCTGCTGCAAATGAATCAAGGAAGGACCTGCACTGCAAGAGTTAACCATTGCATCTGCTGCTCTGGAGCTCAGTCTCCTTCAGCATAGCTCTTGCTTTTTACATTGCCAGAGTCTGCCGAGATAGACCAGTTTTGGACAAAAAAAATCAAGATTATACAAAGGTAAAGGGAGATATGAATCCTAAAGTGACAAGATCTTCTTTGGAAATGTTAGTAGTCAACACATTCAGAAATATCACTGAAGAGGAACCAGATCTTCTGGCAGTCTGTGTATCTGCCTCCTACACAGCGACAGTTCTAATACTGTACAAAGATACAGAGTGTAAACCTTTTCTTTCTCTTTTGTTAAAATGGAATTTTCCCTTCCAAAGAACTGTCAGAAGACACCATGAGATTTTAGCAATATAAGGGGAAAAATCCCCTGAGGCTGCTTTGAGCTGAATTTCTCTGCCTGAGCTTATGTACATTATTACCATGCATGAAAGGGGGCGTATTCTATCCAGATAACATTGGCGACAAAGAGTGTAGATTTTGGAGGTGTGACAAAAGTGACTTTGTCCGGTTTGTGAAAAAACATGCAAGGCATGTAAGCCTACTAATGGAAAATGTTTGAAAAGAAGAATGCTTCAAATGAATCATATGTGTGTGTATATATATTATGTACATATGTATACATATGTATGTGTGCGTGTGTGTATATATCATCTCAATAGCCCAGCTAAATTCTAAGAGTGTTGCTAGCTGCTGGGAAGCTTGCCTTGCAGCTGCACGAGCTCCTCCATTCAGAAGAGCAAGGTTTGTACCTCCTAACTCACACCCCACAAGGAATCTCATCCCAGCTGCCCCAGGCTGCATCTCATTTCACTCTGTTATCCTTGACTTAAAAATGAAAGGAAGAAACAAGGAAACCTGTCTCCATCAGGCTGGGGTGAGGCAGGAGCAGGAAGGAGGAGGTACAGGGGAGGAAGGACTTTATGCTGCTGTCAGTCAGTGCCAGAAAGTGCCATTTCTGTGGATCCCATGCTCACTGAGGAAGCAGAAAGGCCTCTGATGTGGCTCCTCCCCTCCCTGCTGCACTCTGGCTCATTACAGCTCTTTCTTTAACTGCTGGGTAGACAGCTGGCAGCCAGTGCCTCAGAGGAAGCAGGAGGATGGGGACATATAAATTACTGTTGCATTTTACAGCTAAGATAAACTCAAACTGCAGGGTTATAGCCTGAAATTACATGAGAGGAAGGCTCCAGCAGGCCTCTCAGAAGAACAAGGAAAGGAAAATGCATAGAAAGAGTTATTCAGGGAGCATGGAATCATGGAGAAAGAAAAAAAAAAAAAAGTCTAAACAAGTTTGTGTAAAATCTGCTGCTTTAGTAGTCTTAAAGAGCTTATGTCAGCTTGATTCTGTGTGGTAGCATAATGTCAGTCTATAGGAAATGGGGCTTTAGGCAGATCTACTCTGTTCCATTTCTGCAGATTGCCAAGCATGGCAATAAATGTCAAGTGATTATTTATTTGATCATTAGAAACTTCATTAGATTTTGATTTGATGCTCTACAACTCCCCCCTCCCATCACTACCAAAAAGCAAGTTCAGCTCTGAAATTCAATCCAGCTAGTTTGATTGGAGGAAAAAAAATGTTATGAAATAAAATCTAGCAAATACCAGTGTCTAGATGACAACATTCTGCATCCATATAGACTTTCCTCTCCAACAAGCTTACAGCACTTCCATAACATGATGAAAGATACATTTTGGCAACAGCAGGAAAATTTTTTGGAAGCCTTGTAGCATTCTGTTAGAGGAAAGGCTGTCTCTGAGATGAGATCAAACCCCTCTGGCTACAGACAGAGTCTGGTTGTATGTTCTTGGCTTTAATAGTCTTAGCATATAATGTACTTGAACTTGTACTCAGCTTTCTTGGACTTGATTTATTTGCAGATTATATTACCTGGAAAAAAGTTGTGCTGCAGATAATTTGGGACTCAGCTGGTGGGTGCCTGGATCACCCTTGCTCAGAGCATCAAACATGAGCCTTATTATCTTCATAAACAGTGTCAGATAAACTGTTCACAGCTGACTTTTTCATTGCCATTTTGGTTTCTCTTGTGCCTCTCAAAAAATTTTTCTAAGAATCGCATATACTAGAGGAAACAAAGAGAGGATGAGAGAACATGCTGCAGCCAGCTTTCTTCCTTGGGGAATGGTACTTGCATGTCACAAGACCCACCAAATAAGAATTGGACTGACTTTCATAAAACCAGGGATTTAAGCGCAGTGTGGGGTATGTATTATTGCCAAAGAGCACACGCCGCAAAGAAGCATAAAGAGACAGGCTTTATCTATCTGCCTGAAACCCTCTTGGAACCTTCTGGTAGTACACATTCTAAATCAAGAATCAAAATGTTTTCCCAGCACAACTGCAAATTGAAAATAGGCACTTGAACAACACAGGCAGAGATGTGGAAGAAGAATGACTTTGAAATGCTTACAACCCACCCGGAGCCACCCTGGGTCTTTCTGTAGACATGAAGAGTATTCATCTCCAGTAAAGGGTATGTAGCACTCAGTAGAAACAAATGACAGCTGACGACATGATCCATTAGACGCCTGAATGTGCCCCCTGCCAGCATAGAGTATTTTCCTTTTCCTTTTTTTTTCCAGTGTAAAGGACAGATATTTTTATATCAAGAAGTTCCCTCTAACCATAGATTTTGTCTTTGTTTTCTTCCAGCACTTTCTAATCTATTGCAGTAGAAACAAGACCCTAAAAGATAAATTTCTTGCATTAGTCTAAGTGGCATGAAACATTGACAAAAACAAACTAGGGAAGGTATTATTGTGCTTCAGGTCAAGGAGTCTTTTGAGGGAGAAGTCACTAACATAAAATTTAAAAAGACCCCAAAACTTAATTATTGAGTGTCAATCAGTGGCGTTTCTGTCCCTTCCTGATGAACTCTGCACAATATGTAGTTGGTGTGATGAAAAAGAAACAGCCTTCAAGGGACCAGGGTCATTTAAAAAACAGTCAGCCCAGGCAGGGAAAGGGGAATCCACCCAAAGCCCTTACTGAAAGAAGTACAAGTTTGGGATGGGAGGCCTGCAGCCCTCCTGAGTAGAGAATGAGCATCAAGTTAGTGCTTTCTCCTTTTAGCAGGAGAATTTGGAAGGAAGGAGGAATTATTGGTACAGAAAATCACAGGGAATAAAATGTGTGAAGGCACAGAGAAAGGAGCATTCTCTGGAAAACTAGGAATGGATTTAATTGATCATTGATTCTCTGTGAGAGGAATAAACAATGCTAGTGATTTCAGCAGTGAGAGACAGGCAGGAGTTTTGGCAGAAAGTATTGATAATCACCATGGAGAATAGAAATTAGACAGTGTAAGGAACAGGAAGCAGGTATGAGTTTGTTTGCAAGAGTGGCACATGTAGATAATTTTCTTGGTGTAAGAGTGTGGCACAGGGATCATGAGTCATTGAATTGGCTTTTTAGGACACAGATTAGTTCCTGGATGCATGCATTTTATTCTAGGCAGTTTGTTAATGATCAGTTCATGACCCTGACATTTAATCTTGAGGGAGTGAGAGATATGGGTTTAACTAACACAAGGAGATAAATACAGAAAAGCAGAAAAAGAGCAGCAGAAAGGTGAGGGCTACAAAGAATAGATTTCACATGTCCCCAGGGAGCCCAGGGGCTCTGACATGGGTCAAAGTGCCGTTCTCACTTCTAGATCTGGACAGCAACTTGGATAGAGGGGTGGAGAGAGAAGCATGATGGCAGAAGTCAGAGGGTTTTTTGGTGTAAATTAACCTGAAATTATAGACAGATATAAAAGTTACATGATAACCAACAAGAATGGAAGCACACTCAGTGTTCTATCAGAATGGTACCTGCCAGAAATGAAACTTTTGTACATGCATGTCCTTGTGTGTGTGTTTTTCCTTGTAAGCAATGTCAAACAGAAAACTATCTTAAGACAAATATTTCTTTTTCTGTAAAAAGTCACTAGAGCATTTACTTATGTAAGTAAAGAGCAAATAGGCTCCATTTTCTTGGGTAAGTTGCTTGACAAGACAGGGTGTTTTGAAAGGCTCTTTAAAAATTGCTATATTGATTATAATTGCTGAAGCTGGACAGAGGGTGCATGGGAAGTCACTACACCACCCTCTTAACTGGTAATTAAAATTCATGAAACACCACACACACACACACACACACACACACACACACCCCTTTAGCCATAAAGTGGGGGAGTTAATGGCCAGAAAATAAAGAGAGCCTCTAGTGGGCCTGAAGCAGCCCTGATGTGGCATGCTCCCTGGCTAGAAGCCATGTGTTGAAATTCCAGGGCTGTAACATGATGGCATGATGCACAAGTACAACACAGTGAGACCTCCTTCTCAAAAAGCAGGATCAGAGACATACACCCTGAGCCACAGTGTCACATTAGAGAGAGTGAGACAGAGATCTATGGATGCAGACTTCCTGGCCTGCTTATTTGCTAAAAGATCATGGCCCCTCTTGTAGCACAAATCTTTCCCTAGACAAACTCTGCTTCCTCCCAGCTCCTGGTCACTTAACACTTGAACCATACCTGGGAAGTTCATATATGGCAACTCTGTTCTTCGCAGCCCCATACCTTTTGTCCTGACTCACATCAAAGCTGTCACCTTCTTAATATCTATATTGGTCACACTTTGCATCACTGTGACAAAATATCTGACATAAACAACTTAAGAGAAGAAAAAATTTATTTTGGCTTGTGGTTTCAGAGGCTTCAGTCCACAGTCTTTGGCTCTTCCCATTATGGGCCCTTGGTAAGGCAAAATATCATGGCAGAGCAGCATGAGGCAGAGGCTGTTTACCTCATAATGAACAGAAAGCAGAGAAAGAGGAAGGAACTAGGGACCAGATATAACCTTCACAGTTGTGCCCCTGTCACTCCCTTTCCTCCAGTCAGGCCTTATCTCCCAAATTTCCACCAAAAAAAGAGTGTTAACATCTGGAGACTTAAGTGAAAAATACACCTTTCTTGGAGGTGTTTATTACTCAAGCTAGAAATGAGATTTTCTTTGTCTTAACTTTTATTGGTATAGATATTCCATCATAAATCATGACTTTTACTGGAACTTCTTAGCCACTTACCAGTTGTAAGTTCCTGATTGCAGAGATAATAGGTTAAACAGCTTTGTAAGTTCTATGGTCCATGAATAATGTGTATTGGTTATTATGATAAGCTGGGCACTGTACTAAGTACTTTACATAAATGAACTCACACACTCATAAGAAATGTATTTAATATTATTATCCCCACTTACAGATAAAGGAATTAATGCATGGAGAGTCTACTAAATCTAATTGGAATATCTATACCAATAAAAGTTAAGACAAAGAAAATATCATTTCTAGCTTGAGTGATAAAAGACCTCCAGGAAAGGTATATTTTTCACTTAATCTTGAAACTAAGGCATGCAAGCCTTCTCCTTCCCTTTATTCATGATGTTTTCTTAGGCATCCTTGGTCATAATCCCCCAGCTAAATCTGACCCCCTTTACTCAGAAAACTTGAATGCCAGCATTGCAGACTTAGAATCTAGGTATTATATTTTGGGAGCAGTCACACTTAAGAATTATGTTTTCTGCCTTGTTCACAACATTGTACACAACATGGCTTCAATAAATATTAATGAATTATTGGATGGAATGTAAGATCTGAATAAGACTCTGAGGTGAGTCTGTGGTGGCATTGATAATGAATATCTTTTCCTGAGATGAAAACTGGGCGAAGTTAGAGGTAATATGAAGGTGACCTAATTAATCATACTCAAATTGTGGAGTAAACAGATACAAGGGGAATGAGATTGTTGCCAGGACCGAAGTCAGTGGAGAGGAAAATGTGTTAACAGCTGATGGTGGAAATGGATAAGTATTTGGGGTGAATGTTAGATTGGGATTCTTGGACAAGTTAAGTGCCAGAAGAAAACAGTATAAGAATATGGCCAGAGAGTAATGATAATCTTACTAACCAAGAAAACCAAGGATGTACTAGTGAGGAATATACTTGGTACAAGAAACAATGAACAGAAAAATGAATTCCATCTCCATCATTACTGCTCACCCTAGTATAATGTGGCTTGCACTGGATTAACAAGTGCCAGCAGGACTTAGATGTATGAAAAGGCCTGGTTCAGATTCCATTTGGGTGAAGAATAAAAGAGACTACCACGGGAACATGTGGCAAGATGAAGGAACAGGAGCAGTCTCTGGATCCATACTGTGAGGAGCAGACTATCTCACGCTAAAGTCTGAAAAGGAGGAGGGGTCATATGAGAATAGTCAGAAGCTTAACCAAAAGCCCAGATTCAGCAATATATAAACTAACCTGTCTTATCACCCCATATGGGCCAGGTGTATTCAATCCACATCAATTTCTCACAGGCGCAATATAGGTGCAATATGAATGCTATAGAATCAAGTATACTGGGTACACTCTGGCATTAACACCATTCTTATCCTTTTTTTCTTTTTTTGGTGGTCCTGGGGTTTTAACTCAGTACATTGAGCTTGCTAGCAGACACTCTACCACGTGATCCATGCCTCCGGTCACAATTTTCATTTTTTACCCTCAGATTTCCAGGCTATTACAACATAGGCCTGACATGTTTCTAGAGTTAGAAGTGGGAGACAGAAACAAGGGTCAGCTACCCAAGAACTTTTGGGATTTATGCTAACAAGCCTGGAGACTGGTTAAAAGGGTTTGTTCTGCTACTTATTTTCAATTTGAAATTTATTCATTCTTCCTGCTGCACTTGGCACTCTTGAATTCATGCCTCATAAAACTCTCGTTTCTTAGCTCTTTCAATGGACTAATTCTTCTCAGTCTGTTGAATTGCATAATCTGTAACTGCTAGTGTACCTGGAAGAACAAATCACGATTTCTAGGCTGTGGGTGTACATGCATACTCCTAATAAGTATCTACCAGACACTCATGAAATGGAAGAGAGGGCTGGAAGCATGGTTCAAGTGGTAGAGTGCATGCCTAGTAAACACAAAACCTAGTACCTCAAATGAGAGCAGGGTGGAAGAGGGAGGAGAGGAAGGAATATACACCAAACTCACAGAGGGAACTGAAGACTGAAGGAGACTGTGCTTGGCATGCTCATAGTCACCCTGGATTCTTTTTGCCAGCCTCATAGGGTATGCTATTCTAGATTAGATAACCCAGATGGCAGAAATGTTTTGCTGTGGGTGAAGGCAGTACCCCTAGAAGACTGATGTTTTTGTGTAGTGGGTATTTTTGTGAAGTGTCAGATTGAAGGGAGACTCTTGTGGAAAGTATATGAGGAAAAATTAAGACTAGAACCTAAAAATACATTTCATAAAAGGTTTAACTTCTAGAAGACTGCTGTTCTCTTAAATTACCATGGATTCAAAATCTTTTCTTCACATCCCAGTAAAGCCTGATGTTTGTATGACTTGTGTAGTGAAGACACATGAAGGAGCCCAACAGAGTAGAAGACTCAACATTATCTGTGAGTCAAATCCATACGCTTCTTCGTTTCAGATACACTCTGTGGAGGTGAAACTTACTGGGCAGAGCAAAATTAGCATGCTTCACATAAGCATTGACTTGCTTTTAATAATCCACTCTTTTCTCTGCCAACATGTGCTTCTGGGAAGTCTGTTTTATAACTGTAGTTGAAGGAAACCACTGTCCTGCTGGTTCCAAAACCCTTGTCACTTCAGGTTCAACTTGATCTTGAACATCTCCACATGCACATATTCTCAATCTGATTCAGGCCAATTTCCTTAGCTTCTGTCTACCACTTCACCACCATTGTCCCTAAGCCAGTGGTGTTGATGGAGTGACTCAAGTTAAACATGAACTTTTTCTTTGGTCTTTTAAATGCATAACCAAATACTTCTAATTTCATCTTCAACATATCTTTCCATTCCAGTTTTGTTCACTGTATCTCATTCTCACTAGCCATCACCCTTCCTGTGTACTCTTCTTGTCTCCTCGTTGTCACCTTGTTTTAACTACTTTTCACCAACCTTACAGTTCTAATTCACAATTGAACTTAAATCAAATAGAAATAAAATAAATACTGAAGAGTTTAAAAGGCCTAAATATCATGTTTTTCTTACCAAGTTTCACCATTCGATTCTCAGTTTTATTTTCCCTTCCTTCTCCATTTCAGTAATAAGTCTTGTACTCCAGCACTCTGATACAGCAGCTATTCTTATGATATATCATTTTCTTTAGTTTTTGCCCCATGACTTTGTAGACACCATTCTTTTTAACCCAAATACTCCCTCATCCTTCCCTCTTTTGTCCAAATGTCAAGCTTTTAGTCATCCCCCAAATCAAATCTATATATTACACTCTCAAGATGCAGCCTCTTACTCTTATAGTCAGACTTCCTTAGAAAGGTACTCTTCTGTCACCAAACATGCTGCATTCAACTCTACTACCACATTTGAGAGTAAAGATACAGAATTTTTTTTGGCTGAGCTCTTTTTGTACTTTCAATGTTTTCAAATCTGTATCTCTATAGCCTGGCACAAAATACCTTGTATATAATAGGTGCCTAATAAGTGCTGAATTGCCAATGAGTGAGTAAATTTAGGGTCAAGTATGAGGTGTGGTCACTGAGTGGAATTAAAAGTGCTGGTGCAGACCTTTGTTACTGAATCAAGGAAAATTGCCACCTCATTCAACCAGTAAGAATAATGTACCTGCACATAAATATTCTCTCCCCAAGAAAGTTTTTCACTAGCCCATTTGGACAGCGGTAGAAAATCTCCCCAACACAGGTGTCTAGTTTTATTTAAGATTATTATGCATTGTCTAGAGGGTTTTTCTAGGTTGCTAGCGTAGACTTTGACGACATGTTCATGACACTTACCTCTAGCAAATAGTGATTGATCTCCCTGGATCTGACTCTGAGCCTGGAGTAGATGTGGAGAATTTTCTGAAATTTCTTTCATGCCCAGCAATGCTGGCTGAGACTGGACATGAAAGCTGTCTAAATACTCTAATCTATTCTCAACCCACAGAAATGCAAGCTTACACTCTCCCTATTCACTGTCATGAATCATGATGCTGACAAGCAGTCAGATTCATCACATTAAACCCCAGCTGATAAGAGGAACTTCTTCCTGCATCCATTGGGAGAGGCCATGGGTGTTCTTTTGCAGATCTGAGCTGCTCTCGCTAGTGTGAAGAGACTGAAAGATAGCCAATCTTTATCTCATTTTCCCTGGGATAAACAAGATTCATTTCTTGCCATGAGAGGTCCCTATCCTATTTTCTTTAAAGCTGCTTGCTGCCTTATGGAAATTCCATTGTGTCGTTGCTATAAAGTCAATTAATATTCTATTATTGGGTTGTTATTATCATGGCCTTTATTATAATGAATAATACTGCTCAGTAGCTATATGGCACCTTTCTTCTTGGATCATCCTGCTTAGCCTCATAAAAGAAATTAATCACGTTACACTTTTAAGGAAAGCATTAAGCTACTTCATTGTAAATTGTCTTTGTTCTGATTACAATTGTGTAGTTTTCTGAAGAGGCATGTTAAAATACCAGGGGAAATTTCAAAGAGGCCATTATCTAAACCAACTGACTGGCCTTCCAAAATTAAAGACAAAAACAAAAGTGTTTTGAAATACTATGTGAGAAAAGCAGATATTTGCTCCTGTAGCACAATAAAGAGATTCGTGCATTCCTCATATATACAAATACAAGGACACCTGTGTCCTAGGCCACACGTCTTTAAATGTCAAGCACGAAGAGTGCCTGGTAACATCGAGATGGCTGTGGTTCTCTTGCCCTATCTGCTCAGGCTGTTTGCAGAAGTCACTGGCAGGAAATATTCTTGATAGTACCTCCCAATGTGACTCTTCCCCACTCCCCCAGCCCTCCCCCCCCAATCTGGGTAAGTGTTATAGTTCTATTCTCTGCTGAAAGAAACAAGAAGGGAAATGATTACCATATTTAATTTGTATATAATGAAATTTGTAATATCTTGAGCTTACATTTTAGTCTATCTTTTTCTCAACTACAGTTTCACTAAGTTCTTGTGGTACTATCCCATCTCTCAAATTCATATTTCAAATCTTGCACATGTGACATAAAAAAGTGCTAAGGAGATGCTCACAGGCTCAGCACCTGAGTCCATATGACTGGAGTTAGGTCTGGTGAAAGATTATTTTCACATTGGACATTCTCCATGTGCAGGAAGCCCTTTTAGCTGTATAGCTTTTGGGTTAGGTTTGGTGTGTTTCTAGAAGTGAACAAGAATAGTTTTCTCGAACTAACGGAGTCATACATGCTATGAACTAAAACCTCACTACAATATATTTTCCTTATAAATATAAGGAATATAAGAGATGCATATCATATCATACACATAAAACATATATATCATATCTCTTATAAATATAAGAGATAAAATATTGACTTAATTAATAACTGATTTATAATTCAGATGTAAAAAAGTCATGGAAGAGTGAGATCCATAGTCAAAGCAGTCATTTCCGATTCTTATACTCAATTCAGCTATTCCTCTTTCTAATTAATGAATTGTGATTCCCCATGGTAAGGGGCGTAATGGCCCACCAAAGATGCCTGTGTCCTAATCCTCAAAACCTGATTCAAGGCAGTTTGTAGATGTGATAAAGTTAAAGATTTTGAGGTAAGGAGATTATCCTGGAGTATCTGAGTGGGCCCAGTGTAGTTATAAAGGGTCTTCCTTCTTCTAGGCAGAAAGGAGGATCAGAAGGCCCTGATGGGAGGAAGGAATAAGAAAGAAGAGACTTTTAAAGATACCATCCTGCTGGCTTTGAAGATTGAGGTGGGGGATGCAAGCCAAAGAATGAAGATGGCTGTAGAGCCCCAAAAGACAAAGAAATAGCCTCTACCTTAGAGCCTCCTAAAGGAACACAGCAATCCTGATATCTTGATTTTAGCTAGTGAAAACCATTTCAGACTTCTGATCTCTAGAAGATAAGGTAATAAATTTGTACTGTTTCAGCCACTAATTTGTAGTACTTTAATACAGCAGCAGAATTCAGATCACATACTCAGGAGTTACCCTCTCTGGGTTTGTATGGCAGCTCATTTATCTTCAATTAGGTAACCTTGAGCAAGTTATTTTTATTCTCTCTGTGACTCTGTTTCCATTTCCTTAAAATGGGAGCACTTATATCACATTGAGTAGTCTTAACAATTTAATTAGTTCATAAAAAGGGTGAAGAATTGTGCCTGCTACAAATGTGGTCAATAAATATTAGTTATTTCAGGAAACAAATAGAGAGCATTTAACTAGCACACAGATTGGGGGATTCTTATGGAAGATAGTAAGCACTGATAGGAATTTAGAAGCTAATCTTCCTTGGTCTCCTTGTCTTCACATATAGTATGTGGGGGCAGAATAATATATTTCTCAATTTCATATTAATTCTGATTCTCTGTCCATCACTGAAATGAAATTACTACTTACTTCTGCTCATTCTTCAGTTCATCATAGGAATCTTTGTCTTCTGAGCTCTTACTTAGTAATAAAATAAGTTAACCATCCAAGGATTCTATGAAGTTTGTTAATACCTTCATAATTTGTGTTTTGATTCATTTTATCAAAATCTTTTGACTTTATCTTTCCATTTTTCTGAGTAATGACTGTTTCTGCACCTCTACCACCTCCAAAACACTCACTGACTACAATTAGGCTATGACAGGCTCCTAGAAAAATATTGGTCATGAAATCAGACACAGAATGAAAGTTCTGAGGAACTGAAAACCCAGAATACAGACCTTAGCAATGAAACCTTTCTAGAAAATCTGGATTGATTTCTCTGGATAGGTCATAGAGAACATCTGGACAGGGGAGGACTTGGTTTAATTCCCTATAGCTTGTTTTCATCCATGATTTCTTTAAAAATTTTTTCGATCAAAAGGATCACTGAAATAATTTTATGCCACAACAATAATCCAGCACTTACATAGAATACACTACTATTAACTACTTTCTCTAGTTCATTCCCAAAAGTCATACTTAATTTGCTGTACTGTCACAAGGCCTTTCAAGGAGAGAAAAAAGATATAAAGAATTGCTTATTACTTCACTAACTTCCTTGTGCAGTGTCAATATCAGGCATCACTACAGTAGTTTATAACAACTCTTTTAATAATGAATGGAAAAAATTAGTAATATCGCAGGAGATAAGTTTGTTTACTATTTAGGAAGATAGCAAAATACCTGTATAGGTAGGCGAAGGCAATAGAAAGTTTTTAATCTGAGGACAAAAAGGCAGTGAAGCAATGAGAAAGGTTTGGTGCAGCTCAAATGGCATAGATACCATACATGAGTGACTGAATTTCTTGGATACTCTTTATTTTGTTCTTAATGTGTTTACTTCCCCTTGAACAGTTATCTTCATGAGTTCAAGTTGTTGACAGTTTCCACACATTTGTATTAATATTTTTCTAGGAGAAATAGCCATTTAGAAAACATTGTAACTGCTACAAAATAGATTTGGAAGAAAGAAATACCCCATGAGATCCCTAAATCTCCACGTCAAATAACAGCCAGCCATCTATGAGTTTGCTGCTCCACTTGTGGAGCTAATCAGTCCACTTAGCCTTACAGGATGGTCAGAGTAGTTAATGAAGAGCCAGGGGAGCTCTGCTCCACAGATCAGGGAGCAGTTTATAGTCAGTGCAGGGTGAGGTAGCTTATGGCCAGTGCTAACACATTAATCCCCAGTCGGTTAACCAGTGGAGTTTAAAGAACAACAAGATCTAAATTGGGCTTTGAATAATTGATGACAACAGCTGAACTATTAAAGAAAAATGTCTCTTTCCTTTAGGAAGCCTATATGCCTGTAGTTGCTAAGCTTATTTTTATTCTGAATGGATGCAGGTTCTCCCAAGAATATTTTCTTTCCTCTGAAACATAAAGAACTCCAGTGACATATTTTTGATGGAAATGATAGAAAAATGATATGCTTTAAAAAGACCACCAAATTAACTGAATAGACTTCAAAACATCATGCCTATAATTTTGCTGAACATGTAGGTACACAAAAGGAGAGAAAAAGAAATTGAAAATTAACTTTTTGCTGAGCAACATTGCATGTGAGGGTAAGATAATGAGAACGTTTGCCACAACGGAGACTTTCAGATAGAATGAAAGTGCTTTTTTAAAAATAAAATCAAAAGACAGATGGGTTTTTGAAATATAATGATAATAAAGAATCTCACAGAAGAATTGAGTGAAATTCATTTACAAACGTGTGAATCCTTTCCTCTGATGAAAGAATGATTTCTTTTTAACCTTCTAGCTCTGTGTAGCCTTTGGAGGAGGGGCTTTCACAGAATTCGCTCTCACGGAGCTGTGAAACAGCGCACAATGCAAGTGGCATTTTTGAACCATTGTTTCTATTTCTTTTTTTCTTGTACATTGCAGCTGTTACATCTCTTAATAATTTCCATACAAACAAGTAATGTTGAACTTTTGAAAACAGTTGTTGGGAGTGGAAGAGTAAAGGGGCAGAATGACAAGGATTTTGTAGATGAATGATCAGCAGATGTGTTCAAACAGACATGAAGACCGATGGAACAGAATAGAAGACCCAGACATGAATCCACGAAGTTATACCCACCCGATTTTTGATAAAGGCACCCAAAACATACAATAGAGAAAAGATAGCCTTTTCAACAAATGTTGTGGGGGAAACTGGATATCTGTGTGCAGAAAACTGAAACTAGATGCATATCTTTCACCCAGTACAAGTATCAACTTAAAGTGGATCAAAGGTCTTAATATAAGGCCTGAAACTTTGAAACAACCACAGAAATTAGAAGTAAATACATCGGAACATATAGGCATAGGCAATGACTTCCTAAATAGAACTCCAGTGGCTCAGCAAATAAGAGAAAAGATGAACAAATGGGACTGCATCAAACTAAAAAGCAAAAGAGCACAGCAAAAAAAAAAAAGCACAGCAAAAGAACCAGTCACTAGACTTTATTTAATAAGAGACAGCCCACAGAAAGGGAGAAAAGCTTTGCCAGCTATTCATCTGATAAGGGAATAGTATCCAGAATCTACAGGGAGCTCCAAAAAACTCAGCCCCCAAAGAATCAACAACCCAATGAAGACATGGGTACATGAATTCAATAGGGAATTCTCAAAGGAAAAGGCACAAATGGCCAGTAAATGCGTGGATAAGTGCTCAACTTCCCTGGCCATGAAAGAAATGCAATGAAAGCTACACTAAGATGTCATCTCACCCTAGTTAGAATGGCCATCCTCAAGAACACAAACAACCAATGTTGGCAAGGATACAGTGAAACAGGAACCCCTATACACTGTGATGTAAATTAGGATGAACATTAAGAAAAGCTATATAGAGATTCCTTAAAAAACTAATAACAGAACTGCCATATGATCCAGTGATACTGCTCCTGGGCATCTACCTGAAGGAACGTCAGGGTACAGTAGAAATTAGTTTATTGCAGCATTGCTCATAATAGTGAAACTATGAAAACAATCCAGATACCCTACAACTGATGAATGAATCAATAAAATATTATATATATATATATATATATTTATAAAATGGAGTTTTACTCAGACAAAAGGAAGAATGACAACATGTGGTTTGAAGGTAAATTTATGTAATTGGAGGACATAATGTTAGTGAAGTAAGCCAGATTCAGAAAGACAAAGGCCACATGTTTTCTCTCATATGTGGGAGATAAATGCAAAAGATAAACATATACATAAAAACAAGCATGATGATATAGAAACCTATATGCAAAAATGTGTGTAATAGTGGAACTACCGTATGACACCTGGGGGAGGAGGGAAAGGAAGGGAGAAAGATAGACAGTCAACAATATAGAAATGTGTTACAGTCTGTGCTGGTAGAAGACATAATGATATGTATTGAAAGCTGTTGAATAATGGGAGGTGGGAGGAAAGGGGTAAGGGAGAGTAACAGAGGGAACTGAACTGACCAAAGTAAAGTATATTCACAGCTGGGATATATCAAGAAACCCCTTTGAACATTGACTTCGGAATTAATAATGAAAGGACTATACAGTGTGGGGAAGGGTATGTGTAGGAAGGTGAGTAGAGGAAATGAAGGTAAGGGAATATTGTTGATGGGCTTCATATACATATATGAAGTAGAACAATGATGCCTCTTGTAATTGCTTTAAGTTTGGCAAGGAGGGAGTCATGGGGGGAAGATAGTGGGGGCAATCTAACCAATGTACAATGCAAGGCTATTCAGAATTGGCATTATAAATCCCCCCTGTACAATGAACACATTCTAGTAAAAATGAAAAAAAGAATATGACATTTATGTTTCTCTGAATGAAAAACACAAAAGTTTCATACATAAAACATAGGGTTTATAAACTTGATGAGCAAATATTTGAACATGGCAAAGTTGCAAGTCAAAGTTCTGAGCATCAAATTTGAATTCTAAAATATGTGCATATATTCTTATATGTATATATATTGACTTAAGATGCTGTATTTGTCCTCTACCTATCAGTCACATAGAAAGGCACAACTAAAATTGGAGATGCATTCACTAAATGTGAATAATATGCTTATGTATCCCAGGATCTCATCAAAGTGTTTGGGATAAAACAAAGCAGAAAAGATCCCATCATAGAGCTTACATTGAGATGGGGGAGTGGACAGGAAATAGAATAGGAATTTTAGACGTTGATATGCTCTACAGAAACCAAGGAAAACTGGAGCATGGAAGAGAACTGGGATTGGGGCTTCAATGTTGACGAGGGTAGTCACCAGAAGCCTTCCTGAAGATGAGTACAGACTTGGAGGAAGTGAGGCTGTGCATCTTTGTAACACCTGGGGGAGACTGCTCCAGGTAGCAGGAATGGCACCAGGGTAGAAGAATATCTGCTTCCTGCTGGGGCAGCAAGGAGGCCAGGGCATCTGTAGGGGAGCAGGCAGGTTGAAGGAATGCTATATAGCTGTGGGTCAGGTTACTGTCATTTTAGGATGTCTTAAAGATTTTGGGTTTTATTCTGAGTGAAACAAGAATTCTCTGGGTCTCTGTTTCTCAAAGTGTGGTGTGGACGAACATCATCAGTATCATCTGGGGAAATTGTTGGAAATGAGATTTCTTTTGTCCTACCTTAGAATAAAATTTCTGAATGTGTTTTTGTTTTGTTTTGCTTTGCAGTAATGAGGCTTGAACTTAGGGCATACACCACGAGCCACTCCACCAATCCTTTTTTTGTGATGGGTTTTTTTAAGATAGGGTCTTGTCAACTATTTGCCTGGGCTGGCTTTGAACTGCAATCCTCCTGATATCTGCCTCCTGACTAGCTACGATTATAGGTAAGAGCCACTGGCGCCCAGCTGGATGTGTTTTATAAGTACTCCAAGTGATTCTCATTCATGTTAAATTTGAACTATTGACCTAGATAATTCTAAGCAAAAGAATTATATGATCTGACTCAATCATGGATCTTAAGAAGTTGCACTAAAATTCTGCATGATTATTTTTATAACATGATAGAGATATTCTAATCTTACTCATGCCCTGTGATCAAATTATAATAACTAGCTATTTTTCCCATTGGATTTAATGAGCATTGCAACTTTAAAAGATTTCAATATATTGGTCATAAGTAGGATGCACACAAGATTTATGCTCCAAATTTGACCATTTCTTAGAATAAAATAGAAACTAAAATTAATTAACAATTATAATTGGTCTACAGCAGGCCATAAACTGGTGTTCCTGGGCAAACAAGCATATATGAAATCACATGTCATTTTTTGTATAAAATATCACAGAGTATTTTGCAAAGTCTTCCTCTGCAAAGAGATCTAGTCATCAAGAGAAACTTAGAAATTGAAAGAAGAGAAAGAGGGAAGCAGTAAAAGGGTAGCTTCCCAGTCAGTAACCTTTCACCTGTCGTAAACAATACCCAGCCCGAAGTTCACAGGATATCTCATTTGAAAGAACAGGCAACCTACCATATGTAATCTAAAATGATTTAAAATGAAGCTAGAGCTAGAATGGGATTTTTATGGAAACCTGACCTTCGGTCCTGCTCATTTCATTACTGAGCATTTTACTGCTGACATTTAGACTGGGCCAAAGTTTGTCCCTATGCATTTTGAAGTCATGCCACTTCATCATGTGGTATTTTGCTTTTGATTAAGGTGCTATAGCGTAGTTGCCTTATAAATTCAATAGTATTTAAATATTTTATATGAACATGCTATTTTTGAAAAATGTGACAGTGTAAAGGTAATATCTCGTTTGATATAAAACACTGAAATGAGGAATCTCTCAAGAGTGAAATGTTGCTATTATCAAAGTGGGCTGAGATGCAGTCTCCACAGGCCCGTCTCAGAATAAAATGGCAGAAGATGTGCTGCGGAGCCTGTCTCAGGATCCCTCTGTGCCTCTTGTTCTGTGTCTTCCTCAGGACACAGAAATTCTCAGTCTCAGGAGAGCTAGTTTCAATGTCATCAAACCACACTTAGGAAACTGAAGAATTCTGTCTTCACTAGTAAAAATGTTGCCAAAGGAAAACATAAAGTAGATAGAACAGAAATAAACACAAAATTTCAACTGAGATGAGATTAAGGTTTAAACCCCACTTCCCAAAAGCCATCCACAGACCACCTGCGTAAAGGTCACTTGGGGAGCATATTAAATTCACAGACTCACAGGCCGAACCTGCTGAATCAGAATCTCTAAGCAGGGGGCTCAGAAATCTGAATTTGTAATAAGTCCTCCAGGTGATTTTTGTGCATACCAAAGTTAGAGAATTACTGTGATATGAGTGATATGAGCAGTGTCCAAAAATAAAATGACTAAAGGGCAAGATCAGAATAATTATAATGTTGAGAAAATTTTTCAGGTTTGAGTTTCGGTAACTTAAAGAGAAAGAGGGAATGAAGAGATCTACCAAAGCCCAGAGGAAACACTGCAGAGGAAATGTTAAGTGCTGGAGAAGTAGCCAAATGCCGGGGGGACGGAAGGGGTGTTTGTGGGGAGACCTGCTTGGAGATCCCTTGGGATTGACTTCTCATTGCTAGTCTGCAATCACAACCTGTATTTGTTGCTTTTACAAATCAGTGAGAATGCCCACCCTTCAATAGCATGGATTATTTGTAATGTTGCTGGCATTCAGATTTTTCAGGATGTCAACAAAGAATCTTGGTGATGTACATCAACACACACTCCTTTAAGTCACTTCCAATTTACTTTAACTTAAATTGTCAGCGAGGAGAATTTACACCCATATTAAAAACTAGAAGTTTGTATTTAAGCCAAGAAAAATAAACCCTGCTGATAGCTCTGCAGACAGCTGGTTTGTGTAAGTAGAGCCAAAAGAAAAGATATGGCTGGTTGTATTTGTGGAAGTTTTATAATATTTAGGGAAGGGAACTGGTAGAAGTATGGTTTATATGTCTTTGTTTAGGAAAGGCATTTTGAGGAAATAATCAAAGATGACTCTTAAACATGATTTTTTTTTTTGCTACAAACAGCAGAAAAATGGAAACATTATTAGGATAAGATCATGATAAGTTTCAACCACCTGGGACTCTAATTATGCTAAAGAAAAGAGCTAAGACGTTTTTCTTACTTTTTCTAAAAAACAAAGGAAGAAATCATGATGTTGCTTTTTTTAACTTAATTCAAATTAAAAGCAAGAAATTACTCATGATGAGGTAAGAAGTAGTTAATTAATTTGGAGATTGTCATTGTGAAGGAAATAAATCCTGGTAGCACAGGGGTTTGAACTCAGGGCCTCACACTTCCTAGGCAGGAGCTCTAACACTTGAGCCACTTCACCAGTACTTTTTGTGTGTGTGTGTGTGTGAAAGGGTCCAGCTGGCTCCTGAGCAGCTAGGATTACAAGTATGAGCCACAGTGCCTGGTTAGTTTTTTAAAGTAAATTTCAAGTCTTTAAATTTGAAAAAGAAAAAGTGGGTTTGTCCTTCATCTGAATCTTATAGGGAATGCTGCTCCATGAATGAGATCGAACAATGAACTTTAGTTTTGAAAACACTTCTGAGGAAACTGACAACTACATGGGAAGCTTTCTCAAGTGCTTAGAATATAGAAGGACATGGAACAAAAGCAAAAGAGCAGCCTGGACTTAGATGAGCAGTATCAGGGTAGAGACTAGAGTTGCTGAGACTTGTGGAAATTGCTAAGAAGAAAAGACTTTGCAAGGCAAGTTCAGAGACCCAGTGTGAACAGAACAGGAATCCTGCCTGAGGAAAAATGGCACAATGTTAACAGATGACAGGAAATTTAGCCAGATAGTCAAAAAAATTTATTAATCTTTATATTCCCTAGAGCTAACAGACTGTCCATTACCTATCAAATGTGTCACACAAGTTGAGTGTATAGATGAATGAAAAGTTCAAGAATGATTTCAAAAATAGAAGAGTGGCAGAGTAAATATGATTTTAAAGAAGATATTTCAATTCCAAGATGAAAAGTAAAATGTATAAGGGACTTGATTATTGTATATCTCACTCCAGACTCAGGAGGATAACATTCTAAGAAACAAAGAATCTGAAAAGCAGACATTAAAAGAAGTGTTATTTTTAATTAATGTTTAGGAACAAAGTTTAGAAGTCCCAAATGTAATCAGACTACTAACCCAAAATTTCAAAAGAAAAAAAGAAAGAGTGATGGACTTGGGAACTTTCAGAAAAGTAATGTATTTCTGCCATAATTCTATAATGTCTTATGAAGTAGGGAATTTCAGAATGATTGACAAAAATGATGTATCGAGTCTACTCACAAAGAATAGTGAAATGAAAAATGAGTAGAATTTGCTTTTCATAGGATTAATTTGTCTGTGTATCAAGGTAATGCCATAGTCGTGATTTTAGTAGGGGAGTCTGTAACTTTCTCCCTTATACTTGGAGAAAATATAAAGAAGGTGACAGTACAAACAAATGGGGTTCATAACTCCCAAACATGACCCAGCAGAACAAAAATAGAGTGAGTCATTCCTAATTGTGCTATAGAACTCTGATTAGCTGTGTCTTATTAAATATTTTGATCAATCACTTGAATTTAAAAAAATGAAAAAATACATATAAAATTTGAATATGACACAAAGTTAAAGACAAATGAAACACCAGACAAGTCCATATAGATAGTATATACTTATCTCTTGCTGTTCCTGTCCTCTAAGTGCAATTGTTAAGGGCACTGGTTCAGTCTGTAATCAGAAGACTTCCAAATTCTTTGTCCCACTGGGAAGATTCCATGGCAGGACACATGGTGTAAAGGGAGTTTATTAAAAGTTAGGGAAGGGAAATACAATGGGGAGCATGGTGGGGCCCAGGTGGAGTCTGCCACAGATTGAGAGAGAGAGAGAGAGAGAGAGAGAGAGAGAGAGAGAGAGAGAGAGAGCCTCTCGTTAGGTACTTTTAAATTTTACCCTAATCTATGGGAAGGGAGGAACCATGTGAATTTCCTCCAATAATTGATGAGTGGGGAGGGGCATGGGTGGTTCCCAGCCAGGTGCAGGGTGGTCTGGGCCATCCCTACATATGCGTTCCGTACTTTCCCTACTTCTAGCCTGCCTCACAACTATAAGCCTCAAAAACAACATGATAGACAACCAGAGCACAGCTCTAAAAGGTGACATTGTAGGCTAGCGCACAGCAGCTGGCTGGTTCAGTAAATTTTTTAGATGAGTTGGTTAACTTGGCTTTTTGCTGGCTGACGTGGGTGCACACTGCAGACTAAATAACTCCAGTACCTTCCTCTTCTCTCAGTGAACCCTGCACTAGCCTTGTGCTTGTGATCCTCCAAAGATATCCACATCCTAGTCTCTAGAACCTATGAATATGTCACCTACTTAGCAAAAGAGACTTTGTAGAGGTGATTAAGGATGTTTTGATGTGAAGATTATCCTGGGAGTACCCAGTACACTCACAAAGGTCCTTATGAAAGAAAGACTAGAGGATCAGAGTTTGGCCATGATGGAAGCAGAGAGTTTGAAAGTGATATGCTTCTGGCTCTGAATACAGAAAAATGAGCCACAGATCAAGGCATACTGGCAGTCATTAAGAAGCTGAGAAAAGCAGGAAATAGATTCTCTCTTAGAGCTTTCAGAAATAATCAGCCCAGGAAACATCTGGATTTTAGTCAAATGAAACCCAATTTCCTACCTAGAGACATCACAAGACTGGCAAATACTAGCAAGAGGGATTCTGCATAACAAGTTCCAACCCAATAAGTGCCCTTCCAACCATGGGCTGTAAATTCCCTTCTCTCACTATGCCTCACTACATAGCCCGGCATGGAAAAACTGCTTCTGTCTGCTCAATCAGCACCAGCAGAGACAAGTGGTAGTCCCTGTAACACTGGAACCATATCTCACAAAGACCTGCCAAGAACTATACACTAAAACTGAACAGGCTGACTGAATGCTAAAATAAAATGTTTAAATAGAACTTAGAAATTCTTGATGTAATAGCCAATATGTCTATTGAAAATCACCTGCCATTCCAAGAACCATGAAAATCATAATTGAATGAGAAAAGACAAACAATTGATGCTAAAACGGAGATGAATCAGATGTTAGAATTTTCTAACATGAAAAAGAAATCATCATAAAAATGATTCAACAAACAATTGAAAATTCTCTTGAAATAAATGATAAGTAGAAAATTTCAGCAAAATTCAGGAGTTATAAAAAGGAGACAAATGCAAATGATACAACTGAAAAAGAACTCAATAGTAGAGATGACAGATGAGATAATTAGTGAATTTGATAGAAGATCAATAGTACAACAGAGAGGAAATCAATCTGGGGAAAAAAAAAGAATGAACAGCATCTCAGAGACCTGTGAAGCAATAATATATCCCACATGTTTAATGTCAGAGACCAAAATAAAAGGGGAAAGAGTAAAGCTAAGAGTATTCAAAAGTGTATTAGCGAAAACTTCCTAAAGTTAGTGAAAGACATAAACCAACAGATATAAGAATGCAGGTGATCCACATATAAGATAATACCAAAGAAGACAATACCAAGACACAAAGTAAAAACTTCTGAGAACCACTAGGAAAAGTTACTGAAAGCACCGAAGGAGAAAAGACAGACACTGCCTATAAAGGAATACAAACTTGAATGCTGGTGGATTTCTCATCTGAAACCTTGGAGACCAGAATGAAGTAGCAAGTTTTTCAAGTGCTGAAGGAAAAGAACTGTCAACTATGAATTGCATACAATGAAACTGTCTTTCATGAAAGAAGTGGAAATAAAGACATTCTCAAATTCAGGAAAACTAAAAGTTGTCATTAGCATACCCATACTTAAAGAATAAATTAAGGAAGTTTTCAAACAAGGAGGAAACGATAAAGAATCTTAGACCATCGGTGTTTTAGGCTTTGTATTGCTGTAACAAAATAACTAAGAAAAAATAAATTAAGGAAGAAAAGATTTATTTTGGCTCATGGTTTCACAGGTTTCAGTGGAAAGGTAGGACATGGTGGAGCAGCATAGCTCACTTCATTGTGGCAGATCTTAATCCCTTAGTTAATCCTCTCTGAAAGCAGACATACCTAGAAGTATTTTACTAATCTACTAGGCACTTCTTAATCCAATTAAGTTGACAACCAAGATTAACCATGACAAGTTCATCCCCTCACAACCTGACACCCTAACACATCTTCTTAAATATCTCCAAATAAAAACAATAGTAAAATTTTAATTTCACCTAAGGTAAGTATCCTGCATACAGCCAAAAATATCCTCCTAATTCATTCCCCAAAGTATCAATAGTACCAGTATTGCTCAAATGTTTAAGTTCAAAGTTTTTTATAAGACTCTAGGCCTTGTATGCACATATGAATAATAAAACAATAAAAAAATAAATAAAATAAAATAAAAGCCAAAAAAAAAAAAGACTCTAGGAAAACTCTTAGCTGTGAGTCCATATAAAATTCAAAAAGCAAGTTATATACTTCCAACATACAATACTACAGGATAAACATTTCCATTCCAAAAAAGACTAGGGGCATAGTAAAGAAGGATCAGGCCACTACAAGATCAAAACCCAGCAGGGCAGCTTTATGTGTGGCATCACAGTCACATGGTGAGATGTGAGCTCCCAAGAGTGGAGTCACTTCTGTCCTTATGACCTTGCCATATGATCTCTCCCTATGGCTGACTCTCCTCCCAGCCTATAGCTTTCCTTGGCAGACATTCTATATTCCTGGCATCTTTACTTCCTGGGGTCTCCATTGCATCTTTGCAATGTGATGAATGAAGGTGATTCACTTATCACCTTCTCAGAGGATGCCTGCAGAGAATCCAACTTTGTTTCACATTTCCTGCTCTCCCATGATTTCCTTTGAAATGTGGGTGGAAGCCTCCATGATACCATAAGTCTTGTCCCCTGCCACCTGCAAAAGTAGCATCATGTGGATAATGTCAATGTCTGCAGCCCAGCTCAAACAGTGTCTGGGTCCCCTCGAATCATAGCTTGCACGAGGTTCTGAGTGCCTGCGCTGCTGAGCATTGTGAAACAATCCTGGGAAACAACTTCCTATATGGGCCTGTGCAAGCAGTTTGCCCAGTGACTCTCTTGTCAAGAGAAAGTCTTTTAAATCAGTTTATACTTTATCCCCATTAGCCTGATATAGGTGGGATCTTGCTGATTCCTGACGTGTTCAAGGCATTTTTCCTATTGTCATGGTACAAAGTACTTGGCTTTTAAAAAAATTTTTTTAAAGACAATGCCTTCTTTAGTTTAATTTTACATGGGCTTTTCTGGTCATATCTCAAATTTTTCAACTTTTTCTGCTGATTTTTGCTGTCAATTTTCACTATGAGCCTGGCTAAAGGCAGCCAACAAAGGCCATGCCACAACTTAAATCCTAAGTTGCTTCAAAATTTCCTCCACTAGATTAATTAGTCCATCACCTTTAAACTTAGTCTCCTAAAAGTCTTAGGACAAGGACAAGATATAGACAATTTTTATGCCACAGTGTAACATGAATGGCCTCTCATCCAATTCAGTAGTCTTAGGTCCCATCTAAAGTCTCATGAGCATAGTATTTTCTATCCACATTTCTATACACATTCTGGTTTTTGACCACAGATTCCCACCAGAATCACCCATTCAGCTCTGCGTACAGCATTCTAGGACTTCTCTGGGTTATATCTTCAAACTTGTCTAAATTCTTCCTATAAACTAGTTCCAAAGGTTTAAGAACTCCATTATTAAATAGTCACAGCAATAACCACACTCCTTGTACTAATTTTCTATTTTAACCATACCTTTCATTGACAAAAATAACTTAAGATTGTAAAGGTTTATTTTGGCTCAGTATTTTAGTCCATCATGGTGGGCAGGGTGGAACAGAGCAGAGTGGTTTATATCATGGTTGCCAGGAAGCAGAGAGAGAGAATGCCTACACTAGAGGGCTACCTCCCTCTCCATTTTATTCTACCAAGGTTCCAGCCTATTGGATGTTGTCACCCACATTCAGAACAGGTCCTAGTCCCTTAGTAATGCATTTTGGAAACATGCTCACAGACATACCCAGAGGTGTGCTCAGAAGTGTGCTTTACTAATCTCTTAGGTGCTTCTCAATCCAATCAAACTGACAATTAGGATTAACCATCACAATCAGTAAGGAAGAACAATGGATCAGGACACAAATGTGAGTATGTAGAAAAGTCTGTCCTCCTTAGAGTTCGTTAAATCTTCAGTAGAGATTAAAACCAGATTTATAGTAACATATAATATCTAATATACTAATATTTAAATATAGGAATTGTAGAGGGAGCTACAGGAAACTAATGTTTCCACAATTCACTCAATGTACTAAAAGACTGATATCAGGAGACTGGTATATTATAATATGCAGAGAAATCACAGACTAGTTTACAAAGCAATATACTTTGTAAACTATAACCAAATTAAAGTAAAATCTTAACACAATTCAAATGACTAATAAGATAAGAAAATAGAAAATGAGAACAAAAAACAGGAAACAAACAACAAAAAGAATAAAATTTCAGAATTAAGCACTAGTTCATCAATAATAGCCTTGCATATAAATGGTCTAAACTGTCCAAATAAAAGGCAGAGATTTCCAAAATTTATCATAATATGACACAATTCAACCAACCATGTACTGTTTATAAGAAACTCACTTCATTTTCAATGATATAGAGTTGGAGAGTAAAATAATCAAAAATATATTCTATGTAAACAATTGATTTCTGGGGCATTTATCACAGGCAAATAAAATTATGCTCATGCAAAAAAATTATACATAAATGTTCCAAGTAGCTTTATTAAAAATAGCCCCAAACTGAAAAAAACTCAGATGTCTTTCAATAGATCAATTATTAAATTAGAAATGGTACATCTATTCCATGGAATATTACCCAGTAATAAAAAAGTACTTAACTATAGGTACATGCAGCAAATTGGATGAATTTTGAGAGATTTATGCTCAATGAAAAAGTATGCTGATTCAATTTAAGTAATATTTTTTGAGATGTCAAAGTAACAGACATAGTATATAGGTTAATTATTTTCAGGGTTAATAAATTGTCAGATGAGCTTAGTGTGGCTATGAAATGAAACTATGAGAAATACTTTTGGTGTTAAAACTGCATTTTATATTTATTGTGTCAGTGTCAATATCCTGGTTACAATATTTTAGTATAATTTTGCAAAATGTTATCTCTAGAGGAAACTTGCTAAAATGTATACAAAATATCACTGTGTTAATTCTTAAAACTACATGTAAATATATCTCAAAATAACTTAATTTTTAAAAAAGGTATGAAAAATCAAAACTTTCAAAGGTGATAGAATTAATATTCTTCAGTGAGTTTGATAATGAATTTTCTCTGCTTTTATTTGTCAAAAGAGCTTTTATTTCTCCTTTGTTTTTGCTGAGAAAAGAATGCTCTGATGACTTTTTAGTTCTTCCTTACTTTAAAGATGTTACTCTATTGTGTTCTGATGTGTATAGTTTCTGTTGAGTAATGTCATTCCTTTGTATGCAAAGTTTCTTTTTTCTCTCCGAATGCCTTTAAGAATTTCTCTTTATCTTTGAATTTTAGCTGCTTTGAAATGATGCATAAAGGAGTGATTCTTTTGTTATTTTTCCTGCCTTAGGTTCTCTTCATCATTTCAGCAATTTGGAAAACTTGAACTAAAATTAGGTTTGGGGATAATCCTTGTACTTAGCTGTACAAGCCAATTGTGGAGAAGCACCTTGAAGTGTCAGGGTCAAAAATTCTCTGAAAATCCTTTCCCCCAGAAAGGCACCAAGAGTAGTATGTGTTAAGCTTCCCTGGGTTTTGGCACCATCTGTTAGACTGAAAGAAGCACAGTATAGATAGGCTGGAGACATTCAAACACCAGAACAGAATTTATTTGGGAAGAAACCCTGTGGAGCAGGTCCCCAGCAAGACAGCTGGAGCCCACAGCTGATTACAGACTTGGAATTCATACAGGGGAGTGGTCTGGAGGGGAAATTTTGCTGGGTGGGAAAATTTTTCTGAAGCGGAGCTAAGGATTGCTAGGGGGACCTTGAGGAGATAAGTGGTAGTAAGGTAGATAAATTGCTCAGCTCCAGACCCCTTGGTGAGGTGACAGTTTGTCATTTCCTTGAGGTTAGGTGTGGTCCTGCCAGTAGGTAGTGGGATGTTTCCAGTAAGCTACCTGAAAGGATGTGGGATCCGATCCTAACATGGCTTCCTTTTGGGTGCAGATGACAGGGAAGTGACTGGAAAGGGAGTCTTGCCTGCTGGCTGGGGAGCGTATATGTTGAGAGCAGGAACTCACAATCCTACTTGTTAAGGCAGCACTTAATATTGCATATTACATCCAGGCCTTAACATATGAAGTGTGGAATCCTGGTCTTTTAAACCCAGGAACAGGAATATGCAGTCCCAGTGCATAGCAGTAGGAACAGTCAAAATGAACATTTTTCTGAACTTTCTTAATTAATCAGTCTTACAGCAATCTAGCAGCAGCATTTATTTAAGAAAAATGGCTGAATCTTGGTATGAATTGGAAGTTCATGAACTTACTTTTTAACCCTCCTTCCCTTCTCAACCTGTGAAAGACTTAAAGTTATCAACTCCACAACTACAGTGAATATGAAAATAATTGAGTATCACCAGAGGACAGATGAGGGGTCTCCAACAGCTTCCCAGTGTCCACACAAAATCACAGATCATTGAGACCCACAACATTGAAAAGCATAACAAGGAGTCTCACAAGGTGAAAGTTTTAGTAAGGATTTATTTTAGTATAACAGGATAAAGTATAGCTGGGGGTAGGGAGGAAAGAGAAACATCTCTTCTTCCCCATGCAGGAAATTGGAGCAAAGTCTCAAAGTGATGGTCCCCAACTCTTAGATTTATAGTGGAGAGCTGGGGGAATACATGTGGTCAAAGATAATGGGTCCAGATGGCTGACAGGGAGGGGTCACCTTCCAAATGACATCCTAAATTGGAGACTATAGGATGCTTTAGAACTTCCCTTTCCTAGACATGATTATTTTGCAGCTTCTCAACATCTCAAAGCAGAAGCAGGTAGTTCTTCTTTGTCTCTTTGTTTCTGTAACTTAGCATCTAAAAGATGGGAGGGGGCTGGCTGCTCTGGCTTTCCTTGTTCCAATGTCAGAGTCTGGCCCTTTAAATATTGACTAAAATATAATTTCCCTGTCTCCTCATCTATCTGTCCTGCCTCAACAAGCAGCTACTATAGGTGCAAAATTGATTTGGAACTCCCCTAAAACCATACCACTAAAAGAAATATCACTCTTTCACTTGTATAAAAGCTCTTTGAATAAACCCAGTTTATACAACTTGTATTCAAAATGACTCAGAATTCACTCAGTGGCTAAGGCTGTATCCACTAAGTGCTTGTTGAAGAAAAAGAAACAAGTACTTAATGTTAAAGTTTTCAACATTGCATGGCCCAAGAGAGTAATAACAGTTGGTCAAACAAGTGGCCGGTCATAAAACTTAAAAGGACAGTCAGTCCACTGGGACTGCATATTCTTGTTCCTGGGTTTAAAAGACCAGGATTCCACACTTTATATGTTAAGGCCTGGATGTAACAAGCAATATTAAGTGCTTCCTTAACAAGTATGACTGTGAGTTCCTGCTCTCAACATATACGCTCCCCAACCAGCAGGCAAGACTCCCTTTCCAGTCACTTCCCTGTCATCTGCACCCACTGTAACTCACTCAGTCCTAAACAGACTTCACTTCCTTACCAGCCTGCTAAACTATTCAAACAAGACAATCATATCTTCCTGTAGGAGCTAACTCTTGCTGTTGCTAGAAAGTTTACCTTCCCAGCGTGTTCACTCTATACCCAAGTCAAACCTTGTGCAGTCCTGCTCACTGAGTGTATGGCACCTAGAAACTGCTGTCAGCATTGTCTGTCCAGGATGGGTTCTTGTGTTCTAAGCCATCTTGTACTGTTTACTGAGGATGATCCCTTTCACCAATGGGTATAAAAGGCAATTCAGAATACATAAACCCAGGAAAAGATATGAGAAGGTGGAAATCTGTCATCTCTCCCTGACCTTGAGGTACTGCACAAGCACAAAGAGGAGGCTAAGGCAGAGCTGTAACATGACAGAACTCCTTATCAAAGAGTCTGATTAAAGTCATTTAAAGAAACACTTGAGTGAACATTAGCTGGCCATCAAGCTAACAAAGCAAATAAGATGGTGTCCACATATGCATTTGAAAATCAAACTGCAAATTAGTCCAAAAATGTTACTAGATAAACAAACATCAGGAACAACCAAAAAAATGTCAGTAACCACAACAAACCCTAAACAGGGAGAGAAAATCTGATTTCTAGAATTGCCACATCACAATATTTTAAATGTATATCTTCTGGAAAAAGTATCTGCCCCCAGAATATAAAACAAGATACAAAAAAAAATTAGAAAATATGTCATATGCATATGAGCAGTTAAAAGAAGTTGTCTCTTCAAGAGAGACAACTTCTCTCCTTAGTTGGAGAGGATACCCTTTTCTTCAAATTATTAGAACAAGTTCACTGGAAATCTGCCAGAATGAAAAACACCTGAGTAATATACTATCCAACTTGATTTAATTGACATTTATAATCTATTCTACCTAACATCAGAATAATCAGATCAGGTATTGGGCATAGAAACAAATAATGAAAAGACTTAATTTGATCACATAAAAAATCATATTAAATATAAATGGACTAAATATTCCAAATAAGAGTCAGAGACTCTCAGGCCAAATGAACTATATCAATATATACCTTCCAAAAAAGACACAAATGGGCTGAGGGACATGGCTCAAGTTGTAGATTACCTGCCTAGCAAGCATGAGGACCTGAGTTCAAGCCTCAATACCACCAAAAAATAAATAAATAAAAATAAAAATGGCACACATAAGTACCAAGACAAAATGAAGTTGAAATTTTTTAAAGATTCAAACAAAAAACATGAACAGAAAAGTAATAAAGACATGATGGAATACATAGAATATACTGACAAGATAACAGATTATAGTCAATATCAATAATTACATAACATGTAAGTGGCTTGAATATTCAATTAAAAGATAGATTCTCAGAATGGATTAAAAAAAAGATCTAATTAAAAGCTACCCACAAAAATAAATGAACTTTAAAGATAGTCATGTATAGGAGAAAAGCAGCAGATGCTCTGTATCAACATGAAAAATAAAAGAGTAGTTCCGATATCAGATATGGTAGACTTCAGAACAAGGAATATTATGAGGGATAAAGAGGAGCAAAGCATAAGGAGGCTGCATTCTAAATGCATGCACAGAACAACAAAGCGTTAAGTACTTGAAACAAGTGCTGGTAGAACCAAAAGGAAAAGAGAAGGAATTGAGAGACTTAGTTAGACATGACACCCTTTTGAAAAACCAATTATTAGAACTAGTTCACAGAAAATCATAAAGGACAAAAAGAAGACCTGAGCAACTTATTGTCCACCCCACATGATTTAACTCACATCTGCCACCCTTCCTGCTGGACAGCAGAATGCGTGTCCTTTCCCAGGTATATGGAAACTTCACCAACAATAACAATATTCTGGGCCACGTTATCAATTTTTTAAAAGTTTAATTCCTACAAAATATATTCTCTGGCCGCAAAAAAATCAAGGTGGTAATCAACAAGAAAAAAAAAATCTAAAAAACTCCAAAATATTGGGATTTAAAGGCACACATGTATTTCTTAATAATCAAATGAATAAACAAAATGTCATAAAAAATTAAAGCCATGATTTAATAAAGTGAAAATAATAATTTGTGAATCAAAGCTGCTGTAGAACTTATAGGGAAGCTGATAGCAGTATAAAAAAGAATTGTATCAAATCATTAGTCTTCCACATAAATCATTAAAAGAAGAGCAAATTAAACTCAAAATAAGCAAATCAAATGTAACAATAAATATCAAAGAGGAAATCACTGAAGCAAAATGCAGAAAAAATTAAGAAAAAATATTTAAATGAAAAATTATTCATTGAAATTATTTCATTGAATTATTTCATTATAAACCTTAGACAGACTGATTAAGGAGAAGCAAACCCCAAAATATTGCCAATATCATGAATTAAAAATGGAACATAACTACAGATTTTATAGACATAAAAATTATAATAAATGAATATTATAAACAATCTTAGCAACCTAAATGAGTCAGAACAGAACCTATGGAAGACATAAACTACTGAAGTTCACTCAAAAAATATTAGATAACTTGAATAAAAATCTTCCACCATAATAATAAAAACTATAGATCCAAACAAACTCACATATGGATTCCAACAAATAGTTATGGAATAAATACCACCTATGCTACCAAAACCATTTCAGAACATAAAATAGGAGAAATCACCTTACAACTCATTTTAAAATTTTCAATGTCACATTTATGTTTATAGCAAAATGGCACATTAAGAAAACTAGACTAAAATTATTCATGAAGATTGACACAAATCCTCCACATGAGATTAGTAAATCTAATCCAGTAATGTGTACAAGAATCTTTATTCTGTTGAGAGAAATTCCTTCCTCTCCATCAATTTTGTGGAGAGACTTGGTCATTGTGTATTGCTGATTTTGATTTGCTCTGATGTTTGTTGAATTCTGTTTGTTAGTATCGTATTGAGGATTTTTGCATTTATGTTCATCAGAGATACATTCAGGTATACATATTTTTTCTTGCAATATCTCTGACTTTGCCATTAGGATGATGCCAGCCTCATAAAATGAGTATGCAAGTATTCCTTATACTTGTGATTTTTGCAAGATTACAGCTTTGGAAGGTTGAGCCATGAAATCATCTCTTTTGAAATTTTGTTTTTCAGGAGGTTTTAGATTCTTACTCCAATGTCTTTGGTATTAGTCTGTTCTGACTGTCTGTTTCTTCTTGATTGAGTTTTGGTAGGTCTATATTTCTAGGAATTTTTAAATTTCCTCTTGGTTATATGATTTGTTTGCATATAATTGTTCATAATGGTCCCTTGTGGTCCTATTTATTTCTGGGGCATTCATTGTAATAACTCCCTTCCTTTTCTGTTTTTGTTAATTGAGTCTCTCTCTTTATTCATAGTTAAGATAAAGGTTTCTTAATTTTGTTTATTCAACAATACTTTTTTAGTTTTGTAGTTTTTTTTTTTTTTTTTCTGTTCTCTAATTGATTTACTTTTGCTGTGGTCTTTATTGTTTCATTCCCTCTGCTAACTTCAGGCTTCTCTCTTTTTCTAGTTTCTTGATATGGAAAGTTAGGTTGTTTATTTGAGTTTGTCTTTATTAATGTCAGTGTTTACAATGGTAAGCATGCTGTAGCTTGGAACTGGAATACCTTACAAAGGCCCATGTATTAAAGGTTTATTCCCCAGCTTGATGCTATTGGATGTGGAAACTTGAAGAGGTAAGGCCTAATGGGAGGTCTTCCAGTTATTTGAGTCATACGCTAATGGGAAAGTGAGAACTCAGTCCCTTACTCTTTTACTCTTCCACTCCCTGGTCATAAGGTGAGTAGCTTTGCACTTACCATGTACTTCTGCCATGATGTGTTGTCTCAGAACAGGCCTAATGCAAAGGGGCCAATTGACTGTGAACTGAACCTCCAAAACTGTGACTCAAAATGGGTTGATTAGCTCAGATATTTGTTATGTTGACAGAGTTGGCTAATATAACTTCCTTCTTTTTTTTCATTCATTTATTCATATGTGCATACATTTTTTGGGTCATTCCTCCCCCATGCCCCCTGTCCTCTCCCTCTCCCCACCACCCCTCTCACTTCCAGGCAGAACCTGTTCTGCCCTCTTGTCCAATTTTGTATTACTTCCTTCTTAGCACTGCTTTTGCTGCATCCCATGTTTTGGTAAGTTGTGTCTTTATTTTTGTTCATCTTGAGATATTTTTAAATTCTGTTTTGATTACTTCTTTGACTCAATGGTTGTTCAAGAGTATATCATACAGCTTTCATGTTTTCCTATTTTTATTGCTATTGTTTTACAGTTTCATTCATTGTGATTAGAAATAATACTTGGTATAATTTCAATCTTCCAAATTCTGTTAAGGCTTATTTTGTGAGCTAAAATGTGATCTATCCTGTAGAGTTTTCTGTGTGCACTTGAGAAAAATATATAGTCTACTGTTGGGTGAAAAGTTCTGTGTATGCCTACTAAGTTCATTTGGCCTTAATCAACTCAAATCAATAGCTTTTTTTTCAATTAATTTTCAGTCAGGATGTTTTATTCATTTGAAAGTAGTCTGTTGAAATTTCCTATTACTATATGGCCATCAAATTCTTTTTTCAGATAAGTATTTATTTGCTTTATATCTTTTTGTTGAATTGACCCTTTAATAATTATGTATTGACCTTCTAGATATAGAAATAGAAATATTACATGATCTCACTTATGTAGAATCTAAAAACAGTTGAGTACATAGATACAGAGAGTAAAACAGTAATTACCAGGGGTGAGGAAAGGTAGATAATGAGAAATGCAGATCAAAGGATACACACCTGCAGTTGTGTAGGATGCATCAATGTAAAGATCTAATGTGTAACATTAGGAGTATGGTTAATAATATTATATTTCATACTGAAAACATGCAAAGGAGTAGATTTTAGGTGCTCTTAGATTGAGAAAAAAAACCTGGGGGCTGCTGTATGAAGTGATGGGTGTGTTAATTTGCTTGACTATAGTACTCACTTCACTATCTATCTACATCAAACCATCATGCAATAAACCTTAAATATATATAAACAAATAAACAAATGGGCCAAGGGGGTTTATTTAAAAAAGCAAGTAGGTTCAACACTTGAAAATTAATGTCATTCACCAATACACTAAAGAAGAAAACCCAAATAATCCCCCAAATACATGTGGATGAAACATTTATTAAAAAGTCAATATTATTTATAACTTAAGAAGAAAAATTGGGAAATAAAAAGAACTTCCCAATTTGATAAAGTATATTTATTATTAACAAGTATTTAATTTCATGTTTAATGACAAATGCTTTCCCCAAAATTTGGGAACCAGGCAAGAGTGTCTATTGTCACCACTTCTATTTAGCATAACACTGACAGTTTATGTACAGTTTGACTGGTACATTATTCAAGAAAAAGAAATGAGATGAAAAGGTAAACAAATAATAAAACAGAATATAATGCAGAAATAGATTTCAACATATATGGCCAAATGATTTTTTCAGAGTGACAAAGGCAATTCCTGGAGAAAGGCTAGTGTTTTCAACAAATGGAGTTGGAACAATTGAACATATCCACATGCAATGAAGTCAACATTGGCCATTCCTTGTTTAAATAACAGCTAAAAATGGTCAAAAGCATAAAATCTAAACTTAAAAAACAAAAGAAAAAAATCTTAATGCCTTTTAGTTAGGCAAAGTTTTCTTAGATATGACAAAAAAATCAAACAAAAAGACAACCTAGAAAATGAAAAACTGATTAACTGTATTTCAACAAAATTAAATATAATTCATAAAAGTTACTGCTAAGATACTAAAAAGGCAGCAGGAGAGTCATGGCTCAAGTGGTAGAGCGCCTGCCTAGCAAGCCAGAGACCCTGAGTTCAACGCCCCCCCCAAAGAAAAGAAAAGAAAAAAGACATTGCAAAAGTAAATCATAGACTGGGTTAATATACTTTATGTACTGTATCTGATTAAAAACTTGTATTCAGAATAAATTAAAAAACCCAATAAAATCTTGGCAGCCAATTTGAACAGATATTTCACTAAAGAAGACATACAGGCATCAATAAAGTGATGAAAAGATGCTCAATTTTAGTGCTTGGAGAAATGATATTGAAACCACAATCAGATATTACTTATACCTATTAAAATAACTGAACTTTTAAAAAAATCTTGCCCTGACTATGACAGGTGGGAGTATAGTGGCAGACCAACCAGAATCTTCACACATTTTTGGTGGCAATGCAAAATGGTATAGTCACTTTAGAAAACAGTTTGGCAGTTTCTCATATAGTTAAGCATATTCTTACCACACAACCTACAATCAAGTCCTAGGCTTTTATCCAAGAGAAATTAAAACTTATGTTCACATAAAGTCCTGAATGCACATGTTTATAGTGGTTTTATTCACAATTGGTAAAAACTGAAAACAAGACATGTATCTTTCAACCAGTGAGTGGATAACTGTCCCTTGGAAACTGCTCAACAAAAATAAGGGAGAATTTTGTATTCAATGATGTAGATGAATTGCTACTGCCCTTTGCTAACTGCAAAAGGCCATACACAAAAGTCTACCTACTATATAATTCCATGAACAGAACATTCTGGAAAAGACAATATTACAGGGACTAGAAACTTTTTAGTGGTTGCCAGGGTCTGGGTGTCAGGGAGAATGAAATGTAAGTGAGCTCATGGACACTTTATTGAGAGATGGAAATACTCCGTTTTGTGATTGTGATAAGTGCTTACACAATGCTTGACATTTGCAAACCTCATACGATGGATTTTGTTATATGTAAATTATATTCAGTAATTGAGATCTGATTGATAACAATGATTATTGGAGATATGGAAACTTCATGCATCATTTCTGGAAATTTAAAATGTTACAACTGTTTGAAGACTTATTACAGGTTTATTTCAATGTTGAATACATACCTGTCCTTAAGCCAATCACTTATACTCTTGGGTGTGTAGATCCAAGAGAAATGGAAATAAAAAGACTTGACCAAAAATGTTCATAGTAGCTTTTATTCATTAAAACCAAAACCTGGAAACAACCCAAATACCCATAATAGGAAACTGTGATAGATTAACACAATGGCCTACTTTTCAGCAGTATGAGGAATGAACTACTGAACATGAATGGATGTCACAGACATTATGATGTGTGAAAGAAGCCTGATACTACAGAGCACCTACTTTATGACTCATACAAAATTCTAGAGTAGGTAAAACTCTTTCATTGTTTTAAAAAAATCAGACAAGTGTTTGTCTTGGGATGGAGACTCGGATACAGAAGAGCACATGGCATCTTCTCATGGTAGTGAGATGCAGTGCCACTCATGGTGATGAAGGGGTGAGATTGTGCAGCTCTATCTGTTCTCCAAAATTGTCTAGCTAGCATTTGTGACTTTCAAATTATATCAGTTTCACTTTGGAAATATCAGAAAATAATGAGTTTGGCATTTGGAGTCTCTAGAACTAAAAGTGATGCAAAAATGACAAAATGATAATAATGGAAACGGTATGGGTACCTAGGTATTCAATAGTAATTCATTTTATCATTCCACCTATTTTGCATTTTATATTTGCCATAATAAAACATTTAGAAAACTGTTAAACTTCATATGTTGAAAAAAAGGGGAAGGAGAGGAAGAGGAAGAAAAAGAGGGAGATAGAAATGGAGGAGAATGATGATTGTAATCTCTGTACTAAGAATAGAACAGACAGGTGTGTGAGTGGAAAGAAAGTAGAGATATGGCAAGTAGTAAGACAAAGAGAATGGATCATTGTCTTTAAGAATGTGGAAGTCATCATATTGCATAACTTAACAAGAGTAGATTTCAGTGAAGTAGGGGAAGCAAAAACCTGATTGGAGGGAGGTCAAGAGAGAACAGAAACAAAATAGCAGCAAGTTCAGATCTTTAGAATCATGATATTTTTGGTTTCCATACTATCTTAGTCACTTCATTTTGTAAAGGTAGAATGGGAACTCCTCAAAATTGACTACAAAACACATAGCAAATTAGTGGGGAAAAGAGAGCTCATACATTTTCATACTGATGTTTTAAAATCAATATTCATACAAAATTGCCTCCTTCTAAAACCTTGACAAATTACTTTTATTTGTTATGAATTAAAATCAGAAATTCTGAACTTTTGAAATAAAATTTTTCCCTCTGTCCAAAAATAAGCCACCATTGTATTGATTATCCTTCCCAATTTCTTTTTCCATTTCTGGTCTCTTTTTCAGAGAGGTCACAGTTAACTTGCCCCTGGGTGTGTGTTATACAAATAAAACATTCAGCTATTCTTTGAACTGTGAACGCTGTCAGACAATGGAGATTGCATTTTTGTATTTTTGTCAAGTTTTTCATGGAACTAGCCTCATGAAAGAATATTATCTCTGTTTCTTAAATCTTTTATTCAAAGTGAGCTGCACTTTGTTTTGGAATAATAAGAATTGAATCTCTTTTTACTTTAATTCAAAGGGTTACAAAAGCCTCCTATTCTCTACCTCTTTCCTGTTTTGATGTTCTCCAGGGGAAAATAGGCAGGTGAATAATTTCAAATTTTTATCTACATATCACCCCAGCTCAGTATGATCTCATTGAAGAAAATGGAAAGAATAATCCACAGTGGTCAAGGAGCTAAAGACTGAACTTGATCCATAATTAAACAATACATTTGCATAGCTGGGCAAAGAGCTTGCAGGTATGACTAATTTCTGATGTTCTTTTATAAGGCTTATCTCCATTTGAAAGATTTCTTTTTAACACATTTCTTTAGCAAGCCGTCTAAGTTATTCAATACCTTAATAGTAATTTATGTTATATATTCCTGTAGTGTATTCTATACAATGGGATAGAATCATTTTATAAAGATTTTAATTAAGGTTACTCAAAGCCACCACGATGATAATAATAATAACAATAATAATAGAATGTGCACCCTGTCGTTCTGGCTCATTAGACAGAATGTATAGCAAATAGCAATCAAAGCATCATTTTCTTTAATTATTATACCATATACTACATATAATATTTATTCTAAGGGTATAGAAAGAATCTTAAAATGAAAAAGTATAATTATGGTAATTATGAATTGGAAACTTTTCTTTCTAGAATATTTCCTTTGGAGATTTGTGTGCCATGAAAAAATATTAAGTAAGAAAAGGCTCTGGGCATGAACAAACACTTCATTTTTAATAATCCTCATCATATTCAGTGCTGCTGCCATATTAGCATATTGTCGTTTCTGCTTTTTACTTTTTCTTAGAAATCTATTTGCATAATTATGTAGAGTGCAGTCTCTCTCTGAGGTTGCGCTGGGGTATGGAGTACTTAGCATTGCATATAGGAGATAAGCCTCTGTAGATATTCATGACTTTCGGGAACTGAAAGGAAAATAAATGCTTGTGTTTTTCTCTCTTTTCTAGTTTTTTTATGAAAAGGAAAGCTTTGGCACTTTGGAACAATAAATGTAAAATTATTTCATTGCCCTGTGGAAATGTCATATAAAGATACATATACATGCACAGGTTTTAATTTTTGTTGTGATAGAGTAGTCATCTGAATTTATGACCCCCATATTTCTCAATTTCCATTCAGAAATGTAAATGAGATAAGAAAAAAATAATAAAGAACAGAAAAATATTGGTCAAATATTGGACTAGTCTCTAATGATCCTTAAGTAACACACAGACAGACAGACAGACATACTCACGTACACACAATCATGTAGACATATATCATGAGTTGCCCACACCAAGGAACTTATTTCTCAGATGTGCAATAAATATTTTGAATAAAGCTATTCATTTACACCAATATAATCTTTATGAAAATATTCATATTTAAAAAGTAACAAAAGTGAGGTAAAATAAAAAGATCGAGAAAAGAGAACCAAAACTTACTCCAAATTTCTCTACCCACGACTCAACAGTTAACTTCGGTAGACTTCAACCTCTTCTCCCTTTGTTCATACACGAACAGTCTAAGAGATAAAACTAGATTAGACAATGAAGTATTAGAAGTAGTACTTCAAACTTAGTTTAATTTTACTTTACTTGGAAGAAAATGAAGCTTAGGTGAGACTTAAAACGTGTGTGGTTTGTGTGTGTGTGTGTACATGTGCCACACACATTTATATATGCCAGATACAACTTTTCGTGACAGTTTTTTAATTGGGAATAACAATATTTAGGGAGTTTTCTTCTGAATTCTCCAACATGGTAAAAGATATTACAGAATGCTTAAGAAGGCTGTAGGACTGAGTTCATGGCTAATAGTCAATGAAAATCTGCAAAACCATATCAAAAGTGCGGTATGACTAAAAAATGACTTTTCCCACTGACGTCATTCACATCTGAGATGCTGGAAATGTTACTTGATGATAACTATTACTAAAATGTGGACATACCTCTGGCCATCCTTTTTTGGGGGAGGAATTTGAACACAGACCCTTTACTTGCTAGGTGAGTGGTCCACCTCTTGAGCCATGCCTCCAACCCTTTTCGTTCTGGTTGTTTTGGAGACAGGGTCTTGCTTTTTGCCCAGGCCAGCCTGGACCACAATTCTCTTAAGTTTCATGCTGTCCCTGGGATGACAGGCGTGTCCAGCTTTTTTCTGTTCAGATGGAGTCTCACAAACTTTTTGCCCAGGCTGCCTTGAACTGAGATCCTCCTGATCCCAGTCTCCCAAGAAACTAGGTTTACAGGTGTGAGTCACCAGTACCCAGTGTCTGGCCATCCATTCTAAACCAACCCATCACACAGCAGCAATTACAATGTAACTACACACGGCTGACTTAGTTACACTTTTTGCATTGGAACCAAGGGCTCATGGAAAGCTTCTGGTCAGCAGATCCTAGCCATGTGCCAGCACACTAGCTGAAGGGTAGCAAGAGAAGCCAGTATTTCTGGAATTTACAATAGAGGCGCTTACACTATTGCAGCTGGTAGAAGTGAACGGTCATTTATGAAAATGAATCACTGCATACCACCTGTTTCCTGATCTGATATTTTCTTTTTTGGTTTTTTTTTTCTTCCTCTTTCTCATGGAACACAGACAATAATAATACTTACTGAGAAATTGCACATGGGAGGGAAAATTCTGAGCTCTTGTATGTCTAGAGTTATTTTAAACTATATATTTCAGAGTTGGAAAATATTTCGCTCCCTGCTAAGAAATATGAGGAAAATATCACTCATCATTCCTCCCACATTTGCTCTTTTAGCCTCCATTTTTATTATATTGTCATTTTAACATTTCCACAAGTCTAGCATTCATGTTAGGTTATATAACTACAATTAGCTTTAGTTTTCAGTGTTGCATAAATGTGTTCAACTCTCGCTAACTATCATTTTCTACAGCTTCTGCTTTCCTGAATTCTTCATTCTGTGAGTCATTTTTTATTTCTTTTCTTTTTAGGGGGAGTTGAACTCAAGGCCTCACTCTTGCTAGATGGGCATTCTACCACTAGAGCCATGCCTCAGTCCTAAAGTTCTGCCTTTTAATTTAAACATGAAATAATTTCACAAGATAATAAATTTGAGATAATACTGACTTTTTCTTAAAAATTTGTATCTATTTCTGCAACTAAATACTGTTTTGGAGTCTTCTAAACACTGCTTGAAATTCCTCTTTGTACTTGACTTTTTCGTTAATCCATTAATACCCCAATTATTGTTCCTTTAAGGATTGGGATGCTTACACACATGCATGTGTTTATATCAGTCCTTCTGGCACACTGAAACTCAGTCTGCAGCTATAAGGCTGCAGTATTTCTGGAAAGCTAACTGTGTACTTAAATTCTGTACAACTTCTTCTTTTTATAGGAAGACAAGTTATTTGTAGTTCAGTATCTTTTGCTGTATTCATAATTTTCTCCATAGTCATGATCATGTTTGTTGTGCTTTTCTTACCACCATATTCCCGTGATTAACTTCATCCCATCCAATGCACCTGTTATATTGCTTTCAGTGATGTTTATTTTTATGTGATATTTATACATGGCTTTCAAAACCATCTTTTTTGTTGCTCGCTTGTTTCTTTCCTAAAATCTATACACTCACTTTTCGCTTGCATCTACTGTAATCCTTTTCTAAAAAACTATTTGTAACTTGTTTCCTTATTTTTACAATTTAAAATTATGTTCTCTATAATTTCTTTCTATCTTTCAGGCTTTATTTATATTTCTTTAAATAATTTTTAATGCTATTTCTTCTCCATCTCCCTTTTGAAATTCTCTTGATCTTCTATAACAAGGATGTTTTAATGAGTGGTTTTGATGTGATTATTACTTGATCAGACACATCTGGAGGCTCTTGTCTTCCCTTGAGTCATCTCAGAGAAGACCTGGTTCACTTGTCAGAATGGATCTCCAGAGAGTGAAGCCCTTTGGCCCTTGTCAGCATTCCTGGCATAAAAGGCCATTTCCAGTGTCTTGGTTTACACACCTTGAACCTTAGTGTGTGTATTCCTCAGCGTAGTTCCAGGGTCTAGAACTAATTTGATATTAGCACTGCAAACCAAGGAACTCTAATCCAGCCTCTTGCCTGATTTCATATGGCATGTGAGCTAAGAGCAGTTTTTACATTTTTATTTGGTAGAAAAATATTTAAAGAACAATGACATAAAATATGAAAGTTATATGAATTCAAATTTTAGTGTCCATAGATGCAGTTTCGTCAATTTATGCATCAGTTTATGCACTGTCTATGGGTACTTTCTTTCCCCCACAGCAGAGTTAAATAGTTTTAACAAAGCCCATATGACCCCCCCAGTCTTTCTCCATGTAAAATGTATGCCATCTTGCCCTTTACATAAAAAGTTTGTTCACCCTCCACTTAAAGAAACTAGGTGTCCTGAAATCCCAGTTTTAAGGTAATCCACAAACACATCATATGGTGTTAGGTACACACTCACTGTCAGAGCATTGCAGTATGCTGACCCAGGCACACCCCCTCTTCTGGAACTTTGGCTTTGAGGCAAACAAAGAATTTATGCCCATACCATGTTAGGAAAAAATACGAGGGATTATGCTTACCCTACTATTTCACTGCTTTAAATTCTCTTCTAATAAAGTGTATGATATGTCAGGTCTGTATGTTGTGTGCCTTCCTCTCACACCATATATGGATCTTTGAATGTAATCGCTGGTAAAAGGAAGACATATGGGTCAAAATGGGAGTGGTGTGGCTGAAGACTAGGACGAATCTGAAAATCTGGAGTCCAGAGCCTCAGTATTCATCTTTACATTTTTGTGCACTTTTCTCCTATTCATTTCTAATTTCCTTATCATTCCGAGATATCAACTAGATCTTTGTTGGGACTATTTTCATCTTCCTAAATAACCTAATTAATCATGATTGTTTCATATGCCATTGCAACTTTGAGGAAATATATACACTATCCCGATCACTCATTTTAATTATCATTTAACAGCATTTGGCAAGTAATTTTTACAAATTTTTTCTTGTTGTCCAAGTGATTGGAACTTTTCTTCTACCATTATTTGAACTTTCTTGTGATAAGAATTGAAGCCTAGGGGAAAAAAATGTTCTTAAGCCATTTTACACTAGGAACTACCTATTTAAGCACCCATACTTTTTTGTTTAGAATTATGTACAATTGATCTTCCTCTGTGCTCCTGAATTTAATTTCTGCCCTAACATTAAACTACTAATGTTTTCAGCTGTGCAAGAAAATTGCTGACCTATTTGAGGTTTGTAGTTTGATATTCTTAGGAGTATCTTTTCAATTGAATATACTAGGCTTATGCTAATAAGAGTGAACAGCTAAATTCTTCCTAAATAAAACACCCATTATTTCTTACAGTAGAAAAAAATAACATTGATTTCCCAAGAAACCTGCATCATAGGTATTAAATACTTCTCTCAATCCCACAAAACCAGCTACCACAAAATTGCTTTCATTTACTCTTTAAAAGCAAGTTAACTTATGCATACAACTTTTTGCAGGTCGGGATGATTTCAGGGCAGATTGACTATACTGCTCCCAAAACTCCTTAGAAATCGCACGAGTTTAATTTTCATATGAAACTTCTAAATAACATTTTATGGTAAATTATCAATCGGACAAATGTTTCAGGATTTTTTTTCTTCTTTTTTTGAAAAAATATTCCTTTGACAAAATATTTTAGGGATAGTAAGCCAAGAGAAAAGGAACAAAATGCTTGGGAAAGTTAATTGTGGATAGGGAATAGATTTGAAGAAAGTACAATTGAGCTCCTTTATAAAAACTGCCTCAGTGACAACCACAATGTATGAAGCCATATGGAATTGAAAAGCGTATTGAAATTTAGGACAAATGCAACTGTTAGAGGTTTGTTTACTCTTAAGTACAAAGAAAAGTCATAGTATTTATAGGCAGAGGTGAGCCATGCTTGGACATTTATAAAGATCATTTTAACTTTGTTTAGAATTCTTTAATGCTAATAAATACCATTTTCTAAGAAAAGAAAATGTTTAAATTGTAAATATGAAGAGTCTACACTTTTGATTAACTCTTTGTTAATTACTTGAATCTGTGGTATAAAATAGAAATTATTCAAAGATGTTACAACACAAATTGGAAAAACCTCTTGTGACTTAAACTATTTTAAAAAGCACATATTTAGTGGATTCTTTTATTCTGTGCACATTAATAAGTAAGAATATTGTCAGCAATTGTTTTATTCCTTACCTTATAGTGGCAAATCATTAAACTGAAATAAAAAAGTAATGCACACTACAAAGATGTTAAAAAATTCCACAGTTCTATTGGTCTAAATTCAAAGTCTTACAATGTCATTTCTGCTCTTTCCAGAATTCTAATTTATGTTCTCTTATTAGCTGTAATAAGCAAATTCTTTAAAATACTTAGGGATCATTTCCATACTTAAGCTAATATTTTAAATATTTTTATACAGTTCAAGAACTTTTTCATATTAAAATTCTATTTTAAATTTTTTATTTTAACCAATACCAAAAAACCCATAAAAGTTTTATATATTAATGGGGTACCATAAAATGTCTGACACATGTATACATTGGCTAACATTAAAATCAAGTTGAACATATTTATTTCCTCAAACATTTCTCAATTCTTTGTGCTGAAAACTTTCAAAATCCTTTCTTCAACGTATACACTACACAATTCTCACCTGTGCCCACCATACTGTGCATTAGGATCTGGTAACCACTTCTGGTAAACACCACTCTTCTCTCACCTGTTATGACATCAACTTTTTTAGATACAAATATGAGTACTTGTCTTTTTGTGCCTGACTTATGTCACTTAACATAATGACTTCAAATTCCATCCATGTTGTTGCAAATGACAGGATTTTATTTTAAGGCTGAATAATACTCCCTGTGTACAGGTTTCACATTTTGTTTATTCATTCATCAGTTGATGGACACTTGGGTTGCTTCCCTTTCTTGGCTATTGTGAGTAGTTCTCCAATAAACATGGAGATTCAGATATCACTGTCATACATATTTCATTTCAGTTGTTATTTACACAGTAGTGGAAATCTAGATCATACTGGTACTTCTATTTTTAAGTTTTTCAGGACTCCGTATAGTTTCCCATAATGGCTATGGTAATTTACCTTCCCACGAAGAGTTAGCAAGGGTTCTCTTTGCTCCACACCCTTGCCAGCACCCATTGACTTAAGTCTTTCTGATAATAGCCATTCTTTTGGGGTGAGTGATTTATCATTGTGGTTTTGATTTCCATTACCTTGACGATTAGTGATACTGCAGCTCAAAAACTTATGTCAATTCTTCCATATACTGAACTAATAGAAAATATTAGTTTATTTCATGTCAATAGGATATATTATGTATGATTATTGGAATATATTGCTTAAGTGATCATCTTACATGGCTTATTTGTTCAAGAAATACAATAATACTTCATAAATATTATGCTATTTCTCATTCTAAATGGTTTCATTATCTTCATTTCCATTTCTTTTTCCCTTATAACTACATATGCATCATTATGAATAATCATAGACAATATTTTGCATTTAAGAATCAATCACTAAAGAGAAAAGATGAAGGAGAATGGAGGACATATTGCAACCACTGAATGTGATGTTCAAAATATTGTTTTAAACTGTCATATTTTGTTGTAGGAAGGAATATTGAAATTGTTGTGCTGTAATTTAACTGTGTATAACTGAGAGGGAAAAAGAGGCTTTAAACAACTGAGAACAAAAAAGCATGTGAATACTTTATGTTATGATATATTCTAAAATACTATTTAGGCAAAATTTGGTTATTTTGGGTTCTAGAAATTCCTTTGCTTAACAGATATTTTATGTTGTACAAGACAGAAAGTTTATTTTGAGACAGTTCTATCAAAAAGGTGATTTTGGTTCAAATTAGAAGTAATAACAAATACTTCTTTGGGTTTATCAACAAAATTTTAAATTACTGGAATACATTTCTTATAATTTAGATATAATGTAAACTAAATTTAGATATAATGTAAACTAAAGCTCTTCTGAGAGTAAATGTACCAGTTAAATAACATGAAAAATCTTCTGTAAGAAGGCTTCAGGGAAATGCAGAGGCAACCAAGAATTAGAGAGCCAAGATTCCAATGGAAAGGAACAAAAGAGTGGAGACTGACATTATGCAAGCCACTTTTCTTATAGTGATACCTGCTGATACTCAAAGATGGAATGGCCGAGACTGTAGAAATAGGTCCACAGATAAGAATAATAAGGGCAAAATAGTTTCTGCCGGGTATCGAGGTGGGGGAGAAGGAGGGAGAGGGGTGGGTTGTAAGGGAGGGGATGGGGGGGAGAAATGACCCAAGCATTGTATGCACATATGAATAAAATAATAAAGAAAGAAAGAAGAAAGAAAGAATCAATGCAGCCAGCAATGCGGCTGGTGAATTCTCAGTGTTAGAGAAACAAAAATTAGAGTCCAGAGCCTAGGACTGCCAAGATAGCGAAGGCTTAATGGACCACATTCCAGGGAGAAGGAAAATGGAGAGAACTGAATCCCATACTCCCCCAAAATACCTCTGCCAATTGCATAGGTAAAACTTCTCAGAAAGATTTGAAAAGCAGAATGAAGTTTCAGTAGTCTCAATGAGGAAGAAAAAAATGAGGATTAGAATCTTTCAAAGAAGAGAGACCTTAGTAAATAAAATAGGATCTCACTTGAAATCCTAGAAGAGAAATACACTAAGGGAGAGCATGAATCAAAGACAAACAGACTGTTTATGATGCTGATGCTGATTCCTTCTCGGGTGTAACATCTGCTTTCATACTAGCTTTCTACTCACCAAGATCCTCAATGAGTTTTCATATATAATACATTACCCTCAATCATAATTTACCAGGTGTACAAAAAACAAAAATATGGTTAAGAGGAAAATGGAACAAACAATAGAAAAAGTGGCAGGGATGAACTTTATTAGCCAGCAGAGCCCTGATATTTAAATCTGACAAGATGTCACTTGAAAGCAAAATTGTAAGAGCGTTCACAATTGCAAAAATCCTGCAAAAAAATTTCATGTCAAAGTTATTCATTTCAATGATATACAGTTAATTTAACAAGCAAAATTCCGTTAGTATAATTTGCCATGCCAAGGGAATGAGAGAAAAGAAAAAAGATTTGATGGAATTCACTACATATTCAAGTCAAAAACTCTTAGCCAGCTTGAAATAAATGAGAACATCTTTAATCTGATTTAAAGGTAGAATGAAGAAAAATAGAGGAGATGAACCAATTGGGGTTATAACACACATATACATGGAAATGACACAAGGAAACCCTCTGTGCAGCTATCTTAAACAAACAAAAATTTTCTTTTTTCTTCTGAAAATCAGAGAACAGGAGGACAGGTCCTGCCTCGGTGGGGGAGGGGTTAGTACCAGTGGGAGGGGTAGGAGGTGGGGAAAGGGTGCAGGAGGGTGAATATTGTGCAAATGCCATGCACACGTGTGTGTAAATGGAAAAATGATACCTGTTGAAGCTATCCCAGGAATGAGGGGAGGGAAATAAAGGAAAATGATGGAAGGGGTGAATTCAAGTATGATATAGTTGATACATCATAAAAACTCTGTAAATGCCACAATATATCCCTATCTAGCACAACAAAAGAAAAAAATAAAATTAAAAAAAAACAACCTGGAGGGCAGTTTTTCATACACATCCATGACATAGTATTTGCATTAGCTTCTACTTGATTGCCACATGTCTTCCCTCTGGCTACTTTAGCCCTTAAGTGTGGCTCATGTGGTTGATGGCTTAAGCTGCACTAAATAATCAGTTATGGCTAATAAATATTCAGGGAAAATTGATGCAAATTCATGCAGGAGAGGAAAGACTTCTTTTCTTACCCATTACTAGGTTCATGGCTGAGGCACCTACAATAAAAGACCGATGAACAAGAGAAAAGCATAGAAACCTAATGAGTTTCATGCAATATGGGAATCTTTAAAATGAGGGCCTAAAGAAAAAAGGGAAACCTGTGTTTATGCCTAAGTTTGATGAAGTCTGGATAGTTGTGCTGAGGAATGACTGGACAAAGAGGATATGATCCAATGTTAATAAACTGAGGAAATTAGTAAGGTCTGTTTGTTCAGATTCTTCTCTATGTCCCTGGGTCTCTGTGTGTCCTCAGAGGGCATCACTCAAATGAGAATCTTATGACCTTCATCCAAGGGGAAGGATGAGAAAAGGTCAGACTGTGATCTACCTGCTTCTGCTATTTCCTCAAATTCCAAGGTACCATATTTTGGGGTAGCATGCTCAGAATGCCATCACTTAGCAATAGAAAATATCATACTTGCTCACTTTAGTAAATCTGTGAATACTATGGAATTACAGAAAACAAATTTTGTCTTCCTTTGGTATCTTAGTCTTAGAACATTATCATCACAGTATTTTTTTTTTTTTACTAACCCAAGCTTCACTTTGCCTAAACTAATTCACTAATGTGATTTGGGGATTTAGTTGGTGAGTGATGATCAAAGAGATAGACTCAAGAAAATGATTAAGTTGGGAAACATATGTAAGGTTGTGTGACACCATATATAAAATATAAATATTTAAAGATACACATCTTTATGTAGGATGCCAATTATGTACATATTCTGAGTGTGTATGTGTGTGTGTGACTGTATATTTTAGCAGCTGTCAGATTTTTCAATGATATGGTAAAGGTATAAGATATTGTAGTTTCTATCTGCATGTTTATGAAAAACCTTCTGTAGCATACTTTGTAAAAAGTAATTGATGTTCAAATATGATATACTTGATATATTGTTAGAAACTTTTGGAAACATCACAATGTACCCCCACCCAGCATAACAATAAAAAATAAATAAAGTGTTAAAAAAATCTTACACCAATCATACTTTACTGTGAAATACTGAAAACCTTCCCCATAACACCAGGAACAAGACAAGAATGCTGGTCTCATAATTTTTCTTTCACTTCAGTGGAAGTTTTAGCCAATGCAGTTCAGCAAGCAAAAAGAAGACATGAAGATTAGAAAGGAAGAAGGAAATATGCAGCGATTCACACATGATGTTATCTTCCAGGAGACACCTTCCCCACCATGGCAGAGCAACATCAAATCCAAGCCAAACGTGGGGAAAATGGTTGCAATGAGTTAACAGATAGGACATCTCAGAAAAGAAATGCTGAGTATAAAAATAAAATGTTAGAATTGGAAAGCATAATAAACGAATAAAAACCTTCACACTGTGGCCTTAAAAGTAGAGTGTAGACAGTAAATGAAAGTCAACCTGAGGGCAGAAAAGTAGATCTTCTCTAATTTCAAGAGCATGGAAACAATTTTTAAATTAAACCTCAAGAATCTGTGAAACAAATGTAGAAATACAACATTTGGGTCTGAAATGTAGAAGATTAAGGACTGACAAAAGTTTTGAAGAAATAATGGATGAAAAGTTTGCTTACAAGTCCATAAGTTTTGCTATACTCTAAATTCAGGTTTAGTTCAAGCTCAGAAAGCAAATCCACATAACTCACCACGTTAACAAAATAAATCATTTACATGATAATTTCAGGAAAGGAAGGATGAAATTTGATACTATTTTTGATTTTAAAAGAAGCTCCTTAACAAATTATAGAATGAAATTTTCTCAGCCTGATATAGTGAATCTACAACTATTTTATGGTTAACATTTAGTGAAGGATAAAATATTTAATTTTTATTTCTTATGTGTTAGAAAAAGGAAAATATATTCATTTTGACCTCAATTTTTCTAAATATCTTGGCAGTCCTAGCTACTTCAGTAAGAGAAGAAAAAGTAATAAGAAACTTAAAGCTCGAAAGGATAAATGAAAGTATCTCTATTAGCAAATGATAGAATTTTGCTCACAGAATTTACAAACCAGGTGTGGTGGTTCATGCCTATAACCACAGCTACTTGGAAGGCAGAGAGAGGGAGGATCGAGGTTCGAGGCCAGTGTGGATAAAAAGTTAGCAAGACTCCATCCCACCAACAAGCCAAGCATCATGGTGTATGTCTGTAATCCTAGCTATACAGGAGACATAGGTAGGAGGATTGAGGTCCAAGACCAACTTGGGCAAAAGAAGTATGAGACCTTATCAAAAAAATTACAAATCAAATAAAGGGCTGAGAGTGTAGCTCAAGTGGTAGAGTACCTGCCTAGCAAGTGTGATACCCTAAATTCAATTTCAAGTACTATCAAAAAGAGAGAGAGAAGAAAAATAGAAGCTACAAAAGAATCCAACAAGTATTCATAAATTAACTTAGCAAATAACAATCGCAAAAATCAATTTTATACATACTAGCAAAGGATAGTTATGAAGAAAATTTTTAATAAACTTGAAACATATAAATTCTAAGACACTTTGGGATAGATTTAATAAAACTTTTCAGAACTTTTATACTAACAACATTCTTAAGAGAACTTAGGTAGGATTTCAATAAAGACAGAAATACCCTTTGTTCAAGGATAGATTAGAAAATTCAACATTATTAGTTTGCTCATTCTTTTACAAGTAATTCATAGACTCATCATAGACCTAACCAAAACGCAAGAAGATGTTTTTGTCAAAGTTGAAAATCTTATTAAAAAATTGATTTTTAAATCAAAGGACATAGAATTGACAAAACATTTTTGAAAGAGAAGAAAATGAAAGCAATTATATTACCTAATTTAACAACAAATAAGACTATAGCAATCTGGATTAATGCTGTTGGTTGAGAGAGATGTACACTACTAATGAAACGGGGTCCAGAAATAAACCCACATAACCTACTGAATTGTTATAAGGGACCTATATATGCTAGTGGAGAAAACATTGTCTTTTCCATAAATAATGTTGGAAAATCAGTAGAGTATATTTTAAGACAGAACTAGCACTTCTACTTCTTATTATACCTAAATGCTAGTCTAAAGTAAATAATTAATGAGTTAGTTATGCTTTTTATTACCTCAAAATAAACATAAATCTGTAGAAATTCTAGAAGGAAATGTTCATACATTAGAGTTAGCAAAGATTTACTTAGATAAGAACAAAAGCCGTAAGCAAGAAAAGAAAATATAAATTGGATTTATTCAAAATTATAATCCACTGTTTCTTTGTGAGTCTCTAAAAAAAAACAGAGACAATTCACAAACAGAGAGGGCACATTCATTCTGTGTGTGCATGTGTTCAAAAGGTCTTATGTGATGAACATAAGAGCTCTTAAAATACAATGGCAGAAATGCAAATGGCCCACTAAAAACAGCGGGATGAACATCTGAAAGGTTATCACCCATACACATACCCCACAGATTTTACAAGTCACCAACAAAATGTTTAAAATCACATTTAAAAGCCTAGAGCATCATTAATCAGGAGGAGATTTGCAAGACTGGGATGACGAGCACTCAGACTAAGGATGTCAAATGTTGGTTAGCATGTAATGTTCTTAAGATTCATTTCTAAAGTGGTACAATCACTTTGGAAAAGGGATTCGAATCTATTTATAAAGTCAAATATACATTTGAATGTGACACAATGAAGATATCCACACAATGACTTCTGTATAAATGTTTACAACATTATCCTTAACACTCCAAAACTTGAAACAAGTTGAATAGGAATCAACAGATGAATGGATAAATAGCTTGTGGTTTTGCCAAAGTTTGGGTCTTAATTGCCTCCCACAATTCCATATGCAAAAGCTTGTTCCCAAGTTTGGCACTATTGGAAGCAGGGACCTAGTAGGAGTTCCTTTGGTCATTGGAGGGGTATCTTGAATAGAATTTTGGGACCCTGGTTCCATCCTCTTCTCTTTTGCTCCCTTGTCATGAGGTGAATGGTTTTGCAAGACCTCATGCTCTTGCCAGGATGGGCCCTTATTCAGAGGCTCAAACATAGTGATACCAATCAATCATAGACTGAAACATATAAAACTGTGAGCCAAAATAAACCTTTTCTCTTTATAAGAAATTATCCTAGATATTTGTTATAGTGATGGGAAGCTGATTAACATAGGTATATATCTGTATAATGGAATGCTACTCAGCCATAAAAATAAATAGATTACTGATGTACATAAGGACATAGACCAACTACAACTCATTTTTTAATACAGGAAGTTGACACGAAAGAGTACATAGTGGATCATTGTATTTGTCAGAAGTCCAACACTAAGCAACTCTATTCTATACTGACAGAAATCAGGTCATGGTTGCCTGGGGCTGGTGGTGAAGGAAGTGACTGAAAAGTGGCAAGGGAAATTTTTAGGAGTGACAGAAATATTAACATAGCTGTATAAATTTATTTTCAAACATCACTTTAAATGGGTGTGATACTGCATCTAAATTATACCTCATGAAAATTGATAACTCAATGAAAAAACAATAATTTTGCTAACATACAACATACTGGCTAAATTTTTTTACACTGACAGTATTTGACCTATAGTTCAAATTGCTAGTGAATAAGTTGGTAAAAATCACTCTGGGAAAGAATCTGAAAGCATCTACTTGAGTCAACTTTATTGCCTACCATAAGACCCAGTGTTTCACCCTAAAGCGAACAAACAAAAGAAATATACAAAACCATTATTAACATTACTGTTTGTAAGAGCTGAAAATGTAAACAATTCAAACACTCATATATCGTAGAATGGATAAGTAAATGACAGTGGATTGTCAGAGAGCATTGGTAATAAGCTACTGCTTCATATGCCATAGAGGAACCTTAAAAATATCAGTATTGAAAGAAAGAGGCTAAACACAAAAGGGAATGAACTACATGGTTCCATTACACAACTGTGGTCTTAGAATAAAGGATGATTGTTTACTTGATGGGGACAGTAACTGGTAGAGTCACAGGGATTTGGGTAGATAATATTCAATTCTGGTGCCTTAGTTATCTAGTATATTCACTTTGCAAGTACTTAGCTATGTTATACTTCAGTAAAAAGTTTATTTCAAATGTCAAACAATTGACGAAAAGTAAAACACCTAGTCAATCATCTAGTTGTTACCCATATGATTCTGTAAATTCTGTTGTCTAGTAGAGAGCTGTGGGCCCTGGGTCCTCTCTATTCTTTCAAGATTCGAACTCTTTTTTTCCCTCTGATACTCAACTGCACATTAGTGTTGCTGTCTGCTAGTAGTTGGACTCTGCTGGTATAGTTTGGAGACTGGACAGAATGTGCTTGACACTTTCTGTGCTCATCCACTTAGATCATGCTTTTAATAAAGCATATCGTGTTTGAAATGAAAAAGAGGCCAGAGTACACAGGGCTACATTGGTTTTTGTGGAAGAAAATGTAAAATAAAGCAAAATAAAACAAAAAAAAATAGCACAAACTTTATTGTTGGGAGAAATTATGAGCTGAGATAGGATTATCTGAGGTAGATTAGCAGGAAGCAACATTTATTGTGCTGCACAGACCCAGCAGACTTGTGTCCAGAGGCTGAGCCCCAAGAACAAAGGGGGGGTCTCACCTTACATATCCTTGCAAGCAGGTTACAGAAGCAAAAAGCAAAGCTCAACCCACATATGGCTGCATGTGACTTCATTGACTTTATGGACTTTATTGGGGGAGGTTTGTGCCAAACCTATGGCAAAGATTATGGTGAGAATTACAGCAGCAGATACAAACAAGAGGTGACAATGCATCACAGTGAGATAACTGGTGTAAAAACAGTCCAGTTGTCCTGTTGGAGAGTCAGCTCCGAAGCCTCTGCTGTGGTGTTGACTAGTCAGCTTCCAGGGAGCGAGTAGAGCAGGGCAGCTGTCCTGCTGTTCTTGGTCCTCTGTTGTCTCCTAGGAAGTGGAGTCCTGCCGAGGGAGGACGCTCAGGTTCTGGAGGGTGATCCTGCATGGTGAAGCTGGATCAGGGATGCACTCCCATTTGAGATAAGCTGGCTTGACTCGACTGTGGTGATCCAAGGAGCAATCTCTGCTACTTTAACTGCAGTGGGAGTAGTAGGTAAGATAAAAACAAAAGGGCCTCTACAATGGGGTTTTGATGGGTGGACATTTTATAAATTTTTTTTTTATCTAGACAATGTCTTTTATTTTTTTAACTGAGTAGAATTGCCATGGCAACAATATATTATCAGTATATATGTCCAAGAAAACAGGTTGTTTTAAAAAAAGTTAAAATCACCATCTTTAAGTATCACAAGACATGTTTAGAGCCAGTAAAAATAGTTATTTTGTCTCTACTTAAGTAGAAGACCTTGTCAAAAATATGAGTTTGTGTCTGGAAGGGCTTTAATGTCAGATAGCCACACATGTATAAGAACCATTTCCTCTATCCTCTTGGCTTTGGTTATTTTTGAGATATTTGGCATGAGTGACTCCATTTGAACTTTAATGGCATTATACCCTTTGTCTCCAAACTGTCTTTGAGCAGTGTCTTCTGAAGATCTGTCTTCCATCCAAGTACTAAGCAGAACTGACCCTGCTTAGCTTCCGAGATCAGACGTGTTCAGGGTGGTATGGCCGTAGACTGAAGATCTTTCTTGATAGGTCATCGTCAGGATTTTCTCTTTCCTGGATTTTGTTTGGTTGGTTGGTCTTGGTCACATGTTGGGGGGTGGGGAATAATAAACAGATCAGGTGGGAGTCAGTGCCAACTAGACCCTTTTGGCCAAATTTAAACAACAAAGAGGCTTAGAAGGAGTGGCTCTTAGGCAGTGGGGTTTCTAGATAAGGACAATAAAAAACAAAATCTAACAAAAGTGGATGTCTAAAAAGCTAACCTGGTTGACACGTAAGGAGTTATTAGAGTCAGTTTTTATGGACTTGACTGTAAATGCCCCAGAAGTGTCAGAACAGTAATAACAAAAACTTAAGAGTCATGATTAAAATTCTGATGGACAATTTAGCAACTAACAGAACAGTATATCAGTACCACTATCTTTTTGTTACTGTGTTTATCTAAATTTTGTACTTTAGAAGGCTTGAAATACTTGAAAAACATAAATATAGGAACCAGCAACAGCATCACAACTCTATAGAGGTCATACATACATATTAGTTTAGTTCTTGAAGTAAAACCTTCGATTTTTATCAGTTGGGGGAAGAGAACAGGGTCAGCGACCCCAAATAGCCCAGTCACAGACACACAGGATATCAACAGTATTTGAATCACCCAAGACAACAGTTGTTTAGCCATGAGGTCATCTAGAAAGTTTTACATAAACTGTTAGAAAATAAGAGGTATGGAAGAGGCAGTGAGATGGCTCAAACACCAGTACAGGGTTTATTGTTTAGGCAGGAGCCCTGTGGCAGGGGACCCCAGCAAGAGAGCTAGAGCCCATTGCCATACACAGGCTTAGGCTAGATGTAGGGGGTTAGTGGAAAAGTACCAGGAAGGTCACTAAGGGATATTGTTGCTGGGCAACCATGAAAGATAAGTTGTAGTTAGGTCACTGTCTGCCCAACTGTCCTTGGTATCTATCCAGGGAGATAAAGGTAAGCCATCTGCAAGGGGGAGGGGTCTAGTCCTAACATGACTATTCTTATTATTAACCCCAACATAAACCAACTCTTAAATGAACATGACTCAGTTACTTTAGTAGTTAAAACCCCAACAAAAATCACCAGAGAACACAGGTAAATATTTATGAGGACAAAGTGTGGAATTAGGAAACATAGTGGCCAAGAATCATGGCTCAGATGTTGATAAGGGTTCATATCCCAGATTGCTGACATTTACATATGGCTCATGACATACAGCAGGATCCCACCAACCTGTAGTCAATGGAGCCCCCCTAAAATAACAGACCCAATCTGGACATCCCATTGCCAAAAATTCCCTCTGCCTGCCATGTGGAAAGAGTAGGACAAACATCTCCACTCTGTTGGGTTCAATAAAAGTTGGAGGTCTTGACTTTTAGTGTAGTGCTCCTTTTTGAGTTTATTTATTTATCCTATCTGGAAGGTGTACTTTGGCTTTTTTTTATATAAGTAAATCTGTCTCAATCCTTATATCAGTGCAGCAGCACTCCCTGTGTTCAGCTGCCTCTTGTCTCTTTGTGTTTTAATAAACTCTTGTTATCTTAACAAATTTGTGGATTAACCTGTAGCACCAAAAATTCCTGACAGTTATCTTGACAAAACAAAAACCATTTTTAAGATAATTTTTTGTAAATGTTAAGAACAATACAATATTTTAAAAAATAGCCTTGTTGTTATGAGCTTAGAGAATTAAGTTTTAGTTTAACATCAGCACATTAAATTTTGACTTTACAAACCTTTAATGTAACTCCTAGATTTTAGTTAACTTAGTCACTTACATAAGCACCTATAACTGTGTGACAACTTTTTACATACCCTCTGGGGGAGCTTGTCATTATCCTTTCTTTATCCAAAAGTATTTTTTTTTTTACCTTTTATTTTTTAAAAACCATATCCTTAATACCTTTTATATTTTTGCTACTTGTTGAAAATAACTCATAAAATCTTTTAACTTCGAGCCTTACATTTGCATGGAAGAAAACAAGAACGAAAGCAATCTTGAAATGATTTTTGTATAGAAGAAATTTATAGAAAGCCCATTTGTTAATAGACCCATGTATTATAAGAGAGAATTAAATTCTAGAGTGTATTTATGACAGAATGACACATGTGAAGGTCATTATTTTAACTATGCAAATTCCAAGATTCCTGTTGCAGGCTGTGGCTCCCCCCCTTTTCTTCTTCTTCTTCTTTTTTTTTTTCCTCTCTCCTCTGGTCTGAGCTGGAGTGTTAACCCCTGAATGCCTGCATGTTAGTGAGACCTGATTGAAATAAGTTTAATAACCTGTTTTCTTAAAAGAAGCAACAGAGCAGAGTAATAATTTTTACATCGACTATTATAAGGACTGTTCTCAAGATGTTTACATACACACACACTGTGAGCACACCATTAGATGGATACATAATCTGACCAGCCATTAGCAAGCAAAACATAAGCATCTCATGGCTGTCTCAATAACAGACCAAGCTTACTGCACCAACATTTTGGAACAGTTTTTTGTTTTTTTTTTCTTTTACTAGCAACAAAGTTGCTCTTTCTTACCCTTGTAGGTAGGTTTCCCCTATTTAAGCTTCCTAGAAGTAAAGGTGCCAGCAAGTTTAGTATGTCTGGCATATTTTAATAATCCTAAATTGTTTTTTATTTACTTTTTATTTTTAAGACATAAAAATTCAACTGAAGGAGTGTATTAAACCTTTCATCCTTTTCTGTCTCAAAACATTTTATGACATTTCATTTTTTTCTCTCTCTTCTCTCTCTCCTCACTTCATTTATGAAGACTTCATCCCAATTTTATTTTCATTCCTCCACTTTCCCCTCTCTACATTCACAAGTCTTCTGCAACTTTCCTTTGCTTTCAAGTCAGACCAGATCTTATGCATCAGTGCAAGTTCATCCTTCATGTGTTAATTTTTCTAAGAGCTCAGTTAGTGCTGAGCCCCTCAGTCCTCCTTCAGGATGCCCATTTTGGGTGAAGATGTGCAAACTGGGGCACCAAAGCTACTCATCAAGATTGAAAGACTCTGATTTTTCCTCAGTCCCCTCAATAAATTGGTACCTGAATTTAAATAAACAACAGAGTCTGGTTTTTGAAGACCAATTTTAGTCTCTTGGCCTTTCCCTATCTTCTGGGTGTTAGTACATTTTTTTTTTTTTACAATTACTCTGTAAACCTCATTAATCACAGTTTTATCTAGTGTCCCTTCCAGAGGCCATCCTGCACCAAAAGCAGGCCAATCTACTTCACAAAGGACCTTTAGCTTGTTAGGAGTTAACTTACCTCTGTAGTCCAGGACATTAAATGCCTTTTTAAAGTTATTAATCATACACTCCAAGGAGTGTTTTTACTCTGATTTCCACCCATCTCCTCCCATTACCAGATGGCAAGACAGACACAGAGGGGGAGGGGTTTTGGAAAAGCATTTGCTTCGTAGGTCTCCTGCCGCTCCTTTTGCTTGGAATCCGTATAAACCCCAGACTGGAGGTTCCACTGGGGCTCATCCTTGACCTTACAAGTTTGCCACAGAACCAAAGATCAGGATGCCTCACTCACTTCTCAGGCTCACACTTTCACACACTCTCACACGGCACAGTACTTCCACCCTTCTCCCTAAACCTGAGAGACATGGTTTCATCCCAACAGGTGGTTACTAGTGGTCTCTGGGAGGTGATCAGTTTCACCTTCTGCCTTCTGAGGCAGGCCTGAATTCAAATCTGGTTCTTACCAGTACAAAGAGTGGTGCTCATAAGTTGGTTCCTGTGCCTCAGTGGGTTCCATTTCATCTGAGGCCCTCACCCTGACTCACCAGGAAATTGAATCCCCTCTCTGGATCAAGCTGTCTGTTGGTACCTAGTGGGATATCCTCCTCCCTGTGGTCCAGGGGATGCACCCTGGTGACAAGGGAGGTGATAACTCATTGTTTCCCATAACCCCAGATAAGCTCCCAAGTAATGTTGCAGGAAATTATGAGCTGAGATAGGAGTCTCTGAGGCAGTTTAGCAGGAAGCAACATTTATTGTGCCAGCACAGACCCAGTGGACTCATGTCCAAAGGCTGAGCCCTAAGAACAAAGAGATCTCACCTTATATACCCTTGCAAGCAGGTTACAGAAGCAAAAAGCAAAGCTCAACCCACATATGGCTGCATGTGACTTCATTGGTTATTTCATCTCCCTAGTGCTATGTGACCTTCATGTTTCAATTCTGTAAGTTTTATCTCTCTGCTTTGCCATCCCCTCCCCTTGTCTCATTGTCAGAACACCAGCCTGTCTGTTTCTTTTCTGGTCTCCCCTTTCTTGCTCCATTATTCCAAAGATATTGACAACTTTACTGAAAGAAGGAAAAAATGCACATATTTCACAATTATCAATTGTATCCAAAAAGGCAGTGAAAAGCAATACTATATTTGTTTGGATAAAGCAATACTATATTTGTGTATATATATATATATAATCTCCAAAGGAGAAAATTATGATACCCAGCATAATTTTGATTCTACATTTTAGCAAATGACATCAAAATACTTGGTAGTTTGGTAGTTATGGTTTGAGTATTTATCCCCTCCCAAACTCATGTTGTAATCAGTTATTATTGTAACAGTATTAAGAGGGGGACCATTTCTGGGGTGTGTAAGTAATATAGGCTCTGCCTTCATGAACAGACTAATGCTATTATCACAGGAGTGGGTTTGTTAGCATGAGAAAGTTTCTTTCAACTCTTGCTGTCTCTGTCCTCTGCCTTGTTGTGCCAAGGTGCTTATCGGATGCTGGCACCTTCCTATTGGGCTCCATAGCTTCCAGAATGTGAGACAATAGAAATTTCTACTCATTATAAATTATCTGCTCTCAAGTACTTTTTGTAGCAGAAAAAAAAGACTAAGACCATAAGATTATCCATCAATACCACTTAGGAGCAAGCCAAATAAAGGGTACAAGATTTGTTGTCCTTGAAGCACTGAGTTATTTTATACAGATGCATACACACCCATCCACCCACACACAATGTAAGTAACACATAGAGTCCTTACAGTGAAAAAATAAAATAGCATAGCAAGTTTTTAAAAGGTAAAATCATACCACCATTTTTGTCTCTTCAAATGGGGTCATTGCAAGGATTTTCTGAGATAATTTGAGAAAAGAGCTTGTGATAACTCCCACTATGTGCTAATGATTACCATTAAATCTTGACCTTCACAGTAGCCAAACTCCAGCATAACTCAAAAGTTAACTTGGATGTAAATATTATGTTTTTCAATAAAGTTTTATGATACTGGTAATTAACCATATGTGCAGCTTAGTGATAAGCTCTAGACCTACTTTAAGGACTTGATAATAAGGAAAAGTCAGATGTTGCTGTTTGTTTATTAAGCTGATAGTTGCAGAAATACTCCTTAAGGCACTTAAAAGACCAACTTCAAAGGTTTATAGATTTAGTTTATCCCCACCAGCACCTCCAAAGGGATCTGATGCAACTACAAACTTCAGGATGTTATAAATTTGAAAAATCTTCCAACCAGCATTTTTTCAGAATATGTTCTGCATAATATTAGCTCCATGGGAGATTGAAGCTTGTAACAAAGGGGGAAAATTGTGTGGTAAATAAATTGAAAACTAGATAGTATACTGAATTGTCTGTAATGAATCTTTAGGCTAGGTCTTCAGGAAGGAAATGCACATTGTGAATTCACATGGGGTGTGGCATGTTAGGCTGCTTCTATATATTTGGCCAATGAAGGTAACTTTAGCTTTCATGGTGTTTCATTTAGGAATATATTCTTCTGTGTGCATTTTGGGAAATGTTACTTTAAGCCATAGGATGAAAGACTGTCATTGAGGATTTTTCTCATCTTGCCTAGGAGTGTTTACTGAGCTTTTAATTTTAAATGCACCTACTTCTGGATCCATTCTGATGTCAGTCAGGACTGCAGCAAATAGGCAAAACTAGAGCAGAATCACCACAGCTATCCTCATGAGGTTTACAATTGAAAGTTAGAGCAGAGGAGAGAAAAAAATCTAACATCAGAACCTCCTACCTTTGTTGTACAAGGGTTTTCTCCTCCACCAGCTCTGTCACTACCATCACACAACTCCTGTCAGGATGTCAGTGCATGGAACACAAAGTTACTTCTGTCATCAGTGTGAGGTTGACTTTCACTTTATCCTTACCCTAACTGTCATCTCTTTTCTGCAAGGCCTCATGGCTGTACAATTTAGTGAGTGTCATCAGACAAACACATCTGAAAGAAGCCACCAGGTATAAATAATAGCTAAGTACTAGCAAATAACAGTGAAATGATTATATTGGGTGTGAAAGTACAAGTGTTAAGGCAGCTTGAGGTCAGTGGAAATCATCATATTTCAAAGTCTTTGGTTCTCACTATTGTTCCATGGGAGTACTTTGATAATACATTCAAAAAACAAGCCTAAGGACCTTTAAATCCTGTTAATAGACATTCCACAAAAAGATTGTGAAATTAGAATTATTGTGCTGCCAGTTATGAAAGATGACAAAATTTTGTTTCGTAATTAAGATTCAAGACAGTCAATAAAAAGCAATGCTCAACATACCAACATTTGTCATACAGTTCCTTACAGGAAGATGTAAGGGAAGTACAATATCCTGCCTGAAGAAATGGGTGTACCATAATGAATCCAACTGGATAAGCTACACAGACAGGCACATGATGGAAATCCTGAAACTAGATTAATATTCCTTTACAAAAAATATTTTTATGCCATTAAATTATAAAAGGTGAATGGTATCATTTGTAATGTGAGTGAGTGCAGTTTATAAACATCTTATAAAATTTCATTATCAAAGTAAGAGGTAGAAATTATAATTCTTCAGCAGCTACTTTCGAAAACTGTTAAAAAATTCAGTGCTGTCTCCTAGTCAGATAAACTTTGAATTGCTTAAAAAATTATCACCCCATAAAAAGTGCTGGGAAACTGATGTTCTGATAGTCTTCAGTGGATGCCTGTCAGCTTTAGTTAGAAATAAGAGGATACCAAGGTGTTATATAGGCTATTAGCATGAAGGTAGCCACTAGAACAATGAAAATGCTTCAGAATGTCAGAAGAAATGGGGGTTGTGTATGTGTGGGGGACAGAGAGAGAGAGAGAGAGAGAGAGAAATACAAGGGCAAAAGAGAAACAGACCACACAGTGAGAAATTAGTGCTTGTGCATCTGTGTGAGAGGCGAAGGTGGTGAGAATATGGTTGCAAGACTGTGTGTGTGCAAGTGTGTAAATAAGAAAATGACCTTTAACTCAATCATTTGTCTATATTAATTTATAAATTTAGATTATTGATTTATAATGTCAATAAAATCTTGATAGATTTTTTTTCTGCCACTAAGCCAGCTGATATAAAAGTTCATATAGAAAAATAAGCAAACAAGAATATTCAGGGGGCTGAGAGCATGACTCAAGTGGCAGAGCAACTGCCTGGCAAATGTCAGGTCCTGAGTTCAAACCCCAGCTCTACAAAAATAAAATAATATTCAGTAGAACCCTATATATAGAGAGAGGGGGGAGGAGGAGAGAGAAAGGGACTTACTGTCTGATATTAAAATACATTGAATTTATAACAAAATAGGTTTGTATTGTCTAGAAACAGACTTTGTTGAAAATTTAGTGTATGAGAAAATGTTGCATCTCCAGGCAGCAGAAGAAAGACGACTTTTAACTGAGGACGCTGGAAGATCCATCTGGATAGGTGAAAGGCAAGTGGGGCTGTGTGCCTGTGTCTCGCACCATAGTCACTCAGGAATGGACGAGGATCTAAATTGTAAAAATAAAACATGAAAACTACAAGAGCATAGCAGCGAATAGGAGCATAGGAGCAGAAGTGGAGAAACTTTTCTGTCCAGAATACAAAATCTAGAGGCAAACAGAAAGGTTAACACATTTGACTACAAAAATATTTTTAAAATAGCTTTCATGTGACATAAAGAAATAAACAAAGTGCAGAGCAATAACAGGCAGATGAAAAGATTTGCAACACATGCCACAAAGGGAAGTGCTCCTAAAAGTTTTGAAGAGGAAAGCCAAAACACCAGTAGAGAAATAGCCAAACTTGATGAACAGGCAATCCATCGGAGAGAAGTTTTCCAATCCAACTCATAAGAAAAAAAATAATTCAAAACTTTATCTGAGTATCATTTCTTACACATCAGATTAGCAGATATCTAAGAATCTGACAATATGCTCAGTTGGCAAGACTATATCCGCTCCCACGTTTTGGTCAAAATGCAAAATGTTAAAAATCCATTTGTGAATGTGTCAATATCTAGCAAACTTTCATAAGTGATTTTTCTTCAATTCAAAGTCCTGCTTACATGATTATATCTCAAAATTGTACCAGAAAAATATCAAAGGAAAAGGTTATACATTGTGTTGTTTGCAATAGCAAAAGATTGAAATAATCCCATTGTCTTTTAAAGATATTCCCTTTTAATGGCATACTAAGAGCCATGAAAAAAAAGAAGGAAGAGCTCTATAAATAAACCAGGTTGTGCCCCTTACCATGGAATACTATAGGTGTCATAAAAAGAAATAAGGAAGGTCTCTAGATAATTACTCTCCCAGATATATTGAAAAATGAGAGACAGAATGAGGAAGTATAAGTATCCACGTGTGTAGCTATTTTCCTGCAGTATACCCATGAATATGGTAATCAAAAACTACAGCCTACCTAATATGATATGTTATAAAGAACACCTTTGAAATACTCTTGTCCAATGTGGATCTGATATCCAAGGCCTATGAAATATTGGGAATAGATGACTCTTCTTTCAAAACTATTTACCCAGTTTCTTCAACAAACATGAAAAAAACCCAGAAAATGCTGTTATAGAGTACAGAGACTCAACAATCATAACAACTGTGTTTGAACTCAATTAAAACAAACCAATTTAAAGATATTTTGAGAAAACTCAAGAAATTTCAATATGTAATACGTGTTAGCTTTCTTGCAAAATCGAATGTAAACATTATTAGAAAATATCCCTAAATTTAGAAATGCATGCTGAAGATTGAAGGGGTGTAATGATATAATGACTGAAAATTGCTTTAAAATACTCTGTCAAAAATAAAAAAAGAGGCTGAGTGCCAGTGGCTCACTACTTGGGAGACTGAGATCAAGAGGATTGTAATTCAAGACCAGCCTGGGAAAATAGTTCATGAGATACCATTTTCAAAATAAGGAGAGAAGACTTGATGTAGCTCAAGCATTAGAGCTCCTGCTTTGCAAGCACAAAGCCCTGAATTCAAACTCCAGTTCTACAAAAAACATTAAGAATTTAAGAATTAGATTTCATAAAGCAAAGACTTTTGAAAGGTCCCTGCTAAGTGATTTTTCCACATACTGGATGCTTTCAGGGGATGCAGAGATGGAGAATTTTACTTGGGGTGCTTTGGCTTTGTGGGAGTCTCTTAAGCAGAAAATTTCAATTTTCCTCTATAAACTTTCACTCTTATGATGACTGCAAACCGAGAGAGTGTTGGTATCTGGAGACACAGAAGTAGAGTTCCATTTCCACTCTGCTTATTGCTTCCCTGACTGAAATGTTTTCCTTTGAAGGGAGTGTTTCATGTGAAAAGGCATTATAAGAGGAAAAACTATGAGAGAGAGGATAAAGGAGATCTGTCAAATAATAAACACTGAACGTCTAATTAACTTAAGTTCAAATTAGTAACTCCATGAAATCTTGGTCTTTGTTAGTCCATTCTTTTTACTGTGAAAACGAAATAATGAGCAGTGTGTATGGAACATTACAAAGAAAGTAGCCAGGTCAATTGTATTAATCATAGAAATTGCCATATCCTTTCAGTAGCTTAGCAAAGAGCTAGCTTAGCCATTTCAGTTAGTTTAAGATGAGAGAATAACAATTTAACAACTGTTGAACTATGGACATTTCCCATTCTTACAAGGATACTTTCTACTCAGGAAACTCCACATTCCTCTCCACGTATACTTCCTGGACATTTTACAGGATAGGACCAGTCCATTTATGCCTCTTAAATAATCCTTTATTTAGGATAAGAATTGAGGGAAATATGGGTGTTTTGCTACCTCTCTGTCTTCAGATTTACTAACAAATACGATTTTACCTTAGACCATATGGTACTACTAGTGTATGGATCCATGCCCTATTTTACTTACAAAAATGTATTTTTAAAAGCTATGAAAACAAAGAAATACGTTTAGCAATGTTTCAGTGTATAAGTTCAGTATTTAAAAATCAGTTATATCTCTATGTACCACTGTGGTAAGAATAATAATAGCCCTCCAAAGAAGTCCATGTCACAATTCTTGGAACCTGAGGATGTGTACCTTATGTGACAAAATTCTTCTGGATCATACGGATGGGCCCACTGTAATTCCATGAGTCCTTACAATGAAGAACTTTCTCTCACTGTGGGCTAAGAGATGTGAAGATGGAAGAAAGGTTGAAGATATGAATGTCACTGGTTTTGCTGATACCAAAAGGGGGCAACAAGAAAGGAATGCAAGTAGCCTCTAAAAACTGAAAAAGTTGAAGAAATGGATTCTGCACTAGAGCCTCCAGAACAAGAAGCAGCCCTAATTTTAGCCACGGCAGGAGTGGGGTGGACTTCTGACCTCTAAAGGGGTAGTATACTGAATGTTGTTTAAGTTACCAGTGCTGTGGTGACTTGCTACATCAAGAGAAAATTATTATTAATAGCAATGGAAAATAAAATCAAAGATCAATAACTTATGATAGCACTAAAATACGAAATTTCAAAGGATAAACTTGGCAAAATATATTTAATATCTATAAGGAAGACAACAAAATATTGCTGAGAAAAGTAAGAGAACACTTAAATAAGTGGAGATGGACATTCATGTACCAGGAATTTTAAAAGCAATAGTATGTTTTATGCTATAACCCAGAAACATAGAATATGGGAATAAATTTGATTGTAATATAGAAGACTTTTACCCTAAAAGGTAAAAATATTTCTGAAAAAGCTTAAAGAATATCTATATAAAGAAATATATGTTGTTCTTGAACTGAAAGACTCTTTGGTGTTAAATTATCTCTTCCCACAAGATCTCTAAATTTGGTACAATTTGAATGAAAATCGATGGAGGTTATTTTCTTTTGTAGAAATTGACAAGCTGGTTCTAAAATTCATGTAGAAATACAATGGATCAATGATAGCTCAAGTCATTCTAAAAAGAAGTAGCAGATGACTCACACTAATTTGCTCTAAGCCTTCTGATGAAGCAGCAGGTATAAGACACTGTGGCAATGGTGTAAGTCATACATAGAGATCAGTGGAGAAGAATGAAGAACCCAGGAATGAACGAACAAATTTATGGCAACAAAGTTGCCAAAGTAATTCAATGGGAGGACTATGGTGATTTTCTTAACAAATAGTGCTGGAAATAGTATATATTCATATGCAAAAATAAAAAACCAAATCCTTATCCTTATTGTATATCATATGTGAAAATAACTCCAAATGGATAATATGCTAAAATGTAAGAGTTTAAAATATAAGGCTCTTCCTCTAGAAGACAATGTTGAAAAGTAACTTTGTGGCTTGTGTGGTACTGGGGTTTGAACTCAGGGCCTCACACTTTTTAGGCAGGTAACCTACCTCTTGAGCCACTCCATCAGCTCCTTTTCTGTTGGGTAGTTTCAAGATAGGATCATGTGAACTATTTATCCAGGCTGATCCAAATGGCAATCCTCCTGATCTCTGACTACTGAGTAGCTAGCATCACAGGTATCAACCATTAGTGCCTGACTCAAATATTTCTTAAATAGAACTCAAAACTCAAAAACAATAAGAGAACAACTGATCAATAAGACTTCATAAAAATCTTACACTCTTCAGTGTATACACAAGCAAATTATTGTGTAAGTCACAAATTGAAAGAAAATATTTCTGCAAAGTTTGCATTTGGTTAAAGACTTTTATTCAGAATACACAAAGACTTTACACAACTCAATAGAAGGAGAAAAGTATTTCTGCAAATACTAATTAGTATTTCTGCAAATACTAATTTTAAGGTACTAATCCTAGTACCTTAAAATGTGTCCTAATTTTGAATTCACTGTTGTGGAGCTGAGATGAAGTCACAAGGATGTAAGGGCGGCTTTTTTTTTTTTTTATTCACATTCGCATACATTGTTTGGGTCATTTCTCCACCATGTCCCCCTCCTCCACCCTTCCCCCACCTCCCCTCCTCAGTTTTAGGCAGGTCCAGTTTTGCCCTTATCACTAATTTTGTTGAAGAAAGGACTAAGGGCGGCTTTTAATCTAATATGACTGGTGTCCTTACAAAAACAGAGAGTAACACAGACACACAAGTGGGAGGTGGGGGGGCAGGGGGACGGGGGGAGAAATGGCCCAAACAATGTACACATATATAAATAAATGAATAAAGAAAAAAAGGGCAATTCATATGAATGCAGAGGCAGAGAAAGAAGGACTGTGTGCAAGCTACAGAATAAGGAGATTGCCTACAAATCTGCAGAAGCTAGGAAGGTGTAAGGAAAAATTCTCCCCTTCAGATTCCAGAGGGAATGTGGCCCCGCCAACACCTTCATATAGGACTTTAGAATAAGTTTCTGTTATTTTTAAGCCACCCAGTTTGTGGTACTCTGTTAAAGTAGTGCTAGAAAACTAATGTACCTCCAACAACAACAAAATGGCTGGATCAAAAGAGCATACAAATGACAAGTAAGCACATGAAAAGATGCTCAAATTGTTTTTAAGAAAATGTAAATGAGAACCACACTAAAAAACCATCATGCACGCACTAGAATAACAAAATTTAGAAGTCTTATCAAAGATGTAGTGCTAATAGAATTCTCACACATTGCTGGTTAAATACGAAATTTTATAGTCACTTGGAGAAACAAAGTGTAAGTGTCCTTTAAAGCTAAATATATCTATTCTGTATAAGCCGGTAATATTGCTCTTTTGTATTTGTCTAGAAGAATTGATTATATATATGTATATTTATAAATGCAAAAACTTTCTGCCTCTCTATATCTATCATCTATCTGTAACTATAGATATGTATATCTATCTATCTATATACAAAATCATCTCAAATGAAGATTTATTCATAATAACACCAAATTGAAAACAACTGAAAAAAACTAAAAACGAACTTTCCATTAGATACTGTGTGAATGCAAGGTGCATACATCCAAACTATGGAACAATGCTCAGCAATAAAAATAAATGAACTAGAGATTTGAACAACGTAGGTAATTACCTATTAAGTAAAAGACCTTAACACAAAGCCAGCATGCTGTGTGATTGCTTTTATGCGAATTTCTGTAAAAGGCAAAACTATAGTAATAGAAATCAGATTAGTATTAGCCAGTAGATAAAAGTGGATGACACAGGGGCACAAGGAAACTTTTTTAGAGTAACAGAAGTGACCAATACTACAACTGTGCTGTGGGTTACAGAACTCTATACATTTGTCAAAGCACATAAAAATATGTAAAAATATATACATAGTTTCATTTTAACCTTACATACCTGCCTAACACATCAGATTTATATGCATAGAGAAATGTCTGAATTAAAGTGAACTCAGAGTTAATAGTCATTTCTGGGTAGCATAGTTGGAGGATTTTTTAACTGTATATATTTTGTTGCATTGCTTGCATTCTTCTTAATATAACTTTTTATTATTCATTTATTTTGGAATAAAAATAAGGAAATGCTAATCACATTTTTACATATTTTAAATATGCCTTTGAAAGTTTGTTCTAAATTCCCAAATGCCAGAAAATCAAGCAAGAGAGTTCATGATACATGACATTTAATCTGTGCATTAGTGAGTTAGGAAGCATTTATTTTCCAATCTTTGGAGGTCAGCTGTGGTCTCTGTTACATGAATTGTTATATTTCAGCCCATATTGGTAATATTATCTGATTTTATCAAAATAGGAATGCTTTTGAGCATTGCTCACAGGAATAAATTTATCTCTGAGGGCATTATTTTGTCTCAACTTTAATCCAAATATAGATAATATCTCATCATCTCCTTTAGTATTCCAGAAATGTGTTGTCTTTAGTGAGATTCCATAGTGAAATGCATTTTAGTATCTCTCTTAGAAAATTGAACTTATGTCCTAATATAAACACTATCACTAAGTATAAAACTTCTTAGTGTTGCTCGACTTGCCTAATGGTAGCTCAGATATCAAGAATAACTGCATCTGAAACTTGTCCTCTCCGATCCTGGTTCCTATCAGGATCTTGAAAGTTCTTCAAGAGATTATCACATGCATAATGAGGTGCTTCTCTTTTCTTTCTCATGTCATTTCTTGTTCAGATCTCACAAATTGCATCCATGATAACAGATCCAAATTTCTTTTTGGCTTTCCAAAATTATGTTTTCTATCTCCCTTTAATGACTCCATTTGACCAAACTTTGTTATCAGCCACAGCATTGTATTTGTTTCTTTCAGCCTTTACCACTTCCTCCACTGAAAAGCTTCCTAGTTAAAGATTCTATAGTAAAACTTTTAACAGACTATTATCTAGCAGTAGCTTACTTTTTCTGACACTCGAAAATAGAAATGACTTCAATGTCATTACCCAAGTTTAAAATTATTCTCCAATGATTTCTTCATTTAAAAAACTGAGAATGATAATAACAAGATATCCATAAGTATGTATGTGTTAGCTAGCAAGCAATCCCTTGAGAATGAGATTACAAGATCAATGGTGTCTGTTGGATGGGGATGATATTTTATACAACCCGTATACCCACCATAGACATATATATGTCTAGGGCTAGATGTACACTAAATACTAAAGAGACTTAAAATGTATTTACATTAATATAGGTATATCTAGGTAATTATTTAGTGAGGCTATTTCACATATGTGAGTATATTCCTATGAAGTTATATGTGGCAAAAATACTGATTTGAGTGACAGTCACATACCAATACATTGTCCATATTTCTCTTGTCTAACTTTATATATTAGAAAAATTCTTAATCTGCTTATAAATCTGCCCATTGTATTTCATGTTTGAATTGAGACAAACTCTAAGTTTGTCTTCAGGACTGGGGTCTTAACCCCATTTTCATTCTGTTTGAATGTCTTGACCTGTTTGTATCCCCAACTCTTAGGAAGTAAGCATATATTCTGCCTGGGGTTTTCTTGCTTTGAAGGAATGATATCTGAAAGTAAGAGTGGTCTGATTTTATATTTTAGAGTATTTATATTTTGAAGAGAAAGTATGCCATCAATGCAAAACCCACAAACAATTATCTTTATGAGACATCACTTCTATAAAACCAATACAGGAATTTTGTGTGGAAGGGAGGCCTTTCAATAAGCTATCCAAGTACCTTACCAGTATCTCCAACCTCTGCTGACTGGAAAACCTGACTGACTTTATAACTTATCATTGTAAAAAGTGGGAGTCAATTTTTTGCTTTAGTCAAAATAGAAAAAAAATCTCCAGCTACGCACTGACACAGAGTAGAACAGTAGGTGCCACTTGTACCACAGAATGACCATGTTGTGTTTGTTAATCTGTATCCTCACGCAAACTATGAAAGCAAAGGACACTAGCATAGAGCATTCCAAAAACCAAGCAGGAAAAGACTTCTCTGAATATGCAAAAAGACAAATGGTAAAACTGGGAAGTAAGAGCAGCTGGCTGCATATGTAATGCTTTCAACAGAATAATATTACACCTTACTGACAATGAAATGTCCATTACCTAGAAGAATAATCATTAGCATTAAGTGAATTTCCTGCTGAGTACATTTTTCACTGTGAGCAAGCTCATCTCTTGGGACATTTGCAAGGTAGTCTCTGTAAAATTGTTTAGATCAGAGAAAGTAAGAGCATTGGTTGTCTCATTTCATTTTCAAACAAGAAAATAACTTGCAGAGGAATTTCAAAGCAAGTTCAGGTGGATTTTTTTTTCTCCCCTCTAGGGCAAAATTGTGTACTTCCTTTTATATTTTAATCAAAGTAATTAAAAAATTTATTTTAATCAAAGTAATTTAAAAGACAAAAACATAGATGCTGAAATTCTATTTGCATCAAGCAAGTCCTGTTATAGGTGAGAAGTCCTCACCTTATTCTTAATATCTCTATATCAAGACAACTGCCCACAAAGTCACATTGGTCAAATGGAAATTAGGAAACTTTATTGTAAAATACACATTTATTCCAATAACAAACTATCAGACAACCAAATATTTTTTTAATTTAGTCATGGAAAGTTTTATTTTTCCTAAATTATGTGTATCTGAAGTTTATTTCACATCTTTTGTTAGTTTCTAAGACTCATGAGATTCATAATTGTGAGAGACTAGTACCCCTGGAAGCCTCCATTATGACCTCCCTGTGACCTTACAGGGTAGAAAAAAGAAAAAGCAGGATGGACCAAAATAAGGACTGTGTAAGAATTAAAACACCACCCATTAAAACACTGCAGGCACGGCCAACTAAAATGCTGCTTTCTGCACATCTAATTAGCATGAAGATTGAATGTAGCCCTGGAGAAAATGGTTAAAAACCTCAGATCACGTCAATTCTCTGGCACCCTCTTTTGGTATCCCTCCCCAATTCTGGGGCTCTGCTCTCCCACTTTATACTTTTCTATCTCAAATAATTCTCCCACCTTACTCATTCTCATCTGTGAAGTTTATTCTTTGATTTCGTGAGATAAGAACCTGGAACTCCAACAACCCTCAAATCTCCTGTTAAAAAAGGCCTTTCAAAATACTTTTATTTTATGTTCTGGTCTAGAAAACTTCTTTTGGCCTTAGCAATATTAAAGAATTATAGGAACAAAAAATCATTCAAATTTTCCTTATACTCTAGGTCTCTGTTTCCTTGATAAGAACTTAGTTGGAAGAGTCAGAAAAGCTCATAGTTGGTCAAAGAAAACACTTGTGAGCATCATGACTCACAATCTCTCACATTCTAAACAAACATGCATTTCCTGAATGATTACCATTTCCAAAGCATTCAGTGTAAGTGCTTTAGTTGAATTATTTTATTTAATCCTTACAAAACACCCTTTAGGTACTACTGCTATCTCAATTTTAAAGAAAGAAATTGAACCTCAGAACAGAGACACCACAGTTCAAATCTGGGCTGTCTGATTCCAGAGTCCCTATCTTATTCCATTCTTCTCTGTTGTCTCACTGTGAGTAAGAGAGCAGCAGCTATCCAAGTGCCCAATGCACGGAAAGAGAGAGGAACTCTTGTGGAGTAGATAATGGAACTGATTTGATGTATAAAGTAGTATTCTTTGATCTTGGCCTATGTTGTTTTTTCTTATTTGCATCCTGTAGAGGAGTTGGAAGGAAAGCATATGAAAATGAACCAAAGAGGTTTTCTTCAGTAGATGACCCTTAAAACTCAGATTTTCTATATTTAACCAAATAGCTTTGTTTTTTTTCATATAACTTTTTATTTCTTCTTCTTTTTTTGTTGTTGTTGTTTGTTTTTGGTGGTACTGGGGTTTGAATCCAGGGCCTCGCATTTGCTAGGCAGGTGCTCTACCACTGGGCCCCCAGCCCAACATTATTTTTTTAAGGAAGGTATTAGTAGTAATGACTGATAATGGCTGTTCTTAATCTGTAGCAGGCACTGAGTTAAGTGCTTTACATTCACTGATTCATCTTCTCACACATGTTTGTTATATAGGGCTTCAAATCTGCCCACCCTTTCAAATAGTACACCATAGCTTCTCTCAAGATAGAGCACAATTTTTAAGGATCAGCTTGCACCTAGAAGACCAATTAGATCTATTATAAGGATGTGGCAAGGGCAGAGGGTTGGAGTGCAAAACACTCTGCAATTAATGTATAATCCAATCAATTTGGGGAGAAGATGATCAGAATGACCAGCTCAGGAAAACAGCTAGTTTTATTATTTCAATCAATATCTGAATTAGATCTACTCTGCAATTACCCAATCAATTTCTCAGCAGTAGACTTCACAACAGCTAAAAACGATTGGCCATTTAGTTACAGCTATATTGATAGGTATTATTTCAATCACATATTACTAGCTCATTTCCAGGGTGGAAAGTTTGCTCTTTTGTATCTAAAATATATTTGTGCTACTATCCAAAAGTTGAATCACGATTTAATAACTTTCATGTCTAATTTGCACAAAAAACCAAAAGCAAAGAAAATGGTCAGTACATTTCATAATTGTTTATACTAATTAACTCTTTCTCAATTTTGCTACACCAATCTGAGTTAGTGAATACCCATTGTTAAATTTGAGCGGTTATTACTCTACATCTTCTTTCATGGAAAGGACTGGGTTTCAGTTTTCCTACCAAGTTTTGTTATATTTTTCATTCTTACTATATCGATTGTCTCAGAATTGCAGTTTCACAAATGTCACTGAATATTATATCTAAATCTTCAGACAGTGGAAGAATTCAGTGCATTAAAAAATTCATTCCTAAAATTAAAATAAAATAGGCAGAATATAACCCTTCACTGTTGGTAAAGCGAGAGCTTTTTAATTTTAGCAGATCATTTATTACAGTTTAGTCCTATATTATATCCCTCTTTTCTGCATGTATAAAGAAGTGTTCACAGGACATTTAATCTGCTATATCAGAGATATTTCATATGTGCAAGAAAAACCACATCAGTAAGACAGCTATTCATAGATCATAAAGACAGAAAAGATTCTCAAGGGGTTATCTAATCCACAGCCTTACCATTTAAACCTGAGTAGAAAAATAATAGTACTCTAACTTACCCTTAGCTTGTGCTTTGAAATCACCAGTATCATTTGGTAATGCACAGTATGATAACCTCCTTTATATTCAGAATGCTCCTCAGTTCTCATAAATGTCTGCATGAAAATTCAGTATTCAAATTGATCTCAGCAGAGACCTAAAATCTCATCTTTACCAAATCCTCACTGTCCCAGGAGTGTTCCTGAAACTGCTACTGCCTCTCCACAATCTCCAGCAAACTCATTTTCCAGACTTCTCTCATGTTTACTCTAATCTTTTTTTCACAGTACACACTACACTGTCATCCAATCCCTAGACAGAGGAGACATTTCTGAATTCTTATAGTGGTCTGTTAGGGTCAAGCCCAATTCTATGTCAGCTCCTTCCGAAGACTGTCATGACTACATGAAGAGTGGTGTGTTTTGCTTTTCTCTGCCACTGTGCACCTCCTGCATATTGAAACCATTTGATGGAATATGTAAATAGAAAAGCATGTAGAAGACCAAAGAGAAAGTGTGTTCAAAGCATAACTGGAGTTTGGGGATCAAACAGGATAAGGGAGGTCACCATTACCTGATGACACATTCTTGACATCAAAATGGAAGATTCCCTTTGTAGCCAGAGTATAATCCCTAGAGAAGAAAAACTACCTCCACTCCATCCAATACGGAAAAATGTGGTCACATGGTCAGGTCCTACCTCAGCACTGATTTTTTTACTAAAAGTAAAAGTTAGTAAAAAGTTACTTTCTGGGATGGCATTTCTTACAGTGTAGGCTAAGAGTCTTTCATCAAATTCTACTAGAATGCTTGTTAAAAATGAGCTTTTTGGCTCCATCCCAGACCCAAAAAGTCAGACTTGCTGAAGTTATATTCCATAAATTTGAAATTTTAATAAGCACCCCATGCTATCCAGCTGATTCTTTTCCTCATTTAATGTTTGAAAGGCACAATTTTAGTTCAACATTCAGCTTAGTGGATGTTAATAAGAAATGATTTTTAAAACACTCTGTGCTGAGACACATTTAGAAAACTCTATGTCAAAAACAGTTGAAAGAGTTTACTGCACAGGCTCTTAGAGCTGTTAGTAAGCTCTGTGGTGTAAAGGCAAGCATAGTTTACGCTGATTTTCTGACTTTGGTAGGCAGAATGTTCTCCAACTGGTTTGTAGAAAAATAGGCCTCAGGAATTTGGCTCTAAGAGTGCTTTTTCTTTTTTTCTTTTTAATCAGTACTGGAACTCTGGACCTTATGCTTACTAGGCAGGTGCTCTACCACTTGAGGTGTGCCCCCAGCCCTTTTTTGCTTCAGTTACTTTTCAGATAGTGTCTCAACTTTTCCTGGTGTCAGCCTCAGAGCACAATCCTACTACCTACGTCTCCTACATAGGTGGGATTACAAATTGTGAACCACCACGCCAGGGCCGAGCTGTGCTTCTCAATCTAATGTCAGCTCCCTGGGATTTGTTGGGCCAGTTAAATTAGCTCATAGCGATGATGGGATGTGCTGGACTCTAAAGATTTCTGACTGATAATAAGCAAAAAGATGAGAGAGATACACTTTTTACCAATTCTCTTTTTTCTTTTAGATAATTTCTTCCTTCTCATATCTTAATAACATTATTCTCTTTCTACTTTTATCTTACCTTTGAGATATTTTATCTATCTTTTAATTTTAACAGTACTAACTCTAAGTGATATTCATGTGTGTGTGTGTGAGAGAGAGAGAGAAGGAGGGGCGGGGTCCCTCCAATCCTAGTACTATTAAACTAAAATATCCTCAAATAGGAAACTGGTCTTACATTCTTGTTTAGGTACTATGCAAATGAATCAAAGCTACATACCTCTTTACCTGTAAAATAAAAAGGAAATAGCAAGACCGTATTACATAGGCAGAAAGTGGAATGAATATAGTTCCTAAAAATGTCAGAATAAAATTTTATAATCTGATGATTTACAGCTCATTCCATGGTTTTAGTGTGTAAAGGATAAGCATATCTAGTAAAAACAGATGAATCGGGTCAAGAAAAATCGGAATCCATCAAAATAGCAGCCTGAACCTTAGAGCAATGGTGAAGGTTGGCCACCCAAGTGATACATTATATAGGCCATTATTTGCCTTTTAGTTTACTATAGTTTTCTTCCAACCAAGAAAATGGAAGACTCAAACACCTCCCTGAAGCTGTTCATTTTGGAATCCATGTTGGAAAAGTCAGGAAGGGACGGAAAATCACTGAGTGCTATTTGCCTATTTGAGATTTTAAAAACAAATCCTTCGGGCAAAGAAATTTATGTGAATCAGATTCTTGTCTTTGTCTCAAAACTCACTTTTTCATGTGATGCCTACTATCTGAAGGTATGTTTCCATTCAAGATCATTAGTTCATCCTTAAAACAAAGGCATTAAAATGATTCTGCCTTTGCTAACCAGTCACAGAGGGAAATCTGCAGGCCTCTCACTTGGTTGGAACAACTTGTTTCAAAAGCAGCGACATATTTATATGCACAAAGCACTACCTCTAATTATAATTTATTTTTGCTCATTCAAGAAAAACACAACAGATGTATTTCTACCGACTCTTGGACTGTCACATGGCAAAGGAACAATTGCATAAGTGCTTCAAATAAATGTTCAAGCACTCGGACATAAATACTTTTCAGCATGTCCTTGTTGTTGTATTACAGCATTTAACCCTAACGCTATCTGTGTTGGCACTGCAGAGCATGAACAAGATGGTTTGTATTCTACTCAGCTGCTTTCTTCTGTGATCAGTAAGTATCAGACACAGAACCATCTACAGATAGCAGAGCAAATGCATTTTAAATGTCACATAGCTGCCTTTATTATCCCAGCTGGCGTGTGGAAAGAAAGGTCTCTCTGTTAATGGGACTAACACTGCCAGTCTTGTTATAATAGATTTAAGCAAATAAATAACATGTTTGCCATTTCTTCTCTTGTTTTTCAAGCACTATTTTTGTCACTGATCTCATTGCTCTAGACATTTGAGTGGGATAGCTATAATTGTTGCATGGCTTAAGAAATGAAAACTATACATGTAGTCTCTATTCATTTTGATAATTCACATATTAATATAAATTATCCCCAGTCTGTCCTCCCCATGGTTTTGTGTACGCTTGTCATTTATGCTAACATGACAAAAAGACACAATGGATGAGGTTTAATGGTTCACTGATGTGTGGCAGTATACTATTGCACACTGGACAAAGAAGAGTAAGAACCATATTACTTCAAAAGAAAGAGTCACCTACAAGGTAAGCAAAGGAATAGTAGGAGATTTGTCTAAATTATTGCCAAAACTCATTAAAAATGAGAGACCACTGATTTCTGGTTTTATGAATTTCAGAAAAATTAATAGTATGCTTAGAAAAACCATTCCATGTGTATTGGGAGAGTATGAATTATTTCACTGAAAAGTCATGTTTTCTGATGGCTCCAGTAAGTCACCAGGTTCAGATACTGACTCTATGGCTCAATGCACAGCTCACACTGTGTAATCCATAGCATCTCACTCCTTTCCAGTGTAGCCACTCTCATCCAGGCACTACTTGAGTCATGTAACTGTTCTTTAATGTGTGAGCTTGCTTCTTCTCACTTTCTACAGACTGTCTTTAGAAGACTACTGAGAAGAATGTCTTTTAAATATCGCCTTATAGTGATAACTTCCAAATATAGAGTTCTAGCCCTGTCCCTACAATTCCAAATTCAAATATCAATTGCTTAGTTGACATTGCTACACGAATGCTTAACGAAAAATCTCAAAACCTAGCTCCTAATTTATAATCTACTAACATTGCCCTTCCTTCATCATTCCCGTTCAGTAAATATAACCATCTACTTAACCGCTCAAGGCAAAAAAAAAAAAAAAAGCAGACTAATTCTAGACTTCTGGATTTCCTTTCTTCATGTCCTCCAAACACACACACACACACACACACACACACACCACAGACCTATTGTTTTTTATCTATCCTAGTCTTCAATTTGTACACTCTTCTTACCTCCACTACCAACAATGTGGACTGAATCTTGTTTTACTTGGACCACTTCAATAGCTTCTTATCTGGTCCCTCCCTTCCCATCTCTCTTTTCTTCTAAGAATGTAGAGCCTCTTCATATTATATCATAATGAGTGAAGTTAGTCTCCAAAACTGCTTTCAAACAGAAAAAAAGAAAGAGTAGTAGAAATGAAGTATTAACATTTTGTCTTGCACATAGAAATGTTCAAGTTACAAACTAAAATTACCTTAAGTACTCACTAATTTCAGTGCAGTTAGGGATACAACAATGGATTCTCTGACATGCAGCTCAGGGAATCTAGAAACTCCTCTATGTAACATAATGTTAAACATAAGCTTTTAATTCTTATTGTTTTTAAGTCTGCCCTACTACAATATAAGATAGCTAATTGTAACACTTATATTGCTAACTCATTGTATCATTCAACTTGGTTTAATAAAGATATAAGCCCTAACTAGTTCTAAATATTTAAGGACTTTCAGTTATACATCTGTCTACTTAAGTCTGAGACATAAAATGTCCTCTTAATTATCTTCATTGTTCAGTAATTTAAGAACTAAGGCAATTTAGAATTACTTAATTTTAAAAACAAAGTTCATGTTATTTCATCTACCTGGGATCAGGAAAATGCCAAATAGGTTTGCAAAGTAAATATCGCAAAGGACAAGATTTTGTAATGCAAATATAATAAACTTTGCAAGTGCATTAACTATTTTATTTTGTTGTGACGGCTGTGCTGTTTTGACACATTTGTCTTGGGACTTTTTTGATGGGGGAGAGGGTAGAAAGCAAGGGGTAAGAGATCTAGAAATAGTGGTATTTTTACATGTTCCAAAGCTGAGAAACAAAGCTAGTATTAAGAAGCAACTCTGAGCTGTTTATGTCAGTGTGTTTTCTTCTAAGCATCAGTAATGAGCCTCCGAAATTGTGATAGTATACACAGATAATAATCAGTGAGTTTTTTCAGTTTCTGGAAAAACTGCATTGTGTTGCAGTTTTAATTAGAGTATTGTTATCCATTGCTAATTTGAGGGGTTTAGTCTGGATTTAGCACACAGCTGCAGCAGAGAATGCACATGAATTGCTAGATTAGCTGGAGTCCATGCAAAGGGGAAGGAGGAAATGGGGGAGATGCAACAAACCAGACCCTACAAAATTCCCAAATCTGCCAGCTATTACCCATCACTTAAAAGCAAATTCCTTGATATGGAATTTCTAAATGTGCTTTGCTTTAAAATAAAAGATAAAATTCCCTTCTTTTTTAATAAACGATCAAGACATTCAGAAGAATATTAAGAATAATTTAACATAAGCCCATTCACTGATTAGTCACATTTAAGAAATGTCAAAGCATTGCCATATTTGCTATGCTTTTTTCTAAAAGCAAGAAAATGCTCCGAAGCAGTCATTGGCCCCTTTTGTGGCCCTAGTCGATCTCGCTCTCCTCAGAGGTAGCCATAGTTCTGGAGCTGGTGTGGGTACTGTCCATTTGGGTTTTCTTCTTTGCCAGGTTTTGTGTGTGTGCATTATTTTTAAATGTTAACATGATATGCATATATTGTGCTAGTACAACTTATTTTTCACTCCACATTATGTTTGAATGATGTCTCCATGGAGGTATACTGTATACAGCTGGATTTCTTAATCGAACAGCTGCAATCATCATCATGTCTTCGTAGTGTCCGTGTGCCAGGATTAGGATCCCACGTGCAGAGGCTCTCCATCAGGGGCAGTGTCATCCCAGGAATATCTGCAAATACAAGGAAGCACTCTTTCTGTCACAATGTACTAGTTTTCTAGGGCTGCCATAACAAAGCACTGCAGACTGGATGGCTTAACCAAAAGAAATCCATTTTCTCACAGCTGTGGAAGCTAGCAGTCTGTAAACAAAGTGCCAATTTGTTGGTTTGTTTGGGGGCTTCTGTCCTCCACTTGTAGATGGCCATCTTTTCCCCATGTCTTTCCAAGGTTGACCATTGGTAACATGTCTGTGTTCTAGTTTCCTCTTCTTATAAGGACACTAAACATACTGGGAAACAGCCCACACTGTGGACCTCATTGTAAATTAACTACCTATTCAGATAGTCTATCTCGAAATATAGTCATATTCTGAGGTATAGGATTTAATATCTCAACATCCGAATCAGGATGTGGGCACAGTTTACCATATGGCAGGTTGGTATTGGAGAGAGGGCACACAGAAAGGAGACATGCCCTTGACCCCAGTAGGACATTCTAGAATAAAAATCAAGTAGGATTTTTCAGCTGGGAGAATATGTAGTTCAACTTTATAAGATTTTATCAACATGCTCTCCAAATCATTGTTATCAACTTAAATTCCAAAAACAGCATGTGGAAACACAAATTTTCTCCAACATTACAGGTAATTGAAATTTTTTAGACTTTTTTGAAATGCGTGGCTATGAACTATGCAGATTATACACCACACATATATTCATGTGAAATATCAGTCTAGCTATCTCCTCTGTGATTTTCTTCTTATAACCTCTTATAACATTTCTCTTTTTTAGACTTTTTCTTTGTATTCTGAATAGTGTCCTTTTGTTGTTTCTAAGTTTTTCAGCTTAGCATGTGATTGATTTGTCTTTACTCTGCTCCTGGTGTCATTACTGAAAAATAAATCACTTAATATAGTCAAATTTTATCAGTACTTTTCTTTGTATCAGTATTGTTGAACCAAATATAAGAAAGTCTTCCCTTTTCTTTATGACCAAAGTCATAAAGATATCCTTTTCTATTTCTTTCTAAAACACTCAAAGTTTTGTCTTTCAAATTTAGGTGTTTATCTAAATTTTATTTTTATTATGCAAGGTTGAAATTTGTTCAGCTTTTCAGTATGAATAGCCAATTGGTCATCACCATTTTGTGAGTGTAATCATTTTCCCATCTCTCTCATATAATTTTCCAATTAAGTATAGCTGTCTTTATAGGGCCTATGTTTTGACCCTTTTTGATGTGTCTGTGCTACCACCTGGGATATTATAACTGCTATAACTTTTTGCTAAGTCTTGATATCTCCTAGGGAAATTATCACTCCTACTGTTCTTCAAAATCACTTTAGTTTTCTTGGCCCTTTACTCTTCCATCTGAATTTTTTAATTAGTTTGCCACATTAATGAAATGGAGAAATAAATCAAATTGTCTGTGCAGTGTACTAAATTTCTACATTAACTTGGGGGAAAATTCATCTTAAAATATTGAACCTTCCCACCATCAGCATTTACATCTCATGCAGGTTTTTAAAGTTATGTTTTCAGCAATATACTGTAATTTTCTTCACATATGCATCTTTAGCTAGACTTATGTATATTTATTTTAAGTGTTTATTACTATTACGAATGTATTTTTTCTTTGTTACAGTATTAGAATGTGTATTAATGAGTTAATTAAGGGATGATTCTGATTTTTAAAGCCTAAGCCTTAGATTTCACCAGTTACTAAATTCCCATTTTAATTCTAATAGTCCATCTCTAGAGCATTTTAGATTTAATATGTAGATAATCATAGCAACCACAAGTGAACACGAATTCTTCTTATAAATTCCTAAAATGTACTTTTGCATTTGCTATGGCCTTCATAAAACACTGAATCCTGTCAACTAGTATACATTTTAGGCTGTCTTTTAATGAGAACCCTTTTCAAGTTTAACCATTAATATAATGTATGTTACATTTTTTTAACAGATATCCTTTAACATTTCCCTATTCATGGTTTGGAAACATTTATTTAAGAATAAATCAGGTTTTTTTTTTAACCAAAAAATATGTATATATTAAAATTATCACATAGCTTAAGTCATTTATTCATGCTAATGATACTTGAACTCCTCAGACAAATCTCAATTAGTAAAGCTATATTATTTATTATTTGTTGTTTTGTGATTGTTTTTCACATATTTTACTTATATGTATTTTCATTAGTATAATGTCTTTATAATTTTCTTTTCCTGTACTCTTCTGCTCAGCTTTATTTTATATTAAAATTGTACTACTTTAAAAAATGATTTCATTAGTGAAGTAGAGACATCTACTTACCTACCAATTTTTGCTTTCTCTTTTATGGCAGGAGATCTCTGACGCTGTCCTGGCACATTTTCTCTCACTTTTGTCTAGAATGGCCATGCAAGAAGGTCTTACAGAGCTGTTACGTTACCACATGATGTGCTTCTCATGGTGTTGCATGGTATTGAAGCCTGACACAATGCTCTATATCTCATCCAAGATGTACAAAAGTAGTATATGAGATCTCCAGGAAGATTTTGACAAAGAAGGTATAGGCTTTCATTGTTCTTTCCCACAAATGGTTAGAACTCAGTCAGCCCTATAAGCCATAACATGACCTTGAAACTAAAGCTTATTTACTAAAGATGGCAGTGAATAAAGAATCTGGCCTTCTGAAGAGGCTATAAAACTGGCCTGACATTCCAGCCATAAAAAGTAAGTGTATTTGTGTAATAGATTTCTATTTTGTATATGCTGCTGTTATTTTAAGGTTTTAGGCGTAAGCAACTGAACCCAGTGCTCATTAGTAGTGGTAGTATGCTTATTCCTTTTATTTTAGTCAATGAAATAAATTGCTTAAAATAAGAATTATCATACGTTAAAGGTTTTTTCATTGTCCCCTTTAAGTCCTTTGGACTCTAATTCACTGTTGTGTCCTCCTCAGGAATGGAGGCCTGTGATAATGTGGAGTTACCACTTTTCAAATATTCCTGTAGAAGTAGAGCTGTATGGCAGGGGGGCTGTACTACAGTGTTCCAGGTTTGATGCTCAAATCCTCTTTCCAGAAAAGCTGCTGCAAAAACATTGATTTATAGTCTTTAGATGCTAAAATTTTGGGTTCTGTCATGCTGACACACACACCAAACTACTCATGATATGATGAAACATAAAAAGAATGCTCGAGCCAGATCATTTCTGCCCAGCAGGGGAGGGTTCTGTCAGACTTTACTCTGGAACCCCCTTTGGTATGGGCTAAATTATTCAGAATGTTGCTATAGTCAGAATCTCTTTCCTTCTTCCTCTCCTCCCCTTTCAACAGGGTCGGATCAACACCAAATGCTGAAGGTGTTCCCTGCCTATTTCTCTTTTCCCTCATTTATTCCTCTACAGAATTTCTCTTTTGTTATGTTTATTGTTGTACTGGAGGTACACTGTGACATTGACAAATGTTCTTACAATATATCTTAGTTGAATTCACCCCCTCCATCATTCTCCTTTATATCCCCTACCCCCACTCCTGGAATAGTTTCAACATGTCTCATTTTTCCATTTACATACACAAGAGAAATAATGCATTTAGAAGAGCATCTATACAATCAGAAAGAAAGCCACAGCTTTGAAGTATGAAGTAAAGACAGCATTTTAAAACATCTGAAAGATTCAGAGCCACGTAAGCAGACCTCCACACTTTTCAGTTGGCCACCAGGTGCTCATCCTTCCTGATCAACATCACGTCACCAATGAAGGGGCTTGTGGTAACACTTTCAGGGTGTTCTTTAAATAAATTCCATACTGGTCAGAAATAATTTGAATCTAATACCCCATCATGCTCACAAATAGGCTGGGAGTTCACAGAAAGCCTGGTCTTGCCGGGAATCCCTGAGAGCTTAAATTCCAGATCCTAGTAGCAGAACCTCTAAATACATAGCACATAACACATGTTACAGTAGACATTATACTTGATATTACTATTATTAATACCACTATTATCTAGATATTAGGTATGTATTACTTAGAGTACTTAATTAGTAAATTTTTATTTGGCCATTGTATATGCTTTTTTGCTTATTGCTTCTTTTCTGTCATAAATTTTACTTTATCTGTTACTAATATTACCATAACATATTCAGTATTAGTTTCCAGGAATTTTATAAACAAGCACACTTCCTCAACAGTAAATATTAGATGTTTTTAAATTTTGAAGAATGTAAAAGTAAATAAAATCAAACATCAAATAGCAGGATCTTTTAATCTGGCATATTCAACCTGAATTTCATACAATGGAAAAATTGTTCACAGCAAATAATTTGTAAGTATGAAAGATATTGTGGACATGGAAAATTGGAGGAATCATTGTAATAATAAGACATTTGTTTTCTCCCATTGTTTTCAGTAATATCGCAGAAAAATATTCCAGTCTACATGTGCAGAAAATGTAGAAACTAACAAAATATAGACTTGCCAATGTTATTTTGTACCCACAAAAACCAATTCTGGAGAGAAATAAAACAGAGCCTAAAAGATAGACCAGGTGTTAAAATCCTGAGACTCTTCTAGGAAGACTGACTTCTGTTTGTGTTTACTGTGTGATTAGGGGTGAGGCCTGATAGAAAACCACTCTAGGGTAGAAGTCAAACAAATTTAGGAGGTTTGTCAGAGAAGCAAGGTTTCAAGTACAACTCTTGCCTCTTTCTCACATCACCTTGGGCCAATCTGCCTGCCTCATTTCCACATAATGAGGCAATCAGGCTAGCCCTACCTGTGTTTCAAGATGTTAATAGGCTGGGTGCTGGTGGATCTTGCTTATAATCCAAGCTACTTGGAAGGTCAAGACTGGGAGGATTTTGATTCAAAACCAGCCCGGGGAAAATTGTTAGCGAGGCCCCTTCTGGATCAACAGCTAGATGCAGTGGCTGCATCTGTCATCCAAAGCTATGTGGGAAACTGAGATCTGAAAGATCATGGATCCAAGCCGGCCCAGGTTAAAAAAAAAAAAAAAAGAGTTTGAGAGACCCCATCTTAATTGGAAAAAAAGCTTGGCATGGTGGTATGTGCCTGTCATCCCAGCTACTGCAGGAGGTGTAAAATAGGAGGATTGTGGGTCCAGGCCATTCTGGATAAAAAGCAAGATTATCTCCAAAATAGCCAGAGCATGGTTGAAGTAGTAGGAGGTAGAGCCCCTCTGCTCAGCAAGCACAAATCCCTGAGTTCAAACCCCAGTACTGCCCCAAACCAAACTGAATGTAATATATGTATATATAAATGTAATATATATGCAATAGAATGTAATATATATATACATAGATATTGCACTCAATTTTTTTTCTTGGCCGTACTGGGCTTTGAACTCAGAGTTTTGCACTTGTGAGGCAGGCATTCTACCATGTGAGCCCATATGTATATATTTTAAAAATTATGTCTCTGTTAATACTATAATGAAGAGTCTTTGAGTCTAGTTTAATTATTTGTTATTTTCCTTCACTTTCAAAGAAGTTGAATTATTTCTTTGTGTGTAAACTTTTTTCTTTTTATTATGCAATTTTTATTAGGATATATTCATTATATGGGAGAGAAAATTGTTAGTGGCAATTCCAACTAGACTTATATTATACATTGGTTATCTCACCCCCATTGTCTCTCCTCCTTAACTCCCTCCTCACCACACTTAAAGCATTTGCAAGAGGTTTCTTTGTTCTGTTTCATGTAATTATATGAAGTCCATCAACCATATACCTTCACCTTAATCTCCTTCCTTCACCGTCCCCCTTCCACTAGTACCCCGCTGACTATAAAGTTTTTTTGATACCAACATCATATATGAACAATTATTGTTAAAGATTGATTTCTCAATGAAATATTGGAAAATCAAACCTGGCAACACTGAAAAGATCATACATCAGGCCAAGTGGGATTTGTCCCACATATGTGGAATTGGTCCAACATTTAAAAAACCGTCAATGTATTTTACCACATCAAGAAGTTAAAAGAAAACAATTCACATGATCTTCTCAATAGATGCACAAAAAGCTTTTGACAAATTTGAGTATCAAATATATATCTCAAATATATAAATTTGAGTATCAAGTATATCTCAAAAGTATAAATACTGAGGAAACTTTTTCAATCAGATAAAGGACATTGATTTAAAAAAAAAAAAAGTCTGCAACTAGCATCATTACATTCTTAAGCATGAATGCTGAGTTGTTTTCTCCTTACAATTGTTAGCAAGGAAAAATGTATATTCTGTTCACTTCTCTTCACTGTAGGTCTAGCTGATGCAGTAAGTAAGATAAAGGCATCTAGCTTGGAAAAGGGGAAATAAAACAGTCTTTATTCACAAATGACATGATAGTCTGAATTGGAAATCCTAGAGAATCTATAAAACCGTTATTAAAACCAATGGGTTAATTTATCAAGATTATGGGGAAAAGTCAATATATAAAAATCAATTTTTTTCAATATACTAGCAATGAGAAATTATAAACAAATTAAATAAAACAGTGCCTTTCACAACACCAAAATATGAAATGCTCTGTTACGAAGCTTATAATATATGTACAGTATTTGGTTGCTGAGAGCTATGAAACAATATTCGTAGCTAGGAGGAGTCAATATTGTTAAGAAGCTAGTTTTCTTCAAATATATTTAACATATTTGAGGTAATCCCAATAAAAACATCAAAGACCTTTTCTGTGTGTGTGGTGATCCAGCTAATTATGAGGTTTACATTGAAAAAAGTGAAATAAAATAAAACTAAAAATAATTAAAGTTGAAAGATTCATAGTATATGATTTTAAAGCTTACTTTACAAACTGGACAACAGTTAAAATAGTAAAGTAAAGCAAAAGAATGAACATATAGATCAAGGGAACAAACTAAACTGTCTACCAATAGATCCATGCAAATAGAGTAAGCTGAATTTCAACAAATTTTCATAGGTAAATCAGTGGAGAAATTAGTATTTTTAATAAATTTTGTTGGAATAATTGGATAATCATATGCAAATAAGTAAACCTGAAAGACTAGGCCTGATGGCTCACCCTTATACTCCCAGCTAACCAGATATTGGGAAGATCATGGTTTGAGGCCAGTCATGGCAAAAAAATTAGCAAGACCACATTTTGATCAATAAACTGAGTATGTTGGGTCATGGCCGTGGTCCCCATTATGTGGGAGGTATAAGTTAGGGTCACTTGTGGTCTAAGGACAACCCTGGACAAAAATGCAAGACCATATCTGAAAAATAACTAAAGCAAAAAGGGCTGGGGGTGTCACTTAGGTGGCAGAGCATTTGCCTACCAAGCTCAAAGTCCTGACTTCAAACACCAGTACTGTCAAAAATAAATAAATAAAACTAAGTGAGCCTCACCCTGAACCTCACATCAGAAATAAAAATTAATTAACTCAAGACCTGAATGTAAAACCTAAAACTATAACACTTTGGAAAAAAGCACAGGAGAAAAATTTGTGACCTTGTGTTAGGTGGAAGATTTTTAGAGACGTGATGGACAAGAATCCACTAAATTAAAATTTTCTACTCTTGGAAAGACTGAAAAAGACAATGAAAACACAAGCTAATAGAATATGATAACATAGTTACAAAACACTTATCTGATAAAAGACAAGTTCTGACCACATGAAGAACTGTTACAACTAAATAGGAAAATAAGAGAGAAAACAAAATTTAAAATGTAGTCCAAAAATTATACATCTAAAACTACAAATCGATTAAAAGAATAAGCACATGAAAAGAAATTCAAAATTATTAGCATGAAGAAATTGAGAATTAAAACTACAAATGAAATGGTTACTGCTTTCCTGGGAAACGATTACTGCTTCCCTCTCATTGTTCGTTCCTGTTCTGTTTAAGTGATTTATATCCTCTAGGTTCAATTTTGGTAGATCAAATGCATCCAGAAATTTATCTGGTTTTTTCTAGATTTTCTAGTTTGTTTGAATTTAAGTTTTCAAGTACTCCCTCATGATCCTCTATGATTTCATTGATACTTGTTGTAATATCTCATTTTAATCTATAATTTTATGAATTTGGATATTTTCCTTCTTTTTTTAGTCAGATTAACTAAGTGTTGTTTATGAATCTTGTTTATTTTTTTCAAAACACCATTTGGCTTGCTCTTCCTTTTTTCTAGGAGCTTAAGATATAAAATTAAGCTATTTCTTTGAAATCTCTGGTTTTTTGACATAGGTACTCTTAGCTGTAAACTTTCCTCTTAGTACTCCTTTTGCTGTATCTCAAAGATTCCAGTAGGTTGCGTTTCATTTTCATTAGATTCTAGGAAATTTGGAATTCCTCCCTTATTTCTTCAATGATTGACTAGTCGTTCAACAATGTGTTGTTCAAGTTCCATGTTTTTGAATATTTTCTGTAGTTTCTTTTGCTGTGAAGTTTTAGTTTTATTCCATCATGGTCTGATAGGATACAGGGAGTTATTTCAGTTTTCTTATATTTGCTAAGACTTGCTTTGTGTCTTAGTAGGCCTTATGACCCCATCATACTACTTCGGGAATATATCCAAAGGAGTGCCAATCAATATACAAGAGAGACACCGTCATACCCGTGTTTATTCCTGCTCTCCTCACAATAGTGAAACTGGGATCAGCCAAGGTTCATCAACGAACTGATGAATGGATAAAGACAATTATATAATTCATGAATTATTACCCAGTCATAAAGAAAAATAAAATTATGTCATTTTCAGGAAAATAGATAGAACTTGTGATCATCATGCTGACTGAGATAAGCCAAGCTCAAAAGGTCAAATATCACATGTTCTCGATCATTTGTAGACCCTAGACCTAAAATGATGATGATGATAGCAATAATAATGGGACATGCATGTATATGGAGACTGTCTGGGGAGGGATCAGCAGTGGGAGGAAAGGAACGGTTACTGAGGGATTGAGAGGATTGAAGTATACTGAAAGCATAATGAATCCCACTAAACACTATTTATAAAAGGGGGAAAGAAGAAGAGGGTAAATGGGAATATAATGGAGGGGGTGAACTTGTTCAAGTTACACTGTATGCATCTATGGGATTATCATCACAATGAAATCCACTCATATTATTAATGTATGATAAATCAAAAATACAATTTTTAAAAATAAAAAGTTTAAAAAACTGCAGTGGATTCTGCTGCACACTTAGAATAGCTATTTTCTTTCTCCTTTTTTTGAAAAAAGAGAGAGAGAGAGAAACATGACCATACCAAGTGTTATGAGTACATTAAACTACTGGAACTCTCTTTCATTATTGTTGGGAATAAAAAATGGCACAGCCACTGTATCAGTTCTTTTTCCATTGTTATGATGAAATACCTGAGGCTGGGTAATTATAAAGAAAGGAATTTTATTTAATCCACATTTCTGGAAACTGAAAATCGAAACAGCATAGTGTAGGGTCCAGTGAGGGCTCCCTTAAATATATTATCTCATGGGAATGGCACCATGATGGCAGGAGTACATGCAAGAAAAGAAGAGATCACATCACCAGACAGGGAGCCAAGGTGGCTTTGGAGGCTCCAGGCTTGTTTTCAAAAGTATAGCCACCCTCTCATGAGAACTATATCACAGTCCACATAAAACTACCTTAATCCCTTTTGAGGGGACACTCCCAACAACGTAAGGATCTCCCAGTATGGCCCAGCTCTTAACAGAGTCACTGCCTTCTACATCAACACACTGCGAATCAAGTTTTCAACAGATAAATCACATCCAGGATAAATAAAAATATATGTTCACACAAATGTACACATCAGCTTTGTGTTTAAAAACACCCCAGATTGGAGACCATTTAAATGTTCATTTAATTGATGAATGATACACTGAGGTATATCCATGCAATGAAACATTATTCAGCAATCATTTGAAACAAGTAGTTGACTTATGCAAACAGAGATAAACTTCCAATGTGCGAGGTGAAGTGAAAATGTGCAGACTCAAAAGGCAATCTACTACAAAAATCCATTTATATAACATCCTACAAAAACCAAATTATAGTGACAAAAATTAAGTCAGTGGTCATCATAGGCAAGGTGTGAGAAGGGAAATGATCCCAAAGGGATATGAGGGAATGTTTAAAGGTAATAAGGGATGGGTGTAGGTCAGTGATTAAGTGCTAAAAGAACATAGCAAGGCTCTGAGCTCAATACCCAGCACTAAAACAGAAGAAGTGGTATACTGGTGGATCATGCCTGTAGTTTTAGCTACTTAGGAGTCTGAGATCAGGAGGATCTTGGTTCCAGGCTAGCTGGGGCAAAGGAAGGTCATAAGACTCCATGGAAAAAAGCCAGTTGCTGTGGTCCACGCCTGTCATCCCAGCAATGGTGGGGAAGCCTAAAATAGGAGGATCGTGGTATAGTCAGGCCTGGGCAAAAAGTGAGGCCCTATCTCCAAAATATCCAGAGCAAAAAGGCTGGAGGTATAGCTCAAATGGTAGAGTACCTGTATAGCAAGTGTGAAGCTCTGAGTTCAAACTCTAGTACCACCAACAAAAAGAAAAAGAAAAAGAAGTCTATGTGTTCATAGACTTTACATGTACTTGTCAAAATTCATAGAATTGTATAATACAACGGGAAAATTTAACAGAATGTCAAGTGTGTTTCAATAAGCTTCACTTGAAAAAAATCAATGAAGAGGAGTAAAATTTTTGCATTTGCTTTCAGCAGACAGCTAGTGGCACTAGAAATCTGATATGAGTGCAGTCACTGAGACCGGATTAAAGTGATTTGAGGCTGGTTTCAGTTCCTGCAAGAGCAGGTCTAAATTGAAACTAGCCTAGGGTGTAGACTTTAGGGTCCAACTCAAAGTGCAAAGGCCTCCTACCCCTGGGTAGTCTCTAGACTTTCATTTTTGGCACCAGAATTTTGCAAGTTGATTGAAAGTCCTATCCAGCTTCTTTGCTTCCCACTCACCCCTTCCAGAATTGGGAGCTGCCCCCAGGAGAAACTGTCAGGCTCCATGTTCATTCTTCTGACTTTCTCTTTTCTTTAATCTTACTCCTACAGTTCTTCCCTGCTTTGTTAGCTATCAGGCATCCTCAAGCAAATTCAGTAATAAGTGTAATAAAATTGTCCAATTTTTCTAGTCATTCTTATTATGAGATTTATTTTCCTATTCTGTCCTCATGCATGGGAGCTCTGCCCTTCTCCATATTCACCTCCCAAAGGGGCTTTAGCTATCACTAGCTCTAATAAATAGGAGAAATAGTGGATGTGCAGGACAAGAGTTTTGGGGGGTCATTTTGTTTGTTTTTGTTTTCCATTCGGCAACACCTGTTCACTCCCTTTCCAGTGAGAAAACCTTAGTCTTGCCTTCTAAGGGAGTGTGAGAAATAGTGCTCGGCCCAGGAAGAATGAGACCTCAAACTTCCTTTGTCAGTAAGACCTACAAACACTATTCTAACTTAATATTTTAGTTCTTATAGTTTGTCAACTCAGAGGTCTCCTTTTCATTTGGATCCTTAAGATGATAAGTGTTTTTTCTTATGCAGTATTTTTTATATGCTGCCTGACTGGTTTTAGTGCAGATGATTTTCCGAGCCAGGGATGAAGCAGTAGGAAAGAGAAGAGGCTCTCTGAACCACTTTCAAGTGGATTGACTTCCACTGTTTCCAATTATACGAAAACTGGAAGTTGTTTAAAGTTTCTGTTGTTTCAATTATTAGATAACTGGAAACTTCTAGAATTAGGATACTATAGAGTTCAAATAACTTCAAGTCCATTTTTGGTGACAACATGAAAATTCATCTTTTCTAAGTTTTCTTTTAATATTTTACTGGGAAAATCGGGAAAAGCTGGATCAATGACTGCCTTTAAAACCCCCATTACTTTGCACATTATTTTTTTCATGATTTAATCTTGAGCTATGTTTAGAATTTTTTCAAACTCTTCAGCTTCCTTTATCAGGTCTAAGATCACTAGTGTAAGTCTCCCAATGTGTATAGTACATGGATGAATAAGATAAATAAAATCAAGAGCACAGTGTTGAATGTGAATAGTGTTACATATTGAGAATGACTGGCTATCAAACAAGTCATATGAACAACAGAGAAGTATTAGAAACATTTTTGCACTGGTGCCCTGGCAGATTCAGAAGACCATATCCCAGACACATTTTATGTCAGGGTGTAAACTCTAGATGCAAGTTTTTAAGCATAAAAATGCAACAGAAATAGAATGATATAACTATGTAACACTACAACTGCTTACTGTGTGCTTTGTTTTATTTTGCTTTTAAACTCAGTGAGTTAGCTTAACACATTTTGTTTGTGATAACAGGAAAAGAGGGTAAAAATGCTAACAAATTTTCAACTTCCATGTTATTATTTGTGATGCTACAATATCCTCCTGAATAATCATTGTAATTGAGATATTACACAGTTATTCTCACCCTTTTGCTGCATAAAGCAGAGTGCTCCTTCCTGCATTAATGTAAACAAACCTTCCACAATGTGTGTCTTCAGGAATCACTGGGACATAGTTCCAAAGCTAGACACTCCATTAAGTTGATAAGTAAATAAATTAAAAAGACTAGCAATCCTTCCCAATTTATATGGTATGTAAACGTTTTATAAAGCAAAACATGCTTGTAACACTTCCAGGTACTCCACTCACCTAAATTAAATACAATTCACATATTTGTTAGGTGGAATATACTACTTATATATCAATGACTGCTTCCTTTACAAGTAAAGCAAGCCCAGGCAATGCATGAGTACTCCACACTTTCTGCAAGACTATGGACGCATTTTGTTCTACACACAGTGCCAGAATGCAGCCCTTATGTCTTGGAAAAAGAAATTCACAAGCAGCCAAAGAGGAAGAGATGGTTCTCAGTTTGATCTTTCAATGCTGTCTGTGTTTTTGTGTGAGCCATCCAGGTTTTTGTTTCTTTTTTGGATTTTGTTTGTTTGCTTCTCTGTGAGGTTTTATTTTATTTTTAATACTGATGGGATGTCCTAAAAGGCTATCTTACCAATGAAAATACTCGTGTTTTTCCCTTTCAGAACAGTACACCACTTCATTTTCTTAAGTTCACTCAGCTTTTGTGGTTTCCCACACATGTTCCTTGAGAATGCTGGCAGAGCTGGAGTTTTATGAGAACTGCGGTATGGGTTTCTGTTTTCCAGTCTTACTCATGGAGTTTCTTTCCACAGCTCTCCAGGCTCAGATCACAAGCTCTCTTTGCAACATGTCAGGAGCCAATTAGAGCATTTGTTCAGGCTGGAATGGCCTCTCCTTTCAGAGGCTGCTCTTTCTGAATTTGCTGGGCTTTTAATGTGATGTTGAAATCTGTTCCTGCTTGACTCCTACAGCTGGTTTTGATCAGCCTTCTCTAAAGAGGAAGTTTCAATTAGCACAGTTCCAAATGTGCTCTGGAGGTATATTTTTATGACTACTCAACTAATAGCACTCTTTGTTCTTAGTGGTGTGTGACTCCTTAACAAACACAGCCATTCGTGTGAGTCACGGAGTGACTTTATAGCAAGACTAGGTTTTGCCAAAACCAGAAAAATGAGACGGCCAAATTGAATTAGTGGTTGAAACACATTAATTTATGCTAGATAAATGTTATTGTGGTCCCGTGGGCAAGTACTCAGGTCACAGGCTTTATGAACTATTTGCAACAAGAGGGCTTCCTGGCAGTAAATCAGCCCTAAAGCAAGACTTTGCAAAGGACTCACAGCCACTTATTCTCTCCCATTGCCTTAAATTGCCTCTGCCTCCCCCACCCCCTCTCCATTGAGAGAGCTCGCCATTTTGTACCGGTTTTGTGACATTTAACATACAAGCAGTTGGATGAATAGTTTGTGTAGGCTTTGCCTGACTGTGGTTGAGACATGACCATCTATTATGCCTGTGGCCCTTGCCACAGGCAGCTGTGTGTTTATCATTGCAGACTACAGATCTCAGTGTGTACAGTGCTCTGGCTGGGCACCAGCTTGCAGAGCCCCTGCAGCTGTGCGTAAATGCAATCCTTGACGTCTCCGAGGCAGCACACACCACCAAGTGGTGTTTCTCTTCTGGGAAGGAATTAGATCCACTTAAGAATGGATTATTTCTAGAATAAGAAAAGTATAAATAAGTGTTTTCTGGCTTCAAATTGTGGCAAGTGAGAGATGATGCCAAGAAAGAATTCTGCATAAATGATAGTGTTTAAACTTGTTTTTCAGTGTTTAGATGTGTCTTTGCCAAAAACCTGACAAGGCCTCTCGGTTGGCATTTTTTCAGAGAGAGACCACTCACACACTGAACGTTTTCTTAATAAAGAAATCATTGTAAATTACTGGTGTCTAGGCAGGTGGTAACCAGTTTACCCTAAACATGATCTCTTGCAAAACACAAAGCAAACAATGGGCTGGGCAAAGAGTGAAGAAATGCTGCCTCTCCCGCTCCACAACCACAAAAAATACCTGTGCATTCATCAAGCCAGTCTAGAGTAGTGGATAAAGACGTGGGCTTCAGAGCCAGTTATAGTTGAAATTCTGAGTCTATTCTTTATTGGCATGGAAATCTTGGGTCAATTAATCCTAACACACACATAAAATAGAAATAATGGTCATGCCTACTTTTGCAGGGTTGTTGTAAGGTTGAAGTAGTTTGTGAATGTAAATCATTAATGAAGAAACCAAGGAATGAGGTCAGCTCTCAACAATGGTCTGTATTAATTATTGGCATTTTTGTTGTTTCTGTTGTTGATCCAAAAGAAGACGATCTCTGCCTTTATTTCAATTCCCCCTGGGGCCAGTGGAAAGAGCTACAGGTACAGGGAGCAGAGCTTGCCTTTTCTTGGCATATCCATGCTTCTCACTTGAAGAATCCCCAAGAGCTAGTTACCATATTCCATTCAGCTCTTCAGCTTGACCTACCAACCTTTTGGTTCTACTCCACTCCATGTTTGTGTTTTATATTTGAAGACAGACACTCTGACTTTCATTTTGAATATTTAGTGTGAGTAGGAAAGCTGACACATGACAGATGCAGTTTGTGTGCCTGGTGACCTCACTTTCAGACTGATAAATGCCCATGGATGTGCTGATAGCACATGTGTAACATTCTTCAGCATGAAATGTCTCTCAAACTCACCACAGATTCCTAAGACCAGAGGAAAAAAGGTATCTTTTTCAGATTAAACACCACTATTTCCTTTCGTTCTCAGGAAGGAAAAAGAAGAAAATGCAATCTGCTCCCAGGTCCTTTAAGTTTTCTGAATTAGTTCAATTCTATGTGTTTCTCCAGCTGAGGTCGCAAATAAGGCCCATGTAGTTGTTTGAATTTGATCTACCAGTTGCTATGCAGTAATTCCTTCGTTGCTGGGATGGTTTAAAAAAAAAAATCTATGTGTGTGTATAAGAACTTAAGAAATTTTTATTTGTCCTACTTCACACTTTAAATTGTAGTTCCTTAAGACCAAATCCTGTGTCCTATTAAACTCCAAAAAAAATGTCTATGGCATCTTTTAAAATATATGCATATAGAATGTTACACACAAGTAATGTATGTAGCCTAATTTCCCATGGCTAATTTAACCTTCTAAGTCATCAAACAGAATTTCTTATCCTATGGGATTTTTACAGAGATACTAAGAGAAAAATAAGTAAAATCAACACTGGAAATAGTTGTTGAGCCTCAATGCCTGGGCTTCTAAAAAATGTTTGATCTTTGATTTTAAAAGTTCCATGAGAATAGGGGCACTGTCTCCCAAACTCTTGCTTCTTAGTTTATCCCAGTATCTAAAGCAGTCCTCTGGCACACACCTTGAAGTGTTTGACCAAATAATTTGTGAATGAAAAACTGAACAATAAATTAATTCTTCTCTCTTTCCCACAATTCTGACTTCCTTCAAGTTACATTTCATTCTCATTTGTTCCCATGCCAATAAAATTTGTCTTCCTCTGCTTCCTAACCACTATTTTTTATTATTGAAACCTCTTCAAGCATCAAGTTCCGTGAACAAAATTGTAACTGATAGTATTAAAGCAGTTTTATAACAAGCAGTGAAATTTTCATAAAACGTCATATCATGCAAGCCTACTGATATTTAAACTACACCAATACATGAGGCTCCTTCTGGCACTTGGAGCAGCTCAGAGTGCTAAGCTGGGTCCTTGGTATATAAACATACCAAAATCCCATGTGTGATACCACGAGGAGCATCTGTCTCAAGCCAGGAATTATGGGGGTTCAGAAGCTTCCCACGGAGAACACTAATCAATAAAACATCTATGCTCAGGACTTTGTACATTTTGTTAATTAGGCCAAAGCAATAGGCCTTTGTGGCAATGATTCAGATTGTGATGTAAAAAGATAGCCTGACAAACCAACCTCCATAATCCACTTATATCTCAGAAGCCAAAGGGTTGGAAAAGCCTATTAACAAGCTTTCTGCCTGTCTGTTTAGAGCTGTTGTTAAATGGAGAGCCTGCTCAGCACCTGAGGCGGTCTGTTAATAAAGATCATTTGTAGCAGATTTCTGTTCTATTAAGAATGGACATAAAACAGCATAATTTAAAACATGTCAATAACTCAAGGCAAAAATGCCAAACATAGTCTGTTCTGTCTTTATAAAAACAGACCCAAGTATACACAAGGAAACTGCCAGGGAGGCTTCTGCTGACTAAGTTTAGAGATAGTTCACGATGAATAATGTGATCCTTCAAGTTAAAAACAACCTCGTGGGTGGGTATCTCTGCTTCTTTCCTGCAGTGAACTTGGGGGATTTTTTTTTTCTACATACGGGCCATTGAGATTTCTGACATCCAGTTCTAGAATCTTCCTTCAAACTTGTGTCCTTTGTCTGCCTCATAAATTCACGATACCTTGAAAGTGTATCAGTTTTCCCTCTCATTCTTTTTGTCTTTCTCTTGTGGGACATTTATGAGTTGTTTGGAATCATATCTTGAGTGACACTGAAGTAGGATTAGGATATCTTAGGAAGATTCACTAAAGAATTATAACCACCAAACGCAGTGCCACCTTTTGTTTTGTACATTTATTGAATGCACTAGTATGCTTTTAATGGCTGTGCTGTATTTTTAACCACAAAAACAAGGACCAGAAAGTCAATATTCTTACAGCATTTATTTATGCTTACTATTTTATAGTAAATGAGTGCTTTGGGAAGGTGAGAGGAAGACTTAGAAGGAAAGACAGAGCACCACCACAGATGTGTCCTGGGTCCTGCCATGTTTAACAGGCCTGCAGATTACAATTCAACATACTGAGTCTCTCATATCAGGTCTAGACAGAGGCTAACCTGAGTGATATTATCTGTCCATTGGAAGGCTTCTCATGACCTCAGTGGTGGCTTTAATTAAATCCAGTAGGTTGAGAGAAGTGGTTTGGCAGTTTCAATTGATTTATTGTGTTTGTGACATCTGGGCCTGATTTATTGTGTTGACTCATAGAATTGTTTTTGGACAATCACCTTACATATTTCTATTCTGGTTTGGGAGACTCACAGCCTGTAAGTATATAACATTATTACTCCCCAATGATTTTAGTTTTCCTTTTGTGTTTGGCTTATGTTTGGTAGGATGGTAAACTATTGAATTCTTCTTGTAGAGATTCTGTGAGTTTGTGTGCCTCAATAGGGCTGCTTGAACAGTAGTATTAGGTTGAAGTTCATTAATATCATCCCACGTAAGTTTGTGGGGAGAGAGAACAGCAGTTTTTGAGCTTAGTTTAAAATTACCAAACTATTTGTTCTGTCTTCTGGCTTTCTAAATTTTAAACTTTGGCTCTTGGATATAAATGTCACAGAAAGTTTGTTTCCAATCATCTGAAAGACGTGAGCATGTTTACCCAAACACTACAGACAAATATCCCCCAATTCAGATTTTATTCAGGCAAGTCAATTTTAGAAACCTCTGCTTCAAACTCCACAAAGCCTGTTTGAGCAGGGAGAGAAGAGTCAAGATTCAATTCCTGCCAAAGGGAAGGGCAAGAAGAAAGCAGGTCCCAAGCAGCCTAAGTGTGTCTCCAATCTCTAATTGAGTGGTTACACAGCCTAGTTACAGACAGTCTAATGTTGCTCTCAGCGCCTTGCTCCATAGCTCTCTACTTCCTAGAGCTGGGGCCACTTAGCCCCTGCCTGAATTCCCAGCCAGAGTCTGGAACAAATCAAGGAGAACTAAAGAAAGCCTACATTAGTATCTGAGGCAAAACTTCTTCAGGTTGGCCTATGGCTTAGCTCGCAGCTGGGCATAGCTGTTGTTCTTGACAGTCAGCTGCTAAGTACTGGGGGTTTTGTTTGTTTGTGGTACTGGGAATGGAACCCAGAGACTCACCTATGCAAGGCAAATTCTCTACCACTGAGCTTCACCCCTAGTCCTCTAAGTGATGTTTAACCCACTAAAAAGATTTCCCATTTTTTATTCTTGTACACATTTCTCTATCCCAATAGACTTGTTAGTCTTGTTAGTCTTCTGGATTTTGTTCCTAAATACCAACTATGATTTTGAACTCAAGTTTGGGAACTATCTGACACTAATCACCTGTCTGTCTAGGCATTTGATTAATGTTTGTGGCCAAATTCCATTGATAACCACCTGATCTCCAGAGTATGAGCTGGTGTTTCTACTACCTCAATGTAGTCTACCCTATTAAACTCTACTATGTAGGTGATTATACAGCTTAACACACCGAAATACACATATTCCTCTCTTTAAAGCCTTGACTCTGTCTTCATTTCCTTTTGGGAGAATACCAGTTTAGATAGGAAATGATTACTTACCACCACACTACATAGCTATTTGGAGTTACTTTAAAACCTTTAGTTTGTTCTTCATGGTACCCAGAGTATATCAGAAAACTTAATGAACTTACCTGATTTTCTAGGGGCTGGAGTGGGATGGAATCTATGAAAAGAAACTCAATCATAGTAGATAATTACTTAACATCTATCTATATTTAACACAGATTTTTAGCACAGCATAAAAACTACTTGTAAAAACTTCATTCATTTCAAATATATGTAGGAAATGATGCCAAATTACTTATTTTTGGGAGCGCTTTAATGACACATAGCCTAAATGTCATTAAATCCACCCAATTTAAGTGTACAGTTCAATGGGTTTTAGTAAATTCTTATGAAATTGTGCAAACATTACCCAAAACCAAATTTAAAACATTTTTATCACCTCAAAATGGCCTGGTCTCACCTAAAAAATTAGCTAGCATTTGTTGCCCTTAACGCAGAGAAACTAAAGCAGATACCTTAAAAGCAACTGAGGCCAATAGGAAAAGGGGAACAGGAACTACAGAAAAGGTTAGATCAAAAAGAATTAACCTAGAAGGTAACACCCACGCACAGGAAATCAATGTGAGTCAATGCCCTGTATTGCTATCCTTATCTCAACCAGCAAAAAACCCTTGTTCCTTCCTATTATTGCTTATACTCTCTCTACAACAAAATTAGAAATAAGGGCAAAATAGTTTCTGCTGGGTATTGAGGGGGTGGAGGGGAGACGGGGGGGGGCAGAGTGAGTGGTAAGGGAGGGGGTGGGGGCAGGGGGGAGAAATGAACCAAGCCTTGTATGCACATATGAATAATAAAAGAAAAAAAATGGGGAAAAAAAATGGCCTGGTCTCAAAGAGGTAATTAGTTATGATTCCATGTAAATTATATTTAACTAAGCTAACCATAAAATGATATTTAGGAAGAAAATATAAATTATTTAAGAATGGTATATAAAAGTCTCACATCATTGGCTAATTCAGATAACCTGGTTTTCCTGATCTAGTGATCAAACTCTGCAATGCAGCCTGCTCTTCAAACAGAACAAACTCTGAAAGAAGTTTGAAAGTAACTCATTCCAAACTATAATAAGTCTATATGTAAGGAGAAGCATATCATACTAAACATAAGAAAGGATTGTGGCTTGTGTGTCAGATTCAAATGATGAAGCATTTCCTCATTACAGCATGAACAGTCTGCTTTTACAGTCCTGTTTTTGCAAGGTAAACACCAAGATTTCTGGAGCCACATTTCCTAACAGACTGCAAAGAGCTAGCCTTGAAAGTCCAGCATAAGGAGAAGCTGGGAAGCACATTCTCAGGAGAGGTAAGTGTGTACTTCTTCACTGTCAAAGATAACGATCCTAATGGTGTTTTTCAGTTGAGATGGTCATACTCAGTATGCTGGAGAGCATGCTATCAAGACATGGAGCAGTTACAGATTTGGTCTGTGACTACGTGGGGATTTAATGACGCATCCCTTCTGAAAAAACTAAAGAATCCATCTGAATTATTCAAAACGAAAGCCTGCCTGTTTGCTTTTACTTTCATTAAAAGATAATATGACACCAAAGAAACAGCAGTGATCGAGAAAAAGAGTTTGGTTTGGCAGGCTCTCCAATCTCATTTACAAGTGTTTTCTGAGCAGTTTTCTTTTTATGAACAAGACTGTATTAGTCCATAGTGGGAAATGCATAATTAGATGTTTAATGTTGAAGGAAAGTGTGCTTCTTTAAACAAATTATGAGAGTCAATTTTTACCTCAGGAAGTACCTTTCTTAAAGGAACTGTGGTAGTGATTAGATGTAAGCATTCTTTAGTAAGACGGGCATTGGTGGTGTCTGACAAATGTGGTAAGACTATAAAGCTACTAGATCCACCATCTCTTTCTTTTCTACTTCATTTCCCACAAAAAGTCCTACATTTCCTCCAAGGAGAAAGTTTTTTATTGTTGAAATAACCAGAAAATTAGTAATTCCCTTATTTACTGTGTTACTGATGGATTTTTAAGAAGAATAGAAAAGAAACAAAAGAGCTCAGTCAGGGTGACAACGGAATGTCCCTGAAACAACTGTCCATTTCTGTTACAAAATGTTAATCTTCTTGCACAAGTATATCTATTTTCAGGAGAAAAGCACGTTTTGTAGTAGAGACAAAACCCCAGCACCTTGTAATTCTGATACATACTTACTTCTGTAGCCAGTTAAGACAAATTTGCATCAGGTCCCCTCCCTAATCTCATTTTGCATTAGTCACTCGTTGGTTATGTTCTGACACCCAGGTACATTACTATTACAAGAACTAGGTTTCTTCTTATCTTATCCAACAACTAAAAGTGTTAAAAGTGACAAATGGCATCTATAGACCATGGATGCAAGGGTCATCTGTTACAGGGTGCATGATTTAGCTACAGCTTTTTGTACCATGGACCGTGTATTTTATCTGCAAAATTAGACTGATTGGGTTCTGCACAACATCAAATTTTATCTCCATTAGAAGAAAAATCTAGCTCTCAGAGGTGAAGTATTTACCTAAATTCTTATTAATGATGTCAAGGGGTGAGAGCCTGTTTTGTCTTGAATTTTGTTTCCCCATAGCTCAAGCTCACAGGCAAATATTTTGAGGAGAACAGACTCTTGACAAAAGACCTTGGTGTGCTTTTTCCTTCCTTGAAGTGTTCCTGCAACTGCTTCCTGACTGCACTTTATTGTTATAGACCTTTCTATCTTCAGCTGGAATCTGGAGGATTGTTTAATGATGTATCAATGATGCATGAGTGAATCTATTCAAATTCATTTTTATCCAATCCAAGTTGGGAAGGCATTTAAGCTTAGAAATGTTTCAAGCGTATTTTCAATTGAAGTGTTATACTATTGCCACGTTGTTTTATCAATCACACTCAGGTTTTGTCTTTTTTATTTCTTAATTTCCATTTAGCTTGCAAAGCATGTGAAACCTAATGTTAAAAACTATCAAAAATGTAGCTGGGAATGTATCTCAGTTGTAGAGTGCTTGCATAGCATGCCTGAGGCCCTGGGTTAGATTCTGGACACTGCAAACAAAGTAGCAAACAAAGCCAAGAGTCAGGGGAGGGATGGAGGGCATGTCTTTTCAACTAATGGACACCGCTCCTGACAATATAATGGGATTGTTGTCTCTAAATAAGCCTTGAATTTAACTGGTTTGGTTCATAACCAGAGAGTAACTCCAGGCTAATTTGGATAAATTTACAATATAAGTTTTTGGTCAACACCTGACACTTGGTGAGGCAGATTAAGGAACAATTAGTTGGAAGTAGAACTTGCAAGGTGCAGAGGAGAAAGGTCCTTTCAGAAATAATTTTCATGGACATTCTCGTCCTTGAGATATTTAGAATTTTATCCTTTTCAACTCTTTTCTTCCAGGTCATCATTTTCTTTTTTAGTTTCATTGTTTTCCCTTCTACTTTTTCATTCCTCTAATTTACATACACTGCCCTACTTATATTGTGCTTCCTTTTTCTTGTCTACAGCAGAAAATCATCCATTCCAAGAAGACTAAGTGCTCCTTTCCTAGCCCTCTGAAAGTCTGCTAATGGTTGAAAGCCTTTTTCTTGCTGACATGCTCCTTCCTTGTTCCATGTTTGGGTCTTTGTAGCCAAGTAGGTTTTCCTAGCATGTCACAAGGATTAGAACACGTTATCACTGTCTATTCATGGACAGGTAAGATTGCTACAAAAAGTTTCTTGGGATGTACTGAAATATATGTCCTGTATCTTCTGCCCACAAATCTTTCTTCTGTGCTCTGAGATTATAGAGAATATGATACAATAAACCCATTATCAGCCCATTATTGGCAAGACTTGTGTTAGACTTCTTTTCCAGCTCAAGATCCCTCTCTTCACTTTACCTAATCTCCTCTCCTTTCAGATTATCCTTCAAAGACTAAACCTCCTCCTTGACCTTTGATCTCATCTCTATGCCAATTAGTAAAGGAACTTGATCCATTGCTTCTTTACTTACTTGAATTTCTTACTCACCTTCTGTACTGTGCTACTTTCTTTACAAACTTGCTCAGACTTAGTTCATACCACATGAAACAAAATAAACAAAATAAAGCCTTCTAAACAACCATACAACCTAATGTCATCATTTTTTTTCTGTCAAACTGTGTTACTAGATATGTATAATTGATCTTTTTTGCTTTAATTTTTGCAGATTAAAAGTGTTTTTCATTTTTATGAATTTGAAATAAACTTAGTAGTTGACAGATTTTCAAAAATAGGCAATTATTAATTTTGATAAAACAAAAAAGCCAATATTATCTAATGGATTAATGCATATACCCAAAGTAATCATAAATATGGTGCAAATACTGTGTACACATGTATGTAAATGCAAAAATAACACCTGTTGAAACTCTTCCAGGAATGGGGGAAGGAAAGAATAAAAGACAGTGGGAGAGGGGATGAATCTAAGTACGATATAGTTGATACATTTTAAGAACCTCCACCAGCAAAACAATAAAAAAATTCCAAAAAAACAAACAAAGTAATCTTTGTATTTAGGAATAATTGATGATGTGTTTTTTCTTTAAGTCATATTTAAATAATGCATAATAATAATGATGGTGTCACACAAATAATACATTTCAAAATTCAACTATACAAAATAAGAGAGTGGAGTAATATTCTGTACTATTAATATATGTTGTAATCTGTTGATTTTTTTGCAGTTAAACATTTCATTTCATAAAAATACTTTAAAACTCAAGTGTTAAGTTTTTAAATGTTTGAGTGTTTAGCAATCTATTGGGGTTTTGTTGTTGTTTAGTAGAACACTTTAATATATTGTAATTTCATAGAAAATCCCAAATCAGACTTATTGTGAGTATTACTTAGTGCATAGTGGCAGAATGGAGTGTTTTATCTTCTTCACTGACTTATTTCCTTCCCCTTTTTACTCTTGATGAGGTAAGAGTCATTGGTAAGACATAACAAAGAGATAGATTATTACTATGAAAACATCACAGAATTTTGTGAAAAACCTTAATGGTCAATATTTGAAAAAGAAGAAGAAGAAGAAGTGTTGTTTATTTATTTTGTGACTGTTCCTCTGAATAATCTAAAAAGTCTAAACTCATTTCCAAGGAATATAATGGACAACTACCAACTCCTTCCTAATAAAGCAGGAAGTGAAGAAGAGAGCAGAGAAGTTAGAAGTGGCCTGGAGAAAAGTGAGGATGAACCCCACTCTCCAAAAACCAAGTACTACAGAACACATATGTGAAACAAGTAAAGGGAGAACAGAGAATTTATCATAATATAAAAGTACTTCTTCATTATGCAGAATTTCTAACAGGGTTCTCTTGGACAAAGAAGCCTGCTAATACATTCAAAACAACTAATTATCTCATCATTTTGTTCTTCTAATTTCCAGGAACTAAGAAGAGTTACAAGTATAAACATAGAAGTGCATTATATAGCACATAAAAATAAAATTCATTTGTGCATGTGTACATTATATATACATTGTGAAATGCTCCACATTCTCACATTTTCAGATTTTAAGATTTCTGTAACTTACAGTGATATTGAAGGGTTCTCTAAATTCTGAGCAATATATGAAATCAAATTAATAAGTCAATTTTCCTTCATAGAAGAGAACATTATTTAAGCCTGTTTGATTTGTGACACCTGATTAAACTCTGTTGTGATTCAAAGGTCAAGACTAACTCAAAGCCATGGAATACGCACAAATTAATTATTTTATTTTAATTCATGTACTGACACAGCTAAGATCCCATGAATGTCTGTATCTCTGTCCCAGAACTGTAAAGGAAATCTGTCTCTGATAACACCAGATCATACAGTCCTCCACTGATGATACTGCAAAGTCCTTCAAGGAAAGAAAAGCTCATAGTGCTCTGCAAGATACTTTGGAAAGATACAACAGGAGTCCTACAAATGTAAGTGCAGATCATGCATTTTTCTTACCAGCAAATGAAGCCATTAAGCGATATCATCACTCCATGAACTATGTAGGTTTTTAAAGCAAATGAGAAAAATAGCCACTAAGAGGATTTATTATACAAGTTCTTGAAGGTTCTCAGCTGAAAGAAATTTTGGAGTTAATTCAATATAGCCCTTGTATTAGAATTAAGATGACCAAAGACTAGAAAATTTACATTTCTGGAGTTTGCACAGCTTGTTAGAGGCAGAACCAGGCTACTCTAGTTGCTAACACAATTCTGTACTCTTAAAGTGTTCTTAGCTATGGAATGTCAACTACAAATGCATATATTTTCCTGGACCATGCATGCTTAGCAGGGGTTATCTAGCCCCACAAAGGGGTGGCCATTGGTTTCTAGGGGCCAAAAGATCTTCAATATTAGACAGTATAATTGTTTGGTCTCTAAAAGGGCCCCAGTATATAGTCAGTTATATAGTAAATCTGTGTCACCAAAGTTTCAAGGTGAGGCTAGGGAGGCTAGGTAGCAAGAGAAGGAAAAATTAAGAAAAAAATGTCTAGAAAAGCCCCATTAGAGCAATAATAAACCAAAGGTTGAGAGACATTTCCTTGTACAAAGGCTCATGGTCAGGATATTTGGAAGGTTGAGAAAATATTGACTTGACGTTAATGCTGGAGGCTCAACTTCAATTTATTTTTAGACGTGTGCCAGTAAATTGAAATCCAGAAGCATGCTTTACTGTTTTCATTCACTAGTGAAGCTCACCATTCTGCTTTTTGCAGGGTCAAATTCAGGTCTTCATAATTGTATAAATAGAGGACAAATAAGAAAGAGGTTACACACCATGCTCAATGCTATGAACAAGGTACATCAAACATAGCGCCTTAGGAGTCCAAAAGAAAAGCATAGCATAAACAAAAATACTCAGAAAGTTCTTGAGGCCTGCCCTTACTAACACTTCTTTCAAACTCTTTTTAAATTTTTATTTAATCTTTTTTTATTATTGTTGTACAGGGGGTACACTGTGACATTTACCAAAGTTCTTATAATATATCATAGTTGAGTTCACCCCCTCCATTATTCTCCTTTATCCTCCCTCTCCTCATTGTTGGAAGAATTTCAACAGGTCTCATTTTTCCATTTTCATACCTGAGTACATATTTCCACCATATTCACCTTCCTACACCCTTTCCTGATATCTTCCCCCCTCCTACTGGTGCCAACTCCCAGAACTTCTTTTAAATTCTATTGCAAATCTCAATTTCTTCACTTCTAAATTTGAAATTACCTACCTTACATGATTTGGGGAGAAATTACAGACATAATATATAGAAATCAATAAACTCAGAACTTAGTTGACTCTAAGTAATGCAATAACAACAATAGTGATGATGATAGTATCTTCAAAAGTCATAGGACCAAGAGGAGTTCTAGAATAATTTATTCAGTAGACAATTTGTTCTTGAAGAATTTCCTATCCTCTCATTGGGAAAACTCCCTTTTTCTTTGCCTCTCCTCATTTTAATTTTTTCCCACTTTGACACTATTCACCTTGTCTTTGCCCCCATCATTGTGATCTGTTCGCTAACTGTGGCATGCCACCCAGTTCTGCCTGCATGGAGACACCAGGGCCTGACTAAATAATCATGACTCAGCATGCTTACCTTATATTCCTATCCTTTCATCCCCAAGATCCTAGAGTAAGGCATCTCATTAGTTTATGTCTCTTCCATATGACCTCTAACTCCTGAAGACAGAGATGCATTTATCCAACCAGTATTTATTGGGCGTTTACACTATTCCTTTGTTTTATGTGAGCCATTCTAGGCATTATTCCACAACTGCAAACAAGACAGAAAACACCTGCCCTCATGGACTCTATATGGAGGACAGAAAGACAATAAACAGGTAAATATAGAGTTTATTAATGAAAAATGCTAAAGAGAAAAATAAAGTAATAAAGAGGGATGATAAGCATAGGAATAAGCATAATTTTAGAAACGTGTCTGATTTTTAAAATGATATTTGGGAATAAATGTGTTATTTGAGGACAAGGGTCAGACAGATTTGACCTGAGAATTGAGAGGGACATTTTCATGACTGCCATGGGGTCAGATATGTAGAGGTGCATAGATCAACTTTAGAATGTTGACTTTTATCTGAGGGAAATGGAATCAAGTCTTATGATCCTCAATACTATTAGTACTAGGCCCAGTGCCCAAAACAGATTAGATATTGAGTAAATGATTGATGAATAAAGCAGCTCAGTCAGCACTACATGTGCATGTGTACTATCAATTTAAATGATATACCAAGACTGGTCTTGTGGTGCTATTTGATAGGTACCAGGTAGGATAACCTTGAAACATTGCCCCAATACAGGCAATATTATTTAAAGTAATCATAGCAAAATATTTGGCTTTATCCTTGTCAGTCTCATGCTTATATGCATGAGACTTGATGATGGAGTTGAGAGAGGTAACATGCAGAATGCATCAAATGAATTATTCAAATGTTATTACCTCACAATGATTAGGCCTGATAAATTATCAGCTATTTTGTGACAATTTTATGAACAATATTTCAGGTCAATTTCATAAATTCTCCAAACTAAATAACTTAGTGTTATTTTCGCCAAGCAAAATGTCAGAAGACAATTTCAAGAGAAAGTAGGAAACATTTTATGAAGAGCCTCAGCTAATTGGATGCAACCAGAATTGGTAGATTTGTCAAATAAATGAATAAATAAATAAATAAAAACTCAGGATGCCCAGTTAAGCTTGAATTTCAGTAAATAATAAACTTGTTTCAGTCTAAGTATGCCTCATCAATATTTAACTGGGTGTTCTATATTTTACCTGGCAACCCAAACCTCAGTAGACCAAAGTTAAACAGAGCCTCTGTAAGATTACTAACATGATGGCGAGGTTCAATCCAGCAGTCTGCTTGATGTGGCTCATGGAATAAACTACAGGAAAATATGTTGGCAAAAATACTTGGACTTCTGTGTACACTTATTTTTAGCCTGTCATTTGATAGATATTTAAACAATGGTATATATTTTATGATATATAGAACATGTATGTAAATATGGTAGCATATATGCATGTATATTTGCTAGGTAATTTATAAATAAATATTTATTGGAACAAAATAGTCAAACGTTAATAAAAAAGAAGAGAAATCAAAGAAGTTGGAAACTACTGTTCTATCTGTAGATAAATAATAGTGAGACACAGTCCATCCATTGCACTGCCCTTAAAAAAAAAAAGCTATTCAAGTGAATAACTTATTTGCCTGGCAAAATATCACTAAATTGTTTAGTTTGGGGAATTTGTGAAGCTGATCAAATGTGCTGAAATATACCTTTTTTTCCACAAAATAGCTGATAATCCATTAAGATAAATTGCTGAGGTAATCTATAACTGAACAATTCATTTGATGCATTCTGCATCTCACTTAAGAAAAAAAATGAAAGTTTCTTTATGCTTGATTCTTCCACTTCATATGGTCAGTCACACTTTGTTGTTTTGTTCCAACAATTCTCTGTTCATTTTCAAGTTTAAGAAGAAAAAATAATGGAAAGAAAAGAAGAGTTCACAAACGGCCCCCACTGTGCCAAGTGACAGCTTTGTAATACCATAGCATCTAGAGACAGATGGCGGCTCATAGCAGACATCAATCTTCAATGAAAGTAAATTTAGGATAACGCCCCTCTTTGTAATGGACATGTCTTTGCAAAGTTATTGCTGACAGCGTCCTCTAACGTGCTGATTTGCTAAGACAAGGTTTTTATTGCATCTAATCTTGTCGTAAGGCATGAAAAAATGGTTGGGTGCATGTTTTTCATGTATAGTTTTTACAAGAATTGCCTGCATTAGAGAGTGGCTAAATTGTTTTCCATATTTTATGGCACATTTCTAATGTTCCACCGCACACAACATTGATCACTCAGTCCATTAGCTTATTATGATATCCTGAAAGGAGACACTTCCTTTGGGAAAAGCCATTATTTGAAATGAGATGAGGGCTACATAGGACAAAGTGGGGTAGAATCTATTGAGCAACTCCTTAATTTCATCAAGGCAAATAGTCAACCTGAACAAAATATATAAATGTAAATACATGTACATTTCCAAAATGTCTGAGCCAACCAAATTTTTTTTTGTTTTCTTAGTGACTTGAAAACTTCCCAATAGCTCAAATTGTCTCTGGTAAGGATGATAAGAGCTCTTATGTTATAAAACATTTCCACCATTAGATACATTGGAAAATACCATGTTATCAGGGCTGTGATAGGATAATAGAAGCGAGTGGAGGGACTTGTTAACACATGTTGAGCTGAGCTTGAGACAGACAGAGACTGTGGGACATCCCAGAAGTTAGCAACAACAAAAACTGCCACCAGTGTGGAGATTCAGCTACTGAAGGAGACACCACTGAGAACAAAGTTGGTTCTCCCCTCTTCATATTGTCCATTTGCTAGCAATTGCTCCCTTTGGCAAGAAAACCTTGTAAATGCAATTCCCAGTAACACAGAGCAAAGCAAGGAATGGAGCTGGGGGCCAACAGGTACACAGATAATTTAAAGAAAAGCAAAATTGCAGGACTTCATTTAAGATGCTTCTGAGCATGTGCTGTCTGTCCTACATATTCAAACACAATTTTTCTCACATTGAGTAAACTGAAATCTTTGCTAGTGAGAGTAAGTGTTGGGACCAGGGCTGAGAGAGCAGAGAAGTGTTTTTCAGAGCATGTGTTGAAAAATGTGATAAGATGTGTATACAGCCTCCTTAAGGAAAGGTATCTGGTGGTCCCTTTGTATTCTGTACTGATTCTGATTCAGACTCTAAAGAAGGCTCTTCTGTACATGTCATTTCATCTTCAGGTTGGCCGATTGAAGGAATTTTTATCTCTGTGGGGATATGAGCTACAATACATTTACCTAAGAACCTCAAACTATTTCTTCTGTGCATGGGGTCCTTTGAATCTGCTGCTGAAATAGGTTGCAGAACCAGGTTCTTTCTTGGCAAGAACGCACAGACAACCCCAATTATTTGAAACCTTCAGTCTGAAAACTTAATAGCGCATGAGTTTCTGTACCATATCAGGCCTTGAGTCCGATCAATTATGTTGTCTCTGATGATAACACAGATGATTCATGGACTGTCATGTGTATATTCTCTAATAAAATTCCTAAATACTTTTAAGGTAAGGTTGCACTCCAACTAACTTATTGAATGCTTACTAGATGACAGACCCTAGTGTGAACATTCTTCTTATTAATCACGTGAATACTTGCTATAAACCTGTGCATTGGGTTTTTACTATAGTCACTTTAAGAGTGGGAAGAAAGAGGAAGAGAGCATTTATAGCAGTTGTCTATGCGTGAAGTCTGTATTTGATATCACTGAATTTGAACCTGTGTCCAAAGGATTATAACATTTCCCAGTATTCTGTGATTACTTTTTAAGGATTGATGACTTATAGTTGTGTCTGATTCTTCTTTAAAAATTTCCTAATAAAGACTATGATTATTGTTGGCAATAATGGCGCCGATAGGTTTCAGTTCTTACTGTACCCTTAAGCTTCTGTTTTCCAGGGTCACGGTCCTGCCTCAAGTCTAGCTTGAATCCTCCTTCTGCCCCAACCTCCAACCAGCATGAACCATAAGATCTTAACCAATCAGATCATGCTGAGTCCCACTGAGGGGTATTTAAGCCCCTGCCCTTCCTGCTTCTCTCTCTTGGCTCTCTCCCTCTCCCACCTGGCAATAAAGAATCTCTTGGCCAGATCACTCCTCTCCATGTGGTCACTTTTGGGGCCTACATTTCCAACAATTATTTCTCTTGAGAAAAGACAAAATGATAATCAGAATTAATTTGTGCCTGGTGATATAATGAGTAGGTAAGGGTTTTTAAAATTTCCTTGAGTAGAGGATTTAGATATACTTTTTCTAATTCACAAACTCTGGCCATAAATATTTTTGCATCCTGTATTAATTACATAAAACTTCTCTAAGCTAGAAAATGTAGTAAAAACATAATATTAGAATTTTTTTCTGGAAATACAAAACCCTAGGGGAAAGAGTTGATGGAAAGGAGCAGAGACTCAGTCTGAAAGAACCTTGAACCCTGGTCAAATTATGGAACTATGAATTGTATACATGGTTTACATTTGAGCCATGATCCAGAGTCTTTCTTTCTAGTACCTCTCTTTATCATCTCAACTGATGGTATGGGCAAAGCTGACTTTGCCAGCACTAGACTACATAGACCTAGTGCCAGCCACCTCCTCCATGAAGAATGCTATAGCCCGGATGTGAGGGCGATCTGGCTGCGACATCTGTCACCCCATTGATCGCCAGGGTTGATTCGGCTGATCTGGCTGGCTAGGCGGGTGTCCCCTTCCTCCCTCACCGCTCCATGTGCGTCCCTCCCGAAGCTGCGCGCTCGGTCGAAGAGGACGACCATCCCCAATAGAGGAGGACCGTTCTTCGGTCAAGGGTATACGAGTAGCTGCGCTCCCCTGCTAGAACCTCCAAACAAGCTCTCGAGAATGCTATAGCCCAAGGAGTCTATCCTGTCTTATGGCCATTCTCCAGGGGTGGAGAATGGGAGACATTTTTAAATCATTTTTTATTTATGTACTTCTCTGTCTACTACAATTGATATGTAAGTCATTTTTATTTTTAAAACTTGATGAACAGCTTAAGAGAGCTCTGACTCTTATTCCAATTCCAAATGCTCTGAAACACTATCCTTTAAATTTAGTTTACTTACATGTGCAAATTGTGCTACTTCCAGGAATTCCATTGTTTCTGAAGGTTCACTGAGAGGAAGGCCTTTATACTTGTCTAAAACTTCCAAAGTCAAGAATCACATCTAAGTACAGTCTTTGCCTCTTTCATTTTATCAACTGGTGAATTTTTTTAAATAGATTTACTATCTTTTCTTATCACAGATGCTACAGTTAATAGATTTACCTTACAGGTTTAATACAGTTATCCCTTTAATTCAGAAAACTCTGAGTTTTGTTTTTGATAAGCACTTCATTTTCCCAGTGTGACTGATAAAGTCACAGGGAAGGGGTCAGGCAGGATAATTTGCTTTGTTCATCTGTAGTCCTTTCCTGCTCTCTCCTAGCTCAGACCACTAGTCATGGAAATGAGTTTCTTTTTTAAAACTGGGGAAGAATGGTCATTTCCTGAACAGGCCTCAAGGCTCTGACTGCTTGGCCTTCATTGTATGCCTCTGAAGGCACATCCTGACACTATATGTCATCCAGCAGATGTCACCAGGCTTTGTCTCTGGCAACTGTCCCCTGCTTGTAATTGTAATTGGACTGGGCCAACATCTGGAAGGTGGTAAAGCTGGAGATCTTGGTCAGTGGGTAGATTCTGTTCTATGGGTTGAAGAACTGACCCAATCCACTCCTCTCTTGGGAAGTTTGAATGTGAATCACAAAGAAGGAAATGTATGATGATGGATAGAGTGCATGGAAAATGAAAAAACGTGCAATGGGAAACTAAATGCATTTACTTCCTCAACAATAAACACATTTGGGGCAAGTGAAAAAACTAAGACTTTCTGATCTGAAAGAAGCCAAGACTGATATTGTCATTTTAGTGTACCCATACACACTCCTCACTTTTTCAACAATTTAATGCAAACTTTTCTGACTCTCAACCTGACCTCAAACTTCTGATAGTTAAAAATATTCAGTAGTATACCTAAAGCCAATTCCTTTTGTGCTGTACAGCCTTGCTATAAAAATTATGGACACTCAATAATTATATAGAAATGTGAAAGGGGAAGCACCCATACAACGCCCCCTGCCAGCAGGAAGCAGCTAAAGAGACAGATGCTTCACCCCAATTCCTGATCCTCAGCCCCTACCCTCATCATTATTAAAGAAAAAATGGGGGAATGATAAGAACTGCCCCTTGCCAGCATTCTGCAGCCTGAGCCACAGCTGGTCTCATTCATCCCTTGCAAAATGAAGCCCACTGTCCCTTATCTCCCACCATCTCCCTTTTCACGCCCCTAGTCTTTGCTTTGGCAGCTGGTCTCATCCCTTGCAGAACAAAGCCCCGCTGTCCCTTATCTTCTGCCACCTCCCTTTGCCTGTCCCTAGCCCTTACTTTCTCCCAAATGCTACTTAAGGCCAGACCCGCCAAGAGAAACTGCTGCACCATTTTTTTCTCAGCCAGCCAGCCTGTTTATTAAACTTTGAACGTGAGATACCTCTCATGAGACTCTTTTGTGTGTGGTGTGCGGCATTTTCCTAACAAAATGTATTCTTCAAAAAGCTTATTTTTAACTTATTATATTATTTATTATTCTCTGAAACTTCTACATTTCTGTTACATTAGTTGTACAACTTTTTTTCCTAGCAACAAAATGGACTTCAGAAATTGCTTTAGACTTTCATAGCATCTGGTACTTCGTTAATATAAATTTACAATTATTTTGTTAATGTTCATTACTGCTACAAAACTCTACAATGCTGGAATCAACCTTTCTTGTTCAGTAGCACACATCCAATGTTTGGCAGATAGTAGACATCCAGTACCTACTTGTTAATTGAAAGGCAGGAGAATGAGTACATTGTGATGTCTATGTACAGCCCTGATTCATGAGAGGACTTTGTGATTCCTATGTGCAGAGCTTGCTTCATCACATGGGATTCTAATTTAAAGAATCCAAAACCAAACCAGGGACAGAGAGGATGGGGCACTGTGTCAATACCTAGGTTTCTTCTTGGTGGAATTCTCTGGACCAGTAAGTTCTCTCCTGCCTTGCCTAATGATCCAGAAAGCTTTTCAAACAAGGTGAGTTCTTGGTTGTATTTGATTAGTTTGCTAGTACTTGAGCAGCTTGCAATCAACCAATGAGCAGTGATGTCTGGGTCACACTTTGAATTTTGGTATTGAATTGTTTAGCTAACTAATCTCAACTAGCTGCTCATTTGCATTGAAGTCTCTGACCCCAGCTTTTAGTCTGCCTTTTCTAATAGACACCTCATATATTCTGGTGTATTAGTAGCCATGTTTTTCTAAGTGTTTTTCAGAGAATAGTAACTCTGAGAAATAAAAACAGTTGTTATTAAGGATCTATGATCAATGGGTGTGAAAAGGCTGGTTTTTAATAAACCATAGGAAACTTACCAAGATGAATTTCCACAAATTGTTTGTCCTTATGTTTTTCTTGCAGCTTATCTGTGGAACATATCTGGAGAAGCATTACTTTATGCCATACGTGGCAGATTACAGTTTATTTTAAATATAAACTTTCTTATATTTTTTAGTGGTACTGAGGCTTGCACTCAGGGCTTTGTACATGCTAGGCAAGTGCTTTATCACTTGAGCCATGCCTCCAGCCCTTTTTGCTCTGGTTAGATAGGATCTTGTGTTTTGCCAAGCTGGCCTGAACTATGAACCTCTAATTTGAGGCTTCCCCCACTCCCCGCACAGCTGGGATGATAGGTACACACCACTATGCCCAGCTTTTCAAATATAAACTTTTTTTATAAAAAAAGAACTACTGTAAGCCCAAAGAAAGCAACAGAATCACGAGCATGCTGCTCAATAGCTTAACATAAAACAAACATCCTTGTGTGAATTGAAGAAAAAACACCAATAACACACCCAAAAGTCCTGTGTTTCTATTCCTGTAGACACTACCTTAAGGGAGGTACCAGTGATTCTAACTTTTAACACACGTTATTTCCACTATTTCTTAGCTTTGTAAAAGTAGAATCAGGTGCAATGCCTTTTTTTGTCTAACTTCTCTACTCTGTTATATTTGCAAAATTCCTCCATATTGTTCCATGTAGAAAAAGCTTGTTTTTCAGAGCTGTGCAGTATTCCATTTCATGACTACACCATAATTAATAGATTCACTTTGCTGGTGGAGGTTTGAGTTGTTTTCATTGCTAGTGCAAGCAGTGCTACTGTGAAGCATATTATACATGTTTATTATTGCACATATTCATCATCTTATCACATGGGTACCTTGGAGTAGAATTGCTGATCATAGTAGAGCATAGGTTCAAAGTAAGTTTTTAAAAATATATGAGAATGACGGTTTCTCCACATTCTTATCAGCACTTGGCATTGTCAGTCTTTTTAACTTTGTTCTTCCTAATGGATGCATTCCTCAGATAGCTAATGTTTATTGACCAGAGGTAGTGTGTGTGTGTGTGTGTGTGTGTGCCTGTGTGGAGGGTCTCTCTATTTCTATGAATTATTTATTTGCTCTGGGTGGGGTCTTTTGTTAGTTACATATACTCTAAATATGTTTTCCCATTTTTTTGCATTGCATTTCACATTGTTGGTGGCATATTTTTTTGAACAAGTTCTCTTAATTTTAACAAAGCATAGTTTTTCAATTAGTCCAGCATCCTTTGACTTGACTAGTGGCATACCTTATGGTTCTAATGTCTTTATGAAACCATTTTTAACACATCATTTCTTTACTGGCTTATTCACTAACTTGCATCCCTTATCTCATTCATAAAATTGAGGGCATTTCTCCTTAGATTCCTTTCTTCATTCTTGCAGACTTCAAAGCCCTATTGTCTTTCATTTGTTTTTCTAAGATAGAGTCTTAATATGTAGCCCAGGCTGGCCTGGAACTCGCTATCTTACTGCTTCAGTCTCAAAGGGATGCTGGGATTCCAGGTGTGTATCACCATACCCAGCTACTAATGCCTTTTATTAGACCCTTCTCATAAGCTCACTAGCTTTTTCTAATAATTTGTCTTGTATGACAAGATAGATGGCTCTGTCAAATATGTGCTGTTTCTTTGGGCGTTCTCTCTTTCATCATTTTCTGTCCCCTCACAGTAATGCCATACATGTAATTTGCTCAGCGACCTTCCTTATTAGAACATATTTTCCCCTTTCTTCATCCAAAATGATTCATTCATTCATTTGTTTAACACACTATGGGCTGATTACATAGAAGTGGCCCATGTAGAGTATTGGTATATAGTGCCAAGTTAAGTTGGGCACAGTGCTTAGCTGCATAGATTTTACAGCACAGAGGGAAAGATAAGCATTGTTTGCATAAACACACACATTTCTGTAAAGCTGTAATTGTGCTGAGTGTTACAAAGGCTAGGAGTAAACATTTCCAGGGAGGTGGGTCAGGTTTTGCTCTTCCTTGTGGATCAGCCACAGGAATGCTGACAAAATAAAGATGGATGATTTCCAGGAGCTTGGGGATCAGAGGAATTACTTCAGCCCAGATGACACCATAGTAGATGCTTTGTGGTCTGCTAAAGTAAGGAAACAGGTGACAGGAGACACCTAAGAAAATCAGAGCCTATGTTATTTTCAGAATAGGTATTGCAAGTTTCTAGTCCTCGTTCTGTGAAGTAAAGGTTCATTTTGAAAGAATCTTATTCTAAAACATACATTATCTCTTCCAATTGCTGGGATAAAATGTGTTTATGAATATTTCAAGAGCTATCTTTCCTGTCTGGGAAATGCTGACAGAAAGCATGATTTCCTTTTCATTCTGCTGTCCCTATAGGAGATACTTTTTAAATCAGTTTTTTGTTAATAGTGTTGGCGTATATAAAGGCATTTCTAACTGTAACCTTATTCGCTTTCTATCTTCTTAGAAGCCAACAATTCTTCAATCTACTTAATCTAAGAAAAGCTTCCTAATTCTTTTCATTCAGGAATATATGTTATTTGTTTATTTCAAATGACTAATTACAGGGTTTGATTTCATTAGCATGGTGGAATGAGCTATAATGCCTTTAAAATAATACATTTAAAATAACAGTTTAGAGCTGGGCTCTGGTGGCTCACTCTACTTGAAACACTGAAATCAAGAGGATCATGGTTCCAGGCCAGCCTGGGCAAATATGTCTACGTGACCCTGTCTCAAAGAAAAAAGCTGGATGAGCATGCCTGTCCTCTTAGCAATGACAGGAAGAATAAAACAAGAGGACTGTGTTCCAGGCAAGCCTGAGCAATAAAGCAAGACCATATTTCCAAAACAACCAGAGCAAAAGGGGCTGGAGGAGTGGCTCAAGAAGTAGAGTGCCTGCTTAACAAATATAAAGTTCTAAGTACAAATCCCAGTACTGCCAAAAAAAACAAAAAGAAAAAGAAGTTCAGACCAAGAGTGGTGGCACATGTCTAAACGATCCCAGCTACGTGGGAGGTGAGGGTAGGAGGTCACAGCCCGAGACTGGTCCTTGGCAGAAGCATGAGATTCTACCTGAAAACTAAACCAAAACAAAAAGAACTGGGGGCAAAAAGAAGTGGTGGAGCACTTGCCTACCATGCCTTAGGCCCTGAGTTCAAACCTCAGTACTGCCATAAATAAACAAGAGAAAACAAAAACAATAATTTATTTTTCCACTTTATTATTCTCTTTGTTATTTAAAAAGTAATAGTCTTCTTAGTTAAGATTGATAAAGTAGTAGAAATTGAAAGTCATCTTACTTTCAGAATTTTTCTGTATATTTGTATGGTCATTTATTTTTCTGTAAGGTCTATTTATTTGTAGAAATTATGTCCTACTTTATATGCCTCTTTCATTTGCTTTTGCCATTCGACAGTAGGTAATGCATATCTTCTTATGTCATCACTTACCCATAAATTAACAAAATTAATGACTATTACATATTTGCTTATTTAATGCGCTGTTATGTATTTAACCTGAAGTTTCTTAACCTCGATCAACCGGAAAACAGTATTTGAAAGCACAATCTGTGACTGGAAGACCAAAGGAGATTGTAATGCAAATTTGGATTAGAGAACTGGCAAAGTGTGGTCACATTAATGAATCAAAACTTTTTTTCATAAATAGTAGAAGCTGTTGGTGTGGTTTGCCTGCCTAACAAGCGGTTGGCCCTGCATTCAAACCCCAGTACCACCAAAAAAAAACCCCAAAAAACAAGATGACTTGGTTTAATAAATAAATAGTAGAAGAAAAAATAAAGAAGCTGAATTATGCTTATTTTACTAGGAAGAAAAATGAAGTATTTTAAATATGTACTGAAATTAAAATAAAAAATAGATTTGCATAAAAAGATAATCAGACTGATGACAGACATCAAGAAAGCTGGAAATTATTGCATAATTTACCAGAACTCTTCAATCTGGTACTTTCCTTTTAAAAGTGAAATTCTTCCAGTGATATTTATTCCTTTCTTCATTAATTAGGCAATTGTTTTTGAGGATCTGATACCTGCCAATCCCTCTCACAATCTCAGTGTAAAATAATGAGCCAAATAGACAAGATCTTTCTTTCAATGACTTCACAAAGTATTTAAAAGGGTAGAAATTAAATACAGAACCACACATCTAAGTATGGTGGCCTGAGAATTTTTTCCTTCCCTTCCCTTCTCTCTTCAGAACTGGCTAACACAAGTGAATCTTGTCAGGATGTAGGGTTTCAGTGTTTCTAAATCATACCACATTGGGATTGACCTACAAGGCGGTCTTCCTCTTTCTTCTCTTGCTATATAGTCCAATCCAAGCCCAGCCTCCCTCACTTGCTCCCCACCAGCTGTGGGGTTCAGTTAAAGAACACCAGAGACACTAAAAAGGGGTGAGATAAGAAAGTTCAAAGCAGGGAGACTTCTCTATTGCATGGAGAGATAGTTGCCTTTATGAATCAATGTCTCTATGTGCTTAGATGTTTTAATTTGGGGACAAAGACAAGCACATGTGTAAAACCTTATAGAAGAACTTGTTCTGTTTTTCTCCAATTTATTTAGATAGGTACATTGAGGGTGGTAAGAATCCACTCTCAAGGATTTGGGTGCATTGTGCCCAAAGAATATGTACATTAGGCTCTATGAATATTTTCCCAATAGATAATTGTATCTGAAAATATCTGGATGACATGCGCTTTCTAATTTTCTTAGTTGTGCTCTTGTCTACGTACTAAGAAAGCCTTGAGACAGTATCTGCTGTGTGTTAGATTCAGCTGTGTACAATAAAAACCCTCTTGATTCTTGGGCACCAGCTCTTAGAGAATCTGATTGGAATCATCTGGAATGTGTTTGTGCTTTAGACATTTTAGAGCTTCCTATTTAATTCCAGTGTGTTGTACCGGTTAAGAACTACAACTCTCAAACAACATGGTATGGATCAAAAAAGAGACAAAAGTCAGGTGTGATGGTACATGCCTGTAAATCCAGTTACTTGAAAGGCTAACACAGGAGGATTGTGCATTCAATGCAAGCCTGGGCAACAGAGAGAACCTGTCTAAAATAACAAAATAATAAATAAAATAAAATGACTTTCCTTTCCTTATTAAATTTGTTATAAATTTAAGCATTATTTTTCAAACTTAAACTCTGCAAGTAAGCTATCATTTTCTTACTTTCTCCCACTGTAAGTGTCTGAGCTGAAGGTGCCCAAGATTGCCACTGGGCTCTCCTCCTCTGCTCTCTAGTCATGGTCACTGTCCTTTAGGATCTGCACTCAGTGCTGAGGATGTGCACATCTCCTTCACGTGATCTGTGCTGGGAGCTTCAGATTCCTGAGATGCTTTTCTCTGCTTACAGATTTATACTCTTGGGGACCTGAAGCCAAGATCCTGAAGGTAACAATCCTATTATCAGATAATGCTTTCCACTGAGCCAATAGTCTCGGAACTCTGCTGCTTCTTATAGTGAAGATGTGTAAGTCAGTTTCAGAATACAGAGGAAACTGCACTTTCAACATGTATGTAAATAATGTAAAGTTATATGACTCAAGGTGTGGGTACAAATATTTTCCAATTACCTCATGACATTTTACACAAAATTTAGAAATAGCAAATTATTAAACTTCAGATAACACTTTAGTTTCGCATCTCTGACAACTATTTCCTGAGGTGTAGGTGAGATTTTTAAACTGAGCAAGGGAATTTTGATTTCAATGTCAGTCTGAGTATATCCAAACTTATTCAGTAAATTCAAAAGTGAATTACTCTATTAGGTAATTTCATGTGCCAACCAGATTTTTCCTTAAATATTCACTACGTTAAACTGAACATCAATACTTAAACATTTGTATTTGCAAATGGTCTCCTCTCTAAAACTTGGAACACAAGCACCAAATTCAATTTGTAACAGAATTTTTCCAATCTTCACTTTTTGTTTTTGTTGTTATTCATTTATTTGTTTGTTTAAGCTCCTGGCAGGGTCTCTGTACATAGCCAAGGCTGGCCTCGAACTCATGATCTTCCTGCACCTGAGTGCTGCAATTACAAATATGCCCCACCACATCCAGCCCATCTTTCAATTTTTATTTAAAAAATATTTATTGAATCTTTATTCTGCTAAATAACACATTATTCTGCTAGATAACAATGCTGATGTACTAAACTGATGAGCAAAACTCATGGAACTCATGGTTTAGTGAAGGTAATAAAAATATAAGAAAATAAGTTTGTAGTTATAAATCAAAATAAGTGCAGAGAAAGAGTGGAAAAGTAAAGGGTGATGAATAAGAGATTTTAGGGTCTTACAAATGAAGAAAGCCAGGATGGAGAGCGTAAGATAATATTCTCAGTATTAGAAACGCATATGCTGAAGTGGAATTGTGAGACTCACTCAGCAAGACAACTATTGCATGTTTTTTCTCATCTGTGGAATCCAGAGCTAAAAAAAATATGACCTGAATGTAAAAAGGAGACTGTCTATGGGGAACCAGCAGGAAGGGGAAGGAATAAAGGAGAGAGGGTGAACTGGGGTGAGTACGATCAAAGTACTCTATATGCATACGTGAAAATAAAGAAAGAAACCCATTAACATTGTGAAAAAAAGTGTGGGAGGAGGACAAGAGAGTAATAGAGGCGGATAATATGCATGTATGGAAACATCACAATAAAACCTCTTTGTACAGTTAATATACACTGAAAAAAAATATATTCCAAAAGATATCATATATAGGAAAGATACTTTAAAAAAAGAAACAGCGTGTGATAAAAGCTGCCACCCATGCCATGAGTCATGGAAATTAGAGCATCCAAGCTGACGTGACTGGAGTTCTTTGAGCTCCAGTGAGTATAAGATAGTGTTGAGAGGTGATTATGGTGTTGGAGGGTAAGGAAAGTGTAGATCTTATTCTCAATATAGAGGGAAGCTACTTAGAGATTTTAAGCATGATACAATTTATATTTGTAAAACATCATTATATTTGTTCTGTGGGAGTATTCAATAAGAAAGATGAACTTATAGTGTGGCAGCCCAAATTATGGAAGGGGCAGAGAAGATGGATTCAATTTTATTTTTATAGTTTATATTTTTATATTGTTTTATATTTTTTTATTTTAATAATTGTTGGAGCTAGAACCAATAAGTCAAGAGAGAAGAAGTGGGTTACACCCAGGTTTCTGTTTTGAGAAACTGTTGTGTATACCGCAAAAACAACTGAGCTGGGGCAGACTAGCAGGTGGTGTTGCCCTTGTTGCTGTTTCCATTTCAGTGTAATTGTGGAATTTGTGCTCCATTTTGCAAAACTGAGTATAAGATTTCTATAAACCAGTTATATTTAATGTCAAGGTATAAACACATTTAACTTCTGTGTTCAGAGGAGCACAGGACTAATGATGTAAATTCAATAAATGTCAGTGTATGGTTTTCAAAAACCTTTTTATTGTGGATTAAAAGGTACACAGAAGTAAAGAAACCAGCACTATGAGCCCCCATGTGCCCTTTGCCCAAGTTAAACAACCTTCAACTCATGACCATTCTTATTTCAACTTCACCTCTCATTCCCCATCACACCACCATAACTGCAAATGCTACTGACTTATTTTAAAGCACATCCTAGGTCTATAATTTTCATCTTAATTAGGTCACCTGGACTTCTAAAAGATGAGCATTTTTTAATAAAAAATATAATCACAGTATCATCACAGCTAACATCAAGTCACAATAATTTCTTAATGTTATCACAGATTCAATGTTTTAATTTCTTTGACTATTCAACTGTTTTTGAGTCAAGATCTGAGTAAGTTCCATATATTAAAATTAGTTGATTTTTTCCATGTTTCTTTTCATCTATAAGCTTTCCTTTTAATCTCTCCCCCTTTCTTTGCCATTTACTTGTTGATAAACTAGATTTTAGCCCTTTAGAGATTTAAAGTTTTCTGATTTCATCACCAACATGTCATATCTCAGATTTTTCTCTCTTTTCCCATTATTTCCTGTAAACTAATACTTAGATCTATATGGTTCTTTTCACCAGGCCCAGATTTTATTGTTTTTGGTCAAGAATATTTCATAGGTGGTACTATGTATTTCCATCAAATTGGTAAAATGTCTCATTTTCTCCTCTTTCTGATAGCAGCCATTGATGACCCTTGAATAGATCCATGATTTCATTTAATGTTGCCCAAAGCCTCCTAATTTGGTTTTTGGAGAATTTTGATGCATTTCCTGCTTTAAACATGGAATCAGCCATTTCTCTTTGGAGCTCCAGTTCCTTTTCACTGAAGAGAGTATTGGAGAAGACACTCTGGATGCTCTCTCACTGCTTTTGCTTTGGTCACTGCTTCTTGTTCTTGTCAGGGAACATAGCTAAAAGATACACCATGCTTTCGTGCAAATATTTCCTTTTTTAAATTTGAGGTTGCAGACTGAAGGCTTGGCTCAAGTGGTAGAGTACCTGCTTTGCAAGCGTGAAGCCCAACTTCAAATCCCAGTCCCACCAAAAATAAATATAATTGAAGTTGGAAAGGTTTTACTTAATCTCTTCAGTCTTACAGTCATGGTTTCTAATGTCATCAAAAAAGATGACTACCTAGTGATAGCATGCCCATCAACTAAGTTCTGTGAAAATCTATAATTATGAGATAAAAAGAGAATAAAAACCTGAAAAGGCATCAGGGAAGGAGTAAATTGGTGTGCTGCCTGAAAGTAAGCATAAGAATGTCTTAAGAAGAGATTTACATTGATGGATCCTGAGAAGGCAAGTCATATGAGGTGACCTTGCATGAATTTTCATTTAGCAAAATGCGAGCAATTATTTCAGTAGATGGCTGCAGCAGAAGTCCAGGCAAAGCACGCTGTAAGGAGCTGAAGATGAGTAAATGGAGACAGTCTAGTTAGAGACATATTCCAAGTCTCAAAGACAGAAGTGAATTAGTCCACTGATAAAGTTTTGCCTCGAGAGAAGTATTTCTTAGTTGCTAAAACCTAGGTCTCAAAGAAATTTCTTTCTGAGAAAATCTCAGGGAGGGAGGAAAGGATAAAAGGTGGGAGGGAAGAAGCAAGAGACAGAGAGAAAGACACAGAGAGAGGGGGATATCCCCAGTTAAAAACATGAACTCATTAATTGCTAGGGCATAGATGTTTCAACTCAGGTTTCCTTTTACATTCCTGGATTTCTTAGTGTACAGAATGATTCAACGTGTTTACGTGTAGTCCTTTCCCCAAATCTGTTCCATAAACTGGGAGAATTTCAGTCTTCTCTGAATAGCAAAGGCCCACTGGAATTGCAAATCATTGTCTCTTACTCCTGGTCGCATCACTTACACTATCATGGCCCTACATTAGCCCTGGATTCCTCTTTATTCCAGCTGATCATTTCCTCATTCAGACTGTAGAGAGATTCACAGAGTAAGGAAAGAAAACATCCAAACATTGTATCATTTCCATGTGTTGTAATAGATTTACCTAAAATAATTGCCTAGGCTATCTGTTCTCAGCCTCACTGGCTTAGCCAGATGGTGTGCTCCTCTCTGCTACAGCCCGTGAGTTTATTTTAGCAAACCCCTGAGACTACTTTAACATCCCATAAACAGAGTGGATGAAGGCCAGGTTCTTTTTAGGTTAATGATTTTGAGATCAGTATTTTTGAAACCTAAGCACTGTTTCAGCGAAAGAAAAAAATCAACAGATGGGAGAGGGTCACTATCTGTGATTATGATGGCAATAAAACAGCTCACATAAGGAAAAGAACAGGCCGTGCTGGAGTTGAGTTCTTTCCCATAGTTATGCAGTAATGGAGATGAAAGTGAATTGGGCTTGCCTGTTGCTTTAGAGAGACTTTAAGAATGAAGAGAAATGGTAAAATGACAATAATTACTCTCAAGCTTTTCTGTCTAGCAATTTTGAACATCTTGACCAAGGACTCTCTTTCCAGAATTGTAATTTGCTTTCAGAGAAATAGGTCATGTTATTAACTTTTATTTTATAACATACAGTCAGTAGTAACTGATTTTAATACATTTTGAAGCAAAACAATCTTTTGAACCAGAGGCTCCATTTAAGTGGACCCAGTGTAAGTATATGAATTCTGCCTATGATTTCTCTGGCACGGGAGGGGTAGCAATTCTTTTTAACAGCTATAATTTGTCATTTTTTTTCCCCTTTGGCAGTGCTAGGTTTTGAACTCAGTTCCTTACACTTGTTAGGCAGGCACTCTACCACTTGGGCCACTCCACCAGTCCATTAACAGCTATAATTAAAATCAGTTGATTTAAAAAGAATACTGCATAAGACATCCATGTCTTTCTTGTAAAGGAATTCCCAGTAAGGAAATGTGTGTGGGGTTTAAAGGAAAGAAAATACTAAGGATTAATAGCACTTTGATCCACATTTTTTGTCTTCAAATAAGTAAAGGGACAATAAGAGTTAGTCTAGCTTCAGATTTTCTCTCTCTTTTATTTTGATTATTGCTATCACCAGAGGGCTTCATTGTTTGAGCAGCTTATAGAACAAAGATCAAATTTAAACACCTTCGGCAGAAGTGGGGTGGAAAATGGGTGCAAGAGGTAGAGCTCTATGGCAAAGGATCACTAATAGCTTTAATTTTCTGCAGGTAAAAAAATATCTCTTTCCCTCAAGCCTTGCATTTATTTTTGAACTTAAAATGCCATCTTCTGAATTGTCTACATTTGATGATTCATATATAACTAGTCTAAAAGAATATCATACTGAAGACACTGTGAATATAGATTTAATACTATGAAAAACAAATAGCTTTCAAAAATTGAAACACATAATTGTAAATGCCTTTCTAATTGGCTAAAATGCTGAGGCATGTGTAGACTAGAAGCTAAGCTGATTCCCAGAAATTTTGGCTTTCAAAGCTGGCTGGAAGTGTCAGATTTACTCTACTCAGAGAGATGGAATAAGTATGAGAGTGGATTATGATATTCTTAAATATGAGATCTTGGATGCAAACCACTGTTTCTCTACTAAGTTTTAATTATCTGTACAAGTTTTACATTAAAGCAAAATGATTTGACTCAAAAGATACCATGCATTTGAAAATGCCCACCCTGTACAGATTGGACTCTAGTAGCTCTAAGTAACTCAGCGTCTTGTTTTAGAGATGATCTTATCTACTTAGGAAGTATACCTTATTCCTGGTTTCATCCATTTATTTAAATCTTTAAGCATAAACTGCACTTAGCTTCCATTTGCCAGAATGGTTCAGATGCTGGCACAATCAAAATGGCCAGTGCTCAAATGAGTACATAATGGGTCTGGGAAGAAGGAACAGTACTTCACACTCATCTTGTTTTGAAATGTTTCTTTTATAAGGGGGAGAGATCCCTTTGCTCTTTATCTCACAGACCCAGCTATTCACCACATTTTTTTTTCTAAATTCACACTAAGTTTGAGAGCATATGAGGAGAACCAGCATACAATAGTCAATATTCTGTGGTCTTCCTTCCCACCTGTTTCAATAGAACTTCAATATATACTATTTCAAACATACTCCTTTCAGTTAGCTTCTAATTGTCCTGAGGAAAATAATTCCAAAGCCCCTTTTAAGCATATGAAACATTTGTTTTTTTAAATACCATCTTAAGAACAAAATGTTGCTAAATTTTATATTTCAATCAGTTCCCCTAATTAGAGAAAAAAAAAAGATCAAAAATCTCTGCTTTCAGACCTTCAGTTTCTGAGCTGAGTAAGGAATTCTCTTCTTTCCTGTTTGCAGTAAGTCCTCCATTTTTCATATGGAGTGACTGTCTTATCACATACTCTCATATTTAAGGGATGCCATCTGTTGACGTCAGCAATAGGATAGGCAGAAAATGGAGAAAAACATCAGAGGTGGGAAATCAAGCTTGAGAACATGTGAGAAATGCTCATCAAACTCACACACACACACACACACACACACACACACACACATAGATAATAGTTTCCTGGAAACAATAAAACTCCCTTTGCCTCTTGAAAAGTTCACTTCCTCCTTCTGTTCTCCAATTCCCACCCAAGACCAGTGTTCTGATAAGTGTTATGCATGTCGGAGGCACACAAGACCCAAGGCCACAAACATATGTGCAGTGGAATATGGTACTGAAATACAGGACTTTTTAATTAGACCCTAAAACTGTTTTTTTAACACCATTTTTTGAAACTGGAGAACTGTATGGTTTTCGGTCACGTAGATTCATGCTACCACCAAGCTTTCTTTTTAATTAATACACAAATAAAGGTTACATAATAGTTTGCCCATTAACTCATGAGTTTATCCTCATTAACGAGGATAGAGTGTGAAGATGCTCACTTCTTGCCCAAGGCTATGCAGCTTTTAGTTCTTCATCTTGTAATTGCAGAATTTAATAGTTTACATGAGCTTTTGTGATTAGGAAAAAAAGAAACGCATTTTGGGAGGTTAAAAATCCACTTGGATATGGCATTGTTACATTTTCCTCTTATCCCTAAGTCTTTAAAATTTTCTGAATTCATATATATCTTGCCTGCCTTCTCTCCCAGTTCCCCAAAATAAAATTGTGTGATTGAGAAGAGTTAAATAGAAAGTCTGCAATCCACTCTCATGGACCAGGTATCTGAAAAGGAGTTGAGAGAAAGTGAACAATTATGGCAAAAAAATGTTTGGACAGAGCAAAACTAGTTTATTTAGACTTGAGACTTGATGAAGATTATGTTAAAGTTTGCCTTTTAGATAGTCTCCCAGATGTGAACTAGGAAAAATAAAATACTGTACCATCAAATAACTAAAATATAAGGTAGACCAAGTTCAGCCAACAGAGTATCCAACTATGAATATATAATAAAGTTTCTTGGGGAGATGGGAAATCAAACGGTAAAAAGTTTCAGCAAGACATTTGTTTCAAAATTAGATTCCTTGTATTAAAGAGAGTTTTAATTTATTATCAAAGTTGTGTAACATTCTTTTCCCTGTCCTTGTGTGTGTGGAGCAGCACAGACCAGGGAAGAATATGTTCAATAAAAGGCAGGGGAAGGTGATGCTCAGAGATCCAAAAAGACAGTTGGAAATGGAAGCTTAGTGCAGAGGTCTAATGGTTTACAAAAAGTAAAATAAAACAAAGCCCTAAAAAACAAACAGAAATCCTAAGAAGGAAATAACCAACATGTCACTTTTTAATATTCCTCTTTGTATTAGCCTTAGTAGTAGAAGCATGTTATAATACTTTTATTCCATACATGCACAGAGATTTCACAGTTTAGCAAACAAAAATATGTTTGCATTGATGTAGAAAATATTAAATCATTCTGTTTCCAGATGGAAAAACACATGTGTAAATTACTTATTGACATATGCCTATCAATTTTAATGACAAGAATTCATAATAAAAATTTGCATGGATTTGTATTAGAAGGTTTTGTTTTATTTTTAATAATATGTTTTATTTGCCAATAATATGTGAGTTACACTCAGAAAAGTGTATTCTTATGAAAAGACTGGTTCTAAATTGATTTGCATATCTCCCTCACATATAACAGCAGGATCTACTGATGAAGCACCTCATCAGAAGAGGTGAACCTGTGGTCCAGTCCTGGTTTGGCCCATTTTGAACACCATGTCCTTAAATAACATACTCAAGCTTAAGTGCTCGTCTTTCTTTCTTAAAGTCAGCACAGAATCCACTCTTTCTTTTTTGTAGCAATTTTGGAGGGTTGATAGAGATATTGTATGTGAAGATACCATAAACATTTGTACATTAATAGTCAGTTAAATAGAATCTTGTGAATAGAGGCTTTGAAATAGTAAATTAATAACAACCCAAAATAAGCCTCTTATCACTCAGTAGCCTAATCCCTTTACAAGATGCAAGACCTGGTATTCAAGAATTTAAAGGTAGCAATGTTTTCACAAAGTTGTGTTGGGTAACTATCTATTACAGATAAAATAACTCAGGCTTACCAACAAAATTACCTATGTCAAATCCACAGAAATTGACTCTTTCTTGAGGCTTCAACTTGATATAGTGAAAGCTTATTTTGAGTTGAATTATTATGAATGAAATGTGAGGCCAAATCTAATTGAATATAGCTGATCATTGGATTGAAAATTCTCAGAAACCATGCACTCTTGAAATGTCATCTTTAATATCCTTGCATTATAAACAAATGAATCTACTCACTTTAACTTCTGCATAGTAAACCAGTCTTCTAACCTTTATTGTTTTATTTTGGAGCACAATCCGCTAAGATTCTTTCTAGAGGTTGAGCTATGGAACATTGGCTTAATTTGAATTAATTCCAACATTCTTTAAATGAAAACACCTCAGATAATGTAACTTTTAGTTAAATTTACTTTAAGTAATCTTCCCTTTAAAAGTAATTACATTGCTCTGAAAATGCCCATAAACATTTCCTTTTGATACTATGGTTTCTTTACAGTTCCTAGCACATCTTGTTATTCAGATTGTGTGTCAGAATCCTGCTAAGAGCTTGTATAGGTAGAGCAAATACATATTTCAGTGTGGTAGTGTAGGGATCAGGCTATTCTCACCAATTCCCTTTTACTATTTTTTTCTTTAAATTATTCCAAGTTAAGGAAACACTTTCATGGTTAGTTTAGATAGCCCAATACAAAAAAAAAAGGCAAGAGAGATTATTGAAAAATATCTCCCAAAACCAAACATAAGGAAAATAACTAGGTTTCATAGAAACCAAGAACCCAAAGGAGGAAGAGAGGAGCCAACAGGAGCAAAGAATACTCACTGGATCTTACATTGGACTTGCTTAGGTTTGAATCTTGGCTTCTTTATTCACAGTTTACTTTACTTTTTTTTTCCTCTGCAAATAAATTATTTTATTGGTGCAAAAAAAATTCTAAGTGTACAGTTTAATGAATTTTCACTAAATGAACTCATGAGTGAAATCAATACTCTAAATAATAAGTAAAAACATTTCCATAGCTGGAGCCTTTATTTTGCCTCTCCCAGTTATTATTCTCTTCTCCTGAAAGTTAGACTTCTATTATAAGGTAGTTCTACCTGCTTTTGAACTTTTGCATAAGTGGAAGTATATAATATATAGCTCCTTTTATATCTGGTCTCTGTCACCTAATATTATTTTTATAAGAGTCATCCACTGTGTTATGTGTAATTTCATTTGTTTTCAATGCTACATAGTTGTCCTTTGTATAAATATGCCGCAATATATCCATTCTTGTGTGGTTAGAAATACATTTTTTTTTTCCATTTTGGCAATTTAAAAATATATTTCTATGCAGATTCTTGACATTGTCTGTGGTTCATGTATTATACATTTCTGTCATATACGTACTTGGGAGTAGAAATCCTTGGCTAGGTTATCCGCATTTCCATTTAGTAGAGACTGCTGGACAAATTTGTGCACATACCAATAAAGCATGGCTTCTTCATGGCCTCATATTTCCACAATACAATGAAGCAAATGCAAGTAAAATCCCAAGATGTTACTACAACATGAAAGTATATCATATAATGGTAACACATACTAAGATTTGAAAAAGTTTAGAGTAATTAATCATAGCATTTTTTCAAATCTAAAATTTGAATTTGAGTTTTTCTTTTTTTTTTAAGGGAGAGTTTATTGAGATAGAAATATATAAAGTGATAGAATACAGCCCCCAGAGTTGGGGAGTGGGTCCCAAGAGAGAGTACCTGAGAAATGACCTGGTATGTGGTTTTTAGCTATTCTCTTCAGGGTGTTGCTAAATTGCTATGCTAATTAGGTGTACAGAAAGCAGCATTTTGGTTGGCTCTTCCAGTAACACTGTGATCGGTCAGTTCCGATGCTCACACAATCTGCCCTGCCTTTCCTTCTTTCCACTCGTTAAGGTCACAGGGAGTTCATAATAAAGGTTTTTTGGAGTCCTTCGTTCTACCTCATTTCCCCTCTGCAGAAGTAACACTAACTGCCATTAGGGAAAGGGGGGATGACCACTCATGGCTGTGTGGAGCTAGAAGGGAGAGTTGGTAGGGGATAGCAGTGAGGACCTTCTCACAGAGGTCTAGCTAAGTGTCTCCAGTAGATAGAAGTATTTATTTGAGGCTCCCATCCTTATCCCAAACCCAGGAGGTGATAAGGGAAATTTAGCTGATGGGTTGCCAGGACCAGAACCAGGGACATCAGTTATTTTTTACTAAAAAGGAAATCAAAAAAATTAGTGAAAACTGTTCTTTAGAATTTGTATTTTTCAAATATGGACTCTTTTTCTCAGACAAGGCTCCATCTTATTTATTTTTTGAACATATTAGTCACAGTTATTTTAAGTCCACGTGAGACAACATCAGTACTGAATCTTCTGTGTGACTGTTTATAATTTCTGCTGTTCCTTTTTAGTCTTATTTCTTGGTATGTCTTGTAAATTCTCAATGAAAACTGGACTTTTCTTAAGAAAAGCTTAGTGTTTTTGAAACTGTAGCTGATTTCCAAAAGATTATTTTCTTTATCCTTTTTCAGAATGTTAGAATAAAAGTAGATCAACTTTGTCTAGTCTCACCAGACATATGATATATGATTTGGGACCATATATCAGTCTATGAGAGTTGACTATTCTATCTAAAGTGCAGAAACCAACACAGATAGTTAAAGAAAACTAAGAAACAGGGAAACATGCTTAAGTAAAAGAGCAAGAAAAATCCCCAGAAGCCAACTCTAATGAAATGTGACTTACCTAACAGGCAACTCAAAAGAACAGTCACAAAAATGCTCATGGAAGGAGTGCAATGCATGAACAAATTGAGAATATTAACAGGGATGGAAAATATTTAAAAGTCCCAAAAAGAAATCATATACCTGAAGAATATAATAACTGAAGAAAAACATTCAATTGAGGGGTTCAACAGCAGAATACATCAAGCAGAAGAAAGGATTAGCAAACGTGAAGACAGTTCATTGGAAATCTTCCAATCTGAGGGAACAAAAAGGTAAAAAGAATGAAAAAAAAAGCTAAGATAGTTTATGGGATATCATCAAGCAGAATAAGGTATGCTTTATTGGAGTAGTAGAAGGAAAAAAGAGAAAAACAGAAAATATATTCAAAGAAATAATAGGGAAAACTTACCAAGTCTAAAAAGGAAAAAGAAAACCCAGAACCAGAAAGCCCAATGGACGCCTTGAAATATAAATCCAAAGAGACAGTAAAGTCAGAGTTTTTTGGCTCTATCTATCTAGTTCTTCAAATTTCTCAACTGAAAGTGAGGCTGTTTGCTAAGTTCTTTAAACTTTAGTAGGCTCTTAGCTATAATTTTTTATTTCCTAGCACAATAAGTATATAATTAATAAGCACAGTTAGGTTTTCAGACTCTTAGCAATTGTTTTATACTTGGCTCCCAATTCTCAGTCTGTTTCACTTATGAGTGACAAAGGGAAAAGGCTGTCTAGACAGTTTACTTCTCTGAGTTTTCCTTCTCTTCAACATTTTACGGAAAACTAGAGCTGCCTTACTGGTATTGAATGCCAAAATTTTTCTCCCCAACTTCACACGATTGCTGAAGCCTAGTCTAGCTTCTGTGCTCTTTAGTCAATTCTTACTTCTTGATTTTTTTAGTTAGCCAGTACTTCTAATGAGTCAGCAAGTAAATTGAGGGGGGGAAAACACCATAGAATACCATGTTTACTTCAGTGAGTTTCTCTTTTTTTCAGGGATGTTGACTCACTAAAGCCTGGCTGTTTTGATAGCTTAACAGTATTTCCAACAAATTTTTATTGTACTTTGTCCAATTTTTGCAGTTGCTTTTATTATGAAGATTGGTGCTGTATAAGTTAAATGAAGCAGAATATCTCACTTTTGTTTTGTCTTCTACATATCTCTGTCTTGTCTCAATTTAGGTTGAAAAGTCACTCATGATTTCAGAATTCAAGAATTCAACATACTTGGAAAGATACTGAAATAAGTAAGTTTTGTTTGTCAGTTCCAAATTTTTAAGATGAAATCTACTTGGTTGAGATTATAATTCACAGAAGTGGGAAAGGAACAGTGATCATTTGGCTTAGTATTCAGATCTCTGAAGATCTGAGAGAAATGCTCTAAGAAGGATTATGGGATTTGAAGAAAAGAAAAAATGAGGCTAATACTCAGAAAGAAGCCAATCATGTAAGACAGGCAAATAGATACAACAAACACTAGTGGCCTGAAGTCTCATGTTGCATTTCCAAGGCCTTGCTTCCTAATGTTCTTTTATTCCTCTTAGCCTGAGAGATACCACAGTGGCTTTCCAAACTACGACCATCAAAAAATCCATATGCACTTATTCTAGTTTTAGTTGTGTTTCTATGAATTGCACTCAAGAATTTCTAACAAGGAAAACTCAACCTCTAGGTTGATAAAGTTATCTGCCATGATAACGGGTAAGGAAATAACAAGTAGACAATTCTGAATTCCACTCACATTGTTAAATTCTGCTCTTCCATTTCAGTAGATCCTTGATCTTCTCACATGGCTATTCAATGGTAGGCAGTGCTTTGATTCCCTTTGCATTTCCGGTTTCTAAACTTTCAATGTTATTCTGTTTGATAGTCGGTAACATTTTCCAGAGTATGTTAGCTCTCTGCTGTGCCCACAGCACCATGCCTGTGAAATTGTGTATTAGTTTGTAACCTGTGCTCTTTGATCATCATTTTCCTAACATGTGTCCTGTGTTCACTTGGTAGTAGGTGAGGCTTTCTAAATTCTGCATGGCTAAAAGAAATCCATTCTTATGTGCTTCACTTTGAAAACATAGACCTTTTCATTGGAAAGGGAGAATCTTGAAAACTATGTCCAAGCGGCTCAGAACCTATTCCTAGTTTAATTGAATATTTGTGTTAGGTGGATAACTCCATAGTCTTTCCATATAGGCTTAAATCCTTTCTTGCAACAGACCTTTCTAAAGAGAAAAGCAAGTAATTTATAACCCATGTGATTATAGACTCAAGTGATTAGGTGCCACCCTTCCAAAGATAGACGTAGCCCAGGTAGATAGCAGCCTAGTGGCTTTTAAGGAGGCTGAGAATGAGGTCTTTCAAGGACAAGGAAAAATAACTCTTCCTCTGTATTGGTAGAAAGTTTAAAAGCACTGTTACATTCAGTCATATAGAAAGGAGATAAGATAGCTAATCAGTTTGCCTAGCTAAAGAGAGCTCTCAAATTTCTACCAAAATAGCAAGAGAACAGAGGTAAGAGAGAACATAGAGAAAAATCGTTAAGCAAAAAGGAGATAAGACTGAGGGTTTTGAAATTTATAAGCTTCTCCAGATGAACAAACAATGCTAAAATTATGAAATGGCTTTAGAACCAGATAGTATTCAGTATTTTTTGAAATGCAAATATAGACTGCTTTTCATAGAAAAGGAAGGATACCCAAGAGCATGGAACCAAGAACTCACAGGACAGAGCTAAGAGCCAAGTGGACTTATTCCCAGGCAGGCTCAAGTCTGAGTCCTAATAAAAGAACTGTCAACATTTGTCTGGTTGGATTTTACTGACTCCTAAAATCCATTTCTCCCTTTTAAAGTAGAAGTATCTTTAGTTATCATCCTCAGACTATCCCACCTTGGTATGCTGACTGTATAGGAAAACGTACAAGCTACTGCTTTTCACAGATATTGAGATCAAGAGAATCTGTGTTGTACTTAGGAATTGCACTTGCAGAGCATCATCTGTGCTGTATACTTATTTAGGTAAAATTCTGGATTCTGAGTTGGATTTTTCATGGAGTTGGGCAGCATGGTGAGGCTGTGCATATTTCACATGTAGGAAGTATGTGAGTCGTTGTGAGATGGAGAACAGACTATGCCAGGCAGCTTCTAGAATAATCCAAAGTTACCCCACAGGAGAAGTTATCTTCCCACATTGAGGAAGACTGGCTTTTGTGATCAATAGGATATTGTAGAAATGACACAGTATGCTTACTAGGCTAGAAAAGCCATTGTAGTTTCTGTCACTTGCTCTGGAAGAAGCCAGTGCTAAAACCTGAGACTACTCAAAAAAGCTTGATAGAAAAGGCCATATGGCAGGGAATATTAAGCCTTTTATCAATAATCAGTGAGGAAGGAAAAGGCCTGTGCCAATAGCGATGTGAGCGAACAATCACAAGAATGCATCTTCCAGGCCCAGCGAACTTTAAGGTGACTGCATTCTGGAAAACATCTCAATTACAATATCTTGAGAGATCCAAACCCAGAGCCATCCTGATAATCACCCCCAAATTTCTGATCTACAGAGACTGTAAGGTAATAAATATTATTGTTAATCCACAATGTTTGTAGGTAATTTTTTATGGAGAATTAGATAATGAATACAATACTAAAATCAGTAGGATCAGTGCAGTTGAAACATTCTGAGAAAGACAGATGATAGAAGACAAATTTGGGGACATGTTTAGGAGTAGCTCATACAATTGAGATATACCTACAGACCCTGATTAAGAAATCAATTTTTATTATGAGTGCAATTCAACATTTCTAAAAAGGGTTAAACATACATACAGCCTACTGAGGAGAGACCAAATTTTATTGCTTATTCATTTATTTAGACAAAGATTGTTAAACACATGCTTTGTACCAGATATTGAGTGAAGTATGTGTGATACATGATACATAAGATAAACGAAGAATTCTTAAGAGAATTTATATTTTATTGTACATGGCAATAACAAATAATAATGCTAAAGATAAATATGGATTATGCTTGAACACCCCATTATCATCAATAGATAGGTCATCCAAACAAAAAATCAATAAAGAAATCCAAGATCTAAAATATACAATAGATCAAATGGACCTACTTGATGTCTACAGAACATTTCATCCAACTTCTACACAATATACATTCTTCTCAGCAGCTTGATTTTGAACAGAATTAGCACAGTGGGAAAGTAGAGGAATGGAAGAGGCTGCTTTGAGGTCAGGAAAGACCTTTTGATGACTAGAAGATATAAACTCAGACCTGTAGGAAGAGGAGGTGATAATCATGGAAAGCAGATAAATGTCTTCAGGTATGTGGGAAAGGTTTTTATGGGGAAAGAACCTGATGAAATCATAGCAGGAAAAAATAACATTCAATGTGATCAGAGCAGTGTGAGCAAAGAGGAGGTGAGATAAGATGAGGATGGGGAACTTGGAAAGAGTGAATTCATATCAGGCTATGGAGGCCAAAGAATGGAGCTTGCACCTGAATGCAAATGCAGTGGGTATGCACTGGGTGTTCTTTAACAGACCAAGATAGTCATCTGTGGCTATATAAAGAAGTATTTGTGTTTTTATGTTTTATATAAATTATTTTTATATTCAACATTCCTGTTTTGAAGGGGACAAGAGAAAAAGTGGGAGACCAGGCTTAGTTTTTGTAGCAGTGCTAGCTAGAGAAAATAGGGCATGGATCAAACTGGTGACAGGCTATGTAAGAGAAGTGGACTGAGCAGAAGGATACAGGGTTGTAGTTAGATGGATAGGAGATGGTTCAGTCAATTGCAACAGGTATTTTTAACCTTTCTAGTCAATGGCATGATCTATTTTTCTGCCTAAAACATTATAAGGCAAACATTGTAAATAATTGTATAAATTAAAGCAAATGTAAATTTTGTTTCAAATTGCCAAGGAAATTTATAATGTTTCTTAAATCATTCACAAAATAAAGATTTACTGGATTAGCAGGTAATGAAATTCTTTGGCCTGCCTGAAGTCTCTAAGAAAGAAAGGAAAGAACATCCATGATAATGTGTAGTAATAAATCCCACAGATAGAAAATGCTTAGTGAGAGTCCTGTAGGTCAGCCATAGTGAGAATCACCTTTTGATCTGAACTTCACTCTATTCAGAAACTAGTTGTTGAAGCTCCCCCTTCATATGCAAAAGTATGTTTATATATTTATCTATTGTGTGTGGACACACTTTGTGTGCATTGTAGGTTCTTCTGTGTTTACTGTTGACTAGAAAAACTGGATTGACTTACTGAAGTCCTATATGACTTTGATATTATATTTTTTATATTAACCTAAAAGCATTATTTTCACTTTGGTGATCCTCCTCTATGTATTTTTTTTCAAGGAAAGAAACCATTCAGACAGGTGATTTGTGTTAGATTTCTTAGATCCAATACAATATTTTCTCCAAGAATGGTATCTATTTTGTCAAAGTTAAATATTAAATTACATAAGGGTTGGTGGTAAATATCTGAAATATTAGATATGTTTTTCTTCTACATGTTTACCATCAAACATTCTTACTTCTTAATACTCAATCAAGATATAGATAGATAGATAGATCTGTAAATATAGATCTATCTATCTATAGATGGATGGATGGATAGATAGATAGATAGATAGATATCTGTCCCATGTCTTTACACTAGGAGTTTCAGATCCTCTTAGTTGAAGTATTATATATTAAGTAATATTGAGTTCAAAGAAACCTAGGGACTACAAAGTGTCTGCCTAGTTAAAAAACAGTTGCCCTGTGGAAATATTTTTCTCCCAAGGACATTCTTTACAAATTTTGTAGGGTAGGACAGGAATAAAAACTTGCACAGAAATCTAGAAGCAAAGTGAAACTCACAGCATAAAAAACTGACCTCTGTTATTCTCTTTTCCAATAGAAATTTGTCCTATGTAGGCTTTTCCCCCTACAGAGGTATTAACTTTATTGATTAATTGATTCCTTCCTTCACTTACATTTTATTCCCTACTCATTCTTGTTTACTACTTTTACTGTCTTTAACTCACAATTTGTCTCTTTGTAAATTCAACTACCATCTTCACAGTCATACCTAATCTTGTTTTACCCTATTCTTTGCTTCTCTTCCTAATGTTCATGCCCATAATCCAACAAGTACATATATATAAAGGCATGTGGGTGTAAGCATTTTTATATACTAGTGATTCTGTTAAACAAACTGTCTCCTCATGCTTTTTTCTACCCTCCTACCTAAACACTGTCTTCTTTCTGTTCTGTCAAAATATTTCCTAGAATGAGGTGCTACGATGAGTTTTAACACTTTTATTTCTGATTAATAGATTTTTAAGGACTAGAACCCTACAATTAGAAACATGGAGTTTCCAGCTCTGGAGGATTTTATTACCACTGGGAATAACAGAAGTTTCTAGAGATGGATTTGAGAAACAGGCTTTGTAGCAGCTCTCAGAGGAAGTCACTACAGTTCAAAATCATGCTGGGAGCTGGAATGTGTTCTCTGTGGATAAGAGCTATTAGTTTGGTGACTTTTTCTTTCTTTTCTTTTTTCCCTTTGCTAGATAGAGGCTCAGAAGAATATGTCATATATATATATATATGTCATATATATATGCCATATATATGTCATATATATATATATCATATATATATATGAAAATTGGGGGAAAAATAATCAGTGGTTAGCTATGAAACTACAATTCAGTTTAAGAAATAAAATACAGCTTTCTCTGCACAAACACCTTGGTGTCTTATCCTAACACATCCTACCTCTCCCTCAGGGTAACCAAGAGCATGAATTTTGTATTTATAATCTCCTTACTTTTTTTGTAGAGTTTTATTGCCTTTAAATTGGCAAATGCTTCAAAGTGTAAAACAGTGCAAGATGTCATGTTCATCTTAATGAAATTTCCTTCCCACTGTCTTTATCTTTTATCACCTAACGATTGAGGGAGCTCACCAGCTTCTTTGAATAGAAAGTTTGGTGTTTTTATCTAGCTTATCTATTCATTCTTGGTAGGACAACTGGCTTAACTTGAGCTACTGCATCAATTCTAGAGGAAAACTCACTTTCCATTTTTAACTAATAACATGACAAGTACATGTGATATGAAGAAATCTGAACTCAGGTAGAGGTTTCTTGAATGAGAGAACATTGTGGCTTTAAGGTTTGCAGGGAGAAAGAAGGAAGGGCATTTTAGGCAAAGTTGTGGAGGTGTGGAATAGTGTAATATCACTGAGGAACTGCTAAAAGTTCTCTGTTTTCTACATCTCTCTTTCTTTTGAGTGCTGAGTCTTGCCAGTTCCTCATTTTCAGATCTAGAGGAACAAAATTTACTGTAAAGAGGGTCAAGATGAATGGTGTATCACTATGAGCATCCCTAACAGGCTCTTTATAAAAGCTTTCTTAAGTGGATGTTCAGTATGGTATGTTCCTTGAATAGTTGTCATAGGACCTTTACCTGCCATCTGAACCTCTCATAAATGAGAACTATACTATGCCTGACCTTACTCTACCCTGGTCCCAGCATGTACTATGTGCCCATCCATTTTGCCTCAAGGAGGTCACCATGAACATAGGGAGTCAAGATCTATATACACAAAGAGTCAATTCACTTTAATAACTTATTAAGACACACTATGTCTGAAGTCACACTAATTCCTACATCATAAAGATGAAGAGGACATATACCCATTTTCCAGGAAGTATGTATAAGAGTTCTCTGGATATAATAAAGAATATTAGACAAAGTAAAAATGTCAGTCAATAGGGAATGAAGAAACTATGATATAAACATTGTTACAAGTAAGTAAAAATTAATTCAGTCTGAGTGCATCAACAGTAGGTACATCACAAAGACATAATGTTAACTGGGAGAAAGTACATGGTTGCCTTTTATATAAACCATAACAAACATATATGTATAACTATCAGTAACCACCACAACATTAATAGCTAATATTATCAAAACTTAATATGGAACTCTAAAAATATTAATACATCTTGTTCTCACAGTAACCATATGTGTTTGACTTTATGGTTTTCCCCATTTTTCAGAGGAGGAAACTGAGAAACTAAGTAACTTGCTCAATATCACACAATTAAAATGTGGCAGCATTGGCTGTGAAAATGCTCTTTAGTCCCACGCTATCCTACCTCCTTCACCAACTGTGTATTGATGGTTACCTTCTGGGAGGAGGAAGGAGAGTAAGGCACATGACACATGGCAGTACTTCTATTTTATGTATAGCATATAATTTCTTAAAAAGAAAAGAGACCCATAGCAAATTCATGATTGTAAAATTTGCTTCATTCCAGGGTCTCATGTTAATTTTCCCCTACTTTTCCATGTATTTAAAATATGCAATGAAATAATTTTTAAAAGAAGAATAAGAAATGGACATTATATCTTCTAAGAGAGGTAAAGTTGAATCTTGATAAAATGTATTTCTATAATTAGCAAAATAATTAGAGTTCTGGATTGTTTGCAAAGCATCATTACTTCATAAGACATAGCCCTATGAAATGCACCAGGCAAGTGTCTGATGATTTACATCTGTACACACTGCAGCTGACAAAGATTAAGCAAGCTAAGGCTGGACAGCTAGTAGTTGTTGAAAGCCAGCTTTTGTTGCCATATGATGGTGATGCCAGCACTCCTGGCCTATTCTCTACTCTGCTATTCCTTTCTCAGCTACTGTGTTTCAAAGGCTGACTCCACAAAGGAGATTGTCAAGTTCCTGGGGGAAATACTCAAGCAGATCAGAGAGACAAGTAGCCAGTCTTCATGCTAAATAGTCTTCCTCCTCTCATCTTCCCACCTCATGGGAGAGGAAGGACAGATGGCTTTAAAATGATATTCATCATTGGTTCAGAAAACAACCTCAAAATGAAAAATAAGCATAGCTATTCTAGCCCCTCATACCCAGTTTCATGGGCAAAACCTGGCAGAGTGAGAACCCACAGAACCAACCCAGAGCTGAATGTATGTTGAGCACTGGTTGGAAAAGAGTCTAGAATGGGAGCGGGAATTTTGCCCCGAGAGACTCCAGCCTCGAAACAGCAGTGCCCTATAATATAAGGATGTTACAGATGATACAGAAATTGTTAAGGGAGAGACTCAAAGCCAAACACCTTCCATTGCTTCAACCACAATCAAGTTATATCCAGAAAAACAGTAAACCAGGAATCTCTTAAAAGCTGAGTGGAAATCTGAGTACTCTGGGAGTTCTAGTGACCAAACAATGCTCCATCTTACCCAGAATGCTGGTTGCTCTGAGACTATGGATAACAACCTCTCCCTGACGATCTTACCAGTGAGTAAATGCTCAAGAAGGAAGTAGAGTAGCGGTGCTAGCCTCAAGGGTGTCCCACTGAAGTGCCTCTCACTTCAGGTAAAGCGGCTTCTAATGTGTAGAAATTGGATCTCTCATAGGGATATTGCAGCTTCCCAGATGCTGAAGGTTGCACAGAGAACTGAAGCACCCTGGAACCACAAGAGCCCTTAATTGCTAAGCTTCAGGCCCCAGGGAAGACTTTGAATAAGAATTTAGTCACAATTGAAGAAAAAGAGTCCCAAAATAGCCAAAGTAGGAGAACACCAAGAAAGGGATTTGGGTTGCAGTCTTCTCCCACAAGAGAGATGAGCCATTCTTCCTAGGTCAGGGAATTAGCAGAGATGCTCATTTCTACTGTGTCCTGTGACATCTGTGCCACAGAGGGGACAGATGTCTCCAAACAATGAGCTCATACTCACCCACACAAAGATACGGACATTTAAGGACTTAATTTCAAGAGAAAAAAAGACAAAACTAAGTAGGTCACCAGCCCAAAGTCACATCATTATCAGCTTCTGTGCCAGGATCCAGGCTTCATGCTAAACTCTACAGAAGAAACTGGACTTAGGCTTGCATTTCACGTATGGGAGGAGAGTAGAACAAGGAAGAGGTATAGGTCAACATAAAACACATAGGCTACTAGCTACCAAAGCAGAGGAAATAAGGAATGGCGCATCCCACAGATGCGCAGTAAGTAGGCTCTGATGGCCACAGCTGTCCTAACAGGTACATGTGGATCAGAGACCACAACAGATGTCCTAGGAAAAACATGACATCCAAGGATTCACAACTGTGCCTGGAGGACCTGTAGGAAAGTGGAACCTTTTGTAAATGCTATGTTTGAGTCTATGTTTAGGATGTCTAAGAAGTTGAGCTTTGAAAAAAGAAGGGATCAGTTTTAGCACCCATTGAATGGTTGCTTTGGCTTCTAAAAGGTGACCAAGGTCATGTAAGTAGGTTGTATATCTGCCCTTGATCACATGTCACATGTTTTAGATACTAACTTCTTTCATAATACTCTTTAAGGTTTACTATAAAAGAATTTGGAGGCTTATAGAAGAGAAAACAATTTAATAAAGAGTCAATCACAAGACTTGGCTTGACCAGGTTTCCTCTTACTCCTTGTACAACTGTAAGAGATAGGTCAGAAATTCTCTACTACAAATTCTAGGAATAGTAGGATACTATATAACATTGCATATCACAAAATGGAGAATGGAAGTTTTGGGGGACACTAGATATGAGTTCCAAATATAGACAGAATTCCATGATCCTAATCATGGAGGGAGATAATTATCCCTTCCAAAGAACCCCTTGCCTTTAATGAAGCTGTAAATGAGCCCTGTTCTCCATCCCTTAGTTTAGACTAAATGTGAATATGCTGCCACCACTTGCCTGTGTTCCACTTTTGTATAAACTTTAGAACAGTAGAAATCTCAAAATGTGTGGTTCTGTGTGTATGTAGGGGAGAATATTCTCAGATAGGCTTCTGTGGGCTTGCTTACCTAACCAGCCTAAAATAGAAGTGAACCATGCTAAATGGCCCTGATTACAGGTTACTTCTGCTCCTTTCTGTCTCAACAACAAAGAGGATGCAGACTGGTGCATTTGAGTGGTAAATCTGCATTAGTATGTGTGTAGTCACCATGGCTTCTCTGAGTGCTGGACATTATGGACCCAGGGTGGGAGGAAGGGGTGGTAAAGCAATATCCTCTCTTTTCTCTTCTTCTCACAGATGGAAGAAGGACTAAGGGAAGAAGGAACAAAGTAAAGACCCTAGCAAAGATATGAAGGGAATAGAGGAATGCTATTTGCAGGCTTGGACAATAAATCCAAGCCTGCAAGCCTGTGGATCTTCAAATAGTTTGTAGGTCACTTTTCTGCCATTAAAAGAAAACTGAATTCAAAGCTAGAACTATGATAAATGATCTCTGGTCAAGGCCAATGCTCTCATCCCATCACAGTCCAGCTCTAAAGGGGGTCAAAACAGGAACACTCTCCTAAAAAAGCCCAAAACAAAACAGCAATTTCTACATTTATAGTAGCAGCTGATAGCCAGTGGACACAGATCAGAGTAGGCACTGGTTGGAGTGTGCATGTTCTGGGAGAGGAGAAGACATTCCTTTCATGGACACTGGACTAGCTAGGGCAGAACCTAGGGACAGTGGAGATGCTATTTAGAGATACCTTGCCAATCTGTTTGGGAAGTAACTGTACAAGGAAATACTTTCTTTCCACTGAAGGGGTACCTTGGCAATCAGAAGCCCCTCCACAGATTTTCTTCATGAGGCTTGTCTTGGTGATTTCACTGCAAAGGACAAAGTTCTTTCAGCCATTAAAAGTGGGATGTTCATTATGACAACATGAAGTGCCTATGGATAGACTAGGGCAGACAGACAGGAAGAGCTTGGGGGTAGACTAAATAGAAAAGAGACAAAACAATGAAGAGAGGGAAGCATGGCACATGTTGAAAGAAGAAATAGAAATGTTTTCATCATCCATTTTCACCCCCATCTCCTACAATCGCACACAAACCCTGATACAAGCCCCATTTCTGGTGATCAAGGCATTGTAGAGCACACTGGTGACATCTTGGCAACGGGTTCATGAGATTCTCTTTGGTGCAAAGAGAGTATCTACATAGTTATCAGACATAGTATTGCCCTTTCTAGAAAAGGAGACCTTAGTGAGTTTTTCCACCCATGCTTGGTGAAAATGCATTACCCTTGATGCAAACAGTTTGAACATCAGGGTGGGAAAACCATATTGTGATCATCATTTACTTGCAAGAGCCTTGGAAGATCTCCTTGAAGAACATCTGTGACTCATCATCACAGCTGTGTCTTGTACTTTGTGCCATGGTTTCAGACCTCTAATCAGTTCTTAATTAAGATTAATTGAAGAGTAAGTAGCCAAAGTTACCAAATAGGTTCTCATCTTCATTCACTTATATGTCATCTGGGCCAAAGCAGTTGAGGATTAAGGGAGCAGTTGCAGAAAAAGATTTTGAAAAATTTGACAAAAGTAAGCAAAGGTGCTATAGAAGTCCCCATAAAATCTGTGCAAGACAATTTTCTGAGTAGCTCTGAACTGACCCAATTCTTCCCCCTTTCTTACTTGTAGTTACTGAGGATGCTGGTAATGCAGCATCCTCAGACAAGGGAGGAACTTTCCACAACAGCTGGCTTCCTCTGCTTTAGTCTCCCCATCCTTGGAACAGGATGATCTTCAACACATTAGCCCAGGGAATCATGGTCCATCCACCCACACAACTTTTCTGGGCCTTGTGAGACTGGCTCATGATGAATCCTAGGCTTCTGTTGTTCCTTACAACCAATCTGTAAGTAATAAATCTATTTCAAATAATTTGGATTTGGTCTCTTTCACTGGATGCAGATAAGTTAGAAACTGGTACACAGTGAACCTGTCTCACACTTGTAGCAAAAGGATACACTAGAGCCACCTGATGAGCTGCCATTGGTCTTCCAAAGAGGTGGTGAGAGTATAGAACACGTACTTCAGCTTGTCTCCATCTTTGTCTCGCTCCCCAGCCCTATATCTCATGTCATGAACCTGCAGAAGCATATTTTTGTTTCTAAACAACATAAGGAAAGCTGGAAGATTCTTTCTATGAGTCATAACATACTTAGTAATACACATCCATCATTTTATTTGTGCCCAAGAAATGGAAAATCTAGGCCTAGAGAATTCAGGGGGTGTGATTTCCAGGCCATTGTTCCTTCTCATGAGCTCATGACCAAAGGAAATCTCAGTGACTGACCTTAGATCACACAGTATGTCCTTCTTAGCTTCTGCCCTTATCTTCAGAGCCTTGTGAGATGTGGACAGGCTGTACACATACAGGGAGGCTGGAAAGTGACTGAGGTGGGTGCATGGTCTAGGTAGGATCTCCATTACTGTGCCCCTAGCTCTGTATCCCCTTCCCTGACTCATGACAATATCTGAAAAACACAAGAACACCAAAAAGCAAGAGAGCTCTTTCTCTCATGTCTGCCAAACTGTCAAATGTCTTGGGTATGTATAAATGTCACACAACTCCTAAGGGCACCCACTCATTCACATTTTTCAGAGTCTTGCCAGACAAGATGAATCAACATACAATCACACAAAAATGAGGATCCTTGGAGTCATGCAACTTCAAGTCCTAAATCCCAAAGGTAACATTGGAACAACCAAGATGCATGAATGGACTGGTACCATGGAGGAAGAGTAAGCACAATGTCCTCAAACTGTGGTACCACATTTTTTTATACTCACAGAATATTCTTGTAATAAAGAATTTGTTAGTCGTGGAATACAGAATCTAAATTAGCCTCTTCTTTTCCTTTGATCATATGATAGTTTGGGCTTTATTAGGGAGGACAAGTGAGAAGGCAAATAATTCCTTGTCAGATGTCTGCCAGCAGAAGAAAGCTGAAATGGATACACTTGAGCAATCAATGCCTGAAACCTCAAGACTTTGGGACAGAAGAGGAAGGCTCTATGCAGATGAGCTCTATGGATAGTTTTTGCAAAGAGATGATGATGATTTTCATTAAGTGGCAGCATCCTGTGTGGAAGTAACTTTTCTAGCCTATCTTTTGCCTTGTGTTGTCACGAGAGGAAAAATTCCATTGGGTGAACAGAATCTTTTGATTATCTACTGAACACAAAAAATGAGTTTCTCAGAAAGCAAATTGTGTAGACTGTCCAAACACCTTTTTCATCCTCCTAGGATATACTAGGGAAGGTACCCATCACCTGCTCTGCATGTCAAAAAGAGATTATAGTCACATGAACTGTATATGCAGTACATAAATTAAAACCACTTAACATTGTCTATAATACATCTCAATGATATGAATCATCCACTGTCCAGTAAATGGGTTATGCTGGACATTTACATTCATTAGCTGAGCTGTCATGAAGACAGAGTGTTGAAAATGCTACTTCCAGTCCTAATTCTGAGCATTCAACACTGAGAAACAGGCAGGTCTTGCTCACACAGCCCGTAGCAGGTTTCTGCCTGTGAGCAGCCATCAGCATTCTTTCTTCTCTCTTACTGTGCTTTCAATGGCTGCTAAAGAAATGCTTTAGGAGCTGGAGAAAGCTGTCAGATCCCCTGTGAGATTAAATGAACAAGCTCGACAGAACAGAATGGCAAAAGGAAGTCTGCTCTTGCAGGGACACACTTGCTTTAGCTTGCAGCTGTCAGGAAAAGAGGGAGCTCCTATGCCAGCAGTGAAAACAGGTAGCTTTGTCAACTACTTAATGATAAGATTTTCTTAGAAAAGTCCAATTTCCTTGGGGAGAATATTTCACCAAAGAAAATTTGCTTTGTCTTCATATTGCCATTATTAATATGTGAAACTTTCCAAACAAACAAGTGCTTTGCAGGCACTCTGACTCCTTGGCAGCTGCTCCAGTTGTTTTTGGTGCCAATCTGTGGACAGATGGATCTCCTTTGGGATATAATTGTTTCTCATTCATTCTGAGGACCAGGGATTTTACCTTCAAAAACAATGCCAATCCGCAAATACCCTTTTTCTATTCAAGCCCAGCAAAGGATCTGTCGTCTGAATGATTATATTCACCTTGGTGACACAGGTGACCTTCAAAATAGACATCCCTTATAGTTTCCTGCTTCTTCATCTCCTTTAATGCTCCCTCTTCATCTTGTAATGCCCAAGCACTCCGGAGACTAGCCTTTGAGCTTCCCCAGTGTCAACCAACTCCAGGTGATTTCACCTTGGTTGCTGACTTTACAGTCCATTTATATTCAGATGATTAAATATATAAATCCTTGTTTTCACCATTTTCTCTTTCAATATCATTTTTTGTGCTCTAGTTAACCTACTTTTTAAAATATTTTAAAATATGTCTAAGCCTTCTTGACATAGTTAATGAAATCCAAACTTTTTATCCATATCCAGTCATAATATTGATGGAAGTAGTACTTACTATTTTCAAGCCTTGTTTGAATGTTTTCTACATAGATAGTTTACTTAATGCTCTCAATGATCCCATGAGGTAGGAAAAGGAGACATGAAAAGGTTAAGGGATTTGCTCAGTGTCATAAATCTAAAAAGTGGTAGAGGTAGGATTTGAATGCAATCACAACCACTCTGCTATCCTGTCCCCAGAATGGGTGAACTTGTCAAAGGAACCACATCCACCTGGTCTCCTACCATGCACTCCCTCTGCCAAGCCATAACTCACTACAGTAGACACATAAGCATTCTTCCTGCTCCACAGACACATAAAAGTTAATGTCCTTCCTCAGCAAAGCTTTCCTGAGCCACCCAATATAATGTTAAATCCTCTCTATTACAGCATCCAGTGCTTTTCCTCCACCAGATTGGCCACAACTTATGGAGTTACTTGTTTGTTTTCAAATTCGTTCTCTTTCTCCACCATGATCATATCTGTTTTCTTTAAAACAGCCTATACCCAGAAACTGTCTGGCTCTTAACAAACTATTATTGAATCCATTCATGAATTTGGTTTCACTTAATCTTCTGTACAAACATTGAGGCAATGCTACATTAATTGGCAGAGATAGTAAACAACTTGTTCAAGGTCAAAGAGCTTGTTTATGGTGAAGCATGGACTGAAGCCCCAACCTTTCTGGTTCCAATACACTAGCAAGCTACTCTATATCCAAAGTACTCAGGATTTGAGGACCCTAAACAAGGAGCTTACTACAACAGCTGGCAGATGGGCTTAATAATGTCCTCTATAATTATCTGTAAATTTGTAAACCTTGAAGTGAAAAATAAATCCTCCCTACTCAGGTTCCTTTTTAGAGGGAAGACCAAATGACTAAATGGAGCCTCATTTTGGGGGCTGCACTGAGCAAATCACAGTGCAAAGAGGCAGCTAATTGCCCAACCTGATTGCAACTGCTAATCACAGTCACAGGAAAAAATGTTGGGAATTAATTAGGCAAGGACCTTCCGAACAGCAGCAGGAAGCCTCCAAGTGACCTTTATTTACAGTCAGTTAAACAGAAGTGTGACTAAAAATGCCAGGGAGCAAATCAGATTATTAATATTGATTGCTTAAAGAAAATGAATAATTTAGAAGCCAAGTCAGAATAAATATCCAGTGACAGAGATGAAAGAGCACAGCATACCACATTTCTAACATTCATCCGTCATGCAGCAGTGTCCCCTGCTCGGAAATTGAGAATTTTCACCCTCACAAAGCACAATTAGTTTCATGACCCAGTGTGATTGCCACCAGGAACTGTTTGCATTCAGCTGAGCATGGGGGACATCCAGGGTGTTGAACCAGAGCTTTTGTCAACATTTTGCATAGTAAACTAATTACAAGTTCATAGATGGTTTGTTTCTGACTTTTATCAGTAAAACATCAACCAAAAAGAAGTTGGGTTACATTTTCTGTACTTACTGAGCAAGGCTTAAGTGTTTCAGGTTTTGATGACGCTATGTCTTTTTTGGTGCATATACTACAGAAGTTTTCAGTGTAAAGGCAGAGGTTTCAGATTGTTTATAAATATAGATTCTCAGAGGTAACCTTCAAATTCCAATAAAAGCTGCCTTTTGCATCCTGGAGTTAGTTTTACATCAGACTTCACCAGCAACATGCCTCTACTCTAACTCTGTCTGGTGATAAGACAGATATAAAATATTTCTATGTATCAGTATCTTGAATCTTTATGATTACGACATGATTTTCTTTAAGCAGTGATTTTTGAGATCTCTGAGTCATGCTAAAAGGTTTAAGTTATACTTAAAATTATACTGTCCTCAACCTGAAAATATTAAATTTCATAGTGGGGAGTTGCTGATATAATTATGTTTTAGGATAGTAGATATTAATAGTTTTACAGAAGTGGAAACATTTCAAAACTACCACAGTGATGGAGAATTCAGACATGTTTACTTTGAATGGGACTCAGAAATTAAACTCTGTTCCTCTCAGACTAATATAGCAAGTTAGCTAGCCATGTTCAAGGAAGTCACAATTTCTGTATGACAGCAAATATAATTTGTAAACCAATCAATAAAGCAAGTCAAATCAGTACTTTTCTCTATCCAGTATATGCATTGATATTCTTTTAGGCCTATATTAACTTATCTCATTCATATTATTTATTTAGTATTTAGCATTGCCTCATACAAATTTGGTTCTTAGACAAGATTTCCCATGCAGTGAACAGAATTGAATTGTGCCACCTTTGAAACACCATTGTGTGAAGTACATCCCTTAGTACTCTGCACTAAGTTATCAAAACGCCTACTTGGATAATCTCCTCAGGTGTTCCATTCTCCTACAGTTAGGAAGGAATCAAATATAAGCCTCAATGAGGCTTCAGCTTAATTTTACATGGTCTCATTCTGTTGCCTATCAGACTTGGGCACATGTAACCCAGCTAACTGGTCTGGCCAACCAAGATCCAAGACCAACATTCTATGTTCTTCTTGCAAAAAAGATAGGCACTAAAAGTGGAAAATGGTGCCAAGCATAGCTGTCATCTTCCCATCTCACTGGTTATTGATTTTAATACTGATGGAGTATCATTCAAAAAGGAATGAATTCTCACTTGTCTCTTACAGATGCAAGTTCATAGCAATATTGGTCCTCCCTAAAAGAACTGGTTGACTGATTATTTCTCAATAACAGGAATTACTGCTGTTTTAAGCCTGGCTAAAGGAACAATAAAGGAAGGTCATCTGGCTATGCATCTGTCTTGTTACATGGACATTTTTCATGAGAATTAAAATTACTATAACACTCCTGGAGGGAGAGAAAAGGTGATGTAAAAATCAGACTCCTCAGTTCTCTGTGGTCAGACACCCATAAACCAACACTGCAGACAGATAATTTTCAGGTAAAAGAATTCTTCCTCATGTGGACTGTTATAAGGAAACAAAAGGGCTTTGTCTTTGCCCATAAGTTTGAAAACATCACCATTACAATAAGCTTTGTTTTACTGTTTCTAGTATCTCTTCCTGAATGTTTTAAACAGGATTGTTGTTTTTCAACAATGTGCAAAACTGATGCTCAGAGGAAACACAACATCAACAAAACTCAGAAAGCTTTAAGTACAAGCATAAAGTCTTAATCACATTTGATGTCAAAGTAATATAGTTTTACTGAGGTGTACTAAATGATTTGAGTAGCTGGCAGGTGGGTTAGCACAAGTCATTGGCCTGTGAGGCAATTTGATGTGCTCTTGCTTCCATCTAGATACTAGCATACTGACTGTGGCAACCATTCTTCCCCAAAGCAATTTTCATTTTTGAAAAACCATGCAGAATTATGGTCCTTCATTTAGATTCCAGGAACCTACCTAAAATGGGAGTAGGCCATACCTAAAAAACTGAGCTTGTCTTTTCTGATTCTTTTCCTCTGATTCTTTTCCTATTTCCAGACAACAAAATGAATCAGGTTCTTTGGAAAGGCAATAATGTGCAAATGTGTATCTTTTAATACATGAAAGGTATCATTAAACACCTGACTGTATGGCATTCTTAGATTCCTTCCTTTTGCTAGTAGAAGGTAGTGATTTTCACATTAATTGTGTCATTTGTGATGGGGATGCCTGGCTTTACACATAGATGTACCATTATGGGAAGCAAGTATTATGATCGCAATAATTCCTGGTATCAGTTTATAAAAAGCAGCGTCTTTAAAATTTGTAAATGTGATGTTTTTATTTTACCTCTTTGTTTATACACAGATTAAAACATGATCCCCTATGGCTGCAGCCTATAATTGAGCAGAGTTTTCTAGGCTGCCACAGGACAAGGCAGCAATGCTTGAGTGACTTAGGAACAAAGTCAACACCTGATGAATAAGTTTTCTCCTTGATACTTTACTGTGGCCTTGAATTTCTTGAGAATAAAACAATAAAAATGATTTTAATAAGCAAAGACATGTGGCTAGACACTACTCTGCCTGCTGTAGAAAAATATTTTTTTAAATATTACTTGAAGGGTTTGGAGTGAGGGGATATTTTTCATATAATTAATTTCATCTTAATTTGCTCAGCTTTCTGTTGAAGTTCATCAGGTTGAAAAGCAATATGTTTCTTTGTCTTTTTTATCCTCCAGAAATCTCAGCATAATTTCCAAATAGGGAAAAGTGATTCTTGTGCACTTTGCATGCGAGTCACAATTTCCTTTTTGGGTTCCAAAAAATCCCTGGTCTCCAAACTCCAGACTCATCTGCCACTGCATATGTCTCTGGTGAAAACTAAAACTTACTAAAATAATCACTCCCTATGTTTTCAGAAGGCTGTGTTTAAAGCAGTACTTGACACATCTTGTTTCTTTGGGAGCTTGAATTTGTATTGCAAAACAGCAGAGCCAATAAAAAAATGTGAGTTTATTTTTCTGTCCAATACTGAATATTATGAACAATACTTAGAATCATCAGTAATAATCACAACTCTTTATGAGCTTGAGGCATTCAATGTACTTTAATTTCTAGAATGCTAAACAGAAATTTAAATTAACACAGTATAGCAAATAAAAAATAAGGACTTCTGTGTATAGGTTATAAAAACAAATATTTTGCATCCACTCTCAAAAGTAGCACCACTTATGTTTTTGAATGCTAAGTGCAGAAAATTGAAGGTAGAATGTAATCCAGTAATCACAGAATCTCCTCAGGTAAGTGAGAGACTTTCTCTTGTTCCTCCTATGGCTTTGTTATTGATTATTTCCAAGTACCTTTCAAACAAAAAGTCAAAAGCAGAAATATAATGTTTTAGTGATTTTGTTAGAATATAGAGTATACAGCAGTTACCTTAATTCAAAGGATATATGAGATGTTTTTATATACGTAGAATAGGTATAGAACAGAATTATTACATATATACAACACAGTACAAATATAGCATACAACCAATATTTTCCAAAGCTAATACCAACAAGGAACTATTTGGACACAGCCAAATTTTAAAGTTAGGTTATAGTGAGAGAATGTTATTTATCAAAATTAAAAGCTTTGTTATAAGCAATCCTGAGATGTGAAATTAAAAATATACATTAATACAGACCAGGCAGGGGTATTTGACAGTCTGAAGAGCAAATTATCATTTAGGTTTCCAACTATTTTCTTTCAAAAATTTTCTAATAAATAAGATACTAAACCAATGTTCTCAAAAGGCCCAAGTATGCTTTGTGGTTTATTATTTCCAACTTTCTTTGGAAAAGTCCATTTTAGATTTCTGAATTGTCAAACAAAAATAAGAAATGTGTCTAAACAAAAAAAATGTTCTAAGTATAATCAATAATCATTACCAGGTAGAATTTCAAATAATTTTAAAAGCCCACTGAGCATTAACATGTTTTCAGTTATTATGGTTAATAAGTTTGGCTGTATTGATATAAAAATAAGTCCCTTAATTTTTTGTTCAATTATCTTAAATTCTAATAAACAGTGTGAAACCCAAAAATGAGCATGTTCAGAATACCAAAAGCAGCAATTTGGCACTATGTGAAAATGAATTTTATGTGGACTTCATCCTCCTGGATACAAATTATAGCCCAAAATATCTGTAGTTCTCATAAAAGTAATTTACAGATTGGGAGTATTCTTTACCATTACTCGCCACTTCTAGCAGATTTTTTTTATCTGCTGATACGTTTAATTAACCCCAATTGACGTGATAGTATTTAATCTGAAAGGGGAAATAGCTTACTTTCAAAGGGGAAATATGTTCTAAGAGCCAACTGGCAAACTGATTGCTTATTGTGGTCTTTAGCATAAGGAATAACCAAGAACTGGGATTTTTCCCACAGAGAACAGAGGAAAATTGAAAGAGTGACCTATAAAACCTGAAGTCATTGTACCCATTAGGTTTTACTTATCATTTGTGAGAAGCAAGAGGCCAAAAACCAAGGGAGACATTAGATTTTTCAGCCTTTAGATGTGGATAGCTGAAAAGAAGTTGTTTACATGCACAAAAATAGAGGAAACAGGAGCTTTTGGATATCATGATGAGTTCACCTTGAAATCTTTTGAGAGCACCTAAACTTCCAGATAAGGGTACATAGAAGAGTTGATGTTTAAAGATGTTGAGGGTGGAGATACAGCCTCATCCATATTCATCTAATGACTGAAAATAGGAAATGAACATGGAATGAAAGAAATCACCCATAATCCTGCTACACAGAAAAAATCAAATAATATAAAATAATACCACATATTCTCCAAATCTTATTTCTAGATACAGAAAACATGCATGAATGAGTTCTTTCAGCCATAACTACATGTGCATGTGTAACTATTTTGGTTTTTAAAAGCTTTTAAGAAGGCAGCTAGGATGTTTTAGCTTCAACATTTTCCAAAGCACTAAAGTTAATGTGTCACCTTGTGATTGCCACCAAGTTGTAGTAATAGAAATTAGGTGGAGATAGAATAGACAGAGAGAATACATCTTTGCAAATTCAAATATTTTAACTACTTGTTTTTTTTTCCCCACAGCTTGATTCTAAGAGGATTTGAAAAAAGAGAAATCACTCAAAAACATCTCTGTATTTTTTAACACGTCAAATCAAATTGCCCTATTAATTCTCTTCCATCCTCTTCATACCTTTCTTCAGGCTTGGACATGACTTCAGCCATGTTAAAGTAAATGCTGATTATGATGATGGCATAATTTACTGGAAAATCAAGTATCTTTTGTTACATTGAGGAACTTGCTCTAAGTTGGTACACATCACGATTCTGATAGTCCCCTTTGAACCTGTGCTAACAGTTTTAGACAGTATAGCTTCAAATTGCTTGGTTCCAGAGGCTCCAATAGAATTGCCATTGTACATAATGCCTTAATGCAAGTACAAGGAGTTAAAAAAAAAAAACTCAGGGAGGAAAATTATATGCAAATAGAAGGTATATTAAAGCCTTAATATGTGCTCTAACAACAGTCTAGAAAAACAAAGAGCAGTGTGTGTATGCATCTCAAGTCTCTAGCAAGGAGACCCTGCAAAAGTTCACAAAGCTCAATTGTTTTTCCAAAATGTCTGATTGGGAAAATTAATTAACTAGGTATAATGAGCCCTATGGAGACACTGGAACAGAAAGAGGAAATGTTTTTTTCCTATTGCTCTACCCTCCCCAGAAATATAAGAGGGAGGTAGAGAGGAGAAGGGGGGAAAAAGACAGGGGGAGAGACAGAGAGAAGCAAAACCAAGACCAGAAAGGACAATAAGAAACTTCTGGGAAGGTGCCCAAAGATGTCTTTTCCTGCTTAAGCCTCTGCTGTTGTTTGAAGTGCCCACTACCTCCTCACAGGGTTCTGGTCTTTTACGTATAGCTCTGGACAACACTTTTATTCTTTCAGCTACCACTGAGTCTCAGATATACAATATATCCTTTCTTTGGAAACCTGGAAAATACATAAGACTGAGACTTTTATTTTTTCTGTCTCAGGTTTTATGGCAATTGTGGCTAAAGGAAAAGCAGCAGCAACACTGACCAAAACAAATGTAATTCCACATGCATTTTAGCATTTCCAGAAATTTTTCAGCTTGGATATCTGGAATAGTTTCCCAAATACCCAGAAATCCTTGATGATATTTTTGCTTCAGAGCATGAATTCGATCAAACTTGCTTTCCTTCAGTCCCTGGACCTATTATTCAAATACAGTTGATTCAGTAGAGTCCCGACCTACTGGTGTGAGACTAAATGTGCATCATAGAATCTTTATTTATTTTTATTTTTAAAATTGTTTATACATTTATTCATATGTGTATACATTGTTTGGGCCACTCTCTCCCCTTCCCCCACTCCCCACAAACTCCTCCTCACCCACCCACCCCCGGCTTCCAGGCAGAACCTGTTCTGCCTTCTTCTCCAATTTTGTTGAAGAGATAATAAGAAAGACATAGCATTTTTGTTAGTTTGAGATAAAGAAGGGTATACAGAGAGATTCCTAGCATTACTTCCATGTACCATGTGTACACAACCAAAATTGGTTCTCTCTACTAGACCTCTTCACTACTTCCCAGTAACCTTCCCATAGTGGCCTCTGTCAGTTTAAGATTACTTTATTAGCTCCTCTGCAGTGGACACATCAAACATTTTCAAGTTTTAGGTTTCCTTCCCTTTCCCTATTCCTCCTGTACACATTCTCCTCTTAGTGTGTGACCCATGTCCAATAATATTACTGCATTTGTTTTAGGTCTAAAGTCTGCATATGAGGGAGAACATAAGATTTTTGGCCTTCTGAGCCCGGCTAACTTCTCTTAAGATGATGTTCTCTAGTTCCATCAATATCCTTGCAAATGACAAGATTTCATTCTTCTTTGTGGCTGAGTAAAATTCCATTGTGTATAAATACCACATTTTCTTAATCCATTCGTCAGTAGTGGGGCATCTTGGCTGTTTCCATAAGTTGGCTATTGTGAATAGTGCTGCAATAAACACTGGTGCGCAGGTGCCTTTGGAATAACCTGAGTCACATTCCTTTAGGTATATCCCCAGGAGTGGATTGTCATAGATCATATGGCAGATCTATGTTTAGTTTTTTAAAAAGCCTACATATTGTTTTCCAAAGTGGTTCTACCTGCTTATATTCCCACCAGCAGTGTATGAGGGTTCATTTTTCACCACATCCTCACCAACATTTGTTGTTGGTGGTGTTCTTGATGACAACTATTCTAACAAGAGTGAGGTGGACTCTTACTGTGGTTTTGATTTGCAGGTTCCTTTATGGCCAGGGATGGTAAGCACTTTTTTATGTGTTTTTTGACCATTTGAATTTCTTCCTTTGAAAACATTCTGTTTAGTTCAGTTGCCCACTTCTTTATTGCTTCACTGATTTTGGGGGAGTTTAGTTTTTTGAGCTCCCTGTATATTCTGGTTATCATTCCTTTGTCTGATATATAGTCAGCAAATATTGTCTCCCACTCTGTGGGTGGTCTCTTCAGTTTAGAGACCATTTCTTTTGTTGTGCAAAGGCTATTTAATTTCATGTAGTCCCATTTAGCCATCCTTTCTCTTAGTTGCTGGGCTGCTGGAGTTCTACTGAGGAATTCTTTGCCTATACCTATTGCTTCCAGAGTATTACCTGCTCTTTCCTATACTAACCTCAGAGTTTTGGGTCTGATATTAAGGTCCTTAATCCATTTTGAGTTGATACCAGTACAGGGTGATAGGCGTAGATCTAGTTTCAGCTTTCTGCAGGCAGATAACCACTTTTCCCAGCAACATTTTTTGAAGGGGCTGTCTCTGTAATATAGTTTGAAGTCAGGTATTGTGACACCTCCAGCATTGTTCTTTTTTGCTAAGTATTCCCTTGGCTATTTGCAGTCTCTTGTGTTTTCAAATGAACTTTAGGGTAGATTTTTCAATCTCTGTGATGAAAATCATTGGGATTTTGATGGGAATTGCATTAAACATGTAGATTACTTTTGGTGATATAGCCATTTTTACTATGTTGATTCTACCAATCCATGAGCACGGGAAATCTTTTTACCTTCTATAATCTTAAATGTAATACAGCACATTAATAGAAGCAAAGACAAAAACCACTTGGTCATCTCAATAAATGCAGAAAAAGCCTCTGGTAAGATTCAACACCACTTCTTGATAAAAGCTTTAAGAAAACTAGGAATAGAAGGAATATACATCAACATTATAAAGGCTATATATGACAGATCTATGAAACCATTTCCCCTAAAATCAGGAACAAGAGAGAAGGGTGCCCACTCTCCCCACTCCTATTCAACACAGTCCTGGAATTCCTAGCCAGAGCAATAAGGCAAGCAGAAGTAATAAAGTGAATACAAATAGGTAAAGAAACTGTCAACGTATCCCTATTTGCAGATGACATGATTCTATATCTTAAAGACCCAAAAAACTGTACCCAAGAACTCCTAGATATCATAAACAGCTTCAGCAATGTAGCAAGATACAAAATCAACTTACAAAAATCAGTAGCCTTTCTATACACCAACAATGAACAAACTGAGAAAGAACATAGGAAAACAATTCCATTTGTAATAGACTAAAAAAAAAAAATCAAATACCTAGGAGTACACTTAACAAAGGATGTAAATGACCTGTACAAGGAGAACTACAGCCTCGAATAAAGAGATCGAGGAAGACTATAGACCCCTTCATACGGCATGATCTTATGAGGATTCCTTTGTTCAGTGCCTTCTACTAAATAGGTCAATGTCATAATGGTGCATTTTCTCTTCGTGAAAGTTCTAAATGATCTAAAACAGAAACTACAAACTGGGTAGTTCTTGGATGATAATCCCAGCTTCACCAGGTATTGTAGGGTGAATTATTTACTCTTACTCTGACTTCATGTAAGTATATATGTTAGTTAGCTTTCCATCACTGTGACAAAATAACTGAAATATCTTAAAAGGGGGAAAGGCTTACTTTGACTCACAGTTTCAGAGGTTTCAGTCCATGGTCCCTTGGTCCTGATGATTTGGGCCTGTTATGGGACAGTATATCATGGTGGAACATATGCTGGAAGCCTGTTCACCTCATTATGATAAGAAGCAAACAGAGAGACAGGAAGGAGCTAGTGTCCCGATATCCCTGAAAAGGACATGCCCCATGCCCTAATTTCATTCTATTAGGAATTTGTGCCATGGGCTGGGGACCAAGTCTTCAACACATGGACCTTTGGGAGACATTCAGGATCCAAACTCTAGCTGTACTGGTCAGTTTTTCATTACTATAACAAAATATCTAAGGCTGAGTAACATTATAAAGAAAAGAGTTTTTACTTAACTCGCTGTTCTGGAGGTTTATGGGCATGACATCAGCATGAGCTTAGCTCTTTTGATATCTTCTAGTGGAAGCCATCACCATGGCAAAATTACATGTAAGAGGAAGAGATTACATCATAACAACCCTCTTGAGAGAACCAACTGAGGAATCCCATGAGAATTGCCATAATCCTTTCCCAGGGCACAGCCCCAATAACATCCAACTCCCCATAGGCTCCACCTGTTAATGGTCCTACTACTTATCATATTGCCTCCTTGGGGACCAAGCTGCCAACAAATGAAAACCTGAAGGACACCATAGCCAAACCTCACCATTTTGCCTCTGTCCCTCACCCCCAACATTCAGGTCCATCTCACAATGCAAAATGCGTTTATTCCATCCCTGTTGACCCAAAGTCTTAACTCATATCATCAACACTCAGAGGTCCAAGTCCAAAGTGTCATCTGTAATTCAAAGCAAACTCTTTCAGTTACCTGCCTCTATTTAAATATAGGTATTTCCAAGATACAATGAGGTACAGGCATAGAGTAAATACTCCTATTTCAAAAGGTAAGTAGAAATGAGTAATTAGTCCAAAGCCAGCCCAAACCCAGCAGAGTAGACATTAAATCTTAAAGCCTAAAATTTGAATATCCTGTGCACACTGCAGTGGAACATAGGCCCCAAGCACTCAATAGCCTCAGCCCTATGTCTTTGGTGGTTGCAGATCATGTTATTACTCTCTTGGGCTGGTGTTTTTCCCTGGCAGATATCACTTATGGCTGGCTATTCTGCCTTTCTGGGGTCCCTAGTCTAGCTCCACTTTTACATGTCTACTAGGCTTTGCCCCACTGGAGTGCTCTGTGTGTGTTTTTGGAGAGGGGGGTCTCTGAAAGGGCTCACACCCTGTGCAAATTTCTTCCTGTTTTCCCAGGCTTTCTTTCATATCTTAATGGAAGCCATCATGACCCCATAACTCTGGCATTCTTTGTACCTGCATAACTGACATCATAGGAAAACATCAAGGTCTGCTACTGACCTGACTAGTGAGTATCTGGACCAGCTTGAACTACGGCAGCAGCTGCAGAGCACAACAACAGAAAACAAAGAGCAGACCCTCAAGGTGGCCCTGAGCAGCAAGCCAATGGAGGGTCCCAGGTTTCCATGAAACGATTCTGCCCTTCTAGACCTCTAGGAATGTGATGGGAAAAGAGACATTCCAGATTTGAAATGCCCTCTGGACCTCTGTCTCTTGTCCCACCTAAAGCAACTGGCTTCTTTTTACCCATGCTAATTTCCTCAGGAAAAAAGTGCTTAGGCATACCCTTGCACACATTTTTACTTTTTCTGGCCAGGCTGAAAGTTTCCAAGTTTTCCCATCCACTTCCTTTTGCTCCCAAGTCTCACTGTAGATCTGGCTAAAAGTGTACAGTAATATCTCTGCTGCAGCATGAATACTTTCCTGCTTACAAATTTCTTCCACCAAATAAACTAGCTCATCGCGCTCAAATTTGACCTTCCACATGGCCCTAGGGCATAGCACAATACATCCCAACTCTGTACAGTGGCATCACAAGGGTGGCATTTATTCTAAATTCCAATAGAATCTTCATTTCCAGCTGAGAATGGGGGTCTCACCCATAACACCACTTACAGCATTTGAGGGTTTTTTTAGATTGCTCCTCCAAACCCTGTTAGCCAGTTTTTAAAACTTCTGTATTTTTAGATATTTGTTAATAGCAACAGCCCCACTCCTTGAGTTTTTTTGTCCAAAGACTGGGTGAGATATAAAGGAAGGGGTTTATTTTGGCTCACAGACCTGGTACAGGGTTGAGAGGTTATATCTAGTGATGGCTTTCTTCCTGCCAGAATACAAAGTAGCTCAGAGCAAGAGACATGAGTGCACATACACATGGATATATATGCAGTGAGCTTTCTCACAAGCTCTTGTTCCCCTGACCTAACTGGTGGCAGCTGGAGATGCAGAAAGGACAAATGAAAGAAAACAGACATGCATAAAGTTGGGGCCAGGTGTTCTGGGCACTTGGATGGAGATGCTTAACAGCCTTGTTGCTTCTTTTTCTCTATTAACTCTTTTACTTTGTTTCTTTTCTTCTCTATTCTTTAAGGCCTTACTTCTTCGCTAGTCTTTAAAACCTTGCTTCTTTTCTATTCTTTAAAGTCTCTTTCCTTAGACTTGCTCTGTCCCATATTTTCCTTAATCTCCCTTAAAGTCTTGGTGCTCAGACTTGCACTGTCCCATATTCTCTCTTAAAGTCTCAGTGCTCAGACTTGCAGGCAAACAACAGCAGCTGTGTCTAAAAACTACATTAGCATAACTCTAAAAGTCTTAGTCCTCAGACTTGCACTGTCTCATGTTCTTTTTAGCTTTTCTTTAGCTTAGCTTTTCTAAAGCCTGTGTATAAAGTTCTCAGTGCAGAAAGCTGCTTTGGTAGAGACCCAACAGCCAGCAGCAGTGTCAGTGGCAGCCAATCAAAAATCCCCATCAAAAAACCCTTTGCATCCTCCTTCAGCAAGTCTTTTATATATAGTGGTAAACAAGGAGGTAGAGCAACAGTTCTCAGGGAGAGGCGTGACATTGTAACAAGAAAAACCTGTGTTCCTACTTCTTTCTCTGAATGTAAACAACTTAGGAAAAGCAGCTGTGCTGCATTTTGCCTCTTGCTCTCTTCTGCAGCTGGGGCCGTGCCAAACTCACTCAGCCTGTAGATCATTGTGCTTATGACAAGTTCTCATAGGCTTCTCATAATCTGCTCCCCATTATATATGGTTGTGGGGGATGCTTTGATTTAATGCCTTAGTACATACCTTACAATGCACACGGTGTGTGTGTGTGTGTATGTGTGTGTGTGCACACATGTGCGTGTGCTTGTGTTGTCATTCTGTTTGACAAATGTTCTCAAAAGGACAGAAAATATCTTCAATTTTTAAACAAATTTGGGTATTATGAAGCCTGAGTTTGGTTTCCGTTTTCCTGATTCTGACTGAGAACTAATTCTCCTCATTTGTAAAAGCACCAACATGTCTAAGATGCCAATCTGAAGCTCTGTATGGCATGGCCAGCCAGTGAGGCTGCAGAAATTCCATGCTGAGCATGCTGTAATGAGGACAATGCCTGCTTCCAGGCATTTCTTTTCATGGGTTGCAGCTCCCACTAGAAGTACAGTTCATGCCTGCTGCCGGCTGGTCAAAGAAATACTGTCAGTTTTTTAATAACAAGCTGTAAGCATTCACAAGTCAAAGGGAGGGAAAGAGAAAAAGGAGCATGCCCAAAGTTATTTCAATAGGCAAGCTCCAAAGTATTCTAAGGTTAATACTGTCTAATTAATGATAGCACCAAATGCAGCCAAAAGCGTGAAGTCTGCAAATGCCTAATAATGAGGGCCAGATAGATATACCCCATCTACCATGTATATTCATAGGTCTGGCTGCAAAATGTAATTGAAGTAAATGGGTTTTCTACTTATTTCTTTTTCTTTAATTTAACACTGAGAGTATTTGGCCATTCTCCTTTCTTACCTCAATTAATTATAGCAAATCTCACACCTACTAGCTAGACTCCATAACACAAGAAACCTTTGAAGGGCATTTACAGAAGGAGGGGAACTGGGGCAAGGGGACACAATCAGGGCACGTTCATCTCTTTGTGGTTACAACTGATTCGGTGGATTGGGGATTGGGGTGGCGTAATGGGGGGGAAGGGAGATCTTGTCTTCCACTCCTCATGCTTGTGAAAACTCTGGCTTTCCATTCTTTTTTCTTTTTAATGCTCAAATCCAAATCATTTTTTAAGTACCATGACCCTTTCACAGAAACAGCCAATAAGATAGGATCTGAAAAAGAAAGATTTTAGGAACAAGGGATTTTTTTCCCCTTGTGCTTTGTTTTCTCAGTCTTGAATTAATCACAGCTGTCTTTCACTAGCAAAGGTTATTTTTATCTAGCATGCTTTAAATTAAAAACAACAACAACAAAGGGAGCAATCTGATGTTCTTCAAGCTCCCATAACCCTTCCACAGAAAAGAGAGGCATTTGCTCCATGCAGCTAGGAAGGCAGCTTTTAATCCTAGCTTCCTTGTGTTTACATGAACTTTCGTTTGCATTTCAGAAGCCTTATAGAAAGATTCCTGTGGCTGACCTGGGAATAGTGGTGAATTTCTCCATCAAGTGAGTATTGATGAGCTGCAAAGTTCAGTGAACAGGAAAATTCTGCTCCTTTTATTGCCAATGTGACAGGTTACTTTATTACCATGCCTTTCACAGCAATTTAACAGTTACCCTGGTAACGGATTCAGTGAGGTAATGGGATCACAGGCTTTAGTGCAGAGGCAGGCTGGCCGCTCGGAGCAGCCATCTGCTGGCTGCTGTTCTGAAGGCTGTCTGCCTGGAGGGGCCCTGACAGCCCAGCCACGGGGCCAGCATGCCAATGAGGAGGTGAAACCGCAGGCCGGCCCTATTTAGCTGCACTCTGGTGATTTGTCTTTCTAATTCTATTGAAATAATAATCAGGATTTGTTTCTGATTAATTAACTAACCTTTTGGTAAAAAGATTAGATAACGAAATTGCTGCCTATTCAGAGATAATGAGATTTTTATTACTCTGTCAAAAGAAAAAGGTACATTTATGTGTCACCAGCCGCTGTGTCAAGAGACAAAAAAAAAAAAAATCTAAGCCTTTGTCAGATGTGTACCTTCCTTCATTCCTAGGAACTCCCTAGTCTTGTTGGAAGCCATTAGGAGGAGTTTTTAAAACAGCAAACAAAGTAATAAACACATTTAGACCCATAGGCTTTGGAGGAGGGTGCTAATTTGTTTTAAAATGCCTCTTAATGGAGGAGGACAGCTCAGCCTGGAAATCTGGGGAAGTTGCCTCTATGTGTGGGTGTGTTTATGTAAGTGGGAGTGTGAAGGGAGCAGTGAAATCTCTCCTCGCACACAGGCTTTCAAATGACATATGTAGACAGGCTGCTTTTCTTCTGCACTGTAGATACGTCTTCGCCTTGCAGTACATTTGTCTTCTGGCAGGAGTTGTACTTGGGCAATGGGAAGGCGAAATCAGCCAAGCTTAGCAGGCTGGGAGGTCACCTGTGACTGTCACAGGTAGGCTGCCTTAGGAAATGAATTATTCTAACTGGCTGAGTGAAAAAAGAAAAAGCCCTTCTCCAGTTTCACTCCAAGACACACAGCCGGTCGATTTAACCTTTTCTCTTAGGAAGTCACAGCTCAATCCTTTGTTGGAGGAGGACTTTCATTTTCTTACTCCTCTGTGGCTTCATGAATGATGTGATTCCAAAAATATACCAACCTCAGGAAAAGCTCTTCCCTTGGATAAGGAGATGCCAAATGAGCCAAACAGACTGTGTGTGCCAGCTAGCCTTGCAGGGAACAAAGCACAGTGGATTTCTAAATAAAATTTCACAGAGCTGCAATCTTGTTTTAATGACTACAACCTGAGGAGGAAATGTAGCGCTGGTCTCTTCCTGAGATGCCATAAAACTGAGGAGGGGAGGGGAGAGCTGAGGGGTGGGCTGGAACCCAGCTGAGCATTTTGTTAAAGTGTATTTGTGTCACTGTCTTCTCAGAGTCATGCGGCACTTATGTTTCTGGTGACATCCTGTGGCCTTGGCTGTCTCAGTTTGTGTGTGTATGAACATGAAAAGATTTCAAGTTCTAAAAATGGAAGTTTCTGTTCTGAATTTCATATGGTTCACAGACAAGTTGAAACAGACCAAAAAAAAAAAGACAAAGAGAATCAGATGTGAACATTCCAGAGCCTACTTTACTGTCCTGGGGTTCCCACTCTCCATCCCCCTCTATTCTCACTCCTTTTCCACCTCCAGTTGCAGTTAACAGGCTCCATTGCTGATAACAGATGCTTGACAAAGAAAGAGAAGTAAGACATTGAAAAGGAGAAGGCTGCTGCTGGGGTGGGGATTTCTGGGAGTTCATTGCCAAGAGCTTTTTACAGGAACTTGCTCTCTTTGGCTCACTACCAAAGAAACAGAGAGAACAGGCGGGGGCGGGGAGCCTTTGTCTTCAAACTCCCAGTGAAACATAGGGTTAATATTAGCAATTATTATTAAAATTAGCCAAATGTTATTAAATGATCTTTGTATAGAAGAATAAGTATAGTTTTCCCTTTGACAATGACATCTGCAGCTCGACATTTTCATGAAATGACTATACTTAACAAAAACATTACTTCATTTTCATGGTATTTCTTTTGTGCCTAGGAGCAACCCTGTAATTGTTCTCTTCAATTACAACATTACTATTTTAAACTGAAACCCATTTTATCTGCATGCCAGCTTTTTATTTGTTTTACCAACTATATCTATTTCCATTACTGCAAGGCTGATGGTTTGTCTCAAGAGGAAATCAAATCCATTAATTCAGAAATTTCAAGCCCAACTAGCTCTGCCATAAGCAGCATTTCTTATGCTAATAGCGAATGTGCTGAGACTGAAAGGAACTGACATGGCCCTGTTTTTTATCATAACTTAAGCATTTATGTAAGAAGGCAAATCTAATAGTACTAGGAAACCGTAAGTGTTATTATATATAATTCACTTTCCTGAGATCTGGACAGGGCTCTGGTTTGTGTAGCCATGGTCTAAATCAGGCTGCCACGAGTCTTTAACTCACCTGACTTTTCCTATTTAGCCAACGTACTGCTTCATAACAGATACATCTAGCACGAAACTAGATTTTGTGTGTGTGTGTGTGTGTGTGCGTGTGTGTTTTTCTATGCTCAAGTCCCCCCTCACCCATTCTAAAAGACAGACATTGATCAATGCAGGAATATAGTCATTTTGTATTCAGGTGATGTCTGAAATATATCCCTGTAACAGCCCTAGTTTGAGACAAACCTTGCCCTTGTGTTTCATTTTTAATGTACTGTTTGCATCCTAGCACATTGTTTGTGTTCAATTAGATAGCTTGACTCGATAAAATCTGACTCTGACCTAGAAAGAGAGGAGAGAGACAGAGGCTGCCCCTGTCTCCTGCATAAGCCTTTGCAGGCACTGTGACCTGGTTATGTCAATGGCAAAAAGTAAGAGATTCCTATCACAGAACCACATCATCTTCTGGGATCTAAAAAATACAGAAAGCACCAGAGAACCTGGTCCTCCTTTGTTACCACAAAGCCATTCAGCGCTGTAAATCAGTCCTCATTGGGGGCTCTTATGCACCAGCCGTCACTGATAAGCTTTGGAGAAGTAGACAAGGCTTTTAGGAATTGCTGAACCATGAAGTTGACCTGCTTAGGGTTTTGTTGTACGCTATTAAATCCAGGATGGCCGTTTTAAGATGATTCTTCTTTCTTTTTCCCTTGACCAGGTTAAGCAACTCTATCCCCACCTCATTATTTGACTGATTACAAAAAAAAAAAAGAAAAAGTCAGAATGGAGAGAACCTGATATTTAAGAATACTACCTTCACACATCAACTTAATGAGTGACGTAGTAGTTTATGGTCTCAAGCAATTTGACGGTAATTTTGCAGCTCAGAAAAGATTTACTAACTGTACATTCTGCTCTGCTTTTGTTGGCAGGGGTACCGCGATACTTTTCTCCAAAAACAAACTCTAAATCTTTTGTAAACATGCACTATTTGGTTAACACATTGTAAATGGATCCCAGTTGTGCAGCACAAGAGAGCTTCACTATTATGTAAACAATTATTCACTGAAAGGCTTGTTTTAAATTGTAAATGAATATATTTCAGCTGTAATGTTGCTTTCAGACCTGCCCAGTGGTATAAATCTGGTCATTTGTTTTTTGCACTCTGCCTATTACTAACCAGTTAGAAATGTGCTGATTATTTGCACAGGCCTTTCACACTGTGGGCACAGTTAAATTGCTGTTTTATTTTTCCTGTGTTTGATGAGTGTTAACAAGAGCACCATTTGAGGAAACCCAAACCAAATACAGCTATTTAATTGGGATTGGGGGGTGTTTGGGAAAAGCCACCCGGTGAGTAATTCTACTGTTTAGTATGTGAAAGTTCACCTACCTCACCATAGGACTTATGGCAAGATTAATTAAAAGGAGTGACAAAAAATTAGGGCCTTGCTCAGCCAACCTAAATGACTTGAAATATGGTACCTCCAGGTATTAGGGTATGCATTCTTCTTTGCAGTGATTCCCAACTCTCTCTTTTAAATTTCTGCTGTTGCCAAACAGATCTGTGTTGGGATTAGGCAATCTTGCATTCAATATCCTTCAACGAAAGCACAATTTGGAGAAGAAAATCGTATCGTTATCTCACTCAGTACATGACTTTTCTTCTTCATTAGCCATGTCCAGTGACTGATGAAAGCTCAGCTGACTCAGAGAACCTTGTCCTTTTTGTTTGTTTCTCATCCCTAAGCCATCACTTCCTAAAGTTTCCCCAAATTTTGTAGTCCAATAGCATTTTAGTAGTGTGCTGATCCACAAAGCTTTGGAGGCAGAAATAGTGTGACCTTAGATGGTCTCATTGGGATGAACCAGAACAAGGGATGTAGCTTTATCTAATTCCAATGACAGAATATAAAACTGTGTGCACATTGACTTAGGTACTGCTGACCTGAGATCAAGTCTAGGATAATGGAAACGCCCCAGGTCCTAACCCTGGATTTGCCCATGGCTTTTGACACTCATTTAATCTCTGTGAGTCTCATCGGTGACAGAACAGGTTGGGGCAGCATAATCATTACTGTTTCTTCCAAAACAAAAATTCTAGGATGCTTGTGGTGCAGAATGCTACCGGATCTTTTGCATCCATGAATCAATATAGGAGGGAGAATCAGTCCTCAAAACATAGGGTATTTAGTAGTTATAAGTATGAGGCTCTTTATTTCCATATTGAATATTGAAAAGGAAACCTATGGTTTCCGTGTTACTGAAAATTCTGGGGAGATAATGTAGAATGGGCATACCTCCTTCAATGTCTAGTTTTTGCAGCCTAAATGACTATACTCATGGAGTAAATCACATAAGCATATGTTTTAGAAGTACAATGATTTGTAATTGTATGATTTCCTATAGTGATCAGGATCCATGCTCCCTTTTTCTTCCTGACAAGCTACTTATTCAGATATTCTATTTTACATATTAAATTCAATTTAGGTGAAAAAATGAAAGTAATATGTATGTCAGTTTATCCTTATGAAAATAAAGATAGAAGACATTTTGTTTCTCCTGAAACTTTCTCTTCCCTGATATTGAGGAAGTTATCACTCATGACAAACTGGAAACATAAGTCTTTAGTAGCACAAAAAGCCCATTTAAAAATGATTATTATTGGCTATGTTATAATGGTAAATATAGGATTTGTTCAGTTCTTTTGCTCTGATAAAGAGTTTTTAAATAAAAAACAGGTGTCCCATGCATTATGTCTACTACCCACTGTGTGTGTTATACATGCCCAGACCAAATGGAAATGCTTTTGAATTACATACGTTTTAGTTAGAAAAAAAAAACTTGAAATTTTTAAAATTGTAGTGTGTGGTAGTTCTGATAGTTGGCTTATTTTAAAGTTCAGGATGTTAGATGAAGTTGAAATATCAGCCATGCTGCTTTTGTTAGCTTTCCCATCCACCATGCTTTTTATCCAGTAGTTGTGAGAAAAATATGTATTTCACTGTTCATGGCTTATCATTTTCTTTGCTCATTTTAAACTTTTTTCAGACAACTGATGACTTTACTTTTCAACTCTTCACTTTATTTGTCAAGGAATGGCCCAACTAAATGTGTAGAATATTTGAAAGTCAGTTCAGATCTGAAATGTGCACATAGCTGCTCAGTTTGACTTTCTCAAAAACACATTAAAGACAGGTGTTTCAGGTCTTATTGTTGTCTTGGCTATTTAGACAAGGGCACATTTGAATGGGTTAATTCTTATTATCATATTTAAACTTTCATTTTTATTACACCTAAATACCTGAAAGAATAAGTTTTCTTATCAGTGTGATGGATGAACTGAAATATTTCCAATACTCTGGCAGTGGTCTGCAGAGCAACATGCCCAAGTTTTATTGTGACTACACACCTCACCCATGACTCCCCATCTGTGAGAAAGACATACTGCGGTGGGCGGAAACACAAAGAGAATGTGAAAGACTACTATCAGAGACGGATGGAAGAGCAGGCTGAGTGACAAAACAGCAGCTGCATTTCAACAAGCGAAGATACTTCCAACTCCATTCTCAGCTCATCTTCCTGCAGGAGCAGTGATCCCATCTCCCCCCAGTCACCCGGGGCCTCCTTGCCCAAGTATGATAACCAGCACCCCACATGGCGGGTGTTCCCATGATGCCAATGATGGGTCCTCCTCCTCCTGGGATGCCATGAGACCTGCTCCTGGAATGAGGCTGCCCATGGGAAGCCATGTGCCAATGATGCCTGGGCCTCCAGTGATGAGACCTCCAGCTCATCCCATGATGATGTACACTTGACCAGACTGATAAGGACAAGGGGAGGCCTCTTTCTGTCAGTTTTATATTAGTTGTTCTTCTCACCAGGAGATCATGGTGCTGTGACTCTGGGTATTTTCCAACAGCATGACAAGGAAGACTTGCTCCCCTTTCTTATCAAGAGAATAGTTTTGGAGGGGAGAGTAGATAGAAAAAGCAACAGTTTTCATTTGTATTGTGAAACGTGAAAATAAAATTGTCAGCTCTTTTAGTTTAAGAAAATGTATTTCCAATACTCTACCTGGCCCTGAGTTTACACTTTCCTGCTATTGTCAATTAGTCAACATATCTACTTGAAAATTTTCCTGAGCATTTTCCTGAGCAGGTGGAATTCCCTTGCCTTAGAGGATGTACAGGTATCAAAATGATCATTACAATAAAGATCATTCAACCTTGGTTAATATGTTCTTCTACTATTACTTCCATTCTAAATTTTTTGAGGGTAAGGTACTTTTCTCCCTTGTCCTTCCAGTCTAAATACCTAGCACGATCCCTTAATGCTTTAGTAAGCATCCAGGAAATGATTTTTGACCTAAATAATTAAGGCATCACAAGTATTCATTCCTATTTCCAGAATGTCCTGTTTTTGAGTCCACATAAGCTTAGATCCAGATGCAGAGGCAAAAATGTCATTCATATCATAAAAATTGGTTTAACTTACCTACTTGTGTTACACCAATATACCAACTATGCAAATAAGATTATAAGGCACAAAAAATGAGTCTTCACATTAGGTGAGTTGCAGCCTTGAAAATGTTCATTATTATGCTGTACAATGTAATTTTTGCATAAATGTGTTCAAGAACCTATAGCTGCATCTTCTGCTGTTAGATGTAGTGGTATGAAGATTTATATTTGAGGATGATTTAATTACTTTAGTAACAGGAAGGAAGTAATTTGGTAATCATTGTTATGTGACATATTATTTCCCTCTTTTTTAATAAATGTGTATTTTTATAAATATAATAAAGCTATTTTAAAAAAGAAATTGGAATATGTCTTTCTTTCAAATGTATGACATCAAATCGAGACAACAGGCATTAGGAGGTGCTGCCCTGCAGAGGGATCCCACAATCACTGCTTTGAGTCTTAGAAGGAGAGAAAGGAAGCAAGGTCATTTCAGACAGAGGGAAGAGCAAATGTTGCTGCAAAGCTTTGGATTTAAATCCTATCCTATTAGAAATGCCTTCCCTGACTACAATATAAATGTTATTTATATTTCATAAAAACTTAATTAATAATTTAGGAAAATTCTCTACATCCTTTCTCAAAGAAGTATTTCCATTTTTAAAATGGAAATTTGAAACTTATGATAAACTGCTAATAAATGGCTCAATTTGACCTCATTAATTTTAACTTCTGATATACTTATCTTGTTTATTTGTTCATCTGCCCAACAAAATTTTATTGAATCTACACAAACTGTGATAGCTACTGAGGATATGAGGGTTAAAAAAAAAAAAAAAAGGCAGCCTTGTGGTCTCTTGGAGCTTATGGGTCTTTGAAGCCTCAATCATCATGAACAATGCACAGTTTAGAAGAAAATCTCTAAGAAATGGATACCCATTTATTATTAGTTTAGTTTTTATTGCTGCATAACAAATCACCACAAATCCTAGTGTCAACAGGATGATAAATGTTTAGGATAATGAATATGCTAAGAATCTTGATTCAATCATTGCAAATGTACATGTGTACCGAAACATCACATTGCACTGGGGTATGATAGTATGTACAATTATTATGTACCAGTAAACATTGTTTGAAAATAAAACAGTAACATAAAGCAGTCAAAATTATTGTCTCATAGTTTTGGAAGGTAAAGAATTAAAAGCTGTTGAGCTGAGCTGTTCCCTGGCAGCATAGGGGTACAATTCTCATGAAGTTAAATTTTGGCTGAACTGCAATGTCTTAAAGGTTAGACCAAGCTAGAAGATCTGTTGCTAAGGTCACTCAGACAGAAGGGTAGGAGGCCTCAGTGCCTTGTCACTGGACTTTTCCACACACCTGCTTCAGTGTCCTGATGGCAAGGCACTGGTCCCCCCAAGTGCAAGTTGCCTGTGGTCCCCCAACAGGCAAAGTTCAAAGTTCATACATGATCCCATCCACAGTGTTCTACTGAGAACTCTTAATTTAATTGGGAGATACACTAGGGTATGAATATCAGGAGGTGAAAAATATTGGCCACCTTGCAGGCTGGCTAGCACATTGACTAGATCTTTATTTAGAAAATCTCCACCTCTCTGAATGTGTGACAGTCATCAGTTCAAAGCTCTCATTTAGTTTACTAGTAAAGCAAAATTTATAGCCCTTTTACATAGAAGAAAGGATCTCTATGTTTATGCAGCACATTTTCAGGGAGGATTGGCTTTTTGTATCTTTGTTTCCAACCAAGGAGTCCTCTCTTATACTTGGAAAGCCACAGCCTGGAGTAAGCTTTTGCTCTGTTTTCTGTGAAACACAAAAACCTTTTCAGCTTTTGTACTGAAAGTCTGAGTAAAACTTCAGTTCTTCAAAATTTCTGTTGCAAAAGAAAAAAAATTCAAAGAATAGATCTAATTCAAAATCTTATCAAATGATAGAAGTCTTTCCACAGCATTCCTTACAGATGGCTACTGTACATGACAGGAGGCCCAGTTCCTCACCGGAAATAGGAAATTCATACTCAGCAGAGACCACAAGTCAACAGCACACTGAAATGTCAGCAGTGGATTTTAACTGAGTCTTCTAGAGCAATGCACAACAAGTTGGCTTCCTTTTCAACACAATGTACCTCATATCACTGAGAACAACTCTTGCCCATATAACTGCATAATAGATAGATATATATACATTGCTATTCTAACTATGAGTTATTATTTAAATCTCCCAAATACACATTCCATTTACTGTGTTTCAGGTCTTTCTCATTTCTTTAGAGATATTGTTTAGTTTGAAATTTATCTTCCTTTTCCTAGTCTAAATTAGTGAGACTTTACTAAGTGTAAAAGCAAATACTTGTTAGATTTCCAAGAGACTGTGACTTTGATGTAATAGTCCTCTAACGATATGAAGCTTAACGGAAGCAAATTCCTTTTCTGCCTTCACATCCATTTCCCCACAGAAAGACTTAGAATCAGATTGCAAATCCTATCTGCTCCTGCCTTCTATCTAGTTGACAGGTATTCTTTGAGTTTACTTGGAATCAGTGATGAGATTACCTAATCCCAAGAGTCCCATTTTCCCTTTTGCCTAAAGCTTTCCTGCTGTTAATTAGGTGTAAGAAGAGAGGCAGAATTAACTCTTTCAGGAGCAACATTTACTCTCCTCTCATTAAGCCCAAGGCAGCAATGATGATGTAATAATATCATTATTAACCCTATATAAAAGGGACCACTACTGCAACAGAGAATTCACAGATCTAATTCTAAGCCACGGAGAGAGTTACCAGGAAAGAATTGTTCAATATCACAATTCTTGGTGAATAATTTGAAAAATTATCCTGCAGTCAGTGGTCTCTTCTCTGACCTTCCTAAATGGTGAAAATGTCTGTCTTGCAATAGCAGTATTTTCATCTGTCTCTGTGCTCCTTTGAATTTATGCCACAGGGAAAGATTTATCTCTTTCTCAGTATTCCTCAACAATCAAGATGGTTAATTTAGCTTTTCTGGATAGTTTTAACAATGCCAATAGCTTTCCCTGTCATGGCACACAATGGCAGCAACTGCTGAACTTGCAAAATATGTACTGTTGTATAAAAGTCTTCAAAATGATATTTTAAAAAGTAGTATTCTTCAAAAAACACACGAAAAAATGCTCACCATCTCTAGCAATAAAGGAAATGCAAATTAAAACCACACTAAGATTCCACCTCACCCCTGTTAGAATAGCCATCATTAGCAACACTACCAACAACAGGTGTTGGCGAGGATGCGGGGAAAAAGGAACCCTCTTACACTGTTGGTGGGAATGTAAACTAGTACAACCACTCTGGAAAAAAATTTGGAGGCTACTTAAAAAGCTAGACATTGATCTACCATTTGATCCAGCAATACCACTCTTGGGGATATACCCAAAAGACTGTGACACAGGTTACTCCAGAGGCACCTGCACACCCATGTTTATTGCGGCACTATTCACAATAGCCAAGTTATGGAAACAGCCAAGATGCCCCACCACTAACGAATGGATTAAGAAAATGTGGTATCTATACACAATGGAATTTTATGCAGCCATGAAGAAGAACGAAATGTTATCATTTGCTGGTAAATGGATGGAACTGGAGAGCATCATTCTGAGTGAGGTTAGCCTGGCCCAAAAGACCAAAAATCGTATGTTCTCCCTCATATGTGGACATTAGATCAAGGGCAAACACAGCAATGGGATTGGACTTTGAGCACATAATAAAAGTGAGAGCACACAAGGGAGGGGTGAGGATAGGTAAGACACCTAAAAAATTAGCTAGCATTTGTTGCCCTTAATGCAGAGAAACTAAAGCAGATATCTTAAAAGCAACTGAGGCCAATAGGAAAAGGGGACCAGGAACTAGAGAAAAGGTGAGATCAAAAAGAATTAACCTAGAAGGTAACACACACGCACAGGAAATTAATGTGAGTCAAGTCCCCCTGTATAGCTATCCTTATCTCAACCAGCAAAACCCCTTGTTCCTTCCTATTATGGCTTATAGTCTCTCTACAACAAAATTAGAAATAAGGGCAAAATAGTTTCTGCTGGGTATTGAGGGGGTAGTGGGGAGAGGGAGGGGGCTGAGTGGGTGGTAAGGGAGGGGGTGGGGGCAGGAGGGAGAAATGACCCAAGCCTTGTATGCACATATGAATAATAAAATTAAAAAAAAAAAGTAGCATCCTTGTTTACGTAATACTCATAGTGTCTTGAGCTCCAAACTGGTGATCTGAGCAAGATCAAGAATGAGGTCAACATGCTTCATCTTTACCTATTTATGCCCTGTATGCCCTGGAATTATTCAAGATGAGACAAATCTAGGAGAACTGCACTGAAAGGAAAAATGAGGGAAAAGAACTGAGACACTTAAGGAAAGGAAAAGGAGGATGTGGTTGGCCTTTTCCACTTTTCCAGAGGACTGTTGATGGTTTGGAATATGGAAATGCCATTTTGATCCAATATAGGAAGTTAGTTGTTGATCGATGGGAGAAGTAAATTCTGGCCTGCTGTCTGATTGCAGTGATATGGGTAGACCAAAATGGGGGATGATTTCCCTGAAAAATATGGTGGCTTCCATGTGGAGGCTCTTTTGTTAGTAGTGTGGAAAGCTTCAATCCATCTTGTTAGAGTGTCAATGAAATCTAGAAGATACCTGGTGTGCTTAAGCAAGGGCATGTTAGTAAAGTCCACTTGCCAGTCTGACCCAGGCAAGTGACCACTTGACTGATGGGTAGGAAAGGAGGGAGCCAGATATTTGATAAAGAGTTGGTTTTGGAGTATATGGGGCAAGAAGATGAGATCAGTGTTTTGTGGAAGCTAGGGTTGGGGGTGATAGGGTTTTAATAAAATGAAGTAAGGACAAAGGATTAGAATGGAAGACTTGCTGAAGGGCAATTAATGTGGGTTTAATTTGTTGATTTGGTAGAATAAGGGTATTATTAAGAAACCAGTATCCCTGGTGTTGGCTAGACCCCTGAGTTTTAAATAGTTCTGTCTCCTTCTCTGTGTAACTGCAGTGAATTGGCAGAATGGCCTGGGCAGTCATTTTTTGGGATGTCTGTTTAGTGGTGGTGTCCACCAAGTTATGGCTAATGGATATAAAAATGTTATCCTTTTGATGTCCTTTATAGTGGAGGATGGCAGCCTTGTGAGGGAGGGTAGCTGCTTGTAAAAAGGCCACAATGTACTTTTCATTTGTTATTGGGGATCCCTTCATTGTTAAAAAACCTTGTTCCTTCCAAATCTGGCTGTTGGAATGAATGATGTTATAGGTATACTTTGAATCCATACAAATGTCTTATCTTTTGTCCTTTGTAATGCTCGTATAAAAGCATATAGTTCTGCCTATTGAGGAGTCGCTGTAGGAAGAGGGCTATCTGTCTCTATAATTGTGTGTGTTGTGCTGTTTGGATGCCCCTCAACTGTTGCGTACCCTGCCCTAGTCAGAGTAGTACTGGAGGCTTTTGTAGAGCTACCATCTATAAGCCAGCTGGGGGCATCAGGTTTGGGAGTATTTAGGATCTTATGAAAGGTTGTGAGTGAGTCATCAAGTATCTGAATGCAGTCATGAGTTAAAGGTTCTGGGTGGGGTGGGGTGTTTGAGGGTAGGAGGGTAGCAGGATTTACTCTCTGACATCACTAAAAAGTTATGTCAGGTCAAGGGAAAAGAATGTGAGATTTAAACATGGGATGGGAAAATGGAGTTAGGGACTTTTTGACTAATTAATCCTGAATATTGTGAGATGACCAGAGTGTCATAGGTAAGTTAAAAGTTACTTTTGGGGATTCTGGTATTAAGAGAGCTGCTGTGGCCAGTACTTTTAGATAGGCAGACCAGCCCCTGTAAATGGGGTCTAGCTGTTTTGAGAGGTAGTCTATAGGAAACACCGAGTCTCCTACACTCTGAGCCATCAGGACCAAGACTTGGCCTTTATCTGAGTGTAGGTATAGGTGAATAATCTTGTTGGGGTTTGGGATAGAAAGTGCAGAGGCTGTGGATACGGCTTGCTTGAGGAGGTTGGCAAGGTAAAACTCATCTAGGTCTCCTTCAGCATCCTTGTACAGTGATTTGACTATCATTGAGTAATTGGGGATCCAAATTCTAAAATACCTGGCTAATCCCAGGAAAGAGAGAATGTCCTTTTTTGTCTTTGGAAAAGGAATTTGGAGTATGGCAGTTTTTCTGTTTTGAGGTAAGTTGATGGATGATATCCAAGAGTTAATAAAAGTCCCATGTATGAGACTGAGGTTAAAATAAATTGGGCCTTACTCTTTGATACCCAATATCCCTGGTGTGCTGCGAATTAAGAAGAAAGATGGTATGGGTCTCACATAAAGATTTAGAGGGGCTGCACAGGAGAAGGTTATCCACATACTGGATGACTTTGCTTGAGGAAAGATAGAGGAAATTGAGATCCTGCTGTAGGGCTTGGCCAAAAACATAGGGGGAGTCTCTGAATCCCTGGGGAAGGCCTGTCCAAGTTAATTGCTGGGTGTGATGGGTGATAGGATCTGTCCATGTGAAGGCAAATGAGAGTAAGGAGGAGAGGTATAAGGAGATTGTAAAGAAGTCATCCTTGAGATCTAGGACCAAAAAGAAAGAGGTTTGGGGAGGAATCTGGGAGAGAAGAGTATAAGGGCTAGGGACAATAGGATGACCAGGGTTGACAGCAGCACTGACCTTTCTGAGGTCTTGGACTAATCTGAAAGAGCTGTTAGGCTTTTTATGGGAAGGATGGGAGTGTTGTAAAGGGAGTTAATAGAGACTAGGAGGCGAGAGGTTTTCAGGTGATCTATAATTAGTTTTAGTCCCATGTGTCCCTCTCAACCCAGGGGATATTGTGAAATGACACTGGGGACAGAGGAGTCCTTTAAAGTAATTTTAACAGGGGTATGGTGTGAAGCTATGGAGGGGTGGAATGTGTCCTAAACCAGGGGGTTGACCTCCTGCAGGAGGTGGAGAGGTTTTGGATGGCAGAAGGTCCTACACAAGGAGGATAAATTGTATGGGCTGGCAGGGATTAATGGACAGAATAAAAATGGTGGTCCCAAGAATATGGAGTATATCTCTTCCTAGTATTGGTAAAGGGCAGGCCAGAATGACCAGGAAAGGGTGAGTGAAGGATTTAGATAAAAAAGTGCAGTAGAAGTTGGGGGGTATGTTGGGCATTTTTGGTATGCCATTTACCCCCACAATCAGGAAGGAGGCCTTTTTGAGAGGACCCTCACATTTGATTAAAACTGATTTCAATGCCCCAGTATGGAGGGAAAAGGAAATATGTTTTCCCAATACCATCTCAGTTAGCCATGGGTCAGTGGACTCACCAGGGGTGGGGGCTTTATGATCTGGGCCTTGTCAGTCACCCAGTGGAAACATTGGTATTGGATCTTTGGCTGGGACACTATTGGGAATTTGAGGCTGTGCATGAGGAAAAGACTGTTTTTCCTGCAGAGTCCATCTTCCAGTATCCCCATTGTCCACACTGTGGATAGGGCCTTGTCAGTGGGCATGGGTTAGAGCAAGATTTTGACTGATGTCCTGGGTTTCCACATTAGAAGCAGGCTTCAGGGGGCTGTTTGTTGCATTCTTTGGATGGGTTTTTTGGGCCTTTTTGGGACATCTAATTTTGGAAGATTGAGGATAGCATTTGATATTTTGTGCAGATATTTTTATTCTTTAGTTGTTTCGCCTCCTCATCCCTATTGTTGAAGACCTTAAAGGCTGTATTAGTCAAGATTTGCTGGGGAGTCCAGGGGCCCTCCTCGAGTTTTTGTAGCTTTTTTCAGATGTCTGGGGCTGACTGGCTGATGAAATGGAGATGCAAGAAAATACGACTCTCTTGGGAGGCCAGATTTAAATTGGTGTGTTTGATCATTGTCTCCATTAAGTAGTTAAGAAAGAAGGTGGGGTTTTCATCTGTGTGACCTTTTTGATCTTGTCATAGTTAAGCTGTTTATGACTGTTTTTGTCCATGCCTGTTAATAGGCAGGAGACCATATGATCCCTTGAGTTTGATCGTGGGTCATCTTGATAGGTACAACGAGGCTAGGTTTTAGGCACTGCCTGGGCAGCAGCGGGAGGGAGGGTCCTACTGGGATGCTGCTCCTGGAGTTGGTCAGCATGTTGTTCTGTTGCCTGCCATATTCTCTCTTTTTTTTGTCCTCTGTGAGGGTGTCATTTATGATATTTTAAATGCCACCCTATGAGGGCATAGACCTGAGTAAGATGGAGGAATTTCTTGGTATCTCATTGGATCATCTAAAAAGGAGCCTGATCATTGTTCACTTGGGGAGATATTTATCATAGAAACAGGGACATGGACCCTAATTGTCCCTTCCATTCCTGCCAACTCTCATAGGGAAGAATGGGAATTGGGTGGGGATGGGCAGGCACAGGCAGCTGCAAGTGGGTGGGTGCATATGACCACAACCAGGTGTGGGGAGGGGAAATGGGAGGGAAGAGGCCGGGCCCAGGGAGGGATTTTCTGGGGAGAGGGAGGGACATTCCAGGGAGGAAGGGGAGTCTGGAAAAGTTGGGCTGGGGGGAGGGGGTGACCTGTAAGGGAGGGGGACTATCAACAGAGTCTCAGTCAAAGGGCGACGGAAGGGGCTTGGGTGCTGATGGAGAGGGATGAGAGTTGAGAAGAAGGATTTGAAAGGGGAAGCAGTTTGAACAAAGAAAGGGTCGGGATATGAGGTAGAAGAAAGCCTGGAGATAGGGAACCTCTTGCCATTTGCCATTTTTCACAATAAAGTTGTCAAGGTCTTGGAGGACATTGGGAACAAAAATTCCAAATTCAGGCCATTTAGAAGAATTATCTAACTTGTATTGAGGCCAAATTTCTGTAGAAAGATGGGTGAGGATTTTTGGTTTTAGATCACCCTTTAGGTCCAGTTTAATAAGATTGTGTAAAAGGCACCCAAGGGGTGAGTCAGAGGGAATCTTTGAGTGGGTACTACCCATGGCCAAGGTGAGGAAGTTCTCCCTAGGACATCCCCTGGAGAAAACTTGCAAAACTAGAGGAAAATACCTGAGGAGGGAGGCAGATGGTAGATGTCTAACTTGTGTAGCCAGGGGCCAGACTTGCCTAAGCAAAATGGCTGGAATGTGAGAGGGAGAGAAAGGAATAGGGGTACTGAAGGCGAGAATTGCTGGAGACCAGCACACCACAGTGCCATGTGGTGCCTGATGGAAAGGCCAGGTTGTACCTGTCCCTATAGAAACAAGAGCCAGTGTTGAGTGTGCAAAGTGGAATGTGCAAAGGGCCTTACAGGAGGTTGCAGAGGAATGGGAAATTAGGGGTGTATGTATGACCAGAAGGTCAGGCCCCAGAGTAGTGTGGCTATTAGATAAAAGTAGCTTACTAACAATGCTTTTTGAGCTCAAGTCCAATGAGAAGGAGCAGTTATGCCTAATATCATGCCCAAAGCAACTGTCAGTGTAATGGGGAGACTTAGAAGAAAATATAATAGTTTCAGAGTCATGAAGAAAATGGTGAGGAGAGAAAGAAAGAGAGATATTCAGAGAGAGGTTGGGTGGTTTGAGGATGAAGGTAGGTTCCAGCCATATCCCTTACAGGAACTTAGCACCTCTTAGCCATAGTGTCCAAGCCTGGACTAGAGACCCCACTGGGGTGTACCATAGACCATATGAGGATTGCCATGGAATCATGGTAGCCCAGGAAGGGTGTTTTCCCCTCCTCAAAACTCCCTCCCAGGTTTCAGCACCAAAATTAAAGGAAAAATAAGGGAAAAGGACTGAGACACTTGAGGAAGGAAAAGGAGAAACACTCTGAGAAAGAATCTGCGAACTTCACAGGCAGCTGGCCTTTATTTGGGAAGAAAAACCTGAGAGGGACCCTCGGCTATCAGAGTAGCACTCCCAGAGATGAGAGTGCATTTTTCTTACAGGCTGGGGTTTTTAAGCATCACATGACAGCAAAGGGGGAGGTTGGGAAGGGTGAGCATCAGGTAACGTGGCTGGAAGGGAGGATAGGGGGAGTTGCTGGAGTTTGGCCGTGGAGGCCATCAGGGCTAGGCAGTTTTGTGTGTTGTTTTTCTCACTCTTTTATCTCGGGTAGCCATATTTTCATTGTTCCAGTGCTCCTCAGCCTTCCAACATTCTAACATGCACTCCTCAAATAAGAAGAAATGGACAAAGCTCTTTGGCAGAGCCAAGTGAAATCAGTTCTCACCTCCCTTGTGAATGTTCTGGGTTTGAAATGTATACATTATAACTCATATTAAAACAGGCTGTCCTCAAATTTAGAGAGCCTTGCTATTTTGGTCAGTGGAAAGTTAGGCTGCAAGAATGTTGACACCTAATTTAAGATTTTGGAGCTTAAGCACAGGAGGAAATGAAATGAACACTAAAATTGGATTTGCATTGTTACTTTTATTGCAGATTTCTAATTTTAAAGTTACTACTGAAGAAGATGGATTTCATTGTAATAAGAACTAAGTGAGTACCATAAACCATTTGTTTCCCAAAATTTCACTTGTCTACAAGTAAATTATGAGCTATTTAGGAGATTTTTCCACATTGGGAGAACTCAGGTTATATCTGAAGAAAAGTGTTCTAAAGAAATCACAGAAAGAAAATTATACTTCATGATATCTCTCTTTATAAAATTAAACTTAAAAATTAGTTTTGAAGATAATTTATCCTACTCAACTGGTATATTACATTATTGTCTCACAACATTAAGATCTTGATGAGTCTATACACAGAGTTGTCAAGGAGAAAAAGACAATACAAAGTCCTCTAAATAGTGTTAATAATGTTGAGATTATTAATGAAACAAATAGTAATTAGAGGTAAATAAAAATGATAATCAGACAATTATAACATTTTAAATGTTTAATGCACTATATAACACTCAAAATGGTCTTATGTCTATAATATGCAAGTTGTAATAGAACATTACAAAGTTACTAAAATTATGGATTACCTCTACTTACAAATTACTAAACTAAAACAGAAACTTAATGACAATAATGGATCTAAATCATAAGTCAATTAAAGATTCATTTTCAATATTTACCATTTTCCTCTCTGAATCCCCCAGGATTTTAAGCACACTATCATGAAGAACAAAAAAACTCTCTAGCTGAAATCTCTGTGGTTTTATTTCCATTCATTATAAAAGCAGTAATAAAACATACTAAGGCTGGTACATAGAGTAAGAATTTATCAACCTATCCTGAACAATTTTGAAAGTAAAAATTGGATGCTAGTAATAATTATACTAGAATCTTATGTATCACGCTATGTGTGGACTACAGAGATGATCTCCTGAACCAGAGGGCAGTATTTAAACTTGAACTACCCCATCTTGCTAGGGGAGGAGCTGACCAAACAGCTGCAGCTAAAGGGTAACACAGCTATCAGCTGAGGAAATCAATAGCTCTGACCACCCTGCATGATCTGGCAAAGCTACCTCACCTCACAATTTCAATTTAACTGGTAGGCAGAAGAACAAAACACTACTCACAAGCCAATCACCTGGTGAGACCACATTAGAGCTTCTGCTTATATGCCAACACCAGGACTGGATGCCAGAGGAGTAACTCCAGAACTCAAACTAAGACTAAAATTCTAATGTTCCTGAACCTGGTGTTTTCTTTTTGTTTGTTTTTTCCTGTTGATTTTTGTTTGTTTGTTTCCTTATTGTGAGCTTTTTATTTTTATTTCTATTCCTATTATCTTTTTTCTTTCTATACTATCAACTTTACCATCAGCATCTTCTCATCCCTACTCTCACCCCCCTCACCCTCCCTCCTCCTCCTGTGTTAAAATCCATTGCTGTCCTTCCCAACAACTTGATCTGCCCCTTCTCACCCACTCTCTCCCCCTGCTCTCAACTTCCCCTCTCATTCTTCCCCAACCTGTCACCAGACTACCTCTCCTTCCTACATACTCATCACCCACTGACCAAGCTCCTATACCAACTTTACACAACCCTAACCCCCTGCAATCTTTGAAACAGGGACCCTACACTATAGCAACACAAATATACCCCAAAACACACAAAGGCCAAAACCCAGCAGCCCCCACACTGCTTACCCACTCACTCACCCCACTTCCCACCTCCCCCTTTAGTGCCACCCTATCAAACTCTCCAAATTTCTATAGCCAGCCTAACAAACATTAACCCCCCAACTCCCACTGCTTATAGATATTACCACCAAGGGACTTCTATATAACATATAAACCTAAAAAGCTTTTATATAAACATATAAAACTTCTATATAACCAACTGGTCAAACATTGAACCTGTGAATTAGTTATTACTAAATTATACCCAGACCAGGGACAGAAATAGCACACCAACCTAGCTAAAAACCAAAAGAGCCACAAAACAAAAATTAAATCAAAGAAAAGGAAACAGGTGACTAAAACTACCAACTAGACTATCAAGAAAATAAAAGTACCAAGTGGAGCAATGAGAAGAAGAAAAAGAGATGGTAACCACTTTCCTCACAAAAATAATTTAATACAAGATTCAGATGGAAATGAAGAAAATGGACACCCAGGTCCTGACTCCAACAAAACAAAGATAAATGACACCAAGAACCCAGCAATGCCCACAAACACACTCTCAAAGAGGAAATCCTGCAAGTAATCACTGAGAATATCATGGAGAAGATACTAGATGCAGTTAACCAAAATGTACAAGAGACACTCAAGAAATTTCAAGACACCAAAAATAAAAACTATGAGAAGACACAGAAACAAATAAATGAGCTCATAGGAGCCTTAAATAAACATCAAAGTGAAACAGAAAATACTATAAATAGAGAGATAGATGAATTAAAGATGAAAATAGAAAATATTAAAGAGGAAGTGACCCATGATATGGAAAACCTCAGAAAAAAGAATTAAACAGAAACACAAAACAGAGTGGAATTCCACTGCAGTAGACTAGAACAAGCAGAAGACAGAATCTCAGAACTTGAAGATAAAATGGAAATTAAAGGAAAAACTGAAGAGCTATTAGTCAGACAACTCAAGTCCTATGAAAGGAATATGGAAGAATTCACCAACTCCATCAAAAACCCAAACCTGAGAATCATGGGCATGGAAGAAGGAGAAGAGGTCCAAGCAAAAGGGATTCATAATATATTCAATTAAATAATAACAGAAAATTTCCCAAATCTAGAGAAAATTATGCCATTCAGGTACAGGAAGCCTCCAGGACACCAAACAGACTTGACCAAAATAGAACTTCCCCATGACATATTATCCTTAAAACAACAAGCACAGAGAATAGAGAAAGAATATTGAAGGCTGTAAGAGAAAAAAAATCAAAACAAAAACAAATAACATACAAAAGTAAACCCATCAAAATCACAGCAGATTTCTCAATGGAAACCTTAAAAGAAAGAAGGGCATGGAGTGAGGTCTTCCGGGCACTGAATGAAAATAACTTCAATACTAGGATACTCTACCCAGCAAAATTATCATTCAAAACAGATGAAACAAGAAAAATCTTCCATGATAAGTAGAAACTAAAACAATATATGACCACTAAGCCACCACTACAAAAGATTCTCCAAGGAATTCTGCACACAGAAAATGAAAGAGCAGAACCATGAGAGGATAGGTAGTATCAAACCATAGGAGAAGAAAAGATAAGGAAACAGAGAGTAACACTGATTCAGCTGCACACAATCAAACCCTTAAACAACAAAAACAAGTAATTGGCAGGAATCACCACATACTATCAATATTAACACTAAATGTGAATGGACTCAACTCCTCCATCAAAAGATACCATTTCGAAAACTGGTTAAAGAGGAAGATCCAACAATCTGTTGTTTACAGGACACCTATCTCATTGACAGAAACAAACATTGGCTAAGGGTGAAAGGCTAGAAGATTTACCAAGTCAATGGTCCCTGAAAACAGGTAGAAGTAGCAATACTTACATCAGACAAAGCAGGCTTCAAATGTACATTGATCAAACGAGATAAAGAAGGACACTTCATACTAATAAAAGGGGAAATACACCAAAAGGAAATAACAAGTATCAACCTATATGCAACCAATGTCAGTGTACCCAATTTCATCAAACATACTCTAAAGGACTTAAAAGCATATATAGACTCTAACACAGTGGTAGTGGGAGACTTTAATACCCCCCTATCACCAATAGATAGGCCATCCAAACAAAAAAAAATCAATAAAGAAATTCTAGAACTAAATTACACTATAGATCAAATGGACCTAGCTGATGTCTACAGAATATTTCACCCAACATCTGCACAATATACATTCTTCTCAGCAGCCCATGGAACTTTCTCCAAAATTGAGCATATCTTAGGGCATAAAGCAAGCCTCGGCAAATATAAGAAAATAGAAATAATCCCCTGCATTCTATATGATTACAAAGCATTAAATCTAGAGCTCAAAAACACAAACAACAGCAGAAAATACACAAACAATTGGAAGCTGAATAACATATTGCTCAATGATCAGAGGGTCATTGATGAAATAATAGAGGAAATTAAAAGTTTCTTGTAAGTTAATGAAAATGAAAACACAACCTACCAGAACCTATGTGACTCAGCAAAGGCAGTCCTAAGAGGAACGTTTATAGCCATGAGTGCATATATTAAAAAGACAGAAAGATCTCAAATAAACTACCTAATGTTACATCTCAAACTCCTAGAAAAACAAAAACGAGCAAAACCCAAAAACAAGTAGAAGGAAAGAAATAATAAAAATAAGGACTGAAATTAATGACATAGAGGCCAAAAAAACCACTCAAAGAATCAATGAAATAAAAAGCTAGTTCTTTGAAAAAATAAACAAGATTGACAGATCCGTAGGAAATCTGACTAAAATGAGGAGGGAAAAGACCCAAATCAGTAAACTCAGAAACACAAAATGGGAGATAACAAACACCAAGGAAATCCAGGAAATCATCAGAGACTACTTTGAGAACCTACATTCCAATAAATTTGAAAATCTTAAAGAAATGGACAAATTTCTAAATACTTATGACCATCCAAAACTAAACCAAGAAGATATTAACCACCTAAATAAATCTATAACATGAAATGAAATTGAAGCAGCAATAAAGAGTATCCCAAAAAAGAAAAGTCCAGGACCTGAAGGTTTCTCTGCTGAATTCTATCAGATCTTTAAAGAAGAATTAATACCAACTTTCCTTAAACTTTTCCTGAAATAGAAAGGGAAGTAATACTGCCTAACTCATTCTATGAAACCAGTATTACACTTATCCCAAAACCAGACAAAGACACATGCAAAAAGGAGAACTATAGGCCAATCTCCTTAATGAACATTGATACAAAAATCCTAAATAAAACAATGGCAAACTGAATTCAACAACATATCAGAAGGATCATTCACCATGACCAAATCGGCTTCATCCCAGGGATGTAGGAGTGATTCGACATATGGGAATCTATAAATGTAATAAAGCACATTAACAGAAGCAAAGACAAAAACCACTTGATCATCTCAATAGGTGCAGAAAAAGCCTTTGATAAGATCCAACACCATTTCATGATAAAAACTTTAAGAAAATTAGGAATAGAAGGAATGTACCTCAACATTATAAAGACTGTATATGACAAACCTATAGCTAATATCATACTTAATGGAGAAAAACTGAAACCATTTCCCCTAAAATCAGGAATAAGAAAAGGGTGCCTACTCTCTCCATTCCTATTCAACATAGTTCTAAAATTCCTAGCCAGAGCAATAAGGTAAAAAGAAGAAATAAAAGGAATCCAAATAAGTAAAGAAACTGTCAACATATCCCTATTTGCAGATGACATGATCCTATACCTCAAAGACCCAAAAAACTGTATCCAAGAACTCCTAGACACCATAAACAGCTTCAGCAATGTGGCAGGATACAAAATCAACTTACAAAAATTATTAGGTTTTCTATACACTAACAGTGAACAAATTGAGAAAGAATATATGGAAACAATTCTATTTATAATAGTCTCAAAAAAATTAAATACCTAGGAGTAAACTTAACAAAGGATGTGAATGACCTCTACAGGAGAACTACAATCCTCTGAAAAGAGGTTGAGGAAGACTACAGAAGGTGGAGAGATCTCCCTTGCTCATGGATCGGTAGAATCAACATAGTAAAAAATGGCTATACTACCAAAAGCAATCTACATGTTCAATGCAATTCCCATCAAAATCCCAATGACATTCATCACGGAGATTGAAAAATCTCTTGTATTGGAAACACAAGAGACCGCGAATAGCCAAGGCAATACTCAGCAGAAAGAGCAATGCTGGAGGTATCACAATACCCAACTTCAAATTGTATTACAAAGCAATAGCACTAAAAACAGCATGGTATGGGCACAAAAACAGACATGAAAACCAATGGAACAAAATAAAGGACCCGGATATGAATCCACACAGCTATGTTCACCTTATTTTTGACAAAGGCAACAAAAACATACGATGGAGAAAAGACAGTCTCTTCAACAAATATCACTGGGAAAAGTGGTTATCTGCCTGCAAAAAACTGAAACTAGATCCATGTCTATCACCTGTACTAGTATCAAGTCAAAATGGATCAAGGACCTTACTATCAGACCTGAAACTCTGAAGATAGTACAGGAGAGAGCAGGGAATACTGTGGAAGCAATAAGTATAAGCAAGGACTTCTTCAATAGAACCCCAGCAGCTCAGAAACTAAGAGAAAGGATGGACAAACGGGACTACATGAAATTAAAAAGTTTCTGCACAACAAAAGAAATGGTCTCTGAACTGAGGAGAACACCCACAGAGTGGGAGAAAATATTTGCCAGTTATACATTAAGCAAAGGACTGATAACCAGACTATACAGGGAGCTCAAAAAACTAAACTCTCCCAAAATCAATGAACCAATAAAGAAGTGGGCAACTGAACTAAACAGAACGTTTTCAAAGGAAGAAATCCAAATGGTCAAAAATCACTTGAAAAAATGCTCACCATCTCTGCCCATAAAGGAAAAGCAAATCAAAACCACGCTAAGATTCCACCTCATCCCGTTAGAATAGCTACCATCAAAAATACCATCAACAACAGGTGTTGGCAAGGATGTGGGGAAAAAGAAACCCTCATACACTGCTGGTGGGAATGTAAGCCAGTACAACCACTTTGGAAAACAATATGGAGGCTTCATAAAAAACTAAACATAGATCTGCCATTTGATCCAGCAATACCACTCTTGGGGATATACCCAAAGGAATGAGATTCAGGTTACCCCAGAGGCACCTGCATACCCATGTTTATTGCAGCACTATTCACAACAGACAAGTTATGGAAACAGCCAAGATGCCCCACTACTGATGAATGGATTAAGAAACTGTGGTATTTATATACAATACAATTTTACTCAGCCACAAAGAATGAAATCCTGTCATTTGCAAGTAAATGGATGGAACTGGAGACCATCATCTTAAGCTAAGTTAGCCAGGCTCAGAAGGCCAAACATCTTATGTTCTCCCTCATATGCGGACTTTAGATCTAAAACAAATGCAGTAATATTATTGGACATGGGTCTCACACTAAAGGGAGAATGTGTACAGGAAGAATAGGGAAAGGGAAGGAAATCTAAAACTTGAAAATGTTTGGTGTGCCTACTGCAAAGGAGCTAATAAAGTAATCTTAAACTGACAGAGGTCAATATTGGAAGGTGACCGGAAAGTAGTGAAGAGGTCTGGTAGAGATGAACCAATTCGGGTTGTAATACACTTGTGCATTGAAGCAATACTAGGAATCTGTCTGTATAGCTATCCTTATTTTAAACTAGCATAAATGCTGTCTTTCTTATTGTTGCTTATATCTTCTTTTGAACAAAATTGGAGAAGAGGGCAGAACAGGTTCTGCCTGGATCAAGGCAGGTGGAGGGTTGAGAGAGGAGGTGGGGTGGGGAGAGATGACCCAAACTATGTCTGTACATATGAATAAATGAATAAATAAACAAAAAAAGACTTTCAAAGCTTTCGATTGGTTGTGGTGGATTTCATGTTTGGTGACCACCCATTGACCAGACTATGTCATGTGGCTAAAAGTAAGCACTTAAAATAGTGTTTCATTGGGCTGGGGGCATGACTCTAATGGCAGAGGGCTTGCTAATAACAAGGTCTTGAGTTCAAACCCCAGTACTGAAGAGGAAGAGGAGGAAGGGGGAGGAAGAGGAGGAGAAGGAAGTAGTAGGAGAGGGAGGAGTGGGTGAAAGGGGAGGAGAGGGAGGAAGGGGAGGATGGGGAGGAAAGAAAGAACAAGGAAGACCATGTTTCAAATCACAGGCAACAAGAAAGTTAGTGAATAATTGAAAATGGTGGCAGAGTTTGCTACAGTAACATACGCCTGTTGCTCTGAGAAGATCAGCATGGACTGAGCTTATCTAAATTCTAGGGATATATGAGGAACAAAATTATCCTTGTTTTCATGAAAGTTATGTTCAGGTTGTGAGTTTTTTGTCTCACCACTCTTCTGGTTTTGTATCAAAATTATCTGGAATTTGTATTTCGTTTTCCCAAAGTTTTATGACCTCTTTTGTGTGTAAGCAGCCTGGTCTTATTCTGCAAATTTGGTACTTGGCAAATCTTTCAGAAGAGATGAACGTCTATTTCAAAGTTTTTTTCTATTTGTGGTAACAACTTTACTTTCTGAGGTAAGAGCTTACCTTTGTAGGTATATTTTTATCCAATATTGGCTCTTCTCATGTTTCTGATAACTGACTACCTTGAGGCTAAATTGATCTTTCCCAGTTCAACAAAATATAACTGTTCCCCAGGGAAAGCATATGGGTTTTGCTCACAGGTTATCTGGTTGCAGCAAAACATCAGTAGTAAATATCCGGGAAAGGACCTGGGAAGTGGAATCAGCAAGCACTTTGCTCAGTTGGTTTTCTTTTGGTGTGCCTAGGAACTTATCTTTTGTTTATACATTACAAAAGTTATTTAGATCCTTGCCCTACTGCTTTCTTTAACTCCAAAGTTCCCTTTATAATCTCCGCATGGAAAAGTTGCCACATTATTTGAATAAGTTGTTTTCTAGCTTTATCTTGTCAAACAACAGAACCAGCCATAGAAAGAATGGAGTCTGGCCAAGTGACTCAGAATCCTTTAAATAAATACATGAAGACAGCCTCAGACACCACTTCTGCTGCCTGGGACCTAAAGATATTTCCAGGTTGAGCCAAGATTAAGGTGAGATTTGAGTTGAATGAAGTTCTTGCCTCAGACACAAAAATCAAGCAGGGGGTAGAACAAATAGTAATCACCATAAATAATGTTCTAGTAAAATATTTTAAATGAATCAAAAGTCTGTGACAGACAAAATATCAAAACTTTAAAGTATTATTTAATTCAGTATAATTCAGTATCATGAATAGTGTCATACTGAGCCACAGTAGTACATGAAGCAAACGGAAAAAACAGTAATATGGCTTTTTTTTTGGCAGTTCTGGGGTTGGAACTCAGAGCTTCTCACTTGCAAGGCAAGAGTCCTACCACTTGAGACACTCTTCCAGCCCTCTGTTATTTTTTATCATGGAACTTTTACATTACTTTTGATTTTCAAAATATCATTTAATTTTAATCATCATCAAAGAGATTTTCTTTGGTTTTTTTTTTTTTGGAACCTCATGAAATTTTGCATGCAAGACAAGTGTTTCACTTACTTCAGTCTCCTCACTTCTTGACTCTGTCTCAAAACCCTTTTGTACCTTATTCTTTCAGCAGTTCTAATTATACCTGTATTATGTGAGCAGTTTTTTGGTTCGTTGTATATATTTTTTTTTAACTACCAGCTTTGAAGCTTTTGAAACTTTTTCAATATTATTGTCCACTGATACAATTTTTTCCTGCACTGCTAGAGATTTTTAATTCTATTTTCCAGTAGGATTTTAGGAGAAAGGAGAGATAAGCTGATGAATATCTGTACTCAGACATCTTGAAATGGAAGATGGCCATAGACATAAAAGCAAGAGAAACAAATGCTAAAATAAATTATTTAAATTTAAGATATGTGAGGGTGGGGAAATAAGGAAAGATACATAAAAAAGATAAGACAGCCAAGTATAAGATTATTCATTTCTTTTTAAATAGCTATTGCTTTTCTTTCAAAAATAATGGAAGAATTTGAGGTGAGCAAATTTTAAAATTGGAAATAAAAGGTTTGGAGTGGTAAGGAATGGATAAGTTGAATCTTCTAAATCTAACCATGAAGAAATAATTTAGAAGGGTAAGGAGGCAAACCGCCCTGTTTGCTCTGAAGATTTCAAAGTAATATGTTATAGACAGTGTCATTAGAAGAGAAATACAGATGTACACAAATAAGGAACATTTCAGAGCACTGCATTATTAAAAATCTTTAAGTTCAAGTGAAAATATAGTCAAAGGCATCTCATGCTGTTGCAAGTGAAACCTTCTCTATTGTTCCACTGGCAGTTCAAGTCAAGATATTAAATGACTTAATTATGTCTCAAATACTGAGACATAATTAAGTCATTTAATAAACATGTGACATTGACCATTTATTAATTGCTGAATATGTACCAGAGACTCCAATAGGTACTATTATCTCACAACACCAGAAAAAAGTAGAAATGAAAACTTTCCCTATTTTACAAACAAAGAAATTGAGGCTAGAGAAGTCAAGTTACTTGATCAAGATCCTGTAGTTCATATTTGCTGAGCTGAGGGTCAAGTTCAGGCTTCTCTGACCCAAAGGCTGTGCACTTAACCACTGATATACAGTTATAACCCAGATGGCATCTTTCATCTATGTTTAAGCAGGATAATCCTCCCAGAAATATGGACCAGTAAATAAAGGGCCACAGTTGACTCATCTTCAGTAATTTATTAAGACCTTTGTAACTTCTGTCTACGCCTCAGTTTTCTCATATATAAAATGAAGCAATGACTGTTTCCCATGCATATTATTCTATAATTAGTATCAGCTAGTCATTTGCCCTAAAGCAGAATATAATAAGAGCTCCTTCTAACTAAAAAGAGCAAACTAAGATTTAAATAGGTGTATTTGAAGGAAATTGAGGTAGCATCTGTAATTTCAAGCAGTTTTTTTTATCCTCTTTCTCTGCTTTTCATCTCAAATCACTCTTTACATTTTCAGCACACAAAGTTTGCCTTCCATTCACCTGTGGTGGTAGAATGAATAATTCCATTTGGCTTTGTTTCCTCTACACAGAATTTCCCTTCCTATTAGAACCAAGCTGCCAGTAGATGATCAAAACATCTCACGCCTCACCTTAGAAGATCTTCCCGGGGAATCATGTCTCTTTGACCCAGACAGAGAATCTCAGAGGCAGCCTATTATCCTACCAGCCAAAACATGTTTGCTGAGCTTAACTCTATGGAATTTGTTTTTATTAAAATTACATGTTTTCAGAGAACTTCTAATGAAAATGATAAGATCCCATCTCAGAATCATCAGACTAAAATTTTAAAAATACTAGAACCAAAGGATTTCTGATTAAAAAAAAAAAAAGACTATCATGGAGGGAGGTGTAAATCACACAACCACTTTAGAGAATAGAGCATCAGTGTTTCAGAAAGTTTAAGATATGCCTACCTCTGGATCCAGCAATGTTGCTATCATATTATCTGCACTCAGGTAAATTCTAGAAATGCTAACCAAAGCACCCCTGGTCCTGAAAAACTGATAGTACCTTATATGTTCACCAGCAAGAGAGCAGATCCATTAGTTGTGATGGAGGCAGGCAGTGGAATGCTGTTAGTGTGAGTGAACCAGAGCTACCTGTAACAACATAAGGAAATCGACAAGCACAATAATGAGGGCAACAAAACCAAGTTGTAGAACATTGCATACAGTGTGAAGCCATTTGCATGGCTTAATAACTTGTGTAGCCAGAAAATGTTTTGTTTATGGATATGTAATTCAAAGATTTATAAAAATGCTTGGGGAATAATAAACAAAATTGGAGAAACCACTACTTCTGGGAAAGAAGTGATTGGGTTCATGGGCAGAGAGTTTCAATTACGACTGTTTTTCCCGGTTCTCAAGTGAGTAATGTACACTTGGTTGTTAGTTTTTGCACTTTTTGCATGACTTGAATATTTTATAATAGTAAGAGTAGATATGTAGGTTCTGATATGTTCCCAATGAGAATGAAAATTGTGTTTTACCAGTCCGCACTTACTATTAATGTAATCATCCAAGAACATTTTAAATGCCAACTATGAGCTTAAATAAGTGCTACAGTAAGTATTGACCAAATTCCAACCCCACCTCTAGGGCATCCCAAACTTGCTGGCAAAGAGTAAAAGCCAAGGGAACATTTAATTAGTTACTTGATAGATTGTTCCAAACCTTAACAACTTTACCCTGGGCTCAGAGTACTTGCTGAGAGGAATAACAGTGATTTACTTTTTTAAAAAGTAAAAGATTTGGTGAGCAGTCCCCAGAAGTCTCAAGTATACAGTAGGCTTGAGATAATCAATCTTTGGGTGCAAATTACTTTCCAAGCAGCCACCCAAGTTGAAACTAGGAAAGCAGCATATGTTCTTGCCCCAAGTTACTCTTTACTTCATTTGTTTGTGAGTTTTCTCAGTAAAAGACCGCTCAATTAAGGTTTGGTTTTCATTGTGAACAACCATTTTTCTCATGCTTTGGTCTCCACTGAGGCTTTGAACTCCATTTGCTCAGAGCACTAACATATCCTTAGCCCACTCACTCTTAGATAATATCAATTATTTCACATTTCTGCATGCATTCTCTGCTCAAGAATGCCCAGATTTTTTCCTCCTAAATTTATCTCCACTAGTCAACCACTCCTAGGAAACCTCAATATATTTCCCAGCCACACCCTAAACTTTTATCGTCACATGTGACATCTATCCTCACTAGTTTAGCTCACTTTACTTCTTTCAATCAGGTGTTCTACCTGTGCAAACATTCCTGGGCAAGAGCTCCAAATTGTTAATTTGGCAACAATTTTCTACCCGGTCTCCCTTCTTTTTTTTCTGGATTGGTCATGCTTATGTTTGGATTTCAACAGCCATCACTGAAATCCTTCCTTCATAAATATCTCAGTTCTCTAGCTTCCCTCCTTTCATTGGACTCACTTAAACATCCACTCCAGTTAAACTCAAACGTCAGTTTTCTCTGTAGTTGAACACAAGAAATTAAATATTGCTGGAGAAAAATCACACACTTGGTTGACTGAAGTCACTTTCAACACAACACACAAACCAACCAAAAATTCATCACTAACCCTGATCCTACTACATTTTCCTACAAAGTTTATTTTTTGCACCATCTAAGTTGACTATTTCAATTTTTTCTCTACAGTTTTTAAGCATCTTATCCTTTCCATTTCTCCTTCACATTATTCAAAACTTAAAATCTTACCTGGTATTTAATTGAGAAGGAAAATGAATAAAATTAAATTTCTATAACGATCCTGCAGTCTATAAACTCATGTACATCTGTATCTATAGGCTCTATCTTCTCTTGATATAAAGATAAACTCATTTCTGTCTCTATTGATAAAGATAAAGCTATCCAGTTGTGCTATATGTTACCTCTTATTTTATTATCTTACAGATTCTGAGGGTCAAGAATATAAGAGTAGCTTAGAAGGATTAATCTGGAAAAGGACTATCACAAATTTATAGTCGAGCTTAAGTGGGAACTATGGTCTGTTATAATCTAATTTTGGAAGTGACTACCCATCACTGCTGTTGTATGGTTCTGTTCACAAAGAACAACTCAGACACAGTTGGCATGGATCTACATAAGCGTGTGAATACTAGGAGCTGGGCTCACTGGAAATCACCTTGGAGTATGGCTACCACATGCAGTTACCCCGTGTACAGCTTAAATTGTAAGTATCTTCCTTCCTATTGGAGAATTCCCATCACCATATGAAGTTGCTTCTATTAATAAAGAAAAACTTCATGGCCTCACCTTCCCCTCCGTCTGCCACCTCATTTACTTGCCAAATCTTTCCCTGGACTCATCCACACCCACCAAATGATAACATTTCTTATTCAATGCCCATTCTCCTCCTTGGCTTTCTGGCCATGCCACCCTTCTGAAATATTTTTTGTCAGAGTCAGCAATCATTTGTGTTGCTTGTTCTAAGGGACCATGATATGCCTTCTCTTTATTATAGTTGCAAGTAATATTTTAAAATATTGTTCCTTTCTTGTTTTGCATACAGAGGTGAATTTAGGTATTGTAGGACTTAATACTTACATGGTTTTGGATGCCCTATTTTATGAAAAATGTAATAAATTATAATTATGGTTATAAAAGTAAATATTGAGGATGAAAAATAAATCACAAATATTGTAGATACTAAGAATTCAAAATACAACAAACATTGAAAGAAAGAACAAAATGATACAACTCCTCTAATTTATCTCTTACAATTTTGGCTGAATAATTCTTTATTTCTTCTTCATATAATAATGAGTTTAATATAATTTTTTTAAATAATGAGAATAGAGAGATAATTTAGCTTTTCTTCTGGAGTGGTTGAACAGAAATCCTTTTTATTATTCTTACCTTAGGATATTTACTTTCAACTTCAAAACTTATCAGTGATTGTTAGGGTTGTTGTTAAAATTGGGAAATTTTCTGTCAGGTTTATTTCAAATATGAAATATTTATCTGATGGATAAGTGGAAAACATTTGACTTATTGAAATTATTCCAGGAATGAGGGGAGAAGAGGTAAAAAGAATGATGGAGAGGGTGAATGTCACAATGTACTCCCAGTAAACAATAATTTTTAAAAAAAGATTAAAAATTTTTTGATGAATTTTCCACGGACTAACTTTAGCTCTATACATTTCCAACTTCATTTCTCCTCTACTCCTGATGTTGGGCACCATAACAAGTGCTTCTCCTTGTACTCACTTGCTGAGTGAGTTGGCACAGAGGACATCATAGAAGTCATTCCTACACTAGGAAAGCTAGCATTCACTCAACTGTACAGGAAATGAGTTTTGAACTACATACAATTTCCCCACTAGGTCCCAAATAAATACACAAATATGTATAAATTAATACATAAATGTGCCATATTCCAAAATGCAAATGCTTGCAATGTTTGTATATTAGTTTTCTATTGCTGTGCAACAAATGACCACAAACTTAGCAGCTTCAAAACAAACACATTTATTTCCTCAGTTTCTAGGTGTCAGCAGTCTGGGACAAATTAGTTAGGTCCTCCTCTGCTTAGAGTCTCAAAAGGCTGCACTCAAAGTGTCAGTCCAAATTAGGTTCTCATCAAAGGCTCATCTGGGAAAAGATCTACTTTCAAGAATCCTCAGCCTGTGGGCAGAACTAATTTTCTTGTAACTGTACAATGCATCACAGCTGCTTCTTCAAAGTCAGCAATGGAAGCACAGAATGTAGTAAGACAGATGCTATAGTCTTATGTAACCATATGCCTAAACTTATTTCTGTTCCATTACCCTTTTTGCATTGCATTGGTTAGAAGTAAGTCACATGCCCTCCCCACAGTGAAGACGAGGGGATTAAACAAAACCATGAACACCAGGAAGTAAGGATCATGGTGCCACCTTAAAGCCTGTCTACCACAGTATCTTAAAGAATACTTGTGTGGTCTGGAGGTGTGGCTCAAATGGTAAAGCACCTGACTTCCAAGTGTGAAGACCTGAGTTCAACCTCAGTACTGCCAAAAATAAAAGAAGACAGGCAGAATTTAAAGAATAGATGTGGAAAGCGTATAAAGCAATACTTTCTATTTTCCATATAGAAAACATCATTTTATTGAGTTCCAGGTAAGTTGCATATATTACAAAGTAATGTATGTGTACTTCTTACATAGGCAAATGAGAATTTAATCTTCTCAGATTCCAAAGTCAGCTAATTGAGCTAGAATTTGAACTTCTTAAGTTTCAACCTCTAGTTTATTCCTTTGTGATATTAGCTTCCTCTAGAAACACTATAAAGTTACACCTTTTATTTTTTAGGATAGCTTTTAAGTACCAGAATCACTGGGTACATACCTTTTAAGTATAAAAATTTCTGAGAATGGATCAGGCCCCCAGTAATTGCTGGTGTACAATTAAAGGGTATTTTCATCTTGACATCTTGATTTGTAAACAAGTCTTCAGATTTATAAACCCAAAGATTTTGTGGACTGTCTTCCATGTCTCTTTTGTAGGTATTTGAGGCAGATCTTAGTTCTCTTCTCAGTTTTCCAAAGCTCCATCTAGAGATGTTCACCTTTAATTTATATAAAAAGGGGAGTAAGAACACTTCTTCATGACCTTGAGAGTAAGTTTACATTGGCACTAGTTAAGCTGTAACTTGTTTAATTCCAATGGCCCTGTGTGTTTTCTTTGCTATCATTCTCCACTGGGTACCCTAATCTAAACATTCCTTATTATTGTAGGCTTTATCCTCTACACAGATATGCCCTTGGATTAAAAGGCCATGCTTTTAAAAGAGAGAAAAGACAGATGTTTCCACTTGCCCACTTACATTACTCCACATAGCAATGAAGTTAGCCTTTTAGCACTATGTGGCACATTAGCAATCTGAGTGTTTTTTGAGTCAAAGCTGAAATTTGTAGTGTCTTGAATGTATAATGAAGTTGCATATTTTTCCCATACATTCATTCAAGCATATGGGTTTTATAATTGAACTCAAGAGATTGTATTTTGGATTCACTTCTGCTCTAATAAAAAATGTACTTGTACCAATGCTTCTGTCCCCATTTGGAGACACAATTTGATACAGTTTGTTTATTTGTTATAGAGTGTACATATGCTTTCATTCCTCTGTTGAAAAAATAAAATTAAGATAACTTAATTATGTGAAATAAGATTACTAAATAGAAAATAGTTTATATTATTTCTTCAAATGGTCATTTTAAAAGAATTATATGATAATATAAAGTACTAGTGTTCAGAATAAACATCATTGCAAAAATAAGCTTGATATTTTCTGGAGACATGGAATTTAAAAAGATTAGTTTAGTTATATTGTTATTGCTCTTAATCAAGCTTTCAATGTTCACATTTACATGAATGTTTATAGTTTGAATTTTAGGTATGCTTACATTGCATTCAGAAGCAAATATTTTCACATTCTACTCAAAATGTTACTTTTAGAGCACTATTTTTATTGCAACTGAGTATAGTTGAATCACATCCATCACAGCATAGAAGTCATAAAATTCATTAAACAATCTAGATAACTTTAAGGATTTGAATTAAAGTTAAACCTTTGGTTAAGTTATACTTAATGGTTGTCATCCATATACAGTATAATTTCAAAGACATTGATAATGCAAATTAAATTTTAAAATGTGTTGAGTTTATTATTTTTGCATTTTCTTATCTCTCTCATGTAGAGATGTTTAAACAAATTTATCTCACATGTAATCAAACCATTGACTGGGGTAGCCATACTCACAATAGCACTCCAAACAATGAAAAGAAACTTTTCTTACAAAGTTGCTTTTAGAATATGTGACAATGCATTATGAAAGAAATGGAGTATGTATTTATTATTTCAAGACGAAACCATAATGATCACTAAAGTTAACTGAGCATTTACTTCTTTAACTGTTCGTTTCTGTGTTAATTTACTTTGTTATGTGTGAATTTATTATACCCACACAAACACCCTTTAATTTTACAAAAGAGAAAACAGAGCCACAAGGAGAGCAAATAGACTATTAAGGACAGAAAGCTGAGATTCCAAGTCAGGACTCTTAGCTCTTAATGACTGACTGTGTCATCCTCCAGAAGTCAACACAGACTCTTGATTACTCTTCCAATGACATTTTAGTCAATCTTTTCAAGAAAACAAATTTTGAAACTAAGAATGTAAAAATTATGTTTTGTCTCATTGTCTACTGAATTATACAATAAATGTTTGATATCTACTCTGTTTTTATCATACAACATTCCTACCTAAACTCAAAATTTCCATATTTTTTTGCTTTAATACCATTTTCTTAAATAACATCAGTGTCAAAAATCCCTTTCCTCCAAGATCAATTCCACTTTCATGTCCCACACCCACAGTAAGAGCAAAAAGTATCCTTTAATTGCTCATCCAAATATTTTGCTCCAACAATTATGTTTATTAAAAAAACAAATTGATCTTCTATCTTTAAGAAAAGACATTTTGAAATCTATATGCTTCTTGGTCAAAGGTCATGTCAATAAATACTCAGTAAAGTGGAGATTTGGAAATCATCCAATTAATTTGATCAATAGAGAGACAAACTCAATATGTTAAATCTTAAAGGTTTTTTCCTCTTCTGAATTACTGTCTACACACTACATTGATACAATTAGTCAGAAAATCACCACACCTCACTGCTGCTGGTGTGCCATAGCTCACTCCTCAGTACTGTAAATAATTACAGACATGGAAGATTTCCTCAAATAGTGGTTCTTTCTCTAGAGTTAGTGGATGATTGGGATGTAAAGCAATGTAAGGGAAAGGTATATTTTACTGAATGATTACAAATTACTCTAATAAACTACTTGACTTTGAATATAAGAACATGTCATCTGAATGCTCTAGATCACTTTAATATTAATATTCAACATTGTCTTTAACATTTCTACCAAATGGAGAGATTTGCATGAAAATTTTTGCTATCATCTAGTTCACCTGATTCTAAATTTCAGTTTGCTTTAGGATTTAAGTAGGAATTCAAAAAATGGAATGGCAAATCAATTTTAAAATGTTGACGTGACTGTGTAGCTATCAAGCTGTAAGCCGTAATCAGAAATTGCCCCAATCAAGAGTTTTGGAATACTGACCGTATTCAAGATGTGGCTCCATGTCTTGTTCTATGATGATATGGTGAGTCATTTGAGGTCATGTTTTATGCTGTGAGCAAATGCAAATGAATTGTAATGCGGAGTTTACCATCATTCTATTAACAGCTACCTTTTCTTAGGAAAATATTTTTTATAGGAAATAGAAAACAATTTTCAACTCACTTGGTTTAGGCCACAAACTTAATGTTATTACATTCAGTGAAAGAAAACATATTTGAACATTCATTGTTTTGGACTTTTTGAGGCTCAGATTAAAAGTATTAGTTATAAGAGAGCTAATTACCTGTATATGAATGTACAGATCAATGTATGAAAAATACTAAATGACATGAAATAACATAACCAGAAAAATCTACAAATAAGAAGCAAAAGAATGAGGTAAGTGCTGTTTTACATGTATTCATGATACTGTGTAATATTTTGCACATTAAGCTGATTCATTCATTGAAAGAGATGACACATTCCCAGAAAATGAAAGGAAATATAAGGAAATCCAATATGAACATTCTGGACCTATGAATGTGCTGACCAGCTTTGGATGCCCACCTAATTATTTCTTAATGTTAGCACAAGTCATCAAAAGCTGTTAATGCATCTGTCTATTGCATGATCGGCTATGAGTAAATATATTATATCTAATTTTAAGATACAGAAGAAAAGAATATATCTAAATCATAAAATACTACGTGTCCTTTAACCCCAAGCAATTTACCTCTGTAGAACTATTTGAATTTGTGAAATATACATGATTTTTTAAACTAAATCCAACTTTTGACTTGTTTCTGTTTTAACATTTCCTCTTTGTACCAGAATTATGTTCAAAATACCACGAGTCTTCCATCTGCTCTCTTTTAAACTTAAAAGCAATTTTCCTTAATAATATTTAGATACTAGTAAGCTCTACAAATATCTTAGTTTCTTGTTTTATAGTATTTGCTTCATATATATAATCTTTTACAATATTTGCCTCATATATATGTGTACATTCACATCAAAATTTATTTGGTTTGACTTTAAAACATGATCTAAGGAAAGAATAAGCTATGTCTTAACTTACCTCTCAGATATAGTATAAACTTCAATTCATATCTGGAAAAATATTTCTGAGTAATAGACATTTTTCATTTTAATTTTTGGCTTAATTGTAGTGCTAAAATACTACTGTTTGGAATCACTAAAAATTAAGGAATAAAGGAAAGAAAAGGGTTTCTATTATTTAGGATCTCATGACATTAACAATAATGAACTAGAAATGTTTGATTGTTCCAAGCATTACCCAGAATACTGAACCAAAGTACACAACAAAAGAAAATTCAATTCACAATGTAATTTAAACATATCAGATTTACTACTATTAGTTACAGAAATAGGCACTATAGGTTTAGAGATAAGAAACTTGGCAGAAAAGCAAAAACCACGGTACATATTTTAATAAGAGCTGTTTAGTAGAGAAAATTCGTTGCGTGAGTGTTGAAAAGTCTGAAAGAGCACTGAGGAAATGGTGCCATCAAAAGATCAAATAGGTAAGAATCATTCAGTACCTTTCAAACTGGAGAAACTAAATGGAAGATGTAATTTTATCAGAAAAATAAAGATACAAGGAGAAACCCTTGTAGAGTAGGTGTTAAACTCTGAGAGTGTCATCCATGGCTAGTGCTCAGATATCTGCAGAAAGTTCCCCACAGTGGTATGTGGACCTCTGAAAGATAATGGCTAGCCACAGATGATCAGTTTGCTGAAAGGGGTGAGCAGCATGTGAGGGCATAGCTGGTGTTTGAAAGACAGGGAGTGGGACAACCAGGAGAAAGCACAGGTAGTATTTTAGCCATTGAGGAAGTACAGCCCACATCACTGAAAGCAGGTTGTTCAGAGAGGACTAATAGAAATAAGGAGTAAGAGCCATTAATGTTTTCTGAGATTGATAGATCAAGAGGAAAATAAGGTTGAACTCTTTGTCTTTTCCTCCTGCCTTCAAATAACCTTTCAGTGTCTCTCATTGGCACAACCAGCTACACTAAGTCATCACAGATCAAAGTCTAAGCTGATGGGTTTGCATGGAAAGACAATAGATAAATAGTTCTGTTGGTAAATACAAGGAAGAATCCTGGCTGATCTCTTGCCTTCAAAAAAGAGATGATTCTCAAAATATATATGGGTATAAACACATGCAGGAATAGTGTAACATTTAAAAATTAAAGCTGGAATTTCCTCTGGTTAATGGCAAATGATGTTACAAAATGATAGCTAAAATAGTACGACAAAGGCATCCTTATTTTAATGAAACTGGCAAATGGGTAAACAATAAATTTTGTTGTGATGACTGGTACTCCACTAAGAGAAAACAATTATATCCACTGCACACACACACATAATTCTTGAAGGATTTCTGACCTAAATATTAAATAAAAATTACTTTTTGAAGAGAAAAGATATGTACAGATGTGAATCAAGGCATAGAAAATGTCTGATTAAACAAGAAGCAAGACACAAAAGCTCTGTATAAAAGAAAAGTGGATGCATTTGACTACATTATAACAAGCCCAAAACAAATAATGAGGACCCTAAATGATGTGTTAAGAGGCAAGAAGGAGCCAGTGATTTTGCTTAGAGTCTTGGTTGAGAGATTTTATTCCTCTGAGGCTGCCTTTCCACATATAATAAGGCTTTAATAGCATCTACTTCAAAAGCTCATTCTGATGATTAAATAATATAATCCATGTGAAGTACTTAGCACGTTGCCTAATATATGGTAAGCAATTAATAACTAAACAAATTCCATTTTCCTATCGAGATACTAAAGTTAATTTCAAAGATGAATTGCTGTAAACTTGTATACTGCATCACTTTTGATTTCTTAAGCTTATTCCACATCAATATTTAGAGACTGAGCCAAAAGAAAGCTTCTTATTTATATTTTGAGCAACTCCAAATAAAACATCATTATTTTTAAGACCATAACATTGTAGTTAAATTAAATTCTCTCTGCATTCACCTTCGTGACTTCAAAAACAATTCCTAGTAAAGAAATACACAATATGTTCTGATTTTTGTCCATTCAGAAAATAATCTATTTTTTTAAGACAGAATAAATCCTCACCTCAAATCTTGATCAAGACTGAAATATTTTCCATAAAAATAAGAATTTCAAAGTATCATAAATATAGAAGCAGAGTGAGCAAAGTATTTTTATAAGAAAAATATCATACTAATTCCTAAATCAAAATGGACAGATAACAAAATATCATAAAACTAATATTGTTTTTGGATATGCTAGATGCTGTCCTAAGCACTTTGCATAAGATAAGGTCATTAATGTGTTGAATCCTCCCAGTGTACTTTGTAAAGCCCATATTGTTGTTTTTATTCTATTTTATAGATGAGGAAACCTCTATATAAGGAAGTTAAGCAATTGGAGGGGATCAATCATCTCCTAAAGGCCACATTATTGTTTGATGATTAAGTTTCAACATGAATTTTGGTGGGAACAAAATCATTCAAACCATAGCATTCTGCCTGTAACCCCCAGAACTCACACTTCTCACGTAAAAAGGGCATTCATTCCACCCCAATAGCCTCCAAAAGTCTTAACTCATTCCGCCATAATTTGAAAGTCTAAGTCCAAAGTGTTATCTACATATCATCTAAAATCAGATATGAGTTAGACTTAAAGATATGATTCATCATGAGGCAAATTGCTTTCCAGTTGTGAGCCTGTAAGATCAAACAAGTGACATGCTTCCAAAATACAATGATGGGACAGGCATAGGACAGGCATACCTATCCCAAAAAAGGAAAACTAGGAAAGAAGGAAGGGGGAAAATGTCCTGATCAATTCTAAACCCAACAGAGCAAACTTTAAATCTTAACACTTGAGAACCAGCTTTGGTTACATAGCCCACCTTCTGTATATACTGGGGTGGAGGCTGAGTGCCCCAAACCCTAGAAGACCCTTCCCCCAAAGATTTCTTGGGTACAGTCACTGCTACATCTGACAGGCTGGAGTCTTCTCTCTATAGCTCTGCTAGGCAGGAGTTTTGACTCTATGTTGTTGGGTCTTGAGGCAGCACTGTTCTCACAGCTTCATTAAGCATTACCCTAGTGAGCACTTTCTGCAGCATCCTTTAAATTCTAAGTGGACATAGCCATGCTTCCAAAGCTCTTACACCCTGTGCACCTGCTGTCAGCACCATGTGAACACAGCTATAGCTTACAGCCATGCAGAGTAGTAGCCAGAGCTGTACCTGAGCCCACTTGAACTGTAGCTAAGGCAGCCAAGAGAACGGTGTAGCAATGCAAGGAGGCCTGGACACTGAACCCCTGGGTACCATGGGCGCCCTGTGTCCTTCCTTTTAAGAGTTCTGCCCTCAACCCTCTAGCACTCTGGGCCTAGGGTGAGACATGTTGCAGACTCAAAGATCTCTAAAATGCCTGTCTCAGAGATTGTCATTCTTCCATTCTTTTAATGAATAGCTTCCTTCTATGCACATTAATTTTATCAAATAATCACTTGGTGACACCCTTGGTTTATTCTCCTAAATATGCTTTTTAATTTTTTGCAAGGCAACAAGGCTAGACTGGGAAATTTTCAAATACTTTTTTGTTCTATTTTCCTTTTTCTCAACCTGGGGTCTGAACTAAGTGCTCTGAGCTTGTTAGGCAAGCACTTTATCACATGAACCATGCCTCCAGCAATTCCTCCCCCCTTTATTTTGCTCTGGTTATTTTAAAGATGGGGTCTCATTTTTTTCCCAGACAGTCCTGGACCACAATCCTCCTATTTTAAACTTTCTGCCATTGCTAGGATGACAGGCACACACTACCATGCCCAGTTTTTCCATTGAGATGGGGTCTCACACACTTTTTCCCCCAGACTCCAACCTATGAACCTTCCCAACTCAGCTTCCCACATAGCTTAGGATAACAGGTGCTCTGCCACCACACCTAGCTTGTTCTGTTTCCCTTTTGATTTTAAGCTTGCTTTTAAACTTTGTTTTTTAAACTTGTTTCTCTCCCTTTTTGCAATTTTACATAACAAGCCAAAGGAAGCCATGCAGCACCCTTAGCACTTTGTTGAGGAGTTTCATCTGGCAAATATCTTAGTTCGTCACTCTTAACTTCTTTTCACAGAACAGAGATCCGAGACACAATTCAGCCTTGTTTGTTTTGATTTTTTTTTTTTTTTTGCCATTTTATAACAGGATGGCCTTTCTTTAGTTTCCACTAAGATCTTCCTCATTTCCATTTAAAATGTCATTGTAATGGTCTTAACCATTAATAGTTCTACCAACACTGTTCACAGCAGCTTAGGCAATCTCTAAGACTGAGGCTTTTTCTATAGCCTCATCTTCTCTGCTCCCTCACCAGAATCATCTCCACAGCAGAACTGTCCTTAGTACTCTGTTCACAGTAGTGTGGGCTTTTCTAGCATTCAGTTCAATACTGTTCCAACCCCCACCAGTACTCAGGTCCAAAGCCACTCCCACATTTGCAGGTGTTGCTAGAGCAACATCTCACTTCTCTAGTACCAAATTCTGTTGTAGTCCATTTTGTCCTGCTGTAACAGAATACCAAAGACTACTAAAAAGATCTGTAGATAGATTTCCAAACTGATGTGCCTATGTTTCATAGGATAATTACTCAATGTATACTTAATTTTTAATTATTTAATTTCTATAGATAAAGAACAGACAAGATAAAAAACCTAGAAGATATATACATTAATAGGTGTATGAAATCTCAATCCTGTATATATATTATACAGGATTTTGAGCATTGTATAAAATATAACCAAGATGATTTTTGTCACCTGCCCCCATCTACCAAAAGTGACTGTTGCATCAGTTATCAGTCACTTTTCATTGCTCCTTCTTCCAAGCTCCTGTTGACCACTAATCTACTGTCTCTATGGAGATTTTCCTATTCTAGATATTTCATACAAGTGAATCATACAACATAGAGCATTTCATTCCATTCTGCCTTTGTTTAATTTGCATAATGTTTGGAAGTTCTGCCCATGTTGTAGTATGTAACAATACTTCATTTCTTTTTATGAATGAATATATTCTGTTGTATGGTTATATCATATTTTGTGTATCCATTCATCAATTGGTAAATATTTGAGTTGTTTCTACTCTGGGGCTATTAGGAGTAAAACTGTTTTGAACATTAGGTGCAAAATTTTGTGGGAACATGTTTTTGATTCTCTTGGTTATAAGCCTACAAGTGGAATTGCTGAGCCAAATGGTAACACTATGCTTGTCTTTTTGAGGAATGGCAAAATGTTTTCCAAGGCAGATACCCTATTTCATATACCCACCAGAAGTGAATATGGGTTTTGATTTCTCACCTCTTTTTTACACTTGTTTTTTCCACTTTCTTTATTGCTATCCAAGTGGGTACAAAGTGCTGTCATGGTATTTTGATTTGCATCTGATGACTGGTTAATGATTCCAAGCATCTTTTATGGGCTTTTTCTATATTTTGGGGGTGAATATGTCTACACAAGTTACTTCCTCATTTTTAATTAGATTATTTGGTTTTATTGAGTTGGAAGTGCTCATTATATGTTCTGGATATTAACCTTATCAGAACTATGACTTGCAAATATTTTCTCCTATTCTGTAGCTTGTCTCTTCACTTTCTCAATGATGTCCTTTAAAGAACAAAAACCTTAAATTGTGATGATGCTCAGTTTGTCTCCTTTTCTCCCTCTTTGGATGCTTGCTCTGCAGGTGTCATATCTAATAAACCATCACCTAAATCAAGGCCTTGAAATTCTCTTTTAGGGAAATTATAATTCTGCTCTTATGCTTATATCTATGATTTAGAATAGATTTTTCTGAATGATGTGAGGTAGGGGTCCACCATCAGTCTATTACATGTGCTTATTGCCTAGCACCTGTGATACAATGTTTCAGATTTACTTCAAAATAATCCAACATATAGGTGTCAGAGAAATGTATAGGTGTATAAATTAAAGAGCACTGACATATTTTAGTAGTTTATGAAACTGGGTGATATATGCACAGAAATTTTTTATATTTTTCAAATTTTATATATTTAAACAGCAAATATATAAAAATTAGAACAGTAGAACAGTAATGTAAAATATTATACATTTCGAAGAAGTAAAGGATAATTTGGGTTTATTTATCCCATGTGTAAATACTCACCCAACATATCCTCCCAGCATATCTCAGGACATGCCTAAATTTTTCCTGCTCCTGAATCCTAACAAAAATTACTTTAAAAAAACCAGTGGGAAAACATTTTGTAATTCTCCTGCACATTTCAGAGTTTAACAGTTAACATAGAGACAGTACTGGTAAGAAGACAGTACTGATACCAAGTTGAAAGCAAGAATAGTCAATATTGGCACAGAAAAGAAAGGTTAAGGTTGACATTACCAGGAACCGGAGACGGGCACATTAGAGAGAAGCAGTTCTGATCTGGTTGGTCTTACTCATAGTTGTTCTAGTATGTTCCTGGCCCTAACAGCTGCTAGCAGAAAGTCATAATTACAAATCATACAAATATTATGGAGGGAGAAGGGGGAATTGAAAAGAGGATCAAAGAAGTATGATATATATATAGATAGATATAGATATAGATATAGATATAGATATAGATATAGATGGAGAGAGAGAGAGAGAGAGAGTAATGAAACACCAAACATTGTTCAAAAAGTGAGGGGTAAGAATATAATGGCGTAGCTGAGCTTACTCAGAGTACCGTGTATGACATCACAATGAAATAACATTATGCTATGAAGTCCCCTCATCTTATTATGATAATTCAAAAAATGTAATTGTAACTACTAGAAAAAAATATTACAAGCTTATTCACATGATATACTTCCTACAAATCCTATGAATGATGCCCCAAGAAATATGTTTTGGACCCAACATAAGTCCTTAAGTCCTTAACAATTTTGGCATTGCCATGATGAATATTGCCAATAACTTGGTAGGAGAGAGCTAAATGTTGTTACGGTTCTCTGGCATTTCTCAGAGACTGAATATACTCTAAAGTACAGTCCTTTGTAAATACTCAAACAGAGGAAATGCAAATACAAGAAGATGCTATTGTGGAGCAGTCCAACAAGAATTAGAAACTGTTCTAGTAGAAGAAAGATTATGTCATTTGCAGGAAAAGGATGGAAGTGGAGATCTTCATGTTAAGTGAAATATGCTGGATTGGGAAGGAAAAATGTTGCTTGTTCTCTTTCATATGACTCTGGACTGAAAAATGAAAGACATAAGTATAAAACAGGAACTGTTTGGAGAGAGGACCCAGTGAGAAAGAGGACAGTGAAAGGAGGGTGATTGAGGGAGCAATTATGATCAAAATAATTAATATGCATGTATGAAAATAAAGTAATGGAACGTGTTAAAATTGGTTAAAAAGGAGGGAAGGGGAACAAGAAAGAGCAGTAGGGGAGTGAATCAATCAAAAAATATTATTTGAATATTTGGAAATATCCCAATGAAATCTCTTTGTACAATTAACATATGCTAATAAATTAAATAAATGAATGAAATTTCATTTAAAGAAAGATGATTTATAAACCAGGCCTTTTGACACAAACCTGTAATGACAACACTCAGGAAGTTATGAAAGAAAGATATTGAGTTTGAGGCCAGCCTGGTCTACATGGCAAGTTCAAGTCTAGGCTGGGTTACATAGCAAGATCCTATCTCAAAGAAACAAGGGCTGCAACTGTAGTAGTAGGTAGAGCACTTACCTACTATGTGCAATGCTCTGGGTTTGATTCCCCAGCACTGAAAAAAAGAGAGAGCTTTACAATCATTAAATATATGTGGTATTTCTATGATGTACATGATATTTGTCATTTATTTTATGTGAAAGTCATTTCCTTTAATGTTTCCATTACTCATTTTCCACACCAAATAGATCTTGTCTTTACATGTTGTTGTAATACATGATTCTATGAAAGCCATGCTTTTATTATTGTATCATTTCTTACATAAAATCTCTGAAGCTTTTAGTTTTAACTAGTTTAAATTTATTATTTATAAATTAGTAAATTATTAAGAAAAATAGGAAAAACATGATTTCAGGAGTGCCTGGGAATTCTGATTCATTCCAGAACAGTAATGACTGTTATCTGTTAGGAATTTGGAAATGCCTGAACCACCTGAATTCTATTTAGAGCCTGAGAAGTCATTGACTGAAGATTTGTGGCATGGAAGGATGGGGCACCATCATCTGGAAGGGCAGTGCCAGGGCTGGGAGAGTTTAAAACAATTAGGAGTAATCCACAAACTGTTAATAGAACTATTCTTCAGAGAGATCCAGAAATTTCAGCGAGGAAGGAGATTTGGAAAAGAACAGAGTTCCTGTACTCCACAGAATGGGAACTTGGAACATTATCTGGCCAAGATGGGGAAAGTTAGAACAGTCAAGGACATCTCAGGCTTGTAAAGAGTTAAGTGACAGTTTGCCCAGGAGAGACTAGGGTAACATCCACCATTGTATAAGGAGTGTCCTAAACAGCTAATTTTGACTACCATGAAAAATGTTATAGAAGGAAATACAAACAGTTTCAAATCAACATAAAAGATAACTATGTAAGTATCACTATGATTAACTGCTAGTTAATTGTACTCTGAGTCCTAGAAGTCCTAGACATGTTTAAGAAAAGATTGAAAATTACTTGTTCTAAGTGGTTATATTCATCTGTCTGAAGTAGGGGCGTTGGACTCTATATCCTTCCAAAGTTATTAGTCTTTAATTATTAGTCAGAATTTGAGGCTGTATTTAATGTAGGTCCAAGGATTTATTAAGATTTTTCACTGTACCATAATCAATTAAAAAATAAGTGCATACAGTTAAACGTAAGTCATCTTATAATTTAAATCACAACAAATATTGAATTTAGTTAAAAGTATGTTTTCTTTCTCTTAGGACACTAGTAGTAGAAGGTTAAAGTAGGGGTAGTGGATGTACACACACTTGTGTGTGTGTGTGTGTGTGTGTGCCACAATGCATGAGGTAGAGGGGAGGTGATGTTGTATGTTTATGGAGCCAGCAAACTATTAGATAAATCCTTAAACATGATACTTGTGAACATGAAAAACTCACTGTACTTTCTGAGAGAGGGCTATTCTTTCCTATTAGCCAAGATGATGAGGCTCAGTGCCTATTTCATTAAGATAGCTGACATTTTGCAAATTGAAAACAAGCATAGGCAAGCTTCTTTGTTTTCCAGTGATCTTCAGAGTGCCCACAAATTTGCTAACTTGAAATAGAAGAGCATTTTCATTCATTTTTTTATACAGAAAATTTTGACAGTTGAATTAAGGTGAATGACTGGCAATTTTTCTGCTTGGCTTTGAATACCTGCTGCTTTTTCAAAGAAAAACTTAAAGATCATTTAAGTATATTGCACATTTTGAAATTGTACTGAGTTATATTGCATAACTAAAAACCTAAATGCAATAATGCTTTTCAGGAATGAAAAAGAGGTATAATAGTCCATTAGATGTGGATTATTTGTATCATTAAAGAGAACCATTATGTGCTTTTGAATGAGAAAACACACAGAAAAAACACAATTTGATGGCAAATGAACATTTGGTTAATAGTCATGCAGCATACATTCAAGAAGAAATGAAGATATGTGTGTGACTAATAAAAGAATTTGAAACTCAGGTTACACGTACCATTCAAGACACTTGTTCTGCAAAACTTATAAAAGACTTTTGCATCAATTTCTTTAATACATTTTTAAAGATATCAATTTTAAAATATGATATCTGCTTCCTCTACTATTACAAATTTAAAGTTCTTCTACTGGAGGATTTATATACTTGCCAGATGTACAATTCTTGAGTGTCTCATTCACAGCCAGTGTGTGTACTTCCTCTTCGGTATTATGTACTAGAGATTCATTCTCATCCTCAACCAACCATGAGACTTGAAGCATAGCCTGCCAATTAGGTGGCAGTGTGAGAAATTATATGGGGTTGAATGCTGTTGGCAGAGGTAAATATGAATGTGTATACACACCCTTTTACACACATAGATATGAATGATATTTTCTCTCTTCTTTTAAATAGTGAATTAAGTAATACTCTAGAACTATTTTCAAATGAGGAATAATAGCTAGGCTAAGAAGAAGAATAACATATAGGTGAAAACATCCAATAAAGATGAGAGTACAGTTTGTTACTTCCTAGACTGAAAAAAATGAACATATCCTTTTCAGTAAAATTGTCTGTAAGAACTTGCTGGAAGCAAAAATAAAATGGTTTCCTTTTGATAGTCTCAAAAGTAAAATAACTATATCAATTTATTATCTTAATCTTTTTTGATATTCTCTCTCTCTCTCTCTCTCTCTCTCACACACACACACACACACACACTAAAAAGAGTAGAGGCAGCACAGTTCTGCCTTGTAAAATTAAGAATTTTTCTTTGGGCTTGACTGTTACCAAGGGACTATCTTTTCTAGATTACTTTCATTTTTATTTGCAGTTTCTAAATTTTATCATGTGGTCTCATATTTCACAGCATCTGAACACTAAGCTTCTAGAAACCTCGTTTAGCCCCTAATTTGTGGTTTCTAATCTTCTGCAATTTGGGAAATCAAATAATTCATCTTGCTATAATTGTGTCCAATGTCAGATAAAACGAAACAGGTCTGGAATGGAGGCAGGAGGGGTCTGTGATAGCTTGCTAATGAACTAGATAACAGTTCTTCATATGGCCTTGAAAAATCCCTTAAATTCTGGGAATTTCAGTTTCTTGTTCTGTAAAACATGAAATTGGACTCAATGTTCTCTAAGCTCCTAGATAGTTCTGGGATTTTTTTTTTTTGTTAGCCTAGGCAATTTCTCCTTTTTGTTATTTTCTGATTCTTGGGGGTTTTTGTTTTTGTTTTTCTTAGTTTGCTGCATAAGTGACCGCCTTTTGAAATGTTAGTGCAGTAAGATCTTTCCTAAGAATTCAACTGGAAATAAAACTCAATAATTAGAAAATATAATCTATCCTTTTGCAGCATTTTTAAAACAGTCCATAGGTACAGGTACAGAGATTTATAGCAACATATCTGTGTCACCCAGCAAGTTGCATTAAATCATCAATGAATGTTTAATGTTGGATAAGTAAATAAATCCATAGCCAAGTATATCTGGTAGTTTTTCTATATTAGCCAGAGAGCAGAGCTTGAATTTTAGGCATTTTCCATCACTTTTAATATGTTTTTATTTTATTTCTTGGCTTGTTCAGTTCACAGACAAGAATATACACTGTCTTTTCCTTCCAAGTTTAAGTGTTTCCCAGAACATGTGGACAGACACCAGCTCTTTTGATAGAAGTGACTATATTAATTTGCTTTTTGATTTTTTCTGAATCTCCTATAACTAACACAGTGACTGAAATACTGCCATTCTCACACACATATCAGAGTGTATATATATATATATATGTATGTATATTTGTGATATATATGTATATAGATATGAATGAAAAATGACTCACAATGATTAGTGGTTTATTAAACCAATTTTTATTAAGAACTATGTGCGGCGAATCTAATTTCTTTATTTTTACCACTTCCCTTTCTATTACAAGCTGCTAAGCTCTGAGCCTAGATCATCTAAACAGCAGACTCAGAAACAGTAAATGAAGTGCTATGAGCTTACATCAGACTAATTAGTCTACGGGATAAAAAAAAAATATGGATGGGGGAAGGGTTTGGGAGGACTTTTCAGGTTACTTTGTGAAAGGCAGTTTGCTTAATTAAGCCAATCACTAATTGTTAAATATTTTTCAGGCATTAACAGAGCTACTCTGAGTGTAATTAAATTTTGATTTTAGTGGTATTTGCAGGGATTAAAGTCACAATCTGCTGAGGCACTGGGGTTAGTTAATATTCACTTCACTGCCACAGCTGTCCTCCATTATAATACAAAGGACAGGAAAAGAGACAGCGGAATGAGGGTGAAGTAATGAGAAAGCTATTCATTCATCTGTACCAGCTCGGCACTCCACAGCCTTGTACAAATGGGTCGGAGCTGGATGACACACAACTAGGCATTAAATCCAATTTAATTTGATACAATAAAGGGATGTCTAAGCCCTGCACACTTTTATTTTTATACATGAGACTATGGAAAAAGATAGAAAAAAATCATATGATTATCATACGTTTCCATCCAAGCAGTATTTCTGGACTTATTAGCTCTACAGGAGTCCACCAGGATTGTAAACCAATTTCAGTTAAACCATTACTTGTCCCAGCTGAAAGTAAATGAACCCTGTGAAAGGTGGTGGTGATTTAAATATCTGGCAAAATCTAAACTGGGTCAACGTTTTGAGTTCTTTTTTTTTGGACTGAGACTGCCAAAAAAATAAAAATAAGCCCAAGAGCTTATATGTACTTGAAATAGATGAAGGTCAGCCTCCCTTCACTCCATCCCCAGGAATGAGAAGAACATTCCCACTGCTGACTTGTTGCCTTGCCAGGCTTTTCTGTGTAGTTTTGTTCTGTTAATTCAATAGCTTTAAGAAACTGCCTTTCAATTATTCCATACTCTGGAAAGAGTGCAGGTATAGAAAGAAATCATCTTGTCCTTCCTTTTAACATCAGCTGCCAAAAGAGGAGTCAAATCTACCATCATTTCAGGTTCATCTGTTACATCACCTATTAGCAGTTGAATTTCAAGATAATCCACAATCCCAAGTCCTTGCCCCTACTTGGAGGACATCACTGGCATTGGGCTCCCAGTATGTGCAAAGCACCAGTCTCAAAACTAGCTTTTCAGTACACAATGGGGCTAGAGGTATTAGTGTAAGGAATCTAGTCACTTATGTCCTGTATTTGCAAAAATCTTCATTAAAAAATTACCTCAAACTGGAGTATCCCTAGTGTTTAACTTAATAAAGAAAAGAAAGAGCAAAAATAAGAAAGAGGGGAACAGAAAGGAAGGGGAAGTAATGGGATGAAAGAGGGGAAGGAAGAGAGAAGAGAAAAATTTAGCAAAATTCCATCTCAAAGGAATTTAACTTTGACATTCCTATTCACAATGAAAGAAATCATTTGTATGAGTCATGAGATCTTTTTGGGAATCTACATGAATAATAATGCAGTAGAAACTACATTCCAGTCCATTCTATAGCCAAGTTACTATCTGTTTCTGCAGGCATGAGTGGAGTGGAGAGATGAGTGGATTATACAGGGCAAGGACCTTGAATTGTAATCATTATTAGCATAATTTAATTCTAGTGTTAAGATGACTCTGGCCCAAAAGACAAGGCTCCTTTTCTTCAGGGACTTTATTTTTTGATTCACAAGAAGCCCCCACTCAGCAACTGGGAAATGATTTCCACTGGATAGGTTAAAGCTTCCTATTAAAAAGATCATAATGCAGTACTTTAGCAAGAAATTTAGCAGAAAGCCACAGCACTGTCAAGCAGTTCAAATATGCAGTGTAAACATCTCATGATATGCCAGTGTCTTGAGTCTCTAAGTGATTAGAGGTGACATTTTTGCTGTGTGACCCTTTCTTCTGTCTTCTGCTCTGGAACCCTCCTTCGTGCCTCATAGTGTCATTGTGGTCATTTGTGCCTACTTCTCTTCCCTTACTTTCTTAGATAGCTTCCTAGATAGCCTGTGAAGACTTTTAAGTTGCTGGGTGTGCTGGTAAATGTCTGTAATCCCAGCCTGGGGAGGTTAAGGCAGGAGGATAAAGAGTTTGAGCCAGCCCAGCCTGTATAGCAAAGACCCTGTCTCAGTAAAAAGGCTCTTTTTTTCTTCTCTCTCCTATACTGTAACTTTTAGTAAATGAATTAATAAAGCAAGCAAGCAAAACAAACAAAAACCTAGTCCCAGACAGGACATTTTGCTCTTCAGCCTGTCTTTTGTTAAAGTTACATGTAATTGTCACCACCCAGGTGATTCTTCTTATTATTATATATAATACATTATTTCTGTTGCAGGCCTTAAGTCTTCTCTCTATCACTCTTTGGCTGAGATAAAAGGAACACCCTTTCTCCTTTGCTTTAAGGATATTTAGCCATAAGTATATTATCCAAATAAGAATCTAAGTATGAGAAACAAAATCTGCAGATTTCCATGTTGAAATACTAATCATTTTCACTGTCGCTGTCCTTCACCTACAAAGACACGGTGTCAAATTCACCATGACTGGAGCACATGCTTTTACTGTCAAGTGGCAGAAGCCCACATATATTATGCTAATGAACCCACATTTATGTTCATTGTTTTTTGCAAAGAACAACTGGACAATTTTAGGCTGGTTGTTCAGGAATAAGATAGTTCATTGCCATTTAAAACACAAAAGCCAGCTAGCTAAATAACCATCCAGCAAAAGTCCAAATTCATGAAAGAAAATTTTCATGTTTCCTATGGAAACACAAGCCTGTGTTTTGGTAGCTTACAGTTACCATCCTGATTTACAATGTAAGACATTCAGCTTACCAAATAGAGTTTGTTTGATATTTCCAGATTTTTTCCAACCCCATTGTTTCATCAACAGTTTATATCAGTAAGGCAGCCATCAGCCAAGATGTACCTAGAAGCTCTTTTCAGTCAAAATCAATTTGGTAGGCTGGGAGGAAGGTATAGCTCAGGGATGCCTAACACGTACAATGCCTTAGGTTCCATCACCAGGAACCCCCCCTCCCAACAAAAAGAAAAATGTTCATTTGGAAATTAGGGTCTTCAGGATTTCTCCCCTACTTTTAAAACAAGACAAATAACTTTACTCCATCTCTACAACATCCCCAAATTCTGAAGTTACCACAGCATAGCAGATAATATTTTCATTATTGTTATCATTAATTTTCAAGAGAAATAATATTCATGTTAGTGTAAACCAAGCTGGAAAGCAGACACAAAAGATTTAAAGGATTGATTCATTTTTTTAATGTTTTCTAAAATTTACTTTAAAAGCCTCTTTTTTTTTCTTCAACATCATCAACCAGTCTTACTCAACCTCTGTTTAATAGGCTTAAGAACACTTTGGAGAATGTTTGAATTATTACTGTAGTTTCTTTCAAATTATTCAGTTCAAACTCAAAGTGGAACGTTATTAGTATCTTCATAAATCTATATTCATTTGGTTCTTCCAGCACTGTAACGCAATAATCTTGGAGCTAGAAGTGCCATTCCTGTTTGCATGTATGATTTGTTAGATGACCTAAGCATCATTGGAAATATTTTTGCAAAGCTTCAGTTAAAGATTTTTACAGTAAGCATATAATACACTAAAATGTGAGCCAAAATCATGCAAAAAATTCTTAACAGAAGCTGAAGCTGAATCTGACTTTTTGTCTTTTAAAACCACATGCTCCTTCGTTCTTATCAAAGTTTTTCTCTACATATTCTAATAGGGAAAAAATACATTTCTTCCTTGTGGTGATAACATATCTGTTACTTCTTGTTTTGCATCTATGGTAGGACTAAGGGAGACCAAAGTCATGTAATGACCTGTGTCTACCATGTTGTATATTCTTCCTGCTGTTTGTGAGATACAAATATTTATACTATGCAAAGACTTTGCTTTCCTCCTCAGAATTCTGTGCTTAGAAGACCACAGACAGTAAGTGATTGTAAATAGCACAATTCCAGTCTTGTGACCACCCTGGAAGATGAAGCCGAAAGAAATTGGGCTGCACGAAAGCAAATGCTTGTTTAAACAACGTATGATGTAATTAAGGCAAGACTCTAGGGAAATTATCCAAAGTACATAGTCACAAATAGATTCACTTTAACAAGTATGAAAACTCTATTCAAAGAAAAGCTTTTTGCAGCTTTCTTACAGATCATTCTTGAAAAACTGGCGGAGGAGGGGGTAGAGATTATAATTCATTCTAGAACTATACAGCATAAGTAAATTAACAATAAAAATGATAAATTGGGCAATAAAAAAGATTACAGAAATAATGCTTTCACATATTGGGCATTCATTAAATTGACTTCCCAATGTAATTACTTTAACATTTCTACTTCTGATTCAGTACAGATTTTTGGATCATTAAATAAGATAGTAAATATTATACATCTTTCAGGAAGGTAATTTATGGTCTAAGAATTTCTCCAACAGAGAGTAAAAAGTATGACAATCATACCAACATTTTTCACAGTGACTTTTTGGACCCACAATAATTCCAGATTACCTTAGCAAATATGCTTGGCACACCTGCTATGCTCTATTCATTGTAAATTAGCACATAATTAACACAGAGAACAACTATTTCAGATACTTCTGTATTCCAATAGATTTGTGGACATGCCTTGTACATTAAATAATATATACTCTATGCTTCTTACATTGTATAATAATTACTTTGAGCACAAGTGTCTTGTTTCTAACTAAACTGCAACCGCACTGTCTCCACCTGCAAAGAATATACAACTCAGGCAGAAATACATGTAAGCAACTAAATCCACAAATCACTATAAGAAAATAGATGAGGCTTAAGGTACAGAGAAAGCCTCCGCAAGACAGTATTTGATGTCGGCATTCAGAATATAGGAATTCAGCAGACAGTGAGGTAAGGAAAATCAGGATAAAAAAACAGAGTAAGTTCCAGATATGTGGACGTACACAGCACATATACAATCTCTGTTGGAGTCCTGTTATTCCAAGACAGGTTTGAGTAGACACATTGCCCTACCAGGCTGCTGCTAGAAATTCAAAATTTCAAGCTCCATTCTTGAATTTCCTAAATGAATCAGTATTTTAATAATATGTCCAAGTGATTTTTATGTATAAAAATAAGAATTTGCAAATGATTGAATCACACTAATTTTGAGGGCTTTCTTTGGTGGAATGTTGAAAGTTCATAATGCTGATTTTTTTCCAGTAAAAAACTAGACAGAATCTAGATAGAGACACAACTAGAGTACAATATTTAGGAGCTGCGATACTTCCCACAGGCATGGGTGAGCCACCCATGGCTTCCTAAAGATCAGAGTTACATTACAAAAATCACTGCATCCGGATATAATGTTTGTGAAAGAGGGTGAAAAAGGTATCCACCCCAAGGTATTTTTGTAACAGGTAAGAAATCATGATGACTCTCTGGCCTGAAACAATGGTATTAAGAATTGAAAGAATGAAGCATATTTCAGAAACATGCCTTAAAAAGCATTACCAGGGTTTTTAATAACAGCTGTAAGAGGCCATTATCAGAGAGGAGATGTTGAGAAAAGGAGTCACTCCAGGAAGTGACAACTTTCAACATGAGCTACATTGTTGAAGTTATATATAGATAAAAAGTTGTTAGAGCTATAAAGGAAAAGAAACTTCAAAACTAAGATACCAGATGGCTCAACAGTCACAACACCACCACTTACTTATTCAGTCATTCTTTTATTCAATAATGTTTGTTAAACATCTGAGATACCTATATGAGAAGTGAGTAAACATTGAGTCTGTACTCACAGGAACTCATTTTCTAGAAGAGACAGAAGACAAGCAGGTGGATGAATGAATATATAATATAATTTCAAATGGAGATTAGTGTTACTGATTTTTAGGGAAAAAAAAGGTGGCTCATGCTTATAATCCTAGCTAGTAGGGGGGCAAACATCAGGAGGATCACATTTCTGGGACAGCTCAGGCAAAAAGTTAGTGAGACCTCCATTTCAACAATAGCTGAGTGTGGTGGTGTTCTCCTGTTATTTCAGCTATTCAGGAAGCATAAATAGGAGGACTGCAGTCCAGGCCAGGCAAAAATGTGAGGCCCTATTCAAAAATAACTAATAAAGCAAAAAGGACTGGTGGCATGATTCAAGTAATGGAGCAACTGCCTGGCAAGTGTGAAATCCTGAGTTCTAACACCAATACCGCAAAAAAAAAGAACAAAAAGTATAATTCAACAGTGAGACTGAAGCCATTTTAAGGACAGAGGTCAGGAAAGGGCCCTACAAACAAGTGTGGCCCTCGTGACAATGTCTTGGGGAATTCAGCTATCTTTAAGAAGACGTGTATTTGCTTCACTGTTTTGCAGAAAACTGAGTGATCACTGCTTTAATTGTAACCAGATAATTCCTTACATTTCTATGAGTTTTCTTCATTTTACGTTTCATATATGTTATTACATCTGATCCATATAATCCTTCTGGAAGGGAGAGGACAGGTTTTGTAGATGAAAAATTCATGTTTCAAACAGGTGTAGTAATTTGGTCAAGATCCCATGTCAAAGACTTAGGGTGCTCTCTGACCTTTGACTTAAAGATAATTTAAATATTAAATGATGGATTATGAATTAAGATTCACCAAGCCCATAAATGAGAGATCTTTAGTCAGATCTGAAATTATAAACCTTATTGTGGTAAGTTAAAGATGGCTGTTAGTTCTTCACTAACTACCCCTGCTAACAAGGAGTGGTATCCAATTCTCTTCCCTTGGATTTGGGTAGGTGTATTGTCTTCATTACCAACAGAATATGAAGATAATGAAAAGTGATGCTTCGTGATGTGAGAGGAGGCTGCAGAAGCCTAGCTTTGTCTTTGCTTTCTACATCACTCACCCTGGGGACAAGCCAGCCACCATGTAAAAAGTCTAAGCATTCTGAGATCACCATACTGTGCGGAAGATCAAAGAGCCATTTCAAGAAACTGCGTGAAGAAATCCAGTCTCTTCCAGCTAACGTAGCCTTGCCAAGACCTGATATGAGACATTTGAGGGCAGAGGACTTCAGATTACTATGGATCCAGCCACTTCTATCTGTTATTTGACTCCAACCATGTTAGCAACTTCCGGGGAGATCTGCCCAACTGAATCCAGTCAACCCACTGAACCGTGAGAGATATTAATAACGTATTGTATTAAGTTATCAAGTCTGAAGGAGTTTTCTTACATAGTTATAGAGAACTGGAACACATTATTTTCAAACACATTATTTTTCTAAAGACTGAAATAATGATTATGAAATTAATTTTTTTGTGTTGGCAAAGTGGCTCAAGTGGTAGAGTGCCTGCCTTGCAAACCTAATAGGTGTGACACTGTGAGTTCAAATTCCAGTACCAACAAAAGAAAAAACAACAACAACAGAAACAAAATAGATAATATTTTTGGCTCAAGTGAAGTTAATTTTTTCTTTCCTAAGTATCTGATAGAAAATTCACATAGATTTCCACATAATCAAAATATTTTTTGAAGTAATGGCTTTTATTTTGGATTTATAATGTGTTTTAAAAGTAGTGCTCTGAGAAAAAATAGCACTAAACAGTGCTAAACAGGTGTCTCCCTCAGCGGCCATTGGTCCAACTTTCAATTTGCATGTGAGTAAAGAAGGGAGGGAGAACATAAGAGAGGTGGTGATTTATAGAAATTCATAACAAACGTTGTGACAAAACCTGGAAACCCCTCATTTCCAGATTCATTGTTGCCTCTCTCAGAGGATATTTTAAAAATCAATTTCTCAGCAGGTGATGAAATTGGCATGGTATTTTTTGACTACTAGATTACATTTTATACTGTTAGATGAATCCAAGTATTATATAAATTATACCTAAGATTTCAATTTCAAAAACAGTACTATTTGTTTTTCTGATGTGCTGTATTACATTTTATTTCTTGGCAATTTCAAGCAGATGTGTTCACAGAAAAATGAATCTATGTGGATAGAAATTCGAAAAGTCCTTCCCTGTAGGGTGAGAAGGGGAATGACCGGAAATGGGTACAAGAGAACTTTTCTGGAGCTGTGGAAATAATATACATCTGATTTATGCATAGATTATATGGGTGAATATATTAATAAGTCCATAGCACTTGTACTCTTAGGATCTGAGTATTCAACTACATATAAATTACTCTGTGATTTGAAAAATAATAGCAAAAAGGGAGAGAGATTAAGATTTTGTTCCTTCACATGAGATGACCTGTCAGCAGTTGTTTTGTCAATAGTGGAGGTAGCTTCAGTTTATTTAACCATCCTCTTCCTTTGTTTTCCAATTTTGAAATGGATGAGTGAGGGGAAGCATACGTATGTCTGTGGTCATAAAACAAAGTAAAGCTAACGAAGCCACTCAGAGGCTAAACATATGTGACCACAGAACATTAGTGTGAGAAAGGGTCTGATAAATCAACTGATCCAACCGTTTTCATTCTGTAGATAACCTTAGCTTTGCTGACAAACCCAATACACAGCTGTGCTATCCTAAAACTTGATGGTAAATGAATATGCTGAGGCATTGTCTATGGAGTGGAAGCTCATTTATCTAAGGGAATCAAGTCAGTAAATAAAAATAGGTTAAAGCTAGTATTCAAAAAGAAGGAGACCAACACGGATAACGTAAGCCTTTTAGTCGAACTAAAACATGAGTTAGGTTTGCCCATTCATTCATTCTTGAAGCTTTTGTTGAAGAACACAGTCTTTTATTCCTTCCTCCAATGAGATGTGCTAATTGGAGATTTGTATAAGCCCACTGTAGCTAAGGAAAGAGAGAAACAAGGCAGCACAGTGGGAAGAGAATAAATTCTGCACAAAGCTGCCTGTGTTCTGACTCTCCCTTCTGCTACTTGCTAGCCGTGTGACTTTTGGGCAGTTGCATAGCTCCTCTGTGCCTCAGTTTCTTTATTTGTCAAATGTAATATTATTTAGCACATAGATAGTTATGAGGATTAAGTGGATTGATACTTCTAAAACACTTAGGACAGCACCAGGCTCATTGAAGGTGCCAGATATGCATTTTTCAAACACGTGAACAATTTAAAAACTCCCACAATGGATCGGTTTCACTTCTAGTATAGTTTCTTTAAATGATTAAGAATTTAAAGAATACTTCTTTTCACTTTTGTTTACAAGGATCTAATCCACCTAATTTGATAGCAAGTGTTTCGACTTTCTGTTTTGATTTTCTTTTTTAAATCAACTTTATCCAGTATTTTCTCAGCACTAAATTTCTATCCAGAGAAATGTGATGCTCTTTGCTTGACATTGGACCACTTGGTGAAATATTTCTTAAATAAAATAAAAGCAATAGGAATTAAAACTTGTGTGATATAAACGAATGCTTGGTAGGCATCGATCCAAGAAGTGGAGCAAACAGCTCACTCGATAGCACTTGCAGGGAGATATATAGGCATTAGTCCTCGTGTTCTACAGAGAAGGAGAACTTGGGCTAATCATATGTGGTTAAAAGTTGTAATTATGCTATGACACCATCATCCTAGAGATACTTGGACCCATTGTACCATTTCGAACTTTAACTTGTAGGGTCTATGTTTAATAGCTATAAACCAAATACTAATGCCCTGAAACTTCAATTTTCATGAAGTATCGTTAATAGTTTAAGTGAACATTTAAAGAATAATTCTCAGCAAATCTTTAATATGCTGTGGTTACATTCTATGGTGTCAGACAAATCTCAGACTTTGAGTCCAAAAAGCAGAACTACTTATTTTTCTGATGTGCTGTATTACAATATATTGCTCGGCAACTTAAAAGCAAATGTATTCACAGAAAAGCTAATCAGTGGCACAGAAATCTGAAAAGTGGTTCCCTGTGGGGTGGGGAGGAGGCTGACTGCAAAAGGGCACAGAAGAATTTCCTTGGCTGATAGAAATGCTCTGTTGATTGACACATGGTCACATGGGGACTGTAACCTAGGCAAACACCCCACTACACCCACTCCCTTTCCAACAATGCTGATGCCCAGTGCCTTTTGGGTTTGTTCCATGCTCACTGCTTGTGCCTCCAGGACTGTTCCCTAGTGACATGTCAGTCAGAGTGGTCTAGATTCCCCACGTGGACATCTGGCCAGAACAGAGCTTTTATCTCTGATAAAAGCATGTTTTAGAAATTGACGTTGACCTGAGCTGGGACTCTGCTTTAGAAACATCTGCTGGACTATTTCATAGTGACAGAGGGTTGACAAGTCAAATGCTATTTCTTCCATTCTACTTCAGAAAGTGGTGGGCCACATAAGGACAGAACAATAACACCTCACATGACTGCACAGCTAAGCTTGCATTCCAAAGACAATACAAAGTCTCCAACCAGTGCTGAAAAGTATGTATTTTCACCCTAGACAGGCTGGTTACAGCTTCCCCAGCAGGGCAGAATGCTGATCCCCGTTCAGGAACACTTTGCATGCTTTTGTTCCAGCATTTCCTAGCAGGAAAAACATAATGGAAAAGAAATTTCCAGATGACAGCTCTCTGCTGCTTCTTTTTTTAATGTGAAAAAAATAACTGGGAAGGAGAAAGAGAAAGTTGAGCAGACATTTAGGAAAAGACAGAGATGAATGTCTAAGACAAATTTAAATCATCTAAAATAGAGGAAGCTTTCACAAATATTTAATGGCTTACTTTCCTTTAAAGGAAATGAACAAACCAGTTTATGGCTCAAGCCTGTAATCTTAGCTACTTGGGAGGCAGGGATCATGGTTCCAGGCCAGCCCAAGACAAAGTAAGTGAAACTCCATTTCAACCAATGGCTGGGTAGGGTGGTGCACACCTGTCATCTCAGCTATGTGGGAGACTTAAATAGAATTGTAATCCAGGCCAGCCTGGGCATAAATGTGAGCCTGTATTCGAAAAAAATAACTAAAGCAAAAAAGGGCTGGAAGTATAACTCAAATGGTAGAGTACCTACCTAGCCAGCTAATAAAGACATGGTCTACCCCATTTCAAACTAATATTCCTACAGGGAGAAAAACATACATAAATAAATTGCATGAATAAATTAACAAGTTTAAAAAAAAGATAGAAAGAACAAGTGGGCTCACACACAGCTAACAAACAGAGCTTGTGTCATGTTTGTACCATTTTTAGTATTATGAACTTGATGTCATTTTAGATGCTTCTTCTCTGTTTGCTTCTTGCTCACTGTACCCCTTGTTATCATACATGTGAAACTCACACGAACACTGAATTCCTTCTTTATTGTCTTCACTGAATTCCAAATGAGAACAGTTTTAAAATATGCATTATTGTTTAGGACAAATCAACACACTCCCAACTAGAAGGCCTGTATGAATTTAAAAAGCAGACTAAAACCCACAGCAGAGGAGATCTGAGTCCCCAATGCTCTGTGCTGGGAGGACTGGGGGTGGAACCGTCACAGGAGGCTCTCAGAGAAAAGAGGTGGAATTCAAAGCCAACACCAGTTCCCCTGGGGTCTGTTGTAATCAGGAGACAAATGGTCTGTACTCAGTAGCATGTATTCATTCTGTCACAAGAGGCTGTCAAGGCAAGCTTTCCTCTGCTTTTGTGGAAATACAGTATGAGTCTTTTCCCTTTCAGTTGCTTTAGAACAAGAAGAATAAAAAGTCCACTGCTGACAAACACTGCTTTGGGCATTTGACACTGGTCTTTGATCTAGTTACTCAGACAGTTCAAAATGAACAAATTAGGTGTTTACAACAAAAGACATTCCATTTCAGCTTATTCAAGTGCCAAGCGGGGTGGACGGCCTTCTCTGACAGAGCTGGGAAATTTCTTCCTGTCAGGCCACAGCATGGGCATTGGGAGTTCATTTCCCCACACCAATTAATAAACTATGATACTACGTCTTTGAATTAAAGGAAGAAATGAGGGAGGAAAGGAAGGGACAGAGGGAGAGAAAGAGGGAGGAAGGAAGAGAGGGAGGGAGAGAAGGAAGGAGGGAGGAAGGGAGGGATGGAGGGAAGGAAGGAAAGAGGAAGGAAGGAAGGAAGGAAGGAAGTGTTTGGGACAACAAAGTGAAATCCAAACCACATGGATTGAGTGAAGACACTATAGCCCACTCAAGTTGTAGACCCATAAGGGTACCTCTCAGTTCTTCGTGAGATGAACACAGAAAAAGTATCATTTTTATGTCTGCTGATGGACCACGTAGAAAAGAGTAAAATCTTAATTCTCTGGTATAAATTCAGCATTTCTCTCTCTCTCTCTCTCTCTCTCCACCCAGCATTGAGGGTTGAAGTCAGGGCTTTGCTCTTGCTAGGTAGACGCTCTACCACTTGAACCACTCCACAGCCCTGTTTTGTGTGTTGATTATTTTTGAGATAGAGTCTCTTGAACTATTTGCTAGGGGTGGCTTTAGTAAGTCCATCTTTTTAAAGTATTCTAATATTGTTCTCAAAGAGAGGAGGAAAATTGGATATTTCTCTATGATCTCTACGCACAAAAGAAAATGGTTTTGTTCCATTGCTTAAGTGTGTATTTTATTTCTACTGAAAACAGTGCAATCTCAGAAAAGGGCTCTCTGCCTCCATTGCCCCTTTGCGAAATGAAGTGTGTGTGCTATGAAATGAGACATGAAAGTTTTAGCTGTCTACAACCCTTGGAGAACTATAAATGGAATATGCAATTCACACCATGCATCTCTGTTACAGCAAAACTTTTCCATAATATTTACAATTTTAGAGATGCGGACCACCTCTGCAAGTGTGTCCAGTAGCAATGGGTTTTAGGGTCCACTCTGTGGCATGTGGCATACATGATGAGAAGTGGCACATTTTATTTTCAGCAACCTGGGGAGCAGGGAGGGGAAAGCAAGTGTAGAAAAAGAAAGAAATCTGTTAGCACAGATTCAAAGATTCCCTAGAATCGAAATGTCAGCCTTGAAAATTCCGAGTGAACCAGCTTGTCTAATCTGTTACCATCCTGCCTTATAATTACCGGAAAGTAGTTATTTATCTGTTGTGTTCAGCTTCTCTGTCAGTACTCTTGAGTTTAATTATCAGACTTCACTGGAAGTTCAATTTCCTCTGTTCCCTCTTCTTTTTGCAGCAACATAAATCGAATTTCTTCATAATTCCTGTTAACTGTGTTGGCCTACCTTCCACACATCCTCAATCTTCACCTATGAATCATGTCCTCTTCTGGCCTCTCCCAGTGGTTAAGGAAGCAGCTGTTCGGCAGTTTCAAGGTTCATGCAGGAGTCTTTGATATATCAAAGTTCACAGCCTCTTGTCCATTTAACTTGATGAAAAGGAGATGCCTCCCCAGGGGGCTTCAAACATCTGCCCACCATGGAGTCAGCAAGCCAGAAAATTCAGAGCTTGGTAAAGCAGAGAACACTGGGACCTGAGTGAATCTGACCTCAAAGAAAGAAAAAATAGAGCTGATTCCCCCACTGTCTTGACAGTTCTCCACTAAGGACACTGGCTCCATGGAGAAAAGTAGATATTTAGGACAAGATTTTATTATTATGACTGTGACTTGGACCACAAAAGGGAAAAACAACCTTTGGTGTAGCCGGCTTGCATGCTGGCTAGGTTGCTATGCTTCTTACTTTGGTGAACAGGCCCACGAAAGTGTGTACTCAATAGTGGTATCAACCACACTTGGCCAGCGACATGCATGAAGGCGGGACCCAGAGCTACAAGTTCAGTTCACACATTTATTGAGGGAATGGTTACACCCTAAAGGCTCACCAAAGGGGGAAGGGGTCCTTGGAGGATTGCGTCACCAACTGAAAGCAGGTCACAGTTAAGGCTGTCAGTGAAAAGGCGCCCATGGTGGCCAGACTCAGGAGCTTGGGAGCTGATCTGTGTGTGGCAGGTGGCCAGAGCTAGAAGGTACTGGCTGTAGATGAGTCCAGCCGGTCAGCTTTTATAGTGCCAAGCAGCATGTGTCCCATGGGTGTTCGTTCTGCTGAAGGGATTGGTGACACCCTTGGGTGTGTATGGATGCTCCCAGTTTGGATGTGTGCGTCCTCAAGCTCCCCCGTGGTGTACCAGCACGTCATGAGGTTATCACATCTTGAAATGAGTGAGTCTATATCGTCCACGTTCATATCAATTATTCAAAGTGACATTTTTTCCTTTTTCTCTCTATCTCTTTATATGCTGGAGACACCAAGGTTAACACTCTGCTCTTCAATTAAACCAAGAAGTCGTCTCCCCCTTATCTCTCTCTGACCACCAGAAGGAGTGAACCTGTCAGCCAAGACATACAGCTTCAGAGAATTGGCACCAAGCCACCTAGAGAACCAAGGCCAGTTCTGTTGTGGGACATGAGTTTTGTCTCCTACGCAAACTGAGCCCCTATTATCACCCCCAAAGTGAACATATTCTCTCAGTAGTGAGACAACAGACCTTTGAGAGGATGACTGTCCCTGTTCTCCTCTTTGTCTGATGGATAATAAACCTTATTTCCTTTTCCTCAAAACCCTGCTCTTACTATTTGTGAATTGGCATTGAAGCTAGGGGACCAGCTTTCCTGTAATGTGAACTCTGCTTAAAAAAATAAAATTGGACTTACCTCAGAGAAATTGTCCTAGATAAAAGGAAATTTTCACATGGTAGTGATTTTTGTTCAAGTTCATTCAATTGCTTAACAGCGATTGGAAGTTTCTCTACTTGACAGCTTGTCCTCTGTCCTCTGAGGTACAGTTTTCTCCATCACCCAAGGTCAAATGAGTACAGACTTGGAATCCCAGTTGTGTCATCACCTCTAGTACTTTGGGCAAGCTATTCAGCCTCTTGATGCCTCTGTGTTCTCTAGACACTGGAATAATAAAAATACAACCTCATGGGGACGTCATAAAAGTTTCACATATTATATGCAAAGCACTCAGGCTACCCATATTGTGTGCCTGACACAGTGCAAGGTACTATGTGATATTCGTGTCCTTCTTTCATATTCTTCACTGTTTTCCTCTCCCCCATAGTTTCTCACATATCGATTTGATTTACTCAGAGTAAGCTTTCAATAATACCAATTGCTTAGCAATGTGCAGTACAGCATTACAGGCTTTTAAAGAGAGCTAGCTCATTGACAAATACTTTGACCAACTATTGTAAGCTCAACTTCTGATAGTGTTAGCACTAATTTACATGCAATAGAGCACCTCTCTTGACAAGCAACTATCTTAAATAGACAGTTTTGTGTATTTTACACATTTTTTAAATCTCAGGATATGTTGTTTATGCTAGTTTCCTGCCACTGGCGTAACAAATTACCATAGCCTTGGATTAAAACAACATAAATTTATTTTCTCAGCCGGGTGCTGGTGGCTCATGCCTATAATCCTAGCTACTCAGGAGGTAGAGATCAGGAGGATTGTGGTTCGAAGCCAGCCAGGGCAAATAGTTTGCAAGACCCTATCTCGAAAAACCCTATTACAAAAAACTGAGCTGGTGGAGTGGCTTAAGGTGAGGGCTCTGAGTTCAAGCACCAGTACTGCAAAATAAATAAATAAATAAATACATATATTCTCATAGTTCTGGAGACCAGAAGTCCAAAAATCAAGGTCTCAGTAAGACTGCATGCCCCCCACAGGTACTGGGGGAGAATGAACTCTTTGCCTCTTCTTGCTTCTGCTGGCTGTAGGCATTCTGTCTCCAAAGTTATCTTCTCTCCTCTTTAATTTATCTCTTCCTCTAGGTATCTGTCAAGTTTTTTCCTTAGCCTCCCTCTTATTAAGATAATCTAGGACAAGCTATTCCTCTTAAAACAACCTTAACTACTTCTTTTGCCATACAAAGAAATATTCATAGCTCTGCTGATTAGCAGGTGCATGTATCTTTTGAGGAATCCGGAAAAGCCTACTACCATGTCTATCGCCAAACCATGCTGGGTGAGATTGTAAAAGTTATCTGACTTATTAAATCAGATGCAAATGACTTACGTTCATAAATTTACAATGAACGTTTGTGCTGGTCAACACTAATAATTACACACACAACACACACACTTGGACCTACCCACCAGCTTTTTAAAATTAGAGTGAGGGCTGTTGTTTTATAAGTAGGAGATATTTTAGAGTAAGAAGCCAAGCTAAAAAGGGAAAAGAAGAAAAGAGTACCTCCCTTATCTTGGATGTGCAAAACCTCATAATGGGCTGGGGCATGGGAAAAACAATGAAAATGCTAGGATGGGGAGGCAAGGAAAAACAGATCTAGGCAACTGGTGTGAGGGCATAAGAAATCCATCTCAATGGGGACGTCCACTCAGATTTGAAGAACATTATTCTGATCAGTGATGACCTGTTAGTGTTGGGTGCAAGTCCTTAAGCAGGTTTACATTTGCATAAACATTTCCATATTTAAGGAAGGAAATGTTGTCTACGGACATTTGTCAAAAGATTGAGAAAGGATGGGTGAAGCATTTTGACAAACTGCTTGCACTAGGTTGCTACTGCTGCTACTGTTCGTTATCAGAGGTCAGGTGTGGTGACTCACACTGCAATCCCAGCTACTTCAGAGGCAGAGATTGGGAGGATCACAGTTCAAGGGGAGCTCTGATCTAAAGTTAGTAGAAACTCCATTTCAACAACAACAATGAAATCTGAGAGTGGTGGGAGGCTTTGGTAGAGGATCGTAGTCTGAGGCTGGCCTGTGCAAAAACTCAAGACCTTTCCTGAAAAATAACTAAAGCAAAAAAAAAAAGGCTGAGAGCATGGCTTAAGTGGTAGAGCCATGCTCTCAGCCTAGACCTAGTTCAAATTCTAATACCACCAAAAAACTCCCAAAAACTTAAGAGTTTAAAGCAATACCCATTATTTCAGTTTACACAGCTCAGTTGGGTTCTAAAATCCAGGTGTTATCAGGGATGCCTTCCTTGTCAAAGGCTCTGGGGAAAATCCACTTCCAGGCTCATTCACGAGTGGGCAGGACTTGGCTCCATGTGGCTGTGGAACTGAGGTCCCCATTTCCTTTTTGGCTGTTGGATTTGCTCAGATTCCCTGGCTCATTACTTCTTTATCTGCAGGCCACCAGTAGCAGTTGAACTCAGGGTTTTGCACATGCCAAGCAGGCACTCTACCACTTAAGCCATACTTCCAGGCCTTTTTGCTCTGGTTATTTTGGAGTGAGGGTCTCACTTTTTGCCCAGGCCTGCCTGGATCACTATCCTGCTATTTTATACTTCCCACCACAGCTGGGATGACAGGTGTGCACACCCAGCTATTGGTTGAGATGGGATCTTGTTAACCTTTTGCTGAGGCTGGCTTCAAACCACAATCCTCCCATCTAAGCCTCCCAAATAGCTACAATTATGGGCATGATCACCATTACCCAGCTCTCTTCTCCTTTTAAAGGCTCGCATCATCACACTGGGTGCAACTAGATTATCTAGGATAGATAATTTCCCTCCATAAATGTAAGCCGATTTATAACCTTAATTACATCAGTAAAGTTCCTTTGGTTATGTGAAAAGTGTATCATAGATATAATACCAGGAATTGAAAAGTATGGAGGCCAACATTCTGCTCACACCCTGGTGAATCTCGAAGTAAAATAGAACCACTACCCTCCCCACCCCCCACCACACACGCATCTCTGGGTTAGGAAAGAGAAGACTACATTCCAGTTTTACCTCTCCTGACAGCTTGTTTGCTGATGAACACAGGTGGCCACTACCCTGCCTGGGACCTCATTTCTAGCAACTGTAAAGTGAGAGTCTGAGTTTATACCATGTGAAATCTCTTATCACTCTGATATTATGTAACTCTGTCCAGTAGTAAATGGCTACAACCCATTATCAAATCCACAGTGCAAAATGCATCTTGTGGCTTTTCAGAGAATTGCCGAGCTATTTTCAGTACCATCACTGGGGTCAGAGCAGTGGGATACTGTCAGCTTATATTTGAGCTGTGCTTTAGAGATAGATGACATTGTGAGTGCATGAAATGATAAGCATACCAAATAGTTTCCTTTAGGAATCACTGAGTGAGCATGCTATGTAGTCATTCAAAATAAAGACCTGAGTTGTGTGAGTCTAGGCTTCATCAACTGACACTGCTTTGGATAGCTGGCTTAAATGCAGTCAGCTATTCAAACTGAAAGACGTGGAGGAATTCCTTTCCACACCATTAATCTCCATCCATAAATCCAACCCAGGTGCCCAGGCTCAGACAGAATTTTCCAAAAGGATTGCAAATTTGGCACATCTTGTCAGCAGAGTCCAAAATCTAATATATTATCTCAAATCTGTGGACTTCCAAATAAGGAATAAAAGGAGATAAACACCTAATCCTATCATTCATGTGGGTCATATTAACAAGATTCCAGCGGATCTTTATACACAAAAAAGTTCAATACAGTATTTACATTTTAAATTGTGGAAAACAATATGGACTCTATCAAACCCCATCTTTCTCTTTCAATTACTTTCCCTCCATTGCTGTGTCCCTACAGCTATATCCAGATGATCTCTGTTTTTTGCTGAGTGGGGTTTGAACTCAGGGCCCACACCTGGAGCCACTCCACCAGTCCTGTTTTTTGTATAGGTTTTTTTTGTAGAGATAGGGTCTTGCAAACTATTTGCCCAGGTTGGCTTTGAACCACGATCCTCCTAACAGGATTACAGGTGTGAGACACAGATGCCCAGCTCAGATGATCTTTTCTATGATTTCTATATCAGGAACATTCTTCCAAAACTAAAGAAATGAATATTTTCATGAATTTTCAATGTGAGCTCTTTAAAATTCACACTAGGAAGAAATGCTGCTTAGAACTTATAGGTCTAGAAGCAAAATGAATTTCATTCATTCAACAAATATTTATTGATTACCTTGCCTTATCTACCTTATATGCCTTATCTATCTGCTTGGGGTAAAATGATGAACAAAACAGTCCTTGATCTCAGAGCGTTTATATTCCAGGAGAAGTCAGACAATTTTAATAAATCAAAGTACTGTGAAGAATGATTAGGTAGGTAAGGGAATAGAGTGTGACTGGGAGGGGTATTTTTAGACAAGGTGGTTTCTGACACTTGTGACAAAGTATGCAGGAATGAACATCATGAATGTGTGAGTAAGAGCAGTCCAGGAAGAGTCTAAGGAAAAGTACAAAGACCCTGGAATAAGAATGTGTTTGGCACGTTCAAGAAACATCAAAGAAGCCAGTGTGTCTCCTGTGGTAACAGCAAGTAACACAGTGGTAGAAAGAGAGTTTGAAGGACAGCAAGAGTCGACTCATGTGTGGGTAAGTTAATGATTTCAGAGTCTATTCCAAGAGTGATGGAAGCCAACGGAGGGCTGGAAGCAGGAGTGACACGATTTGATTTACAATTTCAAGTTATCATTCTGGTTGCAGTTGGAGGACAAGAGATCAAGAACGAAAGCCAGAAGGCAACTTAGAAAAGTTGTATAGCAAATATAAGCTTAGGAGATATACTAGACAGCAGCTAAAAAATATATTTTGAGGGACTTTTTGACATGTCTTACTGATGAAATGGACAAGGAAAATGTGGAAAAGAGAGAAAATTAAAAGCCCATCATTTGTGATAGGGTAACTGCCAATTACCTCCTCAAGCATAAATCTCATCTTGTCTTTAAGGAGAAAGGACTGCTAGTTTTCTGCACTGACTAGTCCCTTCAGAGGACATGCTCATGCCTAGATGTGAGGTGATAATGACCGAGAGCTCTGGAGATAACACTATTCCAGAGACTGTTGGTTCCCAGCACGCACCAGCAACATAGAAAAGAAAACATGGCAACCCACTCTGTGCACCTGGGGGCTACACTGAAAGGAGGGCAGCAGAAAATACAAAACTTGCTTTTTCACAGCAGAACAGTAAGGCAGACACAATCAGGAAAGACAGATCATTGTTTTGCTTTGAACTTTTAAATCTATGGCATAACCGAGTCTTACAACCAGACTGGCATTTGGAAAAATTGAATGGAATAATTTTTAGTAAAGTTTAGGTATATAATAAACACACCTTTGCTAGAAACATAAAATTTATTTTCTCTAAGACCCCTTTTAAATCAAGAATGAAAGTTTTTGCATCCCTGCTTTAATTTTCACACTAGCTCGACATTAAATAAACCCAATGAATATTTTATGTACTATAACTCAGAAATCCTCAGCTACATAAATTCCTTTAAATGTTTACATTTTTAGAATCAAAGGCCCAATATCAACTATTTTGCTGAGGTCCAATTTAATAAGTCAGTATTAAGTTCTTACCATAGATACTGTGTGGATCTGAGAGATACAAATGTGACCGTGACATGGCTCCAGCGTAGTAGTAAGGAGAGAGACATCAATTAAACACCTGTTCTAATACATGCAGTTAAACAGAAGAGTGAATAAAGTAGCATGAAAGTACTATGATGCATGCTATAATTACTCTTGGGTGAGGGTCTCAGGCAGAGTGATTGAGAGAGGTAACATTTGAGTTGGACCGTGAATGCTGAGAATTGTGAACAAAAAAAAAAAAGGAAAGAGAGAAAGCAAGCATTGATCTGGTTGCTTGTTGTAGGCGATGGTGATAGGTCAAAGACAAAGGAGACAGGGAACAGCATAGCATAGTGACCAAAAGAATATCTATGCAACTACAGCATTATCTTAAATCCTTGTAACGTTTATTGTGTGTCACTGAGCAATCTACCTAAAGAAAAACCCAAACCTCTTTGTGCCTTGTCCTACTAGTCATAGTTTTTTCGTGGCACTTATAAGGATTAAGGATTAATTAGTTAACATGCAGTGTTTTCTCTAAGTAAATCTTCTAATATGTAAAATACACAGTGTTTACGGAAATTAAAGTCATTAAAAACAGGCTATGGTTTTGTTATTTGAAGCATATTAATAGAGATACAGAGAGGCTTTTTCTGGAGTGACTTAGGTTTTTAAAATGGGATGATTTTCTACTTCCCTTGATCTCAAAAGTTAGGACTAAGCTGACTAGAATGGAAACTATACTTTCTAGTGACTGTGCTTGTGATTAGTTATTTCTAATGAGGTTGAAGCAATAGGTTTAATGGCTAGATGGGTCATGTGGCTTCACCCTGCTCTTGGCCACAGATTAAACCCTCAGCCCTGGCTAACTATGAGCAAATGGATCATGAAGACAGACCACATAGGGGAAATGTATCTGCATTACTCATCAGTTAGCCACTAGAAAAATAATTTGAAATCATGCCCTAATGGCTGTGAGGTAGTGATGTCATTTTAATAAGTTAATTTAATACTTTCAAAAGTATAAATTGAGCTACATTGTTCTTATGCCACCTGAGAAGACTATATTTGAATTGTTAAGTGCTAACTTCTGGGTAAGATACTAGCATGCTTACTGCCTGATAATGCCTCATATTTGTATGCTAATTCATATTTTACACAAAAAACTTTTTATTGACTTAATTATTTTCTAATTTCCAAGATGATATAATATGGAACATGACTATCTTGAGCGAAACTTAACGTGTCAAAGTGCAAGGAATACCATGGAATGAAACGATAACGATCTTGTGGGCAGGGAAGAGATAAATTACGGTGTTTTGCCATTGTGAAGCTCAACTTGACAATGGGGACAGTGATAATGAAAAACAAAGGAAAGGCGAGGCACAGAGACAGATCATTCCACAGTTTCTTCATCTAACCTTTTCCTCTTTTTGCCTGGCAACCACTACCCATGCTCCTGCAGTGGGAGACACACAGTCAGCATCTCCTGTGCCACAAATGCATTTAAATGATAATGCAGCACTTGTGTTAAGGAAGAACAGCCTGATGAACTGGTGATGCCTTGCCTCAGCGGCTTTGCTGTGTATAAACTCTCCTTTGTGCTTCATTTATTCTGAACACATTTGAGGGCAGCTAGAAACGAACTGATGAGGGAGTGTGATTGTTGGGAGAGGTGAAGGAATGACATTTTAAAGGAAAGCAGTGAGACTTTCCAGTCCGAGGAAGCCACGGCTACTACAGATGCTGATATAAGGGGGTGACATTGGGAGCAGAGAGCAGAGGAATGTCAGTCAGAGAGGAGAGGTTGCCTGCAAAGAAAACAATCAACTAAACATGAAAGGCACAATGCCCAGGCAGTGAGAGCAGGCTGTGTTCATCTCTCAGCAAGATGGCTGACTGAAGCACAAGCTGAGCACCAAATGAAAGCTGTTAAAGGGAGAGCAAGAGACGTTTAGAATGTTTCTACCTTGGTGTGGAGAGACATTTACAATAGTAGTCAAAGCCTTTCTTCAGTGCAAGCTGTGCACACCTCCTTTGGAAGCTAAACGATTTTGCTTTATGTTCAGTGACCTTAAAGAAACTCTACTTGGGTATCTTTGAATCCAGAATTCTTTGCCAACACCTCTGGGTTTCACATCACTATTAATGACAGGGATAAGTACCAAAACATTTTGACTAGGTGCCCAAAGTATTTGAGAGTTTAAAAATATCATCTTGTTTGTTGAGAATGCCATTTTGTCAGTTAACCTTGAGGTCTTTCTGACCCATATCTTATAGAAGGGTTCATGGAAATAGAAACACTGAATCAAAATGTGCCTAACTTAGTATGGCAAACCCTGTGAAATAGCAAATCAAAGGACAGGCTCCAAGTCAGTCTGACATTTGAAGAACGGCGAGACTTACATCAGGTGAAATATCAAAGGAAATAAAAAGGAAGTCAGGCAATCACAGCCTTACCTGGCCTTTCCTACAAAAGAAAAGCTGTGAACTCCGAAGCATCCACTTCTCAATGTGTTCACAGCAAGTCAGATGCTTTCCGTGACACAAAAGTTACAGAGACCCTGATTTCCATTTGGTTATTCAAACACCATTCACTGAGGCACCACTGTGTACCCCAGCACCCTGCTGGACACTAGGAAGCAGGTGCAAAAGGCACAGTGCAGATGGTAGACATATGTATCTCCAGGATGTCAAAAGAGTGCAGTAAGTGTTCTAAAAAGGGTTAGGGTGCTTTTGGAAAGATGGAGAGAAGTTTTTAAAAAACTCATTCAAAGAGAATTCTAGTAAATCATAACAATAATAAAATGATACCCAGGTTTCGGTGAAGATGGAAAGATTATTGTGCTATTAATTGAGAGAACACCTAAGAGCAGTACGTTTAAGAGGGAATATAGCAAAACCACTTTGGATATGCCTTTCAGATATGTGTGTAGCTGTCTCTAAAATAAAAAATAACTTGAACTGAGTTTACTTCCTGTAGTTTACTACCACCATCACCATTGACAGTAAAACATACTAATAGCAAAATGAACAGAAAAGAAACAGAAAGAAAAAAAGTGACTTGATTGTACTAAGAAAAAGCATTTAGGACACCTGAGAGTTTTGGCCAATTGTGCCAGATACTCACACTCTTGTTTGTTTTCTTTTTTCTCCCCTCCACATTCTCTATAATTTGTTAAGAAAACGAGCCCTAAAGGGTATATATAATAGCATCTGTTATTGCTGCCTGGGTGACCCTGATGACTTATTTAGTCTTCTTAGGAAGTAGGCTCTGCTTCCTACTCTATACAACTGGAATGACAATGCCTAATTCACACAGTGGATGAGAGGATTCATGACCAGCTGAACACAAAAAGCTTCAGCCAGTATCCAAGATATAGCTGGTGCTCAGCATGCGGTACTTGTTATTTCCCCTACTCTTTTCTCAGAATCCTTGTGCTTTTCATGTCTGACCATCCCTCTCTCAATCCTGTCTCACTTTCCTATGAAAACTTCAGAGTAAATGTGTGAACAAAAGCAAGAAAGTTCTGGATGAAGAAGACCACAATTTCAATCTTGTGCTGTCATCTGTGGCTTATGTGTTTTTGTAAAAGTTCCTTGACCTTCTGAACTTATTCCCTAGCAAGAAACTGCAGGTGTTAAAAATGTCTTTCTTTTGGTGATTTCAGCAGGTTTAAAAATTATATATTCATTCTTGTATAGGAAATGCATCAACCATATTCAATCACCATGAGAAGGGGACTAAGGTAGAAAGAAGAAAAATAAAGGAGATGAACCAATTCAGGTTATAATACACATATACATGGAAATGTCACAAGGAAACTCCCTATATACCTATCTAAAACAAAAAAATGTCTTTTTTTTTTCAAAATCAGAGAACAGGAAGGCAGAGAACAGATCCTGTCTGGGGAGATTGCTACCAGTGTGGGGGTGGGAAGGTGTAGGGAAAGTGTGTAGGAGGATGAATGTGGTACAAATACTGTGTACACATGTAAGTGACTGGAAAAAATGAAACCTGTTGAAACTGTTCCAGGAATGTGGGGAGGAAAGATAAAGGAGAATAATGAACTCAACTATGATATATTTGATATATTATAAGAACATTTGTAAATGCCACAATGTACTCCCAGCACAACGATAAAACAAAACAAAAGAATTTCTTTCTCATTGGGTGGTAAGGAGTGGGTGACATGCCGTGTGTGGCTGGATATCCTCTATTTGTTCCTCCAAATCCACTCTCCAGTCTTCCACAGCCTTCTGTGCTTTGAATAGCTGCCATTCACCAACTAAATCAATGAGCAGCCTTGACCTCTGGCTTCTGGTGTGGTTTGGCAGATGGAGGAAAACAAAGGAATTTTAATACAGGAGAGTATGGTCAGGGTATTTATTTCCCCAGCTCTCCCCTGAGTCTCATGTAGGTCAATGCATCAGTCTACTGAGGGCCATAGACTTGTTAAAGGAGCCCTTTTCTCTCTGGGTTCTCTAGTCAATTCCTCCCACAATGCCTTATGCCTAGGGATGACCAAGACTACTGCTGTTGCTGGTTCTGTACGATAACACTCCTGGTTAGTTTCTGTAAAACAACCTTGCACACACGTTTTGTAAATAGTCTCTTTATTAAATTCTTCTCAAATACTCACATTTGAGTATGACATCTGTTTCTTTCTAGTATCCTGATATTATAATGTGTACGTTACCTGGCATGCCTGACTCCTCATAAATAAGAATTTCTCTAAAAACAATGCTTGTTAATGAGTTCCTTAAGCTTTCCCTGCTATAGGGTGGTGTTCACAGTGAATGAGAAGAGTCCTGACATTGATAACCTGAATCTGGACACAATGGAGAATCTCTGACAAGTAGGAAAATAATAGTCCCCAAAGTAAAAGAGTCTGTATTCATGTCATTCTTAAAAATTGGGCTCTGGGGAAGGGGGGAGAAATGACCCAAACATTGTATGCACATATGAATAAAATTAAAAATTAAAAAAGAAAGAAATTGGGCTGTGAACCAAATCTGTAATAACCTGAGTTTGCATTCATTGCTTCTTGGTATCGCCCACCTCTCCTCCACCACCATGCTGCCCACTTCAACACTGACCTGTTTGCCATTCTGTCTTTTGGACAATTGCGTCATGAGAAAGAAGAGCAGGCAAGAGAAAGACAACATTTGTTTTCTGTCCCACCTCTGCAGGAAATGCCTCTCTGAAGGGGTTTCCCCTAAAGCCACTGGTGAAATGATTAGGTAAAATTCACACAAGAACAACTGGAAGTTGATTAAATTCTTTAAAAATGGAATTTAAAAAGCTTAGTAAGGTTTTGCATAGAATATAAAGTATCTAAATTTATCTTCTTATTAATAACTATGCTGACTCTCTCCCTGAGTTTAAAATCAAAGTAGCTATAATTTGGCCTAGAAAAAATACAACAGGATATCAACTGTTAGGTGCATAGAAGAATGTAGAATTCTTCCATTTGTTTTATTTAATTTTTCCTATGCCCTGAATTTTTTTCACCTCCATTGGCTTATTTTGTGTGTTCATTCTTTGTATTCAAATATGCTCTCTTAAGCTTTCTGTTATATTAGCTTCATCACAAATGCTGAACATTTCTAATTTGGATCCTTAAATAGATGCAAGACATTAACTTCATGGTGCTGCTTCCATAACCCTTGACACTACCTCTTTTAAGAAGGCTTTAAAAATTCTAATAATTGTTTTTGGTTTTGAGAAAATATGTACTCATAAGGACAGCCACTTAAAGTGTAAGTAGGATTTTAAATCATTAGCTCTAATATGCGTCAGTGTGGTATTTCTTTTATATGTTAATAATAACAATCTCTTTGGATGCTTTGTAGTCTATCTGCTTCACAAATGTTTTTGCTTACATATTTTAAGAATTGTAAATCTCACTGATGCAAAGATGATTAAATGCTGATGTCTCTATTTTATTTAAAGTTTGTAAACTCTGATCATTCCTTCTCTTTTATCAAAATTCCTTTTGACTGAGGGCCTTAATTTTCAAGTGTCCCCTGAGAAGCAAGATACTTCATATTCTTTCGTAACAAAACATTAGCACAGTAATTGCAGGGCCGAATTCTTTCTCCTTAAAGAGTTAAAGCATACAATTTTCCCTAGGAGCCTGTAGCTTGCATCCACAAGGCTGTTTGGATGTGTTGGTTCTGATAAGTTAGTTGATGCTGACAGATGAGGTAGGGCTCTAAAGAAAGACATAGTATTTTTCTTTTTTTAATTTGATGCTCAATGTTTTCTTTTCCTGTTTTTAAAAAATTCCTTTAATGATTATAGAATTGCAAAGAGTAAGAGAACTACAGGCAGGTGAAGAACCCCCGGTCTCCTTCTGCAGTGTTCCCTCTCCTGCATTTCCAGCATTGATCACTGCCTCAAATGGTTGCTTGTGAAGCAGCTATAATAGGTTTTCAACTATGTGCAGTCAGGGAATTTCTCTAGAGGGATAGACCAGCTCTTTGCCAACAATTCTGAACTGAAAGCTTTGTGCAACTAGACTGATTTACTTGGAAGAATAATTAAAAAGACATTGTATAAAATAAAATAATCAGAGGGCAAAGTTACTTCATATTTAATAGACCTTCCTACAAGATTCTTGAAAAGCTATTAATCCAGCAACTAACTTGTTTGGATAAGATTTTCCAGACAGACTGTTCAAAATATGCATTTTGTCATTTTTATAAGGAAAATATGACTATGTATTGCCAACGTCTAAAGAAGGGAGAGCCTGGGGGCCACCATGTTCAGGGAACTGCTTAGTTACCCATTGTCATTCTCTATAGTGAGAGAGGGGAACATTGCCATTTTCAGATAGTCAGGTTTAATATAATATCATTTTCCACTGCAAAACTGTAATACAGTCTGTTAAACAGAAGATGTTTGTGAAGACCTGGTGTTTGTGGATGTGATTTTCTATCAACAAACAAACGAACAGCTAAAGCACCTGTTTATTTTATAGGAGAACAATCTTCACCAATTAGGAAGTTTAGGATTATAACACAAATATGTAGGCTCAGTACCTACAGACATAGGTGAGGAAAACTAAAGAACTGCTTTGGAGTATATCATATACTCAATGCATTTTATATAAGCGAAAGTAGAGTGGATCACATTAATTCAGATTTTTCAACAAGAAGGACCATTAACATTTTAGTTACTCAGGTGTAAAGACAGAGATATGCACCTAATGATTTCATTTAACTTCTCCTGAAAAATTGGATTATCTGGCAAAATTGAGCCCAGTGTCCTCCATGGTAATTACGGCATGGAGCGGAATGTACCCACCTTCTATTCCATGTTATCTCAAATAGGTTACCTATTCACTCACTTATGCAGCCTACAGAGGCCCTTCAAGGTTCTCAATTATTTAACCACTTTGTATTAGTTGCTTGTTCATCACTGTGACAAAATACATGACATAACAATTAAAAGGAGGAATTACTCATTTTAGCCCATGGTTTCAGAAATTTTAGTACAAGTCCTTGACTTCATTGATTCTGGGCCTGCGACAAGGCAGAACATCATGCTGAGGAGGCACTTGGTGGACAGGAAGCAGAGAAAGAAGGGAGTATGGACTGGGTATAACCTTTAAAAGCACTCCCCTTAGTGACCTACTTCATCTAACTAGACACCACCTCCTAAAGTTTCCACAACTTCCCAAAATAGCACCTCCAAACATTTAACACATACGCCTGTGGGTGACAATTTATATTCAAATCATAACACTCAGCCTTGGAAGAATCTTTGCTTTTCTTTTCCTACAAAGGGAATGCCACCTTGCTTTCTGGTCATGTTAAATTTACTATGTAAACCTTGCAGTGTGAAAATATAACATAACTCCCAACAACATCTCAGGAGGCCATAATCATGGCTTCCTAAACATGACTTATTTCCATGTCAACTGGTTCCTGACTTGCATATACCACAACCAAACCAATAACGAAAAGGAAAATAGGCAAAAGACCTACAAAAGGTCTTTCAGGAAGACCATGGGAAAAGAATGGTCATATTCTAACAAAAAATGTCTGTCTACCACATTTATGTGATAACCTTAGGACAGACCAGGGTGAGTACAACATCACCACATTAATCAGGCACAAGAGAGGATATCCATCAAAGGGCAAACAAAGCACCTGGGCTATGCCCCACAGAGATATACATGTTCTTCCAGAGCTGCCCAGTGAGGATGTAGGTTGACTATCCTGGGTGCCATTGGTGAGGGTACACCCAGGGTCAATAATGCCCATGTACTCCCTTACCACTCTTGTGTGCTGTGTACTTATGGTGGTGTTGTGTTGGGAACTCAGCCAACACATGCCTTCATACACAATTCAAACCCAAAAGTTAGTGATAGTCAGTAGGCCAGAACTGTGAAATTGTCCTCTGACTCACATAAATGAGAACATGTCAGTATCATTCTACAGGCCCAATTTTACATGATCCTACAATGAAATTCCAGGGCAGACTGTGGGTACAATTTGCTTTGCTTCACCTCCCAAAATTGGTTCCTGGCCAGAGGGTCCTTGTATGTCCTATAGATGATGGTCCTGAAGCTCCATAAGAGGGTCTTCTCAACCCTTGTTAGGGTGGGGTTTAGAACACACTGAAGGAGAAAAGCATGGACCAAGATTCATGCTAACCTAGTCCAGACCTAGGTACCCCATCTTAAAGGCATTATTGGCCTGTCCAGATCCAGGCACCTTCTCACCTAGGTCTAAAAGCAATATTGGTCATCATGTACCCTCTGGATGCATTTCTCAGACTGTCCTGGGGAAGGCTAATACTTGCCACAACTTTGTTCTGTGGACGTGGTTGCCCTGGTAAGCCTGTGTCATGTCCCCTCCTTGAACATCTATAGCTATCTCATAAAGTGATTCTCTTCTCTTTTAATAGTGGCATTTTACATGGGCAAATCGTTTAGCTTTTAAGCTAGAATACATCTGTCCCTTAAAATTCCTAACCATAATTTAAAATGAAGCTGTGAGATTTAATAAAATTTTAAAAACATCTTGAGAATAGGGAATGGACATTCAACATGGAAGGAATGGAGGGAGGTAGGAAGGGAGTCAGGAAAAAAAATTCTACAAAAATTCCTGCTCTTATACTTCTTGGGTCATAACAAATTCCAAGAATTTTTTTTTTTTTATTACCAATGACCTTATTAGATGATGTCCTTGGGTAGGTACCCAAGGAATGCGTGTTAGCAACTGAGTGAAAGGTTAAAGAATTAAGGCTATGTCCCTTTTAGTTGGGAGGATCTTTGAATGTACTTTTTATACCCTGGAGTTAAGGCCCTCACCCCAAACATCTGGACTTTGTTTACAAAAAGACAGATAGGCCATTCTCAGATCTGCCACATAGAATATAAAATTATTGCTACTGGTTCAATTCTGCCCACAATGAATATAACCTTTTTAATTACTATTCATAGACATTTAAATCTCAGTTTCCATTCCAGATCTCAGCTTTACTCTAATTCAAGCAAAATCTCATCAAAGTTTTTTTGCAACCCCCATCCCCCCCAAAAGCATCTTTCTAGGCAGAATTCAAGTGCTTAACTCCACCAAAAACAAATATTAAAATTGGAAGTTTCTTTCCTTTCCTTCCCTCCCTAACCCTCCAATGTTTCACTTGTCAGACATTGTGTAAGGTATAAGTTTCTGGACTCTAACCATTGAGCAGCTTCTACAAACCATGACTTTCCTGCCATATTGCTTCTCCTTTGTTAATATGTGAAGCAATATTTTTCTTGGCTTTTCCCACTGTGTTTAGATCTTCTTTGTTGTTCTTGCAATAGTGGCTAGTAACATGCTCTAGTCATTTCTCCTTTTTTTTTTTTTCACCTTAGAAACAAGGCTAACATCACATGTACTCTCACATAGCTACTAAAGAGCCTACTTTATCTAGACATCTAGTAATTGTTTAGAAATCAAAGCTTTATTTCATTCTTTGATGATTCTTTTGGTAATAAATGCTCAATCAGTAAGGTTTTAAATTTAATTTATAATTAATTTGCATTTATTCTTAGTTAAGGAAAACTACTTGTAAATTTCAGACTCCACTGATATTAAATATTTTACACTGATTGCTCCTTTTTTCAAAAATATGTTTACTTTTACTCTTTAGTGGCCTTTGCTTCTTTATAGTTAATTGTGAAAGTAGTTAATAAAACAACAATCCTATCTAAGACCCTGTATAAGAAATCCAGTTATATAAAGGAAAGATAAATTAAGTAATTAATTTTGTTATTAGTAAACAAACAACTTTAAAAAGCTTTTAAATTTAGTACAGGCTCCTCAACATTATCTTTGGTGAATTTCAAGGAAAATCAAAGTACCTAAGAATATAATGGTTGGGGTTGGCAAGAAGGTCTATGTAATTAGAGAAATCATGAAATTTGCTTCATATGTGCTTAAATGAAAGTAAAATGTCAACTTTCCTATCTATCTATAGACTGCTGTTAACCTTGCCTGGAAGAGGGTGATGATTTTTAGAGTTATGATTGTTAATGGCCTTTGAATGTAGCCTGAGCAGTCTTCGCCTCCCCCGTGAACAGTAAGGTTCAGCCCTTTCCAGATGGGAAAATGATAAGGACACTAGGAAGATAGCAGGTCATTCTTGGGCAGCTGCCAGGAACTTGCAGCAAGATGAATCATGCAGGGCTGTGGTGCTTTAGCCAGCATTTTTCTGTTTTAATTTATCAAGCCAAAGCTTGTTGACATGAAAGTGAATGAAATTGTTATACAGTGGGTTCTAAAAAGCTAGCTCAAGGGTTTAGTGTGGAAGAGCTCTGACTATAAATAACAAAGAAAATACAGGGAATGTTCTTTCTCTTAGCACCTGCTCTGTTGTTTGAGATGCAACAGCAATTAACTCAAATCCCAGTATCAGCATCAACTGGAATAAAGCCAATTCTTTGAAATATTACCGAGGCCCCATAATCTGCTGTAGATGATTATGAAAGGGCTGATCCTCAAACTAGTCAGTTTAGTGTTTTGATATGTGGCTGTATTTATTTGTTTATCAGATGTAACAAAGAAAGTGACAGAAATGACAAAGTATACTGTTAGAAGAGTAACTTTGCAATAAAAAAGATTAACACCATCTTCCTTTCCCAATAAGGAAAACAATGAAATAAGTCATTGGCTAGCATTCATATGAGAAACCTCTGCATTTAGCTGAAGCATATAAATCAGTTTTATAATAAGAAGATATCAAGAATTTCTACAATGAGATATAGGAATAAAACTAGCTGATTAAAATAAGATTTAACACATGTGCATTAAGGGGACAAAATGTTCCTTGATGGTACAGTTTAATATTTCACAACTTACTCTGTTTTGTACATAATGGCCCCTGATTAAATATTTTTCTTTTATTAAAAGATGTTATGTGTATTAGAAAGAGATTAAAGATGATACTACTCTTGTTTTCCGAGGCTGGAATAGCATCGTGTTTCTATTGCATGTAGTTAAAGCCTATGGAGCCTGGCAAAAAATACATACTCTGAGTTCATTCTTCATAATTTGGTTTATTTCTTTATGCCTTTATTATTATTGAATGCCTTCTTTGGGCACTGGCGTGCAGGTCAATTTTACAAGTTGATGGTAATGATGAGTCTATCAAAGCATGGTGCCTAACTTTTCTAACAGGAAAGAAAGAACATGCAAACTAATATGATACAAAGAAAAGGTGATAACTATTTGCACTAACATTAAGAATCAAACATAAAAATGAGACTTCCTGCTATTTCATTCTTTTTTAATTTATGAGTTCACATAGCTTATCTCAGAACATAAACTTAAGTGCCATTTAGTTTCCCAATAATTTATTGTCTTTATTTAAAGTAATAAAATACATGCTAAGGTAGCCCTGTGGAATCTTGAGTATATGTTTACTATGCTATCTACGTATAAAGAATTAGGCTAGTCCACACATCAACATTGAAAGCCACTTAAAATCACTGTTAATATTATTTAATGATGGTAACAAAAGACTATGCAATTAACTTTGAGAAAAACAAAACAATGATTAACATTTTGAATGCTTCCTATGTTCTAGGCATCTTACTAATTGCTTTATACACATTGCCAACTAGATCTTTACATTGTCCTTACGGGGTAAGTTATGCCATATTTGGCATTTTACAAAGGAGGAAATGAAGGATCAGAATTTCAGTAAGTCAACAATGTTTGAATTTGAACCCAAATGAATAGAACTACTGCAGATTATACTAATCTAAAAACAGATTGTAGATATTTAAAAAGAAAAGGTAAAATAATGTTTGCATACAGTATGATTACATGTGTGCAAAAGAGAATGAACTAGAAATGTGTTACAAATAAAGACATGATGTTTACATAACAAATATAAATTTTCATATATAAATATAACCGATTAAAAATACAAAATGGAAAAAAATCTCATAGTCCAAAACAGAAACAATCTTTATAAGGAGTATATAAGAATGTAAGGTGAAATTTTTTAGAATCTATTGAAAGATTTTAATAAAATCCTTCAGTAAATTTTAATTCTGTTCTTAGAAATATGGACTCAATGTTGTCAATTCTTTTTTAAAATTTATTATCATATTATCACTGTATTTGGGGTACATTGTGACATTTACAAAAGTTCTTACAATATATCATAGTTGGATTCAACCTGTCCGTTATTTTACTTTATCTCCGCCTCCCCCTATTCCTGGAATAGTTTCAATAGGTCTCATTTTTACATTTTCATACATAGTACATAGTATTTCTATCACATTTACTCTCCTACTCCCTTCTTAGAAATACAGATTCAATGTTTTGTCAAATCTTAAAAAAAAAAAAAAAACCTCTAAAACCTACAAGATGATATCACTTTACTATGTTATCCTGGAAAATAAATACATAAAACTAGCTAAAAACATTCTCAGGAAGAGGAGTAAGGACTTGTACCAGATAATAAAACATATGCTAAAGCTGTAACTCATACCACTCTACTACTGGCCCAGGAATATACTGAAAATACCAGCAAAAGAGAAAGTTCAGAAATAGACTCAAATACAGATGAGAATTACCATAAAGACAACATTACAAACCAGTGGGGATAAAGACAAATTTTTCAATAAATCTGTAAGAACTATATAGTCATTTGGAAAAAAGTAATACCACATCTCCAAAACACTACTTATATAAAAATAAACTCCAGATGGATCAAAGATTTAAAGTAAACAATGAGGTCATACAAGTATTCAGCAAAAACGTGACTGAATTTATTTATAACATGGGGAAGGAGATAGTCTTTGTAAGCAGACACAAAATTCAGAAACCATAACTTTGATAATTTAGACAATTCTTCAAAACATCTTTCAGCAAAGCCTAAAACATTGACAGAAAAGGCATTTAACAAACAAACAAACAAACAAAAACCTCATGACTAAAAAAAAAAGCCTATTTACCTTACTTTAGGAATATCCCTTGCAAGGTGACTTTTGAAACAGAAAACAGGTTCATAAAAACAAGCAGAAAAAACAAAACAAAGCAAAATAGGTGTGGTATGTCACAGGCATAGATCCCAGCCCTCAGGAGTCTCACGGAAACAGGACTAGGCTACATAGTCAGACTCTGTCTCAAAAACAATGGAAATATAGATAAATGTAAATATATGTGTACACTGTAATATTAACTTAAATGTATCTGAGTACAATGAAAATATTGTTTGACAAGAGATTTATTAAATAAATTATGGTATATCTAAATAGTGCAATAATGTATAGCCAACCAATAAAAGAATCAGGATAGATCCAAATAATAGGAAATATTTTATCAATAGATCAGATATTTAAATAATTTTAGAAAGTGATGAGTCACAAATTAAAGTGACAAACTGATTATGATAGAGATTACTTCTACCTATAAACATTTAGAATAGGTGAGCCTTAGGGAATACAGAAATTTTAATGATAACAAGAAAAAAATGGGATTACATTTAGAGCTAAGAAAAGACACACCTAAGGCTGAGAGTTAGAAAATTTGAAATACTTTGGATCAATGGAGAAGAGTTACTGTTGAAGTTTTAGGTGAGCAGAGAGTGATTTTTGAATAAAAATAGATGAAGGAAAAAAGCCTAATAGCATCCTATCACTGAGGGCTTTACGCATTGTGAGGATACAGTCAGTGAAGAAGCAGCAGTTTGCTGAGAACTCTCGAGCCAGGATACAGCAAGTTCTTTGCTGAGATATGTAATCCAAACTTCTTCATGTACTCAGAATTAGGTCTCATTTTTTCCACTTAAAAAAAAAAACAGGTTTGAAAAATTACTCAAGTTTTCACAATAAGTAATAGAGTTGATATTTAAATCGGATAACCACATAATTTATTGTATAAATTGTGTCATTTTTGAAAGTGAAAAGAACAGCTTTAAATTTTGTCGTGGCAAATGCAGAGGTCACTCTGCATTTAAACCAAGTCTGTTTCCAAACTGGCATTCTAACATCAATTACGTTTCCTAAATTGACACACACCAAGAATTTGATTCTAAAACCTTCTTGGGACTCAAGAAAAATGTTGATAGTACTGTCAAATATAATTTAAACATCAAAATTAGATATGAACAAACTGTTAGTTCACCTGGCTGATACCTCTATCCATAGCATTGCCCTGTATAGCTCATTTTATAGTATTTTGCCTTGACAGGTTTAAGATGAGCCAAATCCCAATGTACCTGGCATTCCCTTGTAATATTATTCTACAAAATAAAAGTTACTGCTGTATAACTCGTGATTTGAATTCTACAGCACTTCTTTTCTAGAAACTGTATTTATCACTGATAAGCCTAAGTTGTCCCTCTGACCATTCCTAGGTAAAGACTCTTGGTTGATTTATAATCAGTATTATAACTATTACAAATGACATTATTTTGAAGTAATTTTCCTTTTGCAGACTGAGGAACCACTGCTAGCTCAATGTGTAGTGGTTTAGAATTGAACATGCTTGCAAAATACCTCCCATCAAAGTGCCATAAATTAACTATATATTTTGCAACTATTATTTTATTTCCCACTTACGTTGGGCCAGTCACTTTCTTCTCTTTTTCTTTTTTTTATTGTTGTGCTGGGTGGGGGTATATTGAAGCACCTACAAATGTTCTTACAATGTGTCAAAGATATGCTTGAATTCAACATGTATAATTTTTGTACTTACATACATGTGTATACATAATTTGCACCATATTCATCCTTCTACCCCTTTCCTGCCACCTCGCCCGCTCACACCAGTGCTAACCCCCCCTCCCCACAATGTGGGCAGAACCTGTTCTGCCCTCCTGCTCTCCAATTTTGTAGAAGAAAAAAACATAAAAGATAAAAAAGAGACACATGGCATTTTTGCCAGTTTGAGATAAAGATAGCTACACAGGGAGTTTCCTTGCGTATATGGATTACAACCCCAATTGGTTCATCTCTTCCAGACCTCTTTACTACTCCCTGGTCCCCTCCCCATTGTGGCCCCAGCCAGTTTAAGACTTCTACATTCATTCCTGTACCATGAGCACATCAACCTCATTCATTTTTGGTTCCCTTGTCCTATCCCTCCTGCACACAGATTCCCCTTAGTATAACCTGTGTCCCATAATATTACTGTATTTGTTTTAGGTCCATATTCCATATATAAGGGAGAGCATAATAAACCAGTCACTTTTATCCTTACTTCCTTCTACTGTTTTTTTCCCTCAAAGTCATATGCACATTGTCTTGTTATTAGATACAAAAGGACAATAGGGGTACTCTGAAAAAGTACCAATAAACTTATGTCTCATTCTAAGTACCATTGTGTGTATGTTAGTAGTATTTAAATATTTGTGATACATATTATTTCCTTTACACTTGCAAGGTTTCAATGAATAGATGTCATATTTAATAAGAAATACGGAAGATATTCCATACACACAACCACGCATACAACCACCTGTGTTTCTATGAGTTCCGTTTTTCTTAGATTCTACCTATAAGGGAGATCATATACTTTTTGTCTTTTTGCATCTTGTTTATTTTACTAGCTCCATATTCTTCAGGCTCATCCATGTTGTCTCCAAAGCTGAATAGTATTCCAGTGATTACATGTACCACATTTTCTTTATCCATTCATATATTATTGGGCACTTAAGGTTGACTTAATATTTGGCTATTGTGTATAATGTTATAATGAACTAAGAATGCAGATATCTTTTTGACAGAGTGATATTATTTCCTTTGGATTTATTGACAAGAAGGGATATTGCTGGGAGTTCTATTTTTAATTTTTCAAGGAACCTCCATTTTTTTTTTTTTTTTTTGCCATAATGGCTATACTAATTTACATTCCCATCAAGTAAATTTTACAGGTGTGAGGAAACATCTTATTGTGGTTTAAATTGCTGAGCATTCTTTTAATCCATTAACCATTTGTACATCTTTTGAGAAATGTCTATTCAGCTCTTTTGATTATTTTTTAATCAAATAATTTTTGTTATTGCATTTGTTTTGCTTTTGATTTTGCTATTAGGTTGTTTTGGCTCTTTATATTTTAGATAGTAACTCCTTATCAGATATACAATTTGCAAATATTTTCTTCCATCTCATGGTTATTTTCTTCATTCTGAGGTTTCCTTTGTTGTGCAGAAGCATTTTTGTTTGATGCAATCACATTTGTCCCTTTTTGCTTTTATATGCTTACACTTTGGGATCATATCCCCCCCCCAAAAAAATATTGGCCAATGCTAATGTCAAAAGGTGTTTCCCCTATGTTTTCTTCTAGTAGTTTTCAGTTTGGGTCTTGCAACTAAGTCTCTAATCCATTTTGAGTTGATTTTTGTCTATGGGGGAGATAATCTAATTTCATTCTTTTGCATGTTTGACAGTCATTTCCTCAGCACCGTTTATTGAAAGGATTATCCTTTCCCATTGTGTAATCTTGGCACTTTTGTCAAAGATCAGTTAAATTATTATTTGATACTTTAAAATGCCTTATAAATCTTTGGTTGCTTATGTATAATTGATATTTTTCTTTATCTCTTTCTTGTCAGAGGTAAAACAATTTTTAATTGTTATTTTAAGCAAACTTGTTTGTGTCACTGAAACACCAGATGAATACAACTGATGTTTCAAGTTTCTTGAACACAAACATTTTCCTACAGGCCATGAATAGCGGTGTCAATTAATTTTCTTTCCTTTTCCTTCTTCCTTTCTCCTGTCCTTTCTTCCTTATTTCCTTCTCTCCTTGCTCTATCTTTCTTATTATTTTCCTTCCTTCTCTTCTTTATCAACTTCCTTTCTTTTGTCTTTCTTCTCTCTTTCTCTCCTTTTTTTTTGTCCCTCTTTCTCTCTGTCTCTTCCTAAAAATTAGCCAATTCTATATGACAGTCACAGTGTCAGGTAAAGTATATAAGAGGTAAATGAGATAATGCTTCTAAACTTCATAAAGCTCACATCTGTTGTAGCTGGTTTTTTAAGTGACATGACATAGACATTTTCAGATAAACAGAAGCTGAAAGAATCTGTTGTCAGTGGACCTGCCAGTAGCTCAAGTTAGCTCCTCAGAATAAAGACAGATAATATCAGATGAAAGAAAATGAGTATACTATGTGGATAAATATAAAAGAATTTTTTGTTTTCATCATTTATTTAAAAGGCAAAAATGTAATCACCCATTCATGTTAGAAAATGTCAGCAAAGCTATAGATAGATAGGAATTTCTTCATCTATGAATAACTACAGTTAGCATCATAATTAATAGTGAAAGACTGAACACTCCCTCACAACCAGGAGCAAGGGTATTTGCCATAATCACTTCTAATTGAGATTGTACTGCAAGTCCTATTCACTGTAGGATGGGAGAAAATGAAATAGAAGGGCATAAAGTTGGGAAGGAAGAAATAAAATTGTCTTTATTTGCAGATGGCATGATTGTTTACATGTTAAAAATCCCAACTAATCTATAAAACAAACTTCTAGCATTAATAAGTGAACTCAGCGAGGTCAGGGGACACATGATCAATATATTAAAGTCAATTTTATTTCTATATACTAATGAGAACCAATTGAGAAAAACCCTTTTACTTGCATTATAATATTGCATTATCTATTGCTACATAGCAAATCACCACAAATTCAGTGCTTAAAACTCTAACAAACACTTATTATCTCATACAGTTTCTGTGAATTAGGAGTTTGGGGACAATAAGCTGGTGATTCAGACTTGGGGCATCTAAAGGGGCTCTGAAGTAGGCCAGTCTGGGCTACTTTTCAAGAAGGTTCACTTACAAAGCTGGCAAGATTGATGCTGGATTTTGGCAACAGACCTTAGTACTCCCACCAGATAAACCTCTCTATGGGGCTCTTAACTGTCTCATGACATGACAGTAGCTTCATCCAAGGAAAATGATCCAAAAGACACGAAGGCAGAGACACAGTTGCATTCATGAGCAAGCTTGGAAGTTCCTCCTTACTAGTCATGTTCACGTCCTGGTTATACAGGGCAGGCTTGTTCAGTGAGGAATGATTAACCAAAGAAAAACATTATAAAAAGTGAAAATCTTTGGGAACTTTCTTTGAAGCTGATTACAATAAATACTATTTATTATACCACCAAAGACCTTTCTTTTTAAGTAGAAATAAACTTAAGTAGCATGTAAGCTCTCCACTGAAACTACAAACCATTGCTCAGGGAATTTGAATAACTCCTAAATAAATGAAATGATATATTGTTATGAACTGCATGTTTGTGTTGTTCCTAAACTCATACACTGAAACACTAACCCCAGTAGAATGGTATTAGGAGGAGGTGGGACTTTGGAAGGTGATGATGTCATGAGGTTAGAGCCCCCAGGATGGAATTAGTGTGCTGTAGGAAGAGGAAGAGAGCTAGCCTGCTGTCCTTCTGATCGGTGAGGAAACAAAGAGAAAGAAACTTTTACACTTGTAAGAAAGGTCAATTTAATGATAGTAACACCATCTTTGCATTAAGGAATTCGGGTAGGGGTGGGAAACTGGAAATTAAAGAATGTTTTAAGCAACCTTTTATTATCTAATTTTCTCCTTAAATGTCGTAATTGGCTTAATGCTTTGCTTAGAATAAAAACTCCAAAATTGTTAGCTCTTATTATCACCTGTGAAGTTTCTTTCATTACTATTTCTTGGTAAGCTGTCCTTGAATCCTGCAGTGCTGAGGAAAAACTTTGATAATCAGCCTCAGAATATAACTTAATAAACATCACCTAGGCAAAAGAGGGAAATGTTTCCAAAATGGATTAAAAATGCGGTTGTTTGAAAACATGTGTAAAGATTTGGGATGATGAAAATGTTTTGGAAATGGATAGTGGTAATAGGTGTATAATATTGTGAATTTCTAAATACTACTGAATTGCATATTTAATAATGGTAAATAATGTTTTTTATATTTACTATTTTAAAAAGTTTTTTAAAAAACAACTAAAGAAAGCAAAAATAATGGGGTTTGGAGATAGCTGGTAAAATGCATTTTTAAAGAATATGACTTTTAAAGCATGCATGAATAAATGTGTGTTAGTGTTATGTTCTTAATTTCTGAGCATAATAACTAAGAAAATGTAAAGGAAAATGAGGCATAGTTTATTTCTTTCCCACTTCTCCCATCTGTTCACATTAGCCACAAAGAAACACCCTTATAAAATTCATTAAATTACCACATTACAATTCAGTGGCCATAAGTCTTCAACACAATGTACACAGTCACCAAATGACACACTCGCAATGACATCATTGTAATGGTCATAATTATGTGACAATTCAGATATTTGATCATTCAAAACATCGGTAAAAGAAGTATTCTTCTTTTTTGTCAGCTTCTAAATACCTCTATTCATTCTTTTTCAAGAATCTGAGGCTTTCAGGAAAGAGCTAGAAACTTAATCCAGCACTGTTGGAGACAAAGCTGGGAGAGGGGGAGGAGAATAGGGTTTTGAGGGCTGGCAGGAAAAAAACACTGCATCATACACTTTGAGAGCAGAGAGAGGGAGATGAATGTGCATGAAGCCAGCCTAATTATCGGAGAGTGAAAGGTCATCAAAATCAATTTGCAGCATGATGTACAAAGGTCATTATCAGACTCAGATTTTCTCTGCCCATTTAAAACACAATAAAAATAAAGTGAGGGCTTTAATAACTATGATTAGTAAAGAAAAAAAGCATATCATTGAGCCATCTGTTTAAATATTTGTGCTACCTTAGTTTTACTCAAAACAGCATGAAAGATGAGCAGTAAAGCGATTTTTTTTCTATTTGTTTGCTTTTAAAATCCTGACATTTTCTCCGCTGGTTGCCGAGATTTATAACACAGATGAAAGAGCTCCTCTGAAATTACTGCCCTTTGAAATCAATAGCACGGTATTTGTAACGACTTTCTTTTATTATAGAGCACTTCATTATTATTTTTATTATAATTTTATGGGACAGTCTGGAACAGAATTCATCATTCACTTATTTGAAGCATCTCACTTACTCAATGGCACAGATGGCCTGATCAGAGGAGATTTAATCACCCTAGGTTAAGGCTGCTTTGATGCTAAGTAAATGCAAACCATGAGAGAGAGAGAGAGAGAGAGAGAGAGAGAGAGAGAGAGAGGAAGCAACAATAATATTATCTTAGTCTCCATTAAAAAGTCTATCTATGGAAATTAACACATTTGGGAACTTTGGAAACTAGAGTTACAAAGCTAGATCTTTTCATATTTTTCTTTAAAAATTAATATGATGATACTACCTTACAGGACAGGGGTTTTGAAGTTTTTTTTCACTGTGTCTATCAGTAAAAAATACATTTTATATTAGACTGGTATACATGCATACTTACATCCACATGAGCACACATTTCCACCTAACTGAAACAAACATTTTAAGAAGGTGTACTTGTCATTATTACACACATAATGCTGGTTTCTAAAATAATTTATTTTTAATGCCAGTCATAATCCACTAAACTGTTTTAATAAATGGGTCTGGGGCTGCGAGTGTGACACAAATAGTCGAGTGCCTGGTTGGCAAGCATGAGACCCTGAGTTCAATCCCCAGTACCGCCAAAAAAATAAAAAGTAAGTGGGTCTGGATCCTCAGTTTGAAAAACAAATTCAAGAGGTACTTCTGTGTTTGAAATTAAACATGTATGTGAGTACTTAGTGTAGCATATAACATATGGTAAAAATTTGATATTTATAGCAGTTATTATGTGAAGTGTCTTGAATGTATTTTTGCAATGTACTGCTTCAAAACAGCCAGGAAATGCTCTGTCAATAGAAATTACTGCTCTGATTTTTTTTCTGTTCATGTTGTGCCAGTCTTGATTCTGAGCCCTGACCAATTACTTTTATATTGTGGAAGACCTACATTGGTGGACAGGAAGAGCACAAACAGAAAGAACTATCAGCGAAAGACTGAGGTTTCCTTTGTATCCTTCTCTTCTTGCTTCTCTTACTAGTTAATTCTTTTCCATATCAGATAATGTAGGCAAAAGGTAAAAGTGTAAGTTCTATGGAATGTCATCTTTTTAAAAAGAGTTACAAAGTCAATAAGCTATGACTACAAAGAAAGATAAAGAAGAAAATAATGAAGAGGATAAGAAAAGTAGAAACATAAGGAAAAAAATGAGGACTTTCCTAACTTTTGACTATGTGTTATGTAATTTGTTCAGTCAATATAAATACATGTTTATTGAGATTGTATGTTCCTATCTTAAAAAATTATAAGTATATGCATGCTTTTTTTTCAGTTGGGTAGAATTACCCTCTCTAAAATATTAAATTTTCATACTTCTCCTGTGATAAACATACCACAAATCAAAAACTGCATAAGCATGCTGCTTATGAAACTTGTTCTTTCAGTTAAGTGTGGGAGTTGAAAGTCACAATAGCATACAATTTCAGGCTAACCTGAGACAACATTAATTGTGTTACCCCTACTAGGAACCACACAAAGTACATTCTTAGGGAGATCAATGACCAAATATCAAGAAGAGGTGATAAAAGTCAAATAGGAAAGGCAAGATAAGATAGCTTTTTTTTCTATGCACACTACTGTCATTTCCATCCAGAGGATGAAAACAGGACATTTTTTCATTGTACTCCCTTAATATCCAGTATTCGATCTAGGCTGAATATTACTTGTTTATCTTGGCTAGTGCCATAGTCCTACGGGGTGTTTATTTTACCCTAACCTTTGTAGTGACAAGAAAGTAATAACAAAAATTATGAATGGGCCTAAAAAATTGATGGGCCCTGGCAGAAGCATGTTGGGTGTGAGAAGGAGTATCAGCTCATTACATAGGAATGCAGCAGCAGAGCAGATAAATTCAAGCAGGAAGGGGAAATACCAAGCATTCTTCTCATTATTTGCTTTCATTTCTAGCCCTGTTTTTTGCCCAAAGTGGCCATTCTGAAATCCCAAGTCACATTTTTAAACATTGCATTAATTGAAATTTTGGCATAAACTGAGATTAACAATACACTATTGATGAATGTAAAGTTGGTTGATTAAGTTCTGTTGTCCTAGGGGCTATAAATGCTGAAGTCCAAATACAGAGATTAAATGGACAGTAGAGGAGACACCTGGTAAATGCCTCGAACACTCACCACCACCCTGCAGACCTCACGATATGATTTCTTATGGTAACTGTCCTTTACTATGGACTCTGAGTTTGTGTGTGGGAAAAAAGTGAGCTCTTCCCAGTGAGATCCCAGCCACCTACCTCTATTCAGTCACCCCCACCATGTCTAGTCATTTGGTCCCAAAATTCAGGGGTTGTATTCAGCAGTAAAGTGTGGGTTATGCACAGTCATTGCAGTGAGGTCTGATGTTAGGCACCTGTACCAAACAGTCTGGGGTTGACTCCTGGCTCTGTTTTATTACAGTTGATTAAGATGACTGAGTCTTCACTTTCTCATCTGAAAAATGGCAATACAATATTTCTCAAAGTTGTTGGGAGAATTAAATTACAAGAATCACACTTAAGACAGAGTAAGCCCATGATTAATGTTAGGGTTTTTTTAATCATTATTACAACCTGTTAGGAAAAATGCCACTCGCAAAGAAAGCTCATGAGAAAAGTCTCACGTCTAAGAGCAAGGTTTAATGGCAAGCTCGAACTGCCAGGCTGGCCGGGGAAAGATGGCGCAGGGCTGACTCTGGGCTAGGCGTGGCTTTTATAGAAGAGGGAGCTTGAGGAAGTTAGTGCATGTGCGGGAGTCTCCGATCGTGATGGTGCAAGCCGGCAATCAACAAGGCAAAGAAGTGAGGCCTGAGGATAAAGTGGCCGCGGATTCACAAAATGGCGACATTATTACTCTACCAATCCCCCACTTTTTCTTTAATAATGATGGGGGTAGGGCTGAGCATTGGGAATTGGGGTGAAGCGTCAGTCTCTTAGCTGCTTCCTGCTGGCAGGGGGCACTGTATGGGGCAGGATCCTCAGGCTCCTGTGGCGTCCTGGTAGGGGCCCTCACAGCAGTCCTCCAGATGGTTTTGGAGAGGTTGATAGCCCTGGAGGTACAACTGGTTTAGCAATAGCAGACAGGCGGTGTGATACAAGGGAGGAAGCTTAAAAGAATACGAGAGCAAGAAACATAGGCATCAGGATGGGCATCAGCCAGGAGAACCACTGTGAAATGTTATTCCCTAGAGGATTCCAAGAGTCCTCCAATTCCTTTCTTCATTTTTCTAATTGCTCTTGGAGTTGTCTAATTTTATTTTTTACTACCCCCAACTGGTTAACATAGAAGCAGCACTCTTCTTGTAAAAACAGGCAGAGACCACCCTTCTCTGCAGTGAGCAGGTCAAGGCCTCATTAGTTTTGGAGTAGCATCATTACATGTGCAGCTGTTTTTTTTTTCTATAGTAGCCTCTATAATGGACCTAATAGATCATATAACTAAAGGAAGGAAACAGGGAAGTATTGTATATGTTCCAAGAATTAGACTCACTGCCCCACCAGTGTTTTAAATCCACCTACAGTGGAAAACCGAGAGCCAGATGAGGACTAAGAACTTATGCATGAGTGGGAGAGGGAGAGAGTTTATGGAAGAGGCATAGCCACGTGGGGCCCAGAGGTACACAAGAGTAATCATCCTTTGCTGTAGTGGAAGAGCCTGAAGTTGGTGGGCAATGTTTTATCCTTGAGAAGTGCTGCCACTGGGGTATCCCGTTGAGCTTGACAGTGGTAGGCATTATGAGGATCCTTTAGGAGAACAAGATCCCCTGGTTTAACAGAAATTGTTATAGGGTGGGGCAGGATCTGGTCTGCATGCTCTCTGAGAAGTTCCCTGAGAAGGTTAAGATAAGGTAGATAGTCAGTCAGAGGAGCAGGGTCTGTTGGAGACAAGTTTCCTAAGAGAAATGGACAGCCATACATTATTTAGAGCATTGATTATGTAAGACCCAAATAGAAATATTAGAAGGAACATAAAAAGGTGTCTGCTAAAGGCTGCATATCTAGGGATCCAGGTTCTGTAAAATCCTGTAACTCCCAAGAAAGCTCTAAACTGCTTTATGGTATGGGGGAGTGGGAAATGGAGGATTGAGTCGATTCCCTCATGACTCAGGGAGTGAGTCTGTCCCTTTAAGACCACATCTAAGTAGGTAACCTGTGGGAGGCAGGGGCTGACTGTCAGGAGGATTTAGGTTAAATGTAACACTCTTGGGTAAAAGATAGCTCTAGCTCATTTTTTATATAACTTTGTAAATGTTTGCACCATATTCAGATAAAGTATAGACACAACACTGTTACAAGGTGGTCATTTAAGACACATGAGCAAATACTTAAATGAACTCTGATTTAAAGCTTGATAAAATCAGCAGAAAACACAAGTAATTTCTTTGATAAAATCTTTCTCTGTAACAGTTTTTTGTAGATGTTACTCAGAGCAGAACAATATTAAGATAAACTTGTTATTTTATAGACATAGAGAATTTGATTTTAGTTTGACATGACACTAAAAATCTTTTAGGCAACTCTTAGATTATAGTCAACTTTAACTTTATCACATACTGAAGCATTTTATACACTTTTAAAACTTAGTCAGACCTTCATATAACATTTTAAACCCTTTGATGGTTTGTCCTTATCCCTCCTCTCCATATTCGAAACAATCTTTAGGACAAACCCTTCTTTACAAAATCCTTTCTCATCCAAAAAAAATTCCTTTTTCCTTTAGCTTCTCAAAAAATACATTCAATAGCTATCTATATCCTTTCCAGTTGTTTACTTTGTAACTTGTATTTTAAAATTAATTTTTATAAGAATTTTTAATTTATTATAGGAGCTGGATCAACTAATTAGTGGCCCTTGGTTTTTTGCTTTTTTTTTAAGGAATTTATGATAGGCATAATGCCTTGTATCCCTCAGGCTTGAGGGGATATTGTTTTGGGTGTGGAAATTGTGAGAGATTTTTGAGTTTTATTTGAATAGGGAGGGCCACCCAGGCTCACCCTACGCTCACCCCATCAGTCCATAGTGTGGGATCTATTTGTTCCTGAAGGAGGGGACAGCAGAAATAGCTTCCTGGGGGGAGGAGAATTTGAGCTTTTAGTTGAGATAGTAAATCCCATACCAGCAGAGTCACTGGAGTTTCAGGAACTATGAGGAAAGAATGACAGAAGAGGAGGTCTCCCCAAGAGCAGGCCAGAGGCTGGGTAAACTAGCACTCTAGGGATTGACCAGATTTGCCCCAAACAATAACTTTTGTCATTGGACCAGGGACCAGGAGAGAAATGTAAGACAGAGAAATGAGCTCCACTGTCTAGCAGGAAAATGACCTTTCACTTTTCTGCCATCATGGCTACCCCAAGGCTCCTCAACATTGATGCCAAGAAGTGGAGCATAGACAGGAGTCCGGGGCCCATCAATCCATGGGTGGAAAGAAGTGGCACTTCGCCTTCCATCTGGAGATGTGGGCACTTAGACCTCCAGTAGTTACCCTTGCAGAGAAAGCAGAGTCCCAGTTGGGGGCAGGGCTGTCTCCTGGGCTGTCCCCCCTTAAGCATTCTCTGCAGAAGTGCCCCTCCTGTCCACCATGGTAGCAAGTTCAGGATACAGGCCCCAGTTGGGTGGGGCCTTCTCTGAGAGCAGCAATGAGGTCATGATGTCCCTTATCTTTTTCTCTCCTGTTAGTAAGGTCCCAGTTTTAGTATACAGACATGGCTAGTGGTATTAGTTGATCCAAAGATTTTTTTCCCGTCAGCCAAAGACTGAGTTTTTTTTACAAATATCTGGGGCTGACGTGTTAGAAATTTATCTTTGAGGAGAACCTCTCTCACCTGTGACTCTGGGTCCACTGTGGTATGCTCTCTGATAGCATCCTTAAGATGCTGTAGAAAGGTAAGGGTTTTCTTCAGGACGTTGCTTTACTACAGTTACCTGGGAATAGTTTAGAGGTTTGACTTTGGCCCGTTTTAGCTTTTCCACTATGAGATGGCTGAAGTGATATTATCGCCATTTATCTTCCTTACCATTTTTTTTTTTCTTTTGATTTAGCAATTCTGGGGAATTGAACCCAAGACCTTGCACATGCTAGGCAGACACTCTCCCACTGAGCTACGTCCTCATCCCCCAATTTTTTTTTTCTTTTTCCTTTGTCAGTACTGGGACTTGAACTCAGGACTTTATGTCTGCAAAGTGACACTCTACTGTTTGAGCCATATCACCAGCCCCTTTTAGTGTGGATCTGTCACAGGGACTGCCTGTGCCCCTGTAGGTAGGCACATTTATTCCCTCATTTCCAGGTGCCACTAGTATTGGGGCTCAACCTGAGTGGCCTGGGCCAGAACTCATTGCTTTTCTAATGAGAAAAGAGTCTGGTCTAGTAGAAGCATGATATCCTATCCTGTGGCTTACAAAGAATGGCCAGCATCTGAGTATCTAAAAAGCAATTATGGAGCCAATCTGGGTGGTCTCAGAGATGAAAATGAGAAGTTCAGAGACCGCAGTAATGCCCATTTTGCTGTTCCTGGGACTATAACCTTGAGTTAACAATTGGCTTACAAGGACTGGGTCTGGTGGCCTGAGGCATGAGGTGGGGCTGGGAGCAGGGCCTGCGCAAGGCATTGCCCCCGCCAAATACACCCAGGACAAGTGACCGCATCTGCCTAGGCCTGATCCTGCGGTCTGTCACCCTTTCCCCCTTTTGTGTACCGTGCCTGCATGAATTTATTCTAGGGGAAGTGGCGGCAGGCTGCAGCCACCGTCATGTGCAGCTGGTGGCCTAGGATGTGCTGGGTCCTCTCTATGGATTATCTTAGCTATGGCAGGCATTCCCACTGTGCCCAGGGGCCGGCATCTCTGTGCACGAGTGCACCTGTTTGTTTTCCTTCCTCCCCTTGTGAGGGCAGAGTTAGGGCATGAGTGCAGCAGCCGCAGCAGTTTTTTTGTAAGTGCTTTTTGCCTCGCCGGTGCCTAGCAGTTGATTTAAAGTTGCTTTAGACTGAGGGGACTGACAAACTGGTGGGAATAACTTAAGTCATAAGATACATGTTACAAGTTTTTTATGGGAGGCAGGGTCCCAGTAAGCCCAGGGAGGAAGGCAGACAGAGACAAAGGACACATGGTGAGACCATGGAGGAAGCAGAAAAGGTGTCCTGACATCTTAGGTAAGGGAGGGGAAGGCAGAGCCTGGAGGCATGACACACGCCTGAGGGATTAGCCATCACCTGTGTCTCTAGGTCACTCCCATTGACTGGTACTGGAACACTTTCAGCAGCATGAAACCTCCACTCTCGGGACACTGTCTCAGGGAAAAGGGGCATTAGACAGGGGGGAAAGAGAAGCAGTGGTCAGATGCCATAATCAAACAGGATTCCCTCAACGTAGCATGAGGCATACCAGAATAAATCCTGGGCTTAGTGTTGGCTCTTAGGGAGGGAGCATGAGCTCCCCCAGAGCTGGAATCACCTTGAGGCCAGAGTTGGCAAGGAGCGGCTGGCTTGACACCATGGCAGGAAAGTCCCTCAGGAAGATAGGAAGAGACAGGCAGGGCGAGCAGCACAAGAAGTCTGCTTACATGGGGAAGGAGGACGTTCAGGAGAGAATTTGGCTTGCTTAGAAGCTGGTTGAGAGGCTAATAGAACCTGCACAGGGGAACAGGAAGTACAGAGGGAGGGTTTGGTGTGGAGTTAGGAAAAGGATCGGAGGTAGGCTGTTTCCTTCCATTTACCAGTGTGCTCACAGAAATTGTATAAATCCCTTAAAATATTGGGATGAAAAGTGTCATTAAGTGGCCATTTGGAGGCATTGTCTAATGGGTATTGGGGCCAGGCCTGATTACAGAGAAAAATGAGCTTTCATGGCTTAAGATCAGGCATTAGGTGGAGGGACCCAAGGTTGGCCAGAAGACATCCCAATGGGGAGTCTGAGGGAATTTGGGATGGTCCAACTCCCATGCTGAGGCCTGACCTGAGGAGGATATGATGGGCATCCCTGAGATATCGATTCCTCAGGAGAAAGTAAGGGTTGGACACCCGGAAGGAACATCTCCATCACCGGGAGCCCACAGTCCTAGGGGACCCACTCCCTAGGGACAAAAATGAGCCGAGACCTAGCGCTAAGATTTTGAGGAAATGAGAAGTGAGATCATGGTTCTGCATGCGAGGAGGACTCACTGAGAAAGGACCTTGAGGGAGGATTGACCAGTGGTGGAAGGTGATTGAAGGTGTGCTGTGGTGAAGGAAATTCCCAGTGAGCAGTGAGGGCATCTTCTAGGATTGGGAGTTTCAGCAAGGCAGCTCAGATCCCAGAGGAAGGGAATGGGAGTTTAGAGAGAGAGAGTGAGCAGAATGGGGAGGGAGGCTGGGAGTGCAAGGTCCGTGCCGGGAGCCTACCCAATCCAAGTCACGGCACCAAAATATTAGGAAAAATGCTGCTCATAAAGAAAGCTCATGAGAAAAGTCTCACGTCCAAGAGCAAGGTTTAATGGCAGGCTCGAACTGCCAGGCTGGCCAGGGAAAGATGGCACAGCACTGACTCTGGGCTAGGTGTGGCTTTTATAGAAGAGGAAACTTGAGGAAGTTAGCACACGGGCAGGAGTCTCAGGTCTTGCTGGCACATGCCAGCAATCAACAAGGCAAAGAAGTGAGGCCTGAGGATAAAATGGCCACCAATTCACAAAATGGCGACATTATTACTCTGTCACAACCAAGTTCCTACAATATTAGCATTTTTATATTTACTTGCTAGGTAAGTTTCTTGGCATGAAGGAAATAGTTATAAATTGCTTAATTCCCTTCTACATCTTCTACAGATGAAGGGAGAACCCAGACACATCAGATCATAAATCCCCTGGCTTTTTGACTTTTGAAACATTTATAATCTTAGTTTTTAAAGCAAAACCCTCAAGAGTATCCTGGAATATATTATGCTTGTTTAGAATGGAATCTTGGACAATACTGCTCAGACTAAGAAATATGAGGAAAAGTCCTTAACAAGTAAGCACTGTTAACACTACAACTTCATGCTATAGCTATGATGGCATATGAATCTAATTATGAATAACTGGACACAAATAATGTCTATAGTGAGATGTGTCAGAAATCATCCCAAAACATAGTTGCTTAAAACAAGTGCTGTGTTATGGTTTATGAGTATAGATTGGCCAGGCTTAGTTACTCAGTTCTTCTGCTCAGTGTGATGTGGCCTGGGGCTGCCATAACACTGGGTGTTAAACTTGGGTGTTCAGAACATCCAAAATGGCTGTCATTTGCTTCTGCATATCAGCTGGTAGCTTAGCTGTGGCTTCCAATTACAGGTCCTCAGTCCCCCCTTGCACGGTCTCTCATGGGGTCTGGGCTCCTCACAGCATAGCAGCTGCATTTCAAAAGGCAGAAAGCAGAAGCTGCCAGTCCTATTAAGACCTGGACTCAGAAGTCTGGAAACATCACTTCTTGTTCTGAAGTTGCCTTCATCCTATTGATCATAGCCAGTTATAAGCTAAGATTCAAAGAGAAGAATTCTTTTTTTTTACCTGAGTGATGGTATATATAGACAAGAGGAAGAATTAACATAGAGGACTTAGTCTCATGGAAGTTTTATCTATTTTTTTTTTAATCTCAAAACAGTTTTATACTCCTTTGGATCAAGAGTCAAGTGTCTGTTTTGTGAATAAAGTTTTATTGTAACACACACTCATTTGTTTACATATCGACTATGGCAACTTTCATGCTATGTTACAGAGTTGAGTAGTTGTAACAGAGACTCTGGCCAGCAACACCTAAAATATTTACTACCTTAAAATTTTCAGAAATAATTCACCAACCCCTGGGATGCACTCGATTAGTCCTCTTACAAACAGCAACACATGTACTTAAAATATGTATATACATTTAATATATTAATGTTTAGTTTAGAAAACATTTCCTGTCAGCTATATTGATCAACAAATTAATACTTTAATGTGTATTTTTGTTTTAGATATTTACACTAACCACTTGGTTTTAATTATTCAAATAATGTATTTTTATATTTTATTAAGATAATAAAACTATTCTTGTAACAAATTACATTTATTTGTGCTGAAACATCTGCCTTAGATGAAATTTTGCTAAGTGAATTTCACTGCAATGCAAGTAATCAAATTTTACATTTAAAATTAAGCTTCACAGAAGTGTATGTTATAGTAAAAACGAGGGGGGGTGTTAAATACACAAAGTATCAGTTACCACAGTTATACTGCTGAGAGGATGCACAACCAGTTTTGAAAATACTTTGCAAAGCTTATTTTTACTCCAATACTTTTTTCTTTCCAAAGAGAGCATTCTCATCAGAATCCTGCAGTGATCTAAATGTCTGGTTTTTTTTTCAAGAGAACATCATAATCTTAATTTGTGGAAGCGTATATTTACTGTACATCCACATGGATTAAGTTGGTCTCAGTATTTTCAAACACTTGAAATATTTGCCAGACTCTATCAGGTAATGGCAGGAAATATATGAAAGTGTGTATCTAGGAATCTCAAACTTCTTGTTTAGATTAGAGCTTCCCACACTTCCTGATGACAAAAATTACCAGTGGTGATTAGTAAATATGGAAATTACCAAAGCACATTCCAGATTGTTATCCCATAAGTCTAGGCTTTGTCTTTTTAGCAAAAATCTGATGTGATTCTTACCATCAAGGTAATTTGAGAAACACTGATGCAAGTTATTCATGAAGTGTTTTGAAAAGCTTGTTGACATGGGTGGTTTAAAAAATTTGGTACACATAAAATGGGTACTATTCACACTAGTCACTAAGTCAATTTGTACTCGGAGGATATATTTTGATCTGAGTAAATAATTTGAGCAGCTATAAATATGACATGGAGCAATCATGGATTTGAAAGAGCTAAACTCTTCCAAGGATGCTTAACATATTACCAAAAGATTATCTGGATGCCAGAGAAAATAATACTCATTTTCAAGGAGGTGAAGAAAAAAGTTTAACAAATAAAATGTCATTTATCTGTGGTCAAAATTCCAGTCTTAATTTAATTACAATAGAAAGAATATCATTTTTCAATGTAAGTCTGATAATAAAATAAGCATCGTTTCATTAAGTGAATATTTAGCTTTGAATTATCCAAACAGCCTCCATGTAGTACACATCATTTTGGAGCCACTTGCTCTCTTGTCACTTGTTATATTCATCCTTAACCTAGTTACATATCATTTCTTTTCCTAGGGTCTAACTACTAATTTATTCTCTACATTGGTAAAAGACTCTTTTTTAAAATTGTGTTTTTGAAATGTGACAACCACATGAAAAAGCTGAACTATCTACAAGTAGAGAATCAAGGCACTCTGTTTAACAACCCCAGCACAGGCTGGGTACATGAGCAAGGCTATCCACAACCCCAGTGTCCAACCTACAGCCAGTCGACCACACAAAGTGCATACCTAAGTCCAGCCCAACCATAAGGAGCTGAGAGAGGTTAGCCTAATGTTTAATAAATTGTGACCAAATAAATGGGCATTATATTTCTCACAATGGTGGGAAGATTTTCCTATACCACAACAGATTGCTTACACAGAAATAGTTAACCACGTATAATAGATTATTGTCAAAATAAATACCTGAAATATATAGCGTTATCATTAGAGCTCATTAACTCTAACGTTGAAGAGTCTAGACAAGAGGCAAGTATACTGCAAACCTCATCCTACTGAAAGACGAGCTTCTTTTCCCATTAATTAGACCTAAGCTGGCTTAGTGACATGGTTTGATCACTCATATATGGCAGAAATAGTACTGTGCAATTTTGAGCTCAGGTCTCAGGAGGTCTTACAGTTTTAAGAGGATGCCCAAGATAGCTTTCTGGAGAAGACACATAGAAGAATATGGACTGAGCATGGATAATAGCTCCATCAAACAGCCAGACAAGTAGGTGACGCCATCTAGGTCCAGCCAGTCACAGTCACCTTGCCAAAAGCTCAAATACATACATGAACCTAAACAACCCTTCTTTACTCAGAGACATCCTAGCTAGACCTGTACACATTATTATTTGAATACAATTTTTCTTTTTTATATATACAAACAATACAAAGATCAAGACTAAGTTGTGTTTCTTTCTGCTGTTTCACAGATACACTACCAACAAGCAGTGAGCTGTAAAAAGGATTTACACCAAATGGGAATACAAGTGAGGGGACACAACTCCCCATCACTTGTTTATTTCTTCCAGAATGACATTGAAATGTTTCTTGGTCAATGTGGCCCAGAAGGAGCAAATAAAGCACAACATTAGGAGACTTGAGCTGTGCTGGAGTAGGATATAACACCACATACAAAAGTTATGAAGCCAGGCACTAGTGCCTCACGCCTATAATCCTAGCTATTCAGGAGGCAGAGATCAGGAAGATTGTTGTTCAAAGCCAGCCAGGGCAAATAGTTCATGAGCCCCTGTCTTGAAAAAAAACCATCACCAAAAAGGGCTGGTGGAGTGGCTCCAAGTGTAGGCCCTGAGTTCAAATCCCAACACTGCAAAAAAAAATTGTGAAGCACATCATTCTACATTTTTGTATTCTATCTCATTCAGATACTGCGTCTAAGCTAGTCTGATTACATTTTACTAACATTTCACCGATAGTACCTGTTGCTCAAAATAAATTTAAAAATACCCTCTGGAGAAAATAAGTAACTGAACGCACTTATGAATATCTACTAGTTGATATACACGTGCCCATATGAAAAGAAGTAACTACTGTTAATAAATATCACTAACAAAATATTGACAAATTTGATGAAAAATTATATGTGATTATAAAATAGCTTCCTCATAAAAATTCTTAATGAATCTCTTCTACTTCTTAAACCTGTAGTTTACTCCTTCTAAATCATTCTTAACAGGGGTCACAAAGGGGCAGTAGAGTTAAAAGGAGACTGAGAAATCATCCGGTCAAAGATAAAGAAAGTAAGGCTCAGAAGGATTAAAATCCTTGCCTAAAATCACACAGGTATCAGTCAAAATAAAAATTCAAAATTCAATTCTTCTCATTTTTCAGGGCATGCCCTCAACCGTTGCTTCGCGTGGCCTCCTATACATGCTACTGAGAGGGGAGGGTCACCTATCATAGGTAATTATCCAAAGCAAGAAACTTTGCTCCTTCTTGCTTTTACCACCTTTGCCTCAGTTGCTATCTTGTCCTAGTTTTCATCAGCAGTTTAATATTTTTCCAGTTTGTTGTAAACTTGAATCTTGTGCAAGACACATCAAGTATGAAGTCAGCTGATCTATTACTATAGTAATACAATAAGTAAATGTCCTTGTAAAATATACTTTTCTGTTTGAATAGACTGAGTGTGGCCATGTCCTCATGACAGAGAGTGTGTACTGAAGGTGCTTTCCTCTCCATCTGACCTTTCAGAGGAGTCACTGCTTTGTTCCTTGCTTCCTAAACATATCTTTAGTCCTTCTTGGCTTTGGTGAGCCCACTCAACCTAGTTTATGAGAGAAATTGGGAAGACACAGGAACTGTCATAACTGTAGATTTCTCTCTATAGGCCCATGGGTTGGAATCATTACAAGTTGTTTCAGGAAAGTTTGAAGGAATTAATAATACCTATGCATCTCTTGTTTCCTCCAGGCCCTTTTCTTCTTGCTTCAGTGAAATAGCTTAAGAGGGAATAAAGAACATGTTTCACTAGAAAGCAGTTTTTTCAATATAATAATCTGTGTTTTATGTCATATTACAGTGGTGAGTGTAAATTTATCTTTGAACCATGTTTTATTAACTTCCCCCCATAGAGTTGCATCAAAAGACTTTATAAATAAATGATGTGCTCAGCCTGTTAGTTCCAACATGCATACCAATTACGCCTATTGGTTTCAAAACACGTAGTCAGTACTTTAAACAACCGTGATAATTCACACACTAAAATATTCAACATCTCCATCTCAATATGCTGTCACCTTGTAGACAATGATTAGAGCTGGTAGTCAGTTTCTCTGCTGTAAGTTGAGTGGCATTGATGCAGTCTATATCCTTGCTTATGTCAAACTCAACTAACATTCTAACACAGCATATTTCAAAGACACTGACCCAATCTCAGAAAACAATGCATTTATTTATTCCATGTCAAAATCTCTTTCATTTTATGCAGGATCCTTAAAACAAAGATATTGATTATCACAATAATGTTTTAAGTTGGAGCTTCTGAAGAAATGCAAAGAAATACCCTGAGTTTAAAATTCCTAGCATGAGTGATGAGTGTCATTATACGGAAAAAGAAAAGATCTTCTCAAGCGATAAATCTTTAGAATTTTAAGATTTATATGAAGATCCTACTCTTACATATAACACATTTCAAGTAAGTCTGATGTATGCGATTCTTTTGTATATCCCCCCCTCCAAAAGAACACTTGATATTAAATTGTACCAGAGAGAAATTTCAGGTTACAGATGTAGGTATTGATCTACTTGTTTGTTTATTTATTTATACTTCAGTGTCATCTCCAATTATTAACATATAAACCAATCAACATAATAAGATTCATACGAGAAATTAAAAAATCCAGTGTTCTGTATATGCATGTGTATTTATGCATATTTATATATATAATATGTATTTCTCCAGTAACAGCACATTGACAGTAGGTAATAAGATACTCAATGTTATCTGAATAGTTAGTTATTCAGAATAACAATGGGTAACTATTCAGGAAGTTTAAAATTCAGCTTTTTAGAAAAAAAAAAACACCAGATGTAACTATACTGATAAGAAGTTTATACCAAGTATCAACTGTTAGAGGCTGTGGAAGAGCTTTGTCAACAGGATGGCAGAACATCTGGATAAAAAATGAATGATGCTGTCAAATTATCCATCTGTTTTGTCTACACCATATGAACAGCCATTTTCTCAGAAACATTGGGCTGGTTGGCACAGTGTAGACAAAACATCCCAACATTTAAAATTCTTTCACGATTAACATCTGCATCATTGAACATTTTTCTTTACATCTGCATATCTGCAAGTTGTGAGGATATGGCTTTGTCATACAAGATTACCATTGCATTTCTTTTAAAAATTTTGTCATGTAGAGATCACTTTATATTATCATTTTAAAATCATATCTGCTGAAATCACACAGTGTAGAGAAACAAATCAGTGAAAAGCCAGAGCGATGAAAAACTGAAAAGCAAAATCGTTGGTATCTCAGAATAAATTTGAATATTTTTTGAAAGAACATGGAGAAACAACACTGCATATAAGGATAACATTTTGTTTCAAACTTGTTTCCCTGGTTGAGTCAACGTTTTGAACCTGACAATTACAGCCAGTATTTTATTCCAGGGAAATAAATATTTTCATGCCTGTTGAGTGTATGTAGAAAGAATGTCATGCAAAATGTTGAAGTCAGAGTTTCTTGGATTTTCCTGTTCCTGGTGACCTAAGAACATTTACTTTATCGTCTTTGGAAGCTGCCCTGAAAGAGCTGACCTCACAATGTAAGAAACTATAATGTAATAAGTGCCAGTAGGCAACAATAAGACAACCCAGAGAGGAAAAGAAATTCCCTGCAGGTTTTTGTTTTCCTGAAAAGTATGTCTATGTTAAAGTAAACATGTTAGAATCTTTTTCTAAAGATTCATTGCTAGAAGACAGAAATCTTGATTACTTTCTTTATGTGCCTTAAAAAATGCTAATTCGCTATAGAAAAGTTATAGTGGAAATTTAATACCAGGATAAAAAAAATTCTTTGTAATCCACTATTCATAACCGGGAGAAAAAATATCTTTTATTTCTTGTTCAGTAGTGACATTTCTGATGAAAGCATTTGTTTCAGTCAATTTATTTTTGTAGCAAGCTTGATTTTATGTAGCATCACATGGCTCAGTTCAACTGAATTCTTTTTTGGTGTGAGCAGGCACATCTCCAGAATAAAACTAAGGTCTAACTTGGAACTGAATGCAGGTGTCTCGGCTGTGCATGTAAAACAGAGAAGATGCAGGATACACTGCTCAAAATATTAGCACGAATGTCTCATAAATGCAAAACTGTTTTCCTGGCAGGAATGTAGCACAGTGCTGTGCTGAGTCCATTCCCACAAAAGATTTTCTGATGCAGTTCCCTAGGGGACAGTGAGTACTATGTCCATAAAAATAATAATTAGGCTGTGAAGATGATGCATTCCACGGCTTAGTACCTGAACTAAGCTCAGAGCATTGATTAATATTTCTATATCTTGCTTTCTGTCAGTGAATAAGGTGCCCATGAGCCATTTATCATCTTTCATTTCTATTTTGCTTTTATCCACCACCTCCATTAAAAGAGAATCAAGAAGCAATGTAGTTTCCTTTTAATAAAACAATAGGAAGGCTTATCTCCTAAATGCATTTTTTTTTAGATTGAAAGCATTGAAATGTAGTTGCATTTTTATTTGAACCTGATGAGTTGGAGTCATGCTGACTGATTTGCTATATAGCAGGATGGAAGTGTAATGTGAATAACACACCATCTACAGCTGTTTAGGTTAGTTTTGTTTTGTTTCAAGCAATGTTCACAACTTAACCTCTCATGGACCCAAGAGATTCCACCTTCCCAGCCCCCAAAAGGATCAATGGCAACTTCTCACAGGCACAAAGATCCTAGGTCAGGAAACTCATTTTCCCAGATAATTCTTGTAAATGGTTGTGATGTAAATTCATAGTGCATGGCACCCTCACACTCTTTTTTTGTAACCACATGGATAATGACACTCTCGTGCCTACCTCGTAAAAATGGGGAACAAATGGAACAAAAATATCACTGTATAGTTAGCAGATTGCCTGGGCTGTCAAGATGTATGAAAACAGCATAATGAAACCTACTAAAAACTTTGAGAGGAAAGAGGGTTAAGAAAGAGTAATACAGCCAAGCATCAATGGCTCCCATCTATAATCCTAGCTCCTTGGAAGTCTGAGATCAGCAGGATCACAGCCTGAGGCCAGTCCAGACAAAAAGTTTGGAAGCCCCTATCTCAACCAATAGGTACAATGGTATGCACCTATCATCCCAGCTACACAGGAGGCTAAGACAGGGAACACTGCAGTTTCAAGCCAGACTGGGCAAAAAGGGAAGCCTATATCTACAAAATAACTAGAACAGAAAGGACTGGAGGAGTGGCTTAAGCACTAGAATGCCTGCCTAGCAAGTGTGAAGCCTTGAGTTCAAACCCAAGTACCACCAAAAGCTTTTTAACAAAGTAACATAGATGGGGTAAATTTGATCAAAGTACATTATAAACATATATGTAAATATCACAATGAAACACCTCAGTACGATTATTTTGTGCTAATAAAATTTTCTTTAAAAAAACAAACTAAAACAGCTTCTGGACTAGGGGTGTGGCTCAGTGGTAGAGCACTTGTCCAGAATGCGCAAAGCCCTAGGTTTTATTTCTTACATTGCACCAAAAAGAAAAAGAAAAAAAGAACTCTTGATAAAGTGCTGAGACTGTAAGCCTTTTCCTCATGCTCCTTGTTTACAAATTTCCCTAATAAACCATACTACACAACCAGGTGGAACTTTTTTCCAAGTTCTGGTACATGTTATGGAGCAAGGATAAAGAAGGACAGCCTACCTGATAAGTAGTGGGCTGCATTCCTTTTGAAAGGTAAGGTATGGCTCTCCAAGTCCAAACCAAGTGTAGGTATAAGGCAGGTGGAGGGCTGGGCACCAGAGAGGCTTCCATTCTGAGGAGTGAGAGTGATAGTCCAAATGTAAACTGGTTCATATGCATTGATTCTTTTGAAGACAGGTTAGAAGTTACCATTAGGAACTCTTAAGAAGTTTTAGAGAGAATGGTAGAAGTCAAATAATTACCTCAGAAAAAATCCTGAGTCAGGAAGTAGGATGCTTAGGGAACAAGAACCAGGTAGCAATAATGATAAGATCAAGAAATTCTGAATCATCCAGAAAGCCAGTTCTAATAACAAGAGATCTTTAAAAGCAACAAAAACAAACAAAGTAGGAAAAGAAAGAATAAATAGCCTGTCAGAGAACTTGTTAAAGACAAGAGTATCATTGCCCAACCTATAAATCACAGACCTGGTGCTGATCTCATAATTAACTACCTTATAGTAGTTTCCTATAAAGGTAGGAATAAAATCTGCTGAATCCCTTACACCTATGATCTAAGAAAGCTCTGGATGAAAAAAGTGAAAACCAAAATGACCAACACCACAAGATAAAATCTACTGGCTGCTCTGACTTCAGCAGTTCTGTATTAAAAATCTTCTATCTCAAGTATTTTAAAATTTTCTAGGTGATAGCAACATACTTCTCCCACTGAAAGTCATTCAATGCTATTCAGAATTTTTTTTTTTTTTTTGGAGCAGCTATGTTTTTAACTGATCGCTCTTTGTAAGAGAGTTAGAATTAGTAAGACCTCATCTGAGTATGGTGACTCAGGCCTGTGATCCCTGCTTTGTGGGAGGCTCATGATGCAGGCTGGTCTAGGCAGAAGCATATACTCTATCCAAAAACCAACTAAAGCTAAATGGTCTGGGGGTATGGGTCAAGCAGTAGAGTGCCTGCTTTGCAAGTGTGAGACCCTGTGTACAAAGTCCAGTAATGCCAAATAACGAATCATTTTTGTACTTTAATACTTTATCAAAGTTGTTTTATTGCCAGACATTTTCAAGAAGACCAATTCTGTCTCTCTAAGAATCCCAACATTTGCTTTAAGTGAGAATTCTCAAGCTGCAAAGTGAGCAGTAAAAGGCAGAATTGAACTACAAATGAACGTGACAAGGTGCGATAGTCTGTGTATATCAGATTTAATTTTGCATAAGAAATGAATTTCTTGAGCTTATTTTTTAATTAGCTTGAGCAAGTGCATTCAGGAGCCAATAACACAGACTTACGGGAACTGAATTATTGGAAGTATTCCGAGCCCAACCTATAAATCACAGACCTGGTGCATCTCATAATTAACACCAGTTTGAAGCACCCCATCAACCATGCAGAAATACTATTGCCAAAGAGTGGATGGGAAGGACAGCAATCCTCACACCCAGGCAGTAACATCTCAGGGAGCACAAAGCTTTGCTGAAACATGGAGAAGTCAGCTACATCAACCTGCTAAGCACTTAATATCCTGTCACACGCATCTGTGTTTACTACCACTAGATACTCCCAGCTGTTCACATCGTCTCTGTTTGATGGTCATTCTGGGACCTGCCTGATGTTCAGAAGCATGTTATTAGAGAAGGAAATTCCTTACTGAAGACCGATCAAGGAGGGAAGTAAACTTTAGGACGCTGGAGTTGGTTCATAAATTTGAAGATACAGCCATGTACTGGCAATTACAGAAGGAGAATTTATCTAGGACACTTGACCAGGACTTTAGGGGGTCCGTTATTGATTTAAGTTAAAGTATGCTTTCAAATCATTCCTGTAGTCAGGTTCTTTTAGGACACTGCAAATAGATATGGACCAGTCCTTTCCTGTGGGGCCAGCGAGCAGGTGGGCACATCACTATTATCTAGGAAAGGAGCTCCTGAGATGACCATGGTGCCCTCTTAATCCAACAGCTGGCTGCTGAGGCCTCCTGGGCAGAGTGATCTGGATTTACACGAGACAGGGTAATATTTATGCTGAGAATCTTCGTGTGCTTCTCCCTGGTCCACTCTCAGCTCTCCCCAACTCTTTTCTGAGCTCTGTGTGGCTCTTCAGGACCTTTGGCCCATTGGTGTCCAAAGAGGCCTCAGGCAGGAAAGCACTGAAGGGAAGAGAACACACTGTCCCTGTCTGCAGCCTGTCCACTTCTGCCTCCTCTGTGGAAGAGCACTGAGCCTGTCCCAAGGACTCTCTTCCTCTGACTATCTTTGTACCTGGGATGGTAACAGCCCTCTCTTTCTGTTCTGGGGTGCCACACCTCCCCTGTGGTCTCCTTCCCTTCTGCCCACACCTTTCTAAACATTTCCTTTGTTAAACCTTCCTTGAACCATCCTAGTTTGAATGTGCTATTGTGTTAGGACCCTGTCTGACATGGTATCCCTGCCCTAAGTGGACTAATAAGCTACCTAGCAGAGAAAACTAACACTGCACAATCAATAAGATAGATCAAGACCTGAGTTTTTTGCAAGTGAGTAGTGCACCTGACCCACACAAATAGTAATAATGCTTCTCCAGGGGATGAAGTCATAGAGTCAATGCTGAGATCCCCTAATTCCCTCTCGCACCAGAATACTTTGCAGAAAACAGATAAGGAACAAACCCTGAAAATCAGTATTCCTTTCAGGAGATGGACATGATCTCACACAAACTTTCACCACCTACCTCAGGTGCTTTACACCCATCTCTACACCTCTCCACACTCTCTGCCTTTTCCCAGCCAGCTGACAAGAGCACTTTGTCTAGCAAGTACCTTGGGCACAGATGCAATCTGACATGACATGAAATATTCTGTTCAATGCAGAAGCTTTGCACTCGTTTTACACTTCAGCTCTGAAATATCCAAGCTCAGACTGTCCTACTGCAGTTTAAAATTGTAGTTGGCCATTCTGGTGCATTCAAGCATTTGGTTACAAGATTTGGTTATAAGATTGGTTATAAGAATTGGTTAAGCAATTTAGTATAAATTCAAAACTACTACCCAAAGTGAGAGCAGCTACCTGCTCTCCTAGGTACTTATCTTTTACGATTTTCTACTAAGGCAATTAGGTGTGATAGCCAGTTAATAAGGAGATAGGATTTGGTTTCTATCATTAACCAAAATGAAATTTAAAGATGGATATGAGGAGAAAAGTGCTTACTAGCTATTGCTGCTCTCTGTCGGTGTCCTACCTGGAGTGACCCAGCAAAGCCAAATGGCTCAGAACCCACTGAAAGCTCCAACTGGGATGAAAGGAGATGTTCTAGCCGCTGTATGCTGCTGTTATTATGGGTTATGTACCACCTTTGTGGAACTACTTAAGGTCTCCACAGGTACAACAATTTCTTTCTGGCAACTTTATTGTCAGACAGCCTGCCTTCCGGGTATGCTGTTAACATCATCTTCAGTTGATGTTTCTGACATTGTTCTTGGCAGGCTTGGTTTTCTAGGGCACTGCTTGGGAAAAAAAACATAAAAACCTACCACTGTTTTGTACACTCATCTATCTTGTATATTATATTTCAAAAGAATAGATGTGAGAAAATTGTGTTTTGCAAGTCAGGGCACCACTGCAGAAGACAGGGTATGGTATCAATCTGCAAGTCTCTTTCACTGTCAGATTTCCCCACAAGGAAGAGTTTGGACTATGTAGAGTTTAGCAAAGAGCTTCAAGTTGCTTAACTCTTTTTTTTAACTATATGCAGCAGATTCATCCAATTAAACTAATTAAAACTAAACAAAGAAAGCATAAGCACTTTGCTTTATTCTTAAGCCATCCGAGGCTTTAGTGCTTCTTTATCCCCTCTCCTTCATTCCCCATCTCTCACCTAATATTAAGCAGGGGAAAAAAAACATGCTAAACGTCCAGTCCTGTCTAATCACTAACACCGCCATGTGTAGAGTTTAGACTTTTGAGTAAGCCTGTTTTCCCCTGAAGTTTCTTTCTTGTGATGTTGGTGCACATATTGGTTGAAAGGTGTGGCTTATGAGACTTTCCAGGGGTGTGGCAGAATTAGGGTCCTTGCATCTGAACTTTCTGTTCACGCTGGTGCTTCTGAAGGTGTTCACAGCTAAATTCTGTGGTGGGGCTAACTGCAGTCCAGGCCCATCAGCACTGTGGTAGTCGTGACCACATTTGAATTTGTACTTTTCCTACAGACTTCTATGCAGTATGCATATGACTTCCTTGTGTCCAATCCTGGTTATTCCCTCAGCTGCCCATGTGAGAGAACCATGCTACCCTCACATCAGAAAGTCCTGCAGCCTCTGCTCTGTAGCCTTGCCACTACACGCTCTGTCTACACAACTTAGGAATCAGGGGAGGTTTAAACTAGCCGAATGTCTAATGTTCCCCCTGGCCTGAGCTTGGTGCTCTGCTGGGTTGTTGCAATCTATTTGACTGAAGTAAGAAAGTCCCGTCTCAGAGTTCCAAATGCAAATAAAGTACTGAAAAAGGGCTACCTGTAAAAGTCCTTTCAAGGTACCTACAGTGCCTCATCTTCTTCAAAGTGACCCCCAGAGAAGAAAACTCAGAACATACAAATACGGCCATATAACTCTGCTTTCTATCCCCTCTTACACCTTTCATACAGATCTCCTGGCTTGAAAAGGGGCCCTTATTTAAAACACTTATCTGCATCCTTCTTTAAATCCTTCTGTTTCAGTTACATCACAAATTTCTTTTCTTTATTCTATGTGTACTAGCCAGGTAAAGTAACGCTGACTGTCGTAACACTACCTGCAATCTTGGTCACAATCCAGCCCAAAGGGCTCTCATTAACATTAGTTCAATGTGGGCTAATGGGTGAGTTAGGGGCTGAGATGCTCTGCTGTGTAGTTATTTGGGGCCTCAGAATCCTTCTAGCACCCATCTCCATCATCTACTAAGATGTTTAACTTCCCTGAATCCTCTGCATTTGGCTGCAGTTCAGGAAAAAAAAAAAAAAAAAAAGAGGGTTTAGAGGAGTCTATGTGCTTTGGGGCCAGGTCCAGAAGTAATAGGTATTACTCTATCCTTATTCTATTATCCAATTAATTGCAAGAAAGCATGGGAAATGCCATCTTCCCAGGTGTCTAGGAGCAAGGTGAGACAGCTCAATCTATTGGTTAGTGACGCAATCTATTAACTGAGCCCACCAAGATTGGTAGGTGATATTTTAATTGTTGGAATCGTAAATTTCTACTCTTAACAAATGAGAGTCTAGTCAGAAGTTACATATCTTTCATTTCAGGACCCTTTTTAATTATTGCTTTTGTTTTTATTTTTATGGTATAGGGATCAAGCCCAGGGCCCTATATATAATAGGCAAGTTCTCTACCACTGCACTCCAACCTCCAACCCCAGTTTCCTTTTATCTAAAATAGTAATGTCCCCCAGGAATATGGGTATCCTCTGTGGGCTAAGGTGAAAGATTGGTATGCGGGCAGGGGAGAAATCATTTTTATAATTTACAATTATTACCCTATAACAATATAACTTTAGGTTAGTTTTAGCAACCATTCTCCAATATGAATATGAGAATGAATTACAATATAGGCAAGGGCTATTGAGAAAAGATGAACACCTTAGCCTAGAGACTATCTAACAAAAGGGAGTTGAAGACATTCCTGGTCCACACACAGGTTTGGCTTCATGGGAACATGGCCTGTACAGTGGCATAGAGCCCTGTTCTCACAAGGGCCCCATGCTTGGTTCTGCTGCCACCATCTAGAAGTTCTAAATTACTATAGACATGGGGTCCCATGTGTCCACTTCACACTGGGCTCTATAAACTTTGCAGCCAGTCCTTCTCACATGTGATCATGCCCAAAGATGATGAGATAGATGTAGATGAAAGGTACCTTCACACTCTACTGTCAGGAGCCCTTGGGAGTTAGTGGAAGTTCCTCAGAGGTCACTGCACGATGGAGATGCGGCAACTATGTAGATGCCCTGTCAACCACTTTTATTCATCTGATGCATCTGGCTTATACATAATATTTCATTTGAAGAATGAAATCTACCACTAAAACTAAGATTAAAGCCACTAAAATGCGAAATTCCTCACTACATTGATACTGTAACAAAAAGTCAGCTGCAGTGTGATGCAAACAGATCTAAAACTTGATAGCAGAGTAACTGAGTTTATTTTCTAATCCTGTCACCTATTAACATTGGTACTTTACACAAGAACAACTTCTCTATGCATCAGTTTGTTTACCTGTTAAATTAAGACAATAATAGACTAGGTGTGATTATTGTTTTAGTTGTTTGAAATGTGTGAAGAATGTTTGAAACATGAGAATACGTTAAAAAGAAGAAACACCTATATATATATAAGTCAGTGCAATAATCCATAAATATATTTTAAGCAGGTTTCTTTGCTTTTAAATCTATTTCTTTAAAAGTGAATGAGAAATTGAGATTCACTGTAAAGGTGTGAAAAAAGAAACAATAGTGCACGTTTTATTTCACACTTCTCGGCTATTTGCTGATCATAGGCTTTATGTGACAGGCATTGTTAACAACATTATGCTGTCAACTCAGTGGAAATATAAAAATTAAATGAGCAAGATAGCAGTCAAATGTGGTTTTCCAAAGAGTGTTAATTAAATAGCATTTAGTACTTAAAATGTTGAGAAACATCACTTCTGTTTTCCAATACTCCAGAGTAAATTTATAGTATTAGAATCCTGGAGTCCTGCATCACAGGATAGCTTATCCAGATATTTTTTAAGAATAACTACTGCCTCTCAGCAAGTGGACTCTTAACTCATTATAGGGTCTAGACGCTGTGGCCCCTGCCTCCCTAACTAAAGGAGAATAGATTTCCCGGTCTCTCTTCCTGGTGTTGGTCCTTGAATCATAACAACACAGTAAAGTGAAAAATCCTATACAGGGGAAAAGACCTCCTCCATAGAGAGAACATTCCTTGTTCCTCTCCAATAAATCCCATCTAAGCTTTTCAAGTCCTTCCCACTTCAGAGGGCTCTTCTCAAACACCAGGCAGTTTTCAATCCATTACCTGAAACTTGGAAGAGAAAAAGAGATGGATAAAGTAGGAATTTGAAGGAAAAAAAGGAATCTTTCAAAGGAAACCAATCTAAAGAGTACTCAACTGACAGTGAGCTGTCAACGTCTTTTCTCACTCCCCTATGCTGCAGTGGTGGCCGTATTGTCCTTGCTCTGATGCATGTCTCAGAGTTCATCTAGTTGGGGGTTAGAGTGATTTGCAAATTAGAAGAAACAAAATCTTCAGTTCTTCATAGACATTAGAGTGGATTGTCAGCATTTATAAATTTCCGATTTAATTATCAAGTGTCGTTCCTATTGTGTGATATTGAGGTTTCATATGGCTCATGTGGCATATGTCATATGACTTATTAGAAATTGTTATGTTGACTTAGCATTAAAAGACTGGAACAGGATCATTGGTAGGAAAACTAAAACACTAACAATAAAATCTAACATTCTTGAAATGATATTTATTAGACTAAGAGCTGTTACACTAATTATCATATAAATCGAATGATTTAGGTATTGTTTGTAATGATGATTACTATTTTCCAAGTTTTCTAATAAGAAAATAGTAACTCAGAAAGGTTAAATGGTTTGTCCAAAGCTGTATAGTTCATAGCTGATGAGGGTCAGGACCTATGTCCAGGATTCTTGGAAATCAGTCCATCCTCTTAGCTCTTTCTTTCTTATTTTTTCTTTCATTTTCTCATCTTTATTTGTTTACTTATTTTACTTGATTGTTTTTACATTTATTCATATGTGTATACATTGTTTGGGCCACCTTCCTCCCTCCCTCCCTCCCTCTTCCAGACAGAACCTGGTTCCACCCTCTTGTTTTCTGATTTTGTTGAAGAGAAAGCATAAGAGATAATAAGAAAGACAGCATTTTTGCTAGTTTGGGATAAAGACAGCTATACAGAGAGATTCCTAGCATTGCTTCCATGCACATGTGTATTACAACCCAAACTGATTCATTTCTACCAGACCTCTTCACTACTTCCTAGTCACCTTCCCACAGTGGTCTCTGCTGGTTTAAGATTACTGTATTCACTCCTCTACAGTGAGCACATCAACCACATTCAAGTTTTAGGTTTCCTTCCCTTTCCCTATTCCTCCTGTGCACATTCTCCCCTTACCATGTGACCCATGTCCAACCTCTTAGCTCTTTCTATACTGCTGCAAAGTAGATCACTACAGGTCTCAAAAAAACCATGAGATTTGTTAACCCTGACTATAAATATAATATTAGCATAAATTAAGGGGTTCTATGAAAGAGCTTTATGGTGATATTTACAACATGCATATAATGTATTTTGATCAAATTCTCCTCATCTAGATTTCTCTTTCTTAACCATCCCTCCTTCCCACTCCTTTTTACAGCTTTGGGTGAGTTCCATTGTGTTATCTTCATACACATCTATTATGTACTTCTATAGTGTTCACCCCCCATCACCTTCCCTTCCCCCCTCCTCCACCTGCTGGACCCTCTCCCCTAGAAGACAGTCCCTCTTTTATGATCATGTCATACTGTTAACTTTTCTTTTAGGTCTAGATTCCACATATGAACAATCACATGCATTTATATCTAGGACCACAAACAGCAAATGTACTTTGGCAACATTGTGAAGTTGGTCTGTGAAAAAAGCCACAGGAGATTAGCCAGTGCCACCCAATAGCCTAATGTTTACTAATCCTTTGAACAGTCTCAAAGTTATGTTTGCCGCACAGGGTGTGAAGAGGATGGTGTTCCTAATTCTTCTCCCTTCTTCAAAGTGAAAAATGCCAGAACTACAGTTTGAATTCATCTGCTGGTTCTACAAATCTGCTAGAGCCCTCTTTACCTCCAAGCTTCTATTTTCACAAGAGTGTACCTTGAGCTGTAGGCATAAAGTATACTCGTTCACAGTTTGTTCACATTCTCTTATTAGCATTTAAGAGCTCACCTTTCACAAAGTTAGTAAGAAAATCCACAACATTTATCTTTTGGTGCCTTGGAATAGAATATGAAATGACAGCTTTAAATTATTATGACCCTTAGAGTGTAATAAACATGTTAAAGTAAAACTTCTAGTTTACCAGAGTCTCTAGCTTATCAAATTTTCAAATGAAGATTCCCCATAGGAATTTTAATGTTGAAGACAGGGAAAATTTCTCCATCTTTAAGCCCTGCCACTCCTAGCATAGGACGCCACAGGTAGCAAATAATCCCACATGATTTTGAAAGAACAAATACAGACTACAGCTCCTACTGTTCTCTCCATAGCCTCTTTCTTTCTGGCACTAGCGTTGTAGGCTCATGTGGAAGAAATTACCAATTGTAACTGCTTTTCCTTTACAAAATCTTCTCACAAGGCCATTTTTATAAAATTGAACTCTTAGTTCAATCACATCACGCCTCAACCAGTATCATTGATTAGAGTTAAGGTGCTATGCCAGGTTACGTGTGGTAGAAGACAATTTACCATCTCTGCAGAGTTTTCTTCTTTCTGACCTCCATTGGATTCTGACATGTTTCCACCCATTAGTCACCTGCCTGCACAGACTCTGTCTAGATAAGCTGACTAAAAGGAATTTTAGCTGATTGGGATTAGTAGGATGATGCTAAAGAAAAGAATTGGATTTTAATGTCATGCAACTGTATAGCCACGATTTTTCTTCTTTTGTCTTTTATGTTGGCTTCTTGTGAACTCCAATGTTTATTTGATTTCTTCTACTTCATCACTGTGTTACAGAAATATAAGCATTCTCCCTTCCTAAGCAGATACCGTTGGGTGGCATTAATAGCTAGAAGAAAGAGGTCAACAGAGTCTACCCTTTTTTCTCTCTTCAGCTCCTCTTATAGGTTTGACCTGATATGTTTTAGGTCTTAGGCTTATTTTCAAAGATGCTTTCACTTCTTTACTTGAACTCCACATTACACATTGTTAATATCAAATAAATGTTTCTGCCATTCTTATTACTCTAACTTTCTTTCTGGGTTTGTGTGCATTAGAAAGTGCAATGGTAAAATATCATTTGTATGACTAGCTTCACAATTTCATGCACCTAACATAAAAACAAGCAAATTGACACCCTGCCAGTAGTAGCCAGAGGAGATCTTAGAAGAGAGTTCATAATGACACTGTTGCCATATTGCATGCCTGTAAATAATTCATTAAGTCAACCACCCTTTTGTTTTAAGCAAACATGAGCAGATGCCTTTTTTAAATTGGATGCAGACAACAGTCTTCAGGAAAACATTATTGTAATATGACACTTAAAAAGAATAACATATTTGCTCTATTGATTTTTGCAGTAGTAATACATGGTGATTACTTCTGTTATCCATTTTATCTTACTCATGGGCTTTGTACTCTGTTCTTATTATTTCATACTTATGTGAATTTGTGTGATGCTTCATTGTTAACAGAAAGAGTGTGGAAAAGTAATGACACAAATTCTAATCAATCCAGTAAATCCCGGGGTTTTCTTGATCACTGCTGTCTGCAGGTCTATGATGTCAGCATCACAGCCACAAAACTGATGGCTTCTTGAGTAATCAGAATCTACTCAACAGATAATTTGGGGAAGTGGAAATATCCAAAAGACAGGCATCTCTGTCATATTCAAAAGACTGAGTGATTATCTCTCAGCTCAATCATGTAAGAGCCAAAATTTAGAGCCAAAATGCATTGTCTACATGGGGTTTTCTGTTTGTTTATTTAGGGAAGTCCTGGGTTTGAACTTAAGGCTGCGGTGCTTTTTGCTCTGGTTGTTTTGGAGAGAGGGTCTTACGTTTTGTCCAGGTCCTCCTGGATTGAGACCTTTTGTTTTACATTTTCCACCCTGGGTAGGATTACAGGTGTGTGGCACTACATCCAGCTATTTTTCTGTTGAGACAGGGTCTCATGATTTTTTGTGCCTAACCTGGCCTCTATTGGCTATCCTCCCAATTTCAGCTTCCCCCCTCAAATAGCTAGGATTATAAGTGTGAACCACCTGCGCCTGGTTCATTATATTTATGTTTTCTAAAAGGAGATTTGTCTGTGCTAGCAGGATATTTTGCTACATGTACTCATTTATTTATTTATATTCCATATAATTTCAAAAAGATTCTTGTATCTAATTCATTCCTTGAAATAGTCATTAAAGAAAAATTCTTCAATCCAATATGCTACCTACTGTAATGGTTCAAAAATCTTAATTATGTATTAGAATCACATGTGGGGGATTTTAGAAAATACACATGCCTGCTTCCAGGGCTTGAATATAATTGGTCATATGTAAGAGGGATCCAGGCAAAAGATTCTGTAAAATCTCCCCCATAAAATTTTATGTGTGGGCCAGATGAGAACTACTACAATGGAGTATTGTCACTTATTTGAGGATAGTCATCACATCCAGGAAACTTAGAATGAAGTTGAACCTACTTATTAGCACACAGTAAATTGTAATTATCATCACTGTAAAGATGTGTACAGAATTATGGAATGGTAGAACTGGAAGCAAATTTGGACATACTGCTTCTCCTTGCTATAGATAAATAGAGAAATTCAAAAGGAATTTAATGCCAGTTAGTGATAAGTCCAAAGTAGAATTCATGTGCCTTAGAAATCTGTCTCAGTTTTTAAATGTATTATGTTTGAATTTAGGATTGAGCAATGTGGATGTGTATATGTGTTGGTTTTGGTTCCAATCCAAAGAGGTTAAGAGATCTAGAGAAAAGAAATTGATCAAGAAACAAAAGCTCAAGTTTAGATGTCAGCGAGCAATGAGAAGAAACCTTAAAGAGGATGAAAACCCAAGGGTCAGACACCAAAGCACATTCTGAGCAATATGGCAACAGGAACCCATGACAGAATCTGGATAAAAAAGAAGTCAGAGTTTAAGCAAAATGTTTGGTAACAGGCACAAAATTATAGCCATAACAGTATAAGCTGAAGTTGCTTCCTAAAGTTAGTTAATGGCAGGCCTCCTATGTAAACCCAGGTGAGATTCAGAACATGGGTTGTCTCGGACAAGAAGAGGGGAGGAGGATCCAAGATGGTGACTAAGATACAGAAGCAGAAAGCCTAAGCTCTGTGATTCCAAAAGCCTCCTGAGATGTTGCAGCACACTTGGGTAATTCTGACTACTTCTAGCCAAAACAATAACTGCCATCACACTAGGTGCAGGAAAAAATTCAAAGACTGACCTTCAAATTAGCCTTTAATTGCCCTTACCAGCTGTGACCCACAACATAGCCAGCAAGGCGGGTCCAGCCCTGGGGAAACCCCCCTCTCCCATGGCAAGTTTTTTCTTTCTTTCCCTCTCTTCTCCTTCCTCCATCAAGCAGAAATAAAGCATTAACCAGATTCAAACTTTTGACATCCTGAACCCTTAGCCCATGGAAAGCCTCTGCAAGCCATGCTACACTGAGAAAATTTGGTGCCATTTCTTGCTGAAACCGCCACCACCACCACTGACTCCAACCCTGCCTGTGCATCAATTGACAGAACAAAGAGGTGAGTACCACACACCTCATGGGAATCCCCTATCCACCCCCTGGAACATAAACCAGTGCAGACCTTGGGCAGACTGATCTCCCCCCAAAAAACTGGAAAACAGCAAACAGTAATCAAACATGGACAGCAGAGGGGGCGGGTGGAACACTGAACCTGCACCAGAGAAAGGGGGCAGGGCAAGGAGTTAACTCAGCCCCAAATCATCAGTAAATAAACACAGGAAAGGCAGCAAAGGCTGAAAGCTGGCAGGCACTAAGCCATTCCCAAAAGCAGGGCAAGGAGTGGATCACAGAGATGATCTCCTGAGCAAGAGAGCAGCATCCAAAACTGAACTGCTCTGCAAAACTGAAAAACAAACAGTGAACTGTAATCTAGTGGGGACAGCAGAGGGGACGGGTAGCATGCTGAACCTGCCACATAGGAAATGCAAATCAAAACCACACTAAGATTTGACCTCACTCCTGTTAGATAGCTATCATCAAGTACACCAAACAACAAATGTTGGCAAGGATGTGGGGAAAAAGGAACCCTCATACACTGCTGGTGGAAATGTAAGCTAGTACAACCATTTTGGAAAACAATATGGAGGCTTCTTAAAAAACTAATCGTAGATCTGCCATATGATCCAGCAATCCCACTCCTGGGGATATACCCAAAGGAATGACTCAGGTTACTCCAGAGGCAACTGCACACCCATGTTTATTGCAGCACTATTCACAATAGCCAAGCTATGGAAACAGCCATGATGCCCCACTACTGATAAATGGATTCAGAAAATATGGTGTTTATACACAATGGAATTTTACTCAGCCACAAAGAAGAATGAAATTTTGTCATTTGCAAGTAAATGGACGGAACTGGAGAATATGTTAGGCAAAGTTATCCAGGCTCAGAAAGTCAAAAATCATATGTACTCCCTCATATGTGGATTTTAGACCTAAAACCATTGCAGTAATTTTATTGGAAATGAGTCATATTCTAAAGGAATAACATGTACAGGAGGAATATGAAAGGGAAGGCAACCTAAAACTTGAAAGTGTTTGATGTGCCCACTGTAGAGGAGCGAATAAAGTAATCTTTAACTGACAGAAGCCACTATGGGATAGTGACCAGGAAGTAGTAAAGTGGTCTGGTAGAGATAAACCAATATGGATTGTAATATACATGTGCATGGAAGCAATGCTAGGAATCTCTCTGTATAGCTATCTTTATCTCAAGGAAGCAAAAATCCTGTTTCTTCCTCATTATCTTTTATGTTTCTCTTCTACAAAATTGGAGAAGAGGGCAGAACAGGATCTGCCTGGAAGTGAGAGGAGAGTGGGAGGAGGAGGGGAAAGAGTGGGGAGGGGAGGGGGCAGGGGACAGTGGGGAGAGATAGCTCAAACAATGTATGCACATATGAACAGTGAATAAACAATAATAAAAAAAAGAAGAGAGAAGACGATGAGCCTGGCTAAAGCTAGATACAGAGGTAGGGTAGAGAAGCTGTTAGTGAAAGTCAATACAGCTCAATAGGAACATTGATGCCTAATAAAATCCTTGGGGATACCCTAGTAAAGGGAAACTCTAACCAGATGTTCTGATTATCACGATTAGTGAGTAGATTGGAATATTAGTACAGGGTATATTGGCTCCCCTGTAGTGGTTAAATGAATGCCAGATGGTTCTCCTGACTCTTAGCTAAGGAAACATTACCCTGTCCCTCTGTTCTGTTGCCATCCATTAAATAATAATAATAATAATAATAATAATAATAATAATAGCAATGTGAAAAAGACTTGACACTAATGTCACTTCAAACGTAGTTGTGATGTTCACTTAGTAAGATGAGGAACTTTTAGCATTCTATAGGTCCCATGCATTGTACATGCACTTAGTTTTCTTGATAAAACAACATTATCTCTTTTTGTTTGAAATACTTTGTACTTTGTAGTGTAAGGGCTTTCTTTTCTTTGAGAAACAAAAGTCTTGGAAACAAAATACTCTAGGAAAAGTTTTAGAGATAAAATAGAATGATGGCTAGATTTGTTTTTGAAAATAGATGGAATGAATGCATATTCTCTGTATATATATATAACATACATACATATATAATTAAAATATTTAAGAGGCATCATTCTGTAACATCTTTATAGAATTTTGAATTGTTGTTCATATAGTAATCGGCTTCAGAAGAGAAAATCATAGATGCCCTTATAATACTTTTTTACATTATAAGGTTCCTGAGTTAGAAGGAATCTTTCTGTTCACTCATACCCAACTAGTCCCACAACTTGCAATCACAACTTCACAATCATAACTCATTCTTCCCAAATCTTTTGAAGAATTTGAATCAGTAATATAATCATCATACTTGCATGGTCTTTTGAAGTCTAAGCTTCAAATATTCAGAGAGACATTTGAAATGGTCTACTTATACCACCAAATTTCGTATTTAGTTATTTGGAGAAACATTTTAAAAATCCACAATTCATTTTATCCATCGGCATTAGTAATAGTATAATCTTGAAAGAGTTTGAAATTGTGTCACTTATGTGAGATCTGTGATATACTGATATTTTTTTGAGAGCAAGAGGAACAAGCACTGAAATTTCTTTTTGAAAGATTTACAACATTAATAACTCCAGGCTATTTTAAGTCACAGTCAATCTTTATGGAAGAAGTACAGAGATTACACAGTAATTCTTTTATTTTTTTTTCCTTCTCGAATGCAAACTGATATTTTACGTGTAAGTTATTTGAAGAAAACAGTGCATTCACACTTCAAGAATATGCTTAAGGTCATTATTTCCTTTTTTAAATTCTTTCCATCTGTGCTCAACTGCTCAGTGAACAAAGAGTATTCCATAGAATTTATCAAGTTCAAGCACAGCTTGAAATTGAAACTTAGTATTTTGAAGTATACTGTTCTTCACGTAAACTCGATGGACTCTCAGTTTTATGGAAAGAGACTGAAGATACTGGAATATAAAATGTGGGATCTTAAGACTCGAATAGGAATATCCACGCAACATTATCCATACTACTCAAAAATTGACAATACCCTTGTATCTCAAAAATAGAAAATTAATAAAGAAAACTGTGGTATCTGCAAAACAAAATATTCCTCTGAATAAAAAAGAGCAAATTCATTAATATGATGATTGAAAGACAAAAGAATATAAATTACATGATTCTGTTCTCTAATGTTCCAGAGAAAATTAATCCACAGTGAGGACAAAAATGAAAACAATGGTTCTTTCCAGGGAACTGAGGGAAAGAATTGATGGAAAAAATTCTAGAGTGATAACAATATTTAATATCTTTTTTTGCACTACTGGGATTTGAACTCAGGGCCTACATTTTAAGCCACTCCACCAGCCCTTTTTGTGATGGGTTTTTTCAAGGCAAGATCTCACAAACTGTTTGCCCAGGCTGACTTTGAACAGCAATTCTCCTGTCTCTGCCTCCTGAGTACCTAAGATTACAAGCATGAGCTGCTGGCACCTGGCTAGTAATATTTAATATTTCCCTAGATTTGTTAGTCAGCTTTCTGTTACAATAACAAATACTTGAGATAATCAACTTGTAAAGAAAAAGCTTTATGTTGTCTCATAGTTTTGGAGTTTCTAGTCCATGATTGATTGCTCCTGTTGCTTTTGGGCTGTGGCAAGGCAGAACATCATGGCCGGGTATGTAGTAGAACGGACGCAGTCACCTCGTGGCCAGAACAAGAAAGAAAAGAAAAGGAAGAGGTTGGCGAACCACTATCCCCATCAAAACATATCCCCAATGACCTGAAGACCCCCCACAACTTGACCTCATCTCTTAAAATTTCTAAAATGTCTACATAGTGACAAGCTGAGGACTAAGCCTTTACCACATAAGCCTGGGGGGGAACACTCAAGATACAAGCCACAGCACTAGGAGTTCTGATAACAAAATTGTATGCTTTTCAAAACACAGAATGCATACTTAAGACTTTTGGGCTGGGGACATAGCTTAAACACGAGGCCCTGGGTTCAATACCCAGTACTGCCAAAAAAAAAAAAAAAAGTGTATAGAAATTTTCTATCATAAGAGTAAGACTATAAGTGATTTACTGAATTCCAGCTAGTGATATGCATGATGAAGTTTTTAGAGGGAAATATACTGGCTTCTGCAATGTACTTTCAAATGCATCCGAAAATAAGATGGCTTGATTGATGTCTAGAGGGATCGATAGACAGATGGAGATAGAATAAAGCAAGTAGAGTAAGATGTTCATGAAAGAATTTAGATGATAGGTATACAGATGTTCACTATAACATTCTTTCAACTTTGCTGCACCTTTAAAATTTTTCATAATACAATCTTGGAAAAATAGGACAGAGGGATCACTTGAGAAAAAAGTCTGTAATGTATGAGTAATTTTCTCAAGAAATATTATCCTGTGATGTGCTGTTTCATATATTTGAAATATATGAAGACATCACAAAACAGCATTCAGGTAGCAATGTTTGCCTGAGAATAATTGAGTTTAGTGCCTTATCATGTGTGTGTGAGTTGTGAGTCTTACTGAACTAAAACATCAGAAAGTCTTTTTCCTACACAATATAAATATACCCTTAGAATCTTTTAAAACACATTTAAAGTGCTCCCCACAAGCTGATTTTTTTATATATATATTTAGAAACCAAAAGAGATGGAAACTTTCTTGTTCCAGAAATCTTCTAATGATTGCTAGTAGATTTGTTGTTTGGTTTTATCCAAAATTTTGATTTGGCCTATTGGGGGTGCAGAGGACTTCTTTTCACTCTTTCTTTGTGGAAACCATTTTGAAATCTTACAGATTGCCTCTGTCAAAAACTGTAGTCATGGGCTTTTCAGCAATAAGTGAAAATACTTACACTGACTTGTCTGGAGCCTGGTTTGTCTCAACATGATTCCTTCAAACACCTCATTAGTAAGTTGCTATTTAGTTTCCTGAAGGCTGTTGCCATCTGTAGTGTTCATAACTTTTAGAAAATGAAGGACAGTATGTATGGGAGCCTAGAGATGACTGATAGTAGAGTCACATTTTTGCAAAGTTTGTGACAAGAATAACGGCTCTCAAGACACTGCTCATTGTGAGTCAAATCCCACACATCCCGGTCCTTCTAAATGTTTCTTTCCACTTATATTTATCTATTGTTGAATTAATGGTCTTTCCATATTGTCTTATACAATATGGCATCTTTATGCAATTTTGTCTCTGATCTTGAAACCTTCTTGCTTATACTATGGCTGTAACTTGACCCAACACGGTCAAGGACAAAGCTGTCATGGCAGTAACTGGAATTTGTGCCTTCCGTTTCTGCTGTTTTATTGTTGATGGAGAGCAAACAAGGTGCAGCTGTTCTGCTGTGATTCTCAGAGATGGATCCTAACAACATTGAGACACACACCCATTAGCAGCTAAGAAGCTTGATGTAAATTATTGATAATAATAACAACTTATGCTGTTTCACCTTTTTTCTGTCCATTATGATCCAATACTTTGTGATTAACTAGTCTGCCCTATTTTTCTTTCCTTCAGTTAATGTATATCTTAAAGAAAACAATAATTGACTTTATGTTTGCTATCCTTTCACTCCTTTTCTCCTTGATTTTTTGTTAGTGAGATAGTGCTAATAAACCCAGAAAAAGTCTCATCAGGCAGGAGAAATAGCAACTAATTTGTTATTTATATAATAGGGTGCTTTTGGGGTTATTGCTTTTGAGAGGGGTTTCTAAAAGCAGTTGGGCTGCCAAAGCTGAATAATCTCAACACATGCTCCATTTAATCTTTCATTGTTAAAAGTCAGACTAAAAAAAAAATGCCTTTTTTAGTATGAAGAGTGAGAGCTTCTATACACATTAGCTAAATAGAATTAAGTCTCTATAAACAGCTAGCAATATATCCAAGAAAGGGGGAGGGAACCTTTTGTCTGTCATTTTCATTAAAGCCATGAACCTCCATTGTGTAAATAGTTGCATATGCTGCTTTATCTTAGCCTGTCCTTCACACTTCTGTTTTCCTTGTTTACAAGTATGAGTTCTACATTAAAAAAAAAAGATTGTTCTGATTTATTTCACACCAACTTTATGTCTATAAATGCTATTTTCATGTGTCTCCACACAAATCTTCAGTTCAATTAGACATCTGGAATGCAGAGCCTTTCTTTCTGCAACATTTGATATTTTGGGGAATTTAATTTTGTCTAATTGTTTTATTATAGTCTGATTATTTTCTTTGTTCATAGTATATGCTTTTTTTTGTTTATTTCATACTTCTGTTAAAAAAAATCTTTGTTTTCATAACATAAAAGTTTAAAACTAGAAAACACCTTCAAGACACCTAGAACAAAATTCTCCCATAACATAGCATGAGACCTAGAGCCATGAAGTTCCCCTGAAAATCATGTGTTTGACTTTCAATCTGAGCTCACTTTGCAGGGCTGTGTCAGATCTTAAACTTTGCTTATTCCTCAACTGTTGGCTTTAAAATACAGATAAGATAATTATTAATTTTCTAGAGACCAAAGAGTTGAGTTACATATACAATATTTTTAAAAATTTCCTAAGAATTAATTTTTCTCATGGAGTAAAAGAACGTAACTCAGAAGCTGGAAGCTTTTAAAAGTGACTTGAAAGATACTAAGTAATTTATTTTCTCTCTCTCTCTTTCCTTCTTTCCCTCTGCCACCCTTTCCTCTTTCCTATTTCCCCATCTACCTCCACCTCTCCTTGCAAGAGCAGCCAGCATTTGCTCTCAGATGTCAGTGTGACAGGTTTTGTCATTCTTATTTACAAGATTGTAATACTCACTCCTGAGTCATGTCGACTCCTCATTTGTATGGAATCCTACTAAGCAATTCATTCTGTAGTGACAGCAGCAGCATCATGCATTGCCTTCATGAAAGATATGACGATGCAGAAGTACTGAATATGTGCTCCCACTCTGTCACAAACATATTCGGTCTTCCTTTGCTAATTCATATGTTCCCTTCAATGAAATATTATATAGACAGTCTTGAGGAGCTCAGACAGAGAGAAATAAGATTCAAGATCCAGTGAAGAGCCACTGTATTTTGTTTAATTTTACAGACAAGACACCATCCATTCATTCAGCAAGTGTTCAAGGAATCCACTTGTGCCTTCTACTGTACTAGACACTAAAGATACACAGATGGCTGAAGCATAAACCCTGCTGTGAGGAGCTCAGGCTCCATTAGGAAAATAGAGAAGTAAACCCAGGTGATTTGTGAGCTCAGTGGTGGAGCACTTTGCTCAGCAAAGGAGAAAGAGGATTCATATAAAAATAATCCTGGAATGCTTCCATATCACACTTAAACTTCATCTGGAATATGAGCAGGGATTAACAGATAAAGGATAGAAGAAAGAGCTAGATAGATAAACATTAAGAACATCTCCATATTAAGCTAATAAATTTTCTTTCTGTCCTTGGAACTCTACTGAGTAAAAATTCCTAGATTGTACACATGGTTACTCAACTCCCAAAACAAGGTAAGGAAATTGTCCTTACTTACTTACTAGGCAACGTATCAGGCCACAGTTTTAAGCCTACTGTTTTTAATGTCCAACCAAATAGTTTCAAAAGGTATTACTTGAGAGGCTTGTTATTGGAAATATATTCACTGAATTCACCATTGAACTTTATTCTGCTCAATCTTTATGTTTTACAACATAATAATGAATAAAAAGTAAGAAATACGGAAGTCTGATAGTGTGTAGCATTATACAGATATAAGCTATTTGTAGCCTGCATATAGTGAACATATAACACACCTGTATGTGTAAAAATAGTGCTAATGTTTCCTTATGGCTTTAGGCAATAGAGAAAGAATGTAATGTAGCCCAAACTCATGAACCCAATGTCTGTTCAGCACATAGGGTCTATACTTCCCTCTCACAGTTCTTCATGCTTGCAATATTTAATGTTGATATTCTCCATCAGATTTGATATTGTCTTATTCACCACCACATTTCCTAAACCTTGTAAGTTGTTTAGGAATACACAAGGGGACAAATCAGTATTTTCAGTAAATATTTTCTGACTGACTATAAAATGGGAATTTTAAGTTAGAATCACATAACTAGCCAATTTTTCACTAGCTCTATAGACATAATTTTGACTATATACCAAGCAATGTTTGATTGGAGAGGCCCAATCACTCCATCCTACATGAAGCTATGTGAACATCTGAGACACAAGACTAAGTGTAGTGAAGTGTTCAGATTAAACAATAGAGTAGTTTAAAGTAAACAGAGACATGAGATGGTCAGGAATCAATTTCCTAGATCATGAAAATCATAGCTAACACTGTTTATTAAGTGCTAGGCACTGACCTAAGCTTTATATATATATATAAACTCATTTAATGCCTACACCCAAGTTAGGAGCTACCATATTCCCCTTTTATACTTAAGGTTAAGTAATGTGTAAGATTCCTCATAGCAATAAAACCAAGTCTAAACCTGTATAGGAAGACATACACACTCTCACTTCAGCGCCTACCCTCTTTGGTACTATACTATGCCTCCTTTCAACTGAACCTTGAAGGCTAAGTCAGATTGATTGGTCAGAGAAAAGAATACTAATTCAGAACGGGGAAGAGTCTATAGGAGCAGAGGCAGGGAAGTAAAATGAAAATAGCTTAGTCAAAATGGAGGGTCACTACTAGGAATAGTTAAAATCTCATCTGGAAAGTTCAGGTGACCTTATAGTAAAATGCTTAGAATGATAAGCCTGGAGTGATACTTAGATTCTACTTTTTGAGCAGTGAAGATGGGTTGTGGAGTTCTCAGCTGAGCCTGAACACTAATGCAGTGATTTGCAAATGTTTATAGCAGAATCTATGTGTTCTGGCCCTTAAGGCAAACTTGATATTTACAGAAAGAAGAGTGTGCCCATCTTTGAGAATTCTACCACTAACTGCCTCTTCACCACCTATTTCCTTCCTATAGCCCTGACATCCTTAGGGACATCCATAAGGTGCCATGACTAAAGCATGCGATCAAGGCGAAGCCAATCAATGACTTTGAACCCTCTGAAAAGTGGGATAGCCAAATCCACACTAACGTCATGATTTTTCCTTGAGAACTTTAGACAACGGATGGGGTAGGAGAATAAATATGAGACCCAAGGAATTAGCCTGGAAATGAACCCAGGACACAGGGCAGGGCACAATAATGAGAATTACTAATGTGCTCAAGCTGCCATTGACCTCTGAAACTCACATGTCTAAAGCCCACCCAGCTTCTAGACTTTTTAGATCATCATATTATCTTTTCTGTTTAAATAATTGTGAGTAGGTTTGCTATTACTTGCTGTGATGGTGATTTATCTTGATTGTCAACTTGATTAGATTTAGAAGTACCTAGCAGATTAGTAAAGCCATCTCTGTATATGTCTTTGAGTGTGTGTGTGTGTGTGTTGTATCTTTTAGGATATTTCTGAGAGGACTGACTAAGGGGAAAAGACCTACCCTCTCCCTCTCTTTTTCTCTCTCTCCCTCTCTCCTCTCTCCCTCTCTCTTCTCTCTTCTCCCCTCTCTCTCCTCTCCTCCTCCTCTTCCTTCTCCTCCTCCTCTTTCTCCTCCTCCTCTTCTTCTTCTCCTTCTTTTCTCTCTCTCTCTCTTTCTCTGTCTCTCTCTCTCTCTCTTTCCTCCTTTCTCCGTTTCCTAGCCACCACAGTGATCTGCTCTGTTTTGCCATTCCCTTTGTCCTACAGTGGACTGATAGCTCTGAGACTATGATCTAGAGAAAATCCTTCCTTCCTTAACTTGTTTCCCCAGGTGTTTTGTCACAGTAACATAAAAGTAACTAATAGATTTACAATTAAAGTCATCCTCAGTAATACATTGTTCAATGTTACGAATTTCACTATTGTATCAGAACAACTAGAAGCTCAACCTGAGCTATGCATCACAGTCCTAATATCATCTCATTCTTTTTTCAAGACTCCCTCTTAAGAACCTCTTCACTAGGACAAATCCCAGTGATTTTTCATAGTTTAGTTCTGAAGCCTCAAATCCCAAATCAGTATCTTCTTTCCCAGGGCTGCTTATGTCTCTACAATCTGGAGCTTATAAAGGTTCGGGGGTGACTGAGGAATAACTGTATATCATCCCTAGGGCTTTCACATCAAAGGACCCAGTGGAGGCCTCATCCTGTTCAAAATGACAAATTACAATGAATCCCAGAGGTTTATCCGCTAAGAACATGAGGCACGTTTGCTGTTTGCACATTTCACTGCACTGTCTAGAATCAAGCTCTCTAAAGAATGCTGTTATTCCTTGGGCTTCTCAACACACTTCCTAACAATTTGAAGCTTCTGACATTTATGCAATAAAAGACTGTGCTCCTGAAAAAAAAAATCAATGAGTCTTTTTGGCAATCGTCCTAAATCTGTAGAGATTAAATTCTACTTCCCAGACATAGCTATTCCATATCAAACAGAGTCATGCAGTATAATTAAGATAGTTGCAGAGCCATACATTTCATGCCGCAGCTGTCTACTTTAAACTACCTTGGGAAGTTCAGAAATAATAAGGAAGATACATCTTAACCAGAGTAACTACATGTGCTAAACAGAATGGAATGAGCAAGAGGTATGTAGAAGAATAAAATAAATCTACCAAAGAACCTCTACATTTATTCTGATGTATAAACTTGCTGATAGGAAGAGGAAGAGGAAGAAAGAAGAGAAGAAGAAGAAGGAGGAGGAGGAGGAGGAGGAGGAAGAGAAGGAGGAGGAAGAAGAGGAGGAGAAAAGGAAGGAAGGCAGGAAGGAAGGAAGGAAGGAAGGAAGGAAGGAAGGAAGGAAGGAAGGAAGGAAATGGAGAAGGGAAAAAAAGGCTCACCTCCAGTTACAACTCCCAGAGGAATGACAGCTATTATCCCCTATTGAGTTGGTACTTACCATACAGAGCCTGAACAATTCATACAGAAAAATAAACCCTAACATTCCTGTTTATTATTACTTTAGCTGAGAGGTGGTGACATTAAACAGTTCTGCACTGCTGCTATAAATCAGCAGGCTGGAGATGCTCTCAGCATGAGACTAGGACTCCTTGGAAACCACTGTCATCAAAGCAACCAGCTGTCAGAATTCTTCAAATTAAACTGTTATTATAGTAGTATTCATTAGTCAGTTACTGGCTATTAAGATATTTTTATATCAGCACCATTGACATTGGCTGTTGCTTTTTAATATGCAAGTTATATATAAACATGATTCAGTGGTGTGTGAGGATGACAGACTCTATTAGAGCTTGGTGTCCCCTGTCTACAGGCTGCTATGAATGGTTCCTGTCTTATCCACACACACACAAATTTCTCTGGGAAGCTGGACATTTGTTCTGATAGTTGTAGTGGGGAGAAGGGCAGTAATGATGCAGTTCAACTCTAGTATTTTCCCAGAAAAGTAATAGCTCAACATCAGAAATTATAACTCTTAAAGCTATTATTGAGTCCCTGATGACAGTGATTTATACTTCTCCAAATTTGATGGTTTGGATTTCTGTTTTGTCAGAGTTGAAGAGCATGTGTTTAACTTTTGCTTAGATCCAGAATCAAACAAAGAATGTAAAATGGGGTATTGGGGAAGGAAAGAGGAAAATCAGTTTATAAGCTCTGATAGAAAAAAACATGACAAGAATTGGTTTCTTACTTACTTAAATAGGGTCTTTGCTATTTGAGAAAGTCCTCAGGCCTGAGTTTTCCTTCAGGGTAAATGTAACTTAATTCATTTTAGTTCAACTATTAAAAATGCACTAAATATTCACTAGCCTAGAATGATTAATGTATTACTTATGTCCATACCACAAACTCATTTGTACCTACAAAGTAAGGACTTCTTTGTCCATTTTCCCTGCTTGTACATTAATTCCCACATGATACAGAAAGTACTAGCCTGTTTGGTTGAAATAGAGAGCATTTAGTCCACATCGTTTATTTCATAGATGATGAAAGTGACATTCAATGAATTAGTTAACTAATATCAGCCTTAATTTTGTTTTCCTCCCGTGCATTTTCTAAGCCATCCCGAGATGTTCACCATTTCCTGGTTCTCACACTCATGAAGGTGCCAACACAGAGAATATAAACAACCTTTGCCTCTGCTGTGTGAAAATATACCATTGGTCATTTCTTTGACCCAGAATCTGAGGTCCCCAGGATTCGGCACTAGAATAGGATTTGATTTGATGTACTGGAACTGCCCTGTACCAGCTCCCAAGAGACAATTGTTAGTTTCAAGAATTTTGCAAGACATTGACATTTTGTTAATAGTTTGACATGGCGTATTTATACCACAAACACTACAAATTTATAAACACTGTAAATAAAGTTTGTTGCTGCTGTTGTTTCTTCTGGAGATCTGGTGGTTATCTATAGACCAGTAAACCGGGGCGGGCTGTGCTACTAAAACTTGTTGCCATATCCAGACCCAGAAGAATGCACTCTGCCAATGAATGTTGCCACAACCAACCCTTTTACACTTAGCAAACAAATATTTACAGCGCTCCTACCCAATTTCAAGCACTTTGGCCATCCCCCATCATTGTACAGAGCAAGTAAGGGCTAAAGTTGAACCCACTGCCTGCCTGTACATCTCCACAGAGGATTGTATCTGCCTGGAGGAAGAATCTACTTTTCTAAATCTCTCAAAGGGACTCATGAAACTGTGGACCTGTGATCTGTGTCTGGCAACAAAGGCACTTTTTCTTACTTACTTATACCATGGGCCTAAGTGGGCCTGAATGCCTGACATATGCTAAAGAAACAGTAGTTTGCAAGTCAGAGAAAAGGAGGAAAGGAAGGTCAGGCAAGGAGGAAAACAACTGAGCATGGTAATCTGAGAAAATGGCAGCACTGTGATGCAGACACCAAGGAGATAGGAGAGAAGAGGAGGGTGGTGGGAGCAGGCAAATTAGGGTTAAAAATTCAGGACCTGTCCTCTGATCTGGATAAAGAACACTCCAAACAGAACAAGAGTGAATGTCAGGAGTTAAGAGTGAGCTCCCAGTACTTCAGGACAGAAGGCATTCGATGTAACTGGAGCAAAGGAGGAAGCATGGAGAAGGGTAGTTGAGAGCAAAGAAGAAAGCAGTAGTTTTTGTTTGTGAAAGGAACTTGAATTTTAGTCTATGTAGAATGAGATGATTCTGGAATGTTTTCAGCAGAAGTGATTTGCATTTTTAAATGATTACTCAGGTTTTTGGATGGAAAGTAGATTTTAAACAAAAAAAAGGTACACATAAGAAATCAGTTACCAGGGTAGATGTCTCTCTTCTCATACCTGAGTGTACTCTTCTCAAAATGGAGCTGCTTCTTTGTGTTTTAGTGTTTATCTATCTTAGAATTTATTCCTGAACCCCAGCCTAGTCCTCCTGACTCAGTCACCACTCACCAGCCTAAGACCAATTCCAACTCAGAAGGCCTCAGTGTTTTGTTTTTCCTTGACCTGGTTCTGGATCACTATTTATTAACATGTTGGCATGTGTATACTGAAATCATTCAAAACATAATCTGAGGAACATAGGGAAACGAAAAACAGAGCACCAAGACAAAAGGAAAGCATGTCTGCTGCATGCTAGAGTTCATTCTGAGTTTGAGATTAGACTTTGCACTGGGGTTTCTGTGAAGATGGACACTCAGCCCCATGCAGGACCTTTTTGAAATCAGTGATTCTCAATCCTGGGGGCACATTGGTGTCACCTGAAGGACTTTTAAAAATACCTATGCCCAGGTTCAGGCCCAAGAGTTTCTGACTTCCTTGGTCTATGGAAGAACCATCATATTGCGGAGACTACAGTGTATCCAGATAATTCTAATGAGAAACATGGTCGAAAATTATGCTTCTAAATGCATGGACCTTCATCCAGGGTGATCAGGAAAATGATGAACGGCTCTGCATTGTGCAACAGGAAGATCTCCTTACCTTTGAGCCTGCAATAACGAACTTCAAAAGTATCTTTTTTCCCCATGAACGAGACAGGTGCACAGTTAATTTGACAGTGTAGAGTCCAAAAAGCAAAAGAGAATGTTTCTAGAACTTAGGTCTTGGGCTAAGACTATTCAAAACTATCTCAAAAACATGAAAGTTATCTCAAATACCAGATATCTAGAGGTGACTGTTTATGAGAAGCTGACTCTATTTTATTCTTAAAATACAAATCTAGAATGGAATAATGTGAGCGCCCTTTCCTATGGTACCTGCTGCCACTCATATACTCAGATCTTGAAAGGAAACACCTAAATAAATGTCAAAGGAAAAGCTCTTCCTCCCCTTCCAACAACCTGGCCCCAATACTACCATCTTCTAAAAAACAAAAATCAATCAGGAAAAACAACACATCTTAGGGGGATGAATGGGAGAGATGAAGATGAAGGAATAGAGATGATGGGCTTGACAAACATAAAGGAAATAGTATGATGAAACCACTTGTAAAGTGGTACAGGGAAGGAAGGTGGGTGGGAGGGACATGGAGAAGGTGATCTAATGATTGTACAATGTAAGATTATTCAGAAGTGACACAACAAATCTCCCCCTGTACAATGAATATATGCCAATGGAAAATAAATACTAAAAAATTTTAAAAACAGATTTTAAAAAAGAATTGGAGAATATAGGAAATGAAATGACATGTGTTGCTCAAGCAGTGAAAGGGACTTTTCCTAAACTATTTCAGTTATCATCAGAATAACCCATTATCAATCTCATCTCCATTTCACAGTTTTTAACACTGTGACTTAGAATGTGAAGTGTTATTTAAGGACCCACATCAAGAAAGCAGCAGAGAAGGATTAGTACCCCAAAATCCAATCTCCCTGTGTTATTCTTCTTCCTCAGACAAATGAGATGAAGCATGGAAGAATGACAATTCCAGAAGAAATATTTATCTTTACCTTCTTTTCTACAGTAGAAAAATATTCCAGAAGAAATATTCTTCTTTACCCTCTTTGCTAGAGTAGAGCTAGTACATCAGGCCATCCAGGCAAGAATTATACCTGCATGGAAGAAACCAACAGCGGCATGGACAAGAGTGTCAGCAAAGTGAAGGATGGGAGAAAAGAGAGCCATCCTAGATAATAAGCACATGGCACCAATTGCCAAGAAACATTCTTATGAGGTCAAAAACTCTCCCCTTCCTCTTCACCTCTCATATAAAAGCATCTGAGAGACCTATTTTTGAAAGTCACTTTTCCCACTTTTCCTTTGAAAAGCTATCGTGTTCCAGAAAACCTTCTGCCTTCTTTTATGTTTATTTCATGTAGGTGACTGTTCATCAAGGTAATATAGCACAAAAGGGCTTTGGAATTTCTTTTCAATGTTCAAAGGGATTTTGAAAGTGCTAAAAAGTAAAGACGGTCTTTTCCCATGAAGTAAACTTCTGCCGAAATGGACTAAGGAAACAGAAATAGTTTCTGCCCACTGTAACACTTCTCAGCTTATTTGTTTTGAACCACTTAAGCACCTTGCTTCTAAAAGTTCATACAGAACTCTATTTTCCGTTATGAAATCATTGTCATTGCTTGAGGGACAAAATGTCTTCTTAGCAAATGAAAATTTTGAGTGTAGTCATTTACTCAAATCAGTAATTATGTTCATGTCATACTAATAAAAACATAGAGACACAAGAAGACTGTTTTCATGTCTTGGAAAGCTTTCTAATATTTTTAATTTTTAAAACTCTCACAATGATTAGCTTTAAGAGTTTTCCCAAACTACCTTTGTAATTGCTGCAGTTTGAATGTCTCCTTCCAAATTCATGCTGAAACTTAATTGCCACAGGGAAAGTACAGGTTGGGTTTCCCTTATCCAAAATGCTCATGGTCAGAAGTATTTCATATTATACACTACTTTGGGCTTGGGAATATTTGCATATATGGAATGAGATATCTTAGGAACAAGATCCAAATTGATACCCAAAATTCATTTATATTTCTGTGCACCTTATACACATAGCCTGAAGATAATTTCATGTAGCATTTTTTAGTGTGCTTGTGTTTTGACTGAGACCTGTCAATGTGAGATCAGGTATAGAATTTTTTCATCATGTTAGTGCTCAAAAGTTTTGGATTTGGGGGCATTTTATATTTCAGATTAGAGATGTCCAATCTGTATTCGAAGGTTGAACTTTTAAGAGGTGATTAGGTAATAGAAGTTCCTCCTCATGAATGAATAGATGCCCTTATCTTGGGAATGGACTTGTTACGGCTTTGTTGTAAAATCAAGTGAGCTCACAGTCCATGCTTTCTTACCATATTATGCTCTCCACCATGTTCTCATGCAGCAAGGACATCCTCACCAAGTGCCAGCACCTTGATCCTGGATTTCCTAGCCTCTAGAACTATGAGAAATCAGTTTCTTAATAAATTACACAGTCTTTAGTATTCTGTTATAGTTGCAGAAAACAGACTAAGATACTATGTCTCCATGGAACTAGAGTTTTAAAGCTTAGGCCCAAACTCTTGGGATTCCACTTGTCAGGTCTGGTCACTTGCCCCAAATGCCAAATTAAAGACATGTGATGGGCAGAGAAATGAGACTTATTATATGGCCCAAGACATGCTGTGAGAAAAGGCAAAGTAATCATTCAATCCATCTTCAGCCATCTTTAGGGTACAGAAATGAGTTACAGAGAAAGAACTGGGGGCAAGAGGAGAGAGGTATGCATAGTTAAATAGTCCCAATCACAGGTGTGGTGTTATTCTTCAGCTGTTCTGGAGTTGCCGTCTAGAGTGATTGTTGCCTGGTAGGTGAACTATCCTGAGGAGGCTCTGCTGTTAGAGGTAGTTTACCCCCATTGTCATGAAGAGGTTATCAATTCTGCCTTTCCTAGAATCCATGCTGATTGCAAAGTAACTGCAGAGAGAATGGAAAAGACAAATACAAAACTGAGGCAGGGATGCCAAGCTTTTCTCCTGCTTTTGGTTCATTGTGGGCCTAAGTAAGGAATCAGTGCTTTTCAGCAAAAGCAGTTTAAGCATTTCTTACACTTATGGAGACAAAGGCTATTTATGGATAGCTAGTAGACATCTATATTGTGTCCATCCCTTTAGTGTATGTGGGACTTTTTCATTGCTTTATTTTGAGTCCCAGAAAACAAAACAAAGACAAAGTTGAACACAAAGCAGTCACTGTTTGCCGAAGGATGGGGTGATACCAGAGGCAGCCAAAACGGCTGTCTGTTAGGAAGGCTGTTTAAATCCTGCTGCCTCATTGACTTCCCTGTTCTAAAGGTTTCTTTGGCCTTTTCCCACACTTGGAGAAAATCTTATTCATTGAGTTGTCACGTCTGTGAAATAGAGCTCTTCCATGACAACACTGCTCAGAGATAGAAGGTAACCTTTGCTTCCCTATCAGGCCACTGGGGAAGGGCAGTCACATATCTCAGGGCTGTGAGTGATGTCATTGAAAGACAAGGCTGTTAAAAGAGAAACCAAAGACAAAACAGTGGACTCCCGTGGCATTCTGTCCAACAGGAAGACATGCCACTCAGAGCATGTGTCATAGCTGGGTGGGATTATTCCTGGAGTTACAAAGGGATGATGGAACAAAAGGTGTTGAGAGCTGCTAGGAAACCAGTCTGTGATATAAAAACAAGTATGCCAAGGAGTGGTTGGATTCCCTCTCTTTTTGTTCTGTTGCCTTAAGAGAGAGACCTTTATCCCTATAAATAAAACACTAAGGCACAGGACAAAAGAGAAAAGATGATGTTGGAGACTAGTTTGTAAATTAGTGGCCTTTCTAACCTTCAACTCCTAGCTCAGACTCAGTTGACTTATTGTTATCTCAACCTAAAATGGAACCTACCTTTGAAAGTATATAGGCTTTCATTTAAAAGCAAAACAAACAAGCAAAGCCACAAAAATTTCAGAAACCTCTTTATACCTGTTCTATATTGAAATAATAACTTTTCTATTCTTAAGCTCAGTATAAAAGAAATTTTGAACTATTACCCTTATCAACAATATAGACAGGTAGCATTCACCATAATTTCAGCTGCCGTTTCACTTTTCTGAGAGTCAATTTTTCTTTCCCTCACTCAAGGCAGTGCTGGCATCTATGAGGATTAATTATTCACTTTGTAAATTTTCTGGACTTTTGGGTATTTTCTTTTTACTCCTGTTATATTAAGTTAACCTCATTATTCACTCTGTGCCAAATGGAGGTGACGGATATAGTACTTGCACCAGCCAGCATGGCTCCTTGGAAACAGGGTTTGGCAAAGGATTTGATGGGTGAGGAAATATTGAAAATTCCTGACTAACTTTTAGAATTTTCCACAGAATTTGTTTCTTTTCCAGTTCTCACCATCTCCAATCCAAACTATAATTGAAATAGCTTTATGAACTGGCATCTGGACACAATGCAATCTATTTATAAAATGTGGCTGTAAAGATGTTTGGAGTTGTGGAATATCTGGTTGAAAAGAGAAGTTTTAAAACTTGTCTAAACTACGGATGTTGTCATCTTCATTTTTCTATCCAGTGTTTGTAAAAGGGGAAGATTTTTTACTTTGTTGATATAAACTGTGTATTGAAATCATCTGGAGATCTTTATCAAAATGCACATATGCAGTATCCTAGCCTAGGGTTTGGAATGCAGGAGTCTGTGTTGGGGATCAGACATGTCTGCTTCTTAAACTTTCCAGGTGATGCTGAATGATATCCTTGCTTGAAAGTCAATGGAATAAGGGCATGCTTATATATCTGCATATACATAGATATATAGAGATGTATACTCATTCATGTCTCCATGGGTCAAAGTTTTAAAATAATAACTCCATTAGGTTTCATGCTATGATTCAGATTGCTGTATTCATTTTAGTTGACTGAGGACTTCTCAATCTCATCAGTTGGAGCGAAGATATAACAATTCCTGATATAAATATAAAATTACATACCTACATAGTCACAAAAAGACTGGCTTATGAGTCTGAAATGTGGGTTTTGAAGGCAGCTATGACACTGACCCGAGTCTCGTGATCTGCTCCGGTTAGATGAGAACTTGGTCTAGGTGAGCACTAACGTCCCTTTTGACTTCTACTTGCATGACATGGGGATCACACTGTGATCCTGGTTAAACAGCTTGACAGTTGCTAACAAAAGTCGCAAATGCATGAAAAGTTGCCTTTGCTGCTTTCCAGAAGACACTATAACTATCAAGTCCAGAATATCCAGGAGCCAAGCTTCCACTGTGCCATCTGCCCAGGTGAGCCATGACTTGGTTCATACAACCTGTTGTCTAGGTAGAAGGCCCTGGACTGTCAGCTTGCCTACCAACTTTAGTCTTGTTGGATTCATGACCCCTAAAGGTATTAGTTGCCTGATTGACTGACTGATGATGACTGACATGTATACACAATTAACTCTTTAGTCTCACTAGCCCCGAAAAGAGATCCATATGTTCCTAATCTACAAATGAGTGTCAGTCTCTCTCATGACACTCATGAGAGAGTGTCAAAATCATGAGCAGGTACTTCCGGAGAGAAACAGACCAGTGATTTTTAAGCACTTTTGCAGTCATGCAGAATTTCCACTCCACTGACATATCCACACCACACTTAGTAATGCCCTTTAAAAAAAAAAAAAAAGTGTTATGGCCATCCAGAAGAGACTGAGAATAAAGAACTAGACTTTTATTTTTCTGAATTATTTTAAAACTACCATTGACTAGCAATTTGTCTCAGTTGTTTGCTTCTGGGCATTTAGGTTTAAAATACTTTTTCCACTAAAGCATTTTCTTTTCAAAGTTATTCTATATAAGTGTTAGCAGTTTATTAACAATTAATTAAACCAATGTACAAATACATTATTCATAGCAACAATTGGTTATCCATTCATTTGTGGCATAAAATAGGTACCAATGAATTATCAGCTTTAATTATTTCCACAGTTTCTTAAATATGGTAATGAGTGAAGCTTAGAAGAGTGGATTTTAGACCTACAACCATTTTGCAGTTTAAATATATAGCACATATTTTTGTTTTAAGAATTCTTTAAAGTTCTTTACCTTTAAAGTTTAAAAAAAAAAACAATACATTTTTGTACCATGCTTACTTCCTACAGATGGCAAAACATTCAGGAAAGAACAGTTTCTATTCTTTGTACCTGAAATAGCAGTTCCTGCACTTCACTTGTGCCAATTCCCCAGACTTCTCTTCCTCCATGTCCAAACATTTACCCACTGCATATCCATGCATCCAAGAAACATCCAATAACTGTGAACTATGCATAAGCACTCTACGAAAAAGATGACATCATCTCTCTGGGGCAGGGAAGATGTATAAAAATTAGTAAACAAATGAATAAAGAAAACACTTGTACAAGATTTGAAATGCTAAGTTGGGGAGATGATGTGATGCAAGCTTTAGAGGCTGTGCTGAGGAGGTAGCAATTTAAATTGTGAGGCAGGATGCATGGATGAGGTGACAGAGGAATAAAAAATAAAAATCAAAGGGCCAGAGTCACAAATTTGAACCAGGAAGTTAACTGAAAACCCAGGGCAGCAAGCTCACTTTCCTTACTTCCTTTTAGATAGTAAGTTACAAAACTAAGAAACGTGAAGAAGCTATCTGCACGGACATTCTCCTTTGAGATATTAAGAAGCTGCAAAGCTCATTGAATGGTTAGAGAGCCAGAAAATTGGAAAGTATGTCTGGCAAAGGCAAGTCCCAAAACTCACCTACTGTTCCTGTGTTTTGAGTAGACCTAGGCCACACCTCCACATTTCACAATAATGAACAGCCATCTTGGTCACATAGATCCATCATATAACAATTAGATGACATAACCACATGCATTCCCCCAGCTCAGAAAGTATAAAAACCCTACACATTTGGAGTCCTTACTGCCATTTTCTGTGTGGGGAACAAGAAATGTTTTGCCCTTTTTCTATTTCTCCCTACTTTATCCTATTATAAACCCTTGCTAAAACTTCCCCTTATAAGACTCTCCTTTTTGTGAGATTCCTTGAAATTCTTGTCAGGTGTAAAAATTAAGTTCCTGTGATTTTGCAAAGAAACTGGGACTCTGAGAACACCTCATTCTGCATCTAGTAGTAGTGGAACCTTAATGAGGAAAGGGAAATCAGCAGGTGACCTTGAGGAAGAGAGTACAGGGACTGAGGCCCCCAAAGAAGAACCACATGTGGCATGTTTGAGGGAAAAAAGACTAGTGGTGTCAGTCAAAGAGAAATGTAAGCCACAAGAAAAGGCTTGGATTTTATTTCATGTGTGATGATGAGTATGAGAGGATTAATCTACATGCAATAAGGAGCCCTGAGATTTCTTGCATTTATTTACAAAACTAGTTACTGCATGGAAGTTGGATTGAAGGAAGAAACAGTACAAAAAGAGTATCTGGTAGAGCTTACTGTCTTCCATATGGGATTATGAAACACACTGGGAAGTCTTACTTATTTCCAATATTCAATAATTGTTATATGTTAATAATGATTTATCTTTTTCCTTCTTTTCTTTTTCCTCCTTCTTCTAATGATGATCATCCTTATTATTGTGATTTTACCCAGGAAGAGAATGTGGCTTGAACTACAAGGTTAGTGCTGGAGATGAATGGATAGATTTGGGAAATGGCTGGGAGCTCCTACTCGTTTTGAGTTGGGTGGTGTTACTCTTTTTTGTTTTGTTTTGTTTTGTTTGTTTTAGTGGGACTGGAGTTTGAAGCCAGGGCTTTGTGCTTGCAAAGCAAGCACTCTACCACTTGAGCTGCACCTCTAGTCCATTTTGCTCTGATTGTTTTGCAGACAGGGGTCTCACAAACTATTTGCCTGGGCTGGCCTTGAACCAAGATTGTCCTAGTTGTAGCCTCCCAAGTAGCTGGGCTTACAGCTGTGAACCATCATTGCCTGGCCTCCTACTCATCTTTTGAGGCCCAGAGCATTCCAACTCCTCCATGACATTTGCCCTGCAACAATTACTCCTTCCTCAGCACATCTGTAATAACAGTCAATTGGCTATTATTGGCAATATCATCTTGAATCTCATTTAGCTAATTATCTGTCTAAAACTCATTCAGAAAAACAAGCAGAAGACCAACAAAAAGAAAAACCATTTGTAAAGTTTCTTGACCATGCTAATTCACACTCAATCCTAAATATCCTCATTTAGTTAGGACAAGAAAGATATCTACATCAACACCAGGCAATTCAGACTATGGTAGTTTGTCAGTCTTACTGGATGGAATATCAGTCCTAATTTTGGGAAAGAGATCAAGACTGGAGGTAGAAATTTAAGAGTCATTAATTTATACCTAGTGGACATGAATTAAATTGTCTGAGGAGGGTGTGTAGAGGGAGGCAAGTAGACTTAGAATGCAACTTTAGAGAAACGTGGCAAGTAAGGGACAGGGAAGGAAGGAGATCATGAGAGAATATGGAGAAAGAAAGTCAAAAGCTTTGCCAATAAAGCCTAAGAGCAGGATTTCAAAGAGATGTGGCCACATTTTGATTCCTATAGCAAATATTTTTACAGTGCTTTCGCTGTGACTGGCATGGGGACAGAGTGACAACAAGACATACCAAAAAAAAAAAAAAAAAAAAAACCCTGCTCTTACAAAACCCACAGTTCAACAGCAAACAAAACAGGACAGTATGAAAAACAGAACAATTTTAATAAAGTGATTGACAATCAAAATTTTGGTTGGTTGAGAAATGAATCAGAGACAAGAGAGTGAAAAAAAGAAATGGGATTTACATGTTCTAGACGACCATAAAGGGAAGAAAGGAATAGCTCTGTATGGGGTTTCCCTACCACTCACCAATCAGCTATGTAACCTCAGGGACACTGCTCTGCTATCAAGAAGTGAAAACTTAATTGTGAACTCTAACAAACAAAATTACAGATGTTGAAAGACCTACAACACATTCAAGTCCCTGAGAACAGGAAGCACAAAATGCATAATGTATAATGGGACAAAAGCGATCATATGACAGTAACAATTCTTTGGTTTTTAGGAAAAAAATGGGTTTGCAGAATATTTGTAAGCTAGTAAAATAAAGAACAAACATTAATTAGTTAAAAACAACATTCAAACATGAAAATTATGGATTAATATTCTGCAAACTTGTGAGACTGCTTAGAAAAACAGAGGTAGAAAAATCATTCAAAACTGACTACAATATAAAAATACACATTTCACATCATTTCCTCATCTCCTGATTCACTTTTTCCTAATCTTTTCTCCATGAACTAGCCATAGCACCTTAGATCAAAGAAATTAGTTGAAAGTTCTTACTGCACATTTCTTAAAAACTAGTAATGAGTATGGAAATGCTTTATTATGAATACAGAAGACTTAAAGTCATCCCCCATTGCACAAGTATCTATTTATTTATTTACTTACTTATATTTTTATGCCATACTTACTGCTTGAATAAAGGGCCTCATGGACACTAGACTAGTGCTCTACCCCTAGTTGCTTATTTTTGAAGGTACAATTTTTAGTAATCAAGACAATTGATTCTCTCCAAGTATACTTTAGCTAGTATTCAACTCTTTTTCTCCAATTTTAACAAGAAGCCAATCAGGAGTCCATATATTATGATATAGATCATATATATATATTAGTATATTCAGAAAAATTGTGCTACATTGGAATTGAACCTAGAAAAAGAAATATATAAGGATTATCAAAGTATCTCTGAAAGAAAATGAAAGTACATTTTATCCTTACACTAAATAAACTTCAGATGGACTGATACGAAGAAAAACAATGGAAGTAAATGAAATCAAGGGTATAGGGGATTTTATATATAGCCATAGAATAGAAAAATTTTGTTTCTAGCAGGGTGTAATAACCAGAATCCACAGAGGATGTTTAACTAGAACAAAATTTAAAACACTGTATAATAAAACAATTACTGTAAAGTTAAGTGATGAGAAAGGAGTACTTGCAATTATTATGATAGAACTACCTGAATTTCCAAATTTCTTTGTGTACTGTATTAAGCAAAAGAGAAATAATCAAATGAGAGAAATGTGAGAAGTATGACTGGGAGCTTTACAGGATATGACATTAATTATTAATAGGATAAATATAAAAATCTTTCCTTTCATTTATAATGACATAACTTGAAAAACAATTCTCAGAACTGAGCGAACCAGAAATCACCCCCACCTTCAGACAGACAGGTAGCATTTGCTTAAAATGCTTTTACTCCACACTGATTTGCATTCCTTCAGCTACCATGCAGTAAACTCCCCTTATGGATCTGCTTGTTTCTGGGCTTGCAGCTCCACTGGTTCACTTGTCAGTCTCTGAATGATGCCATACTGTCTTAGTCACTATTGCTTCATAACAAATCTTCATAATCAATGAGCGAAGTTCCTTCTTCAGAAGTTGCTTAACTACTTTAGGATCTCTGCACATATGTAAAATTTTAGAAAATCAGGGTTTCTTTTTTCTGTTCCAAAGAAGAAAACAGGTAACATGACTAGGAAATTATAAATAATTGAGCAGAACTGACATTTTTTTCAAAATTGTGTATTCCTTTCCATGAACATGGTATAGAAATTGATTTATTAGGACTTCCATAATTGTCTTCAATAATATTTTCCAAAGTATCCTTTGTGGACATATTTTCAGTTCCAGAAGACTTCCATTTATACTAATTTTTTCTTACATAGAAAAAGTCAAATAACTCTGAGTAGTGCTATAGAAAAAAACCCCACACATTCAAAATTTATAAGAACTGGATTCCGGGAAGGAAAGAGGAGGCTGCTTATCAGCCAATTTCTTAACTCATCAAAATGCCAGACTTGTTTTACATAACTGCCTATGCCTCAGACTTGTCACTCATTGATCAGACTCACTTGAGAGTTGTTTGTTGATGTACCAGAAAAAATTTACTTGTTTACTCACAAGTAAACAAACTTCAAAAGAAAACCAGGCCATAGGTACTTGAAAAGAAGTCAAATGTACATTTCACAGGAAAAGTAATTAAATTATTCAAAAGTAGGTATGACATTGAAGGTCTGCAAAAGAGCAATGATAATTGCTTAAGGGAACAAAACAGTAAGAATACTTATCACTAACTGAATTTTTAACTTTTAGAATCACATGACAAATCTGTTAATTTAAGGAAATAACTTCTTCAGTAGCACACAAAAATCATGAATGGTTTTCCTAATTCATTTCTTTGTAAAAATGCTCACATTCTAAATTTGCAAATGATATTACAGTGAAGAGAGAGGACATTTAAAAAATTGTGTGTGCATTTAAGCAACACAATACTTTTTTACTCCTAAGTTCTATAGAGAACTCCCCATGCTCTCTTTACCCTCCCCCTCTCTCATTCTCATTTTCTTTTACTGCTCAAATCAATTAACAAATTTTCTCAAATAACACAAAACAACACTGTGCTAACTTTAAAAGACATATATGAATAATATAAGATATAATCAACTCCTCAAAAGAATTTAAAATATTTTTGTGGAGGTAAGAAATACAAATATGGAGTAATTAAAGAACAAATAGGCATGGCACTTAGACTCCAAGGCACAAAACTCATCTTCTGGGAAACAAAACAAAAGAACTCCTTCGTCTGGCCAAGTTGTTATATGAATTATAAACTAAAGAGGAGTAGGAGACAGGACATATCCCTATTTTCATGGTGTCAGATGCCCATCCTTCTGGATTTTCTCAATGTCTGGCCCAGTTTCTTTTAGGCCTATGGCATCTACTCTACAGAGCTAAAGAGTTAATGCAGAACATCATTGGCTCTTTTTCATCTCTCTTTCAGAAAGAGGGAATGATATACTCAAATATATTGTCCAACATGTAGTTTGCATCCCCAAGAAGGCAAATGATCATTTTCTACTGCTTGTGAGGTTCCAACATCATGTCTAAGCCTCTTCACTGCATGCTACTCATTGCTTAACTGTGCTCACAATGGGTAAAGGTCTTAATCCAAGTGGGTTAAACAAACCTCTGTAAATATACTACAGCCATTAGAAACTAATTTCAGGGTGACAGTTGTCTGTCTTTCATTGAACAATGCTTTCACACAGCAGCTATTCAATAAAAATTACTAAAAGCAGTAGTTTATTAAGACCTATGTATTTATTACATGATATTAAGAAAGCCATGTGAAAGACATTTCAGTAACAGCCAATGAGTGTTCCTGTGAGTCAAAGTCAGTTGGTGATATCTTTTTTATGTGTGTCTGGATTTTTGACAAAACTTTCCCTACTTTCTCAGTTTTTGTAAGTCATGGTAAAGCATTTAAAAAAAGAAGAGTTTAACATAGATAAATACAGTAATTTTCCCATATCATTATTCAATACTGAAAGAAATATTTTTAAACAGAGCAAAGTTGGATATTTACAGTAGACAGTGCCTTTTCTACTGGGTGGCACTGAGCAGGGAATTTAATAATGTTAATACAAGCTGATTTCTTTCTTTAAACAGAACAAAAGATAACAATCTTTCCATGCAACATGGAAGGTGGTTGTGAGACAAAGAAACAAATAAATGTCAGCTTTATGGGTAACCTCTCTGCTTGTATCAACATAGAACGTCACTTTTGGCCTTCAGAGCACTCTGATGAAGAGGTAATTTCAACTGTGACATTTGTTCCAACTTAACAGTGGTCACACTTTTTCAATATTACAGTTGCTATGATTTAGGGATTTTTGTGAATCAAAAGAAAAGATGGGGATTCATGAAAAAGGATTTACCCTAAACACATTCCTGTCCCCTCCCTGCCTCATCAATCACTCTGTTCCACAGAAAATAGAATGAGCCACCTGACTGGTGTGTCAGAAACAAGAACTGGGGATGAGTGTTCCAGTCAGAGCCTTCGTCCTCAACACTTTCTGGGGGTATTAATCAGAGGTGCGAGGAGTATTTTAGGGCTATTATATTCTTGGGGCTATTATATAATACTATAATAAATTGCCTCAGATTTAGTACCTTAAAACAAAAGAAACACAATCTTTCACAGTTCTGGGGGCCAAAAGTCCAAATTCAGCTTCACTGGGATGAAATCAAGGTGCCTATAGGGCCAGGCTCCCTCTGTGGGCTCTGGAGAAGCTAAAGGTGTTTCTTCTGGCTTCGGGTGGCTAGTGGCATTCTTTGGCTTGTGGGCAGCATCACTCTATTCTGTGCCTCTGTGGTACATTGCCTGTTCTGTCTGTCCAGTCTCTATTTGCCTTTCTTCCAGGGATACTTCTAAAGGAATTTAAGGTCACCTTTGTTAACCCAGGAAAATCTCTTCATCTCAAAATCTAACTTAATCACATTTGAAAGACTTTACCAGATTAAAAAAAGACTCACGTTGCCAACAATCCAAACTTGATATCTTAGGATAATCATTATTCAGCCCACTAGAGGGGGCCGGGGGAAGGGGCAGGGGAGCCTTCTCTGGCCATTGCAATCACGACAAACCAGAAATCTCACAAATTCTTTTCCATTTGCCTGTAGACTAAATTACAACCTCCTACTTAATCTCTGTGCATAAGGCTGATATTTTGTTCCCCTACTATTTTATTGCTTCTTAACATATTCAGAACAGGAACAAGGAAAGGGGACATGATTTCTTGGGGCCCCTTTGAAACTCAATAGGAGAAATGAGATGAAAATAATGGCTTAGATAAGAGCAGGCTGAGAAACCCCTTCTTAACATGTCCCACAGTGAAGAGGTCAAGAAGCAAAAACAAAGCAAGATGGAGAGAGAGAATGGGAGGCAGAGCACAGAGATCCAATCCTAATTCACCACTGTGCACATATTCATTATGCACAGTGAAGTATCTGCATATGGCACCTGAAAAATATCCCTGAATTAATAATTTAAATCATGATTATGCCTCTAATTTCCTACTATATTCTACTAAATAGACATTGTAATGAAAAGCATATTTTATTTACAATTATAGTTTATGAACCCAAATGTAAACTGACAGTAATGAGAAGATGGTGTCAGTAAATCCATTTTAATGTAAATTGCCACATTTAAAATATTCTGAAAGCAGTAAGGGCAGTTAATGAACCCAGTACTGATATCCTTGTCAGAAATGCCCAGCTCCAAGCCCTGATCTTCTGTTTCAGACTGGATGATGATCATCTCCTCATCATTTAAGTGTTTATTGTTTCTCCTCATGATACACTAATTATAACAGTTTTTCTTTCCTGCCCCCTCTTAGCTAGCAGCAAACCTGCTTTGAATTAAAAAGGAACAACTCTTTGGCTATAAACACAAATCTGTCTCCTTAGCAAGAGCCTGCTTGCTGTGCCTATGGCAGGAAAAGCAGTGATGTAACAAGGGTAATTATAACCTGAGCTAGTTGGTGTCACTGAAGAGGAGGGACTGTCAGCATTTCACTGCAAATAATAATACCCATGCCTCTGCTGACATGAAATGCCAAGCAGTAGTGCCTTGGTTCTCAGACAGCTTTAAGTCAAGAAGATAGGTTTTAATTGAAGAATGTGCTACAAAATTCCCTATTGCTGCAAACATGGCATTTTAATGTGGTGGTTTTCCCCAGATGGTACCCACTCTAGAACTGGGAGCTGTTACTGGTTTTGAGATTAAGGCATTAGAAAGGAATCACAGGAAGAATGATTCAGATTGAAGATGAGAAGATGAAGGAAGTCAAGAGTTTTTCACATTTCTGTTCTTTTCTTTTTTTTAAAAAAAAATTTTACCCTCAAAAGTGTGTTCTCTTGGTGATATTTTAGTTTATGTCATTCAGAGACCCACAACAAGCTGAAGAAAAATTCATAGAAGCTGGAAGAATGAAAAGACTTATGGCTTTTAAATGTACATGGAAAATGAATGATGTGGGAAAAAGTAGTTGCAATTCCTATCACATATAAGGTCCCCATCTTCTGAATATATAAAGAACTTTTAAAATTGATTAGAAAATAGTAACATCTTGATAGAAGTAAAGGCAAACAAACATGAACAGACATGTAATTAATACAAATAACCGTAAGTGCAGAGATGTCCAGTCTCATTCACAAGAGAGATACAAACTGAAATCACACTGAAGTATTCTCTCACAAATCAGTTGGTAAAAATCTCAAAAGTCTCACAAGTCATTTTATTCAGTTTGTGAAGATGTGGAGAGACAATCTCTTCAATTGCTTATTAGGGTTTAAAATTGTGAGTATATTAATTTTTTGTTAGTGCTGTAACAAATGATCATAGCTTTACAGCCTTACAATTTTAAAAACAATAAGGGATTGGGTTCCAGTGGATTAAAGTCAAGGAATCAGTGGGGCTGCATTCCTGATTGGAAACTCTAGAGAAGACTTCATTTCTTTGAATTTCAAGACTAAGCTCCCCATTTTCTCCCTCATTCAGGTCTTTACAGAATGCTTTTTTTTTTTTTTTTTTTTTGTGATTATCAGCTGACAGCCATTCCTGGTCCCTAGAGGTTGCTACAATCTTTGTTTCATGATCCATTTCTCCCAACCTCAAAGACACCAATTGTAGGTCAAGTCCTTCCTTCTGCCTTCCCCTGATTAGACTGAGCCCAAATAATCCAAGATAACTTCCCCCATCTGAAAATCTGAATCTTCACATTTCTGAAGCGTCTTTTGCTATACAGGTTAACATGTTCACAAGCTCCAAGAATTAGGATATGGACATCTTAGAGGGTTAATTCTGTCAATCTCAAAGAACAAAATGTCAGTATCTGCTTTATTACAAATGTATTTGTTCTGAACTCAGTAATGTCACTTCAAGGAATGCATAAACAAAAGTGTTTATGTAGGTTAGGTGTGGTGGCTCAAGCCAGTAATCCCTATTACTTGCAAGACAAGAGAGCATTTGTAGCATAGTTTGTTATATAAAAGAATATAGAAATCCCAAGTGTCCACCATCAGGGGACTGGTTAAATTAAGGTATAACCTACTTACTGCAGATATACATGTACTATGAATAAATTTTGTATTGTTACAGTAAGATCTTCAGAAAAAGCAGATACAACATATATAATGCTATTTTGAGTCAATGAACCTAATGGTGATATCCTTGTTAAAAAAAGTCTCTCTTAAATTTTTTTGTGTGCATCATACAAAATGTATTTATAGGTGTTAATCAATAATATATAAAATAAAGTCTATATACACAGATACATAAGGTGTCTATATATACATATAGAGACTATATTTTTAAATTGATAAAAAAAGAATATAACAATCTAATCAAAGTGAGATTACTAATGAGCTTGTTGATAGGCTATAGACAAGCAAAAATAAAGCAAAAGAAAAAAAGAAAGAAAAAGAAAAGGAAATAGGCTAGACCAGGACAATGGCAGGAACATGAGTTTTCAGTCAGCCTTTTTTTAATAATACCATTTTGATTTTCAAGCCCCATGATTGAACTGCTTACATAAAGATGTAACATTAAAGTAAAACTTTAAGAGGTAAAAATCCAACTTTCAACAAAGCCACTAGAATTGGGTGAAGTAAATGTTGATCTGCACCACAGTGGTTTCTTTTTTCTTTTTTCTTAGCATATATTAATTGTACAAAGAGGTTTCATTTTGTCATTTCCATACATTCACACAATGTACTTTGATCAAATTTACCCTCTCTATCACTCTTTCTTACTCCCATTCTCCCTCTTTGAAAAACAATCAAACATAGGGTAATCAACAATAGGAATTTTTATAGCAAATCACAGTAGAGACAATGAGGTAGGGAAAAAAAACACAACTTGTGGATCAGAGTTGGATTTTGGTTGAGCTTTGCTTAGCAGCTAAGTGGCTTTGGGTAAGTCACTCACCTCCAGGTGTTTTCATCCATGGAAATCAGCTTACCTTAGAGCTGTGTTGAGGACTTTAAGAAACCACAAATGCAACTATGTCTGACACTTGAGTGACATCTCAAGTGACATCCTGCGCCCTCTTTTCTAGCCTTGGTACTCTCACAGAATTCACCTGGAATGCAACAGAATATTTGGGATCATTTTAAGAACCACCTGCTAGTACAGAGAGAAAATGACCACAATCATTTCAAAGTAAGAAAAACTCTATGTGGACTATTTATTTCTGTAACCTCAAATGTACTAGAACACAAATTTGCACTGGTAGTTTGGCAAAGCCTGTGTATTGATATCCTAGGCAACACCTGAACAGATCCTATTCCTGGAAATGAACTGGGCACTCATAGAGTGGTCCAGCTCATACAAGGACAAGTAGGAGTTCCTCTAAGAATTCAAGCAAACCCCACATGATGTAGTGGGAAAAAGAAACTATATATATATATATATATATATATATATATATATATATATATATATATATATTTGTACGCACATACACATTTTTAATATAATCTGGTGATGGCCAGGCTTATGGAAATAAATTACCCATTTGCAATTCTGTCATTTACTTAGGCTCAATTCTATGGAGCTTATTGAGATTCCAATTTAGACAGCAGAGTATGAAGCTACTGTTCACAAAGTAGCCTGACATCTTAGTGGAAAACAATGTCAAGATAGGCTCAGTGCATAGATCTTCTTGCACCTCATTTTATTATTTATTTATTTATTTTTTAAATTTATTTTTTTTTATTATTCATATGTGCATACAAGGCTTGGGTCATTTCTCCCCCCTGCCCCCACCCCCTCCCTTACCACCCACTCCGCCCCCTCCCTCTCCACTCCCCCAATACCCAGCAGAAGCTATTTTGCCCTTATTTCTAATTTTGTTGTAGAGAGAGTATAAGTAATAATAGGAAGGAACAAGTGTGTTTGCTGGTTGAGATAAGGATAGCTATACAGGGCATTGACTCACATTGATTTCCTGTGCATGGGTGTTACCTTCTAGGTGAATTCTTTTTAATCTCACCTTTTCTCTAGTACCTGTTCCCCTTTTCCTATTGGCCTCAGTTGCTTTTAAGGTATCTGCTTTAGTTTCTCTGCGTTAAGGGCAACAAATGCTAGCTAGTTTTTTAGGTGTCTTACCTATCCTCACCCCTCCCTTGTGTGCTCTCGCTTTTGTCATGTTGCACCTCATTTTAGAAGAAGGAATTATAAACTGGAAGTGTGATGAGTAGAAGTAGAGGAAAGAGACAACCTATGGTGGATGTGAACAATACTTTTCCACTCATTTTATCCTTTAGGGAAACCAACAGAAAAACCTCATTAAGTCACTATAGGTCTCATCGAAATGGTTCACAATTCTAAATAGCTCTGATTCCCTAGCCAAATAGATGCCTTACTGTTGTTTAATTAAAACATCAAACAACTCGAAGTGGCCCAGATAGTGGTGATCTATGCTCTTCAAATTAGTGAGGTTTTTCCCTGTTGTCTTGAATGGGATTTAGACAGTGAAAACAGAATATAAAACAGCATAATCCCTATCTGCTTAGAAAGTTCATCGGTTTACATATGTGTTTAAACATACAGAGGCTCACAAGCGCACGCCTCCCCCCGCCCACCCACACATTGAGATTGCTTCCCATGTCAACAAGATAACCAATAGCTAAAGCCCAAAATGCCAGATTTACATACAGAGCCAAGCATATGGACATCTGTTGCAGTGATTGCCATTAATTACTGTAAAATCTGCCTTCTCAAACTACACCACACTTCCGCATTTATCAAGATTGAAATTAGGAGGAAGACTTTCTTGTGATATCAATGAATCTACTTGGAACAAACCCCTGGTGACTTCAGAAAGGTCAGAAGGAACTAGGAAGCACAGCAAACACAGAATACCTGTGGTGCAGTTTCCTGGATTCTAACTTCCTTTATAATTGCCCTTGGGAAAGAGGATCAAATATATTTTTGTTCTGCTGCTCTGTCAAAACTACAGAAATGTCTTCCCAGCACAAAGCAAACCCCACATACATATAATTTGGACACCAAGTGCCTATGTGCAGCTAGTTCCGTGCAAGGTAGAATGGGGAAAGCATGTGATAAAAGTGCTTAAATGGAATGCAAACTTTACTCAAGTTACCCAGATTTCTGTGCCCATTTTTTCCCTTTAAGTATTTACATAAGACTGGTTTCAATATAAAATAAGTCTGACAATCCATAGCACTGTTTTACTCTTATTGCTTTATTTTTTTTTTCTGTTCTGTTTTGTTCAGTTCAGTTCTAAGGTAGCAAATATGCCAGCCAGGCGTTATGCTGTATGTTGAAGATACAGATGCATGAGGTCAGTCTCTTACCTTAACACAGGTACCAGTCAGTGGTACAAGGCTCTTTTTCTTTTTATTTCCTTTTTAAAATTTTTATTTATTGACATATAATAGTCATACAGGAGGACACACTGTGACACTTACATATGTGCTTAAAATATATCTTAATTAGAGTCACCCCTTCCATTCTTCTGTCCTCCACAGACTTCTTAAAACAATTTCAACAGGCTTCATTGTTCTATTTTCATGCACATGTACAAAATATATCCACCATATTCACTCTTCTTCACCTTCTTATGGAGTTTCTTCAAAAAACTAAAAATGGACCTACTATACAATCCAGTGATACCACTCCTGGGTCTATTCCAAAAGGGAATGTAAGCCAGGATACAGAAGAGCCACTTGCACACCCTTGTTTATTGTAGCACATTCACAAAGCCAAGCTTTGGAAAAGCCCAGGTAACTTACAACTGATGAATAGATTAAGAAAATGTGGTATACATACACAATGGAGCTTTATTCAGTCATAAAGACATTATGTTGTTTGTAGGTAAGTGGAAAACCAGAGATCATCAAGTTAAGCAAAGTAAGCCAGGCTCAGAAGAACAAAGTCACAGGTTTTCCCTCAATTGTGGAAGTTAGCCCTATAATATAAGTGTACACACACATACACACACACATACACACACATGATCTTATAGACACTCTATATATTTATGTAGAGAAAGTGAACATGATTGTATTAGTGGGTCTATCTGAGGGGACTTCAGGGAGGTGGAAGAGGAAAAGCGAATGATAGAATAATGTTGAAATGCAATGCATCTGTGTATAGAGACTGTATAACAAAACGCCTTGTAAGCTGTTTGAATAATGGGGAGCAGGGAGACAGAGAAAGAGTAAGCAACAGAGGGGGCTGAGCTGATTAAATCACGATAAGTGCATGATATATACGTGTGTGGGATGCCAGGGCAAAACTCCCTCGAACAATGAATATACACTTAAAATGAAGGACGGGAATGTAAAACAGGTCCTGTGCGGGGTATGGAGGGGGAGGATAAGTGGAGAGGATGATGTGCTGGTGTCAGTTCAGAGTGGATCAAAGATCTGAATGTAGGGTCTAAGACTGTGAAACTGCTACCGGAAAGAACAGGGAGCACACTGGAATATGTGGGCATAGGTAATAACTTTCTGAATAGAACCTGAGTAGCTCAGCAATTAGGAGAGAAGATTGACAGATAGGACTGCATGAAACCGAAAAGCTTCTGCACAGCAAAGGAAACAGTCACTGGAGTGAAAAGGCAGCCCACAGAACGAGAAAAAAACTTTGCCATTAGATGTATATCTGACAAGGGATTAGTAACTACCATACACAAAGAGCTCAAAAAAAAAAAATCCCACAAAGAATCAACAACCCACTGAATAAATGGGCAAATGAACTGAACAGATAATTCTCAAAGGAAGCAGCATGAGTGGCCAGTAAACACATGAAGAAATGCTCAACAAGGCCCTTTTTGAAGTGCTGAGGTGGAAGTGAGGCCAATCCCCAGGAAGCTTTGGAAGGAGACTTCATGCAAATATCACTTGTACCCAGGGGACTCACTGTTGGGACCCAGGAAGAAGCTGCTCCACAGTCTCTTTTTTGTGGACAGTGTTCATGTACCAATTTCATGACAATATAGTAAAGTCTCCCACACAGTTTGGTGAAATAAATGTATTTTACCATCACAAAAAATGTATTGTGCAGGATCATGCATTTTGTTGTTGCAGTACTAGGCTTTGAACTCAGAGCCTTTTGCTTGCTAGGTAGGTGCTCTACTACTTGAGCCATGTCCCCAGTCCTATTTGCATTAGCTATTTTTCTATAGGTATTTGCTTTTTGCCCAGAGCCAGACTCCACCATAATCCTCCTGCCTATGCCCTCTGCCCCATGTAACTGGGATTACAAGTGTGGGCCACTATGCCTGGCCCTATATTGTATTTTTATAAAGCTTTTAAAAAATATATTAATCCTGGCTTTAGCTATAAGAAAAAAGACCATTAAGTTACAACTCCAACTAAATGTTTTCTATATTCAATGGTTACATTTTTCTTTGAGGCAAATTTGAAATAATTCACAATGTGTTTAAAGTTCAGAGAAAACATCTGTATTTGGTAACAAAAGAGACAAAGTTTTACAATATTAATGAATTGAATTTTTATTTGAGTATTTGCAAGGTTGGAATAAAATGACCAAGTAACACTTTGCATGTTTTCCTATTTAAAGTGTGATGGCCCAGTTAATGAATTCCTCCTTCAATTATGGAACATTGTTAAATCAGTGAGATTTATCTTTTTTCGTGACCAAGGTCATTATTCCATTAGAGTGCTGTTGTCTGACTACCGAATTACTTTAATATACTCTGTTTATGAGCTATTTACTGAAGTGGATAATGCAATATGTACAATGCTACAAGACACATATTACACATATTATGTATATATAAACATGTGTATTTATGTTTTAAACACATGTACTTATATACCTATGTATGCACCCACATATATTATATATTATGTATTATGTATTATGTATTATATATTATATATTATATATCATATATATGCATACACACGTGCTAGGTCTACAAAGTTGCGATGTTTAGTTCATTAATACTTTCATACAGTAGATTCCAAGGATTAGCCTAGAATTCCTGAGTACCAAAGAGTTCTATTGTTTCCAGTTATTTGCTGCAGCTGCCATGTGTCCTGAATCATGAAAAACTAATGCAGCCAGGTTTGCTATTAGATTGGTCAGACATCTTTCTCTTCCCGCACAGAGCCCATTAATTCCAAGTGATAGTTTTGCAAGCTTCAGTGGGAAACACTGGTATGGCAGTGTTTAGCTCTCTTTTAGTACTTTCTAGAACTCAAATACATATCCAAGGTTGTAATCTGGAAGAGATCAAATAGGTTTCTTCGCTCTAATATTGAAGAATAATTTTTTACCAGCTTTTACCTCTGCACACTTGCTGACGTCCTAATTGTAATAATTAACATGAAGCCTGTGGCCACATCTATGACAGACTTGTTTTTATTACAGGCATTTGTTTCACTAATCTTCACTAGTTAGCAAGGTAGGTATGAGCATGAAGAAAGTGAGAGGTTCAGTAACTTTCCACAAAACTATACAATCAACAGTAGCATGCGGTTTTTTGAAATCTTGAGTGGCTAACTTGTATCTTTGTTCTTAACCTCCTTAATATTCTCTCTAATAAAACAATTCTTTACTAAGAAAAAGAGGGGGGAAAGACTAGACCCAACAAACAAGAGATTCTGCTGAAGTTAAATTCAAAATTTAGAGCGAAAACTGGCTACTAAGTTTTCTCACATGCTTTTTCCAACAACCTGTCTTTCACCATTAGTTTGATGTGTGTTAAAAAATGGGGAAGCGGGGCTGGAACTGTAGCTCGGTGGTGGAGTTCTTGCTTAGCATGCCAAGAGCTTGAGTTCAACTCATTGCACTGCAAAAAAAAATAATAATAATAATAAATTAATTAATTAAAGGAGGGTGGCTGGGAAGGGAAGCACAGGAGGTGTTGGGGACACTCCTGAAATTGAGAACCCATCCTTTTCTACCCAAATCAAATCTTAAATTCTAATATATTTTACATTGAGGAATGAACTTTGCCTATAAATTTTCAAATTCAAAGTATTATTTGTTTCAGGCCTGCCAACAAATAATGGCTTTATTAGATTTATACAGTCAAAGCTGTTTTCACATAGACATTGTGTAATTGTCTGTTTTTCATTACTAAGAAAAAAATATATGAGACAGACTAACTTAATGATGAAAAGAGTTATTTAGCTCACAGTTTTGGATGCTGGAAATCCAAGACCAGGTGGCCCAACTGGTTAGGCTGCTAGTGAGAGCCTGACAACACCACAGCAAGAGACATGTCAGATTGAGAGCTCACATCACAAAACAGGAAGCCAGAGAAGAAGTTAGAGATAAGACTCTTATGAGAGCTCAGGGGTCCTTCAAGAGCTACCTTAGTGCCTTCTGAGGGCAGTGCTCACAGTGACTGGAGGACACCCCATGAGGTCCTGCCTCTTACGGTTCTATGAGCTACAACATTATCACAATGAAGAGCAAGATTTTAGCACGTGAACCTCTGGGGGACACACTAAAAACCACACCCAAACCATAGCACATCGTTGACCAAGCATCTTCCAATTTTTTATTATGTTATGTTTGATACATCCAAAAGAACATATATAGCAAATACATAAACTACAAAGAGTAAGCACAAAATAAACACCAGTGATGCCATCAACAAACCCAAGATCTGCTAAAGAGATGTTTTCTGCAGGCTCATATATTGAATGGTTAGGCTTGGTCCCTAGCTGCTGGTGTTATTTTGGGAAGTGTTAGAAGCTTTAGGAGGTAAGGTATAGCGAGAGGAAGTTACTCACCAGTGGGGTAACTTTGAAAGTTATGCCTTGTCATAGCTCCTTCTTCCTGTCTCTCTTTGCCGTGAGGTGAGCAGCTGGACTCCATCACACCCTTCCATCAGGGTGCTCTGTCTCATCACAGGCCCAGAAAAAAAAGAACCATCCAATCAAGGAACTGCAACCTCCACAACCAAAACCATGAGTCAAGATAAACATTTCCTCCTTTACGTTGACATTCTCTGGTATTTAGTCACAGGAACAACAACAACAAAAAAAAGTGACTGAGACATACAGCATCACTAACACCATGGAAAGCTAAATATGCCCATCGCCATGGCTTCTCCAACTCTCTGCCCAAAATGAGGTAACTACCATCCTAATTTGGCTCTATCATTCTTTTGCCTTTCAAAGATAATTTTACCACAAACAGTGAACATCCCTAAACAATATATTGCTTAGTCTTTCCTTTGATCTTTCTAAAAATGATATCACAATGTTACATAGTCTATGTAACATACACAGACTTATGTACATAGATTTATTCTTGTATCAAACTAGGTTTCTATTTTCATAGCAATATAATATTCCTTTTTATAAATATATTTATCATTCTGTTAGCAATGGGTACTTAAGTTGTTCTGTTTTCTTATAAGCTATGTTCTTATGAGCATAGCTGTACATGTCTTCTTTCAAGATTATCTCTAAATCTAGGTAAGCCATTGCTCTAGAACAACACTTCACAGCTTGGGAAATACAGTTCCCAAGCTAAGACTTATGAATGTTTTAATGTAACAAATGCTTGCTAAGTTGTCTTATACAATAAAAATATGACCTTCCCTTGCAAAAGGAGTTCAAGTAACATTTAAAACAGACGTAAAAGAAGGTGGTAAGAAACTAGGGATTGTACCAGGCATAAAGTTTGCACATTAAAAATCTGACCTCTTCCTTCATACTTTATTGACATTATGGAAGAAGGGTGGTTTAAATTCACCTATCCTTAAGAGAGAAAGATCCTTAATGAGATTCTGGTTTAATTTTTTTAAGACCATAAAACTTCAATTATGTATATTTTAAAATTAAATAATGACCTTATTATTGTCATATTGTGCATTCAAACTCTTTCCATTGCAAATGGTCACACCTAAACCCTTCAGTAAAATGGCAAGTTATTGGGTCATGCTGCTAAAACATCCTCGACAGATCCAGGTTCATCTGTAGCGGGTTGACTCAGAGTTCCAAACAAAATGCCACAGGACCAGGGTCTCTCTCTGGATCTTGGCAGAACTCTTCCCTGCCAGCTATCACTACCATATAATCCTAGATTCTAGGCTAGAGAAAATGAGTAGGTATTTCTTTAAGTAATTCTACGAAATATCATCTACATTTCACAGCCTCTGACCCAGCCACATGTCTACCCCAAAGCCTATAACTGTGGCCAGGAGAATGCCAGGATCTGATTAACCAGAACCTCCTCACCTGTCCACCTCTGTTCAGAGAATGGGTCAATCTTGTCTGAAACATTGAGCTTTGCCTGAAAGAGAAAGTATTTCACCAGGAAAATTAGGGCTGCACATCATGAAAAAGCACTGAAAGGATGCCAAATGGTTGATTTTCACTTCAATGGATTTTTTTTTTCTATTTCTACAGAATTTCATTTCAGATTCTACATCTCGTTCCTAACTACCCTTCTCTTTCTGCTTTGATTTCAGTGAGAGTTATTTCATGTTCTCAAACTTGGGTGAGATGCAAATTGGTTTGATTTGGGTACCAAGCATCACACTCCACAACACCGTTACAGATGCGTGCCTCCCACATACCATTCACTGGAAGCCAGCACAGCAATGTCTTGCTGTAGAGAGAAAACTGACATTTTTGCAGTCTCCCTCCAGCAAGTCTGAAGGGAATAATTATTTCATTCAATAGATTCCAAATGTCCCAAAGCAAGTTTAAAGCACTTTCCACTCAAATTTTTTCTTAACTTAGCTTGTAATTTCCTTGGCTTTGGTTTCAGTTTCCCTCTCATCCTTATAAAATTCTGTTCATTGTGTCATGCCAGAGGATAGCTCTCCTTGGCACCCAAACAGTTTCAACTCTGGCATTTGACTGTGGCCAAAATAACTACATACCAAAAAGTCCTCAAACACTGAAAAATACTCTGCTGGTTCACTCCTGTGAAATATATATGAAACATATGCTCATTAGTTACAGGAACCAATTTAAATGATAATGTTTTCAAATGGCCAACATCAAATAAACTCAGGGAGTAAACATCTCTGCAACACAATAAATAAGCTGTGAAGTGCAGCTGAGTGTGAAGGTTATTGTCAAGGGACAGGGCTGGTAAAGATAGGACAAGGAAGCCAATCTACCTTCTGCAAACCTACCATAATGCAAATTTCTCATGCCGTGCACTGGATTAGTTCTTGCCCAGCTCTGCTGCCACACTCTTCCCCTGGGATTAAAAATAAAAACTAAGCTCTTGCAGGCATATTCAACATTTATTAGAAGCAGGGATAGATATTCCATGTGGCGGAGGGTGACATGAGACATGCAGCTGAATGATTCTGTAAGGTATGCACAAATAATGACACAAACATTGCTACTGTTATGTTTCTAAAATTCAAAATATCTCAGATTCACTGTGCAAGTCAAAGTTCCTATCCTAAACTTCACTCATAGAGGCAGTTATTTCATAAAATAACAGAATAGAAGTTCTTTAGCAGAAAAACAAACCTAACTCCTTTATCTATTAGTATTAAATACATATTAAACTAGTGCCTTAATACTTAGAACATTTTTTAAAAAAACTAATGACAAGAAATGTTTTCCAGGCACTAGTGTAAACAGGAGAAATGAAAAGAACACAACAAGCATAAACTATTAGAGTTGATGTTAAATAGTAAGGGGGAATTTACCAGACAGATTCAAGGGGGGAGTGATATTCCCTATAGAAAACACTGTGTGCAGAGAAATGGAAATAGATGACCCATCCTAAAAGTGGCAAGTGATAGAGTAGGAGGGGGAGATGAGCATCAAGAATTGGAGCTGTCAAGGCAGCTGAGGCCATATTTGCTGCAAATTTTAAATGTCAAATAGCACAAAAATTTTAAATACAAAAAGGTAAGAATAAGGAAAAATTAATTGTAATCTGAAACCCAATTTTGCTGACAACTTTCTAAAGAGAACTGTAAAGATACATGGGTTATTAAAATCATCCATAAAACTACAGGAAGAAAGTAAAAGCCATTTTCTCTGATGTCTTTCCCCAAACTAAATTCCTATTGATAGTTTGCTTCTTTGAATACTTCATTTTTAAATAAAATGAATCATACTACATGTTATTATTCTATGTTACTGAAGCCAATGACATATCAATTGTTTCTCAACAAATATTTATTTATTCTAACTAAATCCACTCAGTGCTTGAACTGATGAAAAACAAGATTGGATCAAGAACCGTGCTTAACTTTCATGCCATTCATGTATTCAAATATTTATCACATGTTGATTCCACAGCAATGAAGAGGGTCCTTACTTGGTTATCACCATATTGAGTAGTGATAAAATCCCTGAAGGACTGAACAACGTTTATAAAGGGACACCAGAGTCCCCATTGCACGCCTCTGGATAGGTCCTCTTGCTGCTTGAGATGACACTTTATAATCATGCATGTGACTTCATCTGCATTGCTTACACCAGGTCTCAGAAGCAGACGGAACTTTTACATATTTTATGAAGAATTTGGCTATATTCTATTAATACTGTGTCTGGCTAACTCCCACACCACCAAGAAAACCTGCATTCACATTCAAAAACCAGGTATCCAGATTGCCTACACAGCATTTAACTCTACTAGAAACAAAACTGTATTCTCAGCAACAATACCATCAGCAAATTGTCAACATAGGATATGGACAATTTGTAGTTTTCAAAGAACAAATCAATCAGAAGCAGAAAAGGACTGTTTACATTGGACACACCATTTCCTTCCATAAATGACTGCTTTTGGAGTTAGACAAAGGCCTGTGTTCGCCTTCAGCTTATCTTGTGTTTAATTCAAAGATTATCCTTCCTTTTTAAAAAAAAAAAATTCCCACAAGTTAACCTGTGATTTCAGAGACTATTTTTATACCATATTCTATAACCAATCTCAATTTCATTTGGTTTTTTGTTTTTTCATAGTGAGCCACAGTCAATGTATCTTATATTCACAAAAGCAACAATGTAGTAAATGTTCATAACGCTGATATATCTATCCATGGCCTTGCAACTTGATATTGTATTGAAAGGTTACTCTGTGGACTTTTAAAACCTTCTCATTAATTCATTCTGAAATTTAAAGGCCCCACTCTCAGATTGCTAAGCAACAATCCTCCCTTTTCTCATTCCTTTTTCTTTCCCTAGATTTGTAATCCAAAAATTGGGGAAGAAAAACAACATCACTATGGAGATATTCGTGTGCCTTATTCTTCCTTTTCCTTGAGTGTGGGAGAATAAGTCTTTGCAGTACACACAACACTGTAATCACCTCTGATGCAGCTGCCATTGGGTTCTCCCTATAAGAAATCATATTAGTCTTCCTTTTAAATGTGATCAGGGTAATAAGTCATTCTTGGTATTCACCATTCAAACAAGGAAATGTCTCTGTTGCAGTATCACCCCCAAGCTTATCAAATAATTAATACCAGATTTGTAAGTGGCACAAATGATGTCAGGTTTTTGTATTAAGTAGGCCCTTGATCCCCAGCATTTACTAGTTGCAATCCTTTTACTAACATAACATCTGCCAATGAGTAATGTTTGGTTTCAGGGAGGAACAGCTTTTAGTGATTTTATTTCTGCGAAGTTTACTAGTTTCTAACACATGAAGCCAAATGCTTTTGTTTAACTACCATAGAGCAAGAAATGGCCATGCAATTTCTTTCATAATTTTTTAAGCCTTAAGGGAATCATTTAAAGATGAGAACACTCCTACTCAGTCCTCTGTGAGCAGTTCCTTCAGAAATCACCGATAAGCTAATTGCCTTAATACTTCTGGATGAGGTCAATCTTCTGAGAAGGAAGTGGAAAGACATTTTATGACCACAGTCAAATAGGAAACACTTTGATGTATGAACGATGTTGTCTAGATCTCAAAAGAAATGGTGACTATACTCCCAAGCCGAGTTTCTCCCTGTTACAGTGGGAGGTGTCAGATAAGCAAGGGGGAAGTCAGCTGTGATGCATAAGGATTAGATTTGGAGACCCCAGCATGAACTTATGCTCAGCTTAATGTAGACACAGATGGTTATATATACAAATATTTTTAGGTCTATTAATACACATGGGTTATTATGTGCACATGTGTTGCCTTGCCCTGTCAGCAGTGACACTCTGGTAGCAACCATCTTGATTTTGAAATCCACTTTCCAATAAAGAAAACCTGGACTGCTTAGAGAAATGCCTGATCTTGGTACTAGGGCAGTCAACACACAAAATGAGGCTGGAGCATCTTATGGTGTCAGAAAGTAAGAAAGTGCTCAAATAACCACAACATAAACTTCACAATTGTGGGAAGAGAGAAACATAGAGGTCAACTGAAGTTCCAGTGGCTAAACTGGTAATAATTTGAGCAACAAAATAGCATTGAATTATAACCCAAAGTACATGTTAAACAGTCACAAGTCTTCTAAATAAATGAAAATTAAATGAAGGAGAATAGGTAAATTTCCCATATAAAACAATTCCAAATAATTTAGGTAGATAGTCTACCCTCAAGGAGGGTAGACCATACTGGATACGTGGCTCATGTTTACAATCCTAGCTAATGTTCAAAGCCAGCTCCAGTGAAATGTTAGCAAGACTCTTTATCAACAAGCCAAGCATGGTGATAAACACCTGTGATCCCAGCTATGCATGAGGCAGAAACAGGAGGATCATGGTGAAGGCTGTGTGGACCATAAACATAAGAACTTATTTAAAAAATAACTAAAGCAAAAAGGGCTGGGAACTTGACCCAAGTGATACAGCACCTGCCTAACCAGCACAAGGCCAAGAGTACCATTCCTAGTGCTGACAAAAAGAAAAGGAGGAGGAGGAAGAGGAAGAGCTTGACCATAACTTTTTATTCCTTAAGTCTGCACAAAGTGACCTTTTTCCAATGGGGTAGTAGGGAGAATAACCTGACAAACATTACCTTAGCCAGGTGGGTAAGGTTAACATCCAGAGAGATAGGTCATGGTGACAGTATGAACTCTTGATGTAATATCATGAGAATGACAACTGTCATCTGTAGTCTTCCCAAAATCATAACCATAGACTAATTGTGAGAAAAGCATCACAAAAATCCCTTTTGAGGCACAACCTACAAAATGCCTAATCAGTGTTACTCAAAAATGTTCAGGTCAACAAAACCAAGAAAGTCTGAGAAACTTTCACAAGCAGGAGGAGCTCCAGGAGACATGGGAACCTGAATATTTTTTGATATCTTGGGTGGGATCCTGAAACAAAAGGCCGTGTGTGGACTTTAATTCATAATAATATGTCAGTACTGGTTCAACATATCAAACTAATATAACATATTAGCAACTGAGAAAATACCTGTAGGGTCTATGGAAACTTTTTGTACCATCTCCACATTTTTGTGTAAATATCTAACTTTATTCTAAAATAAAAATAGTTTATTAAAACTTTTAAATACCCCCAGTGTAGTCTTTTAATTATTCACCCATAATTTAATTGGATGTTAATATTTTTATAACATCCAAGCTAAATTATTAGTTTCTAGTGCCTTATAGATTTGTGATTCTTCTAAGTGCTTTAAACAAAGCCAAATTTTACCCCGAGAATGGTTTTATCAGTTGTTAGAGAAATATTTTCTAAGTTGTTCATATGTTACCATTTTGGTTATTATACAGTTTCTGATAAAAGCCTACTATAGCTTGACTCACAGTTTTAGTAAAAGTTTTATTATTATGATTTTATCCTTCTAAAAACACTCTACACTCTGGTCATCTTCACTCTGAGTGGTAATGATGGCGGAATGTATCATTGCAAGCCTAATTCTGCCTGTTATATTCCTGCCTCTCCATTTATGCTAGTCTAAAAGTGTTATTTGAGCTGGAAGAGCGTCTGTAACCTTCGGATTACTGCTGGGTGGCTTCAGTGGAAAAGGAATTACCAATGCATTAAATTTGCATTAGCTCTGAGAAATCATGCAGATGCATGCACAGAACATCATAGCAATAACGTCTCCCAGGCACAGCAGAATTGCTTTTGTGCAGTTTTAAAGAATCACTTGAGCAACCTTTAAATTGCACACATGATGAAGCTGAGCCAGCATCTTCTGTTTAAAAAAAAAAAAAGAAAGAAAGAAGAAAGAAAAACCCTGTAGCCCAAATATAGCCTTGTAGGGAGCTGTCTTTCAGAGAAACCTGATCACACAGGCCTTGCTGCTGAGTGGCCTGTTTGGGTCTCCACCGTGCCATATTAGAGTACCCTGGCAGAATGACTGCAGAAGTGTCACTTAGACTAATGATTATGAATTATGCAGAGGGTCATATCCTCTTAGTTACAAGTCATTTACACGATTTCTCTCCAGACTGCCGAGCCCAGTTCAATTTTTTTTCCTTCTACTAGGAAATAACTCATTGAATACATGTTCGAAGTTGAATTTATTGACATTCTATTTTTCTTCCATAATGCCAAGCTTGCAAAACAACCAGCTGAAAAAAACAAGACAGCTACTTTCTGTGAAATTATAGCAGTAACAAGTCTTAGTTTATTGTTTTTTTTCCTTTTAGTTTGTAAGGGTGCTTCTCATTTTAAATGTCTGACACTTCTTCTTCTCTGTTTTGTTCTTCTATCAGGAGTTAAATCGTAAAGGTGGGTAGAGATGTGTGCAGCAGGAGAGACCACACAAAGGCACAATGCCGCCAGTCTCCATCTGTATGATGTGTGCAGTGCCAGTGGATGACTTAGAAAGGGGACAAGAATATCATTCTTACGATGGAAGTCTGTCGGATCTCATCATGTTTTTCTGAACCTAAAGCCTTGCGTCCACACAAGATCAAAGAGACCACTCAGCGTTTTAACAAAGGATACAAATGGTGATGTGACTCATTAAGCATGACTGCCTGGCTAGGCGATGAAGCCAACTGAGACACAGGAATCTGCTTTTCTGATGTTTGCTGACATTAATTTCAGTAGAAAGAAAAAAAAAAAAAAAACCTAAGGAGCACTGACCTCTCTGAAAAAAATGGACCATCCATGACTATCTTCAAAGTGAGCGACTATTCCTCACAATAAAGCCAGCCTGGAGCAGGGGGAAATGGATTTCCTAAATTGACCTGAAAGATTTCATCTTGGTAGGAGCAGAGTAGGGCAGGACCTCTCAAAACTCCACAACCAACTTCAAAGCCAACAGGCCATGTTAGTGTTTATGTGACAGTGGTCATTCTGCCATGCAGAATGCCAATCAACACCAACCTCCTAGCTCCAGGGGAGCTACCCTGACAGCTAGGCCAGGAGGCCTCTCCCCATCCAAAATGGAAGAAGAACTCTCACTTCCAACAAGTTGGTTAATAAAGGTGGTGGAAGGATTTGGGGATGACTTCAAGCATCCACGTTTTGCTATCCTGAGAGACCTTTGGAGCTGGGGAGATTCCTTGGGGTCTGAAATACCTCTCCCAGCAGTAGAACAAGAAGTTAACCATCACATAGTGGCAGCTGGATTTCATTCCTGCTCTCTCTGTTTGCCCCAAAATAAACCCAGAAAAGTTCCCAAAGGGCACCTTGTGCCAGCACAGTGGAGTTAAATGGAATTTAAAGGCATTTGGTGGCAGGATGATTTATTGAGATAACAGCCAGAGGATCTTTTTGACCCAGAATTCCAACCATGCTTCTCTGTTCAAACCTGCAGCGCCTCATCAACACTTATAGAAAAAAAGCAAAGTGCTAGAATGACCTGCAGGCTCTGTTCTTCCTCAGTCAGGCTGAGCTTCCTCCCCTCCTGCCCACAAGCTTCATCCCTCTCTCCCCAGGTCCCAACTTGAATGTCATCACACATACACTCAGGAGTCCCTCAGAGAGCAGCCCCTATCCAGACATGACCTGTATGCTTACACTGCTTCATTTTTCTAAATAACACTTACCCCCAGGAAAACACGGTGTGTTTTACTTCCTTACTAGTTCATTCTTATTTCCTCTGATAAAAATGTCAACTCTATGAGCATTGTATTTTGATTATTGCTTTGTTCTCAGGACTCAGACAATGCCTGAAATATAATGGACATTCAGCAATGTTTGTTGAGCTAAAAGAATGATTTTTAATGTATGTTGTCCCTTCTGAGCTTAAGCACAACCCCTTCCCCACTCCCTCCTCCCACACTCACCAATACTTCACATTCCAAAAGGACAGCCTGGCTCTCCAAAAACCCTAACCTGGGAGACAGCTGTGTTACCAGACAGAAAGCAGAAGCACCCTATTTTTTGGGAGTATCATCCGGAAGTCTGAGCTTCTTGAGGAGATAAAGAGAAAGAGGAAAGAAGAGTTTCTCTGTGGGCTCTTCTCCTTGAGCTGGGAGAGGAGATTCCACTGCTCCCTAGGTTTTGATAACCAGGACACAGAGCCCAGCAGTCCCTGGGGAGGTGGAAGCACAGGAGCTCAGAGAGCAACGCTGTGGGAGCACCTGGGGAGATAACTGGTCTTCAGGCAGCCAAAGACCCCATGAGGCAGGGAAGCCACAGGGCCTCTCCCCTGCTCAAAGTATTGAACTGGAGTCCCTTGCTATTGGTTCAGTGTAACAGTTAAAGGACCTTTACTTACATGGGGAAGTACTCCAAAATAGTAAGACTGAATTTCTGACATCAGGTGTAAAAGGGCCCTGGTTAAATTTGGGCTGGTTTGAAGTCAACAAAGAACTATGACATTACTCTTTGCTAAGATTGCAGTTGAACACCATCCTTGCTTCATAGGGGCAGCCCTTCCAGATTATCTAGGAATCCTTGCTCAGGGTGACTGGATGTAAGAGTCTGCAAACAGTGTGATCATACAGGACCTATGTCAGAAAGCACCCCCTATTTCAGGTGGAACCGTATGCATGGTTCATTACTCTGGTATTGCCCTCTTAAAATTCTTAATTTTAATTCTGAAGTTGTGTTTTGTGAGTAAAGTCTGACTGGGCAGCTGAACACCCTTATTGTGTAAGGGTGGGGGCCAGTAATCAGGCCCACAGACATGGCAGGAAGCAAGAGCCCACGGGCATGGCCATAGGCAGGTACTGGGGCCAGATTGCTAGTGGTATCCTCAGCAGAAGACAGTTGTGGTAGGAGTGTCCACTGATCCAGGAAGGAGAAGGGCTCTACATGTAGCAGTGAGGAGACCTTGTTGTCTGCTGATTCTCTGAGTCCATCTCTAAGGCATTTGTACAAATAATAAATCTTGAGCCTGAGCACCAGGAAGTGGGGGTTCTCAGGCAGTAAGTTGCATCAATAAATAATTATAAAAGTACACACATGGACATATCAGAATTGTTAGAATTTTTCAAGGCGCTTAGAATGTCTGGTTTTGAAAACTGTTACAATCTTGGAAAGAAATTATCCACAAGATTAGAAATAGCATCATATTTAAGGATTGTCATATTCGACAGAATGGAGTACTATTTTCTTATGAAGCTTTGGGCCAATAAATTATTAATGAGGGAGACAATTTTAAAACTAATCTTCTTTATAATTGAAGATAAATATTAACTACATAAACAGAGTTTTTGAATTACATACAAATCATAAAATCATTGTCAATTGGTCATGTGACCATCTCTAGTCAAAGGAAACATCAAAATGCCATTGCCTAAAATTACATTTAAATTAAATTCAGACAACATGAAACTGGTTTACAAGAAAAGTTACATCTTTTTAAAAAAATGATTACAAAGAATCATCCGCTCTCGATGTGCCAAAGTGTATGTTTAAAAATACTTTACCAGGACCTAGCACTGTAATCCTAGCTAGTTGGTAGGTTAGATCAATCAGGAAGACTGCAGTTCGAGGTCAGTGGGGGTGAAAAGTTCATGAGACCCCCATCTCAAGAAATAGCTGGGTGTGGTGGCTATGATAGGTGGCAAGCACCTATCATCCCAGCCACAGCAGAAAGTATAAAACAGGCCAGTTGGGGCAAGACCCTATCTCCAAAATAACTAGAGCAAAAAAGGCTGGAGGCATGGCTCAAGCTGGAGAGTGTCTTCCTAGCAAATGTGAATCCCCAAGTTCAAACACCAGTACCAGCACCACCACCACCATCTTTTACCAAGAATATATCCCAATGTCATCATTGCCTACAAAATATTTTTAAAAGTTTCAGTACCTGGTGAATCAACAAAAAGACATGTCTCAAAATAAAATATTTGCAATCTGCCATTTTCTAAGAGCCATTGATATTGCTTTGAATTACATCCACTGAAAATGTAGTGGTTAAAATATAAAGTTGTTGATTTTACTAGTGAATTTTCAGAAAAGTAAACCAGAAAAAATCTTATGATCAAGAGATCTTATTAATAAAGTATCTTCATATACTATGTTACAGTGTGTAAAGTGTAAAGTTATTTTAGTTACTTCTTTATCACTATTGCTTTATTAGGTTTTGCAAGCAATATATTCTTTTAAAGGGGCCTAATGTTTTCATTTTGTTCTGGGTGCCACAAATTATGTAGCTAGTTATCTAGCAAAGTCTAAGATGTTTTGGTTATCACAGCTGGTGGAGAGTTGTTACTGACATGTTGTGGGTGGAAGACAGAGCTGCTGCTAAACATTCTACAAAACTCAGGACAGCTCCTGCAATAAAAAAATATCCAATGTGTCAAGGTTGAGACACCCTGCTAAGGACTAATTTAACTCATGGAACTGATTTAGAGTGACCAAAATCAAATTGCTTGATCTTCATGATAGGGTAGAAAGATGGGAGAGGGAGGCGGTTGCTGTTTTATGAATCTGATTTTAAGGTGACTTGAATATTTAAGATATGTGCTACAAATTCATAGCTATAAGTACAGTGCTCAGTAAGGATTTCTGAAAGTCTGTGCACATCACTCAAGATTTACACCATGCTACAAGTGGAACCAGTCCTTCAAAATATGGAAAAATAGCTATAACGCTCCAAGAGAACAATGCGGTATTTGATAGAATGTGGTGAGTTTGTGACAGACTGAGTTTGAAAAACTGATGCCAGTGCTTTTGACCTACTAGCTGAGTGAATTCAGGTGATAAACAGTATAAAAAGAATAAATGCATAGTTATAATCCATAACATTAATATTTAGTAGATAATGTCACCCTACCTTGAGAAGTACAAAAGGAGCATTGAGCATAAAATGCAAAGAAATCTTGTCTTTCTACAAACACTGACCTTTCCTAAGTATGGAAGTCATATTTAGCACTTAATTTTGCCAGGGCTTGGAGAAGAGGAAAACTTTTTGGTTCCCAAATTCTGCTTGTGTCACCAAAGGCCTAGGCAAACATACCAGGATAGGTAATAAAAAGTTAGTTTTCTGTCGATAAAAATAACATCTCAGCAAAAGATGAAGTTGTTTCTAAGGCATGAAACTCCAAACCCAAGAAAATATGTCTGCGACTCTTGGATCTGGCATATTTCTGAAATGCTACACACCAGTGTCAGACACTTGAGGACAAGAAAAGGTGGTGAGTTTCGGAACACTGCAGGGTCCAGCTATTTGGATGTTAGGCTGTTAAAGCATTAACACTAGGGCTGATTATCCAAGTTTTTGAGCTTTACCAAAGTCATGTGGCAAGCAAAATTCTTAAATGGCTCCCAGAAAATAAGTCTATATTTATTCTGAGGTTAGAAATTGGTACTAAGGACACTGACATAGAATATTCAGACTCAAAAAGCATAAATATATCCCAATAACAAGAGTTATGGCTCCATTCTCAGCTTGGTCTGGGGACTGAAGCAGACTTCACTGTACCTTTTTCATCCAGGAATAGATGGGGCTATTCCAGGAGCACTGGCTCAGGTCAGCTAGATAGGGAAGATGAAAGGTTTTATCATGGCATTTAACACTTTAAAGCTTTTGGTAAAATTATTAAACAGGCTGCCTGAGAGTTGGCTGCCAACACAAGAATTCTATCCATATCAAAAGAGCATCCGTCTACTCTATTTTCATCATGGTGGTGGGATGTACAGGGGAATGAATGCCTTAGAACAGGAGACTTGACCATCCAGAGACCAAAGCCTTGCCAAAGCATGGGTGGAGCAACTCTTCAGAAGTAGCTCCAGGCACTTAGGAAATCTCAAACCTTTCCCTTTTTTGCTTTAGTTAAGAAGCTGGAGGACAGTTTGTTATTGTCTGCACAGAAAATGAAAACCTGTGCTTCTGATAGCTTAGCAAACTGTGTGAGAATCAGTGCACAGCCCCTGAAGAGAAATACATGTTCCCTTCTCTGACCTTGGACCAGAAAGGCAGGGTCATTTTTTTCTTGTTCTAAGAAAAGGGAAAACATACAAAGTTCACAATTTGGAAGGAATTTAATAGGCTATTAAGTTGAGGGGTTTGTTTTGTTTTGTTTTGTATTTTTGTCTTCTTGATCCCCAGAGTCATATAAAAATTTCAAAGTCTCCTTCAGTCCTTGGTTCATACAGGTTACAGCTGAATGGGCAACACTCAAGACCAAATTGTTCTTCAATGCCTGGCAGCTTTGTGATATCCATATGACATTCAGAACCTGAGAGCCCTGCAACCCAGAATCATAACCCTTGCCATGTACTACTTGTCATTCACTGACAAGGTTCTCCAACTCAGAGTCACAACTAGGAATCCATACCTGTTTATGAAAGAGAAATGATGCATCGCTTCCATAGAAGGATGTGTTCCAGGTCTCCACTTTGGCATTGGGCATGGCCACTATAAAAAGAAAAACTAACAGAATTCCTGCTGCTGATAGAAGGTTCAATGTAAATGTGCAAAAAAGAGATGAAAGTGCACAAATGGAAGAACTGCCCCAGGAAAGGAAAACACATACACTATGTAGGGGAGGTGGAATTTTATCTCTACTCTGTTAGGGCTTTTTCAACTGAGTGTGAGAATTAAACTGACCTAAGATCAGTGGGAAAAACATACACATTTCTTTAGGTTTTATGTGGCACTGGAGCCTTCATGAGGAAATGAAAATGAAAACACAGTTAGAATTGAACCTACATATGGAATTGGACAAAGAACACTAAGTTATGAAATGTGACAAGGTGGGGGCTTGGACTAGGGTAGCTAATTCTGTGGACAAGTGACTAAGAAGATAAAAAAGAGTTAGTCTAGCAAGGTTTCTATCGCCCTCCGCCTCAATTTCCTGTTCCTGATGATTAAAATGATGCTTTCCTTCTACCACAAGGAGGATTTCTTTCTCCTGATAATTTCATCTCCTGTTTCTAGAAACAGAAGGAAAGTCAGGGTGATCTTTTACCTACTGGTTTTCAGGTATCCTTAGCTACATTAGTCAGTGTGCCAGAGCAACATATTTGGGCTGCCATATTCTTAACTCTTCCAACATACACAAAATACACACTCATATACACACACATACACACACACACTCATGCTGTATACATACATATACAGCTCAGTGAGCTTTTAAAGAAAATGCTTTTGTTAGGGAGGCCACAAAAACAAGGTACTCAGATGAAAAAAATAGGCCTTCTTTCTAGCAAAAATCAACAGAAACAAGAAGCTCTTGAGTTCCAAAATAAAAAAATATCCAATATACTGTGTTGTCTCACACAAGCATGGGGAAACTGTCACATGAACATTTCATTGGACTAACTAGTCTTACACTGGGAAAGAACAGAGGCTAACTCAGACTCAATTGCATTTTCTTTACATTCTGTAGCACAGACATAGATCATAAGGGATAAAAGTTCACAATGTAGGCATATCTACAATTATTCTCCAAAGGTAACTTTATCATTTTTAAAGGACCTGAAAATAAAGATATTCATGTTATATGTAGCTTCTTGCTCTAGAAAGACTTTTGAGTACTTAGACTGGGCACAGCTCAGCAACAGCAAATCCATCCAGAGTTCTGTGTGCTTGTGCTGTGTGCTACATTGCCATGCATGTTATTTTGGTTGACAGAATCTTATACATAAATTCAGGCACCTGGAAATTACACTGTAAACCTAGACTGGAAAGCTGACCTCATGTTGCATGCCAACTCAAATCCATCCATATGGCTGCATGGAGGTTGTGTTGAAAAGAGTTCAGATGCTATGTTTGGTTTCATCTGATACATGTGTGCCATGGATAAAAAGATGACACAGGCATAAGCATATGGTCCTTAATTAGCCATCTCCCCTTTCAGGTCTAGGAGCGATTCCAAACTTTAGAATTCCAAACACTGGAAGAGTGTTTCAGTTAGGGATGGGACCTGGTGACATGATGTACTTTTTTAAAAATACCTATTGTGTACATTTTTAAATTCATGCTATCTAATTTGTTTTGAAATTACAAAGACCATGAAAAGAAGGTGAGAGGTTTTATGCCTGATGAAAGAAGGCAATGCATTAAAAATTCTAGGAACATTACTCTGCAGTCTATAGATTAATAAGTAACTTTCTTCTTTCCACATTGGCAAATGAATGTAGCTTAGTCTAACAAACATTAATTGAACACACATGTGCAAGCCACTGTGCTAGGTGCTCTGGGAAATTACCACGATCAAAGTGCTTGTGATTGCTTCAATGCATGTTCATGCATTTTTTTTTATCTTGAAAAATTGAAACTATAGTCAATGAAAAACTCCGTCTTTTCTCTTTCCTCACCCACAGCCCCTGGCAACTACAATTCTACTTTCTGTTTCTATGAATTTGATTACTTTAGATGTCTCATATACATGTAATCATTCAGTATTTATCATTTTGTGACTGGCTTACTTCATTTACCACAATGTCTTCAAGGGTCATTCATGCCATCTCACATACAGAACAGAATTTACTTCTTCTTTAAGGCTAATTAGTATTCCATTGTTAAGTCTACACCACGTCTTCTCCATCCATTCACTAGAAGGTAGATATTTAGGTGATTCATACCTCCTGGAATGTGAATAATGGTATAATGAATATGGGTGTACACCTATCTCTCCAAGATCCTATTTACAATTCTTTGGAGTGAATGCCCAAAGGTGAGATTGCTAGTTCGTGGTCTTCCTGATGTGAGTTTTTGAGGAACTTCCAGACTTGTTTTCTACAGTGACCATATCATTTGATGTTCTCATCAGCTACAGTAAATGGGATTTTTTTCTGTACACAGCTCCAATGGTAGTGAATAGAAACCAGACTGATTTTTTTGTGTTGATTTTTATATCTTGTAACTTTACTAAATTTGTTTATTTTAAAACATTTCTTTAGGTAGAGGGCATCAGTGGCCCACACCTATAATCCTAGCTACTTGGGAGGATAAGATTGAGAGAATGAAGGTTTGAGGATACTCCAGGCAAAAGATTACAAGATTCCATCCCCAAAATAACCAGAGCAAAATGGGCTGAAAATGTGGCTCAAGCAGTAGAGCGCCTGCTTTGCAAGTGCAAAGCCCTGACTTCAAACCCCAGTCCTACCAAAAACAAAGCAAAAAAAAAAAAAAGGTTCTTTGGGGAAATCTTCATGGTTTCCTACATATAAGATCATGTCATCTGTGAACAGAGGTAATTTTAGTCCTTAATTTCTAATTTGGTTGGGTGTTATTTCTTTTTCTTGCCTGATTGCTCTGGATGGAACTTCTTATAATACATTGAATAGTAGTAATAATAGAAGACATCTTTATTTTGTTCCTGAAATTAGTGGGAACGCTTTCAGCTTTTCACCAATGACTATTATGTTAGTGGTGGAGTTTTCATATGGTTGAGGTAATTCTATTGGTTGTTTGGTGGGTGTTTTCATCATGAAAATGGGTTGTATTTTATCAAATGCTATTTTTCACATCAATTGAGGTGATCATATAGTTTTATTATGCGTTCTTTTAATATAATGTATTAACTGATTCATTTTCATATATCAATCCATCCATGTATTCCAGGATTCCACTTAGCTTAGTGTAAAATCTTTTTAACATGTTATTGAATTTGATTTTCTTATATTTTGTTAAGGATTTTTGCTTCAATATTCTTCAGGAATATTGATTATAATTTCCTTTTTTGTAGTCTCTTTGATGTTGATATCAGGGTAATGCTAGCCTCATAAAATGAGTGTGGAAGTATTCTATTTTTCTTTTATTTTTGGTTAATTTTGAGAAGGATTGGTGCTAATTCTTCAAGTGGTTCATAGAATTCTTTAGCAAAGCCATATGGCACTGGGCTTTTTTTTTGTTGGGAGATTTTGATTACTAATTCAATCTCCTTATGAATTATAAGTTTATTTAGGGTTTTTATTTCTTCATAATTCAGATATTAAGTTGTTTGTTTCTGTAAATCTATCCACTTCCTTTAGGTTGTCCAATTTGTTGGCATATGTTTCTCTATAGTAGCCTCCTGTGATCATTTTTACTTTTGTGGCATCGGTTATAACATGTCTTTCATTTCTTTCTTGTTTTCTTTGCAGTACTGGGGGTTGAATCCAGGGCTTCACACATACTAGGCAAGTGCTCTACCACTTGACACATGCCCCCTCTCTTTTGTTTGTATTTTGCTTTGAGATAGGGTCCCACTAACTTTGCCTCAGCTGGCCTCAAACTTGCAATCCTCCTGCTTCCTTTTTCCAAGTATCTAGGGTTTTAGGTACATACCATTTCTGATTATGTCTTTCACTTCTGGTTTTTGTTATTTGAGTGCTCTGTTTTTTTCCTAGTCTAGTGAAGGTTTTGTCAATTCTGTTCATATTTTCAATAATCTAAGTCAGTTTTCTTAATTTTCTGTTCTCTATTTTTTTCTGCTCTGATCCTTTCTTCTATTAGCTTTGTGATTAGTTTGTTGATATTTTTCTAGTTCCCTTGAAATGTCAAGTTGAGTAATTCATTTGAAATTGTTGTTCTTTTTTAACATAGATATTTACCACTATCATTCTAAGTTCTGCAGTTGACAGATCCAACAAGTTTTAGCATGTTGCGTTTTTCATTTTCATTTGTCAAGTTATTTTATAATTTCCTTTGTGTTTTATCTACCCATTAGATATTCAAGAGTGTTTAATTTCTAGATCATGTATATTTTTAATAAATGACTCTGATGAAGCCAGTTATTACAAATGTGCCTGAAGGAAAAAGAGATACAAAGAGTTTTAATACTCTCCAAGTAATGTGGAAATTGAGGCTTCTTGCATAAAAGTAAATTTGGTATATTTAAACTTGATATTTCATGACAAGAACTACAAATATACTTGAAGTAGCCATCTCCCTAATAGTATTTCTCCTGGTTATTTGTAATATACCTAAGACAAGCAATCCCACCTTCATCCTTTCTGAACAACTCTGACTGGCTTCATAGAACCTAGTCTTATCAACATCCCTGAGTGTAGTTTCTTATCCTGCCCAGATTCTTTGCTAGCCATTGTTAATTAAGGACCTATAGTCTATGACTAAAACATGATTTTTAAGAGTTAATGTTTAATCAAAACGTATGGGTCTTGTAGTTTTTCTCTTATTATGTTAAGACTATGACAAATATAATGTATTGTATCTGAAGTCTAGAAGAAGGAGTAAGATATTTTGTCTGCCTTCATGTAATATTCATTCATATACTGAGAATATACAGTGAACAATACCCAATTTAGCAGTCAAATAAAAATTCCAAGAAATCCATAGAGAGAATCAAAATTTTTCTTTACAGTAATAAGAATGATGTATTTTCCTTTGGTTATTTATGTGAATTTTTTTTTTTTTTTTTTTTTTTTACAAATTCAATGAGAAAGGAAGGGTTATGTCTTAGAATAACCCCTTTTAAAAGTTTAATATTCATGGTGCTAGTTTGGGGGTTTTTTTAAAGCCCTTAATTCAACAACATGAAATAACTGGTGATTTTGCTGAGAGATAAATTTCAGTAGCATGCCCTATAAGCCTGGCCTGTCAGGATGAGCAGGATAAGCTACAGGGAGCCACAAAGGGTGAGGGATCCAAGTTGAGAATAAAGGTCCAAATACAAAAGGACCCAGCTGCTTTCTACTGCAGTATTCACAAACCTAGGAAGGCATGAAAATATCAGGAACAATCTTCATGGATGTCAGGGTAAGAACATGAAGCTTCAAAGAGACAAACTGAGGCATGTGGATCCAACTCTTTGGATCCAAACCTCATCAGGCCAGACTGCAGTAAACGTTAGATCAAAATGATACTGCTGTGACTCTATGCCACATGTTGCAACCTGCAAATATGAGCTAGTCTTGTGTTCAAACAGCCCTCTCTCAGAAGGCAGAACCAAAAACAGTTTGTCTATGACTAGATTAATTAAGTTGAAATTGCATTTTGGAAGAGGGAACTGCCTGTATATGTAGGAGCAGTAGTTCCTCAGGGTGGGATGAAGTAGTGAGGATCAGAAAAGATCAGAAACAGAGCATAATGGGAAAAAATAACAATACTGGGGGTTTTAAAGAAGCCATAGATTCATAATTTGGCTGGGAAGTTGTGCAGTACACGGAAAGGGAAATTACTAGATGGAACAAGATGTGTAGACAAAAATGAGTCAGAGAAACTCTGTAGGCAAAAACCCACAGAGAACCTCTTCAGAAATAAGGTCTGAGTGACTGGAAGATTTTATCTATTGGGCCCTATTTCTCTTGTGCTGTTGCAGGGGAGAAATAGGTTAGTTCATAAAAGAAGCCTGAAAAATAGAAGGTAAACCAAAAACAACTGGAAAACCTCATCTGTATCTACTCACATAGTAGAACAGTGTATCTATATTTCACTGGATTTCTATATAGGTAATTTTTCTCAACTCTCTCAGACTGCTGTAGAGTCAGAATGCATTTATAGAAGCACCTGCTCTGACTTGTACAATAGAAGGTAGGATGGAGTAGGGATGAATATCAAAGAGAAATAAAAAGGACAGAGATGTATAGACAATGAGTAGACTTTTAAATTGTTCTGAATAGTTTACTTAATTGCTGAACGTTTTACTCAAATGGAATTCCTAAAGCCTGAAAATCAACATGTCAAATATTATATGAAATATGCTTCTGTTACCTCTGCTTTTTCTTCTGCGCTCTTATCTTGATATGAATCTATCTACCTTCCAAGTTAAAAAAAAAAAAAACTAAAACTAAATTTGCCTCTGTCTTTAATCCCAGATCCAATAAGTAACCCATTTTTTTCTTTGTTTTGCATTTTATTAGTGTATATTAATACACAAAGTGAGGCGTTTTATTGGTATTCCAATTTCCATATAAGGTGCTTTTTTAGATTCATTACCACTATAGTAGCTTGAGGTCCTCATCCTAATTTAACTTTCAATAATGATTTTTTAAAAACTAAGTTCTTGGGAATCTTGGAATAATAATTTTAAAAAACTTTTAAAATTTGATAGGGAGCTTTTCAAAAAACATCTGTAAACATCTTACTTAGTGATGAAACAATACAATCATTCTTTGACTTAAAAAAAAAAAAAAAGCTGGGTATGGTATCATAAGCCAGTTATCCCAACCACCCAAACACTGGAGAGGCAGAGGTAGGAGGACCATGGTCTGAGGCTGGCTCAGGCAAAAGTGTGAATCTCTCTCTGAAAAAGCAAAAGGACTGAGGCTGTGGGTTAAGTGGTAGAGCATACACCCACAAAGCCCTGAATTCAATCCCCAGTACTGCCAAAAAAAAAAAGCATGACCCAAATTACCGTTTTTGTTCAATATGAATCCTGCCTAGGATAGCAAAGCAAGAAAAGTTAAATAAAAGGCATAAAACTGGTATAGAAACAAAACTGCCATTATTCACAAATGCAAACATTTTAAATCATTTATAAGAAATTATTAGAACAAATGAAAAAGTAAATTAAATTGCTAGATTTTAAAATCTGTCCATACAAATTAATTAAATTTCTATTTACCAGAAATAAATGTCAAAACACATATTTTAAGAGATAACATTTAACATACTATCTTTAAAAATCTATAAAATACTAAGATAAATATAACAAAAGTGATTCTCTTCTGGGAAAATATTTATAATTTTGATGAAGGAAATTAAATAAAATCTATGTAAGTGGAAATATATGCTATGTTCATTGATTAAAAGACTTAAGTATTATAAAGAAATCTGTTCTTTCATAACTTATTGATTACTCATTATAACTGTAGTGGAATTCTGAAAAGTTTGGGGACATATTTAAGTTTATGTATGGGAAACTGATTTTAGGTTGACTTGAAAAGAGCTAGGAATAACCAAGAGACTCAAGAAAAACAAGATGGGAGGCTCTTATCCTAACAGATATTCTGACTTAAAAGAATACTATTTAATTAAGAAAAAGTGATACTCAAGCAAGAATAGATAACCACTGGAACAAAATAGTCCAGAAATAATACTAAGAACCAGAACTTCCTATCTGTGAAGTCAACTGGGACACTGGGAACTGAAAACACATCTTCTTGCCAAAATTAACATAGCTCTGCTAGTCCATTGTCTTCATAACAGTCTTTGAGTTTTCCAGACTGTCCTGCCCAAGCAATTGAGCTGATTGTTTATTACAAGAATTTCCCAAAAGACCCATCAGCTTTTTGATGGAAAACATTGGCCATTTATACCTGAATACTCCTTAAACTGTCACTTCTAAATACTCCCCTTGCTTTGTCCATCAATGCTGGATTTCATGGTCCTTATCCCATACTAGCCAAAACTCCACAGTGAAAGACTAACCTGAAACCATACTTCCAATTCCCAATAATCGCTGACCATACCTTCTCCACTCTGAGTTGCTGCCAAAGCTTTGTAAAGTGATTCTTCCCACCACAGCATGCAACAAATTCACTTAAGCCTCTTTTGACAATAGTTGGGGAAGCCGATTTCAACAATTTCCACTACAAAAACTTAATGTATGCTAGAGCTGGCATGGCAGAAGAGTGAGGAAATAAGTTATTAACTTTTAATGTGCAGAGCTGAAGTAACCAATATTATTCTTAGAGAGAATTACAAAATTGTACTCTATTTTTTGCAGGGAAGGAGTGCAATCTTGATTTGGTGGCGCTAGGGTATGACCTCAGAGCTTTGTGCTATGTGAGGCAGGCAATCTACTCTTTGAACCATACTTCCAACAGGACACTGTTTTTACCAGGACTTACAGGCAAAAAAGTAAAACTATAAAAATGTGAGAATAAATATTGACTATATATGTCTAGAATATATCAAGACATGAACATTTTTTAAATAGATACAATAAACCCAAAATGTAAAAGACAAGGTTGATAAATTTAAATTCATTAAAATAAAAACTTCTAGTTCATCAAAACATACCACAAATTTAGAAAAGACAAACCACAAATTTAGAGAAGAAAGTTAGCAGGACACAAAAAAGAATCAAAATCAAGGGCAAACACAACAAGGGGATTGGACTATGAGCACATGATAAAAGCGAGAGCATACAAGGAAGGGGTGAGGATAGGTAAGACACCTAAAAAACTAGCTAGCATTTGTTGCCCCCAAACTTGGATATACCTAAAAGACTGTTACTCCAGAGGCACCTGCACACCCATGTTTATTGCAGCACTATTCACAATAGCCAAGTTATGGAAACAGCCAAGATGCCCCACCACTGACGAATGGATTAAGAAAATGGGGTATCTATACACAATGGAATTTTATGCAGCCATGAAGAAGAATGAAATGTTATCATTTGCTGGTAAATGGATGGAATTGGAGAACATCATTCTGAGTGAGGTTAGCCTGGCCCAAAAGACCAAAAATCGTATGTTCTCCCTCATATGTGGACATTAGATCAAGGGCAAACACAAGGGTATTGGACTTTGAGCACATGATAAAAGCGAGAGCACACAAGGGAGGGGTGAGGATAGGTAAGACACCTAAAAAATTAGCTAGCATTTGTTGCCCTCAACGCAGAGAAACTAAAGCAGATACCTTAAAGCAACTGAGGCCAATAGGAAAAGGGGAATAGGTACTAGAGAAAAGGTTAGTTCAAGAAGAATTAACCTAGAAGGTAACACCCACGCACAGGAAATCAATGTGAGTCAATGCCCTGTATAGCTATACTTATCTCAACCAGCAAAAACCCTTGTTCCTTCCTATTATTGCTTATACTCTCTCTACAACAAAATTAGAAATAAGGGCAAAATAGTTTCTGCTGGGTATTGGGGTGGGGGAGAGGGAGGGGGCGGAGTGGGTGGTAAGGGAGGGGGTAGTGGCAGGGGGGAGAAATGAACCAAGCCTTGTATGCACATATGAATAATAAAAGAAAAATGAAAAAAATTAATTAATTAATTAATTAAAAAGAATATAGAAATAACTCCTACTCATCAATAAAAAAAGAAAAAATTAAAAGACCATTTAGTAGTGATGAAAATAAACATATTAAAATGCTTGATTTCATTTATAAGCAGAAAAACACAAATCAGAGTTGTACCAGGAAACCATTTTATACACATCAGATTAGAAAAAATTTAAAAGATGTTTTCAAATGTTAGCAAAGATACAGAGCAGGAATCTTATAGTACACAATTGGGCTTACAAACAGGTAGGGTCACGTTGGAAAACAATTTGACATTATCTAACATAGAGCAGATGCTATTTTTGAACAATTTTTAAATTATTTTTATATCAGTTTTTCAAACATTTTTGATATTTGCTTTGAAGATTGTTTCTGAAAAGCAGAAGATAAACAGAAATCCACAGAAAAAATCTAAGACTTAAAAGGGTTCAGTTCTCATTTCACCATCCTTTCTCCTACACCCCTTAGCTCCTCATCAAGGAGCTAGGATATCCACAAAGGAAAAGAGGAAAGAAAAGGAAATTGTTCTTTTCCATGCAAGGCTCCACAGCATATTCTAAAAGTGCCTAGAGTTTCTACTTCTCTCCTGAATCTTTCAAGTCTGAACAGAGATGAGCTGAAGTTGACACTGAAAGAAAGGAAGTAGAGGTCTTTCAGTGCCTCTGTCAGCACTAAACACAATAGACACACAGTGGATCTGCTTGACAGTACTGAAGAAGGTAAGTGTAGGCACACTGTCCTATCAATGGTTAAGGTCTTCTTTCTATCAGTAGATGAAAAACTCAAGAGGCTCTTTTCCTCTTCATACTCTAATGGGAACACTTTATTTTAGCTGAATGAAGGCCCAATACAAGGTTACTGTTTCTTCATTACTTGTGCCCACAGCTCTTTGCACCACTAACAAGACACTCATCAGGGTTAGTGAGACAGTGAAGATTGTGGATCTTTTCAGGGCATCTTCACATCTCCTAACAGGAACAAGAACCTTTAGTTTTTACTACATAAATGATCTTTGGCTTGAATCCATTCAGCAAATTTCAGAACTGCAATTTTCTGAATTACAGGGTCCAATGACTGACTTCTGGCTGGTAAAATGTCGCTAGCAAACATTTTGAGTGATGTTGTGTATATTCTAACGCAATGACTCTGTGGAGTGTAGCAACTCTAGATCCTCAAATAAGCATGAATCAATTCCTAGAAGAAAACTTTTGCAAAACTTCACAATTTCTCCAGCTTGAGATATGTCTCTCACCTGGTAGATGATACATAAAAAGGAAACTAAATGACTATTTAAATAACAATATGATAACATTTTAAACAGAAACCATCTGAAAAAAAATGAGCAGCATATCTTAAGAAAGCTCTATGATCATTCATATTCTTTCCTCCAAAAAACTTTTTTGCTTTCCAGGCTGAAACCAAAAGCTAACCAAAGAAAATAGGGTATGTGACTGTTACTTTGAATAGAACTAAGTAAATGGTGAAATAATGGCTTAAAACAATTAATATACCTCCAACATGTGAGCCATTTCTTTCAGAGAAGTAAGATCCTTCTTAATCTGGACACAAATTCCTGAAGAATGAAGACACGAATGTAATCTCTGTAATCTCTGTTTGGGGATGGAGTAATCAAAACACAGGAAATTGAAATGACTGACTCTTGTCATAGAGAAGATATATCAGAGCTAATTACAGACACTATTTTAGCTTCTTATTTTAAATTGCCACATTGTAGCTTTTAGAAGTCATTTATGGTCTTAGTACTGTCAGGGATAGACATGTCCTCGGAAGTCAACTTCTGTTTTTCAGATGAGGAAACAGGTAGTGAAAAAGCTTGTCCAAAGTTGAAGTCACACGTACACCCTCAAAGCAAAATCCAGTTCTAAGTCCAATACTCTCTCTTTTATGATGCTGTATGTTTCAGACAAAAGGTACTCTTTTTAATTTTTTCCTTTAATATTTCTATAATAAACACATGATAATTTTAAAAGTACTTTATAAAATTTTAAAACACTCTCATCTCATGCATCATTGCTTCTTGAACTCCTTTTGTGATATGGACACGTGTCCCAAACATACACATGAATACACATGTCACCACCAGGTGAACCTTCCTCCTTTGAGTGCTTGACATGTTTATAGGACCTGTCACTCCTACTATAAAAGATAGAGACTGAGACACATTCAGTTTTGTACCTCAGTATCTTAGCATAAAGCAAACCTGTTGGGAGAATAAATAATTTATAATTTACTTATTACCTGACAAACATTCCATAAATTATCCATGACCATATCTGAGACTAATTAGTGTTTAGATGATTTAATGAGCAACATAGCTTGGGGCTTCTGGAGGAGACCCTCCTCAAAGAGCTAAACAGTTAACAGCATCCCTCTCTCGGTCTCAAAGAAAAAGCATCTGTAACCCGAGTCACATTCTTTTGGGTATATCCCCAAGAGTTGTATTACTGGATCATATGGTAGATCTATGTTTAGATTTTTAAGAAGCCTCAAATTTTTTTTCCAGAGTGGTTGTACTAGTTTGCATTCCTACCAGCAGTGTAAGAGGGTTCCTTTCAGGTTACTCCAGAGGCACTTGCACACCCAGGTTTATTGCAGCACTATTTACAATAGCCAAATTATGGAAACAGCCAAGATGCCCCACTACTGATGAATGCATTAAGAAAATGTGGTATTTATGCACAATGGAATTTTATGCAGCCATGAAGAAGAATGAAATCTTATCATTCACAAGTAAATGGATGGAACTGGAGAACATCATTCTGAGTGAGGTTAGCCTGGCACAAAAGACCAAAAATCGTATGTTCTCCCTCATATGCAGACATTAGATCAAAGGCAAACACAACAAGAGGATTGGACTTTGATCACATAATAAAAGTGTGAGCACACAAGAGAAGTATGAGGATAGGTAAGACACCCAAAAACCTAGATAACATTTGTTGCCCTCAATGTAGAGAAACTAAAGCAGACACTTTAAAGCAACTGAGGCCAGTAGGAGAAGGGGACCAGGAACTAGAGAAAAGGTTAGATCAAAAAGAATTAACCTAGAAGGTAACACACATGCACAGGAAATCAATGCGAGTCAACTCCTTGTATAGCTATCCTTATCTCAACTAGCAAAATCCCTTGGTCCTTCCTATTATTGCTTATACTCTCTCTTCAACAAAATTAGAGATAAGGGCAAAATAGTTTCTGCCTAGTAGCGAGGGGGAAGCAGGGAAGAGGGAAGGGGCAGGGTAGGTAAGGGAAGGAGTGGGGGAAGGGGAGAGAAATGACCTAAACATTGTATGCACATATGAATTAAAGAAAAAATTAAAAAAAAAAAAAGCATCTGTAGTTTATCAAATCCAACTTGTCCATCTGCGATTTGAATAAGGTGTGACCCTAGCACATCTCTGGGCATTATTTCATTATTTCATTGCTCATTTAATGCCCTTGAAGAACCTGCAAATGAGCAACCCTAAAAGCCTTTCCATTACCCTATACATCCCCAGAACTAATACCCTATTTTTCTCTTTTTTACCCCTAAACCAACAGTGATCTATGGTCCCTATCTCTACTCTAATGGCTATTTTTTCTTTCCCTGTCATATATTTGATAGATAGAATAAGTGAATGGATGAGTAAATGAATAGGAGAATTTTAAAGCTTATGTTCATCTGTCAGGTGAGCCACCAGGCCCAGTTGCCTCAATCTGTCTCTGCATGTTTCCTGGACCCCCCCAGGTCTCTAGGATTCTCCACCTCTTAATTCAGTACAGTTTCATTAAATTATCCCTTCCAGGTAAAATCTAGAATAAGTTCATTTATTTAAAAATTAATAATATGTAGGAATTATATCACTTTGAATGGCATTTTTCTGTATCAACCACTAAAATCTCTCTCCTTGGAAATCTCAAAGACACAAGATCTTCAGACAGCAACGGGACACACGCACACATACACACAAAAATGTAGCACAAATGGAAATATATTTTTTCTTTTAAAGAAAAGCTCCCAGATAGTAATCTAGCAAGTAAGCAGGAAGTTAAGGACAAGAATTTCTAAATTCTGCTGTCAGCTACATTGACAGTTCTCAATTCATCTTTGAATAAAAATAGTTATTTCCATTAAACACATCACCCCTGGTCTTAGTCTCCCCTCCTTTGAAATAAAACCATGCCCCAACCTCTGCTACACACATAATTCTCAAGCCCCAGAAACCTGGTCAGTCTTTCTGTAGAGAAAGACACAGATCGAAAGGTTGACTAGTTCTTTTCAGCATAACAATCAGAATTAGAAGGTAATAGTTATTCCTCTTTCATAACAATGAGCAACTCCACAGACATGCGTCATGGTATTTAAGTAATTTTTATTTCAGGTTTTATTTGTATTTCAGTTTTCTATGCTTTGTTGAAGTCACCTGGAAAACTCACTAGAACAACATTTTCTGAATCATCCACCTTGTTTCTTCCTCCTTGGAAATAATCAGGAAAATTATTTTCTTATGAAATACTGAAACATTCCTCAACTCCTTATGTCAAGAAGTAGAAATAAGAGCGTTTCCTCAAAGAGAGAGTGACTGCTGCCATGTAGTTAGGTGGGGAGTCAAAGTTTAAAGCTACTGTATCATATAGGCTATCCCCAAAGGTTTTTCTCTTTCCCTGCTTAAAACATGAGGAAAATTGTTCATGGTAGCAGCCTACAAAGAAAGACACATTTCTGAAATTGCAGTTTATTGACATCACATATCAGTTAATGAACAACTTCAGGACAAGGGGCTTCAAAATAGGATACAACTCACACAACTCACACAGTGCAGCAAATACAAAGTATCTCAGTCCCCTAGACAGGAGGCTACCTGGACTTACTTTGAGTCTTATGTTACAGAAGAGGAGGTGGCTATGAAGTGGAGTTTCTTGTCTTTGGTAATAAAAACTAAAGTCTCCTCTTCCAAGGCACTTGGACATTTTAGTTAATTGCTTCATGTCCTAAGAAGCTGCTCTCTTCTCTTTAACCTTGGCCTAGGAAACTCTACTCTAGTCCTTTTCGTGGTTTTCCTCAGTGGCCCTGAGATCAGTGGTCTCATCTCTGTTTTGCCTTCATCAAAATTGTCTTCCAAGAAGAAATGGTGCATTGCCCTAATATTCTGATACACTTCTACAAAACTCAATGTAAACAATAGGACAGAAAGCAAAGGTGCCCATTTTCTTTACAGTCCACAATGTGGACATCAGTCAGTCATCATTCTCCAGACAAAAGAACCAGTTGTAGAGAAAAATTACAGAGTACATCTGCCTTTTAGCACAAGTGAATTATACTCTCTGGTCACAGATCTACCAAGCCATTTAGCACAATGTGGATTAATGCTTGGGCTTCTTTGCTTTCTCTGTTTGATGAGTTATCTCTTGCAAAGCCAACTGTGGAAGAATTTCCTCTAAAAGCTAATTTATAAGCAAAAGAACTTGCTTTTGAGATGCAAAATAAAATTCTTCTCAACTTGTAAGAGAAATTCTCTTTAATGCCTTCCAATTGAACAAGAATTCCCACTTATCCAGGATATTTTACATGTCAAGAATATTGTCTTTGTTTACATTAGTTAGGATCTTTAAGTAAAATCTAATGTTGGAGAAGTGAGCCATTGCAAGAGAAAAATGTATATAACATATCCTCTCTACTGGCAACAGTTTGTCATGGTTTGGGAAATTGAGTTTTACTTTGAAATAGAGATAGTACACTATCCAGTAGAAATGTAATGCAAGCCATATATACCATTTAAATATTTTTAGCAGCCGTATTTTTAAAATGAAAGGAAATAACTACAATTAATTAATGAATTTTATATTACATATACTATATGTATTTAATCCATATTTTATAATATCTAAAATTTTACATTCTAGCCAAAATGTATCAGACATCAATACTCAGATACTTTATTGAAAGTTATTAATTAGGCATTCTCCCTTTTTTTCCTCACACCAAGTCTGTGAATCTTAGGTGTATTTAACACAGCACACCTCGGTTTGGATGAGCTCCATACCATGTGCTCAGTAGAACCACGTGTCTACTGCCTGCCATACCGATATCGCCTGCATAGAAATATGTTTTGTATGTTGTCTGGTTTACATGGGTATCACTGTGTGTCACCATTTATGTAAACCTTTGACATGGATATGCCTATAAAGAAAAACACTTTCCTTGAGAGATAGAGGACTTTCGTTCCTCTTTAACAGATTGCAGTCAAATGTTCTGAATAATTAAATTTATAAGCTCATACATTTTTTGCCAAAAAGAACTTCTTTGGAATTGTCGAACATCAGTTCTGTGAGTATCAGCAACAACCCTTATTGAGAAGACAAGCTCATGACTGCGCAGCACAATAGTGGAAGTACCATTTTGCTGTTGGTAGCATTTTGGACAAGGGAAGGCAAAATTAGAATTTATGAAGAACTGAATTTTGTGTTAAGTAGATCTTCAATATAGCGATTGAATTAGGATTGGGTAAGAACCATGGTATAGTATTTTAGGATCAGGGAAATAGAAGTGAGGCAAATGATTCAAAGAATCTTTGAGGAAAAACTGTTGATGTTTCCTACTGAAGGGGTGAGTGTATTTCAGGAACTTCTGGAGATGAATGATCTAGTTGTTTACCTGGGCAAGACTCTCCTGAAATAGCAAAGTTATGCTAATGAAGGTAAGGAATACTAACTGTAGTCATGTTGACAAAGACAGTAACTATAGAAGAAGGTACTGAGCAGTTTCCATTTTCTAGGTGTGTGTGTGTGTATGTGTGTGTGTGTAAACTGCAATACAAACAGAGTGAGGAAATCCCATATTTCTCATATAGCTGACAAGTTTGAGGTACATTCATGCAAATAAACTCTATCCTTGTCACTTCCACATAGCCAAATATAGAAATGAAGAAATCATAGCATATATTGTTAAAATCAGGCAAAATATTTTTAGTAGTAAGAAGTCCTTTCTTGAACCCAAATATTCCAGGCCAAATGCACACATTTGACCTTTTCTTCCTGTACCATACACCAACTATTCAGTGAGTACTCACAGTGTTCCAAGTAAACAATGTGCTGTATAAATAGCAGCTCATTGACTCACCCACAAAAAGGTTACCATTTAGTTAGGTAAGTGGAGTAGTTATAAAAAGAAAACGAAAAAAGTAGCAGTACAATAAACAATTGGCTATCAAGGCAGCAAGACGGCTGTATGATATTTGAGGGGTGGAAAGGATTTGCTAAAGACATAGTGATGATTTGTTGTTTCATAAAGGTAGAGAAGAGGCCAGCCCAAGAAGCATGAATATCTGTCACAAAGTGGTCTTAGATTGGAAAGACCAAGCACAAGTTTCCTAAGGTGGCAAAGAGTTTAGTATGTCCAAAAAAGAGAAAGAAGTCTGGTAGGGGGAAAATTAGTAAATAATGACAGTGTAGGTACAAATGGGTTGGAAGAAGTTTTGCCAGAAATCAGATATTAGACCTTGTCAACTCCATCACTTAAGGGCCTAGGTTCAAAAAGACCCCTCACTTGTTTTTCTGCTGCTGACTTGGAATTTTTAATAGTTTTTGAACAAAGAACATCTTATTTTCATTTTGCACCAAACTCTACAAATTATGTAGCCAGTCTAATTGGTAAACCATAATAAGGACTTCAATTCACATGTTGTCTGAGGTGTTTGTGATATTTTCCCTTCTCAGAGTCAAGAAGCAGGGAAGTTATCAGACCAGGGCTGGTATGTTCTCTTCACTGTCAGAGTCGCCAGTTCTTTCTATCTTTACAGGGTTTTCATACCTGAGAGCACCTGGAGTGCAACATAACTGCTAGAGGTCCGGCCAATGTAGACTCTTCCCAGTTACAACCAAAAACACTGCTGAATTACCATACCATTTCACTCTCTTGGTCAGTGGAAAACAGTCATACCTAGCTTCAAGGTAGGTTGGGAAATAGTCTTTATTCCAGGAAACCATGTACCCAACTAAAACCTGGAACTTCTTTTATCATATAAAAAGTAGAAACAGATATGAGAGAACTATTACAGACATGCTGTATGTTCTTACTTCTTCCTTTGACCTGAAATGATCTTCATTTATGCATTCATTCATTTATCATTTATTCACCCAAAAAATGTTTTTGAAGACCCAATTTGTGCCAGGCTGTATACTAGACAGAAAGATGATTAAGAATCTGACCTCAGAAGATAATGTATGGGGAGGAAGAAAGATCACAGATTATAACAGACAGTGACACAAGTACTTGAGCAAACCATCATACAGATGAGGCCATGAATAACAGCTGGAGTTGCTGATAAAGCCACACAGAGGGCAGGGGCCACACAACTGTAGCTTTACAAGGACAGAATAACAAAGAAGGTAATCTATTGCCAAATTATGTCCTGTACCATGAAGTATGAGTTTGAAATAATCTGGGATTTCCCCATTCTGTTATTATTATTAGACAGACTTAATTAATAAAACATGGCCATGATTGTTTGGCTAAACCATTTAATGATCCGTGTGGTTTGTATGCTATTGTTTTGGCTACAGCATTAGGTGTGCTGGTAGAGGCCCTGATAGGAATGGATTGGCTCTGTTGCAGCTAAGTTTACCAGCAGCTATAACCTCAGAAGCAAAGCATGTACCAGCTAACAGAAGAATAGGGCACTGTCTCTATGTGGCATCCTTCTAGTCCCCTTCCCATCCAAATGAAGACTCCCGCATCAGATCTCAGTCTCCCTCCTGAGCCAATCAAGTTCCATCAGAACCCTACAAGGCAGCTGCTTCCCAAATTGCCCTGAGATTTCTGGAGGATGACTTGCTGTGTGATGCCCCATCCAACTTTGGGAGATGGCTCTTTTGTCTAGTAATACCTTGTTCACCTTTCCCCAGTGAAGTTTAAAAAATAAAAAGCATGCGCTTTGGAGGACAAACAATGATTTCTCAATTTGTAAAAGAATGATATATCCAGATTGTTCAGGCACTTAGGAGTTAACCCTCTGAGGTCACAACCATGCCCCACTATGGAGATAGCTGTCACTGTCATGATGATGACCCTTCTGTGCAGCTATTTTCTTCTGAAACAAAAAAGAGCTCTGCAATAAATCACATCTGCAAGATGTGTTTCATATGTCAAGCACACATTGCTTCTAAATCAAATGCTGATACATGACTTATTCCATCAAAAGTAAGCAGAATGCTGTAATTTATAATCATCTTGAAGCACACTGCAGAGAAAATGAAAGCAGACCATTAAATTTTAATGCTTGTTCAGCTCTCTGAAAAGGAGTGTTTTCTGACCACGTTGGAAGCAGGGTAGTGTTTCGCGTACCATTTGCACATCCCCTCCCAGAAAAAACAGTTTGTGTTTGCCAACATTTGTGGAAACTAATTGAAAAAATGATTTAGCTGTCAAAGACTGCCATCAGGCAGGAAGTTCTCGTGAGCACAGAGGACGCCTGCAGAGGAGTGGGTCCTGTCCAAAGCTCCAGACCCCCTTAGCGGCTAACAATTGTCTGTTGTGCAAGCCAGCTCCCCGCAGCACGGCTGCGAGCAAATATTCATTGGGGTGTCATCTCCACTTAGGCTCTCGTCCTGCACACCTATTCATCTGTGTTAAGTGAACAGCAGCATCAGCTCAAATTAAGCTGGCTTGAAAACAGCCACTGTTAATAATTTCTGCTGTGATTCAACTTAGCTTTGGCTAACAGGTGAAGATGTTTCATAACGGAGGCAATTACAGCTCTGAGAGCGCTTTCCCGCTGCCTGTGTAATCAGAGGGATGGAACACTAGCTCCTGCGTGCACACGAGGAAGGGCCAGAGCAGCCACCATCCGCCATCCACATTCGTTATCTGCTAGATTGAACAAGCTGCCTGCCGGGACAGATGCTTAGCGCAGTGATTAGAATATTAAGCAATTGCAAAGGCTGAAGGGATTGGAGTCAGCCTCCTTTATCTCAACTTACTACAGGCTTTTCTGGTCAGATAACAAGTCTTCCAAACCGTTCTTTGTAGATGAGAAATCATATGTATATCAATGCAGGAAGACTCATGAATATTCATTAATCATGCCCTGTGTGAGTTTTCCATTTAGATCAGGAACTATAAAAAGGTGGGGGAGGGGGGTTTCCATTCTATGCAAGTTCCTTTTATAACCAAATTTTTATGACCAGAAATAGAGTGGCAGAGTTAAACCAGTACAATAAAAATGCTTGTCAATTGTTTTTTCTAAGATTGAAAAGTTTAATGTATAATTTCCAAACTTAATTTATACTTAAGTTGTAAAAAGGAAGGTAAGTGAAAACTTGAATATAATCCATGGTTTTCACTAAACTTACAAAGAATGAAAACTAAAATTAGGTGCAGATTTTGTTACTTTTTAAATTAGAGCAATAGCCTATTTCTATCTAGGAGAAATCTATTATTCTAACACAAAAAGTAATTTTTCATGTCAAACTGTGCATAACTTCAAGATAGAGCAAAATCATAGCTGTGTATTTCCTAATTGTGAGGGTTTTCAAATAGTGCATTTCCAGCCAAACATTTTACCCATCCTGCTAAAAGAAAGTCAAGCAGTCTAAATTGAATTTTTACACATTACAATTTCCTGAAATGTAGTTCTTAATGGTTTCTGATATGCCTACAGGCATGAATTTTAAACTACCTTTTTCCCACAGAAAGATCTAGGAGAATGAAAAAGACCCTTTTTGTTACTGGTATTAAATTTCCATTGAATACCTTAATCTGCTTTTGGAGTGTTTTCCTTCGGTATATTTTCCATAGAGGGTCTATAATAGAGTCCATGGTAGCTTATGTTTAAAGAGCAATTGATTATAGAGCTGTGTGTCCCAAAACTGAGCATGTTTTCTACAAACAACAAAATAGCCAAGAGGGGTGGATGAGGGAGGGGTGGATGAGGGAGGGGTGAATGGGGGAGGCTGGCTGCATGCTCACCTCTGCTTTGAAAAGATCAAGAATTTGTAGATAGTTCTGATTTTTTTAATGCCAAGATTATACCAAGCAATCTATTTTCATCTAGGCTTGTTAATAGATATTGTAGTTTTATCAACTATTTAGCAAGCTTTGAAGCTCGTGCATGTGTGTGTGTGTGTTTGTGAACCTGTGTGCAAAGGTGCTTAAGTTTCAAGAACAGAATAAATAGGCAAAAAGAATGACAGAGTTTGTACTTGCAAAATATATGATCCAATGCTGTGTTTGAAATACCTACTTAACAAGATAGCAAATGACTGGTCTCTTCTAAAAGGTATTTCTTTCTTTCTTCATTCCTTAGATACATTCATCTTGCCTATCTTTGAATATTCTTGGCAAAACCCCACTGCCTTCTGTATCTTCCTGAAGATTTCTGTTGCTCCTTCCCCTCGAAGCTTTGAAAGCCTGTGTAACATTAGCCTATCTAGCCCAGTGAAAATGTCTTTACAGATTAGTGTAATGTTAATACTGCTGGCTCCCTGCTTTTAACCTGAAGTGGAATCTATTTCTGGGCTGGGGCAGATGGAATCAGAGCTTCACTGGGCTGCAGAGAGTAGTTGGCTGCCTGCCAGAAGCCCAGAGCCAGTGACAGTGGAAGCTCCAGCTCAGAAAAGCAAGCTTGCCTCTATTCTCTGCTCTTGAAGAGAGAAGACAAAAGTGTCACATAAGTTTGTGTAGAATCAAAATACGTTTGTTAAAATCGTTCATCTGCAGATGTTTACCCAGCATTCAAACAGTAATTGAATCTTTTGGGGTAAAATGGAGACATCTTTATTCAGTTTTGCTGAAAGACATGAGACAAAAGCCAGAGCAAAGAATAAAAAAAGAAATTATCTGAACTCCATTTAACCTTCCCGTTGAATGTGGATCTCACCATAAGAATACAAATGTGTGCGTGTGGAGTGTTTAAAGCTGTCTCCTGTTTTATGAGTGCAGATAGATCTTAGTCTGCAATAATAAACCAAATTCATAAATGAAAAAAAAAAGCTAAGCTTATGTAGCCAATGTGAAACAATTACCCAGATACTTCCCAACTAGAATCTTAAACTAGAGAACGAAGATCTATGTTCTAAATTATCCACACTGGCTCTGTTATTGACTGCATCATTCAGATAAATGCTCAGAATCCTCCCTGGCTTTGTATGCAAAGAATGAGGAATAGAACCACATTCTTCCAAAGTAGATTTGCCTTTTGACATCTTTCCTTTCACCTGGAATACTGAGAGAACAGTATTTCTTTAAAAACAGCTAAAAGCTATCATTGCCAGATTTAAAAAATATGTATATTATCAAAAACATAAATGTCCATATATATGAGACTCTCATTTGAATTTGAGCTTCAGATAAACAACTTGTGATATGTTAGCATATTTTGCGTGGAACATGAAACTTTCATGAAAATTCATTTTTCATCTGAAAGCAGATTTAACTGGAAATTCTGTATTTTATCTGGCAGCCTTAGAGGAGTATGCACTATTGTCATGCTTTCTGAGTACAGAGTGCTGACCACAGGTCACTACACACACACACACACACACACACCCCAAACTTTCAAGTTACACAGTTTTTATATTTATTCATCAGGTTATCTCTAAGTTTATTTTAATCATATTTTTCTCTGAAGTACTGCCTTTCCAAAGCAGTAAAGCATATGCTGTTTGCTGCCTAAGTAAATGGGTAATGTAAGCTGTGATGTGGAGAGAATTCTTCTCCTATCCGTTCCTCTGAGGGTGTAGTTACAGAAACATATATATGTGCTTTTATCTGTGATAAGAGTTACCATCTGCTCACTGCAATGTGCACAGCTTACCGTCTGAAGTGCTTATACACATTATGAAAACACACAGCTTTTGTGTACGTTGAGAACACATATAGACCGTGTTCTAATAAACCAGAATATTAGCTATTTGAATATATCAAATGAATGCAAAATATAGCCATGATTATGAACAAAGGCAATTAGAGCTGGCATGTTGCCATGAGTGTATTTACACCTGCAGCATTTTGGTAACCTTTTAATATTGCATTATTTGCAACCTTTTCCCAAGAGGTACTTATTTTAAATAAATCTTTTCAAGAAAGAGAGGTTTTTGCTTCATTCAAGGAGCAGAAGCTTTAGCCTGGGATACAAGATCCTTGCGATATGTGGTGCATATATGTGAGCAACAAGAGAGACTGAGACAGCACGACAGAACATATAAATTTGAGTTACTTTGACCTTTAATCCAGGAGAGCACAGAGAGAAATGCAGTAGGAAGGCTGGTTTGTAGCTGTCTGGAGACTGATAAGCTGTAATAAAGGTGCACTCAGTTGCAATTCATCTAAAGCTTCCATTGCTATCATCCTCCTTTTTCGATTTTTGTTACCTCGAGTACTTATCTAAATCCCTTTCAGTGCCAGCTTGAATGCACTTTGTGTTCTCTCCAACTGTGACTAGGGCTGTCTGTGTGCATCAGTGTGCTGCAGCACACACTCTTTCCCCTTGTTTGACAAGAACCAATGCCAGCACCTAATTAAGGATAAGCCACAGAGCTCTCAGCTTTATCTTTGTCAACTGCTCCATTCCTAGCTTTCTGCCTAGTTGAGTTTTTAATGACATGAGCAACAGTTCGGTTCAGCATTCCTCAGGCCCTCCTGTTCCTGATCTCAGTAACTAAATATGGCAAGCAGCAGCAGCAGCAAGATGGTGGCCATTTGTAGTACACTGTTGTCTGTGTGCTGTCTGCCCACCCTGTGGAAGCAATGGAGCTGGGCAGAGGTGTTGGAGGGAGGGAAAATTCAGATGGTGACTCTCCTCAAGGTATTCAAAAAGTTCCAGGCACCCAATTTGTAAAGAAAAGGCTCATATCACATTTCTTAAACGTTCTAACTTAATTTTGAAAATATAAGGATTAATCATCCCTAAAACTAGCAAAATCAGATTAAGAGACCTGGTACTTTCAGCCACCGAATTAACTGTGTATTTAGAATATAAAGTATGGCATCTTTCAAAACATAAGTATGAGAGAAAGAAAGAGAGAGAGAGAGAGAGAGACCCAACTTGTGTTTCACTGTCTCCATACCAGAAATACATTCCTTTTCCTAGAAGGTGGTTTCCATCCTTAGTCCTCAATCTGTGTATTTGTGTATCTCTTTGTTTTCAGACTCTTCAGATTGCCACTTAATGTTTTAAGTGACCGTGGAAATGTCACAAGGCATGGAGCTATTCCAAAACAATATATATAATATATTTTATAACATATATAATGGTCATTTGCTGAAAGACTGTTGAAACAAAAACTATCCGAAATGCTGAGATAATTATATTTATCACTGGTGCTGGTATGATTTTAGCACATATCAAAGGCACATTTAGATTCAGTGGGGAAGAAATGGCTTATCTGGGTCATTTCCATTGTTGCTTCATTTCAGTTTTATGTTTTCTTTAAAATTATTCGACTCCTTTTGTTCTGACTTTTGTTCTTTTTCAGTTCACTCAGATATTTTTTACTCCATTCAAACTTTTGTTTGTTTTGACTTGCAATGTTTTTTAGAAAAACATTTTTTTATCAGTCAAGGAGGGGTTCAAATATTCCACAGCAAAATGAAAGAAAATGTACAAAGTTCATAAACGTGACTATTTAATCATTCTATTTCACAGATGTTCCTTCGCTGGTCCCTATGTGCTCTGAGATATACTTGGGTACAGAATGGATAAAAACACGATAATCTTTAGGTGATACAAGTTTTAGAGTTCAGTTAAAGAGATAAGATATTCTACTTCTAACATATCTCTGTGACCCTTTGCAAAAGCAGCAAATCTCCATAAATATTTCAGTCTTAAATAGGATATACTTGCTCCCCTTCTTCCTGAGTTATCAGTGCAACTCTAGCTACAAAAGCAAAGCGAAGAATTGAATCTCTCATCCTCTCCATTTAAGTGTAACATTTGCTTTGGCCCAAGTTTTTCTGAATAGTTTAGATAAAACTTTTGCTTACTCAATTAATCAGCCCTCCATGCTTGCTGCCTGTCAGTGGATACAAGCCTCCCTTCCCTACACCTCTCAGGCACAGCAAGATGGCTTGCTCCTCCCTCTTCCCCTTCAGGATACAAGCTGCTGCTTTTGATGTCTCTGCTGATTAACATGGTTTCTCTGAGTGGTGATGGTGGGTTCGTACTGGAACATCTGTACCCTGTTATAAGGCACCATGGGAGATCAGGTTCTCTTGATAAGGTAACTGTGGAGAGATTGGTACACATTCTATGACCACATAGCTGAGTATTTCTTTGCCCTGTGCTAATTGGAAATACACTGAAATCAGTGTAACCAGCACTGTCTCTGGCCCAGTTCCTCAAAGCCAGTATTCTAAAATAGAATATTGTCAGAAGGTGGCAAGCATAGATTTCCCAATGGTTTCATTCACCTGAGAGTTTGAAGAATTGGGAAAGGCTACAAGGCCTGTTCCAAAATTGGTACATTTGTATCTGGATAGACTAAATCAAAAATGTCATATGAACAAGACTCCCCAATTCTGTGAGGAATTTCTCAGCTGTGAAATGGATCTTCCACTGTAGGAATATTTTACCTAAACTCTATAATAATAGTAGTTCTGTCCGGAAATAAAAGAATATAAACCTTTGAAGAGTATATCGATCCTGGAATTATTGTACTTCCTGGAACAATGAAAAAGCAGTAGTCTTTCATAGCTAAATTGAATCTATGCTGAGATAAACCATCTCCGAGAGAGGTATAATGGATCTAAGCATTACTTAACAAAAGATGAGCAGAACAAAAGCACCCTGAATTTTACAAATTAAGTGACATATTTTTTCTATAGGCTGATGTAACTTATATTGCTTTTTTGTCAAACTTTCAAAGTATAATCACAGGCATTCACCTTTCCAAACAAACAAAACATGATGGCTTACTGCATCAATTGAGAACAGGGAATTGCCTGTGTCCTAAATATGAAGAGTCTCACTTAAAATACTCTAATGGTTGTAAGAATTTCTGGATATACTAATTTCAATTAGAAAATTAAAGTAAGCATATTATACAAGTGGCAAAATGCTAACAGGCATATTTGATAATTACTTTGAACAAATTACTTGAAGATTTTGGTTAGTCATAAGCCAAGTATGATCAATGTATCTTTTTTGCCTAATTTCTGTGTGCACACGTTACAGGCTATAGTTAAATCAGGCTTCTCTGCTGATGGGCCAGCGAATTGTTATAACAGCATATTTTTTCTGTATTAAGTAAAAGAGAATTAAAAGTGTTAAGTAAAAGAGAATATTTGTTCCACATAACTTTTATTTGCATACATGTTCCAATGAATTTACTCAAAACTACCAATTATTCAGTTTAATGTACATAAACAGTTCTATTTTCTCAAGACAAACATACTGTCATTGCTATAAGATAAAACATAAATATTTCATAAGATGTAAGAAGTTCAAATTTATATTAAAGGTATATTCACTATTTAAGAAGCCACATTTGATCTCATTAAACACATGCAGGAGTAATCCACCTATTTATAAGCCATTTTCTTTCACACATTATTATTATTTTAAAAGCCATTGCTTTCACACAAAATGTGACCTATGTGTTTTACTACACAAAAATCTATGTGTCATGCATTGATAATTAAATTTCTCAACGTATACATTTCGTATATTAGTACCTTAAGCTGCTTATACACAAAAGTAAATGAAGTGCATAGTGAAATAAATTGCTGTGACTAAAACATAGCATCATGTGTTACTCATTTCTAGATTGGAAGAATCCATGCAAATCTTTCATAACAAGATCGCCAACATGGAGATGTAGGTTAGTTTCACCTCAGCTGAATCTAATGTCAGCGTGGTAATTACCAGGCCCAGTCAATAATCCCTCTCCTCTGTATAATTGCAAATCTAGTACAACCATGACCAGAACTAAATTGCTTCAGAACAATCAATAGGATCTTCTGATTGTGTTCCCGGGTGTATGCATCAAATATAAAGAGGAAAACTGTCCATTCAAGCAAAAGGTCAATTTTATAAATAAAAAATACCATATAAAAGTCATCTTATGTTTTATGTTCTTTCCAGATAGAAAGGACTAAATATATTGGTTAGTTGTGCATGGAAAGGAGCTATGTAGCAAGGAGTTCATTAGCAGCCCACTAACAATACAAGAAAAGCAAGCAGATTTTTGAGTGAGATTTATCCATGACTGAAGATAGGCAAGGTAATTCTGAAATACCTTGCTGTTATTTTTCAACACAGCTTTGAAAATAATATCCTTACACTCATTAGGAAGCTTCAGTCATTAAAGGAGCTAGTTAACTAATGAGTCCCAAAGCTGCTGGCTCCATTGGAAAATAAGATTGGAGCTATTAATTTCCTATCAGAGGCAGTGATAGAAAGGGTCAGTGTCCCATCTGTTCATATCAATGCTCCTTAAACTGAGGGTCAGAATTCCCAGGGAAAATGAGAAGATTAGAACCTCAGAGCTAAGCAAAATCTAAAAATAGTTGTTGGTGGTAATGAAATTGGGTTGGGCTAAGTTCTCTTGTCTCACTTCCAGCCAGATAAAAGCATCTTCAGAAATAAGAAAATTGGAACTGGATTCCAAACAGGTGGTAATGATAATGCCACCATGAAGCTAAGGAAAAGGGAGAAGAGAGTAGCCAGCAGAAAAAGGAAGTAAGGGGCAGAAAAGGACACAGAGATACTCATGTGATTATGGCATTTAAAAAAAGTAGAAATTTAACAAGTCAAAGGTTTAGCACTTAGACAATAATTATCATAGGATGCTCTGCTTTTTGTTTAGATGGTCTTTGGTCTTAAGGAAATGGAGCAATAGTGACTGACCCTCATTTGTTCCACTGTTTTAATCTCTCCTTCTGATTTAATATTTAAGGGTGGGAAGTTTGAGTTGGTTGGAACCTCATGACATGGTACACTCAATTCCGAAGTTCTTTATGATTTCTGTTCACTAGGGGAAAGTTTTGAATTTGTCTTTATCTCGTTTCAGCCCCCACTGTATCTATTATGTGTCTTGGGCTCCCAAGAACTCTCAACAACTCTTCACAATACCCCAGACATACATGTTGCCTTCACGCTCACTTGTTCTTCCTGTGGATTGGAATAGTCTTCCTGATCTACAGTCCCAGGGCAATTCCAGAAACTCCTCTCAATTCTTTTGTGGTAAAAAACCTCTCCTTCCTCAGAGTTCCTACATCACTCAGAATCTATTCACCATATTTTTAATATTTCAATCATTTGCTTTTTTCCTTTCTTCTTTCAGCAGAGTATACCCCTTCAAGGCAAGCGTGAACTCAAACCCACCTGTGTTCTACAGTGTGCAAGGCAGTGTTCTTCATGTGTGGATACTCAACAAGTTTCACTTGAGCAAGTGAATGAGGGGCTATTTCACACATTAGATATTAGGCTTCCTCGAGACTGGGATTATTCATTGACCGCCAGCTGTGCCGTATGTCATGGTAGAACTGTTTACCCATACATTGAACTAAGTTATAATGGAATGAGAAAGAAATCAATGAAGGTAACAAGGGTAAAAATAATTATAATATGCTACTTCAAAAATATGAATATAAAAGTTACCTAAAATGCTAGCTGCATTATCGAATCTAATCATATGTAATATAGAATTAACCACACATAGAATTAGCTCTACCATCAATGTGGCCCTTGTGAAACTATGAGGGAAAACTGTGGCTCCTAATTTCAAAAGTTTTCAAAATGGAGAAAACCATCTTTAACATAAAATCACTATTTCATATCATTTCTTCTAATGGTCTGATATACATACTAAACCAAAATTAGATAAAATGCTCAGTAGCCTGCACTAATAACTGCTTTTTCTTCTCAACATAAAACACATTGGGTTTTGAGGTCTTTTCACACCACCAAATATTTTCAGCAGATACAAAAAATAGGAAACCAAGAAGAAAGGAAGGAATTTAAATGCGAGAATAATTTTCAGAAAGCCAAAAGCAGTCTGTGGTTTCTGAGAGTAGGCCTTGTATAAATCACACCCAGCTCATTTTTAACCATTCTACTGCCACTAGCAAACAGGAATTCTATAGTTAGCATTTTTGCACTAAGGTACAAATGAAAATGTTGCAGTCAAAACAATCAAAAGGCTGTAAAACAGCTGATAATTTCATCAAGCTGAAAATGAATGTAGCTACTTTGGAAGCCCAATGCCATAAACATTTTCAGTGACCTCACTTAACCCTTTTAGGAAGCTAATACCAGAATGTTCTTGGGGAGGCACAGCTCCCAGCCCCCTTCTTCGAGCTGACTGGTGTCCACTGGAAAGGGGCTATGTGGACTGTTGCCCACATCAGTTTTAAATTGTCCAAGCAATTGTTTCCTGTAGATTAATTTGTAATTCTAAAATTCCAGGCTAATGAAATGTGAGCCTGTCTCTCCCTCAGGCCATTTACAGAGCTGTAGCTTTCCTGTAATTTGAGGCCCAGGAAGAGTGCTAACATGTAAAAAGGAAGAGCTGGGGCTCAGCCAGGGAGGCAGGAAAAAGAGAATGAGACAGGATGGGGGGGAACAGTCCACACAGAGTGAGAGCTAGTGAAGAGAGAGTGAGGAAGGCATACAGGATCTTTGTCCCCACCTTCCTCAAAAGGATTTTTTTCATCCTTTCACAATTGACAATTTTATACAACAGGATCATACTTGCAATATTAAATCTCATCTCATAAAAAAAAATACTAAACAAACACAGAAATGTATGTATGTGAAGAAAGGCCATTCCAGTGCAAGGAGTTATGTGTCTGCAACACTCACAGATGAAGTTAGTTGTATTCACTGGTTTGGTAATAACCTAGTTAGTCCTCTGCCCTTTCTAGCTTTTAGACAGGTCTACCACTTTGCTTTGAGGCCAAATTACCTATCACACTGTAGAAGAGTTTAGGTTTATAAGAGGAAATGTACTCTGTAAATGCAAAGCCTAAGTAATTACTCCTAGGCAGTGCTTTCATTCATTCAGTCAATATTTGTCGAGCAGCCACTTCTCATAGAAAACTATATGAAACCATGTGTTTCCTTAAACAACGTATTCCCCCAAAGTCCACAACTTATGCAGTAGTGTTTTAACCTCTTTTTGGGACATGGATCCCCTGGGAAGCTTGATTTTAAAAAATATGTATCCTCTTTCAAGATAAATGCACATGAGACTACCAAATTATTGATTAATACTGACTTCCTCTACCATGTCAAAATAGAAAAGCAATCTTCCAAAAATTTGTTCTGTTGCTCACTTTCATTTTTCATGTGACTATTTATGGCAACTTCCCAAATTTAAATCAACCCAAAATGAGCAAAATCATGTCAATTTCAATTTTGTTCACACAACTAAATTTCCCTAAAAAATCAGCCAAAGTTTGTCTTAAGTGGACATAGAAAATGTGAAATGGCGTTTGCCATGGTAATTAATAGTGCTTATGCCATTTTTAAGCCAACGACTTTAGCTCTTTGTTTTGAAGGCAAAAATGTCTTGAGAGCTGTTCCTCAGGACAATATGTAGATGCCAGGAAACAGTAGTGGAGTTTTCATAGCTCCCTTTGCCACAAAGGGAGACTTACATCAAAGGATTCTTCTGTACTTCATGTTGTATTGTTTTCTTCATCTGCTTAGTCAGTAAGGGCATTTTCTGGCAAACTCTGAGTCACCAACACAGCCAGTGTTACGACATTGTTATTGTTACACAGAAAACAGAATAAAAGCACCATGACAGAAGAGGTTGGGTCTGAATGATTTTCCACTGGTCCTCTTATCAAGCTGATGCAGAAAGCAGTGTGCTACAAGAATTGGGGTGATTACTTTGCTTGCCAAGATATTGACAATTAATATGCAGGAAAATGAGTTGCTCTCTCTGCACACAAATTTTCTTCTAGTTGAAGTTTCCCTGGACAAGGCATTGAGCACAGTATGAGTACTTATCTTTCAACTGATACTTGCTGAAAGTTGGTTTTTGTTGTTGTTTTTTCTGGTGGAACTGAGATTTGAACTCATAGTCCTTGACCTGCCTTATCCTAGATCTTCCAATTTATGCCTCCCTCTTAGCTGGGATGACAGGTGGGTACCACCATGCCCAGATTTTTATTGGTTGAAATGGGGTTTTGGTCCAGGTTGCCCTCAATCTGTAGTCCTTCAGATCTCTGCCTCCTGAGTAGCTTGAACAATTTTTTTTTTGAAGCAGTAACAGTCAGGGTTTTTAGTTTATAATTTTAAGTAGTTGATTGGGCATTAAACTATGAGTAAGGTGAAAATAAATGTCAATTTGGGGAGAGAAACTATCCAAATTTTGGATGCTCTGTGTACTTAATTGAAACTGAGTGGTTGAGATAGATAAAAGTTTGCAGAATATGAGAAGCTATTAAAAAATCTTTAGTTTTCAAAGCTCACTGGCTCTGCAAAAACTCCATTTGACCTGGAAAATATGAATTGACCCCTATACACACACATTTACCAGTCTCTTCCACCTCATTCTGCCCCCACCCACAGATCACTTTAGTTGGCCTTTTAAGATTGTAAATCATTAAAGCTTTCTCAGATCAAAACACTGTTTTCATTTCTTCTTGTAAAACAGAGAAACTAGTAATGCCAGAGGAAACACTTTTCTCCCAAACAAATGAACCACGTTCCTCTAAGACATGGTGGTGCTTGAATGTGACCAGTAGAGCAAGACCTTGTAATGACAACCTTCAGTAGACTGTTGGCACTTGGATGTGTTGGACTGACGAGCTGATCACTAAGAATGCCTAGTCAGGCCTAGGGATGCCTCTTAGGAATGTGTCAATTATGTCAGAAAATATATGTCTAGAAACATGTAAATATGATGATAAATTCCAAACTGGGATGGGAAGTCACAGGACAATCTAGGTCCTATTGCAAGATGATCATTGAATTGGCTATATCATTATTCCAGATCTTCAGTCTTAGAGGGAGAGAATAATTTTTGTTTTTAGCTGATGGAGCGTCTTGCTTTTGTGATTACACAAAACTGTCCAAAAATTAACAGTTACAATAGAGCTAAGACTGAGCTTACTGGTTTGAAAAACCTAGGTCATTGTTCATCAGGCACACTTGAATTACTAGATCAGAAGCATCAACTAGCACTAGAGTGCCTAAGAATTTTAGTGTATCCATATTGAGAGAGAAGAAGGAACAGAGCACACAATTCAGGAAGCCTCACAAAGAAGTTGGGACTAAGAAGCCACACCAGCAAGCTCCTGAGGAAAGCACCTGGTGGTGGCCAGATCCATTGTAATGTGCAATCCTATCAGTTCAGTCTTCTAGCTGACCCTATAACTGGGCATCCACTGCTGTCAATGCTATAGCCAAGTCCTCTCCACACTCCTCATGCATACATGGCTCTCCTCCAACCCTCTCCCCACCCTCATAAAGCTTTTTCTGCTTCCTGTCGGTCTCTTGTTTTCTGGGCTACTCCATTATCTGCCCATTTTTTAAAAAAAATGTGTCACTTTCCAAAGTCTAAAAAGAGCATGCTCCTAATTTGACTAGTCATAGGTCATGAAAAAAGACCCCTATTGAGCAGTGTCTGTGTACCATGTCAAAGCACATGGTGGGTGCTTTTAGGAGATATGCCAACCTCTTGTCTAATATACTGAAACCAAGTAGGACAAAAGCAAAGCAAATGGGAAACTGAGATCAGGAGGACTGCCATTGGAGGCCAGCCTGGGCAAATAGTTCATGAGACCCCCCCAACTTTAAAATAACCAGAGCAAAATGGACCAGAGGTGTGGCTCAAGTGGTAGAGTGCCTGTTTTTTGAGAGCAAAGCCCTGAGTTCAAACCCCAGTCCCACCAAAGAAAAATAAAAAGACAAAACAGATGATGGGTGTGAGACCATCTGCTATGTGGGTGAGGAAGGACTGCCTTTTTGAGGCTTTTCAGGTGGCACATGTATGAATTCCCCAGTACATTACATGTTAGACTTTAATTTCACCTGAAGTATCAGAAATGTTTCCCTTTCCAGTGAGAGAGCATGGTAGCTACTTTGTCACGTTGTCAAAAATTAATATGGTGAAATGACACCACTGAAATACTTTTAGAAGAATGTGGAGACAGCTCCATAGTCTATCCTGTTTCTTTTGTAACCAACTCTGTACCATGTCAGTGATTTGCATATAATAGCCTCCTGGCACAAATTAAATGGAGCAAGGTCCCTTTGCTGCTAGTAAACTCATAGTAACAAGTCCCTCAACTTTGCTTGGTCACAGGGCTCAGCAGGATTGCCATATGTGAAACTGTATGCAAGATAAAAATAACATTATTTTGTGTTTTCAAAACCATATAACTCTATATTGTCTCTTTGGAAATTAATTTTGCTTAATGGCTAGTGATGATCGCTTATCTGGCTTGCTTTTATACCAGCTTTGTTTTTTGTTTCTTCTTCTAATCACTAGTGTTATCTGTACTTTGGAAGAAGAGCTACAATTAAACATATTTTTTGAACAGAAGAGGAAAAGGCAGCAGGACTCTTTTGGCATCAATTCCTAGAGCCTGTCATTCCAAAGCATTTCTGGTCTTACATTGGTATCATCAACCAATGTCAGCACAGCTGAGGTGACTGTGCTAATTAACTGTCCTGCAGAACCAGCTGAGAAAGCTTGTATAAACTCCATGGGAATATGAGCTGTTAAAAAGAAATTCTATCCAATGAAGCTAGGGAGTAAGCCCAAATATAGAGTCAAAACATGGAACAGTGGTCCTTAGCTATCAGGTGATAACATCATCAGTTACAAGATGTGCCAGAACTAGCAGAGTTGAATACAAAGCTACAATAACAGAAGAAAAATTAATCACATGCAAACACAAGTTCAAGGCCTCCCCTCTTCTGTTTACAACAAACCAATTAAGAATAGTCAACTTCACATCTCAGAGGAGAGAGATGAGCCAGAGGCCCATTCTCAAGAGGAAAAACCCTGAGTTCGGCAGGAGTATATGTGGAGACAGTTCTCTTGGGAATGTGACAAAATGTGATATGCAGAACAGGCAGTGAGGATCACTGAAGGCTTGAAGGACTGTGGGTAGCATGGCACACAGGTAAGAAAGATTTGGTTTGGGTTTAGGAGACTGAGAAGCTGTGAGAGGCTGCAAGGTGGGGTGGGGATAGGAGCAAGAGAGTTTTATCAGTATTTGTTATAGCCTATGAAACCCTACCAACACCAATTATTTAGAAAAAAATTGATCAAGATGTATAATGAAGAATAAGGTCCTTGTGTAGATTGATAGACCATTGTCAAAAACTGTGAAAGACATGAGATTTCTATCTTGCTTAGAGCCTTCCAGAAGACATAAAATTCCCAGGGCAGAACCACAGGGCTTTATTACTTACTCCCAGCACAGCAAACAGCATGAGCTTTATGTTCTCCTAAGGCCCCCCGTCCTCCCAAGACCTGTCAAGTGATGCAAAGTTGCCCACATGTGCACGGAGCATACAATTGGGTTTGCATCACAGCTGACGAACTTAGGTGTAAGAAAGCTGCATTTTTTCCAATGGGCTGTAAGCATATCTGCCTGAGTCCTGCCATGGTTTGCACATTATGTTTATTATACTCCCCAGTAAGCAGCCCTTTGTCAAGACAGATACTGTCTATCTTCCAAAACTGTTAATTATACAAACATCCTTGAAAGATATCAGTACCTCTGCTCACTAGATACACAGAAGTATGAGAGACCAACATAGAATTGTCCCCTGAAAGTTTTATGCTAAAGAGGCTGAGTAACTCAAGATGGCAGCCCACGAGTCTCATGTATCTGTGTACGTACCATTGTGCTCTTGAGGCCTGCAGATCTTGGCTCTAGAACCACTTGCAAGTATTAGAGTCAAATTACACAAAGGCAGAACCAGGCCTATAACTAAGGCAACACAGGAATTGCGCTTGTATTGAGAACAATCAATTCAAACTCACCAGTCTTCTTTTAAGTCCGGCACGTCTCTCTCTACTTTTTCTACCTTTCACTATACTTTTCCCCATTCTTGGAATTTTTCAACAAGACTACACTCTCCCACCTCCTTAGGCCCTTGAGGAGAGAAGGTTTGCATGCTCGTAAATAGTTCTACTAATCAAACCTGTTGAGATTCAAGGCTGAAAAATAACAATTGAAAGCTTCTCGTTCCTTTCTTAATAATAATTTATGAGGTGGCACTGCATCCAGATTCTTCAACAGGAAATCTTAAATGACTTCTGCATTTGACTTCTCTTGTTATAAATGACTACTCCATGTTATGAGTGCTCCAGTGAAACAGAACAGGGGTCTGGAGCAGGGAGATTCAAATACAACTTTATCACTATCTGTGTGACCATAAGCACAGTAATGGACTTAACTTAAGTCTCAGTTTATTCATCTGTAAAATTGGGACAAAACACCTATATCCTCATGTTCCGATGGGGATTAAATGAGAAACGTTTCTGAGACACTTTGCACAGTGCCTGACTCTATGAATAACAGTTATTATTATTGGTTTATCCTGTCACACTTGGGAAGCCATAAAATACAATGTTGTGAGTGTCAGATTGCCTTAATTTACTGCCTTCCCTGAGACACATTCTTCCACTTGCCAAGAGCCACGTTCTACATTAAACTTTCACCATCCTAGAAATTTGTGGTGCTCTGTGATGCCCAGTTTGACTCCACTTCTTTGGTGGTGGACATCACCTTTGTTCAACTGAATAATGGAGCTCAAAGAAAGATGCCAATAGGTTTTGATGAGCTGCCAGGAAACCAGGTCACTATGGAGCTTAATCACCTAGATCCTAGTGCGAGAATCTTTTTGTAAAAAGAAATCTAACAAAAACCACTGTGCTTTTGTATTTTGTATAACATATATTAGGATTGTTTTAAATTAACGCTCTTTCTTCCACACTTGAGTTTGGAAAAAACTGCAGCAGATGTAGACCAGAACTTGAGTTATTAGCACTCAAGCCTTTAATATCACCAAGTCTTTACCCCTAATCTTTTACATCAACAAAGCAGTTAAAATAACAAACCCCTAGAAGATGAAGAAACTGGACTCAGAAAAGGTATTAAGTTGTCCAGCAGTTTTCCCATTCAGTAAATTATCTCACCTCTACAGCTGAGTCATTAACTTGCTAGGCAGATATTTACTGAGATTTCACCATGAGCGAATTACTATCCTGGCCCCTGGTGATCCAAAGTGATTAAGGCCTAGTGACCACAGTCAGGGAAACCAGGCCTCTGCCAGAGCCAATGCACGATATAGGCTCTGGCGAGTCCTATGTAATGCAGGATCCCTTTGTTTTCGTGTAACAGAAGCCAACTCACCTTGTTTAAAATTTAGAGTACCAAGGGTAAGTACATCATAATCAGTGCTTTAATCATGACATCGAGAAGCCAGTTTCCTTAGGCAGTTAGTGTACAGTGTTTTCAAAACTGCCTGGCATTAGTAAACACTCAGTAGGTTCAGTCTATTATTTTTACCTAACAGCCTCCCTCATACTCTTAAAGGATGACAGTGGAGTTATATATAAGGTGAATGAGAGCACAGTGAATTTTGCTCAGGTAGTGAGATACAGGTTTTACAAAGAAACTTACATTCAAGTTGGTCTTGAGCTTAAAAAGTACATTGCCAAATAGGCAAATTTTTTTAAGGCAGATGAAACAAATGGGCAAGATGAGGAAGCTTGAAGTGCAGAGTAGCTGGTTAAATAACTTTTGCTTGTCTATACAATAAATAAGTAGTCATCAAAAAGAATGAGATAGAAACAATACATTGTGACATCTATGAATGGAAAATTAGAGTTCCATAATACTATTCATAGTAGGTTCTCGTTGAATTTCAAGTACTTCTTCACTGTTGAATTTATAAGCATATGCTTATATTTTTTATCTTTTTAAAAGATAGGTAAGAGAGTATATTACATAATCAGGAAATATCAAGCTGTTTATTTTTACAGGAGAGATGGAGAATCGTGAGATGAAACTGTAAATTGGGATCAGATTTTATAGTATACTAAAGAGCTTGGAGCTTGTGCCCCAGACTAGATTAGGGGTTGGCCACCTGCTGCAGCCCATGGGCCAATCCTGGCTTACCACTTGTTTTTGTAAATAACATTTTACTGGAACACAACCATTACCACCATTTTCATGCAATGGCTGAATTACTATGTCAGAGACCGAATTGATCAAAAAGCTCAACATATTTACTACTTAAACTTTTAAGAAAAAGTTTATTGACCTCTGGTCTAGATAATAAAAAGACTTCAAAGAAGAGAATAGCATTAATAAATTTGTTTAGCTCTCCCCAGAGAGCCTGGGACATCGGTATAAGAAGATTGATACCAAGTGGTGTACCCTGACTCACACCTGTCATTCCAAGCTATGTGGGAGACTAAGATCGGAAGGGTTATAGTTCCAGGTCAAACCAGGCAAAAAAGCTTGTGAGAACCCATCTCAGTGGGGAAACAAAACTGGACATGGTGGCACACGCCCATCATCCCAGCTAGGGTAGGACATGCTAAATAGGAAGATCTCGGTGCCTGGGCACCAGCGTGGGTAAAAAAGCAAGACCCAATCTCCAAAATAATCAGAGCAAAAGGGCTGGAGGCATGGTTCAAGCGGGAGAGTGCCTGCCTGGCAAGCGTGAGGCCCTGAATTTATACCTCATTACCCCCTGAAAAAAATGTTAATAGTAATTGGGACTGACTTTGTGGCATGTCTTCCAGGAATTTGTCAATAATTCTCACATCACCTTATAAGAAAATACAAGGTAGATCACAAGCTTTTTATACAAGAAAAAACTAGAGAACCATATAGCTATAAAGTAGTATCTTCCCCTAGTAAATTAAAATCTACAAAAGAGAAGTATTTTGTCTTGCTCACTGATCTATCTCCAGCACCAAAGATGTGTCTGGCACGTGATAGGGCTCTTATCTACATGGATATTTACAAATATTAGTCAATGACTAATGAGGGAGTCTCTCAAAATTATACTGTAGAATCAGTCATCCGAACCCTATCACCCTGCCACTGCTTCGGGCTGTGACTTAAGATCCTCCAAGTCATTGGAGACACCAAGAACAGGTGTATACCAACCCAGAACCCACAGATTCTCTTAGCCCAAGGCAATCTCAGTCTTCTGTACTCCACCTGAAGAGAGTTGTCACTCCGTTTGTCTGCCAATTTGTTTTTGCGTTAGATCATTTCCTGTTTTCTTCCAATTACTCATACCTGGTTAATTTCTGCTCTGTAACTGCAAGCAGTTTTGGGGGTGCTTTCCCATTGCTGAAGGGATTTCACTCCCTTCATCTGGTTACCTCTCCGTCATGCTTCTGATAGACAGGCTTGATTGTTGTCAAACATTGCTGTGTATAGTTTCTATCTAATTCTTAGGCTGATCTTTCACTGTACCAGCCCTTCAAGGCTGACAGGATGAATTGCTTACTTTCCAGACCTTAATGTTTATCTCCCTTTAGATCTCACCATCTGCTGTGATTTGGCAGCTCAGGTAAATGCGTTTTTTCTGCTTCTTTCAGTTGCTCTGCCTCCTGCAAGTATTGCCATGTCTCTGTCCTCCCCCTCTTCAGACATCATCCCCTTGGAAGTGATGAGGTTTATATTGAAATTGATGGATGTGCCTGGTGCTTTTTCCTTGCATGCTGTCTGTCATTCTTTGCATTGCACAGATTCAATCTGTCCACTGACGCCTGTGATACAGAAGAAAAAGCCATCTGGTAGAGTCAGAATCAACCATATCTGCTCTTCATTCCATGTATTATCTATTGTTTCACAATGGTATTTTTCTTACTTTGTAAGCCAAAGGTGGTGGCAAAAATAGTGGTCATACCTCTTTGGCTTGTTCTGAAAATGTCACAGTCCTGAAAATTTGATTAAATAAATGCAAACCTGGTTTTCTTTACAAATTTGAAAAAAGTGGTACACTAGGGCTCATGCTTCTCTGTGGCACAAACACATAGAGCACACAGAGTGGATATTCAGCTATAGTCTTTTGATGCTATCTATACACTTCATTTTCTCCTCTCTCCCCTCTCCTGCAATTCTCGCATCCAGGTGATTCAGCATAGAGCACTTACAGTTGCTCTCTACATTGGCCTTTAGAGCATCTGAGCTTTTTAAATTCTGGTGTTAAGCTAGGCTCCCAAAGGCCTCTTAGAGGAGGGCTCAGTTAACTTTTCCTGAGAAGGCTTTGCAGTCTCCAATAGTCTCTATCTTACCTACTCAACCCTGGCATTGGAGAGCAGAAGCAGCCAGAGACCAGACTAAACAAATAAGTATGGCAATGTTTCAATAAATCTTTATTTGAAAAATATGTGTTGAAAGAGATTTGGCCAATGGGCCACGGTTTCCTGACCTCTATAATTATCTCTGATTTTGAAACATTTTCAGTGTCTCAACTCTATATTACCCATTCATGTTAGAATAGACAAATGATACTAAATTATTAATCAGCTGGAAAAGCTACTTCTATACTTGACTAAATGAGCTTCTATGTGAACAAGCATATTAACATACAATTTTAGCAGCTATAACTAAAGTATTTTAATGGGGTCTTAGTTTGTTTTCTAGATTTTATTTCTGGCCTTTGTAACTTTAGCAAAATATTATGTATGTATTACTAGGTTCTTTAAACATTGTTCACACAGGTGAATAATGGACTTTCATGAGACCAGTGTCTGAGTTATTCCCTGATTCTAACACAGGTCCTTTGGGGCTTTATCACCTGCTTCAAACCACTGTGGTACCATTTAGCACACTGTAACAGAAGACAGTGTCTCTTAGTGCCCTCCCAGTAACCATGTCCCCTGAGATTGTCACGGCAACAGGGAAAAGTTTGTCTGATATTTGTTCGGCATTGCACGTTAGTTATAATAATCAACAAAGTTAAAACATGAATAAACTTACTAGAGATATTTGTTGGTGAACTTCTATGTGTCAGAGATGATGGATGGATGGATAGATAAATAGATAGATGGATAGATAGATAGATAAGCTGTCTTCACCCAATCAAAGCATATAATTTTGGAAAACCTAATTTTCAGATCAGATGTTGAATACCTTGTTGAAATTACAGAATGTCAGTGTCTCTTTCTCTAAAACATAAAACTACATAATGGGTTTTTCATATATTTATTTCCTCTCACATGCACACTACAAAGAAAAAAATTTGTGTTAATACTTACTGTAAGGTTGATGATCAATAAATGTTTCTTAAGTAATGAAAAGTACCTCTAATCAAAATTTTTCCCCTCATTCCAGGATTCCTATTTTAGTTAAAAGTACCACTATTCAGGCTGATAGAGTAGCTCAACTGGTAGAGTGCCTGCTGAGCAAGCATGAGATGCTGAGTTCAAACCCCAGTACTTCCAAAAAAAATTGGAAAAAAAAATTACCACTATTCACTCAAACATCCACCTAAACACCTCAAAACCATCCTTCTTTTATATTCCTGATACTTTAGCTCTCTATCCAATTGTTTTACATGATGTTTAATTTTAAATGTCATTTTGTACCATATGCCTACATGTTTGGTCAAACATAATTCTAGATGTTTCTATGAGGGTTTTTTTTTTTTTTTTGATGATAATGATATTTAGATTCGTAGACTTGGAGTAAAGCAGATTGCACTCAGATACAGGTGTTCCTCATCCAATCAGTGAGAGGTCCAATAGAACAGCATTCTGACTTCCCCCAGGAAAGAAGGAACTCTAGCAGCAGGCAGACTTCAGACTTGAATGGCAAGATCAACTCTTCCTAGTCTCCAGCCTGCTGGACTGCCCTGAGGATTTTGGATTTGCCAACATCCACAATTAAGTGAGCCATTTCCTTAAAATGAATGCAACACACACACACACACACACACACACACACACACACACACACCTTATTGATTCTGTGTCTCTGAAGAACCCTGACTAATATAGTCATTAAGTCCTATAAATCCTTTTTCTGAAATATTCTTCACCATCCTCAATGCTCTAAATTGGCTCAGGTCCTAATCTTTTGCAGTGGCCTTATAATTAGTCTTTCAGCTTCTTATTTCTCTAATTCCCACTCTGGAATTAGGTCAATGGCCCCCAAATGCCTGCAGAATCAAATTTAGACTCCTTGGCATGACCTTGAAAGCCCTTCACAAGAGGGGGCCTGCGTCCCTGTCTAGTCCTATCTCCCACTCCCAGCTCATTCCACCTTCACCATACCAATCAGTATTCCCTGAACTTTTTTGGGGATGGGGGAAGGGAAGGGGACATGGTCTGAAAATCTGAGTAAGAGATCCAGTGGAAGTGTATAATCAAACTGAAGTAGATTTGGGTTCTAACTTCTTAATTGGCCAAATCAGGGACTTTGAATCCTGAATTGAAAGTAAGAAAAGAGCTCATCCTGTCATAAGAATTCTTCACTTATTTCCGTGGATCATATATATCCACATATGCCCCATAGACTGTGTTAACAGAGTGAAATAAAAGACCAACCAGGTGAAGGGGAAGCAAATGAGTAATAGTCAACACATTGCACAGCCCCTGTTCTGACTGTATTTTCATTTGCCTGAGACTTTTTACTTTCTTGACACCCCTTCCCAGCTCTGTTTGCACCAGGTAGTTATATTTTCAGCAAAGAAACAATGTTAGGGCTTGTAGAACATCCACGGTAATTTTAAAGTCTCGTTTTATCTTGTATTGAGTTTCATCAGACTGACTTTTGACTACCTGTCATGTATGTTTCTTTTGTTCATTAAAATATAAGATTAGAGTTGCTTTAAAATTCCCTTTGGTGAATTGTTAAGAGCTGTGAAATGTTATCAAAAGGTCACTGAAATACATGTATCAGATGCTTTCAAAGTTAACATATAGCACAGATGATTCTATATCTGGAAAATGGTCCAGTCAAGAATATAGATATAATGCTATCAATTTCCATTCATTAAGCAGGAGAGAGTGATTTTTCCTCTTCACTGTGCTAAGACTGGGAATCTAACAATGAATATAATATATACCCTTAAGGAGCTCAAAGGAAGAAGACAGCTTAAAAAACTTCAACTGGTATACTGTAAATCATGCTTACAGATCTAGAAGGAGGTAAATGTTCACTCAGGGAGTGGTCAAGACACACCCCAGCAAAAAAGGAAAGATTTTTGAGCTGAATCAAAGGGTTTTACGTGACAGAATATCTGATTTGTTTTAGAGAAGTGATTCTCAAAGTGTGGTCCTCATACCAGCATCATCTGCGTGACATAGGAACTTGATGGAAATGCAGGCTCCCAACCCCTATTCAGACTCCCTGAGTCTGAAGGGGAGCCCAGCAATCTACGTTTTAGTCCTTTTTGGTGATTCTGGTGTACCCTTAACTTTGAGAGTCACCACTTTAGAAACAGCCCAGCACAATGTGTATAAAAGGAGTGGACCTGGGGACAAGGAGGTGAGGAGCCCAAGATGATAAGGACTGTGGACAGAGGACAGATGATAAAGAATCGTTTAAATTTGCATAAAAGTCAAGTCTTGCTAGGCCTGATGGTACACACCTGTTAGCCCAGCACTCTGGATGTTGAGGCAGCAAGATGAAGCTAGACTACTTAGCTAGACCTTGTCTCAAAAACAAAACAAAAATCTAAGAAAATCCAGGCACCGGTGGCCTACTGAGTAGGCAGACATCAGGAGGATTGAGGTTTGAAGTCATCCCAGGCAAACAGTTCATGAAACCTATCTAAAAAATACCCAACACCAAAGAAGGGCTGATATAGTGGCTCAAGTGGTAGAGTGCCTGCCTAGCAAGCATGAGGCCCTGAGTTCAAACCCCAGTACCACCACCAAAAGAAAAAGTCTAAACAGAAGTTAAGACTATTTTCTATAGTCATGGGGAGACATTAGAGTGATCTAATTAGGAAACTATGATAATTACATTTGTGGTTTCTAGAAAAATAATTCTGATAGTTTTGGAGGTAAATTCAAGATTTGTAAGCCTTGGAAGAAAGACAACTGTACACAATGTATATGTATTGAAACATCATGCTATCCCATTAATAGGTACAATTTTTATGATTTTATATATCAGTTTTTAAAATTTTAATTATTTTTAAAAGAATATATTGGTTTTTCTGGTGGTTTGAGGTTTTTTGTTGTTTTGTTTTGCTTTGTTTTATTTATTCTTGCTATTTCCAATGTGACTTTTAAAGTACCTAAAAAATGTGACTATACATTCTGTATAAATTTTAATTCATAATAAAAAATTTTGATGAGCATTTGGTTGTTTGCATTACCATATTCACTTAATGGATCTCTTTGAGAACCACTATAGTAAGTCACACTCCACTCTCAAACTTTGTGTCATAGATTTGCCCTATATCAGGTGCAAACAAAACTTTCTTCTGTTCATCATTTGATATAAAAGAGGGAGCCCTTCAATCACCTTAAATGCCTTTCTGGGAGCCGGTGGGCAGATTTTAGGCAAGAACTCAAATTTCCTCTCTACCCACCTTCAACATTTCTTGGGAGAGAATGCCAAAACCAAAGACGCCTATAAATTGGGTCCCTGATTTCACAGTCAACAGAATTTACAGGCACACTAAAGACTCTTAGTCCCTGCCAGCGCAGCTCTGCCCACAGGATGCTCCACTCTCCTATGGCCATGAAGAAAAGGGAAGGGAGCTGTATCCTCTCTAATATGAACTACAATTCTGGAGTGGCAGTTAGGATTACTAAGTGGAATTAGCATTAGCTTGGTTAGCTGTTATGCTCATGACGTTGGGCAAGTTGGTTAGACTCACTTTTAGTGGGAAACGAATTGTCCATGGAGCTGGGAGAATAAAAGGAGTTAAAGCAGGTACAGTATTTTGTGTTAAGCCTTCATATAGTCACTATTATTCCTAGATTAGACATTATTCCTGTCATATTTTAGACTGGAGGCTCCAAAATCCTGGCCCTACAGTCTAGGCATCGATCCACGTCCTGTTTTAGAATGCATTCTATCAGGCTTATGTCTTCAAAGGGCCACAGAAATTGTATAAACCTGTGTGTTTTAGCATTGTCCTTGTTTACTATCTCTAACAGAATGTTCATGATTCAGTTAGTATTGACATTCAATATTTTCATCTGCAGTCTCTGCTCTTATTCACCTCATTTTACCAGTATATTTGTAGAACATCTATACAATAGGCTAAAAAATATAAACAGATAACTTTAAATTCTTAATGCCTACTGAAAACATATCTATTAAAGTACTTCCCAGTGCGAGGCACTGATTAATTTTTCCTGATATCTGTACAGGACTTTTCAGTATTCTCTTATCAAATTCATCCTTTAGACTTTCACAATACCCTGGTAGGAAATATTCCAGAACTTTCTCCCTTTTACTGCAGATTGGAAAATTCCATGTTGATTACTCTGAGATTTCAATCTGAATGAGTCTGCTCATGATCACAGATGGTTCCATCATTTTAGAGTTTTACTCCATATTACAAAGGGCTGTCCAAATCATTGTGATGAGAGATGAATGAGCCAACCTAATAGTCTGCAGAATATGAATATCTGACTATGTCTGTGTCTCATATTTGAATATGAAGTGATTGTTAATTATTGTTCTAAAATGATATTCCTCCTTAAAATTACCTGAATGATAATCATAAAGCTGCCTTGAGCTGGACCTGCTGAACACTTGCTCAGAATTTCTGTGGGAATCCACATTTTAAAAACTGTTCTCAAATTATTCTTCTGTAGAGAAGATTATGTTGACCCAGAATATGGAATGGAGTTCTTTCTATTCTGCTTCCAGCTAAAGCCAGATCCTTGCTCTGCAGCTGTAGGCAACCTATTTTTGGCTCTTCCTTCTAGAAACAGCCTTCTCCTCCTTAAGGAGAAACCCTTTTAATATGGCTGTTAAAAAACAACCCTCAAACATATGTGCTTATGGAATAATAAGCTCTAAATTGCCATTTCCTAAATATGAATATTGTGAAATCAGAAGCCTTAAAACTACACATTGAATCATTCCCACTTCAACAGGAGCTATTTTCTTTTCTTGTCTTATTTTTTTTCTTGAATTTTAGGCTTCAGATATTATTTTTATGAGGGAAATTCTTAAATGGAACTTTGTTACCACTTAAAGATAGATGTATTTTTCTGCTCTCCTATGATCCATTTAAACTCACCATCAAAGTGAACTATGGACTCATTTTGAGAAGAAAATATATCCCATAGACCGTAATTCCCCAAGACCTTTATTTATTTGATTTCTGCTCACTGGGATCATGGCCTCATGACATGCAATTCTCAGTTCTGTGAGCCTCCCAGGAAACAGCATTCATAAAAATCGTTTCACAGCAGACTTCAATGCCAATGCAACAATAAAATATTCCAGCACATTCTCACATTGAGGCAGACATGGACAGCCACTGCTCCATTCTTTTTGCATTGAAAAGACACCTTTAGGTAAAAACATCAAAGCCATCTGCAGAATAGGCCACACAGTAACCTCTTTTTAACAGAGGTGTCCTTGGATGTCAAACTCCAATGTAAGCTAATTGGAACTTTAATAATTCTAGCTACTAGAGATTTAAGGATAATATCAAAACACAAAACCCTGCAATTTTTTCAAATAAAGAGATAATTCTGAATATAAAACTGGAGGGGATTCACATCTAACAAGTACAAGTGGCGCTTCAAAGCACCTGGGTTCATCATTCTCTCTTTCAAAGCCAACCATGAAATCATTCCTCTTGTTGTCTCTAGAGGGGAGGAAAAAATCCTGTACTTCACATCCTCTCTGCTGAGTCTCTGTCCACAATAGATGTTCGATGCTTTACACTTTTCTAATTCTTTTCTCCCATGGTCCTGCCTCTGACTCCCCTAAGCTTTGAGCATGGTACAATGTGATGCCATTACCCATCTGGCACCATCACGTTACACTTTCATTAGAACAAGAGGGAAAGCTGTGCTGATAAGGGGAGGAGCCTTTACTAGATCATCAGAATTTTGTAAACAGATCTCTGCGGTGCATATTCCTGGGCTTTACTATGCAAATTACAAACAAACAAACACCAGAGTCCTGTTCTCTGTTCTCACAATGCTGCCTGTCCTCTATGTTTATTTTATTTTATCTTGTTCATGTGAGAGGAAAGAAACTGGATATTTAAGAACATGTGTACCCAAACATTTGCATACAGTGCCTGAATGTACTAGATAACTTTCAGCAAATTAGCAAATTATTCAACTTCTTATTCATTCTGTCTTTATCAATATAAACCCAACTTAAAAAAAATTGAGCATTTTGCTGTGTTTGAAGGAAAATAGTAGAAACTCTAATCTTATAAATAAAGGTGAATGAGGGCTTTATCAAATATATGTGTTTCAGCTATACTAAGCAGCCACAGTACAGTGGAAAGACAGATGTACTGTGTATTTGTAGTCCCTGCTCTGACTTTAAATGTTTGATAAGTTTGGTTACAGAACATAGCCTGTCTGGGCAGTAGTTTCCTTATTTACAAAATGAACAGATTTGTGTACTAGTTTCCATGGTGCTTATAGATCCAATATTCTGATTTGAAACTAACAAAATAATTTATCATTATGATTTCTCTTAATATTTCCTTTTTCTCTAAAGCTAATCAAATTTTCCTTCCTCTCTGACCATTCATCTGACCCAAATCTTCAAATACTAATAAATCAAATCTAGACTGCCTCCCAAAGGTCTGATTTCATCGTTCCTGCCTAGAGTCTGCCAATTGATTTCTGTGATCTTTCAGCTCTCCAAGTATATTTGCAAAAGAATGGGTAAATTGGATGTGCATCCATTCCATCACTTAAGAACACTTATTGACTCCTGGTTCTTTTATTTCTATTTTTCCCTGAAACATTTGAAAGTAAGTTGAGCATAATGGTGCTTCATTTCAAATATTTTGGCATGCATCACCTAAGAGAGACTGAATAACCACCATACTATGATCACCCCTAAAAAAGCAGCAGTAATTCAAAAGTGTCTCCTAACACACAGACCATATTTAAACCAACCCCTTCATTTTGCAAATGACTTTCACAGCTGTTTTGTTTTAAATGTAAGATACAATCAAGGCTCACCAATTGCATTTGGTTTTACAATATTTCTTCATTTCCTTTTCATATAAATTGGTCATCAAACTATAGTCCATGGGGTCAGTCCATCACTGCTTGTTCTTATATCTCAAGCTAAGAGAGATTTTTAATATTTTAAAGAATTGTAAAGCCAAACAATAACAAATAATAATGAGCAATATGCAAGAAAGAGTTTCTATTACCCACAAAGCATGAAGTATTTGCCAGGCAGGCACTCTACCACTTGTGCCACTCTGTCAGCCCTAAAGTATGAAATATTTGCTATTTACCCTTTACAGGAAAACTTGTCTACACTTGATTTGCAATCTTGCCTTCATGTATGATTTTTTTTTTCTCAAAAAAAAGTGAAAGCAAGAGTGTATCCTATAAACTAATTTATACCCTAAGTACCATTTTAGTTTTATTTGTTTGTTTCATGTTGTATACTCATATCATGAGTTATTCACCAGTCTCCTGAAAATGTGGATATTGCAAATACAATTAATGCTATGGTGAATAATATTGTATATATATTATTTCATATTCCTATAGATGTGTCATTAAATTTATAGTGGAGGCTTTCTGGGGTAAAAGGTTAAATATTTATGTTATTATACTGCCTTATGCTGACTCCATACACAGGAGCTGTGTCATTTGTATTCTATAAGGTGATGTCTGAGAGCATTCCATAGCCTAAATGTCTGAATATCAATAAAATACCCAAGAGAAGGGAAAAGGATGAAAGCATGGTATTGATTATGTGTTTTGTTGAGAAATAAAACAGTAAAAATTGATGTTGAACTCAAAAGTGATACACAGAATAACCAACTTTCTCATATACTTTTAGTCATTTTGTAATATCAAACTCACTACTTTCATTTCAGATAGCGATCAGGACCCTTATTTGTGTTGACACTGTAATGGACATGTGAAAAAATGAAGTCAGTTGTATGAGTTGAGGCCACGTTAATACAGATTTTTGTGTGTTTGGCCAACACAAATTAAAGACAAACAAAAAGTGTCCAAAGAGTTTCAAGCCAACAATAATCTCAAATTCATTGGAAATTGTGAAATTCTATATTTGACTATGCATGTTTAGATGAAGAAGCCTTTATTGACAAGAAGCTATACAAGGTGAGGTAATGTACAAAGAGAATACAGGTGCCAGAGAAAGCCGATCACTGGTTCACATTAGTGAACATGCTGTGAGCCCCTATTACCTGTCTGCCTTTATGATCCTAAGGATGGGAGATATAAATATAATAAAACACACTCCCAGTCTTGAGGAGATCAGATAGAGTGGAGTTAAAGACATGCCCTCCCCAATTAATGATATGGTACCCTAAGTCTGTAGAGGAGCTGATCAATGTGCTTATGGGTTACAGTGGAAAGGAACTTAGTCCTGACCATGAAAGAAATGTTGTGGCCAGAGATAGGGGAACTTTGGAAGTGTAAGCTGGAGGTGCTTGCCCACCAGAGAAGCATTTAAAGCAAAGGTTGTAGCATGGGTAAAAGCAGTAAGTGATGGGAATGCCTGGCACTTTCTACAAACTGCTGGAAGTGCTGTGTCTTCGTGTAGTGAGGTCCTAATACTTCCCATGTAAAGAAAACAAGAATCAGAGGAAATACTCAGTCTGATTGTAAGGTTAATTCTAATTATCTATTTGCCAGGGTAAGAAAAATAAAGATACAGAAGGTTAAAAATCTGTTAAAGTCCTCCTGAGTTAACAGAAATAATAATTCAGAAAGATTTGCAGATCAACTATTATTTATCACCTTGAGAAAGCAAGAAATATGTTGAGTGTGTGTTTCAGCAAGCCATCACTTCCTGTATTCAATCTGATTTTCCAAATGAGGAAGTGTGATATTTTTCACAAACAGTAGAGTCAGTAATAAAATCTTTTTGACAAAGGAAATATTCCTAAAGCTACTATGTCTCCAGATTCCCTACGGGGAAAAAATGTATACACCTACCTTGTATTTTTCCTAGACATGTCCAGCTGAAGGTACTTAGCCAAATTTTGTGGGGGTGCCCAGTGGACAGTGGTTCCAACATACACACAGAGGCCAGGAAACCAATCCAGACCTCAAAAGTCTAAGAAAAGCTACTCTGAAGGTGGCTATTAGAAGCAAAATTCCTTAGGTGGATCCCTTTCTAACTCTCTGCAGGGCGGTAGAGAGAGACTCTCCTGTTCACAGCAGGTCTTGCTCCAGTCCTTTCTTCAATCCTTTACCCTCAATTGCTCTCTTCCAGAATTTCTTCTCTAATGAACCTGGGCCAACTGGGTATCTCTCAATTATCCACATGGAGCCACTGACTGCTACTGTTTTCTTTATCTTTGTTCCTCTGTCATTTTCATGTGCTTATACTCTGTCTCTCAGTCACCATAAGTACTTCTGCATCTTACTTTAGTCATTTCTATTCACACAGTCAACAACCAGTAAGTTCTCTCCATTCATTCTTTGCTATAATATACTTTTCTGAAATTCTTTAGACAGATCTAAGAAATAGATGAATCTAAGTGGTTTCAGAAAAGTGTATTTAATGAAGGAGCCCCATTAGCTAAAAGTGAGCCTACTGCCCAAAAAATATTGTGGCAACAGAGGGAAGATTAAAAAAAGACACCAAATTATTGAAAAATAGCCTGAGGAAGACAGGGAAGGAAAGGATTAGCAAAGTCTCACTTTCTGAGCAATTGACCTCTATTAGGCTCCATATCTAATTATTTGCTTTTGTGAACATTGAACCACAACTTTCAAAACAATTTTCTTGGAAGGCATATTTTATTACCAATTAATTTTCCTTGAATTTAAAAATATTATAAAAGCACTTAATGTGCCTTATAAACATTACTAGCATATTTTAAATAAAATGTTATCTTGCCAAGCCACAAACTCCTTTTGGCCTCATAACTGAGATCAGCAAAGCCTGGATTCTGGGAAACCCCACCAAGTCTGTGGTGACAGATTTCCATCACTACAAACAACAAGCCAGCTTGGAAATGAAGCAAATATCAATTCATTCTGAGCAAAAACATGGCAGTTGAGACATGATGAGCTTGGCCCACGTCCTGGACTTTGGTTTCCTGCTAAATGTACACAGCCTGGCATTCATCTGCAGGGAGGTTAAGGAGATTACAGAAAGTGTATTCCAAATGTCCAGCAATAGGAGAAAATGCTCCCAAATCAAAGGCCCTGGTATTTCTTTAACACTATTACTTACCTTCTGTAATATATTGAAGAAATTTGAGGACTATGATTATTTATAAACATATCTGTGTGTTTAAGACCAAGAATGAATAATATAAATGGAACAATGGAATATGATACAAATGAGAAAATAAGGACTATCTTATGCTAATATTTTGCACATCTATTTGTAGACATTGGACTAAGTTGTTGCTTTGGCCGCATGAAAAGTGTAGGGCAGACCTTTCCCCAAATGACCCTCCTTTTCCATAAGCAGTGTCTTCCCCCAGGGACCTTTGCCTTCTCTTAGGCACATATCTTGGAGGCAGAAGTCTGAATAAAATCAGTCACTTAATTTCCATGCTAGCAAGGCAGGTAAGAGAACGAAGACGAATGAGGATGAGCCTTCAGAGTAAGGAAAGAGATAGAATGGAAGTCACCCATTTAGTTATTTGGTCTCAGGGTTTGTTGTATCACAGAAATGGGAAGAAGGAAGCAAATCCAAAGAAAGATAGGTCAAAGAGAAAGCTTGGCACTGAAGCTATTAAAGAAGAGCTATGGAGATGTCATTAAAGACAATTTAATAAACAAATGGAGAAATAAATCCCTTTCATGTCAATCTTTCATAAATGCAGTAGCCTGTTTATTTCCTTCACAATACTTCTGAAAAGTGGCAATTAAATTATCCATTCTCTGGTTTACTTTCTATTTCCTGTTTCTCCCACAAAAGTGTCACAGAGATGATGACTTTGTCTTTTACACAATCATTAGGATTCTTCAAATAATGTTATTGAATAACTGAATAAATGAACATGAAAGTGCTGCAGTGAGTTTGATAAGTACAAGCTAGGGACACGTGGCTGTGCAGGAGGTTGTGGCATTTGGGAAGACCTGATATCTTAGAGGAAAGCAGTTTAGAGGTTGCATAGGACCTAAAGTTTCACGGGTCTAAGAGTTCTGAGACACCTCTGGAAGCTGGTTTTGGATTGTGCACCCCAGGGAACCTCTTTTTAATGTGTTGAGCCCACACCAGCCTATCAAAAGACACCAGGGAGTTATTATTCATTCATCATTCATGTCAGAGACCCCCCCTGCACTACTAAATCAGAAAGTCCTGTGTTGCAGTGGACATTTCCCACTGAGAAAATATTTCTTCAAAGCCATGTTCCAGTGAGCATTGGTGAGGAAATGGGTGCTCCATCCTAGTACAGACAGTCCCCAACTTACAACAATTTGAATTATAATTTTTTTAACTGTATAATGGTATGAAAGTAATGTGCATTCTGTAGAAACCATTGTTTGAATTTTGGTATTTTTCCTGGGTAGTGACATATAATACAAAACTCATGTGACACTCTGTGGTAGAAGCTAACCACAGCTCCCAGTCAGCCAGACAGGAGACAGGGTAAACAGCACTATATCGTGCACAGTGGTGTTAACCTATGATTGCGACTGTATCAAGTGCATTTTCCAATAAGGGTATTTTCAATTTATGATGGGTCCCTCATCATGTAACCTCATCACTAATCAAAGAGCATGTGTATTCCTAACTATAGGAATAGAACATAATCCTATGCTATTGTCACCCTTTGTTCATTCCACATGCAGGTGATAATGGCTGGACCAAGATAAAGGACCCAAGCCAGAAAAATCAGAGTCCTTTCTAAGGGCAGTTCAAACTCTACCTGGACAGAGTGTACTTTCTTCTCCGATCATGATGCTCTAAGAGTATGATCCTAGAGGCTGCCTTGGCACTGGCTCCTACCACGTGGAAAACACTGAGCTAAGAAAATGAAGCAAAGGGTAAAATAAAAAAGGAAACATGAAGAGATGCAGGGCAGTCTAATCCCTGACTCTGGTCCCTATTGTCCTCCCAAGTCCTCATTCTTGAGTTGTCCCCTTGAGTGTCTGCTTTTCAACACTCCTCCTGCAAATCCTATGCTTTGCCTGTCACATATAACTAACAGATACCTGAAACAGGTGGTTACACTCAAGTTTTAAAGTAAAACTACAAGAAGTTCCTTGGGTGATTATTTTCCCCAGTCTTTCAATTGTAACTGAGAGGCTGCCCTGAGAATAAAAGTGTTACTGCCCTACCCTTGCTTTTCCTACTTTTGTTCTAGCTCAGAACAGAGTACTAAACTCCCACAAAGAATAAGAAGAGTCAGAAGATTATTAGCTGAAAACTCTAGCTTTCCACATTTCTATATGTATTCATTTAGATAAATTACTAGATTCTGCAGCAGAATTATATTCTACTGACTGTAACTCTTCACCTACTGAGCTCTTGTTCACTACTGATAGGCCAAACCTCAAGATAGTGCATTTGCTCTACAGCAGAAAAGGTGTTGCAAGTTAAATTCATTGTCCATTCCTTCCCTCCTTTTAATTTTTTCCTCTACTTTTAGGCATTGCTGTTTTCCTCCTTTACATGTATACAGTAGTATATTTCATAGTGTCCATTGTACTCAGAAAGAAAATATTATAATAAAATGTGCTGTTTTTGAACACAAAGAATATTGCATATACATGTAACACTTAGGAACATTTTAGCTGATTTCATGCATCAAAAAACAGTGGTAGCAACTTAAATGCTTGACTTAAAACTTCAACAGTTGTTAAGTATGGCAAACAACTGTCCCTTCCTCCAACTCCCTCTTCCCACTTCTAGCCTAATTAGTTTTTGCTAACAAATCCTTTTGTTCAAGCAGTAGTATGTACCAGGATAATCATGGTTAGCCAAGGTCAGTCATGAGTTCTTGCCTTTTGACTGACATTTAGTCTTTAAGAGTGACGCTGTGACCCAATTCTATCCCAGATAAGACATAAGGGGAAGACCACTTAGGCCTTGCAAGATAAATATTCCCCTCCCTTCCTGCTTAGACAATGTATGTGAGAATGTGGCACTGAGAGATGGAACCATAAGGTTCCCATAAGGTGGTACTCATGGATGGAAGAACAAAAGGGTGCAAAGAGCCTGAATCCTCTGGAATTCATCTGAATATAAGCAATTGTTTCTACAGTCAATGCCACTGTTATTGTAGTTACTGCTTACTTACAGCTTAAATATCTCAGCAGATACATTATGAATTGAAAGTGTGTTTCCAACCATCAGTTCTCATTACAATATTAAAGAGATGAGTAATAACATGTATTTTGAACATGGACAAGTCAAATTTTTCAGTTGAGTATCATAAACTCTTAGACAAATTCTGATATAAGTCAAGACTGCAACCATAGGGCATTAAAACTTGTAGTAAAACAAAGTAAGAATTTAATTTTACAAACGCTAAAGTGCACGAGGACTGGTGTACTTTATGCACCAGTTCTCTCTTGTACAACCTTAGCATTTACAGATATGATTAAAAACAGATTAGCAGAACAGAATGCGTAATGGCCCTCAGCTGAGTATCAGAAAATTAAAACAGATTTGAAAACTCTTCTGCAACACTCAGGATTAAATCCATTGACTATGTCAACAATTTTGTACTCTCACAGCAAGAGATAAAAGAAGCAAAGATAAAGGGATGCACAAAATAGGAAAGTCTTTGGGGATATTAAGGCAATTAAGAGCAATATGGAAGTAATCAAAACTTGGTTGACAGACCAAATAAGATCTTATGAAATAAAAATATGACCCAACATTTGCAAAATGTTGCATGCCCGTCAGATTACATATGTCTACAAAAGAAATCAACGGTTAGATTCAATGCACAGATATGAAACATTAGCAATGGATGAAATGCAAAAGGACTTCCTAGGCTTCAGCAATAGACAGGCATGCTAAAGTTTAAATCCTTATGTAGACATTAGCCAAGTTTTAAAGGTTGAAGCAATGTTTTTTTAATCATTTCATCATGAGAGATAGAATCATGTATGAGTAGAAACATGCCAAAGTCAAACAAACAAAAAAGCTTGTGCTGTTTATTGTGAGTAGTTCTGTTTCAAATCAGTTTGAGATATTCAGGAAGTAGGCTTAAGTTTTTATTTGACCAAATTATTTTTTTCTGAGTTAATAAGTGTTAAAAGATATACATAATAAATATATCCAATATTCTAGCCTGAAACCTACAAAACTGCACCAGCTGTTGATTAATAAAACCAAGACACCCACATAAGGGGGTACTGTTTCCTTGGAGACTTCCTGGGAGAGAAATAAGAACCGCAGACATAGATAAACACAGGGTTTAAACTCTCAGTCAATGCAGATCTCCTGAAGATGAGAATGCAGCCAACAATGTGACCCAACCACACCAGACCCAGGCAAAGCATAAGGAGGCAGACGAAAAGCTACATCTCTGATTCTCTCTGATGGCCTGGAAACTGACATATTCCAATCCAGATTTCAGGGCAGCAGCTGTCATCTTGCTGATCCACTTGTGGATTTCTCTCAGCTCATTCAGCCTCCTTTTGCGGTTCTTCAAATGTGGTAATATCCTAAAAAGATTAATTTAATCGTATCACAGACATTTGAACTTTAAATAATAATGCCACAAAGGAGCAGCAGAGCTGTACTTCTGTTGCTAATTTGTCATATTGCTTCTTACATTTGCTGCTTTCCTACATCCAGGCAAACCTCCTGTGTTTGTATTGCATTGTTGAAGGGCAATCTAAATGTTTCCCCTCCTCCTACCCTCACATATCAAAAATCTTTATTTAGCTTTCATTCTGTGGCTGAAAATTTTGGAGCTAGATGCAGACTATGATTTCCAGCAAAGTCAAATTCTTGCTAGTTTATTCAGAGAAATATTTCCTTACCATCCCTATAACAATTGTGAAAATCCCATTTGGAACCTCATAACTATGGTTGGTGTTTTCATATAGCAAGTGGAACCACAGTATGGAGGATCCACTAATTAGCCACTTTTAAAATCTGCCTGTAAGTTAGCAGACAAAACATCTGGAACTCTTGGGGTCATGTGAACAAATCACCTTTCCCATTAGTGTTCAAAAGTGGAAGAAAAAGTCTCTAAGTAATGCAGTATTTCAAGTCCAGGGAATAACCTACTATCACAGGGTGCCATACCAGAAATGAGAATCTTATGAGTTAAAAATCCTGCTGGGAGACAGGAAAGACAGAGATGTCAATCTTTTTCTGAACTCTTCCAAGTCTGTGGACAGAATGCAAAGGAAAGTTGTCAAGCACTGAATGGAGCAGACATGTAAGATGCAATCACCAATGGAAACTCTTCTTGTCCAGTCACAGTATAATAAGGAAAGGAAGGGGTAAACATATGACAACAGGAACCCAGGCACAGGGACTTCTTCTACTCCACACTTAATATTCACTAACTACCATCCAGGGCAGATATTGAGGGCTTCATTTCTAAAATGAGAGGTTGGGCTAAATGGCCTTTGCAGTCCTGTCTATTGTCAGCCATACAGGTGCCTGGCAGCTACCTCTGAAAATGAGACAAATGGATACTGAGAACCAAAAATGACCTCTCCATAACATTTTCCCCTTTGGCTAAGGACATCTTATCTTTCCTACACCTAAATCTTGAAAGTTCAGGATGCAAATTCCACACAGGAAGAAGCTCTTCTGCTTGAGAAAGCACTTCAACGGAAAAAATAATGGGAAACAGGGACACAGTATACTGCAAAGGACTAGAGTAGATAAATTGCTCTTAGGAAAAAGGGTATTTGCAGTATAATATCTTTAGAGATAATTAATATTTTCTTCATATAAGTAAGCTTGGTCCTTTTCTAAACTATAGAACCCAAACTCTAAGAAATGAGCAACTGTGGAGAAGACTGGGCTTCTGGGTTACACCTGGGAATTAGGGTTCCTGAAATGGTTCAAGAACTGGGACAGGCATTTGTTATATGTTGGAACTAACATGTGTACATATGTATGCATTTAGCATGTATGACTCATGCAGTCCTCTCAATGACCCTATAAAGTAGGTTTTGCTATTATTATCTTACACGTGTATATTCTGCCTATGACCACACAACTTGTAATGATTATTTAATTATGTATAACAAGTCTCCTAAAACATACTGGCTTAATATAACAATAACAACTTATTTATATATTTCATGGTTTCTGTGGGCAGAGTATTCAAGAGAAGCTTGGCTGAGTGACTCTGAGTCAGGGTGTCTCATGAGATATCACCTGGAGCTGCAGTCATTTGAAAGCTCGACTGAGGCTATAGGAAGGACTCATGGCTGCAAGGCAGGTACCTTGACGCTGGCTGCCTGCACAAGGCTTTACTTTCTGCCCGGTAGGCCTCCCCATAAGGCTTTATGTGTGAACACTCACGACATTCCACTGGACTGCCTAAGAGAAAATGATTTAAGAAGACAAACTAGATGTCACACACAGTCACTTCTGCCATATTCTGTTGGTCAGGCAAACAAGCGCTTCTTACTTTTGGGGAGAGACAACACAGAAGTATAAGTGTCCCTAAGTTTCCACAGGGGTTGATCCAGGCTCTCCACCCACATGAGACACTAAAATCCATGTATGTTCAAGTCCCTGTATAAAGTGGCATAGTATGAGCATGTTACCTATACATGCGTAAAACCACCTCTAATTACTTACAACACTTAACGTAATGTAATACTGTGTAAATATTTGTTGCACTATATTTTTAAATTAATTTTTAAATTTTGTTTTTTAATTATTGTACATTAATAATATGAGGGAATTTCATTGTGATGATTCCATATACATGTACAGTGTACCTTGAATAGTTCACCCCCTTATCCTGTATTGTTTACAGAGTAATGATAAGGAAAACAGATTGTACATGTTCAACACAGACACAATTTTTTCCTCATAAATTTTCTACCCATGGTTAGTTGAGTACAGGATGTGGAAGCATGAACACAGAGGGCAAACAGTACCAGGAGGTGAGAATCAGTAGGTACCTACCACAACTATAAGTGATGGAAACAGCATACTAACCTGGGTGTTACTCCACCATTCCTCCGGTCACAATTCTAGAAGACTGCCCCTTGGCTGGAGGATCACTGAGATAAGGAGAAGAGTTGAAGCCACAGGAAGATAATACTACGAAATTAGGTAACAGAGAATGAAACATTTAAATTTGCTTTTTTTCCCCCCTTAGCCTCTTCAAAGTCCTGCTTAAGGTTTCCAAAAGTCCTGTTTAAGGTCTAGTTTGGAGCCTATAATTTCCTCTAATTTTCCTCTTCTGCCACTTTTCTGGTAGCAATATTCTCTGAGTGAGAGAATTCCCAGAGTTCTGAATGGTGACGGGCCATGAAGTAGTAGTGATCCCAGATGGAGCTGCTCCATTAGTGAGACTGGGAGCCGGTGGAAAGGAGGATGAGGCTGGCTCTCTATCCATTCCTGGCACATATGGAGAGCAAAAAGAGAAGGAAAGGATAGGTCTTCCTTGCTTTTGTATAGTGGATATTCTAACACAAGAGAGCTGGTAGTTACCAACTACTGTTCTCTATTGCCCAACGAGTATGGCTCTAAGCACACAAAAAAATTCTTAAAATTTGAGAAAACAAAAATGAAAGTCTAAGCCCAAGAAAAACTAGTGACGCTGATAAGATAATTTAACAGATAATTTAATTCATATTGAGAAATTAGGAAGTAAAGCTGAGATCTAATCATATTAGCATTTTCAGTCTTCATACAATTGTGATATAATCTTCTCAGGGATTTTATATAGAAATCTGTGCAGGACTTCCCACCCTCCCCATCCCCAGCTAGACACTGAAAATTTCTGAGTAAAAAGTAATTCATAAGTTGTAACTTGGACTCAGATTCATGGACATAGGTCTTCCTGGGTGGCAAGTGTGTGCTGCTTTGCAGAGGAAAGCTGAGGGGGATTTGCATTAGAGGAACTTCAGCCTCACCTCCAGGAAGAGGAACAAGACAACTGTGCATGAGACCAAGAGAGGGGAGGGTGTTAGAATGGAGACTGGCATAATCAGAGCAAGTAGAAACACAGCACCCCATGCCTCACACTGCCAAGTGCAGTGTGACCACTGTCTACCCTCTCAGAGTGCCAGAGTCAGTCGAAGGAAATGCAGGCACTGCTTGAGCATTTTCAATGCTGAACCCACAGAGCAGCTTTGGTGCAAGGGGTACACAAGCGGGTCCTTTGGCACAGCTGGTGGGAACAGTTTGAAGGCAACCCCTGCAGTCCCCAGGTAACTGGCCTGGATGCAGCAAACAAAGGCAGGTATTCAGCCAGCAATTGTCACAGTAGCATACCACATGAGGAAAGAGGCTGGATTCAACCTTTAAACAGCCCTTTCTAGCTAACCTGTTCAGATTTCAGAGAGAAAATTATTGAATCCTCTCTTACCCCCCATAACAAGTAAATTGCAAAATGACAGGCTTGAGGAAAACAGGAAGTATCTCCACCCTATATCTTCTCAGAAAAGAAGAAATATTCACAGGCATTTGTTGTAGTGGTTGTTGCTGTTTTACGTTACTCTTTATTTGTTTTACTACATCATCCCTCACTATTATTTCCTAACCTTCACCGATACTCTTTTTTTCTCTTTCCTACCTTGCTTCTTCTCTCCTTTCTCCTTCTTTTCTGTAACTTATTATTAATAATTTTAGCTTTAATTATTTAAAAATCCCTAGTTCATCCTATAAATATTCTCTTTTCTTTTCTAACATTATTGTGGTATAGTTGATGTTTCTGATTTTTTATTTGCCATATTAAAGTATCGGATTTGTTTTTTAATTGTTGTTGCTGTTATTACTACTGTCTGCTTTCTTTCCTCTCAGTGGAAGTTTAGATTGAGACCCAAAGAGAATCCTGACCACTAAGAAGACCCCTATAAAACCTAAAAGAGGTATCCATCCAACAGATAGCAATGTAGAAACACAAGATACATGAAAAAGCAAAAAAATAGGATTCCTCTAAAAGTTCATAACTCTTCAATAACCAAATCCAATGTATTGAGACTGAAGTGACAGATAAATAATTGAAAAGTCTAGTTTTTTTAAATGATCTATGACCACAAAGAAATTTCAGACAAACAGATATATGAAGTAAGGAAATAAATTCAATATCTGGACAAGAACTTCAGCAAGGAAATCAACATTCTGAAAGAAACCAAATGGAAATCTTGAAAATGAAAAACTCTATAAGTCAAATTTAAAAACTCAGAGTACAGTGTCACAATAATAGTCTAGGTCAAGCAAAATGAGGAATATTTGGGATAAAGTTGAGGATTTTATTATATTCAAACAGCAATAAAGAAAACATAAGCAATCATGATCACAACCTCCAACACCTCTGGGACATGACCAAGAGACCAAACCTGAAAATCTGTGGGGTTAAAAAAGAAGCTGAGATACATACCATATTTTCACTTATTAAGTGAAAATATTCAGAAATTTTTCCAAACCTAAGGGAAGATATAGACATCCAAGTATATAAGACATTTAGAACCCCAAATAGATATAACAAGGAATGAACTTCTCAATGCATAGTATAGATAAAATGCCAAGAGTACAGAACAAAAAACAATACTGAAAGCTGCAAGAGAAAAGTGCCAACTTACTTACAAATGGAAACTCATCAAAATTACATCAAACCTCTCAGCAGAAACTCTAAAAGCCAAGAAAGCTTGGAACGATGTATTTGAAGCCCTGACAGAAAATAAGAACAACTACCTTTTAAAATCAATGAAGAAATAAAAGACCTTCCAAGATAAGCACAGACTAAAGCAATTTGTGATCAACTAAGCCAAAACTTCAGAAGATAAAGGAATGTTACACACAGATGAGAAAAATAGTCAAAATCATAACTGGGAAACAAAAATTTCCAAAGAGAAATAGATGAACAAATGAGAATTAGGAAAGAATCAAATATGTTCAATTCAGTAAGCCAGCAAACCCATAAGGTAAATAAGGGAGAAGTAGAGAACAAACAGTACCCAAATCATCCAGGATAAAAAACAAAAAAAACCATAATTACAGGAGTTAACACATCTCTCAACAATAGCCCTAAATGTAAATGGCCTTAAATCTCTAATTAAAAGATGTAAACTGGTTGAATAAATTTTAAAAAAGAAGATCCTATATTTTGTTATCTACCAGAAACACACCTGAATGGCAAAGACAAACACAGACTGAGAGTAAAAGGATGGAAAATGAAAGAAGTAACTATACTCATATCTATAAAAGAAGATAAGTCAAAATTAGGAAAGAGATAAAGAAGGTCACTACATACTTATAAAGTGAACAATCCATCGGGTAGATATAACAATGGTAAATATATATATATATACATAGAACATTGGCACCCCCAATTTCATAAAACAAACATTGTTGGACATAAAGGGACAGACAATTCCAGGTACAATAATGGGATATGTCAGTGCCCCACTATCACCAACAGATAGATCATCTGAACAAAAAAATTAACAAAGAAACTTCAGAGTTAAACTGTATCATAGATCAAATGGAGTTAACAGAAGTCTACAGAATAATCCATTCAATACCTGTACATCACATATTCTTCTCAGAAGCGCATGAAATTTTCCCCAAATTAGATCATATTTTAGGCCATTAAGCAAGTTTAATGCATCTTATCTCATCATAATGGAAGAAAATTGAACATCAATGGCACAAGAAACTACAGAAAATACACATATGCATGGAGATTGAATAATATGCTTTTGAATAATCAATGGGTCAAAGTTTAAAGACTTCTTAGAGTAAAGTGAAAATCAAAACAACCTTTCTAAGACTATGTGGGATACGCCAAGAGCAGTTTTATGAGGGAATTTTTAGTTATGAGTGCCTATATTAAGCAATCAGAGAGACCACAAATAAATAGCAAAATTATACATCTAAAGGTCTTAGGAAAGCAAAAACAAGCCAAACTAAAATTAGAGGAAGAAAGAAATAATAATAATCAGAGCTGAAATTAATAAAATTGAAATCAAAAGAACAATACAAAGGATTGATCAAAGAGCTCTTTGAAAAGATATGCAAAATTGATAAACACTTAGCAAAACTAATAGAAAGAAAGAATACACACAAATTAATAAAATTAGTCACAAAAAGGAGCATATTCCAACATGTATCACTGAAATCCAGAGGATCGTTAGGGAATATTTTGAAAAATTATACTCCAATAAGTTGGGAAACCTAGAATAAATGGGTAAATCTTTTACACATACAACCTACCAAAATTAAACCAAGAGAATAGAGAAAAGCAAAATAGATTTAGAATAAGCAATGAGATTGAGGTAATAATAAAGAAACAAAGAAAAGCTCAGGACCAGATAGATTCTCTGCTGAATTCTACCAGACCTTTAAAGAAGAACTAGTAGCAATGCTCCTCAAATTAATCCATAAAATAGAAATGGAGGATACTCTTCCAAATACATTCTACAAAGTCAGTATTACCCTGATACCCAAACTGGATAATGACACAACATAAAAAGAAAACTATAGATCAATTTCTTGATGAACATATGTGCAAAATTCCCAATAAAATCCTTGCAAATAAAATTCATCAATAAATTAAAATGGTACCAAAAATCAAGTTGGTATCATACTAGGATGGTTCAACATACTTATATGAATAAACATAATACAGCTCATAAATAGAGACAAGTACAATAATAATATAATCATATCGATAGATACAGAAAAAGCGTTTGGCTATATTTAATGTCCCTTCACAGAAAAAGCCCCAAATAAACTAGAAATAGAAGGATCATACTTCAACATAATAAAGGCTACATATGACAAACTGATAGTCAACATTATGCTGAATGATACCAACCTGAGAGCACTTCCCCTAAAATCAGAAATGAGACAAGCATGTCCATCTCTTTTTTCAATATGATGTTTGAAATCTTAACCAGAGCAATAAGCCAGGAAAAAGAAATAAAAGTAATACAAGTAAGAAAGAAGTCAAATTATCCCTATTTGCAGATGAGTTGACCCGCTACATAAAAGTCTCCATTAGAAGACTCAGATCTGATCAACAGTTTCAGCAAAGTAGTAGGACACAAAATCAACATATAAAAATCAGTAGCTTTTCTATGCCCCAAAAACAAATGTTTTGAAAAGAAATCAAGGAAACAATCCTACTCACAATAGCTTAAAAATAACAAAATACCTAAGTATAATAATAACTAAAGATGTTTAAAACCTCTATAATGAAGAAAGAAAGAAATCACTGAAGAAAGAAGTTGCACAATGCAAGTCAACTCCCCGTATAGCTATCCTTATCTCAACTAGCAAAAACCCTTGGTCCTTCCTATTATTGCTTATACTCTCTTGTCAACAAAATTAGAGATAAGGGCAAAATAGTTTCTGCTGGGTATTGAGGGGGTTGAGGGGGGAGAGGGGGAGGTGGGGGGGTAAGGGAAGGGAGAGGAAGGGGGGAGAAATGACCCAAACATTGTATGCACATATGAATAAAAGAAAAAAATACTAAGTTGCAGAAGACAGTGGAAGATGAAAAAACCTCACATGTTCGTGGACTGGCAGAATTAATATTGTTAAAATGGCCATATACAGATTCAATGCAATCCCCCTCAAAATCCCAAAGACATTTTTCACAGAAATAGAAAAAAAATCCTAAAATTTATATGGAAGCACAGAAGACCCTGAGCAGCTAAAGTAATCCTGAGCAAAAAGGATCAATGCTGGAGATAGTATAAGACCTGAATTCAAATTATATTAGAGAGCTATCATAACAAAAACAGCATGATACTGGCACAAAAGCAGACACGTAGACCAATGGGATAGAATAGAAGATCCAAAAATAAGCCCTCACAACTGCAGTCATCTGATTCTTGACAAAGGTACCAAAAACATACAATGGAAAAAAGGCAGCCTCTTTCACAACTGATGCTGTGAAAACTGGATATCCACATGAAAAAGCCTGAAATTAGATCCCTATCTCTCACCCTGTACAAAAATCAAATTGAAATGGATCAAAGATCTTAAGGTAAGACCTGAACTTTGAAATTACTTAAGGAAAACATAGGGAAAACGCTTCGAAATCTAGGCATAGGCAATGAATTTCTGAATAGGACTCTAATAACTTAGGAAATAATACCAAGAATTGACAAGTGAGATTACATTAAACTAAAATGCTTCTTATAATCAAAGAAGCAACAGAGTGAAGAGTCAGCCTACAGAATGGGAGAAAAATCTTTGTCAGATTTAATCACGATGGAAATCAGTATGGTGGTTCCTCAAAAATTAAAAATAGATTTTTCCAATGATCCAACTATACCACTCCAGGGTATATAATACCAAAAGTATCAAAGTCAGCTTACTAAGAGATATCCATGTACCCATGTCCATTACAGCACTATTCACAATAACCAAGTTATGGAATCAGACTAGGTGTCCATCAATGGTATGTGGTATATATACAATGGAGTTTTATTTAGCCATAAAAAGGAATGAAACCATGTCATTTGCAGGAAAATGGATGGAACTGGAAATCATCTTGTTAAGTGAAATAAGCCAGGCTTACAAAGTACCACACGTTTTTTCTCCTATATGTAATCTAAGAGGGAAAATAAAAAGGACGTAAAAGTAAAGAATGGGGGGACTATTAGGAAAGTGGATGGGGAACGAGGAGCAGAGGAGGAAAGAGAGGACACAGAGGGTATGAATACGATCCACATACATCATATGCATGTTGGGAAGTACCATGAAATCACTTCTTTTGTACAATTAATTTACACTAATAGCCAAAAAACAGCAAAAAAATAAAGAAGTGATTCGTAGAAATAAAGAATACAGATAGCAAGTAACTACGTGGAAATTTTGCTCAAACTTGTTAGTAAGCAGAGAAATATAAATCAAAATGTGAGTTCCACTCTCACTTCTAATATTGGCAAAGTTTTATAATAATATACATGTTGACAAATATCTAGAAAATAGGCAGAAAAGTATACTACACAGAGGCATGCAAACTAGTGCAGAATTTGAAAGGAAACTTGGTGGTATTTCTCAAAATTCTACTTTTAAATACTGTCTTAGAGAAATACTTGCATTTGTTTCTAAAGAGGCTCATATAATAAATCCTATTAACAAGCAGTATACAATATCAAAAACTTAGATGCTCAACCGTTCATCTGTAAAGCATAGCTAAAAATAATTATGTTATATCCATTGTATATGCTATTACCTAATAGCTTAAAGGAGCATGGAAGATTGATATATACACTGACATGAAAGTATCCAGGCTTTTTATTTATTTATTTATTTAAATTATATTTATTCATTTATTTATTTATTTTTATTTATTTATTAAATGAAAAAAGTAAGTAGCAAACAGTAATAGTTTAATCCTAGTTATGCAAAATATTAATAATAACAATACGTATATATTATACAGGCATTACCTATCAATAAGTACATCCATAGAAAATGGTTTCAGAAAGATACATGTTTGCCTCTGAAGTATGGAGTGAGATTGGTTGGGGGTAAATGAGAAAATATAAAAGTAGAGAGGAAAATTATAATTTTTTTCATCAAGAATTTATTCACATGTTGTTACTTATGCAAAAAAAATTAAGGGGGATGTTTTCTATTGGTTGAGGCATTGTAGATCACGTACTCAGAGTACAAAAACAACTCTGATGTTCATACAATGTCATGTTTGCTGCAGCCAGAATCAAGCCTTGCAGCTCAGAGAATAAAGTCATTTTTTCCTGAAATTCTAAGCAACAGAGGATCAGGTGTTTGACAAAATGAGGAGAAATAAACCCATCTATCTATGCTAAACATTTTTAGTTTTTAGCTAAACCTTCTTTATGGTTTCTGTCTTGCTATTCTTTTTATGATGATTGCTGACTCCCAAACTCTTGTAAAAGGGCTGAAACATAAACCATCAGTTCTACTGGAAAATTGGATATGAAAAGGTAGCATCGTTAAGAACCAGGCTGTGCATTTGAGGCAAACTGACTTGTCCAGGTGAATATCGCAAATAAAAAGAAATCAAAATTCATGTTTTTTCCAACATGAAAAGTACACATTATAACACCCTAAACCCAATAGATATTATTTTCTTTTGAGATTTGTCTATATAGCTCTAACATATACTACCAACAAAGCAAATATAATATTATTCAAATTTAACTCTTCCTCATACTTTGTTCCTTGTAGTTAGATGTTTTTATCTGTTAAAAGCCTTATACATACTTTTAGCTATCACAACTTCCATCCTCGCTGTCTTCCTCCCAAGATAGCAAATGGTTTAGGGTCAGTGTGTCTCATTCTCCTTTTCATGAACCCAAGCACACTACCTAGTTTAGGAACCAGCCAATAGAAATTTCTTAAAGATTATGGTTTATTGAGTATCCAATTACTATTTAAATGTTATGTGTCAGAGAACCTAGGGAAAGAATTTCTAATCTTGTACAACATTATAAGTTCTGAATGAAAATGTGCAAAATATTGAGATATAATTCCAAGTCTGCTATTTTTGAGCAGAATTTAGTGGAACCGTGGAATAGAGTCTGGGAGGTACAGAGAAAACACAAGCAAGATAGCCATTTAAGGCTGGGGACTGCATCATTCCTCCCTCCTTACATTTTCTACAACCAATGCAATGTCTGGTGACCTAGTGGGTACTCAACAGATATTTCTGAGTAATGATTAAAGCAGGGAGAACCCCTGGACTTTCAAGGCAGACAATCTTGCTTTTCAATCCTGGCCTGATAAATTTTATTCATGTGACCTTAAACAATGCGGTTTTTTTTTTTTTTGATCTGCATTTGTAAAATTGAAATTAAAAATTCAGCAATAATTTTCTATGAAAATTAAGTAAGTAAAATATCCATGGCAGTGCCTGTCTTCTTTCTACAAAGGTGGAAGCTGAGTTTCACTTTGTTGGCAGCCTAGAATAAGAAAAGATTCTGAAATCAGTCACAGAACTCTCCTGAACTAGTATGAGCCTTGACCACTGCAATCCCTTCTCTGTCACCTTCAGTAATACTAATATCATGTGGCTAAACTAAAAGTTACTACTGTCTAAATCTTTGCAGCCTTTTCTCTCTACATCTCCCCAGCATCCCTACCCATTGCTCCCAAATAAATAGAGGCTTCCTTTGTTCACTTGGTCTCACCCCGGCCTTCCAAGAAAGAAGTTGAATCTGTGAACTTAGCTCCTAAACTTTGGTGGTAGAAACAGGAGAGAAAACAACATCTAGAGGAGCAACAAAGTGGTAGGGAATCTGAAAAGGAAAGTCAAGACTAGTTAATGGGACAATGGAAAAACTATACGTGAAGGAGGAAAAGTCATTCTGTAGTAGTTTGGAAAAGAGTGTTTAGTGGAGATTTATACATATGCAGTCTGCGTAGAAGCTCTGCACACTATAGAGATCACATCATTTGCATACTTCTCAGGACACCAGGGTCTGTACAAGTTCAGTGAGCTCACTCCCAAGATTTGTTGCGAATTCCACAGCTGTGCTTTCTAGGATCTTCATTCAGTGGGTGCTTTATCTATACAGTATTAGATCAGACCAAACAGAAAACACAGCTTCTCCCATGGGTTCCAAAAGCAATCCACTTCCACCAGTCATTTCATGAGTTTTAATCAATACTGGTAAAGATTATTAGAGCCACAGACAAGTTAATACTGTGAAGGTTATGGTTCTATTTTACCTAGTTTCTGAGGGTCCAACTATTTCTTCCATATTATGCAAGCAATTCATTCATCCCCAACTTAAACCCACAAAGAGGCATACCCAAAACTTATCAAAAGATTCAGAAGGACAGGGGCTTCCTTATACATAGATCCAGACAAAATAACAGACATTTGGGGTTTTGAATACAGAAACTTGGGATAAGGCAATGGACACAAAGAAAAGAAGAAAATGTCACATATATCAGTTCAATGTTTCTTGGTTCAGTGAAATCTCTTAGGGAGTGTATGCATGTACCAATAAAATTGGTACTAGGTAGGGTCACAAGAAATCTAAAAACTTCTAGTGAATGGGTCCAGCATTACTATTCAGAATGACTATTCCTTCTTTGCAATGAACACTCCCATTTAAGGGGTAGTTTGCAAACACTGAGCCCTCCTGGCTCTTGAACCCATCCAGCAGTAGCAAGGTCAAGTGACAGAATTATTTCTTATGGGAAAAAAGCAGAGTCGGTGGCCAGAAGCCCCTGAGCAATACATCTGTCTCCAACCTTCACAGTCTGGAAGGACAAGGGGATTGTATCAACACAAGTAAGGCTCACTCAATTTGCTCCAGCTTCAGAGTGGCTCAAAAGAAAGAGTGCATTATGGAGGAAACCATTTCTCAAACCTCTTATTTTAACATTTGATTCTGAATAAACTTCTAATTTCTAAAGCACTACACAAGAAAATTCAAGATTAAAAGTACAACAATTTTCTAGAACATGATGGACATTTACCCATGCTCTCACTAGCATGTTTTTTCCCTCCTCTTTACCCAACAGTAACCCACGTTTCATAGCCATGTGGGCCAAATGAGTTTAGCCCAGGGTTACTGTGGTACTATGGCTTGAATGTCTGTCTTCTTGAAAACTCCTGTTGCAATTTAATTGTCACTAGAACAGTACTAAGAGGTGGGTCCTTTAAGAGGAGATAAAGACATGAGGCTCTCCTCTCTTGAATGGATAAATACCAGTATAGTAGGAGTAGGCTCATTATCTCAAAAAATGGTTCCCATTACAAAAGGGCACCTTTGGTCCCATAAGCTCTCTCTTGCCCTTCTGCCAGTGAGGACACTGCAACAGGTACTGTCTTGGAAAGAGAGAGCAGCTCTCTCAGTCTCTGAGTCTGTCTGTACCTTGACCTTCAACTCTCAACCTATAGAACTGTGAGAAATAAATTTCTATTGTTTATAAACTACCCAGTCTAGCTATGCTGCTGTAGTAGGAAAAATGGACAAAGACAACAAATATTTAACAGGCTTACCAGGTTAAAAGGAAAAAGATCTCTGATTTGTTGTGTTTGCCTATTTCTATGGTGTAAATATGCCCTCTATGGCCAATTGTGATATCACTGGATGTGGAATTTCTAAGAAATGCACAGTAGTGTGTTATATAGCATCCCTATCATACAGCTATAAGAAGCATAAACATCCCTAAGAACACAGATGATAGTAAAATGATTAGGAAGTGATGAGTTTGGGGTATGCATTATATGTGTTTATAGCATAGTTTTGGTGCTGCGGGGAGTGCTGGAGATTGAAACCAGAGGCTGTGCGTGCTAGACAAGCACTCTACCACTGAGCTATATCCCCAGCTCCTGTTATGTAATTTTAGTTTTAATAATGGTTGTGTTTAACAACCACCTGCAAAAAATCTTGAGACTTTAGTGGTTGGTTCTCATAAGCTTGTACTATAGCTCCAGTTATAGTCACATTAGGTAACTCACCTTCAGCTTCAAGGATAGATCCTGATTGCTTGAGCCAATCGGCATCCTCTATGACTCTGGCCATAGTTTAGGAATGGCATAGTGATTCAGGTTAGGACAAAATAGCATTAGCTGGCAATGTTGGGGAAAGGATCTGTTTTCTCTGAGTATAAAGTGCATGAGAAGACTTAAAGATGTGAGGTCTACACTATACAGCACAGGGAATCCAATCCTGAAGATAAAGATTACATATGGCTTAGGACAAAGGGCACAGAATATAGAGAATAGGAGCCAAGATCTGAAGACCTTCCTCCAGATGTTTTAATTGCATGAATCAATACAGTCCCCATTTGTAAAAAAAAAAAAAAAAAAAAAAAAAAGTCAATTTGAGTTGGGTTTTATGTTACTGACAACTGAAAGATTTCTAAGATATGTGAAAAACTTGATTTCTAAAACTAAAACTTTACTAATACTTGTAGATGAGTAGTGAGTGAGTAGCATCCAAATGATGAATAAAGTGGGATGTGCTTCTATATAAAACAAGTGATATAAATCGCCAATGAAACTCTAAATTTTTGTCTTTCTTGAGTGCTCAGTTAAAATTATTTTCTAGATGTCTGGGTGTGGTAGCATATGCCTGTAATCCCAGCTACGAGGGAGAGAGGGGTAGGAAGATTGCTGACTGAGGCCAGCCCAGCAAAAGCATGAGAACCTACCTGGAAAACAAACAAAAAGCAAAAGGACCAAGAGGAGTGGTCAAGCTGTAGAGTACTTGCTAGGGGAACCGAATTCAATCCCCAGAATCACCAAAAAAATATATATATATTTTCTAAAATATCTCTACAATATCTCAAATATAAATACTGACCATTATTTTGAATTAAATGTTTTGACTTTGAGATCATTGTAGATTCACAGAAAGTTGTAGAAAATAATACACCAAAATCCTATGGAGCCTTTTTTATTTACTTATTTACTTATTTATTTGTAAACAGTCTCACTATTTAGCCCAGGCTAGCCTTGAACTCACAATCCTCCTACCTACCAGAGCGCTGAGATCACAGGTCTTAGCCACCACATCCAGCAATACGTGGAATCTTTACTAATTTCCCACAATGATATTTTACAAAATGATACTACAAAAGCACAACTAAAATATTAATATTAACCTATTCCAGGAATGGGGGAGATGGAATAAAGGAGAATGATGGAGGGGGTGAATTTAACTATGATATATTGTAGGCATTGCATCACAATGTAGCCCAGTACAACAATAATAAAAATAGTAAAGATATTAATATTAACACACTCAAGGTAAAGAACAGTTTGTTATGACAAAGTTCTCTTGTGTCGCTCTATTATAGCTACACTCATACCCACACATCACCTTTGGGTACACTTATTCCTTAGCCTGGCCCCTGATGACTTTTCCTGTGCTTTCTCCAGACATCTTATACCTTTCCCACCCAAGACCCAGTAGCTATATGCAGGCTCTGGCCAAATGAAATTTTTCTTATCCATGTCCTCTCATTTCTGGTTCCTTTCACAAACAATGTCTCCTGCCAAACATATTCTTTCTGCTTAAATCCTTTTCATCCTTTAGTGATTATGCTTGAAAATCTCTGCCTTAGCAAGTATTTCCTGGCCTCCCTCATTGATTAAATGGCCCTACTGTGTTCACATACAGCTCTCTGTACTTCTGCCATCATCACTCTTGCCACACACTTTTAATCTTTTCATTATCAGTCTCTCTAAAAGAGAGAGAGGTTCATTGTTCCTTTCTCAATGGCAGAGAAAAGGAGCCAAGCATCTAGCCCAGCACCAGGCACCCTGTGGGCAATCAGTGAATAAATGAATGAATGAATGAACAAATGATCTCTGTGTGGGATGGTCTGTGACAGACAAAAAAATATATATAGAAGCCAGTCAATAGATTTTTGTAGTAATCAAAGACTACAATAAGTGGTGACAATGAGAAGAGAGCAAGCCTTGGCCACAGCAAACAGACAGAAGCAGAAAGTTATAGTTACTGAAGGCAGAAAAAGGGAGACCTGGAAGAGATGAGTTTACTGTGCTGATCTATTAGAAAAGAAAATAACATCTAACACACAACCCCAATTTCAAGAAAAAAAAAAGGAAAACAATCAGGTTTTTTTGTTTTTTGAGTTTGGCAAGATGAAATTCTGAAATAATTGCCACTATGCTTCTCTTAGACATTTTTCTCCTTTTCTGGTTTCTTTTATTTATTTATTTTTTAACTCAAAGCAAAGGCAGTGACATTGGATATCAAAGATCAAACTTATTAAGATTTTTTTTTTATCCAAACATGCAGCTTTGCACATCAAAACTAGACACCTAAGGGACTCACAGCACAGAGTTCAGGCCAAAAATCACTTAAAGGAGTGTGAGATGACATAAGGACAGTATTGTAATTTGAAAGGATGAAAACATTCAGTCATCTGTGAAGGGGAGACTCAGAGGGCCTGCCTAGAGATCAGACTCTGAGGTACACCAACCTGTGCTATTACTTCCTCAAAATCAAGTCCTGGAACCAAATGTTTGACAAATAATCCAGAGAGGTTTGGCTATGACCACCAGAGAATAAACTTGTGTCTTAATTCTCCACTGAGGTTTAACATGGTGGTGGTGCTCACACAAAAGCCCCCATTTCAACATCATACTTACCTTAATGGAGTAGAAATGATGGGGACTTCGTTAGACATAGCTTGAAATGCTCCCAACCACACAAAGATATGGGAGTAATATAACAGATGCCACATGTAAAAACAAATACAGTCACAGAGATGGAGATACCCAACATCCACAATGTATACAATAGCCACTCACTCTGAGTTGTTCATCCAGGACAGCGAGAGAGTGTTTAACTCTTTCCTCTGTCTCCAAGAAAGACAAGGATTGACTGAATAGTTCATGGACATAGGAACCAGAAATAAAAATTCATAGGATAAGAAGGACATGAAAGAAATTTCATGGACCAGTGACTGAAAAAGGATGGCAGCCATGAACAGATCAGCTACAGACCAACAGGAATAAATGGTTTAAGAGCAAAGAAATGTGTGTGGATGAGTAAAGCCCTTTGAGATTGGATGCCAATGACCTGAACCACACATCTCCACCTCAGGGCAACATAACCATCTTAGAACTAAGAAGAAGGAAGGAAGGAAGCATCCAGGAGACTGTTTTGAATTGATTACTATTTACCCAGAAGTCAATAAATTTCCTTAATTTACTTTGTGGTTGTTGTTGGTTATTTGTTTGGCATGATTCACCTTGATTTCTTTATTCGTTTTTTTTTTTAATTTTTTTTTCATTTTTGCCATTAACAGAATCTGGAACTAAAAGCCAATTTAAAGGTGATCAGGGGAAATTTTTTTGTTACATACTTGCAGGCCTGAGTTACACAATTTATGAAATGTGTTCCGTCCACAATAGCAGTGCTTTAACTAAGTACATACAATTTATGTGTCTCCACCCTTATGTGGAGACACCTTGTAGCCACAAAACAGTGAAGGATACACAGGGGCAGATACTTCTAGACAGAAGAAAAATTCATGCTCTCATTTTTTCTTGTATGTGAATAGGTAACTTTTAATTTTAAATACCCACTGGTGTCCATATATGTGTGCTTAAAGTTGCCATGTAAAATTTTTTGAAAAGGACTTTTGTTCCTCTCCCCTTTCCAAATTACAAATGTTACATCATTTAAAGAGCTGTAATTTTCAAATAACAGCACCATGATAATGATCAGCTACCCATTCTATATAAATCAGAGCATATAATTAGTCTAATATTAAATTATTATAAAAGTACCTATGTGTCCTTATATCACATATGTGTCATGGTGCTATGTGGTTGTTAGGTTACACGTGTGTGTTTCCATTGTTTAATGGACAGAGCATCAATATGTTCCCATGGCATGGAATCCAACAGTCCCAACATTTAAACCTTGGAATGACTTTAGAGATAATCCAGCCCAACAACATCACTATACAAATGAAGGAATTGAAGCCAAGAGAAGTCAAGTAATTTACTCAGTCACATTGTCCATTAATGCTGTGGCTAAAATGAGACACAAGGCGTAGCACTACTCTGATCATTTTAATTAATTTCAAGGATAATATGCTTTATAAATTGGTATGACAGTTAAGATACCTTCAGCAGCAAATAGGTGAAAACAGATTTGAAAATGATTTAAATAAAAAGGAAAATATATTACCTTAGATAACAGAGAACATGGTGGTACTTCCAGGGTTAATCAGTCCAGTGGTTCAATCACATAGTCAAAGGCCTGGATTTCTTTCCACCTTTCTGTTCCTGCGTCCATATACTGTCCTCAGGCTGACTCTCCTTACAGCCTTGAGACAATGCAGCAGTACTAGGCAGTTACAGACACCCCAACAGCCATCAGAAAAAGGCAGTAACTCTTTCTAAATATCACTCTATGTGAATGAAAACCATTCCCCAGGAGTGCCTTTGGAAGACTGACACCCATTTCTTTCTTAATGACCATATTTGCATCCTGTGTTCGAGGAACAGGACCCCCACAAGGGGCTTAGATGAATCAGGACAATATAGAGGTAGAAATGTGCCCTAAAGCATGTACTCTATACATTAGTAGCTGGAAGAATTAAGAGGAAAGAAAGAAAGAGAAAGAAGGAAGGAAGGAAGGAAAGAGGGAAGGAGGGAGGGAGGGAGGAAGAAGAACTAGAAATCAACTGGGCATAAATCACAATTGGCTGTATGAAGTACGATGGGGGAAAAGATGATTATTCTCATCTGATTGAAAATCCTTCACAAGGATTATTTTATGCTAATGAAGAAATCACTATGTATCCTTAATGTAAATTCAGGTTAGCATATATAGGATTTACTTAACCAGCAAAATAAAAACGCACAATCTGTCCTATTAGTTGCAATTTACATCCTAAAGAACATTGTGGGTTGTTCATCCTAAATCACAGTTTGCTTAGAAATTAACATTATTAATTAACAACCTTACTATCTCTCCGGAGGAACCTGAGGCTTAAAAAGGTTGTCATCTTAGTGATTCTCAAAATATCTTCTCCGGATCAACAGTCTTAGTACCACTTGGAAACTTATGAAATGCACATTACTGGGCTCTGCCTCAGACTGACTTAATCAGGTTCTCTGGCAACAGGGTCCACTAATCTGCATTTTAGCCTGCCAGGTGCTCCCAGTGAGAAACACGACCCTAGACAAATAGCACTGCAGCAGATTTGAACACAGGCTATCTTACCCCACAGCCTGCTCACTGAACTACCAACTACCTCCCAGTAAACACAGAATTGGCTAAATAAAACAAAATATGACAGCATATATTGTACTTCTTTTTACCCTAAAAAAGAAAAATATTGGAACGAGTAGAAAATCAGACTAAGGTATAGCAAAATAGTGCCATTTTCAGTATCCATACTTCACTATTGATTCTGTTTGTTGCCATCTAAACATGATCTATATTAATTATTAAGGGAATGGTGAAATATAGTAACCAATTTGGCCATGCTGTCAACCTGGTTGCTCTGGCCTCCCTTTCAGATGTGGAATTGAGACGTGTGGAAGATGGAATTCTTGAGTAAACTAGACCCTGAATTTCAATTTACAAAGTAAACTTCTTTTTGGTAATTTAATATTCAAATGAGCTAATGCAGAATGAGATGAAGATGATGACTCATGGGATGACTGTGAGTTACTTGAACAGATATTTTTATAATGATTACAGGCACACACAACACTACATTCTTGAAATTATATTGCTTTGTGTTACAAAGAGCTTTTTCTTCTCATAACAGCATCTTGACAGAATGTGGGTGGGCTTGAATAGCTCCCAGGGCATTAGCAAAGCAATGACATAAAATCATTGTTTTATTTTCTATAGCTCCTCTGGATAGCTTGAGGGAAATTATGCGACTCCTCTACAAATGATGGGTAACTGTGAATTCCAGAGAAATGAGTCAAGGGATTACATGACATCATAAAGTAAGAAAGGACAGTCTGAGTCCTATTTCCAGCACTAAGGACCATACAGTCTATTTTCTTTTTATTTTGCAGATGTCTCCTCTGTGAGCTACATAATTATTTTTACCAATGTCTCATACTTCTTTATTTTTTATTCTTCCCATTTTCACACTAAAACTAAGAAGTAAATTGTCTCTTTTTAAAAGTTCATATTACATGGAACTATAGCAAATTGAAAGTCTAAGTGTATATACATGCAAATCGTTTAGGATTTTCTAGAGCTTTTATAAAATTCTCAGGAGTCTTGACTTTTAACAAAAATGTTAAGTATTAGAGCAAAAGTTATATATTAACCACAATATCCCTAAGAACCAGACTGCAGCTAATGTTAAATAAATGTTTAGTTGAACAATTAAATGAGCTTATCTGAACCTACTTGCTTTTGAGGGAAGGTACTAGAACCCTCCTTTTTATGCCTTACTTAAGTAAGTTTAGAAACACAGATTTTCTTTGTAGTTGACATATAGATATATTTTGTCCTGTCAAATGTTTTCTAAGCAAATTATATTAATTGCTATTTAAAATTGTAACATTTTGCAACATATTTCATTGTATGAAGACCTGAAATGGAAAATACTTCCAAAATAACATTAAATTAAAAGTGTATTTGTACCCAGCATACAAGCAGACTCCAGATGTACCTTTTGTGCCTATATCTAGACAGCTGGTTGTTTAGAATCACTCTCAGATTATAGGTTCTGTTTCATCTCCCAAATTGTCTGTCCACACAGGCTGGCAAACTCAATCTCACCTATCATCCTGAGAACAAAGGAGGGAAGGTTTGGATGGCTCCATGGCCACACCTGAAATGCCCATCTTGAGAGTTTAAACTTTTGCAGTCACTCAAGAATTTTACATTTGTTCATTTAAAGAAAAGACATTTGTTGAAAAAATCAGGTTGTTTCTTTTTCCCAAGACTACTTGAGGAATATTGTAAATACTTAACAATGCTAACTGTGAGTTCTCAAGAAATGTGCCCATGATTAGTTCTGGGGTGAAACGATTTTGTGAAGTCAGCATCATTACAGGGGAATACTAATCACCTCTACTTAAACTAGAGAATGCTATGAACTTACTTGAGATATTTAACCTAAAATTCTCTTAAAATGTTTTAAGGTTATTTAAATTTTTTTCCTAATGATCACTGAGCATAAAAACATGTTCCAGTTCCATGTTGAGAATTAGAGGAAGGTACGCATGTTTCAGTGAAAAGCTGTCATCTAGACTCAAAGTATACTCCATAAGGTTATATCTGATTATAATGCCACAGACATGTTTATACAACTCTGTAAATTTTAAATAACTTAAATCAAAGAAAGGTAATTTTTATGTATAGCCATGCAGACTTTGTCCTGTTGACATCTCTCTCCACCTCCAAAATCTTTTGCTTTCCATTTGCACGCACTTGTCAAAATTCCTATCTATAAGTGCACTTGTTCTGAAGTTTCTCTTTGGAGCCAATTATAACATCTGCCTAGTTCCCTCAATGATTAATAAGTAGAGTTAAATTTTTAACACATATTCATTTTTATATCTGTATGACAGTCATGATTTTTAGCTCTTTCTTTTTCTAAAAATTCCCTTTTCACAGAATTTTGTAATTTTCTTTAGTTATAAATAACCTAAGTGATGCGACATAAATGCTCAAAGTTTTTTGTTGTGGTTAATTCTAAGGATAAGTAACTGCTTGAAGGTGAGGCCCAAGAGATCTGTTTAACCTTGCTAACTTAAATATTTCTTCCTATTTCATCGTCTATCATGGTTGGTTGAAATCAATTGAGGTATATTCCACCTATTACCTGCAGAATTTAAACTAGTCACACATTGAATTTTTCTCTTCAGACATTTCACACATTCTTTCTTATTTGATGCACCTTCCATGTCACATCACTGCATATTGATTTCTCCTTGTGTCAGGAATTCAATATCAGGTTCTATCAGCCGTTCACATTTCCATGAATGAGATTTCCTTGTTCTTTTGGTCTCCTCCTAAGGAGACTCACTCCAGTCCTGGTAAGTTAGCGTATGATATACTTTTCCTGGTGTTTAAGTCTTCATATCTGCGCCAGCACAGAGCTTGGCACACAGAATTATCAACATTGTCTCATAATATAAATGTGTCTGGTCCAAAATTCCTGTTGAAACTTAATCTCCATTGTACTGGTTGTAAGAGGTGGGGCCAGGAGGAAGATTGAGTGTGAAGGTTCGGCCCTCATAAATGGATTATGTAACAGTTGGAGAGAACTAGCTTAGGGTCTCTTTTGACTGCCTACTTTTTGTGCTATGAGGAAACAGAAGCCCTCCCTCCAAAGGACTCAACAAGACACCAATTTGGAAACAGAAAGTCTGGTCCCTCATCAGACATCAAACCAGTGAGCACCTTGAACTAGCCTCCAGAGCTATCAGAAAATACATTTCTGTTGTTTAAAAATTGCCTAGCCGAAGGGGTTTTGTTAAAGCAGAACCAACAGACTAAGGCACTTTGCTACAGATTTGTTTTTCTGCAACATCAATTATTTGATATGGATGATTGTGTAATGATTTCTAGAATATAGCAATGGAGCTCTGATGAGTTTATAAAAATTTGTGAATGTTTGATTAATGCAACAAGTACATGTAAAAATAAATCAAAATATTTTAATGGTGAATATTATTATCATAATCATTTTAAATTGAGTATGTAAGAGTTTCTAAATCCATGAAATTCTTGGATTCTGAAACTCCAATAGAAATACAGACAAACATGTTTCCTTTTTTCTTCTCCTAAGCTATTGATTTAGGAAAAGAAAAACCTCAATAGAAAAATCTTACCCTTAATTTTCCTGAGAGATGAGCCTTCCAGATTCTATGTTCCAAAAAAGTGTTATCTGTCCAAGCCACAACTATAAACTTGGTGTCTAGGACCACGTCTGGCATGAAATGAACCTGAGTGCCTTGATCATTCTAGGAAGCCTCCATATAGGAAGCCTCATGTCATGGGGGGATCACAGCTACTGCAATTCCTCTACTCAGGCTAAAATAAGAGCGATATTAAGAAGACAACCTTGCAGAGGCCCCGTCTCTGCCAAGGGATGATGCCTCACCAATTCTCTGAGTTGACAATTAAATTAGATTCATTGAAACAAGATCATACTCATTCTGGATCCTTTCTTAATGCCTCCTTGTCACATGGTAATTTTAGGCTTGGATACCATGCCACAAGGCTTAATTAGAGACAGGAAGCAAATGTAGAGGTATTCTTTACCTGGTTGCTCAATTTAAATTGCAAAGTTCATGAATTATGTCAGGTAAATTGTCACTCAGATCAGAAAAGAATATGAAAGAATGCAACAGAGTCATTAAAAGCTTTACTCAGCCTGATGAGCAATTTACAAGAGAGAAGGTATATATGTCCAAGTTCACAGAAAGAGTCTGTCACAGGAAGTCATGAGCAACAATGTGGGCTCCTGATGGAGATCAAAGCCACTCTGCCTTCAGTATCAGTTACCAAATTCCAAGATAGTGGATGGATCCTGCTCTCTCTTTCACTTAACAAAATTGCCTTCTTCCCAGAACTTCACAGAGCTAGGCCAAAGAGTAGCTTCAGAGGCCTACTTGAAAACCAAATCGTAATAAAGTCAGAGGAATGAGGAAGACCTGTGATAATTCTCAGTCCAGAATTTACTTCATTCTGATGTGTGTGTCTGTGTAAATATTCCACCTGTATACTTTATTCTGATTAGAACATATAATTACTTTTCAACTCAGATGGAAGTTAACAGACACATACGTATAATCCCACAGTTTAATAAATTACAGACACAATGGCTATCCCCTTTTTAAAAAACTAACTTTTTCCATATAAAACATTATGCAGCTAAATGAGTTCTATCAGAGTTCATCCACTCATAGGAAATTAAAGTTCTCCACACAGAGCAGTCTGGACATAAAAGTGAAATAGGCGAAGGGAGGAGAAGGTGACAACTTAAGACCAGGTTTAGGGAAGGTATAGCTTTGGGGGATTCCCAGCCAGCAAAGCAAAACTGGACTGTGGCTTCAGATACACAGATTAGTGATGATGAGGTATTTGGTATTCCAGGAAACCTATTCCAATAGGAAAAAGAACCTCCATCGGGACAGGGATTGTCAAGAACAAAGTCTAAGTCTAGTGAGTCAGGTGGTTTTCTGAGATTTAATGAGACAGAGCCCAGTGGCTCTGTATGTAAAAGGATTAGAAAGAAAAGAAGCTGGCACCCAGGAGTGGTAGGCAACCAACCCTTAGGTACATACAGATTAGCAGAATAACAATCTAAGATGCTCTGGAAGCATGGTTAGCTGCCTTCTTACTGGTCCCAGAGAGATGCAAAGAAACTTGCTAAGGCCTTAAATTTCATTTCTTAGGAGCTTGGCTTAGAGTAGTAGGTTGTGCTAAATATAGAGAAAAACATAAGATAACTACAGACTTCAAAGACAATCCATTCTGAGTTAAAAAGAGAGGTCACTCCAAGCGAAACAGAGGTCTCAGTAGCCTTTTCTTGCTTGGGAAGCTATCTTCTCAATCTGCATCTCTCCCAGCTTCCTTCAGATTCGTCTGTGGTGTTAACTGATCTGCTTAGCTTGCATCTGAGATAACTCAAGTTTGCAGTACTCTAATACTGCTTCCAAAATGCGTTGGCAACTTTAAGAGTTTGACCACTCTAAGACAAGACACAATTGGTCATGTGAGATGGGCGTTCTACAAGGTAGTTTCTCTTGCATAGAGCATAATCAAAACTTGGCACATCCCAGTGCTCTACAAATCCAGTAGTTTCAGCAAGAATCCCAGAAATACTGCTTTGAGCAATATGCAGTGCAAAAAACTGAAGCACAATGCAAAATTTTGGAGATCTTGTTAAAGGTATTTCAACAAAATACATATACAAAATGGCCAGACACGTAGGAAATTAAAGAGATCATCAAACAAACCATTGTTGAAATGATGACTTTTTTAAATGGACTTTTATCATTAAAAAATTTAAATACACAAATAGAAATAATAGCACAATAAACCCCTGTGGTCTCAGATCTAACAGATATTTAAGATTGTCAGACTTCCTTTGTTCATCCATTTTTTCTTTCTTTTGTAAAGTTGGTGACATGTTTTTGACACTAAAAGTGGAGTCAATATTTGTCAATATTTAGAATTAGTTCTGTGTTTCCCTGAATGCCTCTTCTAAGAAACCACTTCAGTATTCTCATTTGTTCACCTACTTTGAATCCCTAGCAACAAATGTTGAATGCCTGCTTTGTGAAAGGCTCCATGTACTTGAAATCCTTCTGCCTTTAGCTCTTAAAAGTGTCAAAGCAGTTCCGGGAAGGTCAGACATCTAGATTTCTTTATCTCCTTGTATACATGGCTTCCCCATGGCAGACACACAGAATGCAATCCAGCCAAGTTGTGTAGATAATACTACGACAGAGTACGGACACTTAATTTCTGTTTAAGAGCATTTGCTTTCTACCACTTTTTTCCAACACAATCTTGTTTTGTTTTAATAATGTTAAATTAGAACAATAAAAGATATTGCCAATTATTTTTTATTTTGTTTGCATATCATTATAACTGTGCCTTGTGCCTACAGAAAAGCAGATAACAAATAGTTAGAAGCCACGAATGTAACCACAGTGTGGAATGGGATAATCCCCAGTCTTCCTCACTGCTTAGGACCTGGTCCAGCCTACACGTCACTGTCTCCTGTGGTTTTGCTCCATTGTGAGTCGTGCCTGCTGGCACTCGTGGAATTGAGGATCTGTCAGCATCTTCTGTCTGATCTCTTTATTAGTGAGTTTGTAACTCAGCTGTTTAAAATTGCTCTGCATCAGAACTTGACACACAGTTTTAACCTGGAGAACATTAGTGTAGGTTTGTATGTGTGTGAGCGTCAAATGTATTTATGTATCTTTTCTTCTCTTCACAATAAATTCATGAACAGTTGACTTTTACCTCATTAATAATAGAATTTAAGAAAGTCTTTTCTTTAAAGAGAAAATACTCTAACTCATAAGACCAGGAAGTTGGAGACCTGAAAAAATAAATTAAAAAAATAAAACAGAAAATTAAGCACTGACTTTTGCCAACTTGTAATGAACTTTTTATTCATCTAGCATTTCACAATGTCTGTTTGCCATAAGAGCACTTTGAAATTTGGTGTAACGACCTTAAATAGCCACAGTTGAGACAAACATCCTATAAGGGACTGCTATGTGTTGCCTGTAATGTGGTAATCGATGTCATTTTAAAAACGCAACTGTACCATGTGGATGAAAGACGGTGACTCCTAACACATTGGTTACAGACAATTGAATATTACAGCTGTCTTTCCTCCTGACTTGCTCCTCTCATTTCATTTTATTCAATGCAACCAGTGTTGGATTGGCATAGATTCTTACAGGATCAAGGGAAGCTACCCTTCAGAAAACTCTTGCGTTCAGCATGAAACAGGTAATAAATCTACATGACTAAAGACATACTTGTCTCCAGTGTGGGGAAGAAAAATGAACCCTTTAAAACACATTTCTGAAATCTAGCAGGTCTTTCTTTGTACTAAGCTTCTCTAAACCACAGTCTCCTTTTCTGTAAATGGGGATCTAATATCTCAAAGATATTAAAGGCTGTGTGCTAATGTGAAGCCATGGTCTAGCCCAGTTCATCACGCACAGAGTGCTTACTAAATGTCAGTCTCCTTGTTTAAAAAAAGCGATACTTCAACTGTAGAATTCCATTTCATTGTAAAAATTGTCTCTTATCTACCTGTCGCTTTGTCCCTTCCTGGATGATTATCATTGTCACCAGAAAAAAATAGAAGTTTTTTTTTTTTTAAATGTGTTGTATGTTGGAAGCTCATGCCTGGTAGTACTAAAAAGATAAACACCTAAGTAAAATACTGTCTAGAATGTTTTGATTTTATATAGCAAAAGTAAAGAATCTTATTTTTAATGTGTACTGTCAGAAGAAAGTAATAGCTTCCTAAAAATGAAGATATTTGACCCCTACAGATTTTACATCAAAGTTTGATTTTCCAGAAAACTTTGAATGACATTTATTCTTTGTTCTCTCAATATGAGTTAAAATTTGAAAGGTATCAACCTATTGGCTATGAATTTTTCTTAACACATATTCTATGTCAGCTTTAATTTTTAATAGATTTTAAAAAGCCTACTTCATGATCAATTCAATGTTTTGCTTTGACCACATTTTAAGAGAGTTTCTCATATTAAAAGCTGATGATTGCTGGGTGCAGGTGGCTCACACCTGTAAGCCTAGCTATTTGGGAGGCTGAGGATGGCAGTTCCAGGCCACCTCAGGCAAATACTTCATAAGACCCCCCATCTCCAAAATAACCACAGCAAAATGAACTGGAAGTGTGGTTCAAGCAGTAGGGTGTCTGCTGTGCAAGCCTGAAGCCTTGAGTTCAAATCCCAGGCCCACCAAAAAAGAGAAGAAAAAATTAACAATGCTGTATTGACCATTTTGACTATTTACACTCATTCATGTACCCACATCCGACTGTACATTTTTCTTTAGTTACATCAAGCATAACCATATCGTGAAGTGGGTTATATCATCATCACACATGCTTTGATACTTCTTACATCTCATACATGACCTTGAGCAAATGCTATGATAATAATACAAGACAGGTCATGCAGTTGTAAGTGGCCTCGAATGACTGGCACTCACAGTGCCACTTAGTTCAGTATCATTGTCCTGAGAGGCTCCTAAGTGCTGTGAGCTCAGTAGTTGGGCAAGATGCATTGAACTGGGCGGTTATGGGATAGGTTACTTTGAGATAGCCAAGGGTGAAGGGGAACGACATTCCAAATGGAAGAAAAACAGGAGCAGAGACACAATGTAGAAAAAAGAAACATATTCACTTCATTGTTTATTTTCTGCCTCTGCTCCATAGAACTATAATTCATTTGCATTCAATTAAGCTGTACTATGCTGGGTGTTATAAAAGTAACAAAAGGCTTACATAGAAATCTCCTAAATGTAATTGCTTTAAACCTGAAAATTAATAAAAGATGAACTAATATGAACTATGATTTGTTTTCTCATCTATCCAATTCTTTGGTATTTCTTAGAAAAGTCTTATTTTCTGTATAGAAGTTGTAGATATTTCTTATAAAGCTGATTCCTAAAAGATTTTGGTTTTTATTTTATTAGCAATGGAATTTCTTCTTGCACTTTATATTTTCAAACTGCATGTTTTTATAGTGAAATTTTCCAGAGATTTAGATATTCACATTGTATTCAGGTACTTAGCTGAGTCTTACAAATTATGAAGGTCTTTCAGTTGATTGGTTTGGCATTTCTAGGTAAAATCCTTTGTAGCAGTCACATCTTTTCTGTGTGCTTCATGTCTTATTGTGTAGGTCAGAACTTCCAGAACAATAACAAAGAATACTGATGAAAAGGAACAGCATTATTTTATACTAGTTTTAAGAGATTGCCCCAAGTATTTAATTATGGCGATACTGGTTAGAAACAGATGGCTGTGTTAGAAACACTGTACCCCTCTGTTCCTAGATGTATTCTCAATCATCATCATCATAACAGACAAGGTATTCCTGGACCTATGGAGCCAGGTCCTGTAACTTGCTGTCCTGAAAGAAACGGGACCTTCCCACTTGCTCATATTCTAACCAAAGTGGGAATTTTCAATCTTTTCAAAGGAAAGTTTGATCTCTGCTTTGAATCCAGAGAAGGAAAGATTTCCACAGTCCCACATACTAGCGCTCTAGAATCTTCTATGCTGAGTCACACAGGCCCATGTGAGATGACAGAGATACAAGAACGTAACTACAACATATAATAATGAGATAGGATCAGAAGCATTCATTATTTGCTCAAAATGTTGTCAGAAATGTGGTGAAAGCTTCATAAATGTTGACAGAATGAGTGAGCACACAAACAAGAGAACAAATACATAAATGAATGACATTCTAATAACGTAAAAGGTCATGTATGACAATGTGCATGGAACTCCAAAGAAGTCAGTTTCAAAGGAAGCTTAGGAGTGGAGATCAGGAGAGGATATTGGCTAACCAAATCATTCTAGGAAATTCAAAAGACCCTGGAGACATACTAATTGCATGCTGAGCCTGCATCACTGTGTTCATCAGTTTTCTATCACAGTAACAAAATACCTGAAGTAATTAGCTCATAAAGAGAAAAGATTTATTTTGGCTCATGGATTTTGAGGTTCCAGTCTGTGATCTGGTAGACCCATTGCTTTTAAGCCTCTGGTCAGGGTGTCAAATGGCAGGGAGGCCATAGTAGAGCAAAACTGCCTACATCATAACCAGAAAGCAGAAGAAAAAGAAGAGGCTAGGGGCCCACAACCCCCTTCAAGGACATGCCCATAGTGACCCAAGAACCCACTTCCTAAAGTTTCCACCATCTCCCAATACACCATCCTGGGGACCAAGTCTTTAACACATGGACCTTTGGAGGACGTTTAAGATTCACATCATAGCAATCCCAATGATAAAGGAAGCACAAGCAAACCCAGAGCTTCAAACCCATCAAACATACTGGCCATTTCTCCATTGCCAACTTTTCTTTCCCATCTTCCAACTCAGCAATCTTGATTTTGAATGGAGGGTGTGTGTGGGTTAAGCAAAAGAAGTATGTTTTATAAAGCTGCTACCCTTCCTCATTTATATTCAAGAGCCTTTTGCTCAGCAACCATCACTGTCCCCAGGCATGAGGAGCCAAATGAAGGTTACTTTGCAATTGTGATTCAGAATTCCTGGCATTTACTCTCCAGCTAATTGTAGCTTCCAATTAGTCTCTTCTGATAAGGAGCTGCAGCATTTCTACACTGATGCCATCTCAGGCTCCACACAAATTGCTGTCCGGAGCAGATTATAGCTTTGTGCCTTTGCAGTAATCTATTGAACTGAATCTGAAATTCAAAAGGGAGTTTTCAGCCTGGTTTTCTCGGTATTGCTTCAACCTTAATTGTGCAACTTTTGACAAATTGGTGCTTGTAGGGAAAGGAGTATGAATCTTCACTGCTGTGCCCTCTCTGGTCAACTTTACTGGGACTACCCAGTAAATGGCTTCTGTATTTCACAGGAATACACATTTCATCAGAAGCAGTCTTTGTGACTTACATGTATAGATTATACACATACACAAATTACAGCTCTTTTAAAAGTCAATTTCAAGGGCATTGGAAAAATCTTTGTTAATGGGATGTGAGTGAACAAGAGCCTTTCTCTTGTGATCCAGCACCAAAACTGATGCTTCCCAGCTGGCATCATTAGGCAACTTGTTACAATGGAAATTCAGACTATGGACTATCTGAATCAGAATGGGTGAGAGAGGCAGAAGTCAGTACCTTAGCAAGTCCTCCAGGGAATGCTGATACAAAGTCAAGTATGGAAAGCAAAGATTCAAAGAGGTTATTTAGGGGATGTTGCCATAAACCAATGGTTCTTAAAATTCAGTACATGAGAATGATCTGGAAGATTTGTGAAGCCTCTGAATGCTGGATCCCATCTCCTGGTTTCTGATTCAGTAGGTCTGGGGTGTGTCCAAGATTTTGTGTCTTTAAGTTCTCAAGTGATCATAATGGACCACCCTCTGACAAACACCAAACAAATTTTAATCATTTAGTTCTTTGAAATCTGTTTTTGGCACCATACTAGTTACTTAGATGTAAAACCTAACCATCTCCTGATGCTCTAACTTTTAAAGAGATCTTGGGCAAATACTATAAGCTGGAAATGTACCAGTCTGATATATGAAGGGCATGGACAGCTACTTCCATTTTTCTGCCATTCAGTTCATATTGGAGAAATGCACTTATCTCTAAGGAAAAGAACCTTAGCGGTTAAAGTATTTCAGAGGAGGAAATACCAGTTAGGCACTGACAAGACCATGACTTGGTTCCCATTGCTGCTCTATCATGAACTTTCCTGGTGAACAAGTTTTTAATTTGTTAGGAAGTTTAACAAGTTAATCTGATTCCTAGGAATCCATTTTCCCTTCAGCAAAATTCATTTAACAAATCTGAATAGACCTACCCAGGTGCAAGACACCAAGCTTGACAGTGTTGAAGAGACAAAGATGAATTATACATTGTTCCTAAAGAAAGACATGCATGTAAATTGCCACAGTACAGTAACAGAGAATGTCACTGAGAAAAGCACTATAAATATTATGAAATTATGGCTGTTGTCACCACAATCTAATGATTCCTCCATTATCTGGACTCCAGCCTTGATAATTTAGAGTCATCTTCTCTTTCTCCTCCATTTCCACTAGCTCTTCAAAGACCTATAGATCCTCCCTGTGAAATTTCTCAGCATCATTTGTTTCTTCTTCCCCTGAGCCTCATGCTCTTCTTAGTTTTTACTACTTCACTTTCAATTTCTGCAGTGGCCTTCAGACCACTCAAAATTCTTCCTATCATCCTTCTTTCTAAGGCCTCTTGTAGCCTGCCGCCAGAGGTAGCTTCCTAAAATGTCAGGATCCTCCTATTGTGAATCTTCCTCTCCTTATTGGTTCCTGTCTAAACTGTTGAACCTGGCCTTCAGGTGCCTCATGAAGTGATTTCCTCTCCCACTCACCACGAGCCACCTTTCCTCTCCAGAATGACTCCCCAAAGCTATTAGACTAGCATCTCTCCTATTCTACCAACAAACCACACACCAAAGTCATGAGCCAGCACTAAGATTCGTCCAGCCTCTTGGAATATCTGGCTTTCTCACCCATCTCCACTTGGTCCATCATTAAGACTCCTCCTGAGGGTTTTCTCCTAGCTCTCTCCTTACAGGGTTTTCTCTTGCTCTGAATTTCCACCGCTTATATCAATACATTCATGCACATATCACACTTTTAGAGCCTACTTTTGCCTTTCTCCCTTTCTGCAGTGTCCATGTCACCCCCTTTGTCACACATACTCTCTCCTGCAGGAAATGCAGCAGAAACTCAGCACCTGTTTGGAGGGTGAGTGAAGCCAGGCTGTGGACATCTGTTGTTCTCCCTTTGCCAGGCTGGCATGTGTCACCCTTCTCAGTGCCATGCTCTCCTTCAGGTTTGGTGCTACTGAGAAACGTGGTTCAAGCCTGGATCTCTAGGATTCTGCCTGTCCTGGTGAGCGGGGGTCATTCACAGAAGGTTAAGTGGCCCAGGCCAGACCAGATAGCACCCGTGGAACTCAATTTGAAGCCCTCATCAGAACTAAAGGGGAAAAGGAGACTTTCTACCTAGTTTTCTGGAAGATCAATGGCAATTTATCTAGAAATACTAGCAGACATCCTAGCAGAGAAAGCCTGCAGCTGGCACACATCAACCCAGAGGAAAGAAGAGGGAGAGATAAAAAGAAACAGGTGCCTAACATCCTGCACCACATGAATACAGCTGTGTCTGAAGCCAGTGCCCTTGAAGTTTTGTAAGACAATGAAAATCTTGTTTTCCATAAGCTACTTTGATTTGACTTCTATCATTAACTGTCACTAGAGACTAACTTCAATAAAAACAACAAACAGGATTCATGACTTACAATGCATAGATATTATGCTAAGCACTTAAGTAAAAACTGCATTTAAATTTTTAATAAAAGATCTTTTTGAGATAATTGTGGTAAATTGATAATACTGGATAGTTTTTCTGTGTTTAAAATAAGATATTCATGGTAAAAATGTATATACCAGACACAACTACTGAACTCTCGTGATAGATTGTCTCATCCTAAAATGCAAGAAAGCATTAGAGAAAGTACCATAAACTCCATCTGCAGCTTCTGCACTGCATGTGGAATATAGCACTTGGGTACACAGCATTTGTGGAACCATATACGTGCAGTAGGTATATATGCATCTGCCAGTCACAATGTCTTTATTCCATGAACTCTGAAAAAGACTTTACAGATATGCCTTATGGACTATATGAACATATCCACAGCTCAATTTATCTGAATGCAATTCATTCATTACATACATGAAGATTATTATGTGTTTTTTTATTTAAAAATAGCATTAGCAATGTTTTACAAAAATAGATCTATAAAAGTTGATTCTTTTCAGAATATAATTGAAATGAAATAAGTTTTTAAATGAGAATATGATTTAAGATGTTCTGATGTAAAACCCAGAGGCAATCACCTCTGTATGTAATTGACAACTAGAACTAGTACATATTCTCAGACAAAAATTTGAGATTATAAGGGGGGATTTTAATAAGAAGATGTGTATTTCTGTTATGTTGAGTGTTGTAATGACTTTAAAACCAAGTTCTATTTGTATCTTTTTAATGCTATTGCTTTACACATGTCAATATGTAGCATCAACAGGCATTCACTCTAAAAACTGAGCCAAATAAGGACTATGATTTTGCATTTTATTTCATAAAGTAAGAGACTTTTTCCAAGGAAAATAAAGTCTTACCAAAACGGTTATAACTCATGCTCAGTAAACTACCAGAGTCTTGGGGTTTAGCTCTTTTTAACAAAATGGGTTACTACCTGGAAAAGTCCTTGTTTGTCTCATTGTTTGCCTGCTAAACGTTTGCTGTCACATACTCCATTAACTTTTAAATTCAGGGTGAGTTCACTCATACTCATTAAAGGCGAATTCTGCCTCCCTTGTGAATGCATCATTTGTGATTTATGAAGAGAACTAAACCTGGGTAACTCCAACCCCACAGGGAGAAAGGGGTCTCCTTCATTAGAGACAGATGCCATACCTGGATTTGTGAAAAGGGCAAGAAGATACAAAGAAGAAAAATAAATAGGGACTGGGTATGGTAGAGCATCTCTATAATCCCATCTACTCAGGAAAGGAAGACAGGAGGAAAGAAAGAAAGGAAGGAGAGAGGGAAGAACACAGAAGAAAAAGAAAAAAGGAAAAGAAAAAAATGAGGGAAGAGAGACAAGGTAAAGAGCAGAGAGAACCTTGCTGAGAGAAAGTAGGGTGTGCTTTGTGGACAGGCTTACACTGCACTTCATGGTCTGGTCATCCGCATTTCTCCCATTACCGCTCATGTCCAGGTAGAGACACACTCACTCAGAACAATCACAACACCTCTGAAACACTGGGTGCTTTTATCCAGTTTATGTCACTAAGCCTGAGGCTGGCAGAAGATTAAATTCCTTCACCTTTGGAAGACAGAAAAGGAACCTGATGAGGAGGATGTAAAGTTGTATTAGGAAAATGTAAAAAACACTTGATAGCCTAATGCTGTCAAAAGGGCCAGATTTCTTCAGTGTAGGGAGGCTGGGAAGGGACAAAGGAAACTTTTGTGAATCATGACTGCACTAGCTGTGCAATGTAATTTTATAGCAGCCACAAAGAAATAACCAGGGACCTGTTCGCCAAAGAGATCAGTGACTGAAAGTTCTCAGGACTCCAAATGCAAAATGATGTTAGCCTACTTGCAGTTCCAGACATGGCATGTCCCTCAGTGGTACTGAAGCAGCAGAATTTGGACATGTTAGCTGAGCATTGGAAAAATCCAAAAAGCTAGTTGTCATTTTGTCAGAGCCAGGAAAATAATGGCAGAAGAAAAGCATAACCACAGAACACACAACAGCTGCTGGGGAGCCAGCGTCTGCTTTTGCCATGAAGAACGTTCGCTCTGGAATGTAAGACTCTGGCCCAAGCAAGTATTGAGACATGAGAATATGTCACAGGAATATCTTGTTTAGTGGTCCTCTAGCTGAAAAGTCAGTGCAATATACCTGCTCTTTAGTCTAAGAATGGAAACAAAGCACTTGTGCTTGAATTAAACTCAGAAGGAAAAAAAATCTTAATCTCTTAGCTCAGATAGAATTTACAAATATTTATTTGCATGAAATCTAATCTTTTGAATTGTCAGTGCATGTTATGGTTTGGATCTGAAATGTCCCCCCAAAAAAACTCATGTGTGAAGACTTGGTCCCAATACCACAGTGATCAGAGATGGAAACTTGGTGAGCGAGTGTAATTGGGATCATGAGAACTCTAACCTCATGAATGGACTAATCTATCGATAGATTCTTAGCTTAATGGGCTATTGGAAGGTGGTGGCAACTTTAGGAGGTGGGACCCAAATGCAGACAGTAGTAAGTTGCTGGGGTCTGCCCTTGAAGGGTATTTTTACCCCTGGTGCGCTCTCTCTCTCTCTCACCTTTGTTCTATCACTTACTCTCCATCATGATGTTCTGCCACAAACAATGTAGCCAAGTCACCATGGGCTGTAACTTCTTAAACCATGAGCCAAAACAAATCTTTCCTACCTTAAGTTGATTTTCTCAGGTGTTTTGTCACAACAGATAGAAAGCCAACTAACATAGTGCACTAGAAAACACAGAGCACTGGGTATAACCAGCCCATGAAATGTGCAGTTTATATCAGCAGCAAACACATAAAACCTGGCTAAGACAAACACTATCTATATTTTTCAAGTGGAATAGGTCAAAATTTAAAATCTTCAAGGATATAATGGCAGTAAGAGAACTTGCTAATCAAATTCATTTAAATTTTAATTAGTATGTTTTCAATGTGCTACAATCTATGGGGACCACATAGAAATAAAAGGGTTTGATTTTTCTGGGGATACAACATATGCACCAAAAGTTAACAGTTTTAATCATTCAAAACCATGATTCATAAGGAAAGGTGGAGGAGGGTGAATATGGCAGAAATATGTACTCAAGTATGAAAATGGAAAAATGAGACATGCTAAAACTATTCCAGGGAAGGGGGTAGGAAGGATAAAGAAAAATGACAGGGGTAGGGGGTGAATTCAACTATGATATATTGTAAGAACTTCTGTAAATGTCACAAAGTGCCACCAGTACGGAAATGCTAATAAAAAAGAAAATCACACGATTCGAGAGATGTCACAAAACTGAAATTGGTGCCATGTGGCAGCAAGTCACTGCCTTGGAACTCCTGTTATTTATTAGTCACCTCACTGTACTTGAAGCCCACCTACTTCAACATGTGACACTTTACAAACCATGAAACCTTCCTAATTTTTAAGGTTGGTATCTCAAAAATGTGGGGTTGAACTTCAGAGCTCCTTTCTCCAAAATCTCTGTAGATCTTTGAGGATTTTCTAAATCCTACATTGACCCTATGATGTGCAATCCATCTTTCTTTCTCTCAAATAAGAAACCAACAAAAGTTGAAATATTGATGGTCAAAAGGGAAACCTGAGTTGGACAGGTTAAGGAACAAAATGTTTTTGCCTTAAATAAAAATATTTACTTATGCCAAGTAAACCAGTCTCCCTAGTTTTACAAAGAAGTACACGGTGAAAATATTTAAAATCCCCTTCTAGCTTGGGTCTCCTATATAACCCAAGCTGTCCTGGTTGGCTTTTAAACTCAGAATCTTTGCAATCCACTAAGTGGCTAATACTTGAACTGGAAAATTGAGTACAGACATAAATCATGATCACATAAAATAGACAATACAGAAAATTTTCAAAATACTGAAAGGTAACATAAAAAAATGAAAACTACATTGCTTAACATGATTATAAACTATGAATGATTATTAGTGACAACTTACGGTATACCTCAATTTTCCATTTTTCAAAAACAAAAACTAGAGCACTTTTATTCAATAGTTATAATTCTATTAGGTTAGTTTCTTGAGTTTTATTTCAGGACTAATTCTACAACATTTAAAATTCGGCAAATACCTTCAATTCATCATACCAACTCCACAAGAATAAAATTCAATAAATAAAATTCAAGAATAAAATTCCTTCTTTCCTATTTGCACCTATGATGATACTAATAAAATCTCATCTGTAATGCTCTGTGAGATAATATCCAGATTTGTTTGTAAGGCACAGTTGCTCTTGAAATGTCACTGTGCTAGATTAGAGTAAATGTAAGAGTGCTGGGCATAATCAACCCATAAATCGACACACAGAGATTTTATCAGTAGTACATAAAAAAAAAATTGAGGTACAAGAAATTTAGAGAATTTAACACAGTGACTCATTCAGTTTTGCTCAGGAAAAAACTAATAATCTTCCTTAGGTTCCTGGTAAATTTGGTCTGACATAGCAAACCAGCAAAATCTATTGTCATACTGAAACTTTCTAAACACCAACTGTGGTGGCTGATCTTTCATTGTCGTGTTGATTGGGTTGAGAGACACGTAGGAGATTAGTAAAGCACACCACCAGGTGCGTCAGTGAGAATGTTTCCAGAGATGGTTAGAGTATAAGGATTCTGAACTAATATGGTTTCATCCATTGATGGATCCAAACACAGTGTAGACTGTTAGGAGATGATGGAACTGTGGAGGGTGGAGCCTCATTGGCTTATGCCATGATATTCTGCCTCACCACAGGCCCAGAAACCATGGAGCCAGCCAACCAATGACAGTAACCTCTGAAATCATGAATCAAAATAAAACCTTCCTCCTTTTATGTTGTTTCTCTAGCTATTTGTAACAGTGATGAAAAACTAACACACTATTTGACAAATAATTTTCATATCCAGCACACGATTTAACAAAATGATTTAACAAAAAAGACAAAACTCTCTTTTCATACCAGTGTATGAATTCAAGTGTAATTTGTCCTTTATTATGGAGTGTTTTCAGCTGTAGTACTTCTATTGATCAGATCAGGCTAATTGCTAAATGTATTTGCTATCTTTGAAATACACACTGACATTTTGATGTGATCTTGCAGAAGTAGAATATGCATGTAACTAAACAAATGGAGCACACTTTTCACTTTAAAAGTTTGTAGCAAAAAATACATTACATCCATACATGCATATAGAAATATAGCCAAATTTAAAACAAAAAAATTTTAGCTTCTTGACTGTAACCATAACTAACAGGGTTGTTAAATCATTGGATTATGTTGTTACATTTTAGAAAGCCTGAAAATTTCATGTACTTATGCTTCTTTGAAGCTTTATATTTCTGTAAGCATCTCTGAAATAATTTTAAGTTACACACGTGAAGCATCACAGAGAACTTATGGACGATTTTTATAGGACACATTGAATAGTCCCTATGAGATTTCAAACAAATGTAACTTCACAAATGATCAAGATTTAGAACATAAGAATTCCTAGAATCCAGAAAGGTTTGGGTTTTTTTTTTTTTTCCTTTTTCTTTTATTATTCATATGTGCATACAAGGCTTGGTTCATTTCTCCCCCCTGCCCCCACCCCCTCCCTTACCACCCACTCCCCCCCTCCCTCTCCCCCCCCAATACCCAGCAGAAACTATTTTGCCCTTATTTCTAATTTTGTTGTAGAGAGAGTATAAGCAATAATAGGAAGGAACAAGGGTTTTTGCTGGTTGAGATAAGGATAGCTATACAGGGCATTGACTCACATTGATTTCCTATACATGGGTGTTACCTTCTAGGTTAATTCTTTTTAATCTACCCTTTTCTCTAGTTCCTGGTCCCCTTTTCCTATTGGCCTCAGTTGCTTTTAAGGTATCTGCTTTAGTTTCTCTGCGTTAAGGGCAACAAATGCTAACTAATTTTTTAGGTGTCTTACCTATCCTCATCCCTCCCTTGTGTGCTCTCGCTTTTATCATGTGCTCAAAGTCCAATCCCCTTGTTGTGTTTGCCCTTGATCTAATGTCCACATATGAAGGAGAACATAGGATTTTTGGTCTTTTGGGCCAGGCTAACCTCACTCAGAATGATGTTCTCCAATTCCATCCATTTACCAGCGAATGATAACATTTCGTTCTTCTTCATGGCTGCATAAAATTCCCTTGTGTATAGATACCACATTTTCTTAATCCATTCGTCAGTGGTGGGGCATCTTGGCTGTTTCCATAACTTGGCTATTGTGAATAGTGCCGCAATAAACATGGATGTGCAGGTGCCTCTGGAGTAACAGTCTTTTGGGTATATCCAGGTTTGGGGGTTTTTGTTTGTTTGTTTTTGGTGGTACTGGGTTTTGAACTCAGGGTTTCACACTTGTTAGGCAGATGCTTTACTGAGGAGCCACACCTCCAGTCCCCAGAAAAGTTTTTGAGGTACAATGAAAATATAATTAGATGAATATTTGGCTATTAAGTCGTGATGGTTAGTTTTGCATGTCAACTTGACAGTGTCATGAGATGCCCGTATATTGTAATTTTCTGGATGTCTGCAGGATGTTTCTAGAATACCCTGAATTGTTGAGCTAAGTGAACTAGAAAGCCTTCTCTAGTGTGGATGGATATCATCCAATCCATTGAGGGCCTGAATAGAAAAGAAAGGCCAAGAAAGGATGAACGTATTCTCTGCCTGATTCTCATGTCTTCAGATTGAAACCGAATTATACACCATGAACTTTTTGAGTCTCAGGCGTTTAGACTACACCACTAACTTCCTGACTTCCCTGAGTGTCCAGCTTGCAGACAGCAGATCTTGGGACTTCTTAGCCTCCATAATCATGTGAGCCAAATCCTTATAAATATTGAATGTACATAACTTAGATATACAGTAAGTTCACTGTTGAGAATCATACTAGCCACTAAGGACTGTAAGAAAAAAGACATAATGGCTGCTCACACAGAGGTTAAACCACTGCCAGATCTAAGATAACCCATACATTTTTTTTTTTCAGTACTGGGGTTTGAACATGGGACTTCAGGCTTGTAAAGCAGGTGCTCTAATACTTGAGCCATGCCTCTAGTTCCTTTTGCTCTGGTTGGAGATAGGGTCTTGTTGTTCTCCCAGCTGTGCTGGATTAAACTGGACCTCTCTCCTCCTATTTTATGCTTCCTGTTATAGCTGGTTTGACAGGGGAATGCTAGCATACCCAGCTTTTCTCCACTGAAATGGGGTCTTGTGAATTTTTGTTTTTGTTTTTGTTTCTTTTTTACCCAGTCTGACCTAGGACCTTAATTCTCCTAAGGTAGCTTGAGATGACAGGCATGCACAACTGTGCTTAAGATTACAGGAATGAGCCCCTGGTGCCCAGCTACTTATACTCTCTGAATTGAAGATAATAGAAGAAGAATTTATTCACTGTGTTTTCAACAGAGATTTATTAGGTATCCAATATATTGCAGTCATCATGTTCTATGCTCCATATAGAGTAGCAAACTAGGCAGGTATGACCTTGCTCTCACAGAATTCACATTAATTATCTAAAGGAAAAGTTCAAGATGACATGAGGAAGAAAACATTAGTCGGGAGAGGACATTCTAGTCAGACTAGAGAGCATTTGCAAAGTCCATGGAGTAAAAAATGAGTGTGTCTTGGTAGGAACTGAAATGGCAAAGTAGCTGGATCAAAGGAAGAAGAGGAGAATTCTATGAGATGGGGTTGGAGAGAGAGGAGACCAACCTATGCAGAGCCTTACAAGTCATGTGAAGGATTTTTGTCTTCATCCTTAGTCTCTAAAGGGTTTTCAAGTGGAGATAGTGGGATAAGATCTGTATTAATAAAAAAAAAAAATCTCTGTTTGCTCTGTGGAGAGTGGATTGGAAGTCCAAAGCATGGAGCTATCGTAGAAGTCCAGTTAACAGTGTGATGGTGGAGATGGCAAAAGGTGGATTCAAGAAATATTTAAGAGGAACAATGGACAGAAATGATGGGGGGAGGGGGCAGGGGACAAGTGGGAGAGGTGGCCCAAACAATGTACACACATATGAGTAAATGTAAAAACAATAAAATAAAATAAAAAGAAATAAGTGAAGATTTGAATGTGGTTGGAAAAGAAGATTCTGGTAAAAAGAATGTCTTACAGGCTCTGGCTTCTGCAGCACAGCAGTTAATGGGATCTATCACTAAAATGGAGAAAAGCAGAAGAGGACCAGGTCTACAGCAAGTCAGGGAGAGGGTGATACTAAGGAGGACTCCAGAATGTCGAATCTGTTGCATACAGTAGGCAGAAATGAGTACATGAGTGTATGTTTATGCCTTTTGAGAAAGGGTGAATTTGTAGTTATTGTCAAATATTGTTTTAAAGTTTTATACATCCATTACCACACATCAAGGATTTAAGATACATATGTCCTAATTAGTAGCATGGAATATTTGTCACTCAATTATAGTATAACTCTGTTCACTTCACTCTCACTTTCCATGCCCTACCTTTCTCCTCTCCCTATATCTTAGCCACACAATTTATGCCATTGTTTTATCCAGATCATCATATGGAAAGAGGGGGGTCAAGTTCTGTTGTTCAGATCCGAGTGACAACACTTACTAGCTGGATGATTATGACAAACTGGCCAAACTGCACATTTTTTTTTTCCTTCCACTGTTTTACTTGCCAATCTTCATGCCTACTCCTGGAGTTTTGTGAGATAAGGTAAGGTATCTAAAAGTCATGATATAGCACTCAGACTGTGGTGGATGCTCAAAAAAAGTCTACTTCCCCATAATGTCAGTTTCCTTGGCAAACTATGATGGCAGATATATCTGTCCTACTCCACCCTTTGGAGAGAATGAAGAAAGACCCCTTCTCATTTGAGCCTAGTGTGTGTACTTCTTTCAAAGAGAGGCTTTCTCACTCTGTGTGCTACTGTGTGGCTTTCCTCTTCTACAAAGTATATCACACACACAATCAAGACAACTATGAGGACATGACTCTCATCCTTTTATTTCTTCTGTTTTCTATTATTTTTCTTTACAACAAAAGAAAAGGAGTTTTCAGGGAGAGGGTTGTTTGTTTTTGTCTTTGTTTGAGACAAAGTCTGTATATTTAACCCAGAGTGGCCTTGAACTTGCCATGTAATCCAGGTTGACCTCAGCCTCCAGAGAGCTGGTATTACAGGTGTGCACCACCATATCCAATTGAGGAGCTCTTTTTGTATATTCGGGAAATACTGCAAAAAAAAAGAGAAGTACATTAGAGCTTTCCTGTGGCTCAGGTGCATAGCACTGGAGATAAGCCTGGGGCTCGATACTTTCACTTTCAGAAGTGTACAGACCTAGAATTAATGTCCTGGTGTTTGGTGCTCCAAATGCTTTTGACTGAAACATTTGAATAGTTGCTTATGTGAACACAGTGTTAGTTTCAGCTGCCAATTTTAGAATTAAACAGCTTACATTACTACAAAATTTTACAGAACATGTTTTCCAAAATAAATGTCATTAAATCTACACTCCCACCAACTGATTAGAGGGTTGAACTCAGAAAATATGGCAAAAACAGCAGAGCAGCAGAAGTAAGAAAAACACATGCTCACTTTATATGGTAAAAATGGCTCTTCCCCTCTAATCTCAAAAGCACTTACACTTGAGGAATGAGCACAGTATATTTTATTTCCCTGATCAGAGAAAAATCCTAAAAGGTGTCCACTTGTTTCCAGTTCAAGTTGCATCAGCTATTGCTGAATTTAAATTTTCATGACTTAAGCTTACAAATTTAAATTAATGATGAGTTTCTCTTTATTTTTTTTATTTACAACTTAAACCTGATTTGAAATAGTAAACAAAAGAATTTGTGCAAGGCAGGGCAGCAGTACACCTGAAGGAAGCTGCAGCGCCAGTCTTGAAATAATTTAAGAATTGTCTTCCAGAGCCAAGGGTCCAGCCTATCTTCACACAGGTTATCTTTATCACTCTGAGAATTAATGAGCCTTGAAGTCATCGTTTAAGCGCTTGTGTCACAGCAGTGGCCGGATGAGTTTGTCATTGTGATGGCATTTCTTCGGAAATCATCTCAATTTGTACCTTGTACTTTCAGAAGATGGGAAAAAAACCTTCATACCTTCTCCCTACCCATTACCTCCCTCTGGGATAGAAGCAATGTCTGATTACACATAAACATAATTTAATTAAATGGGAACAAAGCCTTTTCACGTACCATATTTAAAATTTTGAAATATAGCCCAGTTTTCCTTCAATTTAAAATACATGAAACAACATGTCAAAAGTCTCATGGTGATGACAGACGTGATGGTGCTTGTAAGTGCTCTGGCTGTGTGATATGGCCCACGCTAATGGTGGCAGGCTATTTTGAGTAGATTCTATCCCGATACTCCATGGAATTGAGTATTTTTGTCCTAACCAACCTATCATTTTAATAAAATTGCCAGCATAGTTTTGTTGTGAGTTCATCGAATTCCAGCATCTGACATGGTTTGATTTAAATTATTCTAGGATTTTTTTTTTTTTTAAACCAAACCACAACTTAACCAGAGACAGTTTATTTAAACTTACATGCTCTCTTAAAAGTGCTTGGGCAAATCAGGGAACAATACAAGTTCAAATAAGCAATGAGTTTGTAGATAGTGCCTATAGAGAAGATTTAAGATTTATTTACCTAATTGTGAGTTTTCCTCACCAAAAGAGAGGGAAAGAGAGGAGAAAGAAAGAAAATTTGACTAACACCAGGTTTGACTCCACAAGACCAAAACAATAGTTTTCAAATGTCTCCCCTCAAGTTGGCAAATAAGTGTAAAACTTGATGTGGACAGTAGCAATCCTGAAATAGCTCTCTATTTTTCTTAATGGAAGTAATCAAAACTCTACAAAGATCCTACTTCTACTTCACAAAGTAAAATGTGTGAGGCAGGCAAAATGATACATATGAAAGATCATCTGGTATATTGTTTTATTTTTTGAAAAGCCTTTAAAATTTAAATAAAATTCTTCACTCTTTTATTCTAATTGCCCAATTACACATCTTTACTCAAGCAATCCACACTCTATAATGAAATGAATTTCTCACAGCCTTCCCTGAATCCCACACAATAAATTCAGATAAAGATCTGCTCAGAAATTTCTTTTAGTAATGTAATTAGGTCAAAGACTAAAATTACTTTCCTGCTTTCAGAATGGAAGCTCTCAGCTTGCATGTCTTACTGCTCGGTCTGACAAAGTGGCACAAGTTACATAAACATTTAAAACTCATGATTACATTCATCTTTCTTCGGTTTCCATCTTCTAAACATCATAAGAGAAAAAAGACAGAATTCAAAACATGTTGTGGCGAGCACTTTTTTCCATTAATTTTTAAACTCATGCATGTGGCAGGGGAAATAAAACCCGTGTGTTTCAGAGTCATTTGCACTTAACTCACCAAGATGTTCTTTTTAAAAACAGAATTTACACCCACCAAGTCTTCTGAAGCTTTTTTCTTTTGCATACTGGTCCCATCTTGTAGACTCAAGGCTTCTTAGGTTCACGGTTGCTTCACTGCTCTGAACTCATATGCTGAAAATAAACTTGAAACTTTACAAAACAAACATGCTTGGCTGTGACCCCCTCTAAAAATAATTCTGATTTTGAGCATTGTGTTTTGTTATCTCTCCTTCAATTCTTGAGTTACAGTAGGCAGCAATGAAGCAAAGGAAAGAAAAAGTAAAAGAAGGAAGAGGAAAAGAAAAAAGGAAATTACTAGTTAGCTTGGGATGTGATACAGTAAAAGAATGCGGAACCACAACTACAGAAAGACACTACTGCCCATGCTGCTCTCCCAGTTCTGATGCCAGTCAGGGTATAGTTAGGTAAGAATGTTACCAGCCAGTTTGGTCCACCAAATCCACATTTATGGAAATGAGAGGGTTAGAACTTTCAAAGTTAGCTGAGATGATTACTAGGTGGCTTTCTGTCCCTGGCACTACAATTACTTTATGGATTTATCCTGAACAATAAAGCAAACTGAGCTCAAGGAGTTCAGTGATCCTAAGAATTGTCCCAAACTGGGTTTTCTTCCACTTTAGCTTTGTCTCTGTCCTCTTTCCACTTCCCACACTACCCAAGAAATAATGTCCTAGTTCCTCCAATTTCTTCAGCTCCACGTTCCTGTTTACCCACTCCTATTTGAGGTTCCATTGATTCATTTCTATTTATATTATATTTTTATGTTCCTAATGATCCATTTTTCTGGATCATGAATTTTCTGCTTCATTCTACAGTCCTTGTTTGACATGAATTGGATACTTTTGTCCTAGCATGGGATCTGGGCCCCAGAACACCTTTTGTGGTTTGCAGTCTCTGAAGCCCTTCCTGTTTTCAGTCAAAAAAAGGCCAGGTTTGTGGATCAAACAGCTCTAAATGTCTATGTGCAGAGATCATGAGAACTGGTTTGAATTTTTTTATTAGTGTCTATTAATTGTACAGAGGAGCTTCATTGTGCATATAATGTACTTCATATAATGTACATGCATATAATGTACTTCAATCATATCCACTGCTCCCATCATCACCCTCTCTTTTCACCCTCCTGTCACCCATTGGTCCCCTTTTGCCCCAAAACTTTAGTCAGTTAAATACCAGACAATCAAACATTAATCCATGACAACTTTTACTCAAGTACTCTGGCCTAAACACATCCAATCTGAGGGAAAAGGAAACTACTTCCAGCCAGTATAAACCTATAGGAAATTTTTTAAAATATATATTTAGTACATTTTACTTGAAAGGAAGGATCACTGAGTCAAGAAAAGTTCAGAAGAATACCATTTGTCCTTTTTGGTGGGAAAATTCTCCTGGTGGCTTCTACACAATGTTTCATAGAGACGAGCCAGTGTGGGACCGCTCGTGCGGACCTCGGAGTGCCTTCATTTAAGGAAATGGAGTTAACACCTGTGTCGTAAGTCCCTTCAATAGGGTCTTCACATTCTAGAGACCCCATTTGTGCTTGTGATTATTTTGATGTCTACTGGTCACTTCTCATGTTTATCACTTTAAGGATTCTGTAGCTATGTGTGTGAAAAGTAGTTTGCCAAGTTTCAAAACTCTTGGAATTTCCTTAGTTCTCCATTCAGAATCAGACTTAAGCTCTTCCAGGTTGTGTTTACTGCCAGCTAGCAATGACTTCCTTATCCAAATGGAGGAAAGACTTTTGAACATATATTAAACTGTGCGTGTGATTTCTGAGACATCAAATAGCTGGAATAACAAGTCAACATTTTGATGAGTTAAGTGTAAATTAACTAGAAACATATGGACTAAATTCTCCTTGAAGCACAGATGGTTTGAGAAACCTAGAAATGCCTGGAAAAAAATATGCCTTTTATTTTCATGAACCTCTAAAATCTGGAAAAGTAGTTGAAGATTAATTTTCATCTCTTTCCAATTGTTACTTTAGATTCTTAATAAACTATATGCTTCTTTAGTTTGGTTGTTTATTTAGTTTTTAACCTGAATCATCTAAGAAATGGAAGTTCTTTCTTCTTCTTCTTTTTCTGCTTTCTCACTCAAGGGCGAGTGGTCATCCAGCGCAATAAACAAATCTTCTAAGGGTTGAACTATCTGACAAATAACAAGATGCCTATCAGCTGTGGTTTCTAATGAATGAAATACTGGATGTGTAAGTAAATCTGCATGATGTCCTCTTTAAGCCTACTTCCTCGGTGCTTGCAGAGGTGCCTTTTGTATTATTAGATTACTAATTTCTACTCTTTTGGTGTAGTCTTAGAAATGCCACATGACCTGTATCCAGCCTGCTTTGATTCCACTCTCTTAGGCCCATTGGCTCAGGCAAAAAGAAAGGCCAAGGGTAGTGTGGTGGGCTCAGGCACTGGTGTTGAGCTCAAAGCCTTCCTAATAGTAAAGCAATGCTTTTTTTAGGCTTCCTTAACGTCTTTCTTCCAGGAATCTTGTGGGGAAAAAGAAATGATGAGGTGAGTATAAGATTCTAGATCACCAGACAAAAAAAGACAATATATTACTGAATATCAACTAATACCAATCCATTATTATTACTTCTGATTCTCAGAATATTGTTACCAATATTTAAAGTGTCTCTTTTTAAAAATCATTAAATTTTATATTTATATTTTATATTTTTATATTTTATTATTTTTTATATTTTATATTTATATGACAATAGAAAGGCATTTTCTATAAAACCTATTTATGTAATCATATATTTTTCCATTGTAAGCACTCTCTATTCACCTTTTTAAATAATAAAATCACTGGGTATGCTGGCACAAAGGACCATAACACTAGCACTGGGGAAACTGAGGCAGGAGGATGGTGAGTTCCAGATCAGCCTTGGATAAATAGTGAGATTCTGTCTCCATATACAAACAAAAACACAAATTTCCCTAAATGATTAAAGTAATACATTATTGTGCAGAATGGTGCATACATTTTAAAGGAAAATATAACCATAGCTCAGATACTACTATTAATAACATTACTAGGCTGGTAGATGATTTCAAATTTGTTTTTATATGTGTATATATGGGTGCTTCTTAACATTTTTCACAGAAAGAGTTCATACCATATCACATTATTTTTTCATTTGCTGTTTTTTATTCAAAAATCTATTCTGAGAATCCATCCAATGTCAGTAGCTATAGGTCAAATGTGTCTTTTTAAGTCACAATTTAACATGTTGTATCATTATGGTCTGCTGTGTTCATTCATTGTTTAATTGGTGGGCCCTTTTGCCACACGTATCTGCTTGTGTTCACAGAACTTTGATCTGTGCAGTAGTGATGCTCACAGTAGGATGGATCAGCTAAATACCATGAAGAGGTGTCATCTGTAAAAGATTACACTTCAAAAAGAAATGTAGAAATGCATGAAAATGTCCATTTCTCCTTATTTATTTTTGTACATTCCATGAATGATAATAACTGCTAGTTTTTCAGAATTATTTTCTATTCCATTAACTTCAGTTTTGTACTACTGAATTTTTGATAAGAATTTATTTCTGTAATTTAAAATATAATAATGATAATCCAATTTATAAAGAGAAAATTGTTAATGCAAAATTTAGCACAAATACAAAAAAAAAGAGTCAAGTCATATTAACATGGGAAGAAATCCAATATGAATTGAGTAGTAAATTCAAGATGCATTATAAAGCAAACAAAATTTTAAATCTCTCATAGATGACTTTCTGGCACATCACATTCCAAAATGTGCTTCACCTTTGAAAAAAAGGACTTTTACATTTTATTCTAAAGACACATTTGTACTGTGTAAATTTGCATGAGTGTGTGTTTTGGTATCTTAAAAATGATGTTACACCTTAATTAATAAAAAGAATCTGATTACAGTACAGCTTTTAGTGTTAATATTGTTACCTCTAGGCAGTGAAACCTTCATTTTCTTACCTCGACAGTGTTAATATATTGTACTGAATTTGATCTTATTGCCCCAAAACTGTCAGGCTCAGGCTGGTATTCTCCAGAGAGGATTAAGGTCTGTGCTAAATTATCCTGGCTACTTAGTTCCTGGCTCAGTCTAATTAAAAACAACTAGTTTACCTAGTAAGTGTGAGGCCCAGAGTTCAAACACCAGTACCTTACAAAAAACAAACAAAAAAAATTGTTTAAGTCACATTACCAGGTAGGAAAATCAACATAAGGAATACACTTCCAACTGCAAAGATTGTACCTGCTAAAACAGCATTTCAGTCACCAAGTTGTTGTTCTTTTAAATGTCACCTTAGATGTTGATTATCTGTCACAGCTCTCTAACAACTTTTGATATGAGCCATACTCAGTGTTCAGTGATGACATACATGTGTGAGAATAATTTCTAAGTTGATTCCATGGTATAATTTTATTTTTGAAAGATGTTATTGTCATTTGTAACTTTTCTTTCTGGAAGAAATATAATTTGCTTGAGTTTAATATGTAATAGTATACTACAGAGCACATAATATTTATTGATGTATATTTGTTACAGCATTGTTTTCAAAAAAGACTGGAAGCAACCAATGGGAGTCTGGTTAAATAAATTAGGTTACTTTCTTATATTTGAACACTATACATCCATGTAAAAGGATGAATCTCTGGAAGCTGATAGATCTCAAAACAAAGACATAGTAAATACGAGATGGATGATATAGAACTGTGCACATAGTGTGTCACAAATTCTCATAAAAATAAAAAGTAAATATGTATACATGTATAGGCACAGAGCACCTCAGAGAGAGACATGTTCCCATGTAAGACATGGGAACAGAGCGATCACTGCAGAGAGTAGCTGAGTGCCTGGGAGACAAGCTTAGGACACACTAGTTACATCTTGAAGTGTATCCTAAGGAATTAGTCCAAGAAGGGTCTTTGCTCCTATTCAAGTGTATTCCTTCCCAACCCAACTTCCAAAGTCATTGACTAGATGCAGACAAAAAAAGAAAGAAGTCTCTAAATGCTAAGTTTTCCAGCATGTAAAATACCAGGCAATGTCACAGAGACAATGGGAGAATGTGATGAGGGCATAATTCCTCTTAGATAGGAATGAAAAGGAGAAAGGCACCTGGGGGCCCAAAAAGCCAAGAAGAAGAAGAAAAGGGAAAAGAATGAGATTTCACAGGAGAGTGTCCTCTATGTTTTGGGGGACAAACCCCAAGAGAATAGGTTTAAAAAAAAAAACCAAACAGGATTGGGGAAATTCTAGGGCAGGTTTTCTGGCTTGATTAATCTTGGGCATAGCCTGAGAAAATTTCATACCTCTTAGAGAAATCCCACGTTCATTCACATTTATTACCTGAAAAAGCAGGGTTCCATCTAGGCAAGTGGTCAGAAGATAGCACTATAGCTTCTCTGGGCTATTCATTGCATGTACAAGATCCAGTTCTTCTTACATATCTTGAGAGGAGGACAGAAAAGTACAGAGTAAACTATGACCCTTGGGGTAGTGCCAAGGGGACTACAAGTGCCAATGTCAAGGCAGGGACCATGAAGCAGGTGCCAGTGCCAAATTCAAAAGGATCCAGCAAGATCCTGCAGGGAAGACCAGCCCAGAATACCCAGCATAAGATCTTTTCAGCATCTCTGCCATGGAGACCATTGACGAACCAGAAGACAGGATGTAACTGACCTCCTCCTCTTCTTTTCCCCTCTCCCCACTGCTTTTATTACAATGCTAAAGTACACCTTTCAGGACTATTGTTTTGTTGCACCTGATTCTGTTTGACACTATGCTATGCAATGACTTATAAGTTGTAGGAGGGATTTGTCTTCACCCTAAAGCAGTGAATGGCTTGATACAATGGATAAGAAGTCACATAATTTATGAGGATAATAAAATATACTGGTTTAATATACTAGTCCTTTTTTTAACTGCATTGTTTGTATATTTGTCTGCTGCAAATTCTATTTGTCATAAATATACATATACATTCTGATTGTAGTGGTGTAAAAATCAATGTTTTCACCAAGGTTTAATAAAATATTGCATATTTGCAAATGAAAGGTATATTTTCCCCTATATATTTATTTGTCAGGTGGAAACTACAAGAAACGTCAGTACCTATTCTTTGTTTGAATCTACTTCTCTCTGACCTTGAATATCCACCCAAGACTCCAATAAAATCTCCATTTTTAACTTTGCCTGCTCTGAATGCATACCATGTCATTTATCTAACGCGAGGACAGTGTGTGTGGGAGGGGTTTGCATGCCTGTGCATGTGTGTAAAAGTTATGTATGCAACAGCCACAAAAAATACTGGAGGTAAACTAGTACTCAACTACTTCTAGTGCTTTCAAATGCATTTCCAAAAATAATATGAATATTCTTGGAAGCCCCCCAGAGTATTTCTTGCCTTGTATTTTCATCAAAGTGCTGGAAAGTTACACAAGTGCACTCAGATAGGGCCGTTATCATGGCCGGCTCCAATGTGACTCCTTTACTCCTCCCTCCGTGATTAATTACAACCAAATAGATGCTACTAGCAATGATTAATTTGCAACTTAGGTGCAAAGTAAATGAACTAAGCAAATTGAAATTGGCTTTAGCAATTTCTTCAGCTTCAACAAAGCATCCAGATCATGATAAGGTACTATGCCTGGAATAGTGTCTGCCCAAAACGGTTAAAATGTTTAGATGTACGGTTTGATTTATTTTTACACATACATGTGTTTGTTTATATATTCAGAAGAAAAATTTTAAATACTAAAAATGTTTAATCTCATATTTTTAATTATTTATTTAAAAATAAGTAATCTCACATTTTTTACTTGGATATATGCATAGATATTCAAAGGAAGGAAAATGTCTCAAGTCTCATCTCCTCAAGTAGGAGATGAGTTTGGGATGCTTTTTTCCATCCCAAACTTTTAGTTTCGAGTTTTTGCTTGTTTCCCCAGCATTGTGATTATAGTTAATATCACTGAATTGTACACTTACAAATGGTGAAAGCAAATAAACACTACCTATACATTTTACCACAATGAAAAACATTTAATTTCTAAGAATATATATACAAATACATTTTCAGTAAAAAACTTGTTCTTCAAAATAGTATTGTTTCCAAGACCTTAAATTGGATTGCATATGGACATGAACCCACACGTGGCCTAATCATGGGTATTCTTATCCAGTTTTTTCCTATTAAAACTGAAGAGAATTAAAATGCTTTACACAGGACCATTAAGCAACAACAAATAGCTGAGGAGACTTGGAATACAGTGAGCTTCTCATCCTGTAGATTCTCCTGAGGCGGGGAGCAGTCTAAAGGGTTCCCACTTCCTGATCACGCATCTTCAGGAAAGTGTATTTGTGATGACTGTGCTCAAATGGTATTGGCTGGAGGATAAAACATCTAATGTCTTTGCACAAGAAAACCCATTAAATCCATCTACTTTTAACACGTGATTTTACAGTAAGAACCTGAGGATAACTGAAAGATGGAGGGGCAGAGTAGAATAGGAGTCAAAACCAGGCTTTCATTTGGAAAGTGTTTTCTTTTTATTTAAAATTAACAATGTGTGTTCTCAGCCTGCAGCATTTGCAAAATTTCTAAATAAAACCATTTAACCTAGTTGAATGCCTTTTTCTCTTTCAAACATTTATTCAGAAAACATATAACTCAGCTGAATTGAATGGCATAACCATGTAAGTTTCCCAAAGCTTTTTGCTTTTCATTTCTCAGAGCCTAGACCACATTTTAGTAATTTACTTATTGCAAGTACTTAGAGTAACGTTACCTGGAAAATAATGGTTGTTCGATAATTCCTTGTTAAATAACTACGTTTTATTCTTTAAGATTCAGAATTGTTGGTCAATTGATGGTTAAGATAATGAATTTTTTAAAAAAGAGAATATGACAGCAATCTTTACCACTTTAAATTAACCTTTGAAGCAAAACTTTTAAGAGAAATTTATTGCAATATCTGATATTATTCAGAATCAGTCACAAAATACAAAATATTTCTAATAGTTATTTTCCACACAATGATGTTTCTGTCAACAACTGACTACTTTTATAGTTGTGGCCCCATAAGAGTATGGTATGTCCTAAGTGTGTAATAAACTATACCACTAGGCCTGTGTATGTGAACTCTATGATGTTCACACCATGAAGTCATCTTAATGATGCCTTTCTCAAAATGTATCCTGTCATTAACTGATAGGTTATTTTACTAGAACAGGTTCACTAACACAAGAATGGAATGATATGAAACCTGCCATTAACATTTCCACTGGGCAAGGCAGGTATCTTGTTTCCTCCTTTCCTTCCAGATTTGCCCATTCTAAGGATATTTGTACTACTCACCTACTTATATCCATTACTTTAGGGACTCATGCACTTTTTTTTAGCTTGTTTAGGAAACTTTGTCCTTTTAAGTTCAAAGCAAAAACCCAGAACTTTACTTCAAATGCTGGGCTATACTTTATTTCAAATATCTTACTTTAGTTTAAGAAAAAAGCTTTCTGACCAAGGAAGTTATTGTTTCTTTATCTTGTACCACTGAGATTATTCCTAATTTAATTCTTTTCATTCCCACATATGTGTGCCTCTGTCCTCAATAAATACAGAGATGAACAAGTACAAGCGCCTTTAAATTTTAAAGTCTGATAAGGAACTTGAAATGCATACGAATAGGTAAACATACATACATACTATAAAAGATGCACAAACAGCAAATTGTTCTTTTGTGTAATTCAGGTAGCAAACTCAGTAACAGATCCAAAATTTTGGAAATCAAGCATTGGTTTTTATTTTGTAAATAGGTTGACCAGTCTTCTTATTTAAGACTTATGTACATTATCATATTTTTGTTATTGATACAGAAAGATGACACTTTTAAGGATAATGGGAAGGAATAAAAAAAGGAAAATATTGCACAAGTCAAATACCATAAATGTATAGTACATCTTTGGCCATTTAAGCACTCTGATTGTAGGAGAATGGCTCTGATATTTTTAATGCATTTTATGATACACATATGCATTGTATTTATGCAAGATCCATGCATTTCATTCTTAGAAAGCTTATATTTTTCCAAATCATTTATATAATTTTGTGAAATAGATGAAGGAGAGAATTAAATAAACTGACAAACTTTGTTTCCTTTCCTTGGATACTACTGTGATGATGTTATCTGTTGATTATTCATATCCTCCTCTTTTTTTTTTTTTTTTTTTTTTTGGCAGGTTAGGGATTGAACTAGGGGCCTCATGCTTGCTTAGGTAAGCACTCTGCTATTTGAGCCACACACCCCAGTCTTGCTTTTAGCATGTTTTTTGGATAAGTTCTCGTGCTTTTGTCTGGGCTAGCCTTGGACCATGATCCTCCTCTTACTACTTCCTGGGTAGCTGGGATTGTACCTGTGTGCCACCATGGCCAACCTCTCTATTCATTAACTTTTCAATATCTTTCGTAATTCAGCAGTAGATGGATTTTTGTCAAGAATAGGTCAAAGATCTCAGCCTTGTCAAGCCAATGAGACTGGCACCATTTTGCCACTTTAATCTGTTGTGACGTATGTGTCTCCAATACCATTCCCAAGCTTAGTGGACATTTTCCAAAGTGTAGTTGAGCCTTCTTTTATATTAAACCTCCCCCGTCTCAGTGCTTAGGACGTTTCACTTCACTATTCAGCCACTTTGAGTCTCATAACATTGAGTGCCTCCCTTTTTCCTATATCAGCCTGCAAGCTGTGCAAGAGTTACACAATGCATTGAGCGCACAGGGTATTAAGGAAGCTTAATCAAATAGTCACAGTGTAGATGCACAAAATCACCCCAAAATCATTCTTTCCTCAAATTGTTTTTACAGTTTACCCATGGATGTAGACAAATGAGGAAGAGAAAAGAATTTACAAAATATACAGAGACAAGAATTTTCCAATTTCTGTAGCATTAATTTTTTTGGTATGTATCTGTCACTACCTGGTCAGGCATTAATCTGGTCCAACATTCCAAGTCACACAAAAGGAGGCACTGAACAGCCATTGCACTGCACATCTGTTTTAAGCAGTTGAAGTAAGGAATCATTGTGCTCACGCATACTACATACTAAGCTTGTAGATGTACCAACTAGACTCCTGCCTGAGTTCAAGAACAGGTCAACATGCAGCCCCTTAGTCTTCCCAGGTACAATAAAGAGCAAGATGACAACAAACAGCTAAGTCAGATATTTTGCCTCCAGTCAGCAGAATACTCACAAAAAACAAATCACATCATTTAAAAACACAATGGCCCCATGCTCTGAAAGTGAGAGTTTTATAAATGAATGGTATATAAAAACAACAAAAGAATTAAAAACATGAACACCAAACTAGCGTGTATCATTTATTTTATTCTCTTCTTCTTTTAGAAAAGCATAAAACTATGACAAGTTATTAAAAAATGGAAATTAAGAGTCTGAAGATTTTAGAAAACCTTATTACATTGTCCCATAAAATATTGCTTGAACAATTTGTATATTTGCCTCATTTTTTGCTTTTTTTAAATTCTTGACAATCTATAATAAATGTTCGTTTCAGCTTGGCTAGTCAAGTAAAATACCTTAGTCAAGTATTTTACTTCAAGTTACATACGGTGTTCTAGAACTCAGGTTCAAGTATAATAATCCCTATAATTAGAATATAATATATACATGTTGATTCATTTATTCATTATACTTAATAATTTACTAGTCATTTACACTAGTCATTTCTTAGAGTTCTAGGATATAGCTTTCCTTAATTTACAACTCATTTTTATATAATCCAAGTATTTGCTATTACCATAGAGGAAAATTAATCTCCTTTTTAAAAACAGAATTGAAGCCCAGGTCTTTAGAAAGAAAAACGTGACCTTCTCATCCTTTCTGTCTCTTACCAACCTGCAAGTCTGTACGTAGCATCCTGGGGCAGTATGTAGATCAAACATGATACTCAGGTTGTTAGCCCTCCCAGTCTGTCCACTAAGCATCCACAGTGAATTTTCTCTATTTCTCATCCTTCTATGACCATATTTCCACTTGCTAATAACCAACCCCTCTCCCTCCTTAATCTAGAAGCATGTCCTATTCTATCCCACAGGGCTTCCATGGAGAAGAATTTGATCTTCAATATTGAACTGCTTCTGAGATAGACACCAGGAAATAGGACAGCGTTCTGGGACTGGACTCCCCAAATATAGTGACTTACTCATAAATTGACATCATTTCCTATCTTTTTTCTTAGCACCTATTCACAACTCTTCTACAGAGGAAATAGCAATTTAAAAGCCCTAATGTTAGAAAAGACTTGATGGACTCCTTGGAAGGAGTTCTTCTTGAAATGGAAGGTGAGATGAAATCGTTTTCAGAGCAGATAAATTTAGACTTCAAATAGGGACTCAACTTCAGAGGCAGAGCTGTCATTCCCATTTTCCTTGCTTTCTGATTTCACGCTTCCTGACCCTAGTCTCTCATGCGGTCTAACTCTGTTTATGTCTATCGAATTCAGTGAAACAGCTTTCAGTAGACTCCTCTCTTCTGAGGACTAGCCCATGACACACCACATGACCATTGTCACCTAAGTCACCTTCTTGGGAACAACACAGCAGCCACAATGAAGAGTTCAAAGTACTCCAAACACAGTCACTTCCCTAAGTCTTAGGAAAAAAAAAAAAAAAACTCTGTCCCTTCTTATTTCTTCTGTCTCAGTTGCTCATCAAGAGCACTATCTTCTCCTCTCCTACACTAGTTTACCCTAGCATAACCCCTTCCAGTGTTTAGACTTCCTAAACAAAAAAAAATCCTGAAGAGTGCTGACTTCAGACTATTTCTGTTTTGACCCCGCAATTCAACCATCCTAGGGCAAGGAAGGCAAAACCCAAATACCTTGTTTCAAAATTGACAAGAGAAAAAAACAAAGAATGCATAATGTGAATTAATTAACATATTAACAAACTATATCACCTTAAAAGTTTAAGTATATATGAGCTACTTGCAAATAAAAAGTTATTGACAAAGGGAAAAGATTACTGAAAATAATAAATGGCAGTTTTCACTGCATCATTAACAGAGCCAAGTCTGATGAATAAGGTGGCGTTCAAGATGAGTAATTCGGTTTAGGGTCCAAAATGAGCTGTAACTGTAAAGTAATTAAATTGACATTATTAATGACTTGCAAGCTGGCTCCTAAATCAATTCCAAACCATGGAATAATTACATAGCTACCCAAAACTACTATGATCAACAGCTTTTGTTTGCATATAAAATTGCTAGTGATATGTGTCTTTACTTTTCAGATCATAATTCATATTCAACAAATATTTGTTAAATTTTCTATGTGTCTGAATATTTTGGTGAATAAGATAAGCAAACAACAATGGCAAAAGTGCTTACCCAAGCCAAGTATGGTAGTGCATATCTATAATCCCAACACTTGGGAGACTGATGCAGGAGTATTGAAAGTTCCAGTCCAGCTTGGGCTACATAGAGAGACCCTGTGTCAATATAAAAACAAACAAACAAATGTTTCCCCTCATGAAGTTGACATTCTCATTAGTGGAAACAATGATGAAGAAAATAAGTAGGCTGGGTGGGGTAGCTCAAGGCTATAATCCTAGCTACTTGAGAGGCAGAGATAATGGTTGAAGGCCAACCCCAGGGCAAAAGCGTTCACAAGACTCCATCTCAATCGCTGGCTAGCACAGTAGTGTGCACCTGTCATTCCAGCTACTCAGGGAAGCACAAAGAGGAAGACAGTGGTTCAGGTGTAACTGGGCATAAAGCAAGACCCTCTCTCAAATATAACAAACACATAATGGGGGGCTGGAGGTGTGGCTCAAGTGGTAGAGCACCTGCCTAGCAAGTGTGATGTCCTGAGTTCAAACCCCAGTGCTGCAAAAATAAATAAAATTTAAAAATTAAAACACATAATGGGCCAGGGGCATGGTTCAAGCGATAGAGTGCCTTCCTAGATAGTACAAAGTCCTGAATTCTACCCAAGCACTACCAGACAAATTTTTAAAGGAAGAAAATAATATAATGCTGCATGGATAAGTGCTATGAAGAAAAATAATTTAGAGCAAGAACCAAGGTCAGAAGAGCAGGGACAGGTGACAGAGTTCTAAATAGGTCCGAGGATGTTTCAGTGGGTAACATTTGAACAAAGACAAAAAGAAGTGACGTTACAGGACATAAAGGAATAGTGTTTTAGGAGCAGATCAGTAAGAGTGAGAATGAAGCAGACTTAACGCAGCATCAGAAGGCAGTTCAAAAGGCAAGAGCAAAAGGAGCAGGAAAAGAGGTTAACCCTTGTGGATCATTGTAAGAGTTTGTGAGTGTTACTCTGATGAGCTGGAAAGCTTTTGTAGGGTTTGACATGATCTGATTTGTATTTTAATAGGAGCATTATGGCTGTTGTGTTCATAGACTAAATAGTGTGAAAGACAAAAGCAGGGAGACCAGATGGAAGGTTAGTGCCATAACTGAAGGAAAAGATGATAGTGCATTGGACAGACATGACAGCCAGGAAGGTCATGAGAACTGATCAAAGTGAGGATAAAATTAGAAAGTAGAACCCAGCAGAATTTGCTGCCAGGTGGATGTGAAATGGGAAAGGAAGAAAGAAGACAAGGGTGAGCAATGGAAAGGATCGATAGGCCATTCAAGATGGATAAAAGGATTTGTCGAGCATATTTGGGGCAAAAGGCTTGGGATTCAATTCTGGATATATTAAGTTTTTATGCTATTAAACAATCAAGTGGTACTAGCCTAAAGATCACAGCTGGGGTACAAATAAATGTTGAAGTCCGTGATTCTTCAAGAGAGTGTTGACATTTTGACTTAAGATCCCAGACTTAGTGAGGTTATGAACTAACATAAAGAATTTTGCCTGATAGTCATACAAATAACTTCTGTTCAGTTGGAAGCTATGATTTATTATCCTGACATTAACTTTGTCTTACCAATCTGTACTACAGTTCTGGGCTGGGCTGAGCTATCCCTCCCTATCTCAGGACATTACATTCCCAGAACATTCTACTGTTATTTATGAGAACTATAAGCAAGATGGTGGGGGTTGAGAACTAAGTCAGTTGAAGATTGTCTGGAGAACTGTCTTGCTATAGGGTGTCCAAATGCAATTTTTTCATGTCCTCAAGATGGATTACTGCCCTAATACATTGATGTATTAGGAAGAAGTTCACCCAAATTGTGGTGTCCAACTTTTTTTAACAGAATTATTAAATAGCATGATTGATTGAATCATTTACCATTAATTGAATATCCAGCTCCTTTGCTACTCCATGGAGGTCAGGATAATTTCACCTGGACAATACATTCCCTTACTTAAATTACTACAAATGCATAACTCCTAAATGTTCTTTGAAATAACTTTAACATCTTACTGATCCATAAGCCATGTACTCATTACATATTTGCATGAAAGAACTTGAACACTAGCATTAAGTGAACTAGCCAACAGAGTAAATCAAGAAGGGTGACAGTCTAAAGAATGAACTTGAAGTAGCCCAGGCCAAGTTTTAAGAGGGATAGATATGACTAGTGACCCCAAGAGAACACCAAGAGAATGTGCTTCCCTGGAATCCAAGTGAAGAATGCAGGTCAAGTTCAAGGAAAAGAGTGATCAGCTATGTCAAATATTGCTGACAAATCTCCTTAAATGAAGACTAAAATTTCATAATTGGAGTTACCAGTGATGGTCACTGGTAATCTCGACAAAAGCACTTTTGAAAATGGTGCGGCAAAGAACATTTGGAGTGGGTTTAAGAGTATGATAGAACAATGGATATTATTCAGCAATAAAAAGGAATAAAGTAATAATAAATGCTGCAACATGAATGAGACTTGAAAACATGCTACATGAAAGAAGTCAGACACAAAAAATGTCAAATATCATATGACTCCATTAAAGATCCAGACTAGGTCATTACATATGGAAAAACAGACTGGTTGATACCACAAGCTGAAAAAGGAGGCAAATGGGGAGTAGCTTTAAGTAGGATCTGGGGTTTCCTTTAGGGCTGATAAAAAAATGTTTTTGGAACCAGGTGGTGTTGTACAACATTCTGAATGTACCAAATTGTTGACTTAAAATAATTAATTTCAGGTTGGGTGTAGTGGTTCATGCCTGTAACCCAGCTACTCAGGAGGCAGAGATAAGGAGGATTGCAGTTAGAGGCAAACTCCAAGAAAAATATTATCAAGACACCATCAAGTCAGGTGGGGTAACTCATCCCTACAATTCTAGCTGTGCAGGAGGTGTAAGCAGAAGGATCAAGGTCTGAGGCCTGCCCCAGGCAAAACCATGAAACTCTATCCAAAAATAACTAAAGCAAAAAAGGGCTGGGGGTATGTCTGAAGTGGTAGAACTCCTGCAAGTACAAGACCCTGAATTCAAATCCCAGTATCACCAAAAATAAAAAAGTTAAATTTTATGTTATGTGAATTTCACTTCCATAAAAAATAAGAAAGAGAAAATGGATGGTGAGAAGTTGTGAAGCTTGAGTTTTAGATAACTCTTCTATCTGAGATTTGCTGGAAAGAACGCAAAAATAGTATAGCAGCTAGAAAAAGTCAAGTGAAGTTTTGCTTGGTTTTGTTTTGTTCAATGGAAGAAGAGTCCATAAACTGATGGACATGACCCCATAGAAGGGAAAATGGGTGATGTCAAGGACAGGAGTTAGCAGAGTCATTCTTTTTCCATACATTTTGTTTTCATTAAAATGCCATAAAAACGATTGCCTTTCAAGATCCGCTTATGTCATATTAAACCAGATACTGCTGGAGTCTAAACCTCATTCTGCCACAATCTTGTTTTGTGTCTTCATGAAATCTTCCAAATCCCTAGGAATGTGAAATGTAAGAGCAGAAGGGATCTCAGAGTCTGCCTTCAGTCTCGGAGTTCTATGATCCTCTTACACGCTGACTTGTTCTAAGATCTCAGAATAACTCAGCGTGAAGTCTAAGCTCTCCACATTCATTTCACTGGATCTCCTCAAACTTCCTTTAAAAAAAAAAATCAAAGCTGTCCTGATTCATTGCAGATTAAATGAAGGGAACACACAAGAGGAGCAAAGAACTTAAGACAAGCTAGATGAATCAGAGACATCTGGGTGGATTTACCACCACAGCTTAAAAACATCTGGCGATGTTAGTACACCAGTTCTGGAAATGACATTCTTAAATCCGACATTACTTTGGATGAAACAACTCGTGTCCTTAAGCTGCACTTGCCTCATTTTGGCAAGAAAATCTGATAAGCACAGGGAAAAATTGCAAAAGAAAACAAAAATCAGAACATTTCTAGAGTGATGCTGGATAGCTCAATGAAAGGAAGGCTGAGATTTAAATATAGATAATGTGGTGTTTGTTTATACACTACAGGCATTTGATAACCCACTAACATAGCAGACTCAATGTTATTATGTCAAAAACATTACACTTCCCACAATCCTGTTCCATGTGACTGGCCAGTCACTCTTGAACTCTCTAAAAGCTAGGTTTAAGACTCAGAGCCATATTTGACACTTTCTTCCTCTTTAGACTCCTTCCCTTCATCTAGTCACTTGGTGAAACCTGTACATTTCTATCTTGACATCTTGCTCCTGGCATCTTTCTCACAGAACTGTGACTGCTCTCCTTTCTGAGTCTGGGTGTTAATTGGAGCCCAGATTGCTACAAAGTTTTTCTTACCATTCAGTCTCCTCCCAACACTTTCATTCATCCCATTTTGCCAAAGAATCCTTAGTAGGCAAAGCCAGTCTTTACATCACTAGGTCACAAGGCCCAATGTCTGCCTCCATTCCTACCCCATGGGATTACCAATGCCTAGAGCTGAACAACAAGATATCTCAATGTCAGCCTGATCCTTATTTCTGGTATACCAAATTGAGCACTTTAGCCTCCCTCCTGTCAAATGAGACCGCACCTGCCCCAGCATAATTATGACAATGGTTCTTGAAGCATATTCTTGTCTTTTTTCATCTTTCAATGTAATTACCTATTCAGCCAGGACATCAGTAATCAGGGAGAGGATGAGGATTGCTATAGCAGAAAAAGAAAGAGGAAGAGTGAGTGACTGCTCAGTTTAAGGGAAAAAGAAAGGCAGCATGTGTTTAGAAAGGAGGGTCTAGCAAGCCTGACCTCAGCACACAGCCAACAGCATGACATGACAAACAAACTTCACAGCAGGACCCTTTGGGAAAAGTACTGTATGTGGTTGGAAGGAAGAATATAAAACTCCTGGATAAGCATGTAGGACCAACAAACAGCTCCTTCTAGAAGTAGAAGATAGGCGAATTGCCTTTTAAGGAATTTCATTTTGTTAGCTACAGAGTGTACACTTTGAATTCCTTGGATTTTCCCTACAAAAGCTCCAATAAACTCCACATAAGTAACCAATGCTTTGGGGCCATTTTGCCTTTTTATTTTTATTTGTTGTTGTTGTTGTTGTTTATTTATTCACATATGCATACATTGTTTGGGTCATTTCTCCACCTTTCTCCCTCCCCCACTCTTCCCCTCCTCCCCTCCTCAGTCTCAGGCAGGTCCCGTTCTGCCCTTATCACTGATTTTGTTGAAGAAAACACATATGCATAATAAGAAAGACAAAGTGTTTTTACTAGTTAAGGATAGCTATACAGAAAGATTCCTACTATTGCTTTCATGTACCCATGTGTTACGACCCATGTTGATTCAACTCTAACTGATCTTTACACTGGTTCCTGATCCCCTGCTCATGATAACCTGCCGTTTTAAGGTTTCTGTATTAGTTCCTCTGGAGTGAGGACATCAAATGCTTTCATGTTTTGGATTTTCTACCTATTCCTATATCTCCCGTATGTGCTCTCCCCTTTTGTTGTGATCCAAATCCAACAACATTGTTGTATTTGCCCTAGATCTAAAGTCTGCATATGAGGGAGAACATATGATTTTTGGTCTTCCGAGCCTGGCTAACCTCGCTCAGAATGATGTTCTCCAGTTCCATCCATTTACCTGCAAATGATAAGATTTCATTCTTCTTCATGGCTGAGTAGAATTCCATTGTGTATAAATATCGCATTTTCTTGATCCACTCATCAGTAGTGGGGCATCTTGGCTGTTTCCATAACTTGGCTATTGTGAATAGTGGTGCAGTAAACATGGGTGTGCAGGTGCCTCTGTAGTAAGCTGTGTCACATGCCTTTGGGTATATCCCCAGGAGTGGAATTGCTGGATCATATAACAGGTCTATGTTTAGAGTTTTAAGAAGTCTCCAAATTTTTTTCCAGAGTGGTTGCACCAGCTTGCATTCCCACCAGCAGTGGATTAGGGTTCTTTTTTTCCCACATCCTCGCCAGCACTTGGTGGTGGTGGTGTTTTGGATGATGCATTTTGCCTTTTTAAAATTATTATTTTCCTTTTCTATTACTGTTGTGCTGGGAGTGCATTGTGGCATTTACAAAAGTTCTTACTAGAGATCAAATATATCATAGTTGAATTCACCCTCTCCACCATTCTCCTTTATCTCCCCTTCCCTATTCCTAGAGTAGTTTCAAAAATCAAACCTTTTTAAAGCAGTAAAAAAATTTTAAAATCCACAGTGAGGCCTAAATCGTGTTACTACCACCTACCACCAACATAATAATGACTGAGATGCTTAAAATATATTTTATCTTTGGAGAATCTTTGAGAATTTGATAGAAAAGTATTATCTGACCCATTTGATAAAGGACAAGAGCAAGAAGCAGGAGCTGTGGGCCCAGGTGCAGTAGCTTCAACTATAATTCTACCTTCTCAGGAAGCAGAGATCAGGAGAATCACAATTCAAGGTCGGCCTAGGCAAAACATTCACAGTACCTGATTTCAATCAATAAAGATGGGCATGATGGATGCCTGTCATCACAGCCCCACTGGAAATATAAATAGGAGGGTTGCAGTCCAGGCTGCTCTGGGGAATAGAGCAATACCTGATTTTTGAAATAACCAAAGTGAAAAGGGCTAGTGACATAACTCAAATGGTAGAGAGCCCACCTAGAAAGTGTGAGATCCTGATTCAAACCCTCAATGCCACCCAAAAAAAGAAAGGGAAACTGTGAATGCCTTTGAGGGGTAAGCTCGTGAGCAGTGGACGTAAGCCTCTGATTCATTCCCAGACCGACCTCATTGGGTTTGCTCTGGAGAAGGACCAAATTAATCAAATAGCTCTTTTCTTTTTAATATTGTTATATAGAGAGCCAAAAAGAAAACACTGAAAGAGGTGTTTTTCAAGAGGTTTTTATTTTCAATATAACTAGCAAATGATAAAATATCCACAAGAATGACACTGGGCATGTCAAGGTGGCTGACGGCTAACATGACAGGCAACATCATTTATAATCTTTTGGTAGTGTTCTGGGTTTTTTGTTTTTTTTTTTTTTCTTCCTTAGTTCAAAATTGTGGTGAGAAGATGGATAAGGTCATTTAAGGATGGTGACATGCAGGATCTGTTTAACAAATGCTGGGTTGTATTTAAAACATGCTGAGGAGCAGCCCAGGATAGCTGCTAGTTCCTCAAGCTACGATGCCCTCCACTGTATAGATGTCCATCAGTTGGTTCTATTAAGTAAATTACATCTGACCTTTATATCCCAGTGAAGGTAAATGTACTTTAAGAGTGTATGAGCATGAGAATAGAGACAAAAGGGAGAGCATTGTACAAAGGAGGGTTTGTGAATAATGACACACAGAGCTTCCAAGAGCTGCCCCTGTAGGCTCTTCTGGTCGATTCCATTTGGGAAGCCCAAGAGAGTGAGTTTTGTTCTTGGTTGTTTTACTTGTTTCTTCCTCTTTAAAAGAAATCTCAGAGTTAGATCTTAATTCTTTTCTTTTGAACCAAGTTCTCCTTGGAAATCATCAGTTTTTCCAGTCAACATATATTGATAACAGCATACAAGTTGATAGGGTCAAAAGGACTGCAGTATTGATGCCAATTAGATTTCAGGAGGAAAATATATTGGGCTTTTCAACAGCCTTTGAAAATATTCATACTTTGACCCAGTTTCCACTTTTAAGAATTTACCTAAAAAGAATTAAGACTTGTGCACAATGGTTTCCATAAAATACCCTGTATAATAACTGAACTGAAAACAATGTCCCATAATACGAGGACAGTTAAATGATGATGAAATAAAATATAACCATTACAATCAGGTTTTCAGAGTGCTCTCACTTTTTAAGCAAATTATATATATATATGGAATGGCAGAACGTGAGAAATTCTCCAAAAAGTTAACAGGTTAAATGGGATTGTGGGTGGCTTCTAAATGTTTCATAATAAAAATATGCATTATTTTTATAATTCACGTACAAACAAAAATTTTAAACGCCACCATTAGGGAATATATTATAGAAAAAGTAATATTCAAGATGAGTTTTAAGGGAAGAGACAGTTACTAAATGATACCTCTAATTCTATTTTCATAAAATATACATGCTTTCACATAAAGAAGCAAGAATTGAAAAGAACAATAAAACATAATCAGTCCCTGGTTTAAACAACTACTGCCAACCCTTTATTACTTTGTATTTTCCACATTTTCTAGAATTAACTTTTTCTGCTCTTTATTTTTGCAAAGTTTATTACTATAACTGACAAAAACAGAATTATTTATATTTATAGTATAAAACACAATGGTTTGATAGAGGTATACATCATAAGGTGGTTAAATGAATCACCTCACTTACTTACCTTTTTGTGATGAGAACATTTAAAATCTAATCTCTTAGAAATAGTTGAGCACGCAATACATCACAACTACAGTCACCATTGTAGAGTACATCTCCAGGTCTAATTCATCCTAACCGAAATTGTTCAAATCACATCTTATTCTCCTAGCCTCCCAGTCCTCTGTGACTGCCGTCTTATTCTCTGCTTACATTAGTTCAACCTTATGGACTCCACATATAAGTGAGGTAACATAGTACTAGTCATTCTGTGCCTGGCTTATTTAATTTAGCATAATGTTTTCCAAGTCCATCCATTTCTCACAAATGCCAGGATATCTCTCTTTTTGAGGCTGAATAGTATTCTATAATATGTACTACATTTTTCTTATCCATTCATCCATCCAGGGACATTGGTTTGATTTTATATTTTGACATTATATTGTAATGCTGCAATGAATGTAGAATATAGTTTTTGACATATTGATTTTATTTCTTTTGAATATATATTTAATAGTGGAATTGCTAGATCATACAGTAATTCTATTTTTGCCTTTTTAATTTTTAGACAGGTTCTTGTTATGTAACCCAGGCCAGCCTCAAACCCATGATCTTCTTGTTTCTGCCACCCAAGTGTTCAGTTACGTGGTATGTGACACCATGCCTGGGGCTTTTTAATTTTTTGAGCAACGTCTTTTGACTTTTGCGAATTTGACTTTGTTGTGATTCTGTGAAGATCATGTTCATTTTCTTCTCCAAACTTCAAGAGCTTTCTTTTACTATTTCTTTAAACAAGTTTCCTGGTCTTTGCTTACTCTCTGCTCCTTCTTGATGGTGCCCCCATAAGCTTTCTTTACTCTTTTTCATTATTTTTCAGTTTTGTTCCTCTGACTTGAGTGATCTCAAACATCCTGCTTTGCACTCACTAATTCTTCTGCTTGATCTAGCCTGCTGAATTTTCAGTTCATCCATTGTGAGCTTTCACTGCAGAATTTGTTTTGTTCTTTCTTATATTTTCTATGCCTCTGTGGAACTTTTCATTTTGATTTTGTATTGTTTCCTGATTTGCTTTTGTTGTCTTTGTTCTCTTATAGCTCACTGAGCTTAATTAGCTTGGTTCAAAACTACACATAGGAAAATTGAATTGTATAAAAAAAAATTTTAGCATTTCTGTTTTTGAACTTGTGGTACTACTCCATAATTCTAAACAATATCTTTTATCTCTGCAATAGCCTAAGATGAACTCTAACGACTGTCATTCCTGAAATTCCACCTTGGTAAAGTCCACTTCTAGAAGGAGTACAGCTGGCCTATGTGACCAATAGGAAACTAAAGAAGTAACAGTGTATGACTTCTGGGCTAAGGAATAACTGGTTTCTTGGATCACTCACTCAGGAGGAAGTCACTATTGTGCCTTGAAGATACTAAAGCAGACCTGCCATCATGATGCCAGAATGGGAAGTCAACTGGGAAGCCAAGACTTCAGATGACTGCAACTTCAAGATCAAGTGAACCTGAACTCCCCAACCAACCACAGCAAATTTCTGATATATACAGCTTAGAAATGATGATGGTTGTTTTGTTTAAAAATGCAAGTTTAGGGGTAATTTGTTATGCAGTAGTGAATAACAAATGTACTTCTATTTCTGAATTTAGTAATCTTTAACATTCTCAATGAATACTCTACTATGAAAGATGAAAACTAGCTCCCTTTCACATCCCCCACATCTAATTCTATCCTTCTCATACCAAGAGATCATTTTGTCAATTGAGGGGAAGTTATTCAATCTGTTATCATGGAAACTTTGAATTACATGCTGAAGCTCCATTTCTCTTTACATTAACCTTCAAAAGCAGCTACTATGTAATATGAGAATCATGGTCACTTTACCCTATGCTCCACTTTCTACAGGCCAGGAAGAAGCATAGGTTTTTGTGATGAGATCAAATAGATTCTTTTCACAGATTCCCTTGGCAACTCAAAGTCATATACAGTTTGTTCCATGCTTGGTCACGCCTTTCTTAGAGTTTTTTACCTTTCAGTGTTTGCATATGTCTTCCTCGCCTTGTTAGTAAGATCAGCTTTTTGCAGAAATTGAATGAAACCACTCCCTTCTTCCTTACGTCATCTTGGCATAAATGATCTCTTCTGCTAGTTTGAACTTGTTGCTTTCAATACCACCCAGCTAACATTCTGGATTTTTGGTTTGTTTTGTACTCTGAGATTAATTGTGCAATTTCTTTTGTTTTGTGTCTTTCTATAGGTTTGGCTCCGCATTACTCTATACTGTCAAGTATGTTCCTCTGATTGGTGTGTAGGAGGAAATTTTCTGTGACTTCATCTAACATGTCTTTATTTATACTTTTATACTACATCAAAAACAGTTGTTAGATATAGAATTTTAGCATCAAAAACTTTTTCCTCTGAAGTTTGAATGTATGGTTACTAGAGAGAAATTTGATGTTAACCCACCCATTAAATATCAAACTTTAAGGGGATGGTTTTTTCCTTTCTGAGAGCTATCAGGTTTTTGTCATTATCTTTGCTTTATTGAAATGTCATAGAACAATACAGATCATGTGGCCACAATTGAATCCATTTAAAGTAAAGCTATGTCTTTCTCAACTGTAGCGAATTTTCTTCCATCATTTTTGGAAATTATCACCTTTTTTCCATATTCTTTAATATTCTCTGATTAAACTTCCGAGTTGCTTTTCTTAAGTCTCACTCTTTGTTTTATTTTTCTCTCCTTTTAATTTTTCTGTATTCTGTCCCTTCAACTTTGTCTTCTATCATTTCTAAAGGTATGAATTTTTCTTCAGCTTTAATTTGCTATTGTATGGCACTGAGTTTAATGAAGTATGAAGATAACATGGTAATTATATCACAGATCAAAATAAAACTTCAAATTGAAAATCAATTTCAAATTCAATTTTCAGAAATCTTTATTCATTGGTCATTCTCAACCCCAGGAAATCATTTTCTTGCTGTCACAAGTCAAGTGCTTTTCTTTCAAGATAGGGCAAGGTGGCAGGGTTACATGGTACAGAACAGAGACACAATGGATAGAGAACCTCTAGGTTTTGGCTTCTCTTCAGTCCTTTTCAGTATAGGACTGAAAGCATGACAATGTTTATCACATTTATTTGTACAGCAATATTTTCAACCAAAATAAATGAGTAAAAATGAAATGGAGGTGTCTAGCAAGTGCAAGATCTTAAGTTCAAAACCCCAGGACTGAACGAAACAAAGAGGTTTAAAAATGAAATGGAAGATAGAGAAAATCCATGGAATTAAGTCCTGAATTTGCTAAAATGTAATTGAGAGGAAACATCTTTTTCTATTATTCATTTGAAGAATTACTTGCCTCAAGTTGAACACTCCTGTCTTCTACTATAGGAGTCTTTGATGTTGAATGTGTCCAGATCCACCTGCTCCACTGGAAGGCATGTACATAGGATTTGGGCACTCTCCACTTAATGAGCATCGTGTGTGTACTTGCCTACTTTCCCAGCAAGGCTGTGAGAGCCTCTCAGACAAGAACAGGGCTCAGTTGTTACCTGGTCCTTACTAAATGCTGATTTCATAGTGTGTTCCCACTTGAACTCATCACAAGAGCAAGATTAGCCTGCATTATTGAGCATCTACTATTCCAGATGACTGGCATCATTATCTGTAATCCTCACAGCAGCTGGAAAAGTTGAGTTCTGTGCCAGTTTTACAAAGGAGAAAACAGAGGTTCAGAGAGTTGACAACCTTAGCCTAAGTGTATACAACTCAAAATGTGGAAGGACTGAAACCCGCCCCGGGCATGTGTGACCCCAAAGCCCATGCAGACACTTTGCATCTCTTAAAGAAGTAAGGGAGAAGTCGTGAAAGGAGAAGGCATCAGGGAGAACATTTGTCTCCACTTACTGTTTCCAGAAAGCCCAAGAGAACATCCTTGGGACATCTTAATGCACATTAACACGGGCTTCATCTTCTCACAGCGCTCTCTCCCTTTGCGAACTCTAACACAGCAGCACACCGTGGTGCCTGCCCTTTCATCTCTATTCCAGCCACATTTAGAAAGAGGTGAAAGTGAAGTAGAATGAGGTTAAATGGCTTTCATAATAGGACCCACAATCTCTTTCTATTAAAGCACTTAAAAGACTATTCTTCCTCTATTTCTCTTTTCGGGGAATTAAAAAAAAAAAAACAACAAGTTAACTACACACTGAGGTTAATGAGAAGAAGGGACAAAGGAAATATTTTTACATTTTGCACCCATTTCCCTGCTCATATCTATGGTATGCATTATCAAAGAGCATGTCCCACATGTTAGAATTAGGGGTGATTGATTTTCAGCAACTCTTGGCTATTTCTAACAGTGCACTGAACCTGACCCACTCAAGTCTAACCTAGAGCTCTGACATGTGGTTCCCCCACTCTGTCCAGGCTTTGCTGTGTTATCTCTCAGCCAGCATGATGATCTTAGGGTTTATTTGGAATTTGGGTGTATATCAGGCCTGAGTTATGTAAGGCTATTTAGTCACACCCTGCCTGGGTATCTTTGCAAGCCTGGTTCATTTCAGATAAAGACAATGAAAGTCTTGGCTATTTTTTACAGCACATACCAGAGAAAATAACTTTAGGTTCTTGGGTTTATTAACATTGATACCAAAGGAGAAGGGGATGGATCAATGGAGAACATGCTTGATGTGGCGGCCTGCACTGATTAAAACCCTCCTTGTCATATTCCATGGTGTCGTACTGTAGTTATAGCAAATGTTCCTTGTAATGCATTTTCAAGTACAAAAATTGCTTTAGAAAGGAGCATTTAGAAAACTAATTCTATTGAAACCAATGAAGTGTTGACACACTGCTTGATGCAGATTTGTTTAAAGAGGCTTGTTGCAAGTTCTAAAAGTATAGACCTGGAGGCAAAACTCGGTGACTTCTCAGCCTAGTGACTGGGAGAACAGTGGAGCAGTAGGCTCAGCCAGCAACCCTCATTAATCCTTTCCTGTAGCTCTTCCCTAGTTGCTGTTGTCCTGGCCTGACTCTATAGAATTGCAAGCCTGCTGCCAGCCCTGGAACTCACTCCGAAACCTTTCATTACACAGGCAAAGCATTTATAATGTTTGCTGGGGTATCACTGAATAGGATCGCAGTGTAAATCTGGACTGAAGAGTGTTCTTTTGTGCTCCTATGTGATGTGCTCCATAAGCGTTAGAAATCACCAGGGGTTTTGACACCCACATTTCTCTGAAAGTAGCATTTTGCTGTGACAAACCCTGGGAAGAAAGAAGGACAGAGAATGTTTGCTACTGAGAAGACAGACACAGCATTAAGTAAAAAGCTGATTATTCACCTCAAACTAGGCCATTGGCTCCCACAGAAAACTTTCAGTGTCTGCAGCCCCTGCTGATATCAAACATAAAAGCAGGCCCCTCTTGCATTCTAATCAGGCACGCCAGGCAGCAAACCTCAGCCAGGGCACCACAAATGAAGGAAGGGTCTCCACAACAGGCTGGACCAGCATTTCCACGGTAAACCACTCAAAGAAGAAGCACTCAACAGTCATTGTTAGGTGGTGACTCCATGTTTTAGGGCTGCTTTATCCCAGGACAGTACCTAGGGGTATCCACATGAGCCAATGGAGCAGCATGTCTAATGGAGTCCACTCTGGTAGTGATGGAGGTCCTCTTGTTTGTTTGGGGGTGAACTCATCAGATTTACTGTGGCCTTTCGCGTTGATGGTCATCTGCTTGGAAACACGAGTGGTTCTCTTCCAAATTCTATGCCTGGTGCAACCAGGATACTCCTCAGACCTTATGCTGTCAGAGATTTTTTGTTTTTGTTTTTGTTTTTTTAATTGAGGTAAAATTCACATACCATAAAATAAACACTTCAGTGGCATTTGGAATATTCAGAATGTTCTGAAACTATCAGCTCTACCTCGTACTATATAAACTATGTTATATAAACTATGTCTCCACTCTATATACTATACGCTAAGAGACAGAGAGAGAGAGAGATTTTGGTGAATTAGCTCACTCCATTGTAAGGCTTGGTAAATCCAAAATCTGATGCAAAATCTGACTCAGGAAAGAATGGCCACTCAAGTCCAAATGCAGTGTGCTAACAAATAAAAAAAAATTACTTTCTTCTACAGGAGAGGCCAATATTCATTCTATTAAAGGTTTCAACTGGTTAGAAGGAGCTCACCCACAAAATGGAAGGCCATGTTTTAGTTCGAGTTCACAGATCTAAATTATTAACTCATCCAAAAACACCTACATGGAAATATCCAAAATAATGTTTAACTAAATATCTGTGTACCATGGTTCAACCAGTTAGACACATAAATTTTACCATCACACTCCGTCTATACTATCTTCCACAAATTCAGAATCATCCAAACTCTGATTCCCCTGATGTTAATTCAGTGTTCTTCAGAATCACACGTGTGCAAACCATGTTTCACTCACATTTTCAATCGCTCTGGTGGAGCAGCACCTGGCAGATGACTTTTCAGTGGACAGATATTTTACTCATGAGCCCAGCAATCTAAGCTATGTTTCAGGAATCCCATTCTCTCAATGTGTGTCCACACTGACATGATCAATGAAACTCTCTGGGGTTTCCTCTGTGGCAAAGAGACAAATGCTTTGGTTAATGGCAGTAGTCCAGTCTCAGGTGAGAGACATGTGTTTTCTTGGCCCATAGTTTAGGGTTGATACAGTTCAGGTCAGCATGACCCAAGCTGCAGTGCCTATCCTTTGATCTCAGTTTGTAACTCAACCCATTCAAATGGCTTCCCTGTAATAGTCAAACAAGGCAAACCAAATCAACCCCTGTATCTTAATGAGCTGCACTTTCTTTCTTTTTTTATTCACTCTTTCTTCCTTCCTTCCTTCCTTTCTCTCTTTCTTCCTTCCTTCATTTCTCCCTCTCTCTCTCTCTCTCTTTCTCTCTCCCCCCCTTCCTTTTAGATCTTAGGCTTCACCACTCCTTTGTTAAGGAGAAAAAGGAATTTATGTGTCTGATGGACTTTGAAATACCATCTAGTGCTTAACATTATTGTGCTCGGTTCCCGCAGTGGTATGCTGAATCATATCTTAAAAGTCCAACAGCTACTCAGTCATCATCATCACTCACTATACAGTGTGTTAGCAAAGATTTGAATTTACCTGGAAACAAAGCACACTTAACAGGCCTCTCTCCCTACAGCTGGCTCTGCTTCCCCAACAGAGGGTTCTGGTGTGAGTCTGTTTATTCGACATTTATCACTGCCTTTAGATGCTCAGCAGCACGTCCAACCTTGAAAATTGATGTTTGAATTATGTAATTTTATGTGACAAAAGAAATACCACTGCTTTCTTACACTTAGATATAAGTCTGGGCATGCATGACTTCTCTTATAAACACCCAATGAATGTGTGAACTTTATTTTAATCATTAAATATATGTCAAGAAAGTTGAAAGTTCACAGATACTCTCTCAATGTCAAGTGCAAAAGGAAAACCCATCAGTGAAAACACTTCTGGGTTTGCTTCAGGGGAGAAAATTTGTGAGACATCTAGTTCTAGAATGCATTATTTGGCAGGTAGAAATATTTTGTAAGAGAAACACATACCTGTATTTAGTATAGTTTCACAAGCCTAAGCAGCATCATTACACACGAGGATAAAGCTTGGGCTTACTGCTTTTAGAATAACAGTGAGGCTTTCTTTTTTTCACTTAATGATCAAAATTGCTTGTACAAAACACAGCAGTACAGTGCTTTATGCAATAGTCATAAACAACCTCTCCTAAAATGTATTTTTGCTTTTATCAAACAGTGACCAGCTCTGTTTGAGTAAATGATCCATCTGTGAATCGTGTATACAGAGAGAAGGTCCGCAATGGATTGTTGTTTTAATAAACGGGAAACCTGCCAGCATTCTCGGGGAAGAGGACGAGGACATTAATGCTAGCACGCAATCTAGACCGTGTTTGACAGAATTTAATCTTCTTGCCTGCTTTCCTCTTCCCCTCCCCCTTCTCAGTCCTGTCTTCCACAGTACACAGTCTCTTCTCATGGAGTTAACTCGAGTTATCTTAAACAGCATGAACTAAAAAAGGATGGCATTTTTAGAAGGGGAGGCATTCACAAATATTGGAATGTGGAACATTCAAAATTTTTTCTGTGGTGATGAAGGAGTTTACATTATCTATCAAAAAGCTTCTATCATGTTGTTGATGTGACATGGGATTTATGGTAATGAAAAGCTTGTACTCCATCCCTGGTATCTAAATCTATCAGCCCCACATTCATACAAAAAGCACTAAATGATCTATCTGTAGCTATCTGAAAGAAAGATCATTTTTAAGAGATTATGTACTGCCAAAAGGGAACATTCTTAAAATATAGGAAAGGAAACGATTTCCTTTCCAACCTATTGCTCTAGCAAGCATCGTGCTATGAATATCAATCTCTTCCTGGAAAAAAGAATACTAAACAGATGAAGATCACATGATTAAGTTGGTAATGCTCAGTGAATTTTCTGTAATGTCCTTGGAACTCCTTTGTAATAGATTTGCTGAGGGTCCTGCAGATTATCACTTGGAGAGCCTGTAATTTCTCTTTGTGCAGTGCATCTTAGAAAGAGAAAACTCACCAGTCCCTTGAATAAAACTCACTTGCTTCTATGTGCCAGCCACAAGAACTCCAAATAAGCCAATAAAAAGTTTCATCTATTCCCAGCAAGTGGAGGGCAGTATTTACACCATCCAATCTGCCTTCTTCTTCAGGTAGTTGTTTCTATATTTGTGAGCCTCACAGAAAGAATAAAACTGTGTTTTCAAAACTTACCTATATTTCACCCTCTCAAAACAGTGCCAAAGTACAGACTAACATGCAATTATCACATGGGTGTGTGAATATATTGCAGGAAGGAGTACTGGTAGTGTTCCTAAAACAAGGCCTTCAACACAGGGAAGGGTGTTAATTAACTATAAGCTGTGTTAAAGAAATCTGTGTGTGCAAATAGTGAAAATACTGAACTTATTTTTTTTTTAAATTAGACCAAATCAAATGTATACTCATAAAAATCTCAATTTCCATTACTTATACTATGGAATGCTTTGATGAGTAGGAGAAGAGAAAGAAGAGTTACTCCTACAAGAAGCACACATTTTTACGTAACCAGAGTGAGTATAATCCTCTTTTATATGCCCCAGTGGGGGAGGTGGAAAACCATGGCTCTTTGCAACCTAAAGGCCCTTCTCTATTCTTAAATTGTGGGGAGTCATTTTTGTCAGGGTCATCTATATGTCAGGCACTTGGGTGCCTATATTTTAAGTTAAATTGGTTCTGTATGCTTTGGAAAGCAGACAAAGAGTCCTGTAGTGATATATTTTTCTTAAGGCAGAATTTCTACCCCCAGAGTGTGGACACAAGCTTAGTGTGTTCCAAAAACAGCTCATGCTTGTATTTTTTTTTTTTTTTTTTTTTTTTTTTTTTTTTTGCCATTTCCCTGCTGTTTTGGCTACTTCTGCCTTGGAGAGATGCAAAGGATTGAGAAACACAGCTAAAGAGAAAAGAATTCCAGAGGCCAGGGAAGGCAAGTGGTAACAAGCCAGTGTGTACATTCTGTCTTACAGAGTCAGGATCCTGAAGGGGTTGGGGGAGGTGTGTTAAAACCACAGAAACTGCCTGTGCAGCAAATAGATTCTCCTCCCACTACTAACACTGCAGAAAATGCAATCTATCAAAATGCTCTTAAAAGAAGTCCCTGATGATGCTAGAATAAAAAGGCTATTTGACAACTGTAAGATGGGAGGAGCCTCTTTCCACTTAGCTGTCAGACTGGGCATCTGAGACCCTTTAGATTAATAAGGGCCCACCAAGAATGGGCTCCCAGTTAGAGCATTCCTTCTCTTTCTGTATCCTCCCCCAACCCACCTCCACATGTCCTCACACTTAGCCCTGGAGTTAGCATCACAGAAGGGGAGATGTTATTTCTTATTGATAATACCAGTCTTGTCCTTTTTCTAGCTTCAGTGTTTTTGGCCTGATTGGTCTTACTCTAACCCAAAGTTAGACTACTCTTCAATACTCTGAAGTATTAAGAAAGAAATAAGGGCTCGGTTTCAAGTTTTAAAACCACTTTCATAGTAAACAGAGGACGATTTCGATTTTGAAGAAGCAGTCAGTATATGCAATGTGATTGTCACCAATATGCTATCTGTCCCCCGGCTCTCAGTATTAAAATGCAATTAATTGTTTGTTTGGATTGCAATTTTCTATCTTGGCAGGAAAACCATGAAAATTTTACTCTCTTTTCAAAAGCAGACCATTTTTTTCTACTACCAAAGAGAAGGAGAAAAACAGTTACATTTACTACATAATACTGATAAGAAAACTAAAAATGCTATAAAAATACATTTTTACTTAAATTTCATCAAAGAGAATAGACAAGGAAGACACATAGTTCAAGCAAAAGTTGTCATCTTGCACCTTATGAAGAGTTCAAAGAGAAGAAACTGGTCAAGCCATAGAAGCAACTAAAAGGAAAGGTATTTTATGCATCCAAATATCAGAGTATGGTGGCTTTTCACCATCATCCCTGCTACCACACACATTAAGAACTCTCTCAGTAGCCTGAGAGAAAGGAAAGAAGGAAGTTTTAAACATTTATCTTAGTGTTTGCACTTTAAATCACACAGTGGGGAAATGTGGGATGCCATAAGAACCTACCATTTCCCCATTAAAATAAAAGAAAGGCTCAATCAGTAGACAGTGAGAGAACGATCTTAGGGCATGTTGTCAAAGTGTGGATAGCAACAGGTGTCAGAGGAATGGTCTTGTACCTTCCCCCTTAGTGGATCAAAACTTGACAGAAGTATAGAACTGCCAAGTGTATGCCAGAACCAGAAAAGAAGAGATTATTTTCTAACTCACCATTTTTTCTACCTTGAGAGATTACACACCACAAGAAAAACTTTATAATTACAAAAAATCACAGGACTCAGTGCACAGAAACGCAAGTCCCTGTATTTCTTTTTAACTAAACTGACCTAAACTTTGGAAATTCTATTCTGAGTGGAAACATTAAATTTCTCAAGGTAAACTCAGCCACACCTTACTTAGAATATATTTTGTTACAAATTTCAGTCAATTCTATCTCTAAAACTCTTCTCACTATTCCTATAAATAAATATTTAATGTAGCATTTTTACCTGGCAACTATAAATTAATTTATGCAATCTTTACATCAAGGCTTTGAAGAGCACTTATTATCTCTAATTCAGAGGTAAAGTGTAGAAATAGAAATAGAAATAGACAGAAATCAAATTGCTAAAGGTCACACAGCTAGCAAGTGACAGAACTAAGGCTTAAACCATGTTTTTGGCATAATCCCAACAAATGAGGGGCAGTTTCGGTAGACATGTTAGTTGACTTTAGTAACACATAATTTCTATGACAAAACACTGTAACAACTTACTGTAACTTAGAGGAGGAAAGAGTGATTTTGGCTCACAGTTTCAGAGGTTTCAGTCCAGAAGCAAGTGGCAGCGCATGCCAGAGGCTTGTTTAACTCATGGCAGCCAGGAAGCAAAGAAAAGTCAAAAAGGAACAGACTCCCAATATTCCCTTCAAGAACAGGCTTCAAGTGATCTAACTTCTTTCGTCTAGGCTCCTACTGGATCCCAATAGTTTGGAAAACAAACCTTTAACACATGGGCCTTTGGGAGACAGTTTTCCAAACCATAGCAGTGAGTGAGCTGAAGGAAGACCTCACAGAGCTCTCTCTCCCACGCCAGCACTGAGCACTGCATCCCTGGAGAGCAGCTCTTTTAGCAGGGTGGAAGAAAGCATGCAGATGAGGAGAGTAGCCCACTTGAGCAGGGCTGTTGGCCTACACAAAAACTATAGCCATGTATTGAGGCACACACCTGTTGTCCCATTCTTCAGGGGGGCGGAAGCAGGGGAATCCTGAATTTGAAGGCAATCTAGGCTACCTATCTAGTTTGGTGCCAAGGGGTACATAGAGAGACTGTCTCAAAAGAAAAGAAAAAAGAGGAACTATGCTTTGGGGCAAGACACCACAGTGGAAGCAAAAGTGGACAGGACGAAATCTGGTAAGATGCATGGATAGGGACACAGAGAGCCCAGAGAACATAGGAAAGGGAGAGTTAATAGCACATTGGTTAAGGGCATCCACTCCCCAGATTTCTGGGTCAGAACTCAGCTCTACTGCTTAGGTGATTTGAGCAACATGACTTCCCCATGCCTCAGTTTCTGTACATATAAAGTAGAGAAAGTAACACCGTTTACTTATATGATTTAAATGAATTGACTTACATAAAGGGCTTAGAATATTACATGGTAATTGTAAGTACTATTTTTCAGTGCTTGATACTGTATTGTTACACCTGAGGGGAATGCAGAAAAAGAGTAGAGAGATACCAAATTAACTAAAATTTATAAAAAATGAAAACGTATTTTAAGCTCCAAGTGGCTAAGTTGATCTTCATGAGTTTTCCACCATAATAAATGGAGATTCCAAAGCTACATTTAGCTTAATTATAGTGAAACTTAAAAAAAAAACTTTACATCTTTGTGCACTGCATGCATTGGGAGATAATTCTGGTTTCTCATCTTGGGAGTATAGCTACTGAACTGCCGTTTCTCTGGACTGTGTTTCCAAGGATGCTTATATGATAAAAGAACTTAAAAGAGATAATGTTCCCTTCCAAAGAAAAGAAGGAATGGTGGTTTATTGTCTAGTAAAAGGAAGATAGTGCCTCTCTCCAAGACAGACAGACACTCTGCCCATTAGAGAAAACCCAGCCTTCCCCAATTTCAGAACCTCTCTCCAGGTTTGCACAACTTCAGGCATCACTGTCCTTTGTGTAGCTCCATGGGAATTTACTGGGGTTTAGGAACATAGGGCAAATGTTAACACTATGGTTACTTTATTGCTGTGGATAATGAATGGTTCATTGTCTATGATCTAGGACTCTCATGATTTCTGCTAACGTCCATGAATTAAATTGTGCCAGGGTAACTTGGCAGCTAGCAATCAAGGTAAACTCTCCAAACTATCCCAACCTATTTACCATGTCATCAATAACGGAAATAAATCAAATTATGAAACCTAACAACATAGTCATGAGAATACTATTTTTTACTTTTATAAATTGCTCAGTGTTTTGTTCTCACTTTATTTTATATTTATATATATATATATATGCATGACTATGTTGTTCTTTACCTACAATATGTCCTTTAAATATGTGTCTATAATTAGACAGTAATTAAAGGTTTATCCAAGTGAATAGAGAGGAATAAATGTGGTACATTTGGAACACATACCCAGTCCAGGGCTGTATCATTACGTCAAGTAAGCACTGTAGAATAAAGATTTTCAAAGAGGGCAAATTCCATTTCTCAAATTCCATGAAACCGCCACATTCATCTGAGGCCGTGGAATTGAGTACATGAACATTCAAACCCAAGTTCAAGAGAATACCTTGAAGAAAGTGACAAAAAACAGTGAATTCAAGACAACTATAGCATCCATTATTTTATTATCTCTGATTGAACACTCAGTTGGGTCTCATTTTTAAGATTTAAAGAACCAGAAAATAGAGCAGTTGATGGGTCTTCTAAAACCTTATAATGAGATCACCAAAGCAAACATACAGCCTATGTATTCATAAAACCAGAAACATGGAAGAAGGGAGTGGATGTTTTTCTTTAGCTCTGCCCAAGCCTGGCCATTCTGGAACAACATGTTTCTGCCCATTTGTGAATGGCTTGTAGAAACTGACATCTAAAATAACTTTATGGGGATAATTAAACCAAACCAGTCTTGGCTACTTTCTCAAATGTCATAATAAAAGGGAGAAATTATATAGTAGGCATAGTTGTTTTCTACAGTGGGAAACATAAAAATTTAAGGAGATGAATTATAATGTTATGACAGCAGTGTTTTTATTGAGGAGACCAGTGAATGTGGTGCTGCTGAGACATTTCCCCTATGCCCTGCTCTAGGGAGTTACTGTCCCTTGCTGCTTTATTCCTCCTCCACTTTCCTTACTCAGTCATTATCAAATACACTCATCTTGTTTAAATAACAGGGTGTTTAACCTCTGTTTGATGTTGGGAATGTACACAGCTGAAATTACAACCAGAAGGATATGAAAGAGTGTGAGAGAAATAGGCAGAGAGGAAAATAGAAAGAAATTTCATGTTTAAGCCTCATAATGACCAAAAATATTTTAACTTGAAAGTATGACATCTATTTCTGGAATAAGAAACCAAACTGACAGGAGATATTTTAAACTGGTAAAATTGGAGGCCTGCATAGATATTTATAGGCTGACCATTTATTTCAGGATTTTAACATAGTTATATATTAATAGAGCTCACTGACACCTGTCAGTACCTAATACCCACCTAAATAATTCTTCTACAATCATAGAATTTGAAAGAAAACCCAGTAGGCAGATCTGAATCAGGATGCATTGTGTATTCACCAGAAGAGTTTTCAGACCTACCTGTATCATAATTCTGTCTTTTAAACCAAGGTTGTGGTGACTCAGAATTGACTTATTGAGAACCACTGATCTTGGTATATAAGTTAAGTTGCTCATAGTTTTTGTTTTGTTTTTGTTTTTGACAGCACTGGGGTTTGAACTCAGAGCCTCACACTTACTAAGCAAGTACTCTACCATTTGAGCCATGCCCATGGTTCTTTCAGTATGTTTTTCAGATAGGGTCTCAAGGTTTTGCCCAGAGCAAGCATCTGAAAGCCATCTTCCTACCTCTGTCTTCCACGTAGCTGGGATTACAGTCTTGCATTACCATACCCAACCCCTATTGCAATATTTCTAAGTCACAAAGCTTTGAGGACTGGGATACCCAATGGCTTCATAGAAAAACTAAACAATTCTTCAAAATGTTTGTGGCAAAAACATGAATTCAGTCAGACTACCTCTTTTGTTTATCTAAAATTTATGTTTTCCCAAGTGAAAATATTGTTTGTAGTTGACCATTCAATGAAAAGTACTTCTAATCATTAGCCAGGAATTCATGAAACCACTCCACATGCCTTTTCAATTTTTTGCCCATGTGTGGCTGACTTTGGTTTATCTTCTACTGACTAGTTTAACCAGTGTTCTTTTAGTTTCAAATTCAAGTAAGCTATATCCAGTTCATGCCAAAAATAGTTTCTGCTTTCTGGAATATCCTAATCACAGTAAAGGTAGTGGATTAAGGCCTAGAATTAACAGAGGCCAAAACATGGATGGACGACCATTCTCTAGGATACCCTTTTACTCTGGTTCTCCACCTGCCAAATTTTTCCTTGAAGCTGAAACAGCGTCACTACTATTTCATGTTTTCCTAGCTCAGTCACCAGCCAGGAAAGTACATCTCTCCCTAGTTATTAATGACAAACAAAATTTTTTAAACTGAAGGAAAAACTTTTGGTGGCTGGCCTGATGCTTGTGATCATGCCAATGGCCACATAAATAGTCAAGGAACTATGAGTGGCAAGCTCAGCGAGGCCTCAGCATTTGGAGAGAGGAGAAGGAATTTCCTGCAGGAAGCAATGAGTGTTGAGCAGGCAAAGCAACAACTCCTCACTATTCTGGAACAGAAGCTCTAATTCTACTAAATGCAGTGTGGCACTAAGATACCATGGAATCATTTACTCAAAAACTCACTTTCTGCAGTTTCAGGTCCTCTTGGTCTAATTTATTATGGTAGAAAATTCCAGAAATAAACAATTCAGAAGTTTTATACTGCATATTGTTCTGAGTTACAGGATAAAATACTGTGCCATCCCACTTCATCCCACCCAAAAAGCAAATCATTCCCCATCCATCATTTCCATACTGGATTCCCTACCTGCTTCCTGCTCAGTAGCCACTTAGTAGCTGTCTAGGGTATCAGATGGACTACTGCCATATCACAGAGCTGGTATAGAAGTCATTCATTCCAGCAAGAGTATTCTGCTGGAAATTTTACTACAACACGTTGTTGGAATTATTCTACTTTACTTTTACTGGTTGTTAATCTCTTACCTAATTTATTATTTTCCATTTTTATTAGGATATATTTGCTGAACAGAGGGGATTCATTGTGACAATTCTGAATAGCCTTACTGATTAGATCACCTCCACCATCTCCCCACTCCAAACCCCTCCCCGTTCTACTTAAAGCAATGGCAAGAGGTTCCATTGTTCTGTTTCATGGCAGCTCCAGGCAGTCCATTCTCCCTTCCTCTCTTCTGAGAGCAGTGTTGGCTCAAGTAGGCATTCTGACTCTTTCTTTCAAATGCTCAGACACTTATATTTACCTATATACATTTTTTAATTTATGGTCCTATGTGGATCTTCTTATGTATGTAACTGAGATCAGTTTGTTGGAATGTAAGCTTGAATTGGGAAAATGATATTTTTCTGCTAAGGTTTGAACACGTAAGATACTGAGCTAAGTTTATTTCGATTCAGAAAAAAAAATACAGTCATGCATAATTTACCAACAATTTGGGCAGCACTGCTGTTCCCATCAGATTGCAATGAAGCTGAAAATGTTCCATCACCTAGTGACATCACAGCCTCCTGCCATCATCATAGCACAAGGCAGCATTCGTGTCAGTGGTGATACTGGTGCAGACAAACTTAGCACACTGCCAGCCATCTAAAGCATATCACATACAATGATGTAGAGAATAGTATCAATCATGACAACAGCAAACACATTACTGTCTATGAATTTGCTATGCTTACTGTTGTTATTTTAGGTGGACTCCCACTTTAAAACCGTCACTGTAACACAGTATGCTGCATTATGCCGAGCAGCTTCACCCAGCTCATGCTTACTGTGTCTATTGATATTGAGTTACGCCATTTAGGCTTGGGCAAGTGCACTCTATGATGTACACACAACAACTACATTGCTATGATGCGTTTCTCACTATGTATCCTTACATGAAGAGACGCATGACAGTAACTTAATCTCTTTTGGGTAATATTGATCAAATTCAGGGCTGAACTCCCCAACCTCATCTTCTTTTCCTCCTGTGCCAGGGTAACCAAATTTCCAGTGTCTGGTTTTCTTGTCACTCTTTATCCCACCACCCTCTACTAGATGGCCCAGTCAAACTTGGATGTGAGACTCTTGTCTGTCTCATATCCACTCAACGCTACCATTCTCATTCAACCACCAGGCCTCTTCCAGCCTGTCATCTTCTCAGCACTTCCAGACTCACCTTTGGACCCAGGGACTCACACCCACCTTCTCTGTATTATTCTGGAGCCATAAAGAAGCTGTCCCTGGGCCTTCCTGCCCACAGGCCTGCTTTACAAATTGCTATTGTGTCGTGGCAATGCCAGCTACTTTGAGAATGGTGTGCCCTTAAGGCAAAGTCTGCAGCTCTCAGAATCCACCAATTGCATCTAGATGTCTCCCTCTCAGATAGGAGGGAAGGAAGGAAGGAAGGAAGGGAGAGAGGGAGGAAAGGAGGAAGAAGGATTTCAATGTGACTTTGAATAGGGAAGATGACATTTTTCTGCTAAGGTGTGAACACAGAGGCTTCTGAACTAAGTTTATTTCAACTAAGGAAAAAAAAAGTCATGCATCAGATAACAACAATTTGGCCGATAATGGTATCCCCATTAGAGTATAATGGAACCCTGTCTGTCTGTCTATCAATCTGTCTAGCTGTCCATTCATGCTCTCCTCCATTTCCCAGGTTTTAGTGTATGGTCTTTCAAGTCACAAAATTTGGAGAGTACTAGACAAAGTCTCTCTAACTCAAACATTTAGTTCCTTCACATAAGAAACACTTGGATCCTCAATTAACGGCCAGCTAAGACAGAAGCAAAAAGGGAGCAACTCGTTATTTTAAAACTGTTAAATTACAGCAGAGTCAGAGAGGAAAATATTTACCTTGCCTTCCTCCATGATGTGTGTCATGATAATCAAATCATAAGCTGGGGAACATTCTCTTAGCAAAAGTATTTCAGTTTATACATGAGGAACAAATGTTAGATTACAATATCACCAGTTTGCAACCTCTGTAACAAAGGACTTCAACAGCCACAAACATTGTAGGAAGAAATAGGCAGAACACGTGTTTATTGGTGAAAAAACACACCACTCCTTATAAAATGTTCTTGCCAAAACTGAGTGAATGAAAAATAAATGAATGAGTCTGACCAAGCATTAGTGCCAATTTACACGAAATGCAAAGAATAGGGGTCCATGAAAAACTAACCCACAAGGAGCTAATCAGAAAAAGTTGACTTTGTGGAAATAATAGGACATACAGAAATTTCTTCAACAAATAACTTATAAAGATTAAAAAAGAGAAGGACAGAAACAGAAGGAAAGTCTGTCAAATAAAAGATACCTGAGAAACATAGAAACTAATCATAGTGTTTGGGTCCTGTTCAGAGCCAAAGGCAGTGGGGAAAATAGGTACAAGAGGAATATGAAAGTGCTGGGTGTGGTGGTGCACCCCTGCAATTCCAGCACTCAGGAGGCTGAGGAAGGAGGAAGGTAAGTTTGAGGACAGCCAAGCCTATGTAACAAGACCCTGTCAAAAAAGAAAGAAAGAAAGAAAGGAAGGGGAATAAAGAAAGAAAGAAAAGAAAGTGTTTTCTCCGATGTTGATGCAATTAAGGAAATGACACATTAGAACTGTAATGTCACACGGTAGTTTTTCTTTTTGAAGGAGTCCTTGTCATTTAGGGATATACCCTAAAATATTTACAGATGAAATATACGATATCTGGGATACACTTCAGAATAATTTGGGGCTAAATACAGTATGGTATGGTGGAGTTAAATTCTAGAACAGAGAAAGAACACCAGTAGGAAAATTAATGGATAGATTTAATTAATAGTTATATATCAACAATAATTTACTTGTTTTAGCAAATGTTCCATAGTATTTTAAGATAGGGGAACTATGTAAATGAATGTAGAAATTGACTATGCTGTCTTTGCAAATTGTCTGTAAATCTAAAATTATTCCCAAAAAAAAGGTTAGTTCAAGAAGAATTAACTTAGAAGGTAACACACATGCACCGGAAAGCAATGCGAGTCAACTCCCTGTATATCTATCCTTATCTCAACTAGCAAAACCCCTTGTTCCTTCCTATTATTGCTTATAGTCTCTCTTCAACAAAATTAGAGATAAGGGCAAAATAGTTTCTGCCGGGTAGCAAGGGGTAAGGGGGGGTAAGGGAGGGAGCAGGGGCGGGGAGGTAAGTGAGGGAACAGGGGGAAGGGGGGAGACATGACCCAAACATTGTATGCACATATGAATAAAATAAAAATTAAAAAAAAGATTATTCCCCAAAAAAATTTATTTAAAAAATAATGAGAACTTGGGAGGCTGAGGCAGGAAGATCTTGAGTTTGAAGGCAGCCTAGTGAGATCCTAACTCAACATAAACAAAACTAAACACAAAGATAAAAAGTAATGAGAAAAGACAAGTGGAGGCAGGCGTGGATGAAGGCATGTTAGCCATGGGTCAGTGGTTATTGAGTCTGGGTGAGGAGCTGGGGTCCACTGTAGTAGTGTACCTACTTCAGAGTGAGTTATAATTCTCCATAATAAAAAAAATAATATTTTAATTAAAATATTAAATATTTTATGAGAATATTATGACTTCTGTATACATAACCATCTATACAAATCCATACAAGACAATAGCATGGGCTTGTATTCTCTCTGCATCCCTCCCCTTTCAGCGCAGTGGTGTTTGAATAGCAGGGCAAATGGAGGAGAAGAAAGAATGGAAAACATAAGTTGGATATTACCCAGCTTTTATTTTGTTAGACAGCCTCAAAATTATTTCTCTTCCTTTATAGCTTTGAAATCTTTCCTCACCTCCATTTTTACCACTTTTTTGATCCCGTCTATTGCCATGTGCCCATCCATTTGTGATAAGGTCCTCACTGTTGTATAACAAAGTATTCAGATAACAGTGGATTAAACAAGGTATAACCGATTCCTCTCACACAAGAAATAGGTCTTGAAGTCAGCAGTTCAAGACTGTGAGGGCAGCTCACAGAGGTTTTCATGCTTTGGGCCCTTTCTGTCCTCTACTCCTACATTCCCAAGACAATCACCCTTCTCTGCAGGTTTACAAGATAGCTTCTAGAGATCCAGCAATCACACCTACATCTCACAAAGCAAGAAAGGAAGTCCATGCCCTTCTCTTAAACAACAAAAAAAAAACCTCCCAAAGTCACATATTAACGTATTATTTCTGCTAACCTTTCATTGACCAAAACATACTGTCCAGCCTCTCCTAACTGTAAGACAAAAGAGTAGAAAATGGTCTTTTACTTGTACACTGGTTATATAAAACCAGGGCTCTATGACTGCAGAAGGAGGAGAGAGTGGGTGGTGAGTAGGAAGTTAACAGACTCTGCCACAATCAGTCATGGCTGCAGTCTGAGCGTGTCATGGCTGAGCAGTCCAGCCATGACTTACGCGCAATTAATTATCCAGCCAGCACAATCCACAAAGATCTGGAAGCATCTGTCATCCCACACACACCACTGACTAGCTTATGTTGATTGGTTTGACTGAAAGTTGAAACTAGAAAACCATGTGTAGATTCACCTTTCACCGCAAGATGCCACCTATCTCCATCAGAAGCCGATAGATGCACATTTGTGTCAGCACCGTGTACAGTACTAGGTATGCCTGAAGTGACTAGAATGTCCTTTAAACCAAAAATAGAATATTATGGCGTCCTCCTGGCAGCCTCTTGAGCCTCTGGGAGACCTTCTGGCCTCCTGGCCAGTCTCCAGAGAGATTCCTGTCGGTCTGCCTGGGAAGGAGACAAATTCTGGGCTCCCTGCCCACATTCTCACCTGCTGCTCACACAGTAGAGGGCTATGTCTATTTGGGTCAGTCTTTCTGAATGATTGTTCTCTTGCCTTTAGGTAAGTTCACTTGAATGTTCCACACATACCAACTGTGCACAACTGTTTGAATGGTGGTTGCCCAGTAGAGGCAATGAGGGGTAATGGAAGGAGCAGCTGAAATCTGAGAGTGAGAATTAAGCCTGAGCTCTTGTTGGTCAGGCTTAATTCTTGGTGGTGAGAACTAAAGAAATTCACTCAGTCTTTCTAAGTCTCTGTTTCCTCACAGGAAAAGTAAGGGTACTGCTACTCTCTCTACTTTTCTTAGAAGCCTATCATTTAGCCCAGTTAAAAAAATTATAGTTATTATTGATCTAATGAAAATATAAGTCAAGTAAAGAAAAAATAAAAAGTAGTGATAATATGTTTGAATGGGGCAAACAGAAAGAGATGTAATAGCTAGTGCAAAATCTGCAGGATAAAAAGGATGAGGTTAAAGGATTAGTGAAATTATATCTGTCCCAGAAATGATAGATTCTAAATGACTTTTTTCATGAAGTAACCTCAGACTATTCTAGCTCCACTTACATTGTTATTAACTATTTCTCCCATGGAATATTAGCCCAAAGAGTAAACTGACAATTAAATATTCTTCACCCTCTAGCAGGAAAGGTAGAATAAGTTTTATTCTGCTTACCTTCCTTTAAAACACAGCTAGGTTCTCATCTCAACATCAAAGGCCAAATATACTCACATAACCCCCTATCCAGTCCCATCAACCAGGACACATTTTACTCATAAATATAGGCACAAGTATATAAGTAATTGTAGACACATAAACTCATTGGAGTGACAAACTCTGTAGGTGTATATATAGATGTAAATAAAACACTATAATGGAGCCTGTAGAAGTTTTAGAGTTTTATAGGGATATTAATAAGGAGAAATTTAAAATCCGTTAGTTTCTGTCAAAAGAAGGAGTTTTAAATTGGGTACAGTGGCTCACGCCTGTAATCCTAAGAGAGGCAGAGACTTGGAAGATCACAGTCCAGGGAAGCCCCAGGCATAAGTGAGACTCTTTCTCAAAAACAACCAATGCAAAAAGGGCTGATGGAGTGGAATAAGGTCTGAGTTCAACCTCCAGTACTGCCAAAAAAATAAAAAAATAAAAAATAATACAGTTGTTTCTACTTGATAGCACTTTAATATCAACATTTTTTATCTAGAATTAGATCCAAAGCTAAGCTTCTCAGCATTGACATAACAAATTGTTTCCCATGTGGAAACAAAGGTCATTTGGGCTCTGTTGACCAGTTCAGTTTTTACCGTGATCTAACTTTAGAGGTGACTTCTGTCAAGGGCTGAAGAACAGCACAGCCCGTGAAATCAGAGATGTCAATAAGCAGATTCCCTGAATATTCGTGACCCACAGCTGGAGCAAAGAACCTCTTCACTGTGAGTAATTTTTCCTGATGAGATTAAAAGATTTTTTACTCTTTTCCTAAATGTGGAACTTCCCTTGCTTGGAAAACACATGCATAGCCCACACTACAAAAGGAATCTGTACCAGATGTGCAAGAGGCTTTGCAGGATAGTGTCTGGTTTTGATGGTCAGAAAAGAAATTTTGTCAGGGGGTCACAAGGGTATTTTGTTCCTCTCAAACTTAATGCCATTAAACCGGGCTGTAAAATTCACCTGGTTTTTATCTGTACGACTTTTTCCCAATAAAAGAAAGAAACCAAGAGGAGAGAGCTAGATGAATGTTTACAAAACCACAGGCTAGAAAGCACATTTTCTGAGACACAGGTGTTAATAAATTTGTCAGTAAGAATTTTGCCATGCTGGGGGTTTAGCTCAGTGGTACAGCATCTGCTTAGCACGATGAAGGCCCTGGGTTTGGTCCCCAGGTCAAAACAAAAAGGAGGAGGTGGAGCAAGAAGAGGAAGAGAAATTTGTTAGCTATCCCCAGCACTATTCCAAGCTGTATGGAGGGAAGAAAAGTAGGAGAAACTGCCCCAAGTCTTGAAATCTTCTAATGACTTGTGAACCACAGGTTAAACACCATGACTTGTGCTCCCACAGTGTCTTGCGTGAAGCAGCCCAACTGGGTTTGGGACTGACATCACCCACTATATACCCTCTGCCCCAGGACAAGAATTTGCTGTATCTACCATGCTCAGAGTCCAGAGCATTGTCAGTAACTGTTAACTCAAGGAATGAAGGAAACAACAGCAGAACAAATTGAAGGGATGCAAGAGCTGTAGGGATTTTAAACACAGTCAAATGTGAGTCCATTATGTTTCTGGATATGTATCAAGAGCTAATATTCTTTATTTAACTAATAAAGCATTCCTTTATATTTCTAAGCACTAATTTGAATTTTCTGGCCTCTGTAGTACTATATCCTGAGGAATAGCTACCATGCTAGAAATAACCTCTATCCTAGAAGTCCACTGCTTAAAAAGCAGGTATTCTGTCACTGCAGGAGGTAAAGGGAGGACTACCAGAGAGCTGGAGCTGGTTTGCACTGCTGTGTTTTGGTGACCATGTATTCCCAAGGGGAGAGACAGTCTGTTGCTAGAAAAAGAGAGTTCAAACACAGGTGAGGGCTGCAGACTCATTTTTTAAAGTAAGTTAAGACATTCTGTCCCATGCAGTTAAGTAAAATAAAGTGTCTGCTTGCTAGATTATAAACAGCGTCAAGAGGAAGGGATATTTTACTAAGACCAATTGTCCAGCATTTCCAGTATGGAGCACTGGTTATGGGGAACTTAAAAAAAACACCATCATAAGAAGGGAGTTCCATGGTCCAATAAATCTAGAAAACACTCATTACCTTATCTCCCTCCTTAGATTTGCAAAGTAGTTACGCTGTAAAGAAAATAGGTACTTATTCCAGCAGTGTGTTCCCAAAATTATTTGACTATAAATTCATTATTCCCAAAGTATGTACCAGAATTGGATTAGGTGTCCTCCATTGATTGATATCTGTTTTTTTCAGTGTTAACATTCTAGATCACTTTTTAGAAGTGATAGTTAAGATTTGAGAACAGCTTTCTGCTCCTAAAGAGCAGAACTGAAGTTGAGAGACTGAGGATTATGGAAAGACTATCCCAAACACCGAAAAGGTGTTTGTAATATGTAAGTTAAGGACCTTGAGATGAAATCAGATGAACTTCTGGTAGACTAAATCCAAAGACACAAGAGAGAAGAGCGTGTGAAGATAAAGGCAAGAGACCACCTGTGGCCACCAAAACTGAAGAGACAAAAAACTCTCTCGGCTTTGCATCAGTGTGGCCCTGCTGACATCTTCACTTTAGGCTTCTGTCCTCCACAACTGTAAGAATAAACTCTGTGGCTTTAAGCCACCAAGCTCATGGCAGTTTTTCACCTCAACTTCCCAAACATTCCCCTGCCAATTCTATTAGTTACCTAACATGGCACCTACCAAGGCTTCACCTGCTCTAGAATTTCCTCCTACACTGCCTGAGCCCTACTCTTAGATGCTATGTGTGCAAATATATATATATAATCTGTGCTGAAACTTCAATCTTTTGCACCCAGTGAGTTTGCACCTTTTCTGCTGGAATTCAACATTGCACATGATCATAGCATATAAGTAAGACAACCACAACATTGTCGCACTTGCTCTTCCAGTAAGAGAAAACTGATTCTGTCCCAGGGCAGAGATAATGTAACAAAGAAAAAAAAAAAAAAGCAATTTGAAAGAGAAAGAAAGGACAAAGAGATTGCTACAAACCTGGTAAAAACACATTGGAAAACTGCAAAAGGAGGGAAGCTGGGGGAAGGAAAGCTGATGCAAGAGAGAAATTACAGAGTATGAAACATAAAGAGAGAGAAATATTAGAACAGTTTTGAGAGAGAAAAACAGATTGTGGAGGGTGCAAGGCATGACGCCTGGAGAACAAATGCCACCACACACAGTTAAGCCCTCCCATCTGAGGAAGACAGTTGAGAAAAAGATGGCAGTTGGAGTTTGCCACAATGAGTTGCTATGGATTTAACTGTGTATCCCCTCACCATTTGACTGCATTTGAAATATAGCCTTTAAGAAGGTGGTTAAGGTTAAATGAGGTCATAAGAATGGAGCACTGATCTGATAGACTTATATCCCTACAAGAAGAGGAAGAGACACCAGAGAGCCAGTTCCCTTCAGTTACATGACAGAAGAAAGTCATGTGAGGACACAGGAAAGGTAGTAATTTACAGCCAGGAAAAGAGCCCTTAGTGGAGCACAAATATCCTCATGCCTTGATCTTAGACTTCTATTCTATTCTCCAGAGCTGTACAGTAATTCCTATTGCTTCAGTAATCCACTTACATAGTGTTTAGGTATTTTGCGATGGCAGACCAAGCAAGGTAAATAACGCAGGTAAAACACATCCAGTAACCTCAGAACTTTTCTCACTATTTTGTTCAGCATTCATTGTGAGCTTTTATTATTATTATTATTATATTGGAATTAGACAGAGAAATAAATGTCACTGAGTGTATCATTCCACATTCTTTTAATGATGATCAGTCAAGTACAGCCATGAAGGGGATACAGGAAAGGCTCTGGAAGAAAAAGCTGATTATACTCATAGGTCCCAGAGAGATAGGCACAGCATGCTGACAGGGGACCATGTCGTAAGAGCACTGAGGGGGTGGGTCCATCCAAGTTGTTGACTAGCCTTGAGAGAGCAAGGACTTTTATTGGGGTTGGGATCAAAAGGCTTTTATTGAGGATTGATGCTGAATGTGTAAGAAAAAGCTCAGAGAGATTTCATTGGTGCATTTGAATGTTACTAGGTCATGGAGATGGGGGAAGAGAGAAGGAAACTAGCAGCAGAGGGCCAGCCTTATCACACCTGGTCACCTGGGCTGGGTGCTCACAGCTACACATGAGGCAGGAGGCACCAAATAGGAAGTTTTAAAATTTTACAATCCGAATATAAAGACTCAGTAATTGCTTCTTTCAAATTTTTGTGACCTGCTGTTTTCACAGTGTTCACATTTTACTTCTTTAAAGAAAGCAGAATACACCAGCTTTCAGCTTTAGTCATAATCAGAAAACTGGGATGGACAATTGCAACTCTAATCTTTATCCCTTATTACTTTCAAAGGCACATAGACCTACTTACCTCAGTTATTAGGGGAAATGTACGTCATCTGAAAGTGTACCACTTCAAGATCTCTTTGTTTCCTGACTGAATTGATGCTTTCCAATTTTCCTCATTCACGTAACTCCCTGATTTGATGGCTCACTAGGATTCGTAGGATTCATGGCTATGGTTCATTGCAATAAAGCAAAATCAACAAAGGAAATGTACATGGGGTATGGCCCAGAAGACACCAGGAACAAGCTTCTATAGATCCTCTCCCAATGGTGTCACGAAGGACATACTAATTTCCTCCAGGAATGAGTTGGGACAAAACCTGTGAAGTATTACCTACCAAAAAAGATCATAAGAGACCCAGTGCCCAATGTTTTTACTGAGGACTGACTGGTCTGTCACCAAGGCAGCCTCTGCCTAGCATGTACTGAAATTCCAAGAAGAAAAGTAAGTGGCTAGAATAAGTCCCATAGCATGGTTTAAACACAGTGAACCATTTGTCAGTGAGGGAATTGTGGGAACCTTCCTGAAAATGAAGATCCCAGGAGTCAGCATTGGGCCAACCTTGCTGGAAGAAAGGTTGAAAGACAGCATCCTTGGGCAGCGAGGTTAGCACTTTCTGCACACTATGGGAAAATCATCTGCCATTAGGATCATGCAGGGTCCTCATTCACATGGCCTGCTGTAGTCTTTCATGTTTCCAATGTTCCCTCTTTCTGGGAACTCCTTTCATGATTTTCATACCATGCTGCACCATGAAACTCTTTCTTAGTGTTCCAGAAAAAGATTATAAACTAGTCCCATGGTTTGGGACTGAGGGACATGGATGATCCAAGATGTAATTCTTTTTTTGCCTAAATGAATCTGAAATCAAATAAAACCAAATGTCCCCAAATGTTTCACCCACGCCCAGTGAGAGACCCATATCCTCTCATTAACATGTCCTAATCCTATGATGCTTGTAACATATTTCCAAATGCACAAGTATCATTTGCCTCAACTCATTTCTGGCTTCTGTAGAAGGCAAATTACACACTTAGTCTAATCCTTGTGTTTCTCACTTCATCAGAGTAATGTAAAGGGGAGAACTTTTACCACACTAAAATTTCTGTTTCCCTGATATTTCATTCTTCATTCTCAATGCTGCCACGCTAGCCAAGGTGACTGCTTGAGTCACCACTGTAGTCTGCTAACTGGCCCCTCTCCCTCTGTCATTCAGTCTTTCTAATACCCAACACAGTCCCTAACCACAGCTGGGACTATTAAACACTCCATGATTTGAAACTTTCAATGTTACCTCTTGTGTATTGCCTAATGAATAAAATTCAGACTCCTTGGCCTGGCATTAAGATCTTCCACAATTTAGTCACTGTGGATTTTTCTAGTTCCATCTTTCTCTGCTACTATTACATATTCATTTCTGAGATGCACAAGAAAGCCATTTAATAAAGCATCTCATTATTATTTAGTCAAAAACATCTCAAAAGGCCAACTTTCTTCAAATGTCCTTTTTCCCAGTGAAATGTTTCTCTCTGGCTGGGTTAAGGAAGCATGAGATTAGGGCCGAGTTAGGTCTTTCAGCTTGCCAGCCCATAGCATTCACCTACGGGCATTAAAAATTGCCCGTGTCTTAGTTTCACCATTTGGGTTTCTGATTCCATTGGTCTGGGATATAGCCTGGACATTGGGGTTTGCCAAAGTTTTCCAGGGGTTCTCATTCACAGCCAGGGCTGAGAAGATTGACAGAAGCAATCTGTCTTTGCCTGTGTTTTGTCCAAAACAGACTATGCTACAACTACAAAAGCCAACACATGCAGTTTTCTTTCTAATTTTGCTATTCTCATGTGAAATTACTATCCCCTTCCCCTCAATCTGAACTTCTTGTCACTGAAGTATAACTAGATGCCATTTTCTGCACTGGAAGCCTTCCCTGATCTCCAGAGAAGAGCATTCTTGCCATCCTCTGAACACAGAAAACTTTCACCGCCCCCCGCCCCCTTATTCTGCTCTCTGCTGCCTAGTCTGCTCCCACATTCCTGCTGCCCTCCTTTCTTCCAGGGCATTTCCAAGCCCTTCTCATGTTGACTTTTAACAAGATTTTATGTTGATGTTACATAACAATTCAAAAAGTCAAAACATGACTTTTTATTTTAACAAGTGTTATGCAATGCAGTTAATGAGATTCACCCAACAAGTTAGGTCGAGATTTTCTTCTAATTCTTCCCAAGTCATGATCTAATCCAAGGGCAAATACTTACCTCTAATCCTTTGAAGATCTAAATCAACCACATGGGGACATTTGCTTTACTTCTTGCAACACCTTGTCACTTTTCAGCCTTAGGCTATCAAATCTAAAGTTGTTTATAGGAGAATCCAAAACAAGGCAAACAAAAAACCAAGTCCCCTTTGCCATACTCTCACTATCTTAAGGTGTGTTGTCATCTGGGTTTTAGGACAGAACAGGGAAATGAGAATCAACATACATCATTGACTGGCAATAGCTTGATTTTCTTTTCCTGATTGCTTCAGGACTGACAGCTAACCTGCATTTTGAAACAAACACCTGCTAATTCAACTATCCACTCTTAATCTTACCCTTTCACCCACAGCATTTTAAATTGCCTGCAACTAATATAGTCCTCCTTGTACTCCCAAGGAAGAGTGGGATGAGAGGAAGAGGGGAGAGAGGCTGGCCTGATCATAAATCTTTGGACCTGGGTGAGAGTCCCCAATCCTGACTCATTCTTCCTAATAACAGGCCTCAAAACACCCTCACCACCACCCTGAACATGCACACACACAGAAGCGCACACACATGGACTTGCGCACACACATAAATGATACATCATCTCTTTGAACCTAACGATCAGTTTTCACTTTCACTAACAGTCCAGCTCTCTGACCTAAGCTGGGGACATCAGGTCTAAGTAGAGTAGATTTACAATGTGACAAACTGACAAAGATAGAAAAAGTTCTCAAGATGTTGGGTGAGGGAGAAAAGAGGTAAAATGAATCAACAGACTTTTCTTTGCCCTTTTGATGTTCACCATCACCTTGAACTAATTTTAAATTCTCAGTAGAAGATTCAAGGCCCCAGCCTGCCCCCATTTTACTGGTATTCACCAGTGAGGGAAGGTTGATATGCCAAAGAGAAATTCTTTCCAAGTAAAAATTGAGCTTTGTGTCACCAAGAGCTAAGTGTGGAGCCTGTTCAGCAATGCCTTCCGCTGGCCTGCCCAGTTCCCTAGAAATGGTCTGGACTGTGGCTGGAGCCTGCTGAGTTTATTAGCAGTCCCTTGGGCCTTTTGCCTGGGCAGGTACAGTGTGACTTGGACTCTGGCTGGCCAGAGCAGGTTGCCTGCTAGGGCCATGATACACATGGGACTGGGGCCCTGTGGGGAGACAGAGAGACGTTATCTGTCTTGACAACATTTTGTTTCTGTCCATCCTGGGCACTACCAATTTCCCCTAAGTAGCCATTTTAGAATCCTATGGGGTGTCTTTTGCCCCTTCAACTCCCTTCACACAGTCTTACCCTAATGTTGCCTTTGAGTTGCAGGGAATTAAAATGTCAAGCTTTTATCCTGATGCTTTACTCACCTTGTTGACCACAAACCTTTTACTAAGAACTTTACTTCTTGTTTCAATAAACATGCAGCACTTCTCTGTCACCATGTTGGTAGTCTTACATTTTACGAATGAAGACGGGGGCACAATGACTCATCCAATTTGAAGCACAAGTTCTCCCAATTTTCTCCCAAGTTTCCCCCTTGATAACGAGCATGCTCGGTGCTTGAAGTGACGTGTCAGTGACCATTTATATGGAGAAAATAAGAAGGCAGGTGATTTATTCAGCGGCTGCCACTATTTGCAACATGCTAGCAAAATGAGAACAGGATATATTATAGCTTCCTAGAAACTAAAGGGACATCTTTCCAAACCCAAATTCCCCTCCAGACATGACAAGGATACAACCAGGACTCTGAGAATTTGTGATTAACTAGACAGAGTGACACAGCAAGAACCTGGGCTGATAGAGCAGGATTTCACTGCCTCTGCAAAGGCTATGAGTGTGGTCCTGAGCGTGTTTGTTCATTAATCCAGAAAGCCTGTTCAGACTAATAATACACACATTTTAATTGATCTGCTTACGTTCCCTTTACATTTTCATACTCTAAGTTCTACAGGGCTTTTCTGTTGAAAGGTTTCTTCCCATGTCTGTTGACTTTCAATTTCCTAATCTTGGTCCTATTTCAACCTATGTGGCCACTCTCAGCCTCGGGAGTATTCCTCTACTATTCCCTGCTACCTCTGCTTCAACCACAAGAGCAAAAAATGTTCGTGAGGTAGTATTTGGAGTTGAAATGTGTTCCTGAAAAAAGGCATATTAAAGCCCTTACACCTGATATCAGGGAATGTAATCTTATTTGGAAATAGGGTCTTTGCAGATGCAAGAAGTATTAAGTTGAAATGATATCACACTGGCATATGATGAGCTCTTAACATAGTATAATGTATGTCCATTTAGAAGAAAAACAGAGACACACGTGGAGGAGATGACAGATGCAGAAATTAGAGTGACAAATCTGCAAGACAAGAAACATCAAGGATTGCCAGTAACTGTGAGAGGCTAAGAGACAGGAATGAGATAGACTCTCCCTTGGAGCCTTCAGAGGAAGCACGGTCTTGCTTACCTCCTTAGGCTTCTTTCCAGCCTCCAGAACTGAATAAACTTCTCTCATTTTAAAGCCATACCATTTGTGATTCTTTTCTAGGGAAGTGCTTGGAAACTCATACAGGTAGCAGCTGAATACAGGCATTAGAGATCTGAGCCAAATGCAGGGATGAGGGCTGCAATATTTTCCGTGTTCAAGTAGACACAGGCTGATACAAGTTGTTCTGATTTTTTAAAGCAGCATATCACCTGTTACTCAACTTTCTGCAAATAAAATTAAGTTTCTTACATTTCTCCAGAGTTCCTCCATGTGGTAGGAAGGTCTCCATACAAATTGTCCCTTTCTCAAGAAACTGAAGCCCATGCCCAGCCTTTGCTAATCTTAATCCACCCTGGCCCTCCCCGCCCCACGCTGTTGCCTCGCAACATTTCCCAACTATAGCCCTATGGCAGTGCTTCTCAAACTTTCTGAGTATTAGGAACACCTAGAGAGTTTTGAAGGGTTCCAGTGCCCAGGTCAATTGTATGAGCATCGCTGTGCCTGGACATGTGACACAGTCATGAATTTTTTTAAGTTTTCCACAAGATTTCAGTCATGCCCCATGCCCTAAAAATTTCTCTTAGGGCTTTATTTTGTCAGAAGAGAATATTAAGTAAATATTTGTCTGATTACAAACATCTAGAGTGGAGGTCTATGTGCAACTCCTAGACTGTTTGATAAAGTTTTATTGGAAGAAAGCCATAAGCATTGATTTATATGTTAGTTTCTGGTCACATGACAAAGTTGAGTATTACAACAGAGGCCATCTAGCCCACAAAGCCAAAAATGTTTATTATTTGACCCCTTTAAGAAGAAGTTTGCACAAGACTGAAACTTATCTGATTCATCTTTTCTTCCCACCATGAAGATCCAGCAATGAGATCTGCACTTAGTAGGGGCTCAAAGGAATTAATTTGAAGTGAACTGAAATGAACTGAGTTAAATTGAATCGTCTTCAACATATTATCTGGAAAGAATCCAAGCTGTGATTCCTCCCAGGAGTATTTGCATTTTAATAAGTAACTCATAAAGTTGCCAAAGCCTTTATTTGAAGAAAGAAAGAAATACCTAATTGGTGAAATTGCAGGCACCTGTAATTATGAATGTGCAATTCTATTCAATTGGACTGAGAAATCTCTCCTAGATCCCCTCAAATTGTACCAGGGAGATTGCCACCTGGCTTAACTGAGCACAAAACCTTCTCAATTGAATCATGCCTGACGGAGGACATGATAGTTCTTACTACCAAAATAAGAAAATTTTTTAAAACTCCAATTGTTATTTGTTTTGCTTGTACTCCTTTTTATAAGTCTAATAAGCTCTCCCTGTTAAAAACACTTTGGTTTTTCTTCAAAGGTGTCCCCTTTTTTAGTTTCCAGAAAGACATTCCTTCCCATGTGGACTTAGATAGTTTTTATCGTGAAAAGGCACGTCAGCCTAAGCATATTGGCCAATTTCATTTCTCTCTAGTGTGTGAGTGATGGAAAATTAATCTGAATTAAATTCCATCAATGCCAAAACAACTTAACTAGGGAATTTGTCAGGCAACTACATTGATGCAAAGACGTCTAAGTCCTCAAAAAGCTGAGAAGTTCTTAAACTTTACCTGATCGACACGTATGCTTATCAAGACTTATCGCTTCATCACAGGTAACTCAGTCCTCACAGGGGGTTGGGAGGATGACTCCAAGGTCTAGAGAAGGGGACTTCACCAAGATCCATGTTCTTACTATTTACTAGCCTCTAAAAGTGAACATTCGAGGTTCACTCTCTCAGCATTGGTTTCCTCGAATGTAAATGTGAGATAATAAAAGGAATGTGAGGAATAATAAGATGGAAAAAACTTTATGCTGGGGGTGTAACTAGTGGTAGAGCATTTGCCTAGTGTGCCCAAAGTCCTGGGTTTGAGCCCTAGAACCCCAGAATAAAGAGCATGTCACACTTCCCAGCACATGGTATTAAATATATACTAAGTTACTGTTATAAGTGCTTACTCTCTGGAGCAGATGACACTAAAGAAGTCTAACCCTTATTTGCATGAGATGAGAGCTCCTGATATGCAGTCCCTAACTGCTGCATCATATTGCATTGTGCATGTGTTTAGTTTATAAATAAAAAATTCTTAGAACATCTACCAAGTAAAATATTACAGCATTTTATGATTCTAACACAATGGCTAAATGTTTTTGTCTTCATACTTTTCCCCCCTAGAATATTCTACTCAGTGGTTTAACATACCTTTTTTCCTGTTTGGAAGGTTTGAAGGCTCCTTCTTCCTAAATAACAAACTCTTCTGTTGGCTTTCAAGAAGCATAATAATCTGCTTCCTAACAACCAAGCTTACTAAGTTATGGCACAGTTAATTTTTCTTTTAATCTAACTTCTATCCCCACGAACATGCCATGCTAATCTTTTACTCTGGAGACCCAGTCATGAGACTCTGGCTTTAGCCCTTCTCCTCTCTGTCTTTGCAAATCACACCCATCCTTCAAATTCAGTTTTAGTGCCTCATCCTCCCTGATGAGGATCCCTCAGGCCTCTTGATTATCTCTTTTATTTCTGGATTTGATTGCAATTATAGTTTGTTTCACAAATTCAACATTCAACTACATACCTTTCGTTGATGCTTTACGTGTTAATGTTTTATAGCCTGACTATACAATCCTTGCTGTAGGAAACAGCTCCTAAAAATCTTCTATAGATCAAGTTTAAAGAACATGCACAGTGACTTGGTTTGTACATGAAGTGTTCTCTAAAAAGGCTCATGTATTGAAGGCTTGGCTCCTGGCTGTTGGTGCTATTTTGAGAAGTTCTACAAACTTTAGGAGATGGGGTCTAGCTGAAGGAAGTAGGACAATGGGAGAGTGTCCTTGGAACGGGGTCTTATCCCTGGTCTCCTCCTCTTTTTCTCTTCTTCCTGCTTGACATGCGATGTCTTTGCCACGAGATGTCTTTGCCACGTACTCCACTGTCATTGTGTTTTGCCTCATGATGGCCCAGAATTAACAGAGCCAAGGACTGTGGACAGCAGCCCCTGAAACTATGAGCTAAAATAAGTAATTCCTCCCCTTTAAGATGTTCTGTCAAATATTTGGCCACAGTTATGCAGAAGTAACTAACACACATACCATGTGAGATAAAGAACATCAAATTTGGACCTAAGTCCAAATCCCTTGCTCTGCAAACTTGGGTATGTTTCTTCATCTCTCTAGTCCAAAGTTTCTTCAATTAGAAATGTAAATATTATGAAAATTAAATAGTATAGTATCTAGTGTCTAGCATATAAAAAGAGCTCCATAAATAGTTACTGTTTTATATGGGATTGGATAAATGATTTCTTTGAAATCCAGTGCTTCTTTGTCTCTGTGTCTCACATCCTGTGTCTTAGCTTGGTGTTCTCCAGAGACATGTAAGGAGTGCTCCCAATTGCCCCATCTGCAGGAAAGTCTTCAGAGAGGCACATATGCTATGGAATCTCAGAGTGGTACAGCCAGAAGAAGGAAGAAGATTATATCCATTGGCTCTTGTCTGCCATTGGTCAAAGGGAACATTGAACATTTACATTGTTTGAATATTTACAATTAGAAGCAACATCAAAATAAACAGGTTAATATTCATAATGATGGATTGCTAGGAGGGAAATTGCTGGCATCATGATATATACCCTTTTAATGGTTTGGGTACATATTTTTTACTTCTCCAGAAAAGTTATTATGATTTTAACTCCCTCGACAGTGTTCAAGATTAAGATATCCATTTCCAGACCTGCAGTTTCTACTTAATGGCTTTGACCTCAGCTGGGGCCATGCTGAGCAGGTTAAGATTGACCATGAGTGTTTTTAGTCAATCAGTGTCCATCTGATCACCCAACCAGAGAGTGAGAGTTCTCCAGTAGCATCCATTCCTGGGAGTACTGAAGCTGCCCTTCCTACTTTCATCTCTACCTGAGAAATTCATCAACCTTATCATCACACTCAGTGCCATGAAATAATATTCAACTTGATTAGAATGTTTTGGAAGTCCACACTGCTTATAAGAAATGACTTTATTCTAGGCCTTATGGAGTCATTTGTGTGCGGGTGAAAATAATGCCCACATCCTATGCAACCCTGAAAAACCTGTTTGCCAAACTGACAGCCCTAAACCACAATTTTCTATGTTGCATAATTCTTTCTTCTCTGGGAAACACATTCGCCTGCCCAGCTAGGCTCTTGGTGTACATAAAACAGTAATAAGCATTTACACCAGGCTTTTAATCTTCAAAGTATTTGTGAACATTAACTAATTAATTTTCACAACCCTCTTGTAAGATTAGTAAGTGCTACTCCTCCCCTGAAGTAAAAACAACAGAAACCATTGAAACAATTGACACATCAACAAAAAGTCCAGAACCTAATAGCCTGGGAAGAGAAGATTGTGTATTACCAGCTCAATCATGAGTGTGGAAGGAGAGAAAAGCAGTGTCAGGCCAGTGGTTAGACTTCATTAGCACACTTTGCTATGCTTAGCCCAAAAGCAGCAGTGCAGTCAAACCTCTGCACAAGAGTGAAGGATCCCTGACAAATTCAAGGTCATCTCCACACAACCAAAGAATGTGAAGGAATAGAATAAAGAACATTGTAAATATTCAAATTAATGTTATAAAGGAAGAAAATGTATCTCAGAAAACAGGAAACACAGAACATGGAATTTAAATTGTTAGGCAATAATGAAAAAATCTGAAATATAAAAGCAAATGATAAGTGACCATGCAATGAATTGTAAGAGGACTATCCCATGAATTCTTGCTCTGACATGTACTTATATGTACTTCAGCTATAGCAAAGAATGTTGACATTAAAAGTTATAAAATTCTAGTGAGTAGGTAAACACACAGCTTTTGTCACCTTTAAGAAAAAAAAATTAACTTGTTTTATACAGCTGAACTTAGAGGTTACATTTTGACCTTTGGGCCTTGAATAGATAATGTCATAAAGAATTTTAAGTTGTGAAATTTTCCATCACCAGCAAAATCATTAATTTCAGTGTTCTCTAGATTCTAGCCTAAAAAGAAACATGCTGTTTGCTGCTATTTTTCTATTTTATGTGGGCACTGTGGCAAAAGTATTTTAGATTCTTGAAAGTCAAAATAATAATGACAACACTAATAATATAATGATCTATTGTGTATGGAAATATTGTGCACAGTAATATTGCCCGATGATAATGAAATGAAAATAGAGCCTATCCTATAGCATGGAAGAATGTGGACTCTGGCAAAAAAGGTGACTTTGAACTGCAGTACTGCAATATGTTAGCTGCATGTTGTTGAGGGGGTCACATGCCTTCTCTGATCCCCAACTCCTGTGTCCATGTAATGAAAATCATAATATAGTATTGGTTAAGACTCTTGGTAAAGCACCTGTTTCCTTCTGACGGCTACTCTCTTTCCTCTGCTTTTCTCAAAGAATTTTCCATACTCTTTCTCTTCGTCCTGATTTCTCCATCTCTTCTGCCCAGTACAAGTAAGCTCCTGTCTATACCACCACTCAACTGAAACTTCTCTTTACAAAGTCAACTTGAGAAAACTCAATTCTCATTCCACACCTTAGTAGATGTTTGGTAGCTAGTGTCAGTGGACATGGCTGAATACCGTCTTTCTTCCTGACACCCTTTCTCTCTTGATTCTCTTCATATCACAACTGCCTGGATTTTCTATAACCTCAGTAGAGATTATTTTCCTGCCCTCTCTTCTGACTCTTCTTTTTCTGCCAGAAGTCTAAATGTTGGTGGATCCAAGGGCTCTGTCCTTGTTCCTATATCTAAATTCTCTATCGATGCTCACCCCTTGGGAAATATCATATTTCATGGCCTCAAATAAAATATATAATTTTATTTCCAGGCTAGATTACTCTCTTAAATTCCATACTGACAAATCCAACAGTCTATTCAACATCTATTCTTTTATAGGTAAGAAACATTTCAAACACACCACACTCAGTTTTGGGATTATAGAATCTATCCAGGCATTTCGTCTGCAGTCCTGCCAACCTTGTCTTGCCCAGATCTTCTCCATCTCTTTGAATGACACCATTATTCATCCACTTGCTTGTGCCAGCAACCTAGGAAACATATTTGATTCTTTCTTTCATACTCTTCATCAACCCCTTCTACTCAGATGTTTAACCGTCAGGAGGGTCTTTTTGCTCCATCAGAAACAAATTCAGATTCCTAAGACTTCTCCTGTCGTCACCATACTGCCCCACTCCATGTTGGCCAGGTCTGTCACTCAGATCAATGAACTCTTACCCACTTTCTGTACTGTTTCTTTTACCTTGTGGTAATTAGTTCTTCATGTAAGAATCAAACTATTATTTTCAAACATAACTCAAATAATTTTATGCTCATTCTATTAAAAACAAAAACTCTTTCTTAATGCCATTATAATAAAATACAAACTCTCTCTCAAGTACTCAGAGCCCAGCATGAACTGACGATCCCAAGGCTAGCTCAATAGCCTTGTTCTCTGTAACCTCCTCTATCTTACTTGAATACAACAAGCACACTTGGATCTCCAAGCCTTTGCACTTGTACTTTGCCTTGTTGAGAAATTCATGCCTCATATCTTCATGACTGGCTCCATGATAATCCAATCTATTCTCAAATGTCAATACCTTAGATACTTTCTCTGGCATTCTAAAGTTCTCTCTGCTACACTTAAACACCTATACATATTTTCTTCTCCACAAACCTTTCCAATTTTATCAAAGCAATTATTACTCTTTGAAATTATATCAAGTATTTACTTATTATCTACCTTCCCCATTAGAAGTCTCCATAAGGGCAAAATCTATGTTTATTCTTCTCCTCTCCATCCCCCACACAAAGCAGGGTTCCTACTTTACTCCTAATGTACATTAAATATCTTGTATACTGTTAAAGAAAATGCATCTTAAGCTGGTTTAAGGAGAGGTAGAAAAAAAATCAAAATAATCTTAAAGTTGAAGAATAGATTTAACTTAATTTATGGCTAAAACCATGTACCCATAACTGACACATTAATGTTGTATGTTTCTCAGTCTTTTAGCTCGGTTTTTCTATTAATTCAAGTCTCAGCCAGATTTGGCAAAAAACAAAACAAAAACCTAATCAGTGAGACCTCCTAAATAACATGATCTTTACAGTTGATCTCAGAGGAAGAAGCATTCCATGAGAAGAAAAACATTGTTTTGACTATTTTTAACACCCAAAACCTAAGCAGTGACTGTAGTATAGTGAATATTCATTAATATTTGTTGAGTGAATAATGAGAGAAATCTCCTTTCTCCCAGCATCCACATATCACCTCTTACCACGAAAATAAATAAATAAATAAAACACTTCAACTTACTCCTTCAGGGATGAAGGATAATGCTGAAAAATCAGCTGATCTCATATCCATGGCTGCCCACAGTTTCACCAAATTTACAAGTGGTAGGTGATGGGCAACTCCAAGTGAAGAGATAATGATGAGCATATGAAATATTCTACCACAAATACCTAATGGGTTAAATTGATTTAAAGATTAAATGAGTTACAATGCATGAAAAAGCCAAGTCCACCACAGGGGGAGAAAAGTATTTCAGCAAAACTACTTTTTCCAGTACTTCAAATGCTTTAACCTACATGGTGCTTTTGTGTTAACTGGGTTCCATTCACTTTGAAAACTTAAAGACTACTTGAAAAGGATAAATTTATAAATTGTTAAGTCTGAAAAGCCAGGCTTGAACAAAGATTTCTCTTGGGCCTGAAAACTTATGCCATTTGAGTTTCAAGTAGCTATTATTCTATTTTCCTAAGGAATTTAAATCTCACATTTTAGAAAATAACTTTTTCTTCTTTTTTTTATTAACATACATCAGTTGTACAAAGAAGTTTCGTTGTGATATTTCCATACATACATATAATGTACTTTAATCAAATTAACCCCCTCTATTACTCTTTCCTAGCCTTCTTCCCCCCTTTTATAAACAATTCAACAGGTTTCATTATTCTATTTTCATACATGCACATGAAGTACTTAGATCATATTCAATTCCCCTTCACTCTCTCATTTCACCCTCTCCTCTCCTACTGGTTCTCACCCCTAAACAGTTCCTGTTTTATACTTGTGCAATTCTTTTCTTTTGTTTAGGTCTAGATTTCACATTTGAGAGAGAATATGAAATATTTGTCTTTCTCAGTCTGGCTTATTACAGTTAACATTATGACCTCCAATTCCATCCATTTTCCTGCAAACAATATAATTTCATTCTTCTTTATGGATAAAAAATACTACATTGTGTAGATATACCACATTTTTATCCATTCACTAATTGATAGACATCTAGGCTGATTCCATAGTTTGATTAGAACAAGAACTTTTGACAGGCTTTTCTGCCCATCTGCTCATCTAGGTTGTAAAGTGTGCTCATGTCAATTGTCAACTTTTGACCTAAATGGCTATGTGATGAGCCTTTCAATGGGAGGTGAGTTTTGTGATGTACACTTTTGGGGAGTGGAAGACATAGTATAGGGGAATGAATATTTCTGCCTTCACTAGGATTTGATTTCATTTACTAAGAATGCACTATGGTATTTAATTATATTCAATGTCCTGAATTCCATGTATTTCTTTAGTCAATTCATCCCTCCATTTTCCCAAAGATATTTTTCATATTACACACTTTTTTACATATTACACACAAATCTCAAATGTCTCTCCCTTCCCAGTCTCAAGTAAGAGCATCACTCTTATTTTTCCAACAGTGTAGAAGTTATCAAAAGAATATCCACAGGCTCCCACCACTCATCTTTCTACAAATAGTCTGCTATAACCATGGATGAACTGTCTGGGCTCCAATCAAGGTGATGCTCAACAACCGTGTACTGAATTCACACCTATCGCTCTCATCTGTATCCCTAGCTAGCATTTATTGTCTCTTTTCTGCATCTTTCATTTTCCCTCTTTTTTGTGGTTCTGGGGTTTGAGCTCAGGGCCTCATGCTTGCTAGGGAGGTGCTATACTACTTGAGCCACACCTCCAGACCCAAGTTTACCTCTGAGTAAATATTGGACCAATATCTGTCCAATATTTTCCTCATTTCACTATTCTTTTTCATGGCAAAGAAACTGTGAGATTGTTATCTCCACTGCAACTTCTCACCTCCTTTTGAACCCAATTCAATAAAGTTTCATCCCTACCACTCCATTGAAAAAGCTTTTGTCAAGTTCACTACTGATCTCCATATTGTTAGAACCTGTGAGCAAATCTCAAGTCCCATTTTACTCTTTCACAAACAATTGATACACAACATTTTCACCTACTTAAAATGCCTTCTTCACTTTGGGACACTTTCTTTTGACTCTCCTGTTGACACATTGAGCTCCTTGTCCATTTCTTTCCTTGTTCTTCATATCACTAACCTTTAAATGTCCAAGTGATTCCCCACCTTGATCTCAGATCTCTCTTACCTACCTGTGCTCACCATAATGAGAATGTCATCTGGTAAAATTAACGTACACATGCTGATGACAACTAAATAAACATTCTCAGGCTCTAATTTTCCTTTGAATTCCCAATTTATATACCAAATTTTCTATCTCCATTTCACTATCTTCATTTAGAATTTGAATAGACTTTTCTAACTTAATGTGTTTGTTAAAATTCTCCCTAACTACTTGTCCCCTAGTAATCCCAAATATACTCTCCCACCTCAGTTAATGGCAACTCTATTTTTTAGTTGTTAGGGAATTCTGTCAGCTCTACCTTCATGTATTTCCAGAAAATGATTACTTCATACCACTTCATTTGCTACATCTAGTCCAAGTCTCTGTCATTTTGCATGAATTATTTTAATAGACCCATTTCTTGCCAGAATGGATTCTTTCACAAAAATTCAAAGAGGAATCTTAAAAGTGCAAGTCAGAGCCAGGCATGGTGGTATACATGTATAATCCTCCTAATGTTGGGAGCCAAAATTAGGATAGCAGTCTGAGGCCAGCCAAGACAAAAAGTAGTGAGAACACATCTCAACCAGTAAGTGGGACATGCTGGTGCATGCCTGTTAGCCCAGCTCTGAAGGAAGCATAAATAAGAGGATCACAGGGGTAGAGCATCTATCTAGCAAGTGCTAGGTCCTGAATACAAATCCCAGTACTGCCAAAAAAGAAAGAAAGCAAGAAAGAAAAGTTAGAGTTCAGGTCACGTGACTCCTCTTTTTAAAATCATGCAGTGACTCTCATTCCCTAAAGAATAGAATCCGAAGTCATCAGGATCTGCTTCATGGGGCATGCCGACCTCCTTTGTGTTCCACCTAGAACACCCTGCCCTCTAAGTTTCATGACCCCATTCTATTTGGGCCTGAAAATTCTTCTATGACCAACCTATCTAAAACAATTCCTCTTTTCCCTTTATAGAACTCATTTTTAATTCTGGCATTAAGCAGTGCATGCTGCATATAAAGTAAGTGTACAATCAGGAGAGAGAAATCACACCAGATATTCCAATTGGCAAAAGAATCATTAACTGTTGAGTCAACCAGTAAGAAAAGTAGATGAGGATCCTAAACTGTATGACTGCAGCTATTGTTACTTCTGTGCTGAAGGAGAATGCACAATGAATATATTAGGACTGAGAGGTTCCCTCCCTCTTTAAAGAGTCCATGGCTACCACAGAAACATGTAATCTGGCTGTGGCAAACAAGGTTGGCTGCCACTGGTCTTTAGATAAATTTAACTGGAGGATGCAAGCTGTTGGAACTGGTCTTTGGAATAGGCCTGTAATTGCCAAAGGACATGACCAAACCAGCCTCCCATTGCTGGAGGGTGTGGACAAACCAGAAAAAAATGGGAGATGGCCCTGGTGAGGACAGCATTGTCTGATGAGCTTTCTCACTTAATTTTTAAAAAAATGAATACCTTGGCCCTTAAAAGAAAGTTCCTTTTTTTTTTTTTTTTTTTGGTGGCACTGGGGTTTGAACTCAGGGCCTCACACTTGCTATGCTAGGCAGGTGTTCTTACTTACTGCTTGAGCCACCTATTAGCCTGTAAAAGTTTCTTCCTGCTTCTGTCACCTGGCCATCTGTCTCTTATTGAAGCTTAACATTCTACAAACTGGCAAAGGCAAGATGTTCATGGGGTCTTGCTCCAGTATTTGGAACAGAGCATATAAAATGCAAGATGTTATTTCAATTTTCTTGTATTTATTAAGACTTGCTTTAAAATGTCCTAAAATATGAACTATTTTAGAGAAAGATTGTGGCAGCTGAAAGTATATTCTGTGGTTTTTGGGTAGAATGTCTGCTATTTGGTGTATAATGTCATTAGGAATCATATTTTTGGTCTGGACGACCTGTCTATTACCACGAGTAAGTTATAAATCAAAAACACTACTATTGTGTTGGGGTCTATCTGAGATTTTTTATGGCTGTTAGTGTTTATTTAATGAAATACGGTGTGCTAACATTCATTAAGCATGTGTTTATAATTATTATATCCTCCTGATGGATTGTTCCCTTTATCAATATGAAGTGATCTTCTTTGTCTCTTCTATCTAATTTTAGTTTGAAGTCTTCTTTGTCACATATATCAACTCCTACTTGCGTTTAGTTTCTTTTTTCTTGGAAAATTTTTTTCCATCCTTTCACTTTAAACCTGTTTTCCTTTGCCATTGTGATGCATTTCTTAGGCAACAGACAGTTGGGTCTTGTTTTTCTAATCCAATCTACCAGTCTGTATCTTAATTGGAGAAGTGAGACTATTAACAATCAGAGTTATTATTGAAAGGTTTGTACTAGTTGCTGTCATTTTGCTTTTGTAATGTCTGAATCTGTCCTCATTTGCATTTCTACTATTATATTGAGATTTATTCTTTCCCATATTCTCATGATTGTGCTTATCTTCTTCTTCTATGAGTAGGATTCCTTTAAGTATCTTTTGCAATGTTGATTTAGTTGTTATGAATTCTTTTAGTTTTTGGTTATCATGAAGGCTTCTATTTCTCCTTTAATTATGAAAGATAATTTTTTTAAATACAATAATCTAGGTTGGGAGTTATTTTATTTAGGGCATGAAGTATGCTATCCTTGTTTTTAGAGTTTCTGGGGAGAAATTTGCTGTCATTTTGATGGGTTTCCCTGTATTTATGACATGTTACTTCTTTCTTAGAGCTTTCAATTATTTTTTTCTTGTTCTGCATACTTAATGTTTTAACTATAATATGATGTGGGGAGGTTCTTATCTGGTCTTGTCTATTTTTCATTCTGAAAGTTTCTTGTCCTTGAATGACCATCTATGGAAAAAAAAAAAAGAGAACTAGAAATCAATAGCAAAAAAAGTACAGAAAATATACAAACACATGGAGACTGAACAATACACGTTTGAATGGTCAGTGGGTCATTGAAGAAATAAGTAAGGAAATAAAAAAATTCCTAGAAGCAAATGAAAATGAAAATACATCATGCCAGAACCTATGGGATAAAATGAAAATGGTTCTAAAACTACAGGTATAAATTCCTACATTAAAAAAACTAGAGAGATCACAAATATATAACATAATAATGCACCTTAAGGTCTTAAAAAAACAAGAATAAGCTAACAATAGTTAGTGGAAAGAAATAAATAACAAAGATCAGAGCTGAAATTAAAGAAATGGAAACTAAACAAACAATACAAAGGGTTAATGAAATAAAGAGTTGGTTCTTTGAAAAACCCTTAGCCAAGCTAACCAAAAGAAAGAGAAAGAAAATCCAAATCAATAAAATTAGATGCAAAAAAGGTGACATTGCAATAGATTCCATCGAAATCCAGAGGATTACTAATACTTTGAAAACCTATACTTCAATAAATTGGAAAATCTGGATGAAATGAATAAATTTCTAGACATATATGTCCTACCAAAACTAAACCAAGAAGATACAAATAGCTTAAACAAAACAATAATGAGCAAAGAGATTGAAAGAGCAATTTAAAAACAAACAAAAAACCACCTAGCAAAGAATAGTCCAGGTTTAGATGGATTTCCTGCTGAATTCTGTCAGAATTTTAAAGAAGAATTCACAATGCTTCTCAAACTATTCCACAAAATGTAAAGGAAACAGCACTTCCAAACTCGTTCTACAAAGTCAATATTACTCTGATACCACAACTGTATACCAAAACCAAGCACAAGAAAAAAAGGAAAACTACAGGTCCATTTCCTTGATGAACACAGATGTAAAAACTCTCAAGAAAATACTAGCAAACTAAATTCAACAACACATTAAAATGATCATACTTCATTATCAAGATGGGATCATTCCAGGATTGCAAGGATTATTTAATATATACAAATTGAATACAGCATGCAAACAAGCAAGGACAAGAATCACAATCTCAATAAATGCAGATAAAGCCTTTGACAAAATTCAACATCTTTTCATGACAAAAGCCCTGAAGGAACTAGGAACAGAAGGTTCAGACCTCAACATAATAAGGGCTACACATAACAGACCTAAAGCCAACAGTATACTGAATAGGAAAAAAATGAAAGCATTTTCTTTAAAATTAAGGATGAAACAACAATGTACACTATCATCACTCTTATTCAATATAGAATTTGAATTCTTAGTCAAAGAAATAAGGTAAGAGAAAGAAATAAAAGAGCTACAAATAGGAAAGGAAGAAGTTAAACTATTCCTATTTGCAGATGATATCATCCTATAATTAAAAGATCCCAAAGACTACTGTAGAAGATTCTTGTATCTGATGTGCACTTTCACAAAGCGACAAATAGAAAATCACCATACAAAAAGCAGTACCTTTTCTATATACAAAGAACAAACTCACTGAAAATAAGTCAGGAAAGCAATCTCATTCACAATGGCCTAAAAAAACAAAACCAAAACAAAACAAGAAAAACTTAGGCATAAACTTAACCAAAGACACTAGACTTCTATAATGAAAACTATAAAACCCTGAAGAAATAAATTATAGAAGATATTAAAAGATGAAAAGACCTACCATGTTCATGACTCCCCCAGAATATAAAGTTAAAATGTCCCTATTACCAAAAACAATGTACAAATGTAATGCAATCCCCATAAAAATCCAATGACATTCTTCACAGAAATAGAAAAAACATCAGTCCTAAAATTTATATGAAAATACAAAAGACCACGAATAGCCACAGTAACCCTAGGCAAAAAGAGCAATGCTGGAGGTAGCACAATACCTGAATTCAAATTGTGTTAGAGTCATAATCACATAACACAAAAACAGACACGCAGATCGAAAGAATGGAATAGAAGGTCCAGAAATAAGCCTACACAGCTGCAGCTACCTAATTCTGGACAGAGTCAAAAACACATTTTTAAAAAATGGCCTTTTTAACAAGTGTCACTGGGGAAACTGTATATCTGCGTGTCCATGACTGAAGCTACATCCTCAAACTCTGTACAAAACTAGTACAAAGTTGGTCCAAAATCTCATTATAAAACCTAAAACTTTGAAAATCCTAAAAGAAAACAGGGAAAACGATTCAAATTATAGGCATAGGCAATGGCTTTTTGAATAGGACTCCAATAGCTCAGGAAATAATAACAAGAACTGACAAATGGGATTGTACCAAACTAAAAAGCTTCTGCATAGCAAAACTCATAATCAACATAGTGAAGAGACAGTCTACATCACTGAAGAAAACTTTGTCAGATACACATCCAACCGTGGACAAATATCCAGAATATGCAGAGAACCAAAAACACTAAACACCCAAATAATCCAATCAAAAATCAATGGGCAAATGAACTGAACACTTCAAATGAAGAAACAAATGACTAATAAATACATGAAAAAAATGTTCAACATCCTTATCCATCACGAAATGCAAATCAAAACTACATTGAGATTCTACTTCACCCTGTTCAGAATGATTAAGAAAACAAATAAATGCTAGTTATTCACAATAGCCAAATTATGGAATCAACCTACGATCCCATCAACAGATGAATGGATATAAAAATGTATTGTATGAGTAAAACGGTGTTTTATTCATCCATTAAGAATAATGAAATTACATTATTTGCTGAAAAGTGGAAATAACTAAAGATCATTACATTAAATGAAATAAGCCAGTCCCACAAAAGCAACCATCTATTGCATATTTTCTCTCTTTGTGGAAGTTAGGGAGAAAAGAAACAAGGTCCTGAGAACAGAAGAGGGAGATGGAAGGTAAAAGGAATGGGGAAAGGTCAGTAATGGAAAGGTGAGCATAATCAAAGTACATTGTATGCATGTCTGTAATTGTTATAATGAAACCATTTACTACATACAATTAATATGTGCCAATAAAAATAAATAAATAAACTCATAGTAACACTCTGCTAATTGACATAACACTTTCCATGAATGTATCTTTGCCTTTTGTTTCCATTCCATTAGAGTAAATGTTCTGTGAGAACAGGGACTTTACCTTGTTCACTGTGGAACCCCAGTATCTAATACAATTGTGAAGGTATAGCAGATATACAATGGACATGAACTAAAGGAAAATATAAATATGTATCCTGGATCTTTTTGGAAGCCATGTGTCTTGAGTTTTTCATGGTTGAAGAAGCAAGCTTGACAAAACTCTCAGTCATCATAGGTGGGAGGGGGGCTTGTCTGATGAGAGTCCAGTGGGGAGCTGGAGAGATCAGAATTAAACCTCTAGATCCAGTCAACTGCAGACTTTCCAGTTACATTAGACAATAAATCCCCAGTTTGCTTGGCCTATTTGGTTTATTTTTCTGTCATTTATAGCTAGAAAAGTTCTGCTTGTCCTTTCTAATAAATTTTTGGGCTACTTCAAGACAGAGGAGTTGCCTCATGCTTTATGTGGCTAAAGCTCCTGATCTCTCACAGTAGAGGATACACATGTAAATTATATTACACCAATACATGACAGAGTTCTGGGAAACTGACTTTTCATTTGGTCTCCAGATCTTCGTTCTAGAATAATCTCTATGACATATAAAATACTATGGACAGAGGAACTAAATCTTCAGCTTTTTAATCTTCATTCCATGACAAAACTGATAAAGAAACAGTTTGGAAACTGACAGTAAACCTTAACTTAGCCAAAATAGATAAACAACTACAAAAAGTCCTGTTATAATATTAAAATCCAAACAAAGTGCAATCACATCAGGACCAAGAATAAGAATAATAATTAAATTGATTTCTGTCAGTCACTGTAGTGGATACTATGGTGGTCCAGCCAGAGCCCCTCTTCAGAACCACACATAAATCCTCCACCTGTTGGGAATATCATTGCATGACAGAGCACAACTCAGACCCCCTCCCGGGATTGTACCATCACAGGGAACTGTCTCACTCAAGGTTGCATTGTCTCTCAAGGAACTATGACTGGCTGATGTCTGAAAGGCTATCACAATCCTAGGACCCCTTGAAAGAAAGCCTGAGACCCCAAATGCAACTGCTTTTTCTGTGCTGAATGCCTCCTTGCTCACTTCATTAAAGCTATCTCTCATGAAGAAAAAACCTCCACAATAAACCTGCATGCAATTCTCCACCTCAGAATCTTGTTTCCAGGAATCTGACCTAAGACATTTAAGTGAGGACATTAAGAGGCTATGAATAACATGAGTGTTTTCATGAGAGCTGAGGGAGACTATCACAGATCATTGTAAAGCCACAGTGGTCTGATTCAGGGCACAATTGAATCTTATAAAGGTAGAAAAGGGTATTGAAATTTTTTTTCTTTTTTTTTTTGCAGTACTGGGGCTTGAACTCAGAGCCTTCACCTTGAACCATACTTCCAGCCCTTTGGGTGATGGGTTTTTTTGAGATAGGGTCTTGTGTACTATTTGCCTGGATTGGCTTTGAGCTGTGATCCTCCTTTTCTCTGCCTCCTGAGCAGCTATGATTACAGGCATGAGCCACCAGCACCGGGCAATTTTAAAATCTTAATACTTAAAATCTTAGTGTCTTAAAGTTCATCTTCATCTCTCCCAACACCAAAATGCACAAGTGAAGTACACATTTAAACAACAAAATCGAAGATAGATGATTGATAGATAGATTATTTCCTCGCTGCATTTCTCTTACATGCTGCTGACTTTCCTGTCTATGTCTTGGATTGATTTCCTAGTTTCATTTGTCTGTTTGAGTTCTTTTTGTGGTCTCTGATCACTTTTAACAGTAGGCTTCTGAATTCTTTCTCAAGCATTTCTGCCAATTCATTATCTTTCAATTCAGAAATTGAGTTGTTGTAGTGGGAGTTTGGAGGTAAAGCATTGCCTTGGTTTTTCATATTTAAATTTCTACACTGTGATTTGCACATCTGTTAGTCTATATTTCCTTTTACTTCCTCTGGTGAGCAGAGAACCTACTGCAGTAACAAGGTTAGCAACTCAGCAATAAATCAAGTATTTGAATGAGTAAGGAATAATAGGAACCCTTACCCATCTCTCCAGTAAGGTTGTATGGGAGCAAAACTGGTTTCTAGGGGAATGATCTGGGAACTTAACACTGGCTGAAAGGTATAAAGATTATAAATTGAATATTATGGGGATTGGATATGAGAAGGGAGAGGATTGGAGTGGGATGATAGGAGGGGAGGAGAGAGTAGTATGAGAGAGCTCTATATAGTTATAACTGGGAAATAGAGAATGGTTTGGGGGATAGGGAGAAAAAAAGATTCCAACAATTAGAAACCAAGTTTAAAAAAGAAGAAGGAAGGAAGGAGGGAAGGAAAAAGGGAGGTAAGGAGAAAGGAAGGAAGGAAGGAAAGGAAAAGGAGAGAAATGGCCAAAGGAGAGCAAACTGGATGAAGAGAAACAAACAAAAACAAAATAACAGAAAGAGACCACAAACCAACAAACAAAAAAAACCACTTATATATCTTGTTAGAGAGAAGTGCCTTTGTCCAAGTTAGTCCTTGCCCTAGTTGTTGTGGGAGCAGCTTTTGGAAGGCAGAATTACAACTCTAGGTTAGGGTGTGGCAGGGCCTCAGGGGAAGGCAAGAGTTGATGCTCTCCAGGTCAATACTCTTAAAGAACTTTCTCTTCCAAGTTGTTTTGGGCCTGCATGCCTCCTTAAGTGGGGCAGGGTGCGGGGGTGGGGGGGGGGGAGGCAGGGATGAGACTTCCTGATGAGCTGAGCAGGTAGGTCACTCCTGGGAGTATACCTCAGATAGCTTAAAATGGAAGGGCCTCTGGCCATTCAGATTGCCCAGTCGCCTTCTCTACATCTTCCTCTGATGGCAGTCTCCCATGCAGACACTGTGGTTCTGAGATTTGGAACTCCCCAGGTTTCAACCTTTTAAATCCCCAGAGTTGCTCAGTTTGACACTGCTTGTCCTTGTTTGCAGTCAAGCAGCTGCTCTAACTTGAGATCTCAGTCAGTGGGGGTTTGGTGTGTTGTTTTTTAAATTGGCCTTGTTCAATGGTATTTTGCTGTTTTCCTGCCAGGAACCCTATCCTCTCCCTCACTAAGTTAGCTACATGTGGCAGATTTCCCTGCAGTCACGGTGGCTGGGAGTCCTAGAACTCTCTGGGCTGTGATTTTTCAGTCTCCAAACTGGCCTGGATACAAGGAGCTTCAAATATCTGAGCTCTCTGCCAGCAAAGGCTAGGTGCTTTGTTTTGAAAATTTTCCATAGGCAGTTATGTAGGGTCACCAATTCTCTACCCAGCTTCCTTTTGCTTCTCAGTTCACTAAAAGTCAAAAGCTCTCTGCAGCCAGGTGTGATAAGATGCCCTGGAGAGTAACTGCAACTTGTTTTCAGGATTCCCTCAGAGTACCTCAGACTCAATCAGGACACCCAGTCTCAAGATGGTACCTTGCCACAGCTCTCTGAGGTATGGGGTGAGGGAATGTCTGTTGCACAAGGGAAATTACTCTCCCATCATATCCTATACTGGCCTTAGAATTTGACGATGGTGTAGTTACTGTCCTAGAGCCAAGTTTACCAATCCATTATGGCAGCTGCCTGGCTTACCTTGAAGTGGAGGCTTTGGCTTCACCTCCCCAAAGGGAACTGGGGCTGGCTCCACAAATCTTTTGCTTGATTAATTCTGTTGTGTTTTTGATTTACCTTTTTTTTTTCAGCTATCCTGTCACTCTTTTGTGTTTCTCTGTGCTCTTCCTCTCTTTGGCACATCTGTATGTAGTCCCTTCTTTATGATCTAAGATCTTATTAATGAAGCCTAATGAAGAAAGCTTCTACTCCTCTACCATCCTTCTCCCACCCCTAGCCTGTAATATCAAAAGAATGTTCTTCATATAATGGTCTTCCATTAGATATATCTTTTGCAAATAGTTTTTCCCAATGTGTGGCTTGTGTTTTCAGTCTTTTGACATTATCTTTTCCAGAGCAGAGGTTTTCAATAATAAAGTCTAGCTCACCAACTATTTCCCTCATGGATCATACCTTTGGTCTTACATCTTAAAAGTCATTATTATACTCAAGGTCGTTTAGGTTTTCTGCTATGTTATCTTCCAGGATTTTTATAATTTTGTGCTTTACATTTAGGTCTATGATCTATTTTTAGTTAATTTTTGCAAAGAGTATAAGATCTGTGTCTAAATTCATTTTTTGGCATTTATATCCCATTGCTTCAACAGCATTTGTTTAAAAAGAAAACTCTCATTGTTTCATTGTATTGCTTTTGCTCCTTTGTCAAAGATTAGTTGGCCATATTTATGTAGGTACATATCAATTTTTATCTCTAAATTTTACTTTCTTTTCTTTAGGCTTTTTATTGCTTTAGAACACATTTACTGCATTTCTATAGTTCCAAAGGAGATGAAGTTTTAGCCAAAAAGAAAAAAAAAAAGAATTTGCATCTTTACAGTGTATAACATAGTGAAAATATTTCCCATCAAGATTACTTCTGATTCAATTTCTTCATAACATCTGTTTCTATTGAAAAAAATAATATGTTGTCATGTATCTGGGACAAACTCACACTTGCTATTTTCACATTAGCAGCACAAAAACTGTCATTGTTAACTTGATAGAACTGCCACCGATACCACCTCCAACACACAGATATGCGTACTCACAAATTCACACGTGCTGTTACTTGGATGTTCTACAAAAAGCAGACGTTTCCTTTGTCTCAGCCACTTTTTAATCTTATACTCTGGATGCAAGGTGATAATTTTACTCAGAAACAATAAAATGTCTAGGTAATGAAAAGCAATATCTTTGTTCTCTTCTATATTTTCAAATTTTCTTCCAATAGTAGGTATTGTTCTTCCAAACAAAACAGTGACATAGTTTTAAAAAATAAAGCAACATAACTTTCATGACTTTAAATTAAGGGAGGAAATGATGTTTTTAAAAAAGATGTTTTCAACAATGTAGAAAAAGATGCTCAAGAAGGAAACATTTTTTACATGATCTTCCTGACCAGGCACATCCTACTCTTAATAGTTCTCTCTACTACTTCTTTTCAACAACCACATATCCATTTTGACTTCTAAGTACTAATACAATTTTTGCATCTTTCTGTTTCATATATACACTACATATATACGTAGATATAAATTACACATATGCAAACATTTGTGTGTGTATCCTTCTAACTATACCTTTAATTCCTTAAGTGTGTGGGGGGGTGGCAAATATTCATTTCCTCTCAATTCTCACATGCTTTTCATACCTCATCATAAATGTCTTTTCTTCTATTCTGCCATCTGTACTTCCCATTTCTCAGTTAACTTCCACACTGTACACTCAAACTAGAAACCTACATTGCATATCCACTCTGTCACAAAATCTTTCAAGTCTTGTCTCCTAAATTTTTCTTGATCCCAATCCTCTTCTCCATCTTCCTTGAAAACTCTTTAATTCTGGTCCTTCAGTTTTTGGCTGATTCATTCTATGTTCTTCCAAGGTCTGATCTAGTCATTAGATTTTAATTTTGAAAGGGTTTCATTTCTTCTGATAACTGGCCCTCAACTGTGGTATATTGAAAATCTTTTTTACACCAATTTTCCACAACTTTCTTAACTTTTCATTACAAAACTGGTGTCGTTTTCTGCATAAGGTTCAGTTGTGTTTATTCTTAAAATTCTAACTTCTGATTCGTCACTGAGCAATTTGCCTGCTTATCTTCATCGTTTCATGGAATCTGAGGTTCCAGCAACTTGGAGAAGAGGTGCAAGATGTGGAAGCATCTGCTCTTCTCTCACACTATCATTTTACTCTCAAGCTTCTACAGTGCATTAGTCCAAGTGGAAGAACAGGGAGAGACACAAACCTCTCCTTACTAATCTGGGTAAGAGCACAGTCAAAGATTGGTGGCAATTGCTATTATCAATGGGTTCAAGAATGGATGATAAACACAACACAGGGCACCAGAGGTCCTCTCTAAGATTCACCTAGCCCCTCCAGTGGGCCCAAGCAAGAGCTCTATTTACTACCTCTCTCCAGTATGCCCACATGTTTGCTTTCTGCATGTCAGTAACCCATCAAGATGGTGGCTCACTTTCGCAACACAGCCAGACTCTAGGACCTGCTGGCTTGAGCAGGTCCCACCACTCTTGCCTCAAAAACTTGATCATGCTGAGTCCACTCTAGCCTCTGTCTTCCTGGCAGTCTCCTCCACATTGTTTCTCTTTAATTCTTAACCAAATAGCACAGGATTGGGTCAGCAACTTCAATGGACAAGAAGCTATGCAAAGTAGGGTAAAAATATGCTAATATTCCCTTCTCGTGTGCCACCCAATATTTGAGAGAAATTCTTGTGAAGTCCTCTTCCCACGTCCCCTTGGTTTCAGGAAGAAAACAGCTTTTCTCCAGGAATACTACGTTTCTCAAAAAAAAAAAAGCACTATGAAAGTCTTGGCTTGTGGAAGGGTGAAAGAGGTAATGTTGGTGATGGTTGGTAGGATCGGTTCTAATAGTCCCAGGATTTGCTGTTCTTTTATAAGATGCAGTACTTACTGCTTTTGACCTCAGCCTCACTCTATGGTTATAACTCTTAGACCCTAGAGGGAAAAAGATACACTTGATGTCTCGTTGTACTCTTAATTTGTATTCCCATCTACCATCTCATTCTTGCTCCATTCATCATTTTCTGGGGAAATGTAGAAGAACCTAATTCCCTGAAAAATCATTTCTCTGAAAACCCACTAAATGATCAATTTACCAAATTTTTCAAGTTCACTCATTTACCAAAAGCTTATTTTTCAGAAACAAGTTCACCAAAAATCAATTCACCCAAAGCTATTTTGTTGCAAACCTACGTACAAAAGGAAAAATTAGCCAAATTACGGATTTCCAAAGCACTTGTTTTCTGTTATCTACTTAAAATTAATAGCAAAGTTCCTTAGGAAGTTTCAACAAAATTTAAGGTTTGGTTTTGAAGTCTTAATTTCTACTTAGGTTGAGATCTAGTATAAGTTTTTATTTCACTGTAGCCATTTCACCCAGCTGATTAAACACTAAATTTATTAGTCCCTTCCTGTTGGATATCAACTCTGCGTATGATTCATATCTCACATGAGAAACACATACCAAATATTCTTAGAATTGAGTCAGATACATGTATCTGTGAATTCTGAGGACAAAAGTCACCATACTCTATTATATATGTTTTAATTAAGCTGCTCAATTGTTTATAAAATCCTTCAAATCAAAATATGCACAACACTTGTAATTCAAAACACATTACAATTAAAAATGCATTTCGAAATGCCTGAGATCAAAAGTACAGAAAAATCCAGGCATTAATAAACTTTGCCTGGCCACAGTCAAATCTTTGCCACCAAAATCAAATTAAACCACATGAGAACTTCACAAGGGCTAAATGTAAGTTTACAGAACTCTTCAAAAATTAAAACCATTCCTTCCCATAACAATTGCCTAAAAATTTTATAAGCAGATACAAGTGACTTTTTTCACTTAGTAAATTAGGCGTTTGATGATTGTCAGCCAGGCGTAGCAATGAAACAGCAACTCACATCAAGCTTGATGCTGATTCACAGGCCTGGTTTATAAACACACTGCTTGGGAAGGATGCTTGAATCTTCAGCCAAGATCCAATGTGAGAAAGAGAGCTGGATGTGTGCATGGCGAAAGTTTTCCATAGCTGAGATCATCTCTCCCACACATCTGCAAATGAGAAAATTGCACAAAGGAAATGATGTGCAGAGCGTTACAAAGAGAAGCGCGAGTAGCTGACTGTGGCAGGAAAAGGGCTACTGAGGGCAGAATCTTTGTGAGTGGAGAAAACAAAGTACTGGAGCAGTATCTTACTGAGTTAACTGGATCAGAACTTTCCTTGGCAGGTCAGGCACAGTAGCCTGAGCCTGCGATCTCAACTCCACTGGAGTCATTAGTAAGAGGATCATGGTTCAGGCGAGCCTCAGGAAAAAACAAGAGACCCTATCTGAAAATTAACTAAAGCAGAAAGGGCTGGGGACATCATATAGTACCTGTCTAGCAAGTTTGAGGCCCTGAATTCAAACCCAGTATAGTCAACAAAAGCTGAAATTTACCCTAAACAATAATTGTTAAAACCTCAAAGCTTTAATATCTGAGATGCTTTGCCCTTACAAACAATCCCAGCTCCTTTCCCATGAGTCTCAGCAGCCCCTTACTTACATCATCTGAGAGGGAGGCAGGAAATTCCTAAATCCATGGTAGGTGTTTGGTGCCTCCCGAATATGAAAAGTAGAGGCAACACAGGGTGCAATGAAAGACGAGACATCCCAACTAGGACACCGTATCTCCAAAGAGAAAGGAACAGAAACTCAAGCAAATAGAATCTCATGAAGTCAAGGAATATATTTGGTGCAGCTTTAAGGCTATTAGCTAGTCTCACTGGCTTCTGAGAGGTTACAACAATAGGAAGATTTTCCTAAAGAAAGAAATGCCTTGCGAGTCATTTTCCTGGATGTTGGTGGCTGCATAACCCTCCTAGGCAGACAGAAGTGTGGCCCTAAAGCAATGTTAAGCCTTGGAGGTGCTAGCTACAGGGACAGCATTGGACCAAGTCACCTGGTGATCATCATCACAATTGGAGCCAGAAGCTTTTGTTACTTGGCCAAAGACTCATTGTTAGAAAGTAACCGTTTGCAACCAGGACCACTTCCTACTGACATCCAGCTGAACTTGTTGGTTTCTGCCTGTAGTCTGTCTTACTTGGCATAGGAGGATGCAGACAATAAAAACATACAGGTTACATTCCCCCTCTTATCTATGTTTATTGGGGTTGTGTTTACTTATTTACCCTGGACCTTTACGTTTCTAGGTAGCATGCTTCAACTTGCATTTTACATGAAGGCCACAATCAAAATATTTTCCTATTTCTTTTTTATCGATATTTGTAGATTTTTAAAAATAGTCCTGCTTATTACAAGTAGGAACTATGAGCTTTTGTAGGGCCTACTACAGAGAGAGAGAAAGAAGAGAGAGAAAGGAAGAAAAGAAGGAAGAAATGGAGGGAGGGAGGAGGAGAGAGAGAGAGAAAAGAGAGAAAGAGAGAAAGAAAGAAGGGAAGGAAGGAAGGAAGGAAGGAAGGAAGGAAGTTTTCAATAATAACAGGTACAGCCAGGAGTTAGGAGAGCCAGGATGAGGTTCCCACTGCATTGACCTTGTTGCCTGGCTTATGCTAGATGCTAGAGAGCATTTCCCTTCTCTGCTGAGTGAACATCAAGGTCTGCAGTTCGGAGTCTACCTCTCCACACATCCTAAAAGGACATGCGGTCTGATGCACTTCCACACTGGTAAAGAGCAGTGTGCTTTTGTCAAGCCTCTCTGTAAACACTGGTCTCTGGAGACGATCCCATGGTGGTGTTTAAAAACAGAAGTGTTAATAAGCAGTGTTTCAAAACTCTGGCATGAATGTTGCACCATCCCTAAACATCTTTTCTCAGCATAATTCTATTTTTTCTGATGCTGTTGTTGGATGTAATTTGGATGCTACTGCTAGCATGTTTGACATCATGCAGGTATTGACCCTCATCTGGACAGAGTAAAGCTCTTTCTCAATCCAATATGACACAGTTGCACAGGTTAAACACTGTTATCATTACTTCAGAGAAGCATATATTGTCTATGATTTGTTTTTAATTGAAATTATTAATCTATTGTGAAAATCTAAGGTATAACTGTCAAAATACTATAGGCAGGTTTTTTTTTTCACTGATAAATCTGAAGAAATGACATTTTTTAAAAAGTCAAATGGTAGAGTATAAAATTTCCAAAGCACTCACTATTTAAAAGTATTCAAATTAGTGGGGCTCAAGATCATATACATTTTATTTGGTTTTGTTCTGCTCTATTTGAATTTGTTCAGCTATTTTTAAAGTCAGAGGTCCAAGAAGAAAAGGAGGCACTTGCTATTTCTTTGAAAAAAGATTTGAGTGCATGTGTGGTCATAATGTTGAGTAATAATCAACAGATTTTTTTAGGTTTTTTTTTTTTTTTCAGTACTGAGGCTTGAACTCAGGGCCTTCACCTTGAGCCACTCTACCAGCACAATTTTTTGTATAGGGTTTTTCAAGATAGGGTCTTGCAAGCTATTTACCCAGACTTCTTAAAACTTTGATCCTCCTGATCTCTGCCTCCTGAGTAGCTAGGATTACAGGCATGAGCCACCTGTGCCCAGCTTGGTTTTTAAAAAAATAAATATCTTATTTGTGCCTTTAAAAGCGTAAATATTTTAGTATCAATTTTTCTCTTATCTTACAAAAATTTTTGTATCAACATAATTAATTGGAAACCCTTTATTGAAACACATTTTTTTCTTTTTAGAAATACAATTCCTGCTAGTTGCACAGCTTAAATGGTAGAGTACCTAACTAGCAGGGTCTAGAATTCAAATTCCAGTGCTGCAAGAAATATAATTCCTTATTATAAAATTGATATCATCACCTTTGGGTGTTAAGTCATATCTATTCCAATGTGTTTCTAATTGCTTAAAAAGAAATACACTCCAGATTTTCTGTTTTCTCTCTCTTCATTTTTTGATACAGATTTTTTTGTTTCAAGAAATGCATTGCTGGGGGGCAGGTGTGGCTAAGTGGTAGAGCATCTGCCTAGCAAGCATAAGATCCTGAGTTCAAACTCAGTACTGGCAAAACAAATGCAAAAACACAGTTAAAAAAAAAAATAAGAAATACAGTGCTCTATTCACAATAGCTAAACTATGAAAACAGCCAAGATGCCCCACTATGAACGAATGGATTAAGAAAATGTGGTATTTATACACAATTGAATTTTATTCAGCCACAAGGAAGAATGAAATCTTGTCAGGTAAGTGGATGGAATTGGAGAATATCATCTTAGATGAAGTTATCCAGGCTCAAAAGGCCAAAAGCTGCATGTTCTCCCTCATATGTGGATTGTAGACCTAAAACAAATGCAGCAATATTGTGGGACATGGGTCACACTAAGGCGAGGCTGTGCCAGGGAGAGATAGGGCAAGGGAAGGAAACCTAAAACTTGAATGAGGATGATGTGCTCACTGTACAGGAATGAATATAGAAATTTTTAAATGGCTGAGGCCACCATAGGAAGGGGACTAGGGAGGAGAGAAGAGGACTGGAAGAGGTGAATCAATTGGAGCTGTAATACAAATATGCAGGGAAACAACACAAGGAAACTCCCTGTGTAGCAACCTTTATCTCAAACTAGCAAAACTGTCATGTATCTCATTTTATCTTTTGTGTTTTCTTCTACAAAATCAGAGAACAGGAGGATGGAATAGTTCTGCCCAGGGTTGGGGAGGGGTTGGCACTGAGGGGAGAGGGGAGGTGGTGGGAAAGAGGTAGGAGGATGAAATGAATACAGTGCAAACAATGTGTGCGCATGTATGTAAATGCAACATGCAAACATGTTGAAACTGTTCCAGGAATCAGGAAAGGGGAGATGGGGGAAAGAAATGGAGGGGTGAATCCAAGTATGATATATTTGATACATTGTAAGAACCTTTGTAAATGCCACAGTGTACCCACACCCAGCACAGCAATAAAAATAAATAAATAAAAATGGGGAGAGGGTGAAACGCAGTGCTTCTAATTGTGAGAAACTTCAGTCTGGTTTTATTTAGCAATCTAATTTTGCACAGTTATTTTCTGATATGAATAATGGTTCAGCCTTTCTTCACTGTCCATTTCAGTATCCATTTCACCAGTTTGAGGGAAATAGATCCAAAAACAGAGTTCTAGGACCGTTTCTACACTCAAGAGCCACTTCATAACTACCAACCCCAATTAGAACCTCTCAGGAAAGCTTTGTGGCACTAGCTTCAGCCCTTGGCATCATTTCTCTCCTATAAGATAGAGTTGTTGGTAGGCAGCAAGTCTCAAAATAACTATTACCCGCCATGTCTCTGGTGACTGTTGTTTTAAACCGCTGAAAGTAAGCAGCGCCAAGAGAGGTCCCTTCACTCTTCCCCACTCGTGCTCATGAATAGGCCACATGGCAGACTGTGAGCAGCTGGCTGGAAGATCCTCCAGTCTTTGTTTGGATGAGGGAGAGAAGAGAATGAAAGGATGTGTTCACACTGGCAAAAACAAAATAGGCCAGCTAGACACAGACCTTGGTTTGATATCTAGGTACCAATCTTGAAAGATTATAAGTCTTTGTCTTGAACACTGTTAACAGCCTTCTTGGCTATGAGTTAAGATGTGCCAAAATGGTCTGAGCCAGCCTTAACTGACTGAGACTTCCTGAATGGTTAAGGCTAGTATGGAACAGTCAGATAGAATTCAACATTGGGCTGGGCAGGGGATATGGCTCAGTGGTAGAGCATTTGCCTAGTGTGTGCCAGGCCCTGGGTTCCAGCCCAAGACCCACCAAAAAAAAAAAAAGGTAAGGCTGCATAAATTCTGAATAGAGGTCTCAATTGAACCACAAGGATGTAACTAGATTTAAAATATCAAAAAATAAATATTTTCCATTGTGAATGAAAATTTTATTTTTATAAATTGATCAAGAAAATTTTCAAATATTAGCTGATATTTGATAGTATTTCATAAGTTATAATTAATTAGTTGGTTGGTTTATAATTTTTTTAAATGCATGCCGTTATTTGTTGTAAAATGCACATTATTTGCATTGAATGTTGTTTTTATGGTCCTGATTCAACTGCTATCTCTTTTTAAGCAAATAATTTCCTAAGTCTTGCCAAAAAATAAGGAAGGAAATCAATATGAGCCCACTGTAGTATTGAACATCTTGTTTTACCTCATTCAATCAGCTGATTAACTTGCTTTTTAAAACTAGTATGCTTCTAAAATAGTATAAATAATCATGACAATATCTAATAAAAATAGATGTTATATCAGAAAATCACAGTGGAGTTTAAACTCAGTTTAGTAAAACCAACAACTTCCTCACAAGACTGATGAACTGCAGTTACGTGTTTTTAACAAAAGCATTCTAGCAACCAGATAAGCAAGTGTCTTTTTGACATAGATGGATGATAGCACATGTGCCAGAAGCCAGTGGAAAATAGGAGCTGTCATCTAGAAAATGACAGAGCCATTTCGAGTCCCTCTAGATTAGCACTCCATCTTCAGCTGAGCAGATACACTGTTAGCTGAAGGTCTATTGCCAGCAAATCAGAAGCAAGGGGCCAGAACCCTATCTTTCTAAGAGGCCTGGAATCAAAAAAAGGCTCAAAGGCAAGGAGTGTAAGTGATGACATCCAGCTTCCTACAAGACTTGTTCCATAAGAAACCAACTAATGAAAAGGCTACCATGTATGTCAGCAAAAATATCCATCTATTCACTAGAGACACAAATCAAATGTTATAAAAGAAAAGAAACTAGGGTAAATGGGTTGGTTTCAATATCATGCCTCACTCAAAATTATCTTGTAGATAGACATCTAATTACAGCATCACAACTTGCTTATTTTTATTTAAACCAGTGAGTCTTTGAAACTCATCTTCTCTGCCTGGTGTCATTAAATAAACATTGTCTAACTGACCAGTATCTAGGGAGGTAACTCAGAGGTTAAATGGAAGGTCCAGAGTACATTAACTTTAACAAGACAGATTTTCAAATGCAGCTGGTGAGTCTTCAGCTAAGGCTTCCCCAACTTGTCTTGGAGTCCATCGGGGGCAATCGCTCTGTGATTGTGCTTAACGGCTGAGGATAATATGCTGCCCTCTGCATGGTCCTCTGGCAGAGATGGAGCACTGCTGTCCTGTTAACAGCCGAGCACTGCATGGCACACTCTTCACAACACTCATCTAGTGCTTATGGGCACAGGGAAACTGTGCGTAGGCAGACTGCTGTGTTGGGGCCAGCTATTAGGGCATATCTGATTTCCAAGAATCAACTCGACACCATCAGCATGGTTATGATGACAGCCTCCCCATCTGAGAGTGAACATCTCCAAGAGACTCCAGTGGGCATATCAACAGCTTTGCTGCAAACCAAACAGAAAGCTGCCTCATATGCATTTGTCTTAATGGCTGGGGTTAGCAAAAGAGAGAAAGTCTGTTTAAGTGTTTAAAAGCTAAGAATAATAAAGGAAATAAGCCATTCTCCCAGGGGAGAAATGACTGCCTTTCATTCCTGGGTAGTTAACAACACATTTTAACTCTAATCTGAAGCTATACAGGGTGACAGTTTGTGTATAATTTAGAACTCTCTAGAATCTGCTTGCTTCCATCAAGCCAAGAATCACTGAAGAGATGTTTCAAATTAATATTATAAGACAACTAAAATCCAATTATATTGATGAGACTTCAAAAAAAAATGTCCTTCCAACTACTTATTTTGCCTATAATGACACAATTTGTTTTTATTGCAATGGATAAAAAAGAAAATCCTTATTTCTGTGGCATTATCGTTTGATTTCAGGTCTGTCGGGTCATAAACCTCTTCTTTATCCTCTCTCTCTCACTCTTTTCTTTTTGTCAATGACATTCCCTCAGACAAGCATTCCAAAAGAATAGCAATAGCTTCTCTGTTACCTGGTTTTGTCAGCTCTGAGCACAGGGTCTTGCTTTGCCATTTTCAAGGTCTCTTTAAACCCTGGATCACAGCTGGTGCTTCAATCAGGAGTTCACACCGTGAAGAAGCTGCCGGCTGATCCCCAACCAAGTCTGTGGAAGATATATAACCTCCTTCATGGCACACAGTGGAATACACCTTTCATTTCATCCCTGAGAAAGACTACATCATTCACAAGTCCTTCTTGACAAAAAATATTAATAATGTCCCAGTCTCCCGAGGGAGGAAAACATTTTGGGGTTTGAACTCAAGTGATCTGAGCTTGTCAAGATGATTTGACTTTAATTACAAGGGGGAATCTTATTTTCTATTGTGGTTTTAGAATCTGACATCCTAATAAATTTAAGAATATTTAAATTATGCTTATTCTGACAAAATGTGCAGTAAGTATATATATATATATATATATATATGAAATTTTTTTAAATATGCTCACATAATGTAATTGACATTCTTTCCTACTGTATTGTATAGTATTTCTTTATTTTTAATTATTTTCAATGTTATGTTAAAATAAACTCTCTTTAGGATGATATTGTTAATGTTTCAAGAGATTTTATTTATACTTGGGGAATGAAGATGAAAGAAAAACAGTCAGTGACCATTTAGGAAGAAAAAGCTGTGGCAATGCCAGACAGGTATGATTTTGGTATTTATATTTCTTCGTTTAAGCAGCAGCCAAAGTTAGCAGATGAGTTAGAAAAGTAAAATAGAATATTATCACGTGTAACAAGAATTAAAGATTTGTTTTCATATTGTTTTGTTTGTCTTTTTGTGATGCTGGGGATGGAGCCCAGGGCCTTGTGTATCCTAAGCAGGCATTTTACCACCAAGCTACACTTCTAACCCAGAATTAAAGATTTGAAGAAAAATTCTTTATCTCTTGTGGTTAACCTTTTTTTCACATTTTGTGGCTTCATTATACTACTTGTTTAACAATGAACAATTAATGTCCTGAGTTGTAACTTAGTCAAAGAAAATAAGCCTCCCTCAAACAGTAGTGTAGGCTGATTCTAAGTATGCCAAATGAGGCAGAGAAGTGCAGATTAGATGCCAAAAAATTGTTTTGACCTCAATTATCCAAATAGTATTTCAAGAATCACTCTGCGTGGCTAAAAAGCATGTAATCTAGTTGTCTCCTACATAATCACCATCTTCTAGGAAAACCATCTTTGTACATTACACCACCTTCCATTTGCAGCCAAATCAGTGCCCAAGGTTAAAACATCTTCACCCAGCATCTCATGGGTGAGGATGAGTTTTAAAGTCCCATATTTCCTGGGCAATTACTCACTATTAATGTTATGTATAGCAGAAAATGAGCATTTTATATCCCACATTTGTGAACATAGCTGTTTTTTTAATGAAAAATAGCTATTTTCAAAACTAGACCAAAACCAACAACTAAAAATATAATCAGCCAGCTGTGGTGGTACATGCCTGTAATCCCAGTACTTGGGAGGCTGGAACAGGAGGATTAAGAGTTCAAGGCCAGTCTGGGATGCATGGTGAGACCTTAGCTCAAAAACTAAAAATAAAATAGATGTATTCATGGAAGGAGAAAGTTTGACAGGTATATCATTTTTGTTTTACAAGATGAAAAATTCTGGAGATCTGTCACACAATAATGTGAATGAGTTTAACAGTACTGAACTGGACCGTTAAAAATGCTTAAGATGATACATTTTATGTTGTGGGCTTTTAGGCGGGCGGTACTGGGGTTGTTGTGGGTTGTTTTTGGTTTTTTACCATAATTAAGCCTCTTAAAAAATATTTTTAAAAATATAATTAGGAAGAATATTCTCCTCTGGAACTAGGTAAGCAAGCTAGGTGATACACATTACCTCCTTGCCAAAGGCAGCCTTGAGTTACAGGAAACATTTATAGAAAATGCTGGTAAAGGTAGCAGAAAGTTCAAGGAAAATAAGAGACAATGAGAAGATATCAATGCCTTTGTTTCCTTGAATAATTTTGATTTGTGTAAAATACCAGAAATTACTTCTCATTTAAAAAAAAAAACTCTCATCAAGAAAACTATGGCTAGGGAACCTGTGAAAACCACTTTTCCCAAGCAAGGCTTTTTGGTCCTTGACACTGTCATTTCTTAGACATCAACAGGACCGAGTTTCTATATTGGATGGACAACAGGGAACAGAAAGGAAAGGGAAGAGAAGCAACCTGCTCTGAGTGTTTCACACACCGATTTTATTAATCCCTGTAAGGTAGTTTTTTTATAGTATTGGGGTTTGAACTTAGTGCCTTGAGCTTGCCAGACAAGAGTTCTATCACTTCAACCACACCTCCAGCCCTTTTTGCCTTGGTTTTTTTTGAGATACGGTGTTGTTTTTATGCATGGGCAGAACTGGACCAGGATCCTTCTAGTTACATTTCCAGTGGAACCAGGATGTAACTAGTAGCTGGGATGACAGGTATGCACCATCACACCCCTCATTTTATTGGCTGAGATGAGGTCTCATGAACTTTTTGTCCAAGCTGGCCTTAAACCACAATCCTCCCCATGTCCACCTCCTGAATTTTAGGTGTGAGCCACTGCATACAGCTGGGACAATTTATTTGACCTCATAGTTTCAGAGGTTTCAGTCCATAGTGTTTGGCTCTATTGATTTTGGGCTTATGGTGAGGCAAAACAAAGGCAGTAGGAGCCTGTGGCAGGGGCTCCTCACCTCACAGATTACAGGAAGCAAAAAGAGAGGGCCCTGGGACAAGGTACCATCCCTAGGGACAACCCCCCCACCAGTGACCTAACACCTCCAGCTAAGCCCCACCTCCTAGGCATTTCTCAATCCAATCTAGTTGAAAATCAAAATTAACTGTCACGGGTAAGTACCATTTATTCAAATGGGGAAACAAAGTCTAAGGAGTTATGGAACGTGCCTATTTCACTCAGATGGCACTGCTTTCACTAGAAATATAACCCCAAGAGAGTCTGATTCAGTCCATTTCTAATCTTTGTTATGCCATTTTGAAAAGTCAGAAGTCAAATAAAGAGAGAGAGGTATAAATAGCTTCTGCTGGCAGCCCTCATGTGTTCTGATGGCTCTCATGTGCTATGACTCTCTATGGTCCCCAGTCCACAGGATTCCAAATTTGCCTTCTTGGCTGACTGTCTACCCAACAGTGAACTGCACTGGCCATTATCTCACTATTATTTCAGTATCTGAGCATCAGTGCACTAATCCTCAGGCATGGACAAAAAGCTAAGTGTATAGTGGCAAAGCTAACAAGTAAATATGTATACTAACGTACCTGCCACAAGTGTGCACCACATTCCATGAAAGGGTAAAATAAAACACCAAACTGGAAGAAGAAGTTGATGAAGAATAAATGAATGGATACAGTTTCTACAGTCAACAATAAAGAAAATTGCAAAGGTGCTCTCCATCCTCCAATCCAAGGCTGTGTCTAAGTTCCACTAACTTGTGAATAAGACTCTTCAATTTTTAGAGGAGTTAAGCAGTACTTAGCATATTATTTTTTGCCTTGTTAAGATCTGCAACTGATTAATGATAGATCAAGAATATTTATTTATTATTCTATTATTGAGGACTAATGCTAATTAGAAACTAGGTTGGGGTGAGGAATAAAAATGAAATTATGGAAGAAGAGTCTATTTGTGAAAATACAAATTTCTTAAATAATTTTGAATGGATGGAAACTAATAGTGTGGTCTTTGCTCTATATATTCCTTAAATGCGTAGTAAGGTAGACAATAAAACTTCATTTTTTCATCTCTTTTCCCATTCTTTCATGAATTGGAAATCCATTTTCCACTTTTGTATCATTATAAATATAAAATATATAGTATTGCAACATATAATATGTGTTGTATAATTTTTCCACTACCACCCAAAAGAATTGCTGCTTCAAACACATAAAAACAAGACTTATTTGTCATACTTAGAAAACCAGTCTTTAAACTTCCAGTACTACCTTGGAATTAGATTTCTAGGATCCTATTTCATAATGAACTCCAATAGATATGCTGAAGTGAACCTGAGGCATGTGGAATATCACTGTAGAGACAAAGAGATCCAGGTATTCCAGGGAATAAGTCTTGATAATAATTCTCAGGGAAAAACCAAAAAGAGAAAACTGGAGAAGTTTGCAAACTATTAATGAGGCCCATTAAGTTTCTTTAACTGAATTTCTACATGCTGTTTAAAGAATGGGAACATTTATGGGAAAATGTAACACACCCCTTTTGGGTCACTGTTACTGAGTGTTAAAAGCAAACTACATTTACAGGTCCCATGGTTATCAAATTTATTTTCTCAAAACAAAGTTTCACCAGTATTGTTTGCTCTCCAGGAAATTTCACAACTTTAGAGGACCTAGACTTCAAAGTCAAGGAAGTAAATTTGGGGCAGGGGAGCCTGGGGGCACCGAGTGAGAGTACCCAAGTGTATGTGTGTGATTTGTTTACTGCAGAGTTAGATATCTGTCTATAATTTTGAAAGCACACACATCTTCTTAAAGATATACAGTCATATGCACTAGCTTATCATTCTGACGAAGTTTGGTCAACCAGACAAAACACTGTTTATCAGCTGTTGATGGAAGGAACCTTCCTCTGCTAAATATTGTGCTGCAACAGCAGCGTGACCCTCAGCTCATGGGATAACACTTGTGCACTCATGCTCACAGGGGCTTTTTTTGTAAGTGGCACCTGCTGTGAACCTCCCTATAAATACTGAGTGCCTGCAGCAAATCACAGATGTTTTATGCACTAGAAAAACCGACAGGAAGTAATCACTAAAAGAAAGACAGAAACAGTAAGGGGTAAGCAGAGCAGGCAGAGAAAAAAAAAAAAAGGCTTGCTGTTTGGAGGATGTTTTGAGGACTGGGTTTAAAGAGTAGAATAAAAGTAGCTTTGCTTTGTGGTTCAGTTTGACATAGGCTCTATCTCACAGTGACTGTGACACAAGGCATCAAAGGAGGCTGAGTTCGCCCTTGACATAAGTTGAGTGAGGTCATTATGCTTGAAAATTCCTTTACATTGCTTTTTGCTGGGCTGGAGTTTTTAACTTTTCCATTTATTCCTGTTCTTTTATGACTTTCAGGTTTTTCATTTTAAGTGTGAAAAATAAATGCTTGCATTTTGGTGCATATCTTTCTTATTGGCTTCCACCATCTTAACTAGGCTCTGTCTGCTGCATTCAATACTGGATATCAACATTTAAAGAAAAAAAAATCATGCCTGACTTTATCTGATTTTTACACCAGCTTATTTCAGTGTATTTCAAAGACAAAAAATAGTAGCATTATTTTATAGACTTCCAACTAAGTGGTAACAAAAAATATTTATGTACTCTCCACTTACCCCAGCAACTTCTGGACTTCATTTCCAAGAGTTTTGTTACTTAAATGTTAGTGTGCTTCTCTCATTTTCAAAGAAACTGATGCATGTTGTTTGTTTTCATGGAGTATTTATCCTTAGCACAGTTACATCAAGTCACATTTGCTATACTACTTTAAACGACTTCTCTAATAACTATTTTTTAGCTTATAATCATATTAACAATCTGCCCCTAAAGAATTCTTCAGAATCCTACTTTTTTCAATTTTATTTTAATATTTGACAGTTTCTTTGTAGAAAGGAAAGAGCGTTTGAAATAATATTGGATATTTTGCCAAGTCTGTCAAATGAGTAACACTTCCACTTTCTCAGCTCCGTCTCATTAAAATTGTATTCTAATTCTGTCTTAACTTGGTCTCTGTGCTTCATAAGTCATTGCGTGCTCATTACTTGTAGTGTGGGAGATGAAATTTATTCAACCCTGATAGCTGAGATAAAGAATTGAAAGGCGGGCAGCTGGGAAAAATAAAATTAGTCTATTTTAGTGTTTTTCCACTGGAGTTTTGCACAGCCACTGGCTATACTACATGTCAGTTCACATTTGTGACACTGTCTATGTTTGGTTTATAGATTTCCATTAATATGATGTTCCTAAAATGAAAATACAGAGAGTCTCTCCTTTTTGTCTTAGCATTGAAATGCCAGTGTGGACAAGAGGGAAAACATGCTTTTCTACAATTACAGAATCATTAAAATTGCCCAACAAAGATTAATTGTTTCCTTGTGTTACAATTCATATGGGTGTCTCTTACAGAAAAGAACATTAGTGACAAGGAGTAAATGTTACACCCTCAAAATGGTTTGAGGGGAAATGGGTTTAGAATGTAATGTGACTTATAAGCAATTTCACATCGAATACAAGAGGGAGCTGTGCTTTCTAACCCAACCACTCCATCTCAAGCTTTAAATGTCAAAAGAATACCCTGTGGAATTCCTAATTTTGAATATAGAGAAGTATTTAGAGCAAATCTACTAAAAGCATTGTACTCCACTATAAAATTGAGTTGTTAAGAAATTATATGGTCTAATTACTAAACTTGGTGTTTTTGACTCCTTTGATTATGAACAGATATTGTCATTAGCTAGCTAATTAAATTGACTGCAATAACAACCAGTAATTCAGAAATAGGTTCTAAATCATTTTCTATACGAAAGCTTGGTCTTCATTGATCTGTATATGTGATTAATATCAAGTGTCATGAATTAGCTAAGGGATTTCAGTGTAGAAATACATGCATTTATATAAAAGAAAAGAAAGAATTCATTTACATTCCAATTCTGAATGCAAAAAGTAGGCCTTCATATGTGCATAAATAAAAGTGATGCATTTTTTTTGATTGCTCAGAGAAAATACAGGAATTAAAAATCTCATTTCTTAGAAATGTGATTGTTAGATTTAGGCACAGAACATGCAACCTGGAAACTTTGCAAATAATAGATTTAAATTTAAATAGATGGAACTGGCTAAAGCATTATGCCAAATATTCTGTCAAACCCACTGTAGTTCCAAATTACAAAATATTTTATGTGACTAATAAATTGTGCAGATAAGAAGCAGTAAGCCATGGCCATAAACAAATGGGCCTTTGATGAAGGTATTCTCCAGTGTACTCCCAATACTGGAGTTGTATTTGAAAGGTGACCTTCATGAGTGCATTCAGCAGGTGAATTTTTATTTGCTTTTTATTTTTTTCCCATTGTCATAGTTGGTTCATGGTATTTGTCATACTTGTGCCTATTAACATTTTATAAACCATCTTGCTGAGGAGAGGTCAAGTTATAAGGTAGGACTAAACTTGCAAATCAATAGACTACACAAGGCTAAGCCCTGGCATGATTAAATAGATTCTGCATAAAGAATTACATAATAACCTATATGTAGACAAATACTTAACAGTAAACTGATATGAACATAAACAACTAATATAGAATTTGCTTCTGAATATGTATTCTGGGTTTCCAATAAATACAAGTCGTGTACTATAACTAATATGCCAGACTCCCACTCTAATTCCATCTTCATCCTCTGTCCTCCCCATCTTCTCTACTACTGGTTCTTAGGGTGAGCCTGTATCACAGCCCCATGGTTTATATGGTTTCTACCAAGAAAATAAAAATTGTGATAGTAATATGGAAACTAATACATTATCCATCCAGATATTTTTCAAGCTATGCTTGGATCTTTGTCAACGTAGAAATGGAGCCTAAGACTCAAAAAGCTACAGTATAAAGGTCTCTGTTAAAAAATATACTAAGAAAATATATGTTCCTACAAAAGTCTTTGATCTATTTTTTCATTCTAAAATATTTTTCAGGAGGGTATTAACCATTCAATAGTAGAATTCTCACCTCCCAAAATATTTTTCATTGTTTGTAGGCTATAAGAATCAGGTTGCCAATTATACTTTATTATATTTGGCCCCTTGATTCTTTTCTCAACTTCATGTCTTCATAGAAACAACAGTTGTACCAGCAACACTTTTTCAAAGTTACAAGGAAAGAATGTGTTCCCACCCCAAAGTCCTATGTTAACCAGTTCCTTCTCACCATAGAAGAACAAAAAATACCTATAGGGCAATGAATAAAAACCAAAGGGCCACTCTGCAGCTATTGTCAGCATAAGGCCCTGCTGTGGCCACCAGTCTTTCAGGTTGTGCTGTTTCACTGGGACTCACTAGTTCCATCTGTTCTTTCTGGATGGTAGTGGAAGTTAATTCAGTGTCAATGGCTGCTATAGTCAATGCCAAGGAACTTGGTTTATTTACTCAAGTTACAGCCTTACCCTTTTGTCCCCTGGTATTCTGAGTTCTTAGTATTTCCACTCATTCTTTCTCATGAATTCCCACCACATTCACGCATTTGTGATGGCAGATCTCAAAAAGGCATATCTGTGAGAACATGAAGGTTTTACTGGATTGCTTCAACATTAATCTTATAAACAGGAATTCCCATTAGCTTTAGTGCACACAGAGTGAATTAGTACACATCTGCCTCTCATTCCTCACTGGACCTTCAAAAATGTTTGCCCTACAAATATGTTTCTCTGCATATATTTTTTTAATTTTTACATTTCATTACCTTAGCTAGGATTCTCTATTTCTTTGACTAACTCCAATGGTTAAGTGGTCTCCTTCAATCGTAAGAAGTGTTCTCAAAGTCACATATTGTTCTTCCTTTGAGAGTCCAGATTCAGTCACTCCTAATTGACTGTGTCCTGTGAAAACTGAAAGGATCTTAGAGAAGATGTTGGTTCAGAGTTTAACATCCAGTATCTTCCCATACTTTTACTCACTGTTGCCTTTCAATCTGTTTCCTTTATATCTCCTTTACTAATATGGCTTTATACTTCCCAATATTAATTCTTTAATTGTCACAGAAAGCAAACAGATTTAAGGACATCAAGTGGTCACCTTTAAAATGGTCACACCAAAGACATGCTTTGAAAAGTAAGTTACCTTCAGTCACAAGACATATTTCCAAATTTGTTAAAGAACAAATTTCGAAATCATGATTCTCATGCAAATTAAAATGAACACACGTCAAAGATTATATTGAATTCATTAAGTAAATGAGGGAACTAGTAAGATATTAAACTGCTTCAAAGGAGAATCCAAAGAACAGATGCAGATACAGGTTAGCACTAGTGAAATAGATCTGCAAATGTACCACAAATGGTTTCTTCTACAGTAGGAAAGCCAGGTGGACATTTCACAGGGTAGAATTGGTTTGCATAGCTAAGGAAAAAAACCATTTGCACTATTATTTATTTTGTACAAATTACTTTCTATTTTATAAAATTGTAAAAGAGGTATATTACCAATACAGGATCAAGTAATCCCTGGAAGCTCCACTCTTTGTTGGAGACAGATTGGAGGAGATTAGTTGAATTTCCTTGGTTCAACAAATGAATGAAAATACCCTTGACTAAAATTCTGCTTATATTTAAGATTAATCGTTCATAAACATGAAATTAATCATTTCATAAATATTATTTCTTACCTACTATACCTCTCTGACCATGTTCTCAATGAGGGAAATAGTTAACAAAACAGAAATCTCTTTGCCTTATATTCTAATGGAGAAAGAAATAAATAATTAAACAAGTAAATTATTAATATATATCAGATGATATTCAGTGCTATGAAAGAAAATAAAGCAAAACAAGGTAGATAGAAGGCTGAGCCAAAGAAAGGAGGTATATTAAAATGAATGCTTAGCCCTCCAAGATAGGAGGGTCATGGGTTCAGGCCAGTCTGGATTACATAGAGAGAACTTGTCCCAGAAAGAAAGAAAAGAGAGAAAAGAAGGAAGGAAGGAAGGAGGGGAGGAAGGAAGGAAGGAAGAGAGGGAGGGAGAGAGAGTGGAAGGGAGAAAGAAGGAAGGACATGTTTAGGAAAGATTTCATTGACGTGGAGCTATTTTAGCAGAGACATGAAGAAAATGAGCGTTTTAGTGTCTATAGACAATTTTCCTTATTATAGACCTCACTCATGAAATCTAAATGCTGCTCAGATTCATCTAACTACAGAAAATGGAGTCTGGGGTAAAATGGAAGAAGATCTTTCCAGGCAGATAGAAATCAAGTGTGAAGCTCTGAAACACAGCAGGCTGTGTGGTAGGATGGGGCAGAGGACCTGGGCCAGAAAGGGAAGAGAATGGGAGAAGGCAAGGACAAATGAGGGAAGGCCTTGCAGGCCAGGGCAAAGTCTTTACATTTCTAAATGTTATAAGAAGCAAGTACGTTTGGGGTTTCCTGAAGAGGGGTTTGATATCAATTTTGTACTTGTGAGTTCTTTGGAGAAAGGTCTGCTTTTAGGTAGATAAGAGATTTCAGGAACTCACATGCCTTCAACTCAAATAACTCTTAGATACAAGTGACATATTTCTGAGTGGCATATCCTGGTTGCCTTCAGAGATAAATATGTTTTTATGTAAAAGAGGAAGAATGAAGAAAATAATTAAGAATATGACTAACTAAAAAGTTGAATAACTGAATATAGGACAAAAAATAAGGAGCATGCCTGTGCATGGATGTACCAAATAAGAATTTTGTAGAGCTGGCACCATGTGGAGTACCTGCAGACCCTGCTAGGTGAGTGGCAATGACAATAAAACTCCAAACTAGAAGGAGCCTTGCTGGACTGAACATGGTTTTGACCATTCATAATATTCCTCTGAGGAATTTTTGTTAAAAATACAAATTTACAGAACCCACGGCAAAATGTTCTGGTTCAATACATTTGGGCTGGAAATCTATACTTTACAAGTTTGCAAGAATTTTGATGTTGGGCTACTATGGTGACCTGTGAGTTAAGTCACAGTCTACACCAGAAAATATTTCAAAATTCACCTGCTCATAGACAGAATCAAGAAATAAAATTGTATCTCTCATTTGGAACACACAGTGCCATCTTGTGTGTGTGTGTGTGTGTGTGTGTGTGCATGTGACAGAATGTTAGTGCTCAAAGAACAGCCCAAAAGAAAACAAGCAGATGAAACAATGGAAGCCCAAAGAGTGTTCAATATTCACTGAAAGCCCACTTTTACACTCTTCTCATTCTTCTACCTGCTTTCCATCGGAACATTGCTTGAAGAATTGTTTAAATTTGCTTTTCTACACATAATGTGTATTTCATTTCACCTATTTTCAGAAAGCAATCAAAGAAGCATTTAACAAATAAATATACAACAAAAAAAATCAGGCAAGGAAAGAAAGAAGAAGGGAAAAAACATCAAAAACAAAGGTAAATGTGTCAAAGATAATTTGTTGATTTTGCAGTAATGAAGTTTAGATTGGGTGCAGTGCTCCCTGACAATCTGAGCAGAGAGAGACAATTAGACCATAAACTTCACCAAAGGTACCTGGTGTGACTTTTTCTCATTATTTATTTTCCTTCTTACCTTATGCCATGAGTTGCTCAGTCAGTAATTAACAGCTGTAACCTCTAACACTGGAGCCAACACCACATTAAACTTTCATCCCATAATGCAAAGGCCTGTGAACTGCAGGAGGAAACTCAGAAGGTGACAAGGATTATGGAGAAGACAAAGTGACCGATGCTGTGAGCACGCACAATCACATTGGAGACATTACATCAGAATGAACAAGGATTGTTAAGGCATTCCTAAAAGGAACTGGGTTTGCCCATGCTAACATTTTTATCTCTGGTAGCCAAAACTAAACATTGTGTGTTTTGGTGTGTCTGAACCACAGTGATTCAACTGTCTTTTTTACTTTTTCTTACAGGAGTCTACTTAGAATTCAACTCCTTCAGGTTCTCAGGCTTCATCTTTTCCATTTTTTAGGTATTTACCCCCAAACAATGGTGAGAAATAAAAAGAAAAGAAAAACCATTCAATCCTACCCTCATAAAAAGCATTGAGCGCCCAGCTTCCCTAGTTTGTTGTAGTTGTGGTTGCTGCTGTTGTTATGACTGTCCTGCCTTTTGTGGAACTTGAATGGTTCTTGCTTTTAAAAATGTTTATCCAGGTTTCCACATACTTCCCATGACTCCCTGCTGATAAAGCTTCAGTGTAATTAAAGTATTTATATGAACACTGCTGAATTCAACTTGCATTATTTAGACACACAAAGGAAAATTCCTGGCATTTTCAAGTCACAATTGTGTAATCAGATGACATAGTGTTGCTTGGTTTACGAATACCTTCACAGCCAGTGGGATAAAGTATGCAGAATTTTTTTTCTCTATTATGTGGTATTCTTTAGTGAAATTAATTTCACTGGATTATAGTTGAACTTGGACAGAATGTTTTAAAGTATGCAACCTAGGACAGTCACAATAGACTGCATTTGTTTATTTAATTAAGTTGGGAAAATGAACATAACCAGACAAGGAAAAAACCACCTCATCACCATTCAATTAGGCCTAAAGACAAACTTTTTTTTTTCTTTAAATGAAGTCTTGCCCCTTGACATATCCTCTTCATGGAAATAAACATAATGTTGAATAAACTAATGCCATTCTTTTAGAATTATGACGTGAGGAGGAAGAATTACAGCACACTGAGAATTTTGGTAGGAATTTATTTACAAAAGAAGTTGCCACAGTTGTTTTTATTGTGGCTAAAGCTCAAGTTTGGAAGTTTTTGGATGAATGTGGATCTAATGAAGAGAGTCCATTGGTTCCACAGGCCAGGGTAAGATTCCCACAGTCCTGAACAAACAGTTCTCAGCCAATAATTTTTAAGCCTTTGTTTCCCCACTTTGGAATTCTGACTACAGGCATGTTACCAAGCCAACTGGGCTCACTACAAAGACCCAGGGAAGCTCTTTTCATCACAAGATCAAGACAACAATTGTGTGCATGCAAGAAAAGAACAACTAAAACCATCCAACAAGCATTAAAAGAACAATTCTAGAGATAGTTGCCTTTGAACTCCAATAATGGGCAACATTTAGTCCTGAGATTTGAATTCCAAGTTAAAAGAATTCATTACAAATTCCTCGTAATTATAAGAACTGCTGGTAGCAAGTATTTTCAACAGCACTAATTTTTTCAAATGTAATATTTTGCACTCGGGTTGAATCCCAACTACAATCAGGTTGTAATTCAACTTTTATAGACTTAGTTTTGCTTATGACAGAGCTCATTTATGAAATAGAAGAAAGCTAAATTTTCCCTTGGCTTTACCCCAAACTACAGAAAATGGAGTGTTGTTCTACAAAAGCTCATTCTGAAATATCACTTCCTTAATATAAAAGTATGCTGTTTGCATAAATATATTCTGAAGATATGTGCAATGTCCAGCTGAGAAAAAAAAAAGTGCAGTCAATCTAGTTGTTTCTTTGTCTTAACTGTGACCTGTGAATAATTTTAGTTCCATGTGGAAGAAAATAAGAATTTGTACTTTTGTGTAAACATTTCATTTTTTAATGCTGCAGAAACAATGCAAGCAGTCTGAACAGACACCAATTCTTAGAATAAATCTTCTATTTGAAGAACTTGACCATTATTATTTGTGGGAGCCAGTGTAGCTACAACTTTAGAAATCACTTCTGGAATTCAATCTTTCCTCAGGATATCCAAGAAAGGAATTGTTTGTATGCATTTGTTGTAAGTGTGCAGCTGTCCTGGTGGTTCATTTTATGGAAAAATTGAATGAGTCTTGAATTTGGCAAAAATGTGAAGTTGCTATGCTAGACCAAAGCAGCTTGTTTTATTCAATGTGAACACCTTTCTGCTTCTAAGAAACCTGTCAGAAACACTTTTCTTGACAAAAAGAGAAAAAGAATGTTCACTGATAGAATTAGTGTTTAGGTTATTTTTTATTCTTAATTAGATTTTAATTATCTATTTTTGTGTCTATATAAATAAATTTGTATGTACAAATACACAAGGATTATATATATGTATATATCCATTCTGATAACATATTGGCAAATTATATGCCAGAATCAATATGTGGACCTGTTTTGGTGCATGTAAAAGTAAAAATACTTTTTACATGGTAAACTGTGTCAATTTGGTGAATAATTCCTCCTTATTTGTAAATAATCAACTTTAGTACGTTGCTTAAAATATTTAGATTATCAGGAAAAAAATACATGTTTTAGGTCTACCTTTGACCACTAGTTCCTGGTAAATAGCACAAATGACTTAGTTATTAGCTAGCACAACTTTTTTGTGTGTGGTAGAAGAAATAGAACACTTATCCTTTGTATTTAAAAAGAAAAAAAAGCTAACCAAAGAGAAAAAACAGAAGAAAAAAAAGAAGAACAGGGCATTTTTTAAATTTTAATTATGATCAAATGGTTCCGCCACCACAGAGGCTCTACCACCAGACTGAGAACCTGAACACTGCCTGTAGGACTGCATACAGCCAAGAATGAAAGCTCAGATGGCAAAGACCACAGGTCCACAGGTACCTGGGTGATCCAGGAGGTGCTTCTGTTTTTTTTTTTTTGGTTTGCTTTTCAGGCAGAGTCTTGGGTTAACTTTGCCCTGAAACCATGATCTTGAGTAGCTAGGATTATAGGCATGGGATTATAGGTATATATCACTCTGCCTGGCCCTAGCCCAAACAATACTTAAACATAGGTAGATTGATAAATTATGTACTTTAAAGAAAAAACTCTGTAAATCAAACCTGATTTTTCCATAGAGGTAACGTACTGCCATCAAGCCCTTTTTGACAGGAGACATCATCAAATAATGGAGTAGAAAACACACACAAACATGCACACAGCAACCAACAAAACAAAAAAGCTGTGAGAGGGGTCAAAGAATTAAAGAATCTGCAGCAGCACAGTGGAGGGGGAAAAAAAGAATATCCACTTAGAAATGATCCCTGCTGAGATGTGCATACTTGAAATGCCAGTACCCTTACCAATATCATATACAAAAAATTCAACTTAAAATGGATTAAAGAATTAAACATGAGACCTGATCTATAAAACTAATGAAGAAAACAGGAGAAAGTTTGTTGATACAGATCTGGACAATGATTTTTTGGATATGATGCTAGGATGACAGGCAGCAAAATCAAAAATAGTCAAAATTGTGTTGAAATAAAAAACTTTTGAACAGCAAAGGAAATAATCAACAAAGTTAAAAAAAAAATCAACCTACAGAAAAGGAGAAAATATTTGCAAGCTATTCATCTGATAGGGGGTTAATATCCAACATACATAAGGAACTCAAACTCAATAAGAAGAAAGCAAATAACTTGATTTAAAAATGGGCAAGGACCTGAGTTAGACATTTCTCAAAAGAAGACTTACAAATGGCCAATAAATATGTGAGAAAAAAATGTTCAACTTCACATGTCATTGGCAAATGTCAATTAAAACAATAATGAGATTTCACATACCATCTGTTAAAATGACCATTGTGAAAAAAAAAAAAAGGAAGAAGACAACTGCTGGTGAGGATGTGGAGAAAAGAAAGTTTTGGACAGTGTTGGTGGGAATATAAATTGGTATAGTCATGAAGGGAAACAGAAGGAGATTGCTCAAAATATTAAAAATAGAATTACCATATGATCTAGCAATCCCATTACTGGGTATATATCCAAATATATCTAAAATCAGTATATCAAAGAGATAACTGTCCTCCTGCGTTCATTGCAGCATTATTCATTCTAGCCAAGATATGGGCTCACCATAAATGTCTCTCAACAGAGGAAAGGGTAAAGAAAATGTAGTATATACGTATGCAATGAAATATTAGCCTTCCAAAAGAAGGAAATTCTCACTTGTGACAGGACAAAGGCACCTGTAGGATATTATGCTAACTGAAATAAGGTAGGCATAAAAAGACAAGTACCTCATGATGTTCCTCTTATGTGAAACCTAAAAAAGTTGAACTTCTGGTGGTTACCAGAAGATAGAGGGTGGGCAGATCAGGGCAGTGCTGGTAAAAAGACCCAAAATTTCAGTTAGACCAGAAGAATAAGTTCAAGAGACCTACTGTGCATCATGGTAAATACAGTTAATACCAAACATTATATACTTGAAAATTGCTAAGATTATAGATTTAAGTGTTTTTACCATACAAATATAACATAATATAATGATATGCCTCTCCCCAACTGAAGCATTAAGTTAATTCAGACCTTCAGGTGAATTACAGGTGGCCTCTGTCTTCCCTTTTCAGTGTTCACTAGTGGAGAGGACAGGACTTAGGACTAGTGGGGAAGACTGTACTCTTCTGACAAGAGCAGCCACAGGCAGCTCTTCATTTATAGCTCACTGTGGACCCTGTTTTCTTGGTCAAACCCCCTGGACTTTGATCTGAGCCTGAATCCAAGAAACATCTTTAGATACCTGGTAGTCTTGATATCAGACCAGCACATGAACAATGGCTGGTAGATAAGCAAGCAGGATGAATTAGAGATAAGACCCAAGGCTTGGTCATTTTTTCATACTTTAAATATATCATTTGCACTTTGCACAAAACCCTACCATAGTAGATGTAATTATCCCTATCCTACATATTGAAAACTGACAAGCAGAAAGATTTCGATAATCTTCCCAACATCATAACCTAGAAAGTAACTGAGCAGAGACTCATATGAATGTCTAACTCCACAGCTGCCCAGCTAGTTAGCTATTTTTGCTGTGCTGTTAAAGATTATTAGCTATAAGGAGATTACTACGTATAAGAAGGAAAAGCCCAGTGGGATTCTGGTCAAATGGTAGAAAGGAAAATTCTTCAGATTCTCATAAATTGAAGGTACTGTGTTATTTGTCTCTATAGCCCTCAAAGAGACTAACTCAATGTTAGTATTGTAGGTAACAAATCATGATTAAATGGATCTTGCATTTATGCATATGGCTAAATGGACCATGGACTGTATTTGTTCAGCTTACTTTAGTTGGAAATGACATTTTAAAAGTACTTTTGTGAAAATATAAGTACACATTTAAATTTTTTAATATTCTAGTGATTGTACAATTATATAATGCAGAAATCATTAGGTATCTGATATTCATTCATAGACTCCCACTTTATTACTTTATTAAGGGATAAATAAACTCATGAGCAAATTACACCCTTAGAATGGTTTTCAACTTGGTACATCTCTGAAACTCAATTTAAAAGTAAAATTTCAAGTGAAAGATAACATGGGAGTGGGAAAACTTTATTATATGTCTGATCATTTGAAATGTAAACATTAGCATAAAGAATCTGTAAATGTGACATCAAAGCCAGTCAGTCGGTTGAGTGTCCCATGTTTGCCCAAATAAAACAAAATCTAGTAATAAACTTTATGTAATACATTACTGTTTATGAAGCATTTTCCTATATTTCCAAACCTAAGGTACTTGGTCATCATAGCAGAATCAAAACATGAACATAATGAACTGTTAAATTGTGTAAAATATTTTATATGAAAACAAATAGCTCTATTATAGACAAAAATGGCATTTATGACTCATTTCAGTCATAAATGGGGAGATCTCAATAAAGTTGTTCTCTAAGGTTTTGTTTGGGATTTTCCCAATGTTTCTTCCACCTTTCATTGAAGATACTCATGAAAAGAGTTGAGAAAAACTACTGCACATTGTCTCACTGTGATGTTGCTGTGTTTAAGAAGTGCTGAGAGGCTAACCTCAGTTTTGAATAGGAAGAAGTTTATAGAAAGCACGCACCACCAAGCCTAGCAGACTAGTTGCTCTTTATCTTGTCTCTTCTTCTAAAAGAAATCTGCAACTTTAGTTTTGGTTTTCTACAAGGATCCACAGTTATTCTTTGAAAACTCAACTATTCATAGCACATAATTGAAATCCTAAGTCAGATTTAAGAGTTTTCGGGATGGGGGAACTGCATGTAGATATGGATTACTATATATGAAGTATATAAAAGAGGGATATACTTATATTCATTCTCTACCTACTTTCTATTAACCAAATCTCCTAATGGTCAACATTCTTCCTTCTCCCTATAAAACATGACATACTCACTTTGTATTAAGTATAAAGAAAATCTACAATGTGATTTGCAACTTTGGACCAGCACTGTTCACACCATCTGAAAACTTGCTAGAAATACAAATTCTCTGGACCCACCCTAGATCTACTTAATCCAAAAGTCTGGGATGGACCTCATGGATATGTTTTAACAAGTCATACAAGGTATTCATAAACCAACATTTGAGAATGGAGGATCTGGAACTAGAAATGCTCTCTATCACTCAAGCCATGCCCCCAGCCCAAGACACATGTATCTGGAATTATTCTACTTGCACATTGCTTTTCATCAACTCTCACTTCACTTGAATAAAACAAAAATTCAAAATTTCAGACCATGTATTATTAATATATGAAAGAAAAACCATACTGAATTTCCTAATAATTGGAAAAGTAGTTATCCATCCATAAAATGATTGCTAAATGGATGTTGAAAATACTTACCATTTTTCATTTTTTCCTATCTTGACAACAGTTTTTAACAAAGAAAAGAGATTTATTTCAGCTCACAGTTCTGGAGTTCCAAAGTTGAGGGATCACATCTAGTTTTGACCTTGTTGCTGGCAGAGTCCCAAGGGGTTCAGGGTATCACATGTGTAATAGAGAAAACATGTGTGTGCTTTTGTGTTTGGGGATCTTCTATTCTTCCCTCTTTGTATTTTGACAACATTTTTTATTAAATGATCACTTCTAGGACTGTTCTTAAGGACTCCTCCCCAGCTCTCTCAATAGAAAAGTAGATATACATGATAGATATCCAACAATAGGTGATAGATCTATGAATAGATAAGAATGAATTTGACATAACTCAAAGAATATAAGCACAGTTCTGCAAATTCCTTGAGAGAGTATTAACTTTTAAAAAAGTCTATTTATGAAATATATTTTGCAAAACAAAATAAAAGAATATGGTGTTAAGAAGGAACAATCTGTCTGGGCAGGACCTCACGGTGTAGAGAAACTGAGAGAGCTGCCCCACGGACCATGGAGGCAAAACTCCCACCTGGGCAGAAGACTGAGCACTTTGATTCCAACTTGTGAATCTCCTCCCTCAGCTCCCCAGTGCTGTGATTGCAGGCACACACCACCAAGCCTAGCAGACTAGTTGCTCTTTATCTTGCCTCTTTCTCTAAATAAATCTGCAACCTTAGATTTTAAACCTTCACATACTTGTTCAAGAATTCATATATATCTGCTAGTGAAAATTGCTGCTCCTTATTATGGGTTTAGAATAACTTCCTCAATAATATTGATAGGGTTAAGATCACACTATTCCAAAATATGGCACCTTAGATTATTGAATATTTTAAGGCCAGCCTGGGATATATAACAAGACCCTGTCGAAGAAAGGAAGGAAGGAAGGAAGGAAGGAAGGAAGGAAGGAAGGAAGGAAGGAAGGAAGGAAGGAAGGAAGGAAGGAAGGAAGGAAGGAAGGAAGGAAGGGAAGGAAGGAAGAAAGGATATGGAAGAGAAAGGAAGGGAACAAAGAGAGCACAAACTTGATGAAATATCAGTGACAATGAACAGTGCATCTTATGGCCAGTTCTGCAGGGGAAGAAGAGAGAGTGAAAATATCAGTTGAAAAGGCTGAGATGGCAAATGTTTGAAAAGCTTAATAGAGAATTTATCCTGAGGATGAATGAAATTGCATGTGAAATTTGTAGACAATTCATGAAGTCTCGTTCTGTGATGTTCTTCCTTCACTGTCAGCATCAATGGACAGTATTATTCTGTGATGCACAGGAGTATTTGGGATTGGGTGTCAAGGAGATTTATTTTGGCTGAGTGACTTTGTTTTGCTCAATAGAGAAGAAATGAAAACAAAAAAACTGGCAAGAGCTACAGCAGGAAGCAGCCCACACCATGGAGCAATGTTTAGGGAAAGAGTCCCTGGCATCTCTTGGCAGAGCAATGTGACTTGGTTTGACAAGTACAGCCAGGTAGGAAAAGATGGAAGAAAACTCAACTGAAAGATAACAATGAGCCTTTAATCCAGAGGAACAGATGAAGAAAGTAGATGGTACAAGATCAAATTAGTATATAATTGCTAATTTAGCATTATATTAAATGTAATGTCCTACATCTCTAAATTATTTTTTATTTATTTATTTACTTATTTATTTTTGCAGTACTGGGGCTCAAATTCAGGTCCTTCATCTTGAGCCACTCTATCAGCCCTATTTTTGTGAAGGGTTTTTCTAGATAGGGTCTTGTGGAACTGTTTGCCTGGGCTAGCTTCCAATAGTGATCCCCCTGATCTCTGCCTCCTGAGTAGTTAGGATTACAGGTGTGAGCCACCAGCACCCAGCTCTAAATTCTTAATGTAAGCAATAAAGAAAAGGAAGTAAAAAGAAACTCCCAAAACTCTTCTCTTAGCAGAAAATCTCTCATTCATCTAACCACAGAAACATATTTATGCTACTTGTTTATTCCATCACAATTGTAGCAAACAAGCCAATGAAAGCGTGCACCCAATTGTGGCATCGACCATACTTGCCCAGTAACACGCAAAAAGGAGCACCCAGAGCCACAAATTCAGTTCATACATTTATTGAGGGAATGGTTACATCCTAAGGGCTCACCAAAGGGAGAAGGGGTCATCAGAGGATGTGTCACCAACTGAAAGCAGGTTCTCTGGGGTCCACAGTAAGGCTGAGGGGAAAAGGCAACCATGATGGCCGGGCTCAGGAGCCAGGGGTCTGATCTGTGGCAGGTGGCCAGAGCTAGAAGGTACAGTCACAGACAAGTCCAGCTGGTTAGCTTTTATAGTGTCAACCAGCATACATCCCTTGGTTGTACTCTGTTCTGCCTAACGGATTGGTTATACCCTTGGGTATGTATGGGTGTTCCCAGTTTGGATGGGTGTGCCCTCAAGCTCTCCCGTGGTGTGCCAGCACGTCATGAGGTTATCACATGTTAACATGAGTGAGTCCATATTGTCCATGCTCATGTCAACCACCACCATCCCACCCCCAAAATGCTTTGGAAGATTTGATTGAAATCTTCACTCATGACTGCGAACCTTCCAGTGTGCTAGTGTAGAAAGGCATCAGTACTGCAGACTTCAGTTTATTCAGACAATGAAGCTTATAAGAGTCTAGGCTTTTGTGCTACTTCAACAAAAATAAGAGTTTGGTGCACTTCATCCCATTGGACAAATAATGTGAGATGTAACACTGCACCAAATAAATCAATAAAAACAAATGTCTTTCAGCAGAATCACTGTGTCTTAAATACTTAGCATGTAACAGAAAATGGATTTCCTATGATCTAGAGCACAGGCCAGAAACCACACCAAGCTGTTGTCGTCTTTATTGTTTTGCATAAGTTTGGAGAGAGAGAGGGTAGTTTGCTAGAACAGAATCCTTTTAAAAAGGGGGAGAGGAGGAGAGTCTTACTTTTTCACTTAGGTGATAACATACAACATGTATTTGTCAATCAAATTAGAATTACTGTCAGCCCATAACGCATTTTAGTTTAGCCAATATCAGTCATCCTGATTTATTTGCTTAATACAAATCTAATTGAGTTTCAGACTGCTCTTCTCCTTTCAGCTGTTAACCGACCAAGTACATCTTTTAATTTCCAAGAGGGACGGTGTGGGAGCAGCTGAGTGGAAGTGCAATCTGCATAAGGCCCCAGAAGGGTGCCAAAACTCTTCACGCTTTAAACAACAGCCTTTATTATTCTGTAAGTGGATGTGTTGAATTTTCATGCTTTTGTTTCCAGTTCGGTCTTGACAGAAAAGAATAAAGTAGATTTTGCCAGGACCCCTGCTGTGCCCTGGGGGAGAAATTCAATGTACCTCATTTGTCTTAATTGGAGAACGGCCCTCAGCACCAGCTTTTTCTATGAATACATTAGCATAACAGACAGAAAATTCAAGCCAACTTTTGTAGAAATGGTATCCCCCCACACACACACACCTCCCATTTTTAAGACTAATAAAAGCTGCAAGAAGAGAGAAGCGTGTGTTTCATCTCCTGGATTTCTTACAGTTGCTGTTGTAAAATTCTCAGTACAGGAGAAATGCATCAAGCCTATTTTATCTCTGCACTGTTATTAGAGCCAGTCGTGAAAAATGTGATAAATATCATCCATGACAGAGAGCTGAAAGCTTCTCTTTATTCTTCATAATGTGCTAATCCCATCTACTTGTTCTTTGACTGGTTATGTAGCTTTTTCAAAGAGGAGAGTTGGTTTTACACAGAGATGAATGTGCAACAGCTCTGAATGAAGCTAGAAGGAAAAAAAGAAGAAAGAAAAATTCTTACTAAGATAAATTTATTAACACTAAAACAAACGCAGTTGTCTCCATCAAACCAAGATGTTAAACCCTGTGCCAAGTCATGGGAGAAGTTGAAATTTATCTTCACGTTTGTCCCAAGTCTGGACAAACAGCCTGCTCCGTGTAAAGCACTTCCCTATCCAGATTCTCCTACCACCAGATTGAACTAATGGAATTTAAACATTTCAAAAGAAATGTTTCCTCCACAAGCTCCCAAGGCTGGAATTAATTCTTTCATGACATCTGTCACACTGCTTGCCATGACCAGTACATGAAAGAAACAAAAATGGGAGAAAGAGGGAATTTCTTAATAAAACACAGGGTACACATTCTCTTAGATGTGTCTGCCTTTCAAAAAATTAAATCTATATTTTGTCTTAGGGGTTTTTTTGTTTTGTTTTTTTCCCCAGCAGGGCTAATTTACCACCTCAGTTCCTAGAAAGCTTCCAGAAATTTCAAATGAGGTTGATTCTGCGTGTGCGTGTGCATGTGCGTGTGCGTGTGCGTGTGTGTGTGTGTGTGTGTGTGTGATTTTGCTGTTGTTAAGAACTTGTTTTGTTTTGAATTGTTTTACATGCCTATTTAAAAATTAAATACGTTTTGAATCAGGTCCTTGATAGTAAATGGAAGGCAAAGTTGTTTTGGGATAACAATTTGGAAGTACAGAAGCTCCAGAGGCCTTCTGTGTAAATCCTCACCAGAAATCCCCAGGCAAAGCAGGGATTGTCAGGCTCATGTCTTCCCATCCTTCACTTTAGTGGAAAGTGCTTACTCTGGTAAATATTCCAAGAGGCTAAGGTGAGTTAGTAAATGTTGAAAACTAGGAATAAAATGTTTGCTTTCTTACAAAAGTGAATATAGAAATAATCATCTAGTTTGATTGGACCTGTAAGAAGATGTCAGCTTTTCACTTCACTAACCACTATCATTTACATTTACAACAATACCCAATACCAAGCAGGCTGCCCAGTTTATCTGGTAATTTCTCCTGCTTTCCAAATATTTTAGCCTCTGGGAGAGTCATTTAATCACCCCACATCTCCCCACCAAACTCTCCTTGGTGCCTTGACTGGGCTGTGCACTCACACCTAACTCACAAGAATCAGCCTGACCCGCATGTAAGAGAGATGGTTCCCTGTGGACCTGACAGACTCTCTCCATCCCATTCTGGGTATTTTAATTATTTTGTCAGTGCTGGTCATCAAACCAGCATGTTAGGCAAGCAGTTTGCCACTGAGTTACATCCCCATCCCATGCTATTAAAAACAAAACAAAAGCATCTTTTCTGAATCTTCTATTCCCATCAACTTTCCTATGCAATTAACTTTCAAAAATTATTCACTCAGATCAATGTTCAAATGTTATAAAGAAAGGGAAAAAGAACAGGAATAGAATTGAAGACTGAATTAACACTTTTGCTGTTGTTCTCAAATATATTTTACTGCTGAATATTTTTCTAAATGTTCACTATTGTGAGAGAAACAGGTGTTCATGGTATTAAAACGAAAAATTCTAATGTTCATAAAAAGAATAAAAGCCTTCATTCTTCATAGACAAAATAAGCAAATTGATGTCTTTGAGTAAACTAATGACAAAGGCCCTGTCTGTGACCAAGTCTGGCTCCTCCAAGCTCCATTTTTCAATTAAGTCCTGACCTTGGGCGTGTTCTGGGAGTCCAGTTTCAGCAAGAATCCTATTAAGTAAGTTTAGACAGGATCTTCCATTCCAATATCTGATTATCTTCAAAATCTGACCAAATTCCTCACCACCCCCACCCCCACACACTATCTCCCAGATAATTTCTGATCACCTTGGTGTAATTTCAGCAAGATTCCTGTAAGGTTGATTTTGTAAGATTTACCCTCCCCTCCTAGTAATTTTCTGTCCATCCCTGCACCCTTAGCCTTAAATCCTATTTTCTTTATTGTATTCAGAGTTAAGCCCAATCATTCTCCCTTATTGTAAACCCCCTTTACAATAGTCTTTATCACAATAATCCTGAATAAAGTCTGCCTTATTGTTTTAAAAAGTGTCAGAATATTTTTAACAGAAATAAACAAAAGCTTTAGAAAAAATTAACTTAGCAGAGTTTACTTGAGTATTCAAGGATCAGTGCATCTGGGTGGCGCTCAGATCTGGAAGAGGTTCAGAAATCTCTGCTTCAGCATCATGAGCAGGGGTTTACAGACTGAAGTGAGAAGCAAAGTAAAGAAATTATTTGATTGGTTATTGCCAGGCTCTTGCCATATTTGGGTATGACCCAGTGCGAACTTTTTAGCTAGAGATTAGTTGGCAGTTTCTGACTGGTTAAGCCTACACTTCATTTTACTATTTACATTGAATTGGGTTTGGATTGGCTTCTATAGGACCCAAGGCACAGAACTGCCTTAACCTTATGACCTCCCAATTAATTATCTTAACAACAGTAACATGACTCTTTGGAGTCCCCTTCCAGTGTCAGTTTGAACACCCAGAGGATGAAAGGTGCCAATCGGATTTGACCTTTTGGAAAGACATATTTACAGTTAACCTGGACTGAATTAAGGAGGAATACTTTGTGACGATTTGCCCATTGTATCTGTCCAGTTGTATCTAAAAATCAATTTTATTCATAAATTTGAGCATTTATAATAGTATCTTTTAAAACCAGTCATAGAAATTGGGAGAGCAGGTTATGGTGGTGGGAGGGGAAGGAACAGATGAATGGTGTATTAGTTACTTTTTTTATTGTTGTGACAAAGTACCTGAGAAAAGCAACCTAAAGGAGAAAGAATGCCTGCATTCTGGTTTTTCCTTTTCTCTTTTTATTCGGCTGTTGTTCCCAGGTTATGGAATCATGCCACATACATTCAGGGTGGGTCTTTCCCCTGAGTTAGTCTTCTCTGGGAACACCCTCACAGACACACCCAGAGATATGCTTTACTACTTTTCTAATTGACTCTCAAGTTGACAATCAAGAGTGACCTCAGAGTTCACCTCTTGTCAACATGATACCCAAACATATCTTTGTAACCATATCATTCCACCTCCAGCCCCCAAAAGGCTCGTGTCCTCTCCTAATGTAAGATGCTTCAGTCCATCTCTAATATTACCCAAGTCTTAACATTCCAACATTGTTCAAAAGTCCAAGTTCAAAGGCTTCTCTGAGATTCAAGGCAAAGTCTTAGCTGTGAGGCCCTGTAAAATTAGAAATAAATCTACATACTCCCAACATACAAAGACACAGTCCCATTCCAAAAGGGAAGAGTAGAAGAACAGCAAGGAAGGATAGGGCTAAAAGCCAGTATGGCAATCATTAAACCCTTTAGCACCATGTCTGACATCTGGGGAACATCTGGGGAGCTTATGGCATGACATACAGTCTTGATGGCCACAGCCCACATGGCCTCTCTTCTGGGCTTGCTATGCTCACTGCCTACAGCTTTCCTCAGCAGATATCAGTCCATGTTCCTGGCACCTTTTCTGGGAAAACTATAGGTTTTTCAAACATTCATGCTCTGTTTTTTGCTCACAATTCTTATTATAAACTTGTCTAAAAACAGTCATTAATAACCATGCCACAGCCTGAATACTGGGCTACACTGAAATTCCCCCCACCAGATGAACTAACCCATTGCCTTTAAACTCAGACTTCTTTCAAAGCCTCAGGGCAGCCAGTGTATAATTCTAGCTACTTAGGAGACAAGAGATCAGGGGATCGTGATTGGAAGCCAACCTAGGCAAATAGTTCACAGGATACTATCTTGAAAAAAATCCATCACCAAAAAAGGGCTAGTGGAGTGGTTTAAGGAGTAGGCCCTGAATTCAAGTCCCAGTACTGAAAAAAAAAATACAAAGTCTCAGGGTATAGACAAAATGTAGACAAGTTCTTGGCCACAGTGCAACACGTATAAACTCCAATAGTCCTTGCTCCTGTCTGAAACCTCATCAGCACAGACTTTGATGACTGCATTCCTACCAGCATCAGGTCTTCTGAGCCCCCATGAAAATTGCCCATAAAACTCTAGCCCATTTCTCCAAACTTTCCAAATTTCTCTCACAAACCAGTTCCAAAGCCTTTTGAACTACATCATCAGGAACAGACACAGCCCTCTGAGACCAGTTTTCTGTGTTCGTCACTTTTTTCACTACTGTGACAAAACACCTGACAGAAACAACCTAAGGGAGGAAAGACTTATTTTAGCTCATGATTTCAGAAGTTTTGGTCCACCCATGAACGGGAGGGTATGGCAGAGCAAAGGACCTCACATCATTACAGCCAGGAAGGAGGGAGAGAGAGAGAAAGAGAGGGGGGAAAAAAACCCAAAAACTAAGAGAGAGAGAGAAACAGAGAGAGTGAGCCTGTGCTGACTGGCTTTTTCCTTTTTTCCCATTTTATTCCATCTGGGCTCCCAGCCTATGTGATGGTGCCAGCCACATTCAGGGTAGATTTTCATCCCTTAGTCAGTTCTTTCTGGAAATTTCTTCAGAGGCTTGCTTTACTGACCTCCTAGACGTTTCTCATCTAATCAAGTTGATAATCAAAATTAACCATCACAGATGGGAAGTTAACTCCACCCACAGCCGTAAAATACAGATTTGTCTTGAAGACCTGAAGTAAAAGTAAATTTGATGAATCTACATGAATCTATCATGGACTTTTATGAGGTAATATGTGGGTAGCTTGGGGAGAGGGAGCTTGGATGTAGCAGAACTAACTCCTAGGATTCTTTCACAAATCTGTACTTTTGAAGAGTGAAATTTCAAAAGTCATATAGCTATCAGTACAAGAAATAGAATAAATGACTTTGAAAAGTACTCTGTAAACCATACAAATGTATTTAACTTATGCAAATGCCTAACAAGGCCAAATTATAAAAGTCAAATTATACCAAAGGTACACCCCCTTAATAAGACCACCATTTAAGGCAAAATATTTTTGAGCAAATAGTTCAAATAAAAATGGCCTAAAATTTCACATGATAATTATTTCTGTTAAAGTTACTAAGAAAAGGCCTACTTAAGTACTAACTTAACATCCATAAATTAGCAGTAGGAAGTGCCATCTCCTCTAGCAAAAAACATAATGAAGTGATGGAGGGAGGAGGAACACATTTGTTTTATACCCAGAAATTTATTGTCTTAAGGAATGTAAAACAAATTAGGCAAATGGAAATTTACTATTTGCTTTCTGGAATACCCTGGCTATTATTTTCTCTTGCTTAAACTTATTTAGAAGTGGTCAACAGATCCTTTATCTTGATCACATCATCTTTGTATCTGATTATCTGAAGGTTAACCCAAATAAAGTGGAAAAGCCACCATGAATAATTTCCTCTTTAACAGTTGACAAGGTTCAAAACATGGCACCCTAAAACATGGAATCTTGGTATATTAAATATTTTGAGCTAAAAGAATTTGCAAAACAGCAGGTACTAACAGGACTCTCTGCCCTGCCCCTGTTCCCTGAGGCAGGTCACAAGACCATCATGGGAAAGGTAATCTCTCTATAGCCAGAAGAATGGAATACCCTCTCTCTGTAGGTGGAGGGATCCCAAGAGGAATCTGAAAGTACAGGTCTTGCTAAGTTTCCTCCAGTTGAGTAGCTTCTACCTTTTGTCCTGTCACATTTGCCCATGACTTTCCACTTTTCACCAAACCTAGTGTAGCAATATTCAAACTTAATCAATTCTTTATGAAGGCTCTTGTCTCACATAAAACTTACACAGAACAAGACAGTATGTTTTGGCCAGGTTTGAGGTTTCACACCTGTAATCCCAACTACTTGGGAGGAAGAGATCAGGAGGACTGCAATTCAGGGCAAATCCAGGCAACAAGCAAGAGACCCTACCTGAGAAAAATAGCTAATGCTAAGAAAGGGCTGAGGGGACACCTCAAATGGTAAAGCACTTGCCAAATAAGAAGGCCCTGAGTTCAAACTCCAGTACCACCATATATATAGTATGTTTTTCTCACATCAATCTATATTTTGCTAATCTAACCTATAGGGCCATAGTGCAGAGAAACTATTGCAGTAGGAGAAAAAGGTATTCTCCTTTCTTGCATTGCCAACATTCTTCAGTGATAGATCTGTTTTCTAAAAAGAGAAGGAATGTCAGGTGATGAACAATAGTTGTTAAGTAACCCTCTCCTTTAGGTTTTTTTCTGTTGTTTTATTTTGCAGTGCTGGGGAGAGAACCCTGGGCCTCATGCCTGCTAGGCAAGTGCTCTACCACTGAACCCCCTCTACCTCCCTCCTTTAGATTCCAACCTAAAAGACCACACCTGGGTGAAGTGTGCAATAGCGCATGGAGTTTTCTCCTCAAAAATCCACCCAGCTCCCTGTGAAGGCTGGGTACAAGCAGGCCATTTTGGTCTACCTCTAGTATCTGGATGAAATGAAGATGAGTTAGGATTATATTCCCTAGTATTATTAGATCAGATAAGGAAAAGCAAGGATTATAGGAACGCAAGAGTGTCCCTGCTGGCAGCAGCTCTCTGAATGTACTAAAAAATAAGACAGGAGCAGAGGAGGAGAACAAAAGTCCATATAAATGCATCCTCTTTATATTGGGGGCAAATGGAGGAAAATAATTGTCAAAGACACAAAAATAAAAGAGATTTGGGAGAGAGCGAAGGGCTAAACAAGCTCAGTTTGTGTCCAGGGAAGACTGCAGGGTGAGCAGCAGTCAAGAATACACAAAAGCTTGAGGGGAGAGATCCTCTCTGGAGTTCTTGAGCTATGACCATGCTGAATTCCTCACTCTTGAAGGTTCTATTCAATTCTGTATCTTAGAAGCTAAGCTGAAATAGAAATCTAAAAATCCAACTAGAGAAACTTCCTCAGGGATGCAGCTAACCACTTGGTTGGAGATGAGACTTGGATGTGACAGCTTGTAAACCTAGGCAAGCCTTCAGCTACGGCCTAGATATATAGTTTGTTGGGACTGTTATAATAAAATTAGACTAAGTGACTAATAAACAAGAGAAATTTATTTCTCACAGTTCTAGAAGCTGGGAAGGCTAGGACCAAGGCACCACTCTCTGGTTTCCTCATACATATTTGTTCTTGTCCCTGACTCCACAGTCAACATGGCAGATGTGGTGAGGAAGCTCTCTGGGGTCTATTTTATAGAGACACTAATCACTACCCACCTCATGATGCCATCACAATTGAGGACGGTTTCAACACATGGGGTTAGGGGTCAATGTTCACTCTGAGGTGTCTGTTGATATGCTTGGGTCACAGCAAACTCAAGGGAAATGTCTTGAACTCCTCACAATATAGGTTCAGACGTGTACTGATGGTGTGTGTGAGGACAATGGAGGTTAGAATGCAGAAGAAACAATGAAATTCATTGTGTGCCAGATGCAAAGACAGCTTTAAAGTAAGGGGTACAATGGACCCAAGTCCAGAGCAAAGCTAGACTTGAACCTATCTTGGCCTAACCTTTAAAGATCCCTTGTGCATGCTGGGCAAAAGACAGCTATGTGTGGTTGTGGGATGAGACCTGAGAAGATGAAGACTGCACTAAGGTGTGACAGCCCCAAGAGTACAAGAATGCCAAGGAATTCTGAGGGCAAAGCTCAGAAACTAGAGTCCCTAAAGTTTTAGAGGTTAAAAGCAGGTAAACATCACCGTCAAGCATCTGAAGACAGCAGATTCCTCTAAGCTGGGTCCGTACCAGGGTCAGACCATAGCACAGACCATAGGAGCAATTCAGTTCGGTAGTGGCAGGCAGTGATGTAAAGGGAGGGAGGAAGTTGAGGGTCTAGCAAGTTGGGGTTACTAACAAAAATGTTAAATAGATTTTACCTAAGAATCACAGGCTTTGGTGGCCTAAGGGAAGTTTCTGTATGGAAATACCATGTACATTAGTACCTTTTCCAAGGGGGATACATTCCAAGACCCCCAGCACACGCCTAAAACTGAAGATAGTATCAAACTCTATATATGTTGTATCTTTTCCTATATATACATACCTACAATAAAGTTAATTTATAAATTAGGCACAGTAAGAGATTAGAAACAATAACTAATAATAAAATACAATACTATAATAAATGTTATTTGAATGTGGTCTCTCTTCCTCTCTGACTGCCAGGGATCAGGTAGTATACACTGCATGGTCATACAAAATAAAAGAGGTGATTCATCTCCTAGATAAGACACAGCAGGGTGGTTCAAGATTTCATCGTGCTATTCAGAATGATGTACAATTTAAATCTCATAAATTGCATACTTCTGGAATTTTCCATTTATATTTTGGACCACAGTTGACTGGTGGTAACTGAAACTGTGGAAAATGAAACCATGAATAAGGGGTACCACTATATTGTTAGAACATATACAGGGAGTGTACTAGACAGCTCAGGCTACAATAGCAAAGTGCCATAGATCAGGTGGCTTAGATAACAGAAATGTGTTTTCTCACAGTTCTATAGATAGAAGTCTGAGGTCAAAATAACCTCAGGGTTGGTTCCTAGTGAAGAATCTCTTAAACATTAGCAGAGATTTCCACATTTCCTCCTGGCTTTGTCCTGGCATAACCTCTTCTCTGAGGGAGATCTCAGGGAGAGAGATATCTCTGGTGTTTCTTTCTCTTCCTTTCAGAACACCAGTCCTATTAAATGAGGGGCCCTTCTTAGGACCTCACTGATTATTAAATACTTCCTTAAAGGCACATTCAGGATTAGGGCTTCAATATGAGCTTGGGGAAGGGGGACTGATTCTGTTCATAATAGGGAACCAGTGTGGACCATCATGAATGAACTCCAAAAAAAAAAAAAACCAACGAAAAATTCCATGGTTCTACTTCATTCCTCCCTGAAGGGTAAAGATGGTCTCCATCTCCAAGAGTTGCTTCATGACCTATAAATAAGAACGCCCTGCTGCACTGGGGAGTATGCCCTTCCCTCTCTCCTGGTGTCCAATGAATGGTCATGACTCACCTTCTAGCTTGGTGGGTATTTAACCAAAAAGGAGTTTGAATCACTTAAGCCTATACTTTCTTTATCTAGGCTATAAATGATTTCTTTTGGGGGATAAATTTTGAAGAACTACGGCTAGATCTCTTTTTGAAACTATAAATGAAAATAATTGAAGTAGTATATGAATTTCATCATGAATTTTCTTTGACTTTTTCTTCTTCAGAAGACACAGGAGTAAAGACATGGAGGGTTTTGTGGGCTTATAAAAGAACAGTGAGTTTTACATTTTTTTCTAAGGGAAAAATAAAAGGGAAAGGAAAACTGAAGATGTACCAAAATTTCAGTACCCAATTGATTTTTCTCTAAGAACGGATCAAAGATCATGAAAAAGCTGGGTACAGTGTGTGCCAATGACCTTAGTTATGTATGGCTGAAAATTCTGCCCTGACTCATATGAAACGATTTTAAAACTAGAGTTTGAACTCAGGGCCTTTTACCACTTAAGCCCCCATCTTTTTTTGGTTTTTTGTTTTGTTTCTTAGATAAGATTTCACTTTTGCCCAGGGCCACCCACAGACCACAATTCTCACTAAGTCACCTCATAGCCGGAATTATAGGTACACACCAATATGCCCAACTTAAATAAATGCTGATGTCCTTCATTTTCCACTTTCAGTACTTGGCTACCATTTGTGAACAGAATGTCATTGAGGTTTTGTTGTAGGTAGTATAAACCAATTTCAACTCAAGCAAAAAAGAACCTTAAAGATGAGAGACAAGTCTGTCACAGTAATGAGGACAAGTTTGTAGCCTTTGAAAGGATGGGATGCAGAAAAAGACAGGATATTAAACAGCATGATCCAATAATCACCCCCCCCCCTTAGGAGGTCATGATTGCAATAGATTAAGACAGCAATATTCAGTATCCCACTAGAAAAATCATATCACCAAAACTTGGGCCAGATGCCATTGGTTAATAATTCCACTAACATTGCACAATGAGGAAGTGGCAATTGTTTAAGGAACTAAAGGGTACTGCTAAAAAGAAAAGTAGGAATGAACACTGGACAAGAAAAAGAGGTGTCCACTTAGAGAAGCTACCTAAAATATACTTGAACATTGATTATGGAAAAGTGACAGTATTGGTATTAGCAGTGACAATAGAAAAATTTGACCCTGCCTTTCTGTGCTACAAATGATCTCCCAGGAGCCCCTTAACCTCTGAATACACAGGAACAAAATCCATAGATCAGGGTCATGCAAAAACCAGCTGTATTGACATATTGGTCCAATATTTGCTTACTTTGAAATACTTGTATGCCTTTTTCCTGGTTTTGTGCTGCTACCACTGTCTCTTTGTCACTCTGCTGATTCCTTCATCCTTCATCTGCCTGCAGACCTACTCACAGGCCTGGGTGTCTCCACCATGCCAGGCCTACAGCAATGGTGGCTTAGTTTTGGTGTCTGGTGAAACAGTGGAAATGACACTCAAAACTAGTCTGTCATCTTTGGGGTCCATACATGGTAACCTCAGCTATCACCATGAGACCCCATGCCGGGATGACTGCATAGACCTCAGCGATAACTAATTCTTATGATGCAATCCAGGAAAGTCTAGCTACAGATGAAGCAGTCTTTCAACTACACTTGTTTGGGCATTGTGAAGGCTGGTCTGCTTTTGAAAAGGCTCCCTTAAGACCAAATGGGGAGAAGCCAAGAGTTCTGGGCAATACTTCAAAAGTCAGCAGCTGCTCTGCACTCCCAGTCAATCCCAATTTGCCTCTTGGCTGCCTGCTGACGAGCTTCTGTACAAGCATTTGATAGCATCATAGTGTATTCCCTAGTTCATCCCTTGGCTTGTCGAGCTTTGGGCAGATATCTGGTACCCCGGAAGTTTGGCTTCCAAGCAAAACAGCTTGTTATAAGGGAAACAGTATTTGATTGAAAGGCAGAGCCCAGTTTCAGGTCCGAACTCTCTTGATCACGTGTATGGTGTCAGGAAAGCCATTTAATGTCTCCGGGACTCAGCTTGAGTTTTGTTCTTGCTACTGCCATTGTTAACATTTTTTATGTGAGTTTCAAACACATACGAAAGTAAAAAGAATAAAATCATAATACCATGCACCTATCGTCCAGGTTCAATAATTATCTATTTATGGTCAATTTTTTTCATCTATACGCTATCTCATCTTCTGGGTTATTATAAAACAAATCTTAGACTTACAACATTAAATTCACAAATACTTCAGCATGTATCCCTAAAAGATTATTATTACTTCAGTTTTTTTAAAAGTCACAAAAACATGGTCAGGAACAGTGTCTCGAATCTATAATCCTAGCTACGTGGGAGGTGGCGATCAGGAGGCTAACCCGTCATCCCAGCTATGTGAAAAAACACAAACAGGAGAATCACATTACAGGTCGGCCTGGGCATAAAGTGAGACCCAACCCCAAAAACATCTGACACAAAAAGGGTTGGCAGCATGGTCCAAGGGGTACAGCATTTGCCTAGCAAGTGCAAACCCGGAGCTCAACTCCAAATACAGCCCAAAAGAAGGACACAATAACATTATATGCTTTAAAAATTAACTATTATTTATTTACATATATAAATATGTATTTGCATATTTAAATATATTCACATATATAAATATATATTTTATATACTAATTTTTTTCTAGTAGTACTGGGTTTTAATCTCAGTTGGTGGTCTACCACTTGAACCAGTCCACCAGCCCTTTTTTGTATTGGGTATTTTCAGATACAGGCTGGCTTCGAACCATGATCCTCCTGATCTCTATCTTCCAAGTAGCTAGGATTACAGGCATAAGGCACCAGTACCCAGCTAACAACAATTAATATTTTCAAATATCCAGACAGTTTTCAAAAATTTCTTGTTGTCAAACTTGGTTTTATTTTTTGTTTTTGAAACAGGGTCTTACTAAATTACCTGGGTTGGCCTTCAACTCCTAATCCTCCTACCTTAGCCTTGAGTATCTGGGGCTACAGGCACATATCATTGGTCCTGGCTTCTGTCAACTTACAAAAATTTTTTAACAGGATCAAAATGATGTCCATACAAGTGAATTGTCAAAATATCTCTTAAGACTCTTGAAAACCATAAATTCTCCCGTTCCCTCTCTCACTCCCTCCCAAAGGAGGGAAAAAAGTGGGTCAACAGTCAATGGAATTAATCTGGACTTTATTAATTGCCTTGTTATATTGATATTTAACATGTTCCTCAGTCCCCTGTACTTTCTATGGTTATATTTAGATGCTTGATTATTTCAGATACTAATCCTGGTAGGAATGCCTCTAAGGTGCTATTGTGTCGTTCCATTACGAAGCATACAGTGTCTAGTTGTTTCTCCTTTTGAGTTGTTAGCTGCCATCAACAATCATTGTTTAGCTCTCTGGGTGTTGGAAAGTGTTGACAAGCTAATTCCAGCATGCCTTCTATATTTACTGGCTAGAATACTTCTATAGATGGTAACCTTTTGAAAAGTGTTTAGCTACCCTGAGGTATAGCTATATAGAAAAGGTGAGATGCATGCTTTAATTTTTCCCCGTATTTACAAGTTTTTCAAAATAAGAATTATTTCTCTAGCCTTCTCCAAAGGAAAGCAGTGAGACTTTGTTTGTTTAAAATTATTATACACTCTGGGTTCAAACAAACTTGATGTACATTTGTCCATTCTGGTTGTTATTCTTACTTACGCTCAAACTGATGAGTGGGAACCACTTCAGTTAGGCCACCAAGGCCTTGCAACATAACCTCAAAAGTCTTCAATAACTTTCATGGTTCTTGGTATGATAAAAATCTTATCTATTTCCCCAAAACTGCAATTAGTCATTTTTCCAAGAAGCCCTGGCTTTTAGATATTCAAAGTGAAAATTTTTTCCTAACTTGTATTATTAAAAATTGTGAACATATACAAAAGCAAAAAAAAAAAAAAAACAAAAGAGACACAATGAATGGTTTACTATGACCAGATTTAATAATGAAAGCTTCAAGTTTTATTTCATCTATACTCAAACCTACTTCTTACCCACCACTCCATCTCTTCCCACAGAATTACTTTATGAAAATCTCAAGCATAATATAATTTTTTTCAAGTTTATGTATACCTAAAAAACAAGTATTTTTTCCTTCCTTCCTTTCCCTCCCTTTCTCTCACCTTCCCTTTCCTTTCCTTTTTGTTTCTCATCAAATACTATTATGAACTCTTGATCTTAAATATACTTGATGTAATAAGTCCATGGATTGACAATTTTATGCTGAAGTTATCCCAGCTTGGATAGTGGGAGCCTTTTCAGTCACATTCCTCCATGCTTTTGACATGACCCAGCAGTCTTTGATAACAACCTTGATTTCTTCATATGATAAGACGTTACTGTACATCGTGTACATTACTTCAAAGAAAGAGCCAACCATGTTGCTGAAGAAAGTGAAAATATTTAGTTTGATAACTGCCATTGATTTTGTGAAGATTCTTTGTTTAACAAATATTTTTACTACATACAGTTTTTTTTATTATTATTATTCATATGTGCATACAAGGCTTGGGTCATTTCTCTCCCCTGCCCCCGCCCCCTCCCTTACCACCCACTCCGCCCCCTCCCTCTTCCCCCTACCCCCTCAATACCCAGCAGAAACTATTTTGCCCTTATTTCTAATTTTGTTGTAGAGAGAGTATAAGCCATAATAGGAAGGAACGAGGGTTTTTGCTGGTTGAGATAAGGATAGCTATATAGGGAGTTGACTCACATTGATTTCCTGTGCGTGTGTGTTACCTTCTAGGTTAATTCTTTTTGATCTCACCTTTTCTCTACTTCCTGGTCCCCTTCTCCTATTGGCCTCAGTTGCTTTTAAGGGCATTTTGATATTAACAACCAGCTTTCACAACAGAGAATAGATGAATCTGTCTTTAATTCTTGCTAGTCCTTTTACAGCACCAGGCTATTGTGTTCAAAATCCTGAATTATAGAAATGTCTAAAGCCAACTAATTGCAATGTAATATATCTTAGAAAATATTTATGTGATTGAAATTATTCCAATGTAGCAGATGTTAGAATTCAAAATTAATTACAAAAAGTGTAATTGACTAAGAAATTACATCACTCACACTAGGCTAGATTCTGCAACTATGGCAAATAACTCCAACACCCCAGTGGTTTAGAACAACAAAAGCTTTTTTTTTGTTTTTAATTTACTACTAGTCCTGTGTCTACTGCAACAGCTTTTAAGGGTGTCACCTACCCTGGGCAAACTCTGCATCCAAGGCCATTTCAGTCTCATTGTATCTCCACATCTTCACATGCCTCCACTACTGCCATAGCAGAGGAAGAATGAACTTGAGGACTGAACATTAATTAGCAAGTAAGTATGTTAGCCCAAAGGGAGACTCATGTATAAATGACCAAAGAAAGAGACATAGTCTTGCTGATGTTTAAGGGGTCATCTTTTATATGCTCCATTGGACAAATAAATAACCCAGTTCTCTTGGCTAAAACTCATAAAGGTGACCATAAAAAAAGTTCAGAAAATGAAAAAGAAAGTGAAAGACAATGCATGTTGCATCATGAATTAGTTTGCTGCCATAGAGTTCAAAGTCATAATTTTAACAGATGGACTTTATTGGGGAGGCAAATAATTTTACACAGGGTGCTTTCTGACTATGGCAATAACCTTTTCCTTTTAGTCCTTACAACATACACATACACACACACACACACACACACACCACATAAGCCAGCAAATAGATGAAGGACATAAACTATCAGTGTATTCATGGGCTCTTGCTTTTGATTGTGTATGGCACCAATGAATGCTGCTGTTGACAGTGACTCTGAAAGAGTCAAACTAAAAATAAGTTTATTTGTAAGAAAATAGCCAATAATTTATCAAAAACATTGTATATTTCCTGCACAAACAGAATTAAAAAAACCTGCATTAGTTTCTTATGGCCACTGCAACAAATTAGTGCAAACATAGAGGTCTACAATGGAAGAGATTCATTGTCACAATTCAGGATGCCAGAAGTCCAAAAATCAAGATGACAGCAGAGGATTTAGGGAGAGATTGTATCTCTTGCCTCTTCCCACTTCTGTTAGCATCCCTTGGTTTGTGACCGAATCACTAATCCTTGCCTCTGTTTTCACACAGCTCTCTTATAAAGATCTGTTGATGGATTTAAGGCCTACTTAAATAAGCAAGGATAAGCTCCTCTTTTCAAAATACTTAGTTGTGTCTGCAAAGATTTTTTTTTCTAAATAAAGTAATATTCAGTTTCTGGGGACTGGGAGGTAGGCATATCTTTTGCAGGGTAGAGAGGAGGTCACTCCTCAACCTACTACATATCCGCATGCAAGGGTCACTCAAGAAGAGAAGAAAGTATAAATGGAATTTGTTTGTGGCTAGTTGAATTCTAAATTAAAAAGAGCTCACTGGGTATTTCTGATATAAAATCGAATGAACTAAGACAGAGTGATCACTGGCAAGAAGACAGAACAAAAGCAATATCTGTGTCTTTGAAGTGCTATGGTTGGATGTGGGTACAAACACAAATCCAGGGGACTTTCTTCAGTGCTGTTGTTTTGTAATATAAAAGCTAATCACACAAAACTTTGAGTTATTAAGAAGTTAAATTGTGGGCTGGGGGTGGGATTCAAGTGCTAGAGTGCCTGCCTAGCAAATGTGAGACTGGGAGTTCAAACCCCAGTACAGCCAAAAAAAAAAAAAAAAAGAAAAGTTAAATTTGTGATGTTGACCCTAAGTGTAACTTAGGTAGATAAAAATAAATATAGATTTTGCCATTTTGGAGGTACTCAAAGTATCAGAAAAATGTACTGACACAGAATGTCTTTATTCTCAGTGATTCTGGATAAATGACATATGGCTGTAGCTTCATGGTTAAATTATAAGCTATTATGTATTACAAGATGATTGAAGATATGCCATTTCAAACTAACCCCAAGATAAAGCACCCACATTTCAAGTTAATCTTTTTACATCAGAAAAGAAGACAACAACCTTGGCCCATTACTAAGTCCCAGAGCAGAAAGACTGGTGTATCACATATTCTAAATATCATCAACTTGAAGGCAATGAACTTTGTTATGTACTATGATATTTTGAGAAGGCACGTGAGCTTTTTAAATGTGGGGTTCAGTTCTATTAAGTCCTCATACATTCAGTTGATGCATGGCGCCATCAACCTGCCAGGAGGCCTTCAGAGAGCCATTTGTTCCTGGATCCAAACCAAGTATGTATCCTGACTGCTAAAAAATATTTTGTTAAGCCAAATGACTGAGCTATCTTTAAGGGTTTGCCAAATGAATTATGACAATAATTGACCACTTTGGGGCCTGGGATGATATTACCAGAAAGAAAAAGAAAAAAATCTAGTTTTTTTAATTGCTAATCTTACGCAGAACAAACACCTCACCTTTTTTGTTTTCAATCTTAGTTAAGGTTGAAGGTACTTGTACTCTTTTACATTGGAACTTAACAAAGTTCAGATGTCATTTATTCTGTATATTGTTTGAAGAAGAAGATATTCAAAGTTGGTATATTGTATAGTGTTATTTTCAATCATGAGAAACTTGGGGCTTGATCTCAGTAGGCTTTTATTCTTTTTTTTTTTTTTTTTTGGTGTTAGGGATCAAACCCAAGCCCTTGCCCATGCTAGGCAAATGCTCTACCAATGAATTTTATCCTAGTCTTTCCAAGTGGGATAATACCTACCTGTGCACTTGCTATAGAGTTAACAGTGTAAAGTACTTGATATACTGTAGACACTTAAAAAACAGGGCTTTTGTTACTATTATCTGACAATATCAGGCTTCCTCTAAAATTGCTAACTTAAAGATTTACAAGAGTAGAGCACCTGCCTAGCAGAGCTGAGGCCATGAGTTCAAACCCCAGTACTGCCAAAAAAAAAAAAAAAAAGGATTTACAAGAATAAACATAGGAATCTGACTATACATAAAACAATGGAGAGCACTTGAAAATACATCCCCTGCCCTAAAGGCATCCAAAACCAAAAACAGCCACACAACCACAAATAAACAATAACAATATCAATAAATCCACTACGCTAACCCAATCACATCCTGACTACCACCCTCTTTAAAAACCCGATTAATAATGTATTTAAGAAAAGTTATTGGAAATTAATTTATCTTTAGGCAACTTTATATCCTCAACATGCAAAAAAGACTTTTACATTTTTGGTTTTTAACAAATGTCTCTAAATTCATTTTTTGCTTCTCTTCTCTCCTCTAGCCACCACATTGGTAATTCTACACATCCCAGCCTTGTCTTACTGCTCCCCTGATGGTTCAGAGAAAACTGGATATCCACCAGCAGTGTGGTGTTCTTTTTCTATGACTACCAGAATCCAGGAAATCCACCAGAAGTAGAATAGACTCCTTGGAACCCCGGATATGCTGCATTTCCCCCAGGCTGTTGGGTTGTAGTGTTGATTGTCTTCAGGTCAGGGACCCAAGGAACTGTGTAGATGCCAATGGTTTCTTAAGACAAAGACTTAATTCTTAGCTTTATTACATTTCTTTGTATTTTATTATTGCTTTACATTGTGTTTTAGGAAGGTTTTTGAAAATACAAAGATCTTATCCAAGAGGGTAAGGCTGCTTAAAATAATTACTGGTTTTTAGTGTTTTCTTAAAAAAAAAAAAAAAAAGAAGTGTTCTTCCTGCAACTATTTGGGGTTTACTTTCTTGCAAAAGACAGGCTTTCTGAAGTTTTCCATTGGCAGTAGTCCAATGCCATAATTACTTTCAATTAAACCCTCAAGTGTTTCCCTTTCTCTTCGTTATCGCCACAAACAATTCCTTCCTCTGAGTGTTAGATTCAGTCTGAGAGAGCTGCCAGAAACAGCCTACAAGGCCACAAAGAGCAGAAATTCAAGCTTTCACCTTGTTTTGTGTGTTCACACCTACCTTTCTGAACTTCTGTTATTGGGCTCAATGTGGGAGACACACTGGAGGCCAGAGGGTTTATAGAGAAAAAAGGGCTTGAGGATGCACCCTGAAGATTGTGGGAGATGGAGAACTATCTTTTCCAAGTTTTTCATGAAGAATTTCAGACAGGTGTATGAAATTATTATCCAAAAACGTATCTAAGGACAAAACCTTAATGAGATCAAGTATTCTAGAGAAATGCCTAATAGAGAGCACTATGCTAAAACAGTTAGAAATGTTTACACTCCTGGAACTGATTTCATCCTCCAAATAAATTTCTTACAGTACAATCTTATGATGCTTCACAGTACACAGCCTACCAGCCACGATTATCTTAAATCTACTTAATTTTTTCAAACAATGCTTTGTCAAAGGATTTAAAATTACTTGAAGTAACCTCACTAAAGGATCCTACAGGAAAATAGCAGAAACTTTCTCTCCACCCTTGTCCTCCCTGACTCCCACCTACCCAACTGAAACCTTCATTTTCTAATGATAACAAAAGAAAAAAAAGATATAGCTAAAGAACAAAGCTTCAATTTCATTAAAGTCTAAGCCTAGAAGTTGGGACTAAACTTTATGGTTCAGAAACATTTTTTTTAAAGCAGATATTGCTTATTTTCTCAAGTGAAAATCCTGGTTTGCTTCTTTGACTTGCTTGGGTGAAAACTGCTCTCTCGTATCTCAATGAGAAGAGACCACAAGCGCCACTTGAGTTACTGTCAAGCATTTTGCTTAGTAATCTTGGTCTTTTACTGGGTATTCCTCTGGAGTCACTTTCCTTTTGATGTTGCACCTCCATGGCCTTTTGACTGAGTTGTATTGCCAAAAATTTAAAGATGTCTCTAGTTCCTATGCTTCTGGCTGTTAAATAGATTTACAAGTGGGTATCTTTAGTCGTGTCTTGAAAAGGTGATAAGGTTTTTGTAATCTATTTAGAAGCCACCCAATTTAATATAATTCTATTCTTTCATTCCTCCTCATCTTATAGATATAATCCATTAAGCTGTTTTATAGAGGCTAAATCTGAAAGGGCAGTGGTACTAGAGTATTTCTCAGCTTGTTATCAAGACTGCAATATTTTAACAGGAATGAACACCCAAATGCAAATTTTCATTCTCTTTGTATAACATTTATGCAATAAAGAATGAATTGAGTACATGATTTTTCATTTCTACAGTACTAAGGCTAGTAATGCATGAGCTGCAAGAAGCGAGCATTAATCTATCTAAGCTGCAAAGAAATGAAATGTGACTTAGAGGGACTTGTTCTCACTGGCACACTTGGAATTCTTCATCAAAAAGTGAAGAAAAAAGTAAGTCTTCTCCCAGTTGTTTTATATCCTTGCACACCGGCCTTTTTCACATAGGTTCTGACTTAGTTCCTGCATGTGAAGTGTATTAAGACTTCAGCTTTACAAGGATACTTAATTGGATTTATATATATATATATATGAAAGAGGTAGGATGGGATCAACTATTTCTTCAAAATAACAATTTTCCAATTTTGTTTCTCAATAGCTGTTCCTATTTCTGGGCTGGCATCTGAGTTGGTATAGGTTTTGGATGGTATCAGAGGGGCTGTGTATATGTACACCTGGATTACCATTTTAGTTCAGCCTCTCATTTACTGGGTGAATTATTTGATGAATTGGGCTCTCAAAATTTTAGGTAAATTAAGAAAATAGATACCTAAAAAAGTCTGAGCACAGCTTATTTTAAGGCAGAACAATTTTATATACATTCACGTCTATAAACATACTCATACATATACATGCATATATATTCCTCCACAAAATAATAGATATTATAATTAATTGTCTGGTAAACCTTATTTTTAAATAAAATACTTTTTAACATGATGTTGAACTTAAAGAATGGACTTACTTTTAATACATGGGTTTAAAAAGCATTTGTTAAAAGTATTTTAGATTCCAAAGAAAAGATGACAGAATCTCATAATATCATCTATGCTTTATGAAATAACTCTGTGGACATTTTATGAATGTTTCTTTCCATAATTAAACATACTGTTGTAGCTAAGAAAAGTAACCTTTTTTTTGTTGGTCATCACACAGAGAGATCCCACATAGTTAGACTTTCTAGGTAACTGAGGCTTTTCCTTTTAATCTGCCGAAATTTCTCCAATACATATTTAAAATTGTAAGACATGGGTCCCTCTTCTCTTAAATAGTGATATTAAGTATAATTTAGCCTTTTAAACATAATTTAATCCCTCATTTGTAAATGTGGGATAATGATAGTACTTCATTCACAAGAATATTGTAAGTGTCTTTAAAATATTCAGGCCATTGTTATAGGTATCACTGACAGTATCTTTCTAGGTACAGAGTCACCTGAGGCCTACAAAGCTATTTAGCCTGATGGTCCATCATTAAGCACAGGTACATAATTTGAGGAAGGCAGGGAGGAGGAGCTCCACTGTCCTAACCAATGTCTTCCTGATACATTTTGGGGCCATTAGACTTACTTGTAACAGCCCCCATCATTTTCCTGGTTCCTCTCTTTCTCCATTGGTTTTTATCTCAGTCCTTTTGGTACATCTATTCAGATCCTGAGACTGAGTAATTTATAAGAACAGAAGTATATTGACTCACAGTTCTGGACGCAGAGAATTCATAAATTAAGATGCTGGCATTTAGCAAAAGCTGTCATCGCATAGGTGATGGATTGAAAGAGAGCAAAAGGAGGCTCAAACTCACTGCTTTTTGAAATCACCAGCCCCACCCTTGCAAGTAGAGCCCCATGGCCTAATCACCTCTTAAAAGTTCCTTCACTCAACACTGTTATAATGTAATAGAATTTAGCATGAGTATTGGATGAGCCAAACATTTAAACCATAGCAGCATTACTGCTGTTACTCCCTGGGAAACCAAAGAGCAAAGGTTATTAGCCCACCAGAGTCAATTAGAGTGAGTTGGGTTTGATGGAGATTGAGAACTGGCCTGTGAGTAAATAGCTAATCATGAAGAAGATGATATTGTGGTATTTGTGAGACCTCAGCCAATTGTGAGTCCTCCTTTTATCCTTCCTTCCTCCTTCTTAGTGGAGCTCCAGAGAGCTTAGAAAGCCAGATATGCAACCTCTACAGGAAAAATACTGTATATACTTTTGAAGGGATGTTGCTTCAGGATGGAGCATATGAAATTCATAAGACCTTCATAAATCAGTACTGATTTCTTTTTTAATTTTTTGAGACAGAGTTTTGCTGTGTAGATAGGCTGGCCTTAAACTCACCATCCTCCCACCTCAGACTTCAACGTATTGGGACAATAGGCATGAAACATATACCTGGTTTTAGTAGTCATTTAACTTTTATATTTACACAATTTTAAATAATAAAATGAATACTGCAGTCTAAGTCAGAAAACTTCAAAATTATTATGACAACTAATGGAATAATATTTGTGAAATGTCTTTGAAATTGTAATGCATTATTCTGTGATTTATAAAGAAGTCTGAATGGAGAACCCACTGCTTGTCAGGTACAGTTTTAGACACTGAGGAACAGCAGTAAATAAAACAAAATATAAATAAATAAAGTTTATATTCTAATAGGGACAAATAGATTTAGCAGTGCTGTTATTTTTATTACATCATTATAATCATCACTGAAATAGAACAGCTTTACCTACTTGGCTATGTCTAATATTTGAATAGTAAACAGTTTTAAGGTGAAGTCATGAGTTTTTTTATTGACTCCATGCCATATACTATATAGACATATCCACAAGCAAATAATTTCAGCTTACCAAGGATAATTCCTCATTTATAATTATGATACAATAGTAATTTTGAGCTCATGAAATGTTTTAAATATTTTTAAAAGATTAGAATATATTCTGTACATTTCAAAGTACTAGACAATACTATTGCTATTAATATAGTAGTTTTCTATGCACACTGTATTCTCCTAACTTTAGCTAATTTAAGTACCTTTTTTCCTAAACATATCATTAAAAAAACTAAGTACAGAATTGCCTACTCACCCAGATAACTTGAATTATGTTCATGTTACATTTAACACGCATAACCACAAATTGGTCAATGCTTTGCCAAGAACAGACTAAATGACAACTATTCACATATCAGTTTTCCTTTGTTCTGATTACAAGCTTATACACTGGGATGATTCATGGTTTACTTGCTTTTCAAGTCACAATTTCAAGCAGCATCATTTGTCTTCTATCAACAACTCATGTTTGGACCAATGTCTGCATACTGATCTCTTGTATTTCACATAATTTCCAGTCTTGGAAAGCCTCATTCAGAGAGTTATACATTTAAAGAGAATGATGCAGGTGGCTTTAAATTTTTTTCATTTATATTTATTTCTTCCTCAGAATTATTTTACCCTGTAGAAAGTCCTGTTTCATGCTAACTACAGACACTGGTTTCTTTAATAAATTTTGACCATAGGTTACTGTGTGTATTCATAATTGACATGTCAAAAGCCAGTCTGATTCCAGGAGAACCACATGAGTTAAAAACACAGACTTGAACCAGATGACAGAAATGGGACGACTTTTAAAAGAGGTATTTGTTGATTCTGATTTTCACTCAGGAAGCACATTATGAATGCAGGAACAGGGATACATCTAAGACACATTCTCTGCCCTCCATAGAACCAGTGTAGTGGGGGAATGAGCAATATAAATAGTTGTAACACAAATGACAGTGGCAGAGAGGACATACAAAAAAAGCAAGGAAACAAACAAACAAAAATAGTACAGACCAGAATAGGCAAATCCATGCAGGAAGCAGATTCAAAGTGGCCAAGGGCTGGGGGAAGAGGGATTGGAAAATTAATTATTCACAACAAGTACAGGTTTTTATTTCAGGAGTGAGGAAAATTATACAGAGGAAATGTACTTGCATTGATCCCCAGTAAAAATATAGAAAGCAGAGCATTTAGAGGATACTTTAAGAGACAAAGTCCTCAGAATCTGATGATGGATCCTGGAGAAAAGGATACCAAGAAGGGCTTCTGGATTGTAAGTTTGTATAAATAAATAACATATCTAGGGAGATGAAGGATGTTGGAAGAAGAATGGTTTATGTGCAGCGGTGGAGGGAGAGATCATGAATTTCTTGCAGTGCAGGTTGAATTTGAGATGCTCTTGCTGTATCCAACAGTATGGTAGCTAACGGATTTGGAGATCACTGGTGAGTATCTACATAGAGGAGATTAGTGGAATTATGGATGTGGATAAGATCTCCTAGAGAAAGTATATAGTAAGATGAGTAAAAAGGTCTAGGCACACACCCCTTTGAAAGATAAGTCAATAGTGTCCAATGTCACTGAGAGATCAAGTAAGCTGAAGATTTGAACACATTGAGATTGTCGATAGCATTAGCCAGTTACGTACCATCCCTATGCCACTAACTCCAAACATAAAACTCAATCCAGTTCTGTCTAACATCAGCAGCATATCTCCAATTGCATTTTAAATATCTACCAGTCCTTTCAAGCAAAACTTGTTCAGAAGAGCTTGACTTTCTGCCCTAAACTTGTTCCTCCAGCAATCTTCCTCATCTTGTTTCATGTCTGCTCCACCCATTAAGTCACTCAGGTTAAAAACACTTGACATTGTCACTTGCTCTTTGCTTTCTTTCATACCCCTCACTCAGTTCTCAGCAAGTTCCATGAGGTCTACTTTCAAAGCATTCCAAACCCTAACTACTCTCACCATCTCCACCCCAATGCCTAGTGTCAACCCCCACTGTCTCTTTTGATATCTACTAATAGCCTTACTGAGAATTAACTCAATAGCAAGCAATTCATCCATTTAAACTGTGAAAGTCAGTGGTTAGTATTTTTAGAGTTGTGCAACAATCACCACAATTTATTTTAGAACATTTTTGTCACTCCAAAAAGAATTAGCATTTCTCCTCATTCTGTCCTTCCTAGCCCCTAACAACCCCTAATCTATTTTTTGTTTCTATGGAGTCACCTATTCTGAACTTTCCACATAAATGGAGCTATACACTGTGTGGTCCTTTGTAACTGGCCTCTTGCATGTAGATGTTTCCAAGTCTGGAACAAACTTCCCATTTTTTTTATAGGGTCAGTTCCCCACCTCCTCAGATCATTATTCAGATATCTCTTTCTGAATTGGGGCAGTTTGTGCCTATGGTCTGAATGTTTGTAACCCCCTCTTAAATCCAGCTGTTGAGACCTAACCCTCCCAGTACTGGTGTTAAGAGATAAAGCCTTTGGAAGTGAAAACTCATAAGAGTTATTGCCTTATGAATGGGATTTTTGAAACTGGAGTGTTAAGCCTCAGGCCCAAACTGTGGCGGTTCCACGTGTCAGGTCTGGCCATTCATCCCAAAACACCAAATAAGGAGACGGGAAATGGGTAAAGGGCAGCGAAAGTAGGTTTATTGCATGGCATGGACATACCAGGGAAAGAAAGCACATCAGCCATCTTTGACATGCAGAGATGAGCTTTAGGTTTAAATAGGAAAAGAATTTGAGTTGGGGTTGGAAAAAGGTGTGCATCACTTTTCAACAGTCCTGGTCAAACTGTGGCCTGACTGATAATTATTGAGGGGTTCTGGAGAAGTTATCACTATCATCACTTGAGGGGAATAATCAGGTCAATATAAAGAAAGTCATTGCTGCCTGGCACGTGGTCTGTCCTGTGGAGGTTCTGCTGTTCCTTTCTTTGGGGGCAGTAGTTTTCTCCATCCCTTCTTATAAACATGTTATCAATCAGCCCACTCCTACCTGGATTCCAATGTGGCTGCAAAGTGAGTAGCTCAGAGAAAAGACAGATACAAAAATGCAGGCAGCAATGCCAAGCTTTTCTCCTGCTTTTAGTTAATTTGTGGGCCCAAGTAAGGAGTCAGTGCTTTTCAGTAAAAGCAGTTGAAATACCTGTTGCAATCAGGTATTGGAAATTGCTATAGCTTGAGGCAAACTTTAGCCCCCATATATGAGGAACGGAACTCTCATCAAACACCAAAGGTACTGGCACCTTGCCTTCTTATTAGACTTCCCAGCCTCCAGAACTGAAGCAAAAAATATCTGTGGTGTACAAATTATCCAGCCTAAGGCATTTTGTCATGGTAGCTTGAATACATGAGACACTGTTTCCTGATATCTATAAATGTGTTTGACTATTATCCATCACATCACTACTAAAAGAACTGGGCAGTTTATTTGTTATATATATTTTTTCAGAACTGCACTAGAAAGCCAGTTCTGGGAAGATAGGGATATTTGGATTCTGTGCAATGACACAATCTCCAGACTCTAGACAATAGTAGGATTAAGCAAGCATTTGTTGAATGAATGTGTGTTGTGCCTGGCAGCCATATTGGAATATGTAAGGTAGTGAATAAGAACTGTGGGTGTGAATCAGTGAGAGTAGACACTACTTCCAAGAAGTCTGAAAATGAGAGAAATGTTGAATATATACACATCCCTCTGCCTTCCATCCTGTTACTGAGGATGAAGTGTACAGGCTCCTAAGGCCAACTTTCCATTTGTACATAAGATCCTGTTGGGAGGAAATTTTCCTCTACCAATTTAGTTCTGGAAAGTTGGAGGCATGCAAATTAGCTGACAGTAGATTAACCGAAGAAAAGACAACTTGACTCCAGGTGCATACAAAGAAGTTGCCCAGTAAGGAGGAACTCACTGAATAGCCAGGGATTAAGCTTTATATATGAGCTTCACAAGGAGAGGAGGTGTCAATGTGAAGGTATGAAAATTCTATTGGACTTTGTGATGCTAGTGGAATAGGCAGTCCATTTCTTTCCTTGCTGCAAATTTCCCCATTGGGGGTGGGGGCAATAGAAACCGAATTCCCACTTCCTGTTGCTAAGGGTCAATTTTTTTTCAAAGAATAAACTCCATCAGAGTCAATGGCAGCTATGTTTTGAGTAAGTTCTACTTAGTTTAAATAATTTTTCTTTCTGCAACTGCTGTCCAGATATTTTTAGTTTAAAATCAGCGTCATAACATTTTGGTGGGCTGACACTTCATTCCATTCCAACCTCTTTTAGTTAGTATGGACAGGCATGATACATGACGCATGTGGTATCATTCACATAGATGACCGGGCCATGGTTTCTCTGGGAGACCACCTTTATATTGAGAGGGTGCAGGGTCCTGTCCAATGACAACATTCCCACAAATGTCTCCACCATGTCTCTGATGGTCCTGAATCATCAGCTTTGCCTTCTCAAGTACATTATCTTATTACAGACAAACATGCTGCTACTTTTCCCAGCTTTTAAGAAATCAAAATAAACCCATGATTTTGGTGGAAAATTTAAATATGTACTGGCATTTGATGATACCCTGCAATTACTGCAACATAGTCACAGGAGACCCTTATCTCAGACAAGAGGACAGGAGACCACATGAACACAATAGACACAGAAGGCCTTCTGATCATTGAGATTGGAGAAAATGCTGTCTTTCCCACAGGCCCAGAATTAAGCCTTCTCGGAATGAAAGTGAGAAGGTGAGGATTCAGATCAGTCTCCAGGACTTAGAGAAAGATGAGCAACAAGCTCAGGGAGACTGCCCTAGGACTGCTAGGTAGGCATCTCTATGTGCCTGGAAGTAAAACCAGGAGAACGAATGATTGCCATTGGGTAAGCCATCTAATATGGCACATGTTCTCAAGAAAAGTAAGTGTACTTTTGAGTGACTGAAATTTAGTACATAGGCCTATGAAGCTTAAAAAAAAAGAAAAGAAAAAGGTCTCTAGACATTCATCCTTGTTTTAACCTAGCAAATCATGAAATCAAAATTGTCAATGACTTAAAGTAGTAGGTTAAATATTCAATCCTAAGAATTAACCATATCACCTACCAAAAACAACTAGCTTTGGAATAAAAAAGTATGTATAAATAAAATTAATTAGTCAAATTTACCTAATATCATAATGATATTAAAATAATGATATCTAAAAGCCAATACTTGGGTCATCCTGAGATTGAAAATTAAGACACCAGCACATTCTGTAACTTACTCAGTATTGATGGGATTAGGCACTCATAAATACAGCCATACAATTGCCAGTCCTACTTTTTTTTTTTTTTTTTTTTTTTTGCAGTACTGGGGCTTAAACTCAGGGACTTCACCTTGAGCCACTTCACCAGGCCTATTTTTGTGAAGGGTTTTTCGAGATAGGGTCTTGTGAACTGTTTCCCCGGGCTGGCTTTGAACCTCGATCGTCCCGATCACCACTTCCTGAGTAGCTAGGATTATAGGTGTGAGCTACTGGTGCCTGGCCAGTCCTGCTCTTACACTTGTTGATTTTCTTTCCACAAAGGTATACATTTTCTATTAGTTTCCTAGTTAATTCAAAATTAGCTAAGTGTTTCTATAGGTAGATATCAACATGGCAAAAAAATATTTTTTAAAAATACTTCTTTGTGGTTGTTGCTGTTCTGTAACTGTTCTGCTCAGTGATTAATTAAATCACAAAAGAACCAAAATGTCAGTGCATTGCTAATTCCTGGGAACTTCTGAGGCTACTGAGACTAAAAAGAGTGCCAAGTTGGGTCTCACAGAGAGTGAAGGTCTTCTCTAACACACTATTGGATCTAAGGCAAAATTTCCTAGGCTATTAAATTTACTGAGAGAAAAATAGCTGCTGGGTGCCAGCCCCAGGCATAAACATGTCAGGCACAGTCACTCCATACGGGAGACCATAACCAGTGAGTGAGACAGATACTGTTGTATAATAATTTGGTTGGCCTTTGTCCCTGTTGCCTGGGACAGAGCCTCTAAACTGTTGGAATTTCTCAAGTGATAGGATTGTCTTGATTATTGATGGTGGGACCCTCTAGCCAGACCTAAGTTTATGCTATCGAGGTGACCTACAGTGAGTCCCTAGAGTCTCCAGAAGGGAGATGGTTATGCAAACAACATCAACTATATGATTAAACCATTTGAGCTGTGAGCTCATGGTATCAGCCTGACTTCCCAACCTCTGAGGAAGGGAGAGGAAGCTCAGGATTGAGTTCAATACTGTGGCCAAGGTTCAATCAACCAAGCCTTATGGAATGAAATTCCAGTTAAAAACTCTTGATACTTGAAGCTCAAGTGAGCTGCCAAATTGGTGACATGTAACAATGCTGAGAAGATTTGGGACCCTCTCGGTTCTCTCCATTTGGCTAGTCCTGATTTATATTCTTTATAATAAAATTGTAATCCTAAATATAAGGCTTCCTGGAATTCTGTGGGTCATTCTAGGAAGTTATGTAAACCCAAGGAGATAGTGGGAAATGAATATACAGTCAGGTGCTCCTAAGAGCAAGTGTCTGAGTGAGAGGAGTCTTATGGGGGTTTGGGCCCTCAATCTATGCAATCTCACCTAACTCTGGGGAGTTCAGATCAGAACTGCATTGCAGATACACACACAGACGTGCTAAAAGATACACAGACACCGAGAAAGAGCAGTGAGCAGACAGACAAGTACACAACCCAGCCCCTTCAGAAAGGCCTGCAGAAGCTTTAGCAATCATCACTTGAGATGGCTTAAGAATGTTTACTTTGTAAGATTTGAAAGTACAAAAGGAAATAAAATCATTCAAAGACAATCAAGTCAATATTTGTATTTCTATCATATTTCTTCTACATACCTTTCTGTGGCTTGTTTTCTTTCTTGTTTGAGGTAATACTACATATACCATTATTTCCATTTTCATTTTACATGTCATAAGCATTGTCTCTTGACACTGAAGGCTCATGACACATTTTCATTTAATGACTGTACACTACAATGTTATAGAGATAGAGAGTAGTTCATATATAACCCTTTTCCTAACTGGGGACTTTTAAGTTTCTTACAGGTTTTGACATAACAAATAAGGCCAAGACAAGTATATTTATGCATAAATCTTTATCTGTCCTTATCTTTATGATTATTTTCTTAGATTAGGCTGTTGATGTACAGCTTTCTAGTAAAGGGATTTGTTTCTTATGGCTCCTGAAATCTGATGGCCAATTTATTTACAGACATATGAATTTGCATTCCTGCTAGGTATGTGTGAAAGCATCTAACAACATTCACTTTCCCAATCTAAAAATGTGTATTTCAGGCCAGCTGTGGTGGTACATGCTTGTCATCCCAGCTATGCAGGAAGTAGAGGTCAGAGAACCTCAATCCAAGGCCAGCCTGGCCAAAATCACAAGGACGAGGACGTGGCTCAAGCGGTAGAGTTTTCCTAGCAACACAAGATCCTAAATTCGATCCCCAATACCACCAAAAGCAAACAAATGAAGAAGTTCGCTTCAAAATATCTGAAATTTGATATTTGACTTGCAAAATTTATTTACTTTATTGTTTTAATTTCATTCCTTTGAACACCTTTAAGACTGGCTATTTTTTAATAATTACATTTATTCTATTTTAATATTTATTCTAAATATTCATTGGGATCTTAAGTATTTTATTTTGTTCGTAAAAATATCATATACAGTACATATACTACAGATTTTTATTAAATGCTATGATACTAAGGGTTAATCCCTTATGACATTAAGAATTTAACCCTTTATATGTGTTTTTTTTAACCTTTATGTTTTAAATTTTTTTTAAAAAATTTTTTTTTAAATATTTTCATTTGTAATTGTGTGACAGATGTTGAAGTGCACTGCTCAGGTTGCCCTTCCAGAAAAGACTCTGTCCAGTGACCAGGAGTGTGCTTAGCAGACAGCCTCCAGCTGAGAGTCCCTTCAGGTTTTGCCTTAGTTCTTGGTCCCAGAGTGAGACTGGAAGCTTGGAGGTAGAGACCAGTCAGGCAGGGCAGGGACAAGGAGAACTAGATGGAAACTTACCAAGGATACAGAAGAGATAAACAGAGGTGGGGAGACTTGAAACTGCTGTGGCATATGAATGGTGAGTGAGCCACGCCCTGATGCCCTGACTTGGTGCTCAGGACCCTGTGCTAGACCTCAGAGCTGAATGGGAAAGGTAAGGGGAGCATGCACAACACCCCTGTGATGCCCATTGACTGGTAAAGGCATGCATCTTGTGAGTGGACCAATAACAGAGACACAACCAGCTTCCCATCAACCAGGAAGTGAAAGTCTATAAAACCCCTAGACAAACAGACAGACTCCAGTGGCTCAGTCTTTCTGAGATGCCTCCTGTGAGGCAGTGAGGGACCTCTTCTCTTTTCCTCTCTTCTTAACAAAACTCTACTCTTTTGCTCACCCCGTTGTCTGTGACTTTCATCCTTCAATCTCAAGAAACGAAGTTCTTGTCAACTGCTACAGCACACATGACACCACTTGTCAAGAGTACGTTATTTTTCCAACAGTCCTCAGTCAATGACTGAGCAATGCCATAGCATAAGAGCTCAGGTTTTTCCACCCAACACAAGACTCCTCTAAATGAGCACTTTTTTTCTTAGCACAAGACTTTGAAGGCAGTTGTGTTTAGTTGCGTTCAACTGCCTTAATAAAAATGTCATGATCATTTGCCAGTTCTTGAATCTGAGCCATTGTCCAGACCCAGAACCCAATGACCAAGAAGTGCCTGATCTCAGGCAATACTCCATGAGGAGGAAATTTTCCAAGACATAATATTTGCATTGAATTAGAGATGATTATATAATGATATGTCTCCAGCAGGAATGGTTCTACTTATCCTTAGAACCAATGATCCTCTAAGAAAAACCTCTGCTTCCTGTCTCCAAAACTCTGAGCTCTACAAAGTCAGGAGTCCTGACTCCCAAGTGAGGCACACTCTTTCTGGGAAAAACAGGATCCCGGTCAGCTAGTAGCTCCAGCTGCCACCCAGGCACTTTCTACTCCTTTGTCAAGAGAACAACAGAGTCTCTCCTGCTTGTCATCCTTTTATACAATGTGTGAAATTCAGGTGTTCTCTCACTTGGATCACCATGAATGTTGGCAATAATGGCACCGATAGGTTTCGGTTCTTACTGCACCCTTAAGCTTCTGTTTTCCAGGGTCACCGTCCTTCCTCCCAGGGTCACAGTCCTGCCTCAAGTCTAGCTTGAATCCTCCTTCTGCCCCAACCTCCAATCAGCATGAACCATAAGATCCTAACCAATCAGATCATGCCGAGTCTCACTGAGGGGTATTTAAGCCCCTGCCCTTTTCTCTCTCTCTCTCTCTCTCTCTCTCTCTCTCTCTCTCTCCTCTCTCTCCTCCCTCCTCCCTCCTCCCTCCTCCCTCCTCTCTCCCCCTCTCTCTTGGCTCTCCCTCGGCTCTCTCCCTCTCCCACCCGGCAATAAAGAATCTCTTGGCCAGATCACTCCTCTCCACGTGGTCACTTTTGGGGCCTATATTTCCTTACAATAAAGACTTGAAAATGATTTCCTGCTTCATTCTTGCCCCTGTAACTTTGATAAAGCAAAACTTAAGTATGATTTAATTTATTATAATTTATTATCTTCTCAAGTCTTTCCCATCACTCCTCTCATCACCACCCCAGTAGGATATAAGGCCCAAGGACAGAGACTGTGTGTGTTTTGGTTACTGTTACATCTCAGTTTCAGAACAGTGTGTGGCAAATACTTATTGAATCAATGAATATATCAGTCAGATACTATTATAAGCATATTACTTAAGAGTTCAGAGGTAATCCCTTGAAGAACTAAAAAACAAAGCATTAAAGTCACTGCTAGGAATGGGCTTGAACTTGGAGGAGGTTGAGGGGTGCGTTGTTCATAAACCCTTCTATACTACTTGATTGTTTGTAACATGTACATGTATTACTGTGATAAAAAATGTTTTAAAAACTTTTAAATAAGCCACAGTAGCTGAAAAATCCTAGAATGATAACAATGCAGGAAGCCTAGCCAACAATAATTTGCTTTATAGTAAATTGCTTTAAATCTGTATTGAAAGCAAACTACTGAATCTGCTAATGGTACATACAGATGGCAGAAAACAATAAACTTTTTGGTGTTGGGTGTAATTTTAAATAGACTATCTTTTATCATGCTTTAAAGTGACTTCAATCTATTTACATAATCAAGCATTATATTATTACATTAAGTTCCACATATTTCACAATGGGTATGAAGTGAAGAGGGAGGTCCTCATTCAAGGCTTCATATAAAATGTGATTTATTGATTCCTTAAATGTGGGTGGAAAAAAATAGAAATAATTTTTCATGCACAGTAACTGGCACATATGAATGCTTGCTAATTTGAGGAGGGAGATAGGAAGGAAAGGATGGAAGTAACAAAAAATAATTTTGCCTAAGGCTGCAAGTGACATAAATTCAAACAATTGAGTCCTCAGGCTTGTTTCTATTCAGTGTTTGCTGAGGTTTGGAGGAGGCTGAATCCCATCATGGCAAGTTGCCATCTTTGTCAGAAGCAAAGCGCTATTTACATTCAAGGCAATGTGAAGTAAGAAGCAGTGTGAGTCCTATTATGGTTGATTAGCCCATTGTACACTGTTACAACCAACATCTTCCTCCTGCTAAAAATAGTTCAAGTCACGGGACCTGAAGCAGCATGACCCATCTGTACTGTACTCTTCCACAAGTTTGCCAACAAAAGCTGCCTCTGACTCCCCAGAAAAATAAAAGGGCCACTTATTCACTTCAGTGCCCTCCAAAATATGTCATTTATCTGAACTGTTAGGAAAGCTTTCAGAAAATGAGATACAGAGAATACACAGCTTCTAAAAAGGAGATCCATCTTCTGGGTCGTTTCCTTTCAATTGACGAGATCCTTAATATGAATGTCATAAAAAGTCAGTTGGTTGCTATTAAACTTGAATCGCTAGCTGCATCTTAATCGCACTAGTGGTGGAATTATATTTTGTATATATTTTGACACATTGGCTACCAGTTACCTAAATAAATAAATAAATCTTCGTGCTTGAATTGACAGCACAGGAGGGAGTGGTATGAATAAACCCTGAGTCTTACCAAGTCAATAGTCCTCCTTGAAGGGGAGAAAACAAACTGCTTTCTATTCTATTGAAAGCCTGGAAGAATTTGCACCACAGTAATCCTAACTCCACAGGCCATCTACTAAGAACTCAGCATTACCAATCCTGAGACTCAACTGATAAGCACATTCTTTTCCCCCATCCCCATTAATCCTTTTAAAGACTGTGCTAAGTAATGAAAGGGTGCGATGAAAGAGGCCCCCCTTTTTATTACAACCATATAAACTGCTTGTGTAAACGTTTCATTAACAAACTGCTGGACAGTATTTAATATCCTTTGCCTCCCTCCCCCTGGCCCTCTTGGTATGGTGCTGCTGGGTATAGCATGACTAAATGTGTGATTTACACATGTTTAAGAAGCATTCCCACACTTGAATGCTACACCATGACAAAGGGAGGGGAGGGGCTGAGCGAGAGGTGGTGAGCCTATTGTAGACATTTTAATTTACAATTCTCCCTTTTTGTGGGCTTTAAAAGATGAATGACTTCTACCTACTTATCAGTGTGTTTCATTTCTCAGTGCTCTTTCTAATAAGTACTGGTCCCTATGTACGTGACCTTGGCCAGAGGGCTTGCAGTTGGTCCCTTGGATGACATAGTTAGGTGCTCTAATATTTTAAGAAGAAAAGGAAGATCAATTCCAAAATGGATCCAATGTGCAAAGAACCTTTCTATGAACAACAGAGGCCAAAATAAATGGCTTACCTTCATTCTGAATGATGCCAGATCATTTGTAAAAGTACATATCTTGTGCTTTTCTTTGTGTAGTCATCTAATTGAAATCTGATGTTTTGTGTGCTTAAGCTAATGTTGTAAATCCTAATAAGATATTTGCGTTATCTGGTTTTTAAAATGTGGCATGTTGGTGTAAAATAAACTTTCCTTTTAGACACGTAAGATACGCCTGTGGCACCTAGTGAATTAGTCAATATGCAGCAGAAATAGGATGGTTGAGTGGGACTTGACCATACAGAATCACTTCAGAGTTGTTTAAGTTAAATCATGATATAGACAAACATGTTGCTGCGTCCAGACAAGTCCTGCTAGGCCGAATTCTTAGAAACTGTATTTACATTGATTCTATTCTGAGAGATTCCAAACTTTGAAAAGTAAATACATAAAAAAAACAAATAGATATGTAGCTTCTTTTATAATACCTGTGTCCTGCCCCAGGGGTCATCCATGTACCTTCGAGTTACTGGAGTCACTTAGTTTAGGGAAGAACCCTGGTTGGATCAGTGAAGATAATTTTACCTCCAGACAAAACTATGGTGTGGTTTCAAAGTGAATAGATTCATTTGGATCAACAATGCCCTGGGGAATAAAAGCTTCAATGTATTCAACCTTCTGAAGAGCTGAAAACATCAATAACTTCATAAAGCCACTTTGATTTGTATTGACTTTGGTTGTGCTGCTAATTCATACACATCATTGTTTACTTCACAGAGATTTAACATGACTTTTGATTTATAGAAACAGTGATTCAATTTCTACCAAGAAGTGGTGAGCTCAGACCTCCCCCAGATTCCTACTTTCTCTCTGATGTGACAAAATTGGAAGAGAAATTCTCTTGTCACAGCATAAATAAATAGCTGTGTAACAGTTTATGTGCACTTTTTTTTGCTTTCATGGTAACAGGTAATAGCAAAATAGATCATCCAGATGAGGAGAATCAATTATCTAAGCATGTTATTAATGTGTTCACAGCAAAATCATTGATTTACACTGGAGCAGAACCTGTGAGCTAGAGGCATTTCCCTTCAGAAGCGCCATGTTAGGCAAAGAACATTCCTTCGCCTTGGCCAGGCTCTGTCATTTGTTTCGTGCCAAGCCCCGAGAAGCTGTTATTTATAAGAATCACTTGCACATTTTGTAAAACTCCATAAATATCATGCCTGTCCCCCACAAATAATGGAAACTACATTGGTAAGAGTTTTAGTTTTCTTTGATGCTTTGTCAAATGGAGACGGAAAATTCCTTTCTAGCAGTTCTAAGCTACTAAAAGACTTTTAAAGCAAGCTAAATGAGCTTGAAGTGACCAGAACTAGATTTCTGTTCATTAATGAATCGCCAAACTTAAATGAGGATTGAAATATTTTGATTTCATGTGTTGAAATCATATCCGGAAGGGCAGTAGAAAAAAGGTGTTGATTTTATTTAACAACAACAATGAAAAAGAGCTAGGGTTGTAGCTCAAATGGTAGTATGCCTGCCTAGCAAGCATGAGGCCCTGAGTTCAAACCCCAGTACTGCCAAAAAAAAAGTCATTGTTCAAAAAGTTACATGCAAATTAACATTTAAGCAGACAGAATTCAGAACATAAAAGGACAAAATGCAAGCATGCTAGCTGACACTACTTTTTTCTCAGATCAGTGTGGACCCGAACACAGCATGTCTGTGGCCCAAGAAAAATTCACAGTTCTGATGAAGGTAAACTTGGCAGCCTTGAGTTGGCCCAGCATCTCACAGTTAATTAAAGAAGTGAGGGAAGGCATCGAGGCCTGCTCCCTTCTGCCTGAATAATTCACCACCTTTATCTATTATTAAAACCTGTTACTTCACCACAAAGATTCCCAGCTCGAGATGGATTGGTCTCTGAACCGAGAGATAAATTGTAACAAGGCCTAGAGCTATATTAATAAATTGGAATGAACATTTATTTGCTCATCTAATTAGAACTGTAGTTTTTCCAAATAGTGTAGTAATGTATTACCTTGACAGGCAGCACTACCTACCTTCTGTGAGATAAAATGAGCAGGAGGGCTTTGCCCCAGATTTGGGGTGTCTTTGCATAAAACATTCTTTGGTTGCTGCTGTTCCTTTTAAACCATTCATTCAGCCACTATGGTCTGGCGATCCTATCTCCCCAGGATTGATGGGAGCTTAGCTTTTGAGATACTTCGTCTGAGGGCTGCAAAGACATGTGCATATAGAACACTCATTCTTCTTTTGTCCTCTCTCTTTTTTAAGTGTTGCAGGGGGGAAAAAAGAATTTGAAGATTTCTCCACCCCCTCCCCTCTCCATTTCCCTTCATTAGGATTTCAAAGCCTGTAGCTCAGAAGTTCAAAGGACTTGGGGTCTTGCAGTAGCAGGCTTGGTTTCTGGCTCAATCACAAATTTTACACAGCCTCAGTTTCTTCTTCTGCAAAATGAAAACAGTAATTGGCTCAGGGCCTACACGCACCTCACAGCGCATGTCTGTAAAGTGAGGAACACACAGGGGGCTCTTAATTAATGGTGACAGTTATTATGCAGCAATCCTTGCTCTTCCCTGTTTGCAAATGAGATTTTTTAAATCATTTGATCACGTTAGCATGGAAGGGTCTTTCTATAACATAGCCAGCTCTCAACTTCTAAAGGACAAAGATGAATAAGGTGCTAATGCAATACACAATTTTTTCATTACAAATGATTTCCATAGCAAAAGCCTGGTCTCTGCCAGCTAAATTCTAAAATCTCAGGCAGCAGGGTTTCTGTCTCCTCCCTTACCTGCAGGGGGCCTAGGACAGGGTAGGTGCTTGGTAGTTGGTTTTGTTTACCATAGCAAGTGCGGTTATTAGTTAACCTCTTGTGAAATCAACACCTCTCTCTTGTGCCCTGATAGCACTGAAGCACACAGAGGCTATACACATTGGGCCTTGACCTTACACAGCCAGTGCAATCCCGTGCCTCTGCAGACTAGGTCACACAATCCATAAGGAGAATACATTTTCTTAAAATTAGCAGAAACTGTATTTACCACCTACTCATTTCAAATCAAAGTCTAGTTGATTTAGGACTTTTGCTTTCATAACATGGGAAATTTAAAATTAAATTAATTTCTAGGTTACCTACATGAACACATGGTGCCTTCCTCTGCTCTCCACCTTGCAGATAAGGTCTCGAATTACCCGTGATTTCTTTGTGGACTGGCTCTGGCTGACCCTGCACCATTTGTACATAGTATTGGACATGTATGAAGTACCAAGACAAAATCCCCTTAAACTAGCAACACACACTTAAATAAAATGAAAGACAGGAAGCTAAAACAGGCCCTATCCAGAAGTGGGCACCAGTGCCGGGGGGAGGGTAAGTGGAGAGGGTGAAGGAAGACAAATATGGTTGATGTTCTTTGTATTTGTGTATGAAAATAGAATAATGAAACTTGTTGAAATTGTTCTAAGAGGTGAAGATGGGATGAGGAAGAATAACGGACAGGGTAAATCTAATTATGATATGTTGTAAGCCCACAAGTAAATGTTGCAATGAAACCCCCTTGTACAACTAATATATGCTAATATATATTTTTTAAATAGTATTAGACTGGTTTGAGAGAAAGAGCACTTCTCATTTTTCTCCAGTGTGTTCCAAAACTGTTGAGAAAGACAAAAATTCCAAAGCAAATTTGAAACATTTTCTGCAAGTAAAATTTAGAAAAAAAAAGAAAAAAGAAAAATCGAGATATTAAATGCATTACTAAGATTTTATGATCTTTTCAAATGGGTTTCCTTCCAAGGGAAGACCATAAATTTAAAAATCAGTGGAAAGTTATGTATTATCAAAGTAAATAAGGGTTAGGGGTGTAGCAAGTCCAATGAGTCCAACAGAAGGTTATGGAGCAGAAATCACATCTTTGTCTACAGTGGGGTCTTAATTAGTACAAAAGCAACAGGATTCAATTCAGTATGTCCTTCCTGCATAATGACAACATTTAAAAGCAATATACATTGGAACTAACTTATTAGTGTAGATTTTCATGTATCTTTTTCTATTTAAAACTAGTGCAAATTAAAGACTAAAAATCCAGGTTTGGTCTTAGCTGGTTGTAGCAGGTCCAATGAGCACAGGTTCCCAAGTAAAAGGCCGAAGTCTCTCATTCCTCGTGCAAGCACGACCATCCCCCTGTCTAGCAGCAAGCATTGTCCATGGCTTGCTGCTTGACCTCCCAGAAACTTCTGCACATTATGTACACAGAGTTCCACACAATGATATGTACATGCTTCCTGTTTGGATTTGTTTGACCCAAATGAACTTGAGCCATATGTCTTGTTTCATCGTGTTTTTAAGCTGAAGATTACATCCTGGAGCTTTCTACACGCAGATCTATCTGCTTTTAAAGATACATAGTAAGTTTTACATATATGATACCATATGCATTTTATCATTCCCGTATGGATTGATATTTAAGTTGCTTATAAGATTTTGGAATTCTAAATAATAGATCAATGAACATCATTACAGAAATACATTTGCTCACATAATGTTTACATTAAAATATTTGTACAGTATGTGATTTAAAAGTGAATGTTCCCAAAGCCAGGTGCTGGTGGCTTGTGCCTGTAACCTTAGCTACTTGGGAAGCTAAGATTTGGGAGGATCTTGGTTCCAGGCCAAGCCTGACCAACAGTTCACAAGACCCCACCTCCAAGGTAATCAGAGTGAATAGGAGTAGAGGGGTGGCTCAAGTGGTAGAGCACCTGCTTTGGAAGCATGAAGCTCTAAGTTCAAGCCCTGGTCCCACCAAAAAAATATACTTTTTTCCTCAAAATACGTATTTTTTAAAATATTTATTTCACTATCTAGTAGCGTGCTTGTGTATTTCAAGGAATGTAACTAAAATATAGTTATGTCCTAACTAGTCAAATCTAATTACATTTTCTTTTGTATAGTCTGGGCATAGTAGTGCATGCCTATAATCTCAGGTACTCAGGAGGCAAAAACCAGGAGGATCACAGTTAAAAGCCAGCCCTGGCAAAAAGTTAGTGAGACCCCCCCACGCCGCCATCTTAACAAGTGGTCGTTCACATCCGTTATCCTAGCTGAGCTGTGCAGGAGGCATGGGCAGTAGGATTATGGTTCAAGGCTGGCCCTCGGCAAAAACATGAGACCTTATCTGAAAAATCAGCCAAAAGTGAAAAAGGGCTGAGGGCATAGCTCTAGCAAGTGTGAGGTCCTGAATTCAAACCCCAGTACTACAATATATATATATTTTTAGATAATTGTAAATGAATTTCAGTTATTTAACGGCAATTATACTATTTGACAAATACACTGTTCACTGGCTGATCAGAGAATTAGCAATGTACCTCTTGTAGCACAGAATGAAATGTCTCAGCGTTGCCTGATCTTAGCTCAGTCCGCACAATCGTCTCCAAGGGAAACCATTTTAGATGCTAATTAGAACTAATCCTTGAGACACTTCTACCAAATTAGCCAATTTTCCATTGCTGCAACAAAATACCTAAGGCTGGGTACTTTACAAAGAAAAAGGAAGTTTATTTAGCTCACAGTTCTGGAGGTCTGGGAGCACAGTGCCAGTTTCTGCCCAGCCCTGGCAGGGGCTTAATGACAAATGCAGCAATACTGAAGGCACACAGATCACACACAAGACAGGCTGCACAAGACCAGCAAGGACTGGCCTTGCTCTGTTATAACTGTTATAATGACCTCACAGAAACTAGCTGTAACCCATTATGAGGTAATACCTCCAAAGATATAGCCGCCTCCACTAGGGTCCACCTCTAAAGGGTTCCACCACTCCCAGCGCTGCCACACTGGGGACAGACTAAACTTCCACCATGTTAACCTTTAAGGACACACTCAAACCATATCGAAACCATGGCATCTACTAATCTAAATTTCTTCAGAAGATTTTTTTAGGTTTTGCTGTTTTTCCTGATTGGAATGGCCAAAGAACTTCCCAACACCATCACCCTTTTCCTTCATGGAACATGGAAAAGCAAAATGTAAATGTGATACATTATCATCTTCTTATTACAGTTATATTACAATTTTCTTTATGAAGTCAAAGGGAACTCAACAATGGTGTATAGATCTCTTCAAGGCTGGATTTTTAGAAGATGAACAGAAAAGCAACACAAGGCAGATTACCAGGAGACAGTGTACGATGGCTGTACACAGGGGGGTAGCACAAGAATGAAAAGTGAGTATACAAAACTCAGTGAGATTTGACGATTATGTATTTTCTTCAAAGGGAGGGAGGCAGACAATTTTAGAGTAAAATCACTTTTACAGGAGGTGGGTGAATGAGCCTAAAGAATAGACAGCATCCTGGGACGAGACTTGTCTGGGCTCTTCATGTGTTGTCAAGTCTAATCTTTCTTGCAAGATAATCCTCTCTGTTTGATGAAATTATAGGGGAGGGAGGCTCATGGAAACTTCATTTCTTCTGGAAGAAGTTCCGTGTGAAATAAGGGCAATTTCAAAGAACCTGCTTAGGGAGACACAGAGGTTCTCAAGGCAAGGGGCAGCAGGTCACAGAGACCCTATGTCAAAATACTCACACGTCAAAGTGACTTACTTTGGGACATCATTTTGTGAACCCAATAACCCTACAATTAACATTGGTTTTCATCTTGGGTAGAGAAGACCACAAGTGCCAATACCAGTTCTTCCCCCTTTCCCACAGTGCTTTTTAGTTGAGAAAATGGTAGTCCAAATGAAAGGTTTTGTAGTTCTGGATGGCCATAAAACTAAACTTTGTGAATAATATGTTATAGGAGTAATGTACACAAGTTCAGAATATAGGCCTATAGCACTGAGGCAAGGAAAACACTTTGCAGACCAGAAAAACTGAGGCTACACCTAGTCTCCACCTGCTTACACCTATCTATCCTATTGCTGAGAGAAAACAAAGCTTCTATCTCCCTGATTTTACCTTGTGGTTTTGGGTTTGTGTTCCAGCACTGAAATATATATATATATATATCTCCCAGCTCCTAAAAGTCTCCAGATTTTGGAATTCTCAAACAACTTAAGTACAAGTTTTGAGAAGTGTCTCTTAGGATAGTTCTATAGGCTCTTTCAATATCTGTTGTCAACTGTGTGTTTCTTGAATAGGTTCATCTCTTTCTGGAAGGTCCAGAAAATGCCAGCCTTCTGCAACTGAAAGTCAGTGAGTTGCTTTCTAGAATCTGCAAAAATGAATCACCCTGTTTGATACAGACAGCAATGTTTGTCTTCACAATCCCACCTCTTTCATTAAACAAATTAGTAGTTAAGTCTGTTACTTGAAGCACATCTCCCCCAAAATCCCATACCGTATTCTACTTCAGTTAGGATTTACATCTGGCTGTGCAAAACAGAGACCTAAAAACTGGTGCATGTACGCATGTGTGTGCACATGCATATGTGTACAGGCATGTGTGCATGTGCCGGGATGGGGCACTGGGAGACTCATACAAAGAGAAGTTCAGATGCCCCCACTGTTGGCTATATGTCTCCCTTCTCTTTTTTATTCCTGGTCCATTGCAAATGACTAGTTGGTTCCGGCTATAGCAGGAGAACACACAAGAGTAATGTGTGTGCCTCTAGCTTTTAGTATTTTTTTTTAGTAGTTTTAAGTAACCTTCTCTTACACACCATTGGTCAGAGGTGTGTCATGTGACCATCTCTAATTGCAAAGAAATCTAGGGCTGTGTCTTTTTAATCTGACCCCAGATAGATTTGGCAATATCTACCAAATCAAGATTTTGATGGTCATGACAGTCAAAGCAGAAGGTTGTTTTATTTTACAGAGGTCATGATGTACTCTAAAATTTTGACTTTCTGAGGATCTACCCCAGTGGAAGATTTTGTATTCTCCCAATGCAAAAATTGTATCATCTTTGTACTTCCTTACATATGAAGCTACCAAAAGCCAGTTAAATAAAGGATTTTATTAGTAGAGTCCCTCATTTAGGAATCTTTACTAAGAATTTCTAAACACTCAGGTAGTGATCATATTTCAAAAACAGTAAATGTCATGTTTAATAGAAACATAGTGCCCCAATGTTCCCCTTTAAGATAGGCTTCTTTTCCATGTGAAAGCAAGGGGTCTGACATGCTCAAAGAAAAATGTTATAAAAGGAAAGCACTAACCATTTTCTCCACCTCTACTCTCTTTTTTGTGACAAATTATGTGTTGTTTTCCTTTACACCAAGCAACACTCCAATGGACACAACCAGGTCCCTATAATTCACCAATTATCTACCTAGAGAATGTCAGATCCCACATATTAAACATTCAGTCCTATAAGACTGTTCCCTACTTTCAATGCCAGTTGCAAACCTAGGCTACCTTTTACTTTCCTGCACTGGGATTGAACTCAAGGCTTTGCACATGTTAAGCAAATGCTCCACCACTGAGCTACATTCCTAGCCCCAGCAACTTGTACTTCTGATTGACTGGTTACAACCACACCCCTTCCTTGAATTCAATTAATTTACTAAGACAGTTCAGAGGAACATATGCTAGATTATTATAAAGAATAACATAAAAGATACACATGAATCCAGATGAAGAGATGGACGGGAATGAGGCATGCAGTGAAGGGCAGGGGAGTGGAACTTTTGTGTCCTCTCTGAGCAGACCATCCTCCCAGCCTCTCTTTGCTCAGCCACCCGGAACTCATCAAATCTTGTTGTTCAAGAACAGTTTTTATAGAGTATAATCCCTAACCTTCTCTCCCTTTCCAGAGATCAGTAAGTGGGACTGAAAGTTCCAACCCTACAATGCTCTAACACTTGGTCTTTCTCATGGCTGGCCCCACCCTCAGTCTCCCCACTGGCAGAAGCTCAGAAGTTATCAAAGATGCTTATCATGAGTAACAAAAGATGCTTCTATCGCTCAGGAAATTCCATGGGTTTTAGGCGCTGTATGACAGGAATCAGGGACAAAGACAAATACGTTTCAGGTTATGAATACCACACGCATGTCAAACTGCTTTCTGAGAGGGGAGAGAAAGGAAGGGAAAGGGGACCAGTATACAGCGATAAGGCTTGGGTTAGTGAGCTAATCACACTCTTTCTTCTTGAAACCCAAGGAGCTGCAGTGAAGAATTTAAATAAAACTTGCAGTGTTTCCAGTTCACTGTTCGATGTCCTATCGTCACTATCATTTTTCTCCTTCTGGGAATTCAATTTGTCCCTGTGATGCCACAGTCAGGGATTGAAGAATCTTAGTGGCCATCAAGGCTCTGCCTTTGAAGCAAAGGGTCAGTGCATTAGTACAAAAGGGAATTAATCTAGTGTGCCCACTCACCAAACGGAGTGTAATTCATTTAAAAGGAATGTCCAGGGTTCCTAGTCTAAGTTTCCATCTGGACAATCCGAAGCCTCCCTTCTCCCAAACAAGAACTTCATTAATGAATATTCAACAGAAAGTATTACTTCATTGTCAGCTCTAATTGCTAGTTTTACCTTATTAGTAAAAGCTTTTCTGTGGCTGAGCCTGACATGTATTTGTTTGCACACTGTTATTAGTCAAGACTCAGTGAAGTCTTGTAATTAACACCTCCACATTATCTCATGCAGTGAAAGCAAAGACAAAACCAGATGACTCACTTTGTTTCAGCTTTGCTCTTGTTTTCTGATATAGAAGCACTTAAGGAGAAGTGTAAGCTCATCAGAATGCCATATGGAGCCAACAAAAACCATAAAAGGGTTTTCAGGAAGCAGTGCATGCTAGTTCATTAAGTGAACAACTCTACAATCAACATCCTGATTTAAAACTCTACCCACAACTAATAAATTGCTCAGGTACATTACCTGTATTATCCTCAGCAACCATTCCAGGTCACTGATGAAGTTTCCCTGTTCCCAAGAAGCAGAGGAGACATAGCATCCTCTGTAAACATAGTGGAGTTAATGATTCACATGGTCGTTAAATAGCTTTCAGAAATCTTATCAGTTTCGAGATAAAGCAGACCCAGGCAATAACTGTATTTTAATCATTCTTACCATTGAACACACTATGTCTGAAAGCCAGCTCCAGGGGCCTATACCTGATATTTCTATAAAGAATGGGGGTGGGAGGAATAGGGAAATGTCAACAGTTCGTATCTCAGTTTTATATTTAGGAAGGGCGCTTTCTCTAAGTGCTTCTGCTAAAATTTTTTTCTAGAAAAAGGTATTTGAAAAACCAAGATATTATCCCATTTTGCTTTTTTATTATTTTGTTTTATTTATACTTTTGACAGTGCTGGAGATGGAACCCAGGGTTTTGCTCACCCTAGGCAATCATTCTACCACACACCCACATCCCCAGCCACACTACTTTCATTTTTAAATGCAAAAGTAAAACAACAAACTTTAACAGAGACAAATATCTGAAATTTTTATAATTAAATCTACAAAATCTATCACAGTATAAAAGAATTACTTAGTTCTTGCTTGCAAATGCTTCTTTCCTACAATATAGACAATGGTAAAAGCAGCTACAATAAGAATATATGTGTAACAGCATAGTGACCTTTCAATTGGCAAGTATTCCCTAAGGAATGAAAAAAATCTGGCTGTTAAATTAAAGTGAATCTTAGTATAGAATTTGCCATGGTTCAGTAGTCAGATAGCAAATCTTATTTACAAGTAGAAACAGGCGAAAATTTTAATGGACCTCTGTCTGTAAGAAATACCCAATATTGCAAAATTACCAATGATGTCCACGTTGTCTGGGCTCCTCTGGAAACACTGCTGGTGGATTTGTCACTAGCATGCCATAAAGAAGCAGCCCTTTGATCCACGTATTTTGCAGGTCACCCTCATCATCCAAGTGATCACTTTGCAATATTGGTCTATTGGTTTGTACTCGTGCATGGACCAGTTTAAATGACTGGGTCACAAATGGGGCTGCAGCATTGTGATTTCAGGAAATGATTAAACGTGGCAGCTTCGTGACTGAGATCTCAGGGGTACTAATCCCAACTCCAAGAGTGAGGCATCTGTTAAAAACAGCAGAGCTTTTGGTGGACAGGGCATAGGCTCTCTACCTGTATTTGACCTCTGCCTAAAAACACTACCATTAAGACATGCTCTGGCTCATACAACCATGTTTTGGCAATAGATGGCTTCTTCGTTTTTTTGTTCTAGTGCTGGCCTGAGGTTTAAGCTCTGCATAGCTACTGCACCAGAAAAGAACAGTCTGAAAATAGAAACATGGTCTGTTCTGTCACCGTTGAATGGGAACACTAATAATAGTATTGCTTCATTGTTTGGCATGAACTCAAGGCTACCTTAGCCAAGGAGCAGTACACGCTGGGCAGCAGTAACCAAATCATAAAATTCCTCCTGGAGCCATGCAGCTTTTATACATGTTTTCTATTCTGGGGCTGCTTGGGAAGGAAATAGTTCAGAAGTTGTTTTGACAGAAGTGTGGTTTGTTTTCAATTGGGAGGGGGGAGGGGCTGCAGAGCCAAGCCAGGTCAGTGGCAGAAGGGATGCAAAAAACGTCTTTAAGAGAGTTCCTGACAGGTGGTGATAGGGCTGCGCTCTGATGCCTGAGGCCTGGCGGGGAGTTTGTCACTGTCAGGTTCCCAGTGCGCTCAGCACCGCCTTTCACGCTCCTATTATGTTTATTTCTGTTGAACTTAAAGAGTGACCTTTTCAAAACTGCAGTGCATTGTTGACCCACATGCATTTCTGAGACCTAATTTCCCTGAATGCCTTCCTTGTTCCAACAGAAGAGAGCTCTGTTGGAGAAAAATAGGAAGAGGCTGAGGATAAAGAGCATCGGAATGGAAATCTTTCAGGCATTGAATTCTGCCTGCTATTAATAATTTAGAAGTGTTTTTAATGCCCTGATATGGAAGGAAGGTTTTTTGACACCAAAGGCATCTAAATATTAATTTCAGAGGAATTGGTTGTTACAAGCAGTTAACATCCATTTTGTTAGTTGACCTCCCGAGGAAGGTTAATGCACTAAAATCTGGTCATTAAGTATAGTAACAAATGTTTTTTCAGGAAGGTTATTACTATCATAAACTCTAATCCATGGTTCACAGCAGCAGCCTCTACTGCAGTGCTCTGACTAATGAAGAATTAACTATTTCTGAGCAGTTAATAAAGACTTTTTTTTCTCCCACCAATCAACATACTCCACATGATCCTTATAATTACAAAAAGCATTGAGCCCTGGTATGAGTGCCCGAGTGTCAGGCCACAATTCTACTGCGAGAAATGACGGATGGCAAACCTAATCCCATTTCGCTTAATTTTTTTCCCTAACATGTTCACTCAAATAAGAAATAATGGAATTCCTAAGTATTAGAAAAAGATAGTCTGCTACAAAGTGCTTGCTAAATGAGTATTGATGAGGTCTTTAGTCATATTTTATTGTGATGGAAGATTCTATCCTCTGGTTGAGATCTTATTAGAATCGAGAAGTTAATTGCCTAAAATGGGGTTTTTTGCTTGCGTGTTTGTTTTCTTTTGCTTTTACTAAAAAGCATACTCACCCATAAGGACACAGGAGACAGGCAGATTTGTGTGAGAAACACTTAAATCTACCTCATAACAATAAGAGGGAAAAGGTACCACCTAACCTTTCTAAAAAGCCTGGGGCAGTGTTTTGCTTTTCAATGGAAAGGTCGTCCAGAATTAATTAAAGTCACTTTCCCGCTGAGGACCAAGCATTGGGCTTTTCTTTGAAGGCTCAAAGAAAGGTGCTCATACGATTTCTTAGAGACCCACATTTAAAGCAGCAAAGCCAAAGCAATGGGTCATCCTTTAAGAAGTAATCTCCTTTCCAAATCAAAAATCTGAACAATTAATACACTAAGACTTAGGTGTCTCTGAAGAGATAGGCCAGAGTTGGCAGGTTAAAACAAAAAAGTAAGAATCACTTGTTTTTGAACAATTACTTGCTTTGGACAATTAATTCTCATTCAAGCAGGATGAAACTTCTTCACATTTTACATACAGCATTTTCCGCCCCTTTAAATTTATAACTTAAACTAAATTTTGTGTTTTGGACAGTTGCCCCACACTGAACACAGAGAAGGAAAGAAGCCCTACCTACAAGAAACAAAAAGGGGCATCTTATAACCCTCCCCCCAAAACTTTTAAAAGGGGGGTCAATGTATTGACAGGAGCTCAACTCTTCAAAATATTTCCTTTTTTGCGGAAGATTCTACAAGCTGTACCTACATGAATAACCAGTAGGTTATCTATACACATTAAGATTCATCTGAACATTATTTACTCCTTTGGCTTTTGTCTGCTTAAAGATGACTGTGTTAACTTCTCACTTACTAGTGAAGGCAAGCGAGTTTGTTTTTCAGAACCTGTCTCCTCATATGTAAAGCGATATTGTTAACATCTGTTTTGCAGAACAGTTACAAAAATCAGTAATAATAGAAACCTGGCACAGAGAAAAGGCTGAAGGTATACTTAAATGAGTTTGTTAGTTACTATGTCCAAAGCTTTGTGTTTTTGACTTTATTTTAGAAAAGTGATTAGATTTCTAGAATATCCCACAAAATTATTTTGGGCCTAAAACTAGAATCAAAGGGGTAATAATACATCAGCCTGACTTCTGAGAACTGGAACTTTTACTGAGCCCAACTCATTCATCATGGCACCATCATTGGACAGTCTTCCCTGATTATCTCAGCCAGAAATGAACCTTCCAACTCCCGGATTCTAATTTGCCTTGTACATTTCTCAGACAACTCTTCACAGCCAGTCTTTGCCTAGAGGTATTTATAACAGATCTCAGATTTGCATTCTGAGCACTTAATGTAGTACCCCAAATACAAGTACTAAAAGGGGGTTATGATTTTCACTACCTCTCTTTTATGGTAGTTTTTCTGCTTAACCCATGCTGGGTGAGCAAGCTAGTAAATAAATGACTCTGGAGGGCATCTGCTTACTCTTTAATCTTCTGTAATGTATCCTCCTTTCCCCTTTTTCCCACTGGCTTCTAAACAGAGTCTCTAGAAGTTTACCCTCCCCACCATTTTCCCAGTTGATTAGTTGATAGTAAAAAAAAAAAAAGAAAAAAAGACAGGCCAGAGGAAGGTGTTTGAAGGTCTGGATCATTTCTAAGCTCAGTTTTGCAGATCAGGGTTTCCTGTACTATGACAAGGACTCGAAAGTGAATATGGTTAAACAGGAAGCCTGCAGATTGAGACTCCATAAAGGTGAATGGAATTGCCTTTGAAGTCATTGCCGCATCCCTCCTTGTACATAGAAATCACAGAAAAGAGAGGTTAACATGCAGGATTACTAGTGATTTGCTATGTTGACCTTTGACATGCTCTTTAACCTCTTTGGATTTTAGTTTTCTCATCAATAATAACAACTGAACCTATTCTAATTACTGCTTAGGTTTACTAAGTAAATACATGAGATAAGGTCTGTCAAAAACTTAGTTAAGAGAAAAGTATTATGAAAAAAATGTAACTATAAAGAGGACTAGATTAGCTAGTATAATTTGCTTTTCCTTAACCAATTATTATGATCTGAATCAATATCTATCTAATGAGAAAAATTGGAGTGACTTAAAGACAAAATGGTATTTAAAACAAGAAGGAGCCATAGAAAGTGTAATTGATTGTTATAATAGGTTTGGAATATTGCTACAGTCACCTTCACAATGCTCTGAATGTTCCTTGCACTTGGAATAAAGGATGCATTTGAGACACTATTGAACCAAATGGTTTTCCTTTTTTGATCAGTGGTGGGAATGGAGCTATCAGTGTAATACCCACCCCTTCTCCTCCATGTGTGCCCTTGGTCATTATTTAACAGTGAGCAAATGGTATCAGTGACTCTTAGCAAATCCTGAACATATGTAATTTCCATTCCCACCACCAATTTCCATCAAGGCCATCCTGAAGTGTAGCAAATGAATTTAAGTACAGGGTTGACACTGCACTGAGGACTAGCATTTTCCTGCTCCAGAGGAAGATGAATGTAAATGCTTGAAAAAAACTCAAGTCAGGAGAATAATTGAAAATGGGCTCAATGTCTTCATCCTCTGAGAATATGTGTGTGCACGTGCATACTTGTAGTTGCTCCTTCATAAAATGTGCATGTGTCTGTTTTGAATCTGAAGCTTCCCTCTGCTGTGGGTAGCACAGCAGAGGGGTTCCAGCTTGTAAAGGTTAACCGTGCAGAAATGAAGGCTTTGTGCATTTTTGCAAAGGTCACACTCATCAGCAGTTCCTGAAAGACTGTTGGGCAGGACCATGGCTGAACTGAGGTTCTGGGGTTCCTTAAGAACACGGCTCTAGTCCCTGGTTGTGTCACCAAGAGATAAAAAGGCTGCTCAGTCACTTGAAATTCAATTTGTACATTGCTCACATCTAGCCTACCTCTTTCTTTCGTGGTGTTTGGCAGCTGCTTGCTGGCACTCTGAATTTCAAATGCTTGAACTGCAGGAAGCTGTTTAATAAATGGGCTAGGTTTTGATTAGTGTAACAAGCCGAAAATAGACCATGATGTAATGCATATCTCAGCAGGAATCACAGATCAAATTGGACGGTTTCAAGGGACTATGCTGTAAAACAGCGCTTTCTCCAAAGAAATGTATTTATGTTTTTATAGTACCTTAAAGGGTCAAACTGTAGAAAGCATACTTTTTGGACTTGGAAGCCTGCCCTGTGGGTTTTTGAATAGCAATTATAGGTGACCACACAAGAAGCTCAAGAGAAAACTAGGAATTTGACACTGACTCAGGTCCACTTTGCGTCATCTCTACCTCACTGGATTTCTGGAAGCCCTAGTATTAGTTTGAAGAAACAAAAGCAAGCCAATAGAAATGATAGCAGTAATATTCTGACAGTATCTGTAAAGTCAATAGTTTAAATAACACAATTGGTTTCATCAGATGATCTGAAAGCCTCGTGTAGCCCTATACATGAAGGCAGTGATTTAAACTTCTCCTTTCTCAGTGGGTGAAAGAATTGGGACTCACGTTACTTGGTTCAGGAAAGTAAGGTCAGTGAACAGCAAAGCAGTATCCTTGTATGACAAGATCCTCTTATACTTGCTGAGGAATGCTACATTATGTAAAAGAAATGTGAGGTCATTTTTCTTAATTAAGTGAGAAATAATGAAAGGTTAAAATGAAGTCTGGGATGTACTAAAAGGAAGAAATAAAAGAAATAAATTCATTGCTCTTAATTACTGAGTAATGAATCCAGGCATTGTAGGTTGCTCAGTATCACTTTGGGTGCTCAAAACATAGTGCTTATATGTACTGGTATGGTGGTGGTGTGATGGGTGGGGAAGAAGTGGGGGCAATTATGTATTATTGTTACTGACAGAAATCAGTTTGTGGGAAAAAATATATAGGTCTGGGATTTAATCCCCAGCACCAGAAAGAAAGAAAAAAAGGAGAATGAGGGAGGAAGGGAGGAACAGAAGAATGGAGGGAGGAAAGAAGGGAGGAAGAAAAAGAATACATACACACACGCACATACTTGTTTTCTTACAGATAAATTTTACTTTCCCAGGATAAGAATTTGCATCACTAATAAAGGGACCCAAATTCATCATACTGTAAAGATGTTGACATGTTGCCTGTGAGTAAAAGTCATATTAATGTATTTGGGCTGTTGAGTAATTTTTTTTCCTAGTAAACTTGCCTGTCCAAGCAAAGTATTTTTCCATATAACACGAAGCTAATATAACCAAGATTCTAGATTCCATGAGAATATTAATTAAAACAGAGTAAAACTCTCCCAGCTGCCAACCAGAGTCCTAACCAAGTCAGCCATTTCACACAAGAGTATCCACAATTAAGTAAAATCCATCTGATCGCTATTGCATGACAAACAGCACTAATTATCTGAACCATCTTTGATTGGTGCTGTCAAAAATTTATGTTCCTGGAAGAGGAAATGGAGGATTGCTTTTCAGCAAAAATAAACTTTCAATTATTCAATATGTGCAAGTTTTAAAAGCTGTTGAATATTGTACTGATACTGATATTGTGCTCTTAAAATTTTGTTAAGAGAGCAGATCTCATGTTACATGGAGCACAATTAAAAATACATTAAAATTTAATATGTTTTGTCCCCTTGAAACTAAATGTGGCCTTATTTGGGAAGAGCTCTTTGCAAGTATACTTAAATTAATGACCTCCAGATGATGTCATATGGATTAGAGGGAGCCATAAGTCCAAGGACAGGTGTTCTTACAAGAGAGGAGAGGGGCAGAACACACATGCACACGTGCACACGCACACACGCACACACACACACACACACGGAGAATTCAATGTGAATGCTGTGGCAGAGATTGGAATGATGTAACTATGGCCAGGGAATACCAAAGATTGCTGGCAGCCACAGAAGCTAGGAGGCAGGCATGGAAGGGGGAATCCCTCAAAGACTCTGGAAGGAATCAGTTCTGCCAACAGCCTGATTTGGGGCTTCTTGTCTCTAAGATTATGAAAGAATATGCTTCTGTTGTTTTTAAATCAACCAGTTTGTGGTAGTTTGCTATGACCACCTTGGAAAACTAATGCTTGTAACTGAAAGCATTATCTTTTGTGTGCTGAGAAGAGAGAATAAGCCAGTGGGAAATGGAAGCTGGCAGTCTGCTGTGTGAGGAGTGTCTTCAAGTAGCTGCTGCTTTAAATATGCATTAGTCCTTGCTTATACATGGCTAACTTAAACATTATATGAGACATTTTACAAAACACAGATATATCAAGTATAAGAATGATTAACAAAAAAGAAAAAACAAAAAACAAGAGGCCAAACAGTTAACAAAAAAGGAATAAAGAAGAAGAAATTTACCTGAATAACCCAGCCTGGAACAAACTAGAGAAATTGAAAGGAAAATTGTTGCAAGAAAAGAAGAGGGAAGCAGATCTCAGTATCTAATAAAAGGAATGTAAATTTTCAACTAAATTGAGCAAAATTTATTCAAAAGGCAATATTCAAATCAGTAAGTGATTGTATAAATAAGCACATATATTCAAAAGTGAAACACAATGTGTCAGTGATCACATGTGTTTCTCTGATGGAAATGGATATATGCAACTGGAAGTAAGAAAATGATGCTAATATAACGAAGTCCTGTTAGCTCCTAGGTGACTTTTTCTAGCACATTAATGGCTTATGTCACCAGGTAAAGGAGTCGAATGCTGCGAGCAACCAAGGAACAGAGTTCTTGACATGATGCCAACTGGCTATACTTTCTTCCCGTTGGCTTGGTTTAGCTATGAACTTCACATCAAAGAGCATATGGTTTCATTCTCTCCAATATTTATGCATTTCTCCCTTATCGCTATAATTTAGCAACCTGAATTCTTTCTATATTCCTTTACATTGTACTCTACACCTTAAAAAAAAGATAAAATCTTGTTATCACGGTATTTACTAATTTATTAAGAATTTAGGAATGTTCTTTTTAACTGTGTTAGAATCTTATTCAGATATTCATCAATGTGATTAGTACTTGAGAAAGAAACTTAAAGGACAGATTCTTGGATCATAGCTTCAGAAGTTTCAGTCTGGTTGGCTGTCATCATTGCTGGGGCCTAAGGCCAGGGTGGACATCCTGCCTAGGGCATGTGGTAGAGGACAACAGCTCACCTCATAGCTGACAGGAAGCAGAGAGAGATAGAGGAAGGAGGTGCGGACAAGATACGCCCTTCAAAGACACACTCCCACTGACCGCCTTCTTTCAGCTAAGCCTTACCAACTAAAGTTTTCACCACCTCCCAAAACAGTGCCACCAGCTGGGGACCAAGCCTTCAATGCCTGAGCTTGTGGGGTATATTTCATATTCAAACCATAACAGTTAATATTTTTATTAGGATTGTTTTTGTGTTCTCAATCTTCTGGTTGCAAAATTGCATACTTTTGGGAGCTGGTGGAGTGGTTCAAGCGGTAAAGTGCCAGCCTAACAAGTGTGAAGCCCTGAGTTTAAACCCCAGTACCACCAAAAAAAAGTTGCATACCTTTGAATGTCTGACCCAATCCTGTTTTCCCAATGGTCCTTATTATTTTCAGCATACAGATTTTCAGAACATGAACCTTTTCAGGAATACACGCATAACATAATAGCCGAGTTGTGTATATAAGGCACATCCTATCAGGAGGCAAAGCAAATGGTCTCATTTCAACTTTGCTATCCCTTCCCACATGAACAATCTCTGCTCTTTTTGAGTCACCAGCAGCAATGTCTCTCTACTTTTTGCCAATCTGATTATTCAGGGACTAATAGATTGAACTTACCTTTCTGGACACTTGTGACTGCAATTACCACCTGAGTACCAACCACTCAAGGAATATTTATTTAATATGCCTATGAAGTTCTTTACAAACATCTTTTAAAAGACAGCAAAACTAAGGAGTTAGGAAAACATACATCCATAATGCCAAATGAACTAAATTTGATCATCTCAGTTTCTATCTCAAAAGCACTAAAAAGATGTGCTTTCAAATGCTAACAGGCTTGAATTTTCCTAAGTGTGATTAAAATTGTGACAATAAGATTACAATACACCATATGTTCATGGTTTACAAGGTTACACAGACTGAATGTTTCCTATTGCAAATCATCTGATAACTGGAATTTTCAACAAGAATTACATTCAAGCTTTCATGGAGAAAAGGTGTGGACATGCAGTGGATTTTTACTTGATTGCTCTTTGCTGCAAGCAAAATAAAATATGGCCAGTTAAATGCCTGCCTGACCATGTAGGACGACAACACAATCCTAAGCCAAAACTAATCATTGTCGCAATACTCATGCTTTGTGGACTCAGTCAAAGAAATGTGTATTCAGACTTGATAGCCTTTGTGTTACTGGGGCTTTTCCTCTCCTTTTTCTGGGACCTGCAGAGCTGACCCTAACCTCTTTTGAAGTCTGTGATTACCCTGGGTCAGACAAGATGCATTAGAGTGGAGTGAGTAAAAAGAAGAGAATTCATTAAGTGCTCTCATTTTTGTACCATTTGCAGTGGATTACAATGATTGCTAAAAGAATTCTAGCTCTCCACTCAGAGATTTAAGAGTTAATATTTCAAGATATCAACTTATTGTTGTAGCAACATGGGTACTAGTGTCGTGAAACACAGTACAAAGGTTTTCCAGTGATAAAAATAATCAATTGTGTCATTGAATTACACAAATACAATTATTCCAGAATGTGTTTAACAGATTCCTCTATCCTTTTCAAGATCTTCTATTTATGTTCTTGAGCACATGGCTTACTTACCTCAACACAGCATGTTGCACAGTGTTTTTCCCTTTGTTATTTGAAACATTCATTTATTCATTATCAAATGCCTTCTGTGTGCCAGGTTTGGTCTGCTAGGAACTTGAGATGTAGCAAGGCATAAGTTTACATTATGCTGGAGAAGACAGAGCACAAGTCAGAATAATAATGATAATGAGGATTTCAGAGTGCACTTGGGACCATGGGAAAAAGAAGACAAGTCAATAGGATGCATAGCAAAACATCAGCCTTTACACAGGGTGTCCAAGGAAGACCTTTCTGAGACAGGGCCAACTGAGCAGAGGCCTAAAGAAGCAAGCAATGCAGACCTCCAGGCATAAGGATCAACAAGAGTAAATCCTGAGTCGAGCACAAATGTTATTTGGTGATTTATTAGTTTGTATGTTCTCTCTACCATATTAGAAGGAAAGATACTGTATCATTCAAGAAGAAACAATTATGTGTTTATACTGAAAATACACAAATGATAATAAGACCATCTTTGTGTGTGTGTGTGTGTGTGTGTGTGTGCGTGTGGTACTGAGGTTTGAACTCAGGGCCTACACCTTGAGCCACTCCACCAGCACTTTTTTGTAATGGGATTTTTTGAGATAGGGTCTCTCGAACTATTTGCCCAGGCTGGCTTCAAACCTCAATCCTCCTGATCTCTGCCTCCTGAGTAGCTAGGATTACAGGTGTGAGCCACTAGTACCTGGCTCCATCATTATAACAGGAAACATCTATTGCTCTTAGCACACTCCAGAACTATTCTAAATGCTTTGCCTATATTTAATAATTTAATTCCCACAACAGCCTTATGAAATAGGTGAGGAAAGTGAAGTTCAAAGTGGGTAAGTAAATTATACTCAGGGTTACCCAGATGGTTTATTAAACTGGCTGATCTGAAATTTGAACCTGGGCCTTTTGGTTAACCACTTGTTATGACCTGAATCATAGCCACCCTCCCTTCATATGTTAAAGTCCTCTCCTACAATACCTTAGAATGATTATATTTGGAGATATGTTTTGTTGTTGTTTTGAGACAGGTTCTTTTTTTTTATTATGTGCATACAATGCTTGGGTCATTTCTCCCCCCTGCCCCCACCCCCTCCCTTACCACCCACTCCGCCCCCTCCTTCTTCCCCCCCACCCCCTCGATACCCAGCAGAAACTATTTTGCCCTTATCTCTAATTTTGTTGAAGAGAGAATATAAGCCATAATAGGAAGGAACAAGGGTTTTTGCTGGTTGAGATAAGGATAGCTATACAGGGAGTTGACTCGCATTGATTTCCTGTGCGTGTGTGTTACCTTCTAGGTTAATTCTTCTTGATCTACCCTTTTCCCTAGTTCCTGGTCCCCTTCTATTGGTGAGACAGGTTCTTGATATGTACCCCAGGCTGGTCTCCAACCTCACAAACCTCCTGCCTCAGCTATCCAAGTGCTAGGCTTACAAGCATATACAACCAGGCTGGACTGATTTAGACTTTGGTGAAGACAGGTAATGTGGCAAGACATAAGACAATTCACATTATGCGGGAGGAGACAGAGCACAAGACAGAGCATTTAGACAACTTGCATGTGAACTGTTCTTTTAAGTAATCATCTCATAAAGACACAAAAGACAACAAAACCACTCACATGTTCAAATTTTCATCTTAAATAATTATGATGATCCTAAATCTATACTTGTGCTACTTACTGATTTATTGCCTCTCAACTCCAAATTCAACCTTGTTACCCACTCCTTGAAAATGGCTCTGGGCCCTTTAAATATTTTCCCTTTGCCAATAGGCATGATGAAGCCTGTGTCAGGAGAAGGCACTGGGTTACACTGCAAGGAGAACGTTTGCACCCAGTTCAGGTGTCCTTGCTCCTTGTGCCCCTCAGTGGAGAACGTGGGCATCTTCTCGGGCCTCTCTCAATTGCAGCTGGTGTGACTTGTGTAGCACCATTGGCTTTGGCTTCTTCATTGTAGTTCCTGCCTCTTCTTAAGCACTCACTTCAGGAGATTCTACACAAGTATGTCCCTAAGACAGCTTTCCCTGGTGTCCAACGGAGTGGATTTCCAGCAGGTTCCACTAGCAACTTTTCTGTTTAGTGATATATGGTTATGTCCTCTTCAACAACGTCAGGATCTCAGCTCTGGACAATCTTCCTTGGTTTCTCTATCTTAGAGGTAGTAACAATTATATATTACATTATATTGTATCTGCTATTTCTACTTTCTTACTGTTCACTTTTTTTTTTTTTTTTTGAGACAGGGTCTTACCATGTAGCCTAGGCTGGCCTAGAACTCACAATCCTCCTGCCTCAGCCTCCTGTGTGCTAGGATTACAGGCATGTGCCACCTCATTTAGCTCTTTAGAGTTAATTTTACTTTCTACTACTCATATCTTGTTATTCTGAATCCTTTTGTACTTAGCAATTTTTTATAGTGAATAAGAAACTGTTCAAATTACTTTAGCTTCTTTCTCCTAATTAGACCCTGACAGTGATAGTGAATAACTTCTCTTAAGGTTGTTTGATGTTCCAAGTTAGATTGTTGTAAAGGCAAGAATCATATTATGACATCACTTATACTTCAGGGGCAATAAAAAGCCATCTCCCCCATATCTGAATTCTGAAATCCTGTGTTAATGTAGCACATGGGTTCTTTGATGACTTGTTTTCTGTGCTCAGTAACACAGTCCACGATTCACAGTGTTCATGAAGTTGATGCTTTAAAAACACTGAGCTAGAACCACTGTACCCCCACCCGCACACTGTCACATTATCTTCCCACTCCCACACCAGGATGCTTTTTGGTCATTAAACATTAAAACGATTATCTCCTGAGCTATATTCAGATGTGTGATTATCTTGACTATGCCAAAACTCTTTTCTCTTCAGTTAGTGCCCCCGCCCTTTATCACAAGTGCTGGCTTTATATTCTGAGACTGCAAAATTATATACACACATACATATGCTTATCTACATACCTATGCGTACATATGCACATGTGTACATTTATCAGGTAAATACACATGAATCTCTATTTGCTCTCCTCTCTTGATGACTTTATACTGTTCATCATTTCCTAGTCTATTTCTTACATCTGTCTGCATTTCAAAACTCTAAGGAGCCAGAACCGCAAGCTTTATTTCCCTCCCACTGCAGATGCTCACGGCTGCAGGTTGCTTTAAACACAAATCCATTATGTGAATCTGAATCAGTCTGCTGTTTACTGAGGTGTCCCATGAGGTTGATCTGAAAGTGCTATGTCTCAATGCCAAATGCCACCAGCTCCATCTCTACTGCATTTATGACGATTTTAACAAGAAAAATCTTAGAAAAAGTGTTGTCAGTCCATACTTCACTTACTCTAGCCCCCGTTTACTGTCAAATGTTCGGTGTGTTTAATTCTGAACATATCAGTCCATTCTATCTTTCAGTGTAAATTTATCCCACTGAGTCCAGGAAAAATGGTATAAATTTTCATTAAAGAAAACACTATATTATGACAGCACTAAATGAATCATCTGCAATCTCTTTTAAAAGGCTTGATTTATTTCCTGCACTTGGGAGACAACATGTTGTAAAAATATTTTCACTAACAAGTATGAAATATTGCAATGGATATTTTTATACGCACTGTATTTGGCTATGGAACATATCTCATTTCTGTGTGTATCTGCACACAAGTACAAACCTCTGTGGGCCCTCTGGGTAATTTCTCAGTCACATTTGCTTCCTTAAAAAAAAAAAAAAAAAAACCAGGAAAACAAATTGGTCAAAGAGCACAGATGAACATCAAATTCATCATAGCCAAAGATCATGTTGTGCTGAAGTGATTCATACTCTCACCTTCCTGAAGGAGTTTCCCCACCCAGTAACATAGTGAAATGTCTCTGAAGGGAAGGCTATTTCACTTAGCCTTGACCAGACATGGAAGCCCAACTGTAGACATGCTGAGTTCTTTTTCTTTCTAGAAGACGTGGCTTTTCTTATCGTGTAAGCAGAGCTAAAAATGAACCTAGAGAGCTGCTATGTGATAAGAGCTTGGTTTGAAAACATGTTGTGCAACGGAGTGACTTGAATGACAACATCCACCACAGCAGAGGGTTTCCGAGCTAACTGCATTTGCACTCTACACGATCAATGCTCTCTCTCCCTCATTGATTTTCCCCACTTGCAGAGCCAGGATTCTGTACCTTGTGAAGCTGTATTCCCAGATTCATCCCATCTGATTTCCTAGTCTGCATTAAAAAGGCACAGTGCTGAACTGTAAACCAGAGGTTATAAAAGTGTAACTATATCAAATTTGCACTCCACTCAGCCTGCATGTTAAACAGAAGCACAGTAATGTATTCTTAGTGGGAGGAAGGGCTGCACGGGACAAGACAGATTCTGTTTGCCTGCAGCTTCTAAATAAATGGTAGAGATGCCAAAGATAAATCAGAGACGCCGTGCATACATTTGTGTAACTCCCAGGATGTTTTCAAATGTGCAAGAGCTTCCTCTCTGGCTTACTTAAATTGCAAAGTAAGCATAGAAAGATATGACTTCGGAATTCAGGGATTGACTATTGTCTTTCTGAGTTGGAAGCAACCTTAGAATTTATCCTCAGAGGAGGTGGGTGTTTTGAAGATCTAAAAAAAGAAAAAGCAATCAAGGGCCTGTTTCATCGACAGCTTTAAAGGTTGCTGGAGGGGGGCACTGATGGAGTGGCTCAAGTGGTAGAGCACCTGCCTAGCAAGTGTGAGACCCTAAGTTCAAACGCCAGTGCTGCCAAACACAAACAAACAAAAAGGTTGGTGGGTTTGGGATTGGGTTTGATCTGCAGTTAGCCCAAAGTCTTATTTTCCATAAAGTAGTGGAACATTGTGTATTGGTACCAACAGTCAACTGCAAAATGAGGGTAGCTTCATTTCTTCCAAAAGTTCACCACACACACACACACACACACACACACATATACACACATGCACACACGCACACACACAGGGTGGGAAGGGGTGGAGAAAAAGATGGACAGGAAGAATCCTTACTCTTCCATTAAATTTTCCCTTCTGCTTTCTATTTTGAGAATGGAAAAAAATGGCACGTTACAACCAGGACTTCAAATTTGCTTCTGAGTGTCTGGGAGTGTAACTTTGTGGTAGAGCACTTCCCCAGCATGCCAGAGGCTCTAGGTTTAATCTTAAGCATTGAAAAAAAGATCATTTTTGAAAAAAGTTGGGTAAAATAAGCCATTTCCTACAAAGACGAGATGCAGGCTTTCAGTTTGCCTAGAACCTGGTGTGCCTCACTGCTTCCATCATTAACAAGTGCCATCCTACTCCCAGGTATAGCGGGGCAGGGTCCTGACTCTCACACCCAGCCAGGGACAGGTGGCTGTACACCAAAGGTTTGTGTGTAGATCTATTCCCCAGATGAACCGTTTTCCCTTTCCACATCTCACATGGAAATTGACCTGGGCAGCTCTACCCGAGTAGCTAAGAAATACAAACATGTTTCCAAGTTACCCAATCAGTGGGCGTTTTCCTAGTAAAGGATTAACCAAGCCATGATCAGTTTCTTGGTGACCAAAGGTAAAGTGCAGATTCTCTGTTTTAAACTGCCAACATGTTTTCCAAAGACTTCCTTCCTCCTTTGAGTCATTTACAGCGATTTTTTAAAACACATCAACTTGACAGAGAGACCAGTTTCACTAATAACCAACAAACATAGCTTGGTGTGTTTTTATACTTCTAGCCTGCATATCAAAAATATGCACTTTACTTGCTGGCACTTGCAACTAAATATATTTTTCTACTTATTATTAACTTGGTATTTTTAAGAATTAGTGATATTTTCAATTAACTATGATGTGACATTAGTTATATTAATATTTATGTGATAATAGTCTAAGAAGCATTAATTTTTTTTATAAAAGCAACTTTTACCTCTTGTAGTAATTTTGAGGTATTTGAAAACTAAATTGGAATTGATTTTCTTGACTATAAAACCATGCATTTCCCATGTCCAGATTCAGAGAACTTCCTTTTTCCTTACTTCTGAGGAAGTCCTGTTTTATAACTTGGTGCTCTTGATTCAATGATAGTAGTCTAAATAAACATCGTGAGGTAATTTGATAATGAATAAGCAGGAGGAGACGCCATTGTTTAACCTCCACACTATGCTAATAAGTGGGGTGATAGACTTGCCCTGCTGAATAATGGAACTGCTATTCTAGCCCAGTGGGACCGGTTCCAGGGCCTCCAAGGAAGGCCTGCCAGGCCCTGGCTGTGCTGCGATCCTGGCCCCACTTTGCATAGCCGCAGTGTCTAGTTACAGTGCATTTACCAAAGGAAATCACAATCTGGAAGAAAACCACATTTTCTGCTCTTTCAAATAAACATCCTTGTAGGCTACTGTCATTTTACTTGTTTTACCTAGGTAAAAGAGAACACTAACCTGGAATAACAATTGTGAATAAAAAAGAACTACAACATAGAGAGAATTTCATTCCTTGGAAACACCTAGTTTAAAGGGCCCATTTTAATACAGTAAGAAAAAATATACATTTTCTTTATAAAGCCTGAACATGCTAACATGTTACTATACACAGTATAAAGTTAGGGTGTTTGAACAGTGAAAATAGAAAGCATTCATCATTATTCAACCCTGAATACTTAGGATATTTCATCACTTTTTACAGCAACCATATTCAGTCAATAAAAGATCAAATGCATATGGTTACTGGACTGAAAAAAATCAAATCTTCCAAACTTTTAGTACTTGATATTCCCTGAGTATTCATGCTCAGCTCTTGCTCATTAAGTGAGCTCATCCACCACAGAGTCTATAAACTGCAACGAAAGTGAAGAGCTCATGATTTTTTGTTTGTTTTGTTTCATTTTTATCAAAGTGGGTGGCACCAAATTGAAACACTATGATGTCTGTTTTGTTTACAATTTTTTTCTCCCACCTGGTTGGTATTCTGCAGAATGCATAGTTGCCATTATTCTGTCTGTTTTTCTGTCATCATCTAGTCAGTACTTCTGCTATGGCTTGAATGTGCTTTGTCCCCAAGGGGTCAGGTACTGGAAGGTTGATCCCCATGGTGGTGATATTAACAAGTGATTAGACTTTTAAAAAAGGGAGATTGTTAGTTCATTGAGAGCACTGTATTTGGAAGGCATTAAGGTAGTTCTTATGTTATAAAACAGCAAACTTGACCAGTTCTTGCTCCCTGGCTTCCTGTCCACATGTGATCTCTCCTTCTCACTGTAGCCCTGACATAATGCCATTCAACAAGATGGCAGCTGAGAGCTGAACAGATGTTGGCAACATATTCTTGGCCCTCCAAAATTGTGAACTAAATTAGTGTTGTTTTCTTTAGGACTTGTCTATCCTCAGGTATTCTAATACAGTAGCAGACTTCTCCAAGGAACACTAATAGAGCCATGATTATTACATGGTAACTGGATGAGACCATAAGGAGATGTTGAAAATGTAAAGGAAGCTGGATAAATTGAGTGTTGAGTAAAGACAAGATTTAGATTTAAAGTTTTTATTGCATTTTGCTTATTTTATTTCATTTTACACAAAAATATTGTATTAGTCACTATTCTAAGCACTTCACTCACAACTGAAATGGGTTTTATCACTTATTCCCATACTAAAGGTGATTATCTGAATCATAAAACTATGACTAAGTGATACAGTTAGGCCTTGAACCCAGGGCCTAGAGGCTAGCCCAGAATCTAGTTTAGAGTTTGTCATCTTCACCACTGTATTGCACCAATTCTTGCCTCTTTCCCAAGGGATGCTAAATGAGGAGCCAGTGAAACTGAAGTGAATTGTCAAGGCAATACACCACCCATTCTTCATCCTCTGCTGTATCATATAACCTACTTGACAAAATCAAAATCTAAGAATGTCTACATTCTGCTGCCTAATAGTGCTGATTCATTCATTTTAATCAGATTTCCATCTGAAAGGTGATACTGGTAATATTAACAATTTTCAGTTTTTCCTTTCACTTTATATCCTAAGTCAAAGAAGAGATTTTCAACAATTATTGAGTCTTAACCAAGCCACAGTGGTATTTCAACAACGTCTTTCCAATCCACACAAGTATGATGGTTGTAGTTTAGGTCTCAGTACCATATTCTAGTGTTCTCTTAATAGTGTAAATTACTTTGGTTATCTGTAAGATTCTTGGAAGCAAAAGAAAAACCATTTTCAACCTGAATAACTGTGGATGTAACACAACTAACTCATCACTACAAAGTAAAATGCATTTATTCAACAAATATTTATTGAGTACTCACTAAAGATTGAAGCTACAAAAATGAGCTATATACCCTATTAAAATCCCACTGACTTTTTTCTTTTAGTTATTTTTCACATAGGGTCTCACATTCCCTTCCCCCACCTTCTCCTCCGGTCTCCAACCTCAATCCTCCCAAACTCTGCCTCATGAGTAACTAAAATTATAGGCCTGTACCACCACCTGGGAGCCCTCCAGCTGACTTCTTATAGAAATTCACAAGCTCGTCATAAAATTCATGCGGACATTCAAGAGACCTACATTAATCAAAACAACCTTAAAGAAAAATAAAATTGGAGGAATTTATTCTCAATGTTAAAAATTACTACAAAGTCGCAGTTATCAAGATAGGATAGTACTGGGATAAGGACAGACACACAGATCAATAGAACAGAATGGTGATCTGGAAATAAACCCTTGAACTATGGTCAATTATTTTCAACAAGATACCAAAATAATTCAGTGAGGAAAGAACAGTCTTATCAATAAATGGTCGTAGGACAATTGTGATATGCACATGCAAAAAAAGTGAAGCTGTACCTTAACTTGCACTTCATATCACATATAAAAATCAGTTCAGAGCTGGGTGTTGGTGGCTCACACCTGTAATCCTACCTACTTGGGAGATTGAGATCAGGAGAATTGAAGTTGGAGAACAGCCTGGGAAAATAATTTAAAAGACCTCTATCTCCAAAATAACCATAACAAAATGGTACCAGTCCTGCATTAGTGTACTACTTTTCACCTGTGTGGGTACAAAGTTTTATGCCTGATCTGTCTTTTTCCAGAGTCATCTTCCTCCAGTTTGTGCCACAAGTCATGCCAGTGTGATATTCCCAGAGCACACACTTCTATAATTGCCACAATCCCTTTAAAAATTATAAATGGAGCTATGCACCAGTGGTTTACAACTGCAATCCTAACTACTTGAGAGGCTGAGCTCTGGAGGATCATTATTGGAGGCCAGCCCGAGCAGAGAGTTCAAAGACCCCATCTCTACCAATAGTTAAGTGACATGCTGTGCGACTGTCATCCCAATTACTGTGGGAATCATAAATAATAGAATTGTGGTCCAGGCCAGCCCAGGCAAAAAAGTGAGATCCTATCTGCAAAATAACCTGACAAAATGGACTAGAAGCATGACTCAAGTAGTAGAATGCCTACCTAGCAAGTGCAAATCCCAGTACCACCAAAAAAGAAAAAAATAAAGGCAAAGTATAAAGATAATCTACAGAGTGGAAAAGATATTTATAAATCATGTATTTGATAAGTGACCTACAAAATGTAAAGAACTCTTACACTCAATGATATACAACCCAATTAAAAATGAGCAAAGGATGTCTCTAGTGATGGAGCATATGCCTAGTAAGTGCAAGACCCTGAGGTCAGACCCTAGTACCACCAAAAAGAAGAAGTGTAATAATGAGGAGGAGGAGGAAGAGAAAGAAGAGAAGGAGAAGAAAACAAACAAATACTGGCTAGAATGGGGTGGTGGTTGATGGGAGTATAAAGTAGTACAGCTGCTATAGAAATCAGTATGGAGGTTCCTCAAAAAACTAAAGATAAAGATACTGTATGTTCCTTTTATACCACTCCTGGGCATATATCTAAAGGAATGTAAGTCAGCCTGCAATAGGGACACCCACACTCCCATGCTTACTGAGGCATTGTCCACAATGGCCAAGCTGTGGAATCAGCCTAGGTGCCCATCAACAGATAAGTGGATAAAGAAAATGTGGCATTTAAATGGCAAATTGATCATAAATAAGTGTGAAAATTATGTCATTTGCAGGAAAATGTATAGAACTGGAGATCATCATGTTAAGTGAAATAAACCAGGATCAAAGGACAAATATCATGTGTTCTCTCTCACATTTGGAATCTAGACAAAAAAAAAAAGTGAATGACACAAGTGTAAAACGGGAACTGTTTGGTGAAGGAACCAATGGGAAAAGGGAGGGCGAAAGGAGAGGATGATTGGGTGAGTGATTATAATGGTAGTACTTTATGTGCGTGTATGAAAATAGAATAATGAAACCAGTTAAAAGCAGGTAAGGGGGGACAAAAAAGAGCAATAGAGAGGGTGACTTCCATCAAAGTACATTATATACAAGTCTGGAAATACCACAATGAAACCTATTTGTACAATTAATACAAGTAATATATGTTAATTTTTAAAAAGTTTAAAAAAAAAAGGAAAAGGATAGGGACAGGAAAGAGAAGAAGCAATGTGACTAATTAAGAAGCTATTTCAGTACTATGGGCAAAAATAATGGTGAAGAAGTCAGAATTATTCCAAAGATTTTCGACCTACAGCACCCAAAATATGGAGTCATCTTTACTAAGGCACTTCCCATGGTTCATTTGGGCTAGAAGGGTGAAGGAAGAGATCAACTGAACTGATAAATTACATACAAAAATTATGTCTTAATCAAGGTTATTACTCAAATAAAACCAATACAAGTACTCCACACTTAAAACTATTCCAACAGAAAATTCAATCACTATCAAACATTTAAAAGTAACAAATCGTATTAGAGCACTTAGTTTTTTATTTTTGATTCATATTTTACAAACTATGAAAGTAGGATATGGTTATTTTAAAAGTTCAAGCAATATAACAGCAGATAAGACAAAATACTGGTGCTGCCTCCCCCCAACCATTAAAACCTTCAAATTAAGGCATTTCCTAATCTGTGGGCATATGTTCAAGTGTTATGTGAATGGATATTTATAACAATCAGAATGCTTTGAAAATGTTGCAGTATTTCTCACATGTTCTAAAAACATGAGCACATTTTAAAAATTCAGTTATCTCACAAATTATTGGAAAATAATTTTTTAGTGGAATTAGACCAAGATTTTTACTGATTGGTTTTTTGGTTTTTTTTTTTTTTTTTTTTTTCTGGTCCTTGAGTTGGAACTCAAGCCTCATGCTTGCTATGCATGGGCTTTTACTCTTGAGCCCTCTGCCAGTGTGTACTGATCATTTTTAACCTAATGGGAAGTTGAGCTCTTTATGCTATTTTCTGGAGAGTTACTGGCCTCTTTATTTGGGGGAGGAGATGGCCCTGCTGAGGCTCAAACCCAGGGCTCATAATACCCTAGGCAAGCAAGAACTAGCCCACTAGGCTACATCCCCAGCTCTGCTTTTTCCTTTAAATTGATTTCTCAGAGCACTTTCAAGTTCACTGGAAAATACAGAGAGTTCTACACAGTCCTTGTCCTCAAACATGCAACAGCCTGACCTGGAAGTCAAGACCAGCTGAGGCTGGTCTCAAACTCATGATCCCCTTGCCTTAGCCTCCAGTCTGCTGGGATTACAGTCATGTTTGGCTTTATTCTATGAATTTTTGTTTGGTTGGTTTTCGGTGGTACTGGGCTTTGAACTCAGAGTCACATACTTACTAGACAAGTGCTCTACCACTTGAGCCCTCCCCCGCCTTTTTTTTTTTTTGCTTGTTTTTCAGATAGGGTCTTGAGATTTTCCTGGGACTGGCCTCAGACTACAATCCTTCTACCGATGCCTCCCCCATAGCTTGGATTACACACACGGATCACCATACCTAGTTTATTTGTTAAGATGGGGTCTTGCTAGCTTTTTGTGTGCACTGGACCCCAGCTGCAATCCTCCCAATATCTGCACCCCAAGTAGCTGGAATTACAGATGTGTACCACCACACTTGCCCTATTTTATGAGCTTTGACAAATGTATTTCCCTCAGTAATTATTTTATTATCATTTAGAGTATTTTCATAGCCCTAAAAATCCTCAGTGCTCTTCCTATTTACTTCTCTCCACCCCCAACCTCTGGCAATGGCTGATCTTTTTCTTATCTATGTAGGTTTTTGCATGGACCTAAGTTTTCATTTAGTTAATGTATTTGGTTATATACCAAGGAGCATAATTGCTGGATCATGCAGTAACATTGGGATTCGTGTTGAACAAAGTGGTCAGACCACTCTGCATTCCCATTAGCAGTGAATGAGCGCTCCTGCTCCTCCGTGTCTTCAGCAGCGCTTGGTGCTGTCAGTGTTCTTCTGGATTTTGGCCATTCTCTTACTTGTATAGTGATATCATAGTTGTTCTAATTTACAATTTTCTAGTGACATATGACCTCTGATCTATTTTTATACATACTTGCCATCTATTTGTACTCTTTGGTAATATGTCTATTCATATCTGTTCATTTTTAGTCTTTTTGTTGTTGTTGTTTGCTTGTTGCTGGGTTTTCAGAGGTTTAGAAGCCTTTGGATAACAATCCTTTGTCAGATATGTTTTTTGGAAATATTTTCTCTCGAACTCTGTGTCATTTTCCTTGTGCTTCTTGGCTTTTTTTTTTTTTTTAATAATTTAAGGTAATTGATTCACTGAATTGATATATATGTTGGAGAATTTTTAAATTTTTGGTGTAAAATGCCACTTTATCCCATAGATATTAATTGAAGTCTTCCTGGTCCCTGACTCCATCCAGTATCCCAAACTTAGTTCCTTAAAAACTCCTGGAGTGATTTTTACATTCCCTTCTCTAAAAGTCTTGGTAACTCAATTTCCCATATACAAACCCTGCTGTATGTTACCCTTTTCCCTTTGAGCCTTGAATGTCTGATATGAACACAGGAAAACTCTTCACTTTCATCCACCTTTTATTTATTCTTTTTGAAATTTCCCTTTCTTGAACCAGTTTTCCATTTGCTTCAGCAGTTACCCTGTTCCCTACAGAGCTATAAAATAAAATGTGTGCCTTCATTTCACAGCTGAGGGGAAGAATCAGATGCAGTCTCTTTCACGTAGAATACAGCACTACATTCAACAGCAAAGCAAATTAATTCGTTCATTTACATTATCATTTTCAAGTATTAGCACCTTACTTATTAACAAATGACGCAAGGAAGTTGATGGAGAGGAAGCTTAATTTTCAAATACCTTAAAACACTGGGACATGAAGACAAAGCATACATCACACTCAGTGTCAAAGTTCTGTTCACCAGGTGTGTCTGCAGAACTGATCAGACATATGGAATTACAAGATCTCCTGCTTGTTCAAGGTGTTCAAGGAAATCAAAGAACTGTGGAAACCATTATTGTCCAGGAAACAACATTGTCTTTGAAAACCCCATCAGCAAGCCATGTCTCTGAAGGATGAAAAGGCCAACCCAGGCACAAGGTGAAGTCCAGATGTCTGGCTCATTCTGTGTGAGCTGGGAGACACTATTTAAATGAAAATGACTAAAGCCAACCTGCCAAGGGTTGCATTTCAGGTTCTGCGAATAATGTTCTCATTCAACAGACATTTGCACATTCCCTTTTCTGGGTAAATCAGCTCAGGGAACAAGAAAAACATTCAGATGAATACATAACAAATGTGAATAGCTAAATGTCCTGGATGTGATTTTATAAGCATTCTAAGAAGGAGAGTACACTCTCCAATTAATAGGTAATCAGACAGGTTTTAAGGGGGAGATGCAATTTTGATGCCTGAGCCTTAAGAAGGTGAGATGCTGACAAGTGGAGATGGGAGGAAAGGGTACTTTGGATGGAAGAGCATCCTGAAGGAAAGGTATGGAAGCAAAAATCCATCTCCTCTGGGCCTGTTTGACGAAAAAGGACCATTTCAGTTTGGCAGGAGCTTAAACACATGAGGATATGTGGGGCTGAGGAAGACACATAGGAATTGAGCATCAGGACCTCTATACTTGCTGTCTAGTGCTGAATAACAAATGACCCCTAGCCTAACAGCTTCAGACAAAACAATTATCACTTCAGAGTCTCTGAGGGTCAGGAATCCTGATGCAGCTTAATTGGACTTCAGGGTTTTTCATGCAGCTGCAGTCAAAGTTTCTGTGCCTAGGTTATAGTTGTCTGAGGCTTATCTGAGGCTGGAGATGCACTTCCAAGCTCAAGGGACTGTCAGTCAAAGACGTCAGTGCGTTTCCGTGTGGGCCTCTCCATGGAAGCTAGCTGGCTTCCTCCAGAGAGAGAGAGAAAAAGAGGCAGAGAGAGACTGCGAATAGCACAAGCTGTACTGTTTTTGTAAATAACACACCATCACTTCTGCAATATTCTACTGGTCACAAAGACTGACCCTTTTCAAAGTGAGAGGGAACACAAGGGTGTTCACATGAGAAGCTGGGATCTTTGGGCTATCTTAGAGACTAACTACTATGACTACAATTCCAGTTGTTCAGATGAGACCCTGCCATCTCTCGGGTTCTCATTCACATTATAATCATCACAGAAGAATTTCTGAGTAGTAGAATATATGAATAGATAAACAAAACTTTATGCCTCACATGACGCATAAACATGCATATTTGATGAATGGCAGAATGAGTAACATTGGGGGAACAGTTGGAGAGGAGCTGTGGGTGTCCATGAGAACTGATAAAGCCTCAGCTAAAATGGACACGGTGAGGTAGGGGAGGAGGGCCGGAAGCTCAAATCAATAGCACTGAGGCTGAATCAGCAGAACTTGGGTCTATCTCCAGACTGATTCAAGCAGAGGTCAATGACATCTTCAGTCTTTCAATATATATTTAAATACCTGCTGTACATTGAACACTTTGTTAAGAATTAGGAGAAGGATTTAAAGAAAGCCACAAGCTCTCGTTCTATTTGTGGGGAAGATAAGTAAACAGAAGGTTACAATCCATGCAGTAAACCCATTCCTAGGGAACAGAAAAGTCTACTACAGACTGGGAACATGAGGATGAACTGTCACTTCAATGAGTGGGCTGTGCCAAAAAGAAAGGACCCTGTAACTGAGTCAGGAAAGATGAGGCTAAGAAGATGATCTGTGAAGGTTTTTCAGGAAGAAAGAATGTTTTGCCCAAAAATCCAGAGGTTAAAGAAACTGCACAATTAGCAGACCAGCATGGGCCTATGTGGGTATGACAAAAGGTGAGTCTACAAATTAGGCAATTGAAGGCTGGAAGGGTCCCATGATCTTTCTATTCTGCATATATTGAATGAGGCAGTCATGCCATAGACTTGATGCTTCAGAAAGAGTGCTCAGGCAGCTGTATGGAAGCTAGCTTACAAGGAAGACGAGAATAGACAGTCATAATGTAAAAATAATCTGGGTGCAAAATAATGAAGACCTACTTCAAGGTTATTATTGTGTGGCTGTGGGGAAGGAGACACTTTTAAGAGCTATTGCTGAAGTACAATTGCTAAATCATATCACTCATGTGATGAGAGGCCTGGAGAGGGAGAAATCTTGGATTCCCCCATGCCCACATCCAAAATATTGGGGGGAAATTGTGTCTATTGAACATGTATAGATTTTTTTTTGCCATTTTTCCCTAAACAACAGAGTATGACCACTTTTTACATTGTATTAGGTATTTTAAGTGATCTGCAGATGATTTAAAGTGTACAGGAGTCTATGTAGATTATATGTAAATACTGTGTCATTTTATATAAGGCACTTGAGCATCTTTGGATTTTGATATCCAGAGGGGTTCCTGGAATCAATCCCTTGCAGAAACTGAGGTAGGACTGCATAAGATTTTCTACTTGAACTAACATACTTGCTCTCTGCACATGAGTATGTGAAAGGCACTAAATATTTAATAATTAGGCAATTGTCAAATAGAGAAATGATATCGTTATAAAGATCTATATAAAAATGTCATAATTTCAAGAACCAGAAGCTGTGAAGTCAGTTCCTTTTTTTTTTCTGATTTCCTCAGAGATAATCTGGTTCCATGAAAGCCAAGAAAGGAAGGGAATGGGACAAAATGTGTCCTTTCTGATCCCATTGCTATCACCGTACCTTTTACTGCTTACCTGCTTTGAAAGCCAAGCCAGCAAACCTCTGGGCCAGGGCCCAGGAACTGTCATCCACTCGAGCCCTTGGAAGCAACTCAGACCAATTACAGGTTGTGGAGACACTACAGGTTTGAAAATATTAAGTAGGTCAAATCATCCTGTGAAATGCAGGCTGCCGACTTCTTTATTAGCAAGAAGACTGTTTATTCAATTATTCATGTACTCATGAACTTGAGAAGGTTTGATGGAGATTTTGAGTCTTACCACAATGGAACCAGAGGAACTGTCCTCTGGGGAACCACAGTCGACAGGAGATAGAGACACAAAGGCCACAACAGAGCAGAGGTGTCCTGTGCCACATAACACAAATTCCACAATAACACAGCTTACGCAGCCCATTTATACTTTCTGGATCTCCCCCTGGCAGAGAAGTGCATAAGTGGTGAAAAAACTATATTTCCTGGCTAGCACTTAGTTGCTGAGCTGGTCCATGGGAGTATAGTTTAGCTTCCTCAAACTGTGGAAAAATTAATTAAAGTTTAACTGAGATCAATGAAAGGCATCCCTGATCCAGATGTAGCCCAAAAATACCAATGTGAACCAAGAAGCAAACAAAAAGAAGGGACATGAGGTCAGAGGGTCAGAAGTTGGGGGCAGGCCAATTACTCCATAGGTAGTTACTCCATAGGTAGCTAGAGCAGAGTGCTGGTGATGAGGCTGATGTGTGCAGGCAACTTTTCTGAGAATTAGTTGAGCTGCAAGAAAGCAGTAAATCAGTAGCATCAGTCGCAAAGAGGATTTTAAGCCAGAAATGGTGACATACACTTGTCATCTGAGCTACTCAGGATGCAGAGGCAGGAAGATGTAGTTCAAGGCCAACACCAGGCAAAAAGGGAGTAAGCTCCTATCTCAAAAGATTGGGAGTGTAGCTCAAGTGGTAGACCTTGGGTTCAATCCCCAGTTCCACTGAAAAAAAAAAAAAAAGGATTTTTAAGTAGGAAAAAAAACCACTGCCATAAAAGTCACAAAGAAAGGTTCAAGTTTAAGTCCGTCCCTCTTACAGGAAGATGTTATTGGTAAAGTCTAGTGGAAGCTTCACCTGAGATGTACAAGCTGTGAACATACTGGTAGCAGAACCTAAATGTGTTTCTGTTATTGGACAGAAACACATAGCATGGCTTCATGGATGACAAAAAAAGGGGAAACACAGACAAGGAATCTTAACCTGTTCCCACATGGTCTAGATGGAGGGAAGGAACCATCACCACCACAGGGAAGGACCCCTCCTGGGAATTCCCAGAGCAAACCTAGTTCACCGCTTTTATAGCACAGGCTTGGAATTGCCTGCTTACTTGTATATGTCTCCTGCCTGGTCTGTAATCTCATTGAAATATTGATCATTTCTTATTTTTATTATCCATCACAGCACTTAGCACATAGTTATCATGAAATGTTTGTTGAATGAGACAATGATGGAGTGACTTGTTGGGTTTTGTTGGTTTATAGGACATAGGAGTGTGAGTAGGGGAGCATTAGATAAGGAAGGCAGAGTAAGCCCAAGCATCTAAACCACCTCTGTTCTCCTTTGAGGAATTTCCTAGTCTCTCTCACTTTGGAGTCATAGAAGGAAGCACATCTCACCCACCATTAAAGATAGCTCATCTGCCAACTGCTCTTTCCCAACCTTCCGTACAGCTGGGCACGAGCATGTGACCCAAGTTCCAAAGATCAGACACACTCACCCATCCCTGACTTTGAACAGGGTGCCTGTGAGGCAAGAAGCAAGGACAGAAACAAAATCCACAGTGATAATGGTAACAGTTGCAGAACTACATATTGGGGGGTACTAGCACCAGGGCTGCAGCAGAGGATATTGCCATGGCAACCACCTTAGAGGTGAGAACCATCATTGCTAACCTAGGTGTCAGCAGCAGTGACATCTTTAGCCAGCCAGTTCCATGCCATGATTTGGAGCTTACCTCTAGCCCTTTTGCTCTGGTTATTTTGGAGATAGTGTATCACTTTTTGCCTAGGTCAGGCTGGACCAAGTCTCCCTATTTTATGCTTCCTGCCATAGCTGGGATGACAGATGTGCACCACCACACCAAGCTATTGGTTGAGATGGGGTCTTGCAAACTCCCTGCCCAGGCTGACCTGGAACCATGATCATCTCAATCTCAGTCTCCCAAGTAGCTAGGATTATAGTTGTAAGTCATTGGTACCTAGCCCATTTATAATTTTTATAATTTTTAAAGGGACTATGACAATTATAGAAGTGTGTGTTCTAGGAAAATCACACTGGCAATGACTTGTGGCACAAACTGGAGGAAGATGACTTTGGAAGAAGAGAGATCAGGTAGAAAGCTTTGCACCTATACAAGTGACAAGTAGTGCAGTGATGCAGGGCTGATCTAGGACATTTGTAACTACGCAGATGGTAGGCAAATAGAAATATGTCCATTTCTAATTCTTTTTTCTGGTTTTCCACAGGGACTTTGGTCTAATAAGGAAAAAACTGTGCTTTGACCAAGCACAAAAAAATGCACTATCTAGATCACACCTTTCCAGGCTATCTGATTCTGTCTAGTCTTTCATTGTCTTTGAGCTATTGTACAACTATAAGTTGCAGACATCTGATAGCAATGCAAAATAATTTCTGTCCATACACACATGAATTCTGCCTTGTGGAAATTCAATTGACTTTATTCCCCATTGTGGAAGAGGAAGGTTTTGTGTCCATTTGTGCGTTCATTTCAATATATCTGATATATAACATAGCCAATAAAAAACCTCCTTTGCACTGGTTGAAATATCCCACCAGTTTCCTTATTAATTAAAATATCCCACTTATGTTTATGTTTATAGCTATCTACAACTCATCATTCTACCTATTTTTTTGGAAAAATTTTGTTTGCATTTCTTCCTTTGTAAATAGCTTTAAAAAATAAAAAAAAAGCTCTAAGATGCAAGATGCAATGAATGACTGTTACTCCTCATATCATAGATTGGTGCATGGGGATAGAGGTAAGTCTGTAGTATATGGTACAAGTTACCTTTCAAGAGGAGGAAAACTTTCCTTCTACCTCTTATGCTCCATAACTGATTGTGAATTAATATGACAAGTGACAGAATAACAGGAAAAAAAAAGGTTTATTTTATATGCACAGAAAGGAAGGGAGAATTAAAGAAAAAAAGTGAAAACCCCAATGAGGGAGTAAACCTCAGGGCTTATATACCACTTTAACAAAGGGCAGTAAAGTGTGGGAAAAAGACAAAGGAAAATGAGGGGCAGGCTTCCATGAGGCTAAGTTGTAGGAAGTGACTAGGAAAGGTTTGTTTCCTAATATGAGAAAAGAGTTGCAGAGGACTCCTCTACAAATGAAAATGTCTTGTACAAATGCAAACTTCTTTCACAAAACAGACACTTAAGCCCTGCTTTTAGGCAGAACAGAGGAAGGCAAACAGCCCTCCTGTGTTTGCTGCTATTTCTTAATTGCTTTCAGTTCAAAAGGATCTTTATGTTAAAGAGACATATTTTGAGGTGGCAATTCTGATCCCCCTCAGCTGCCATAATAAATTACCATAAACGGGGTGGCTTTCACAAAGCAGGCTCATTCATACATGACATATTTATTACATATGCTGATATGCATAGGAGACTCATGTGGAAATGTATATGGGATTAAAGTCACTGCATATCCAATAGAGTTCTAAATTTCCATCAATATGAACAGATGGATGGGCAATTGTGTTTATAGTACCTGTTTTATGGCTATGTGCCAAAAACCTTTCAGTGGACACCAAGAAAGTGACACCACTCTGTAGTGATATTAGAATTTTGTCATATGGACTATTGCTTAAAATAAGTGGGCCATCAGCTGAAAGTGAGAAACCTCTCAGTCCTGTAGCTGTTTCCTTGAAATAGGGATTGATTTGTTCCATAATCATAAAATGAAGTCTAGCAATACAAGATACCTTTCTTTGGGTTCATGAATACTGATTTATTTCTAACACAGGATTATCTTAGAAGTTAACATTCAGAAATGTGCTCACACAATATGTCACAATATGTTGTTTAACAAAAATATAGAAAAAAAGTCGTATCTGCCACAAATAAGAAGTGTCATTAATGTGTCAACTGCAAGTTATTCATAGGCTTCTGATTTGGCAGTTGGCTGAAGAGAACCACTTACTTAAGCAATTCCTCACTATTAGATTTTGCTTGTTGCTCTTGGCTCTAGCACAAAGCTGCTTTCAAAAACAGGTGAAAAAATGACTTCTATAAAACCTCAAGAATATAACCTTCTTTGCAATTTCAGATTGTTGGTTTGAAAAAATGGTTTTGCAAAAACAATTAATAGACTTAACCTATCTGAATAGAGTGATTCTCAGAAGGAAAAAAATACATAATATACGAACCCCAGAACAAGATTGCCTGGGTAAAAATTATGACTCTATCTTCTACCTGTTTGATCCCACACAAATTAGTTAAACCTCCCATGTCTTAGGGACTCATCAGAAAGCCTAGGTCCTTATGAAGAGTGAATATGTAAAATGCTTAGCATGAAGTCTGGTCATATAAGTGTTGGCTGATATTATTAAGATCTATTATTGGTTGAAAGAAAAAAAAAAAAGCATTTCTAAAAATTACACTGGTTTGGGCTACTTTCCAACATGTGAAGAGAGAAAGCAGTCTTCAATATTGCCAACAGCTGGAGAAGACCAACGCGACTGACTGGTCACCTCTGTGTTCTAATATTTCCTCTCTCCCCTCCACATTTCTGGGAAAAGTACCCAATAATGGAAACAATGTGTTTGCCTCCCATGAGATGTCAAAGGGACGGTTCCTGGTTTGCAGCCCATTTTTTTTTAATTTGAAACTTTTATTTTATTGTTTTTACGTTGACTTACATGTATATACATTATTTGGGCCACCTCCCCACCCCCTCCACCCCCTCCCACCCCCGCCTCTGGGCAGAACCTGTTCCACCCTCTAGTTCTCTGATTTTGTTGAAGAAACAACATATAAGACAAAAAGAAAAATGTAGTGTTTTTGCTAGTTTGAGATGAAGATAGCTGTACAGGGAGATTCCTTGTGTTGTTTCAATGCACATGCGTATTACAACCCAAATTGGGTTATCTCTACCAGACCTCATCACTACTCCCTAGTCCCCTTCCCATAGTGGCCTCTGCCAGTTTAAGATTACTATATTCACTACTATATAGCAAGCATATCAACTACATTCAGGTTTTTGGTTTCCTTCCCTTTCCCTATTCCTCCTGTACACATTTTCCCCTTAGCATGTGACCCATGTCCAATAATATTACTGCATTTGTTTTGGTGTATAATCCACATATGAGGGAGAACATGCGATTTTTGGCCTTCTGAGCCTGGTTAACTTTGCCGAAGATGATGTTTTCCAGTTCCATCCATTTAGTTGCGAATGACAAATTTTCATTCTTCTTTGTGGCTGAATAAAATTCCATTGTGTGTAAATACCACATTTTCTTAATCCATTCATTGGTAGTGGAAGCATCTTGGCTGTTTCCAGTAGCTTGGCTACTGTGAATAGCCCTGCAATAAACATGGGTACGCAGGTGCCTCTGGAATAACTTGAGTGATATTCCTTCAGGTATATCTGTAGGAGTGGGATTGCTGGATCATATGTCACATCTATTTTTTAAGAAGCCTCCATATTGCTTCCCATACTGGTCATGCTAGTTTATATTCCCACCAGCAGTATGTGAGGGTTCCTTTTCCCTGCATCCTCATTAACATTTGTTGTTGGTGGTGTTTTTGATGGTAGCTATTCTAAAAGGAGTGAGGTGGAATCTTAGTGTGGTTTTGATTTGCATTTCCTTTATGGTCAGGGATGGTGAACATTTTTCATCTGTTTTTTGGCCATTTGGATTTCTTTCTTTGAAAAACTTCTGTTTAGTTCAGTTGCCCACTACTTTATTGGTTCATTGATTTTGGGGGAGTTTCGTTTTTTGAATTCTCTATATATTTTGATTATCAGTCCCTTGTCTAATGTATAGCTAGCAAAGATTTTGTTCCATTCTGTGAGTGGTCTCTTCAATTTAGAGATCATTTCTTTTGTCGTGCAGGTTTTTAATTTCATGTAGTTCCATTTGCCATTCCTTTCTCTTAGTTGCTGAGCCACTTAAGATCTACTGAGGAAGTCCTTGCCTGTACCTATTGCTTCCAGTGTATTCCTTGCTCTTTCCTGCACTAACTGCAAAGTTTCAGGTGTGATATTAAGGTTCTTAATCCACTTTGAGTTGATACTAGTACAGGGTGACAGGCATGGAGATATCCAGTTTCCCAGCAACATTTGTTAAAAGATTGTCTTTTCTCCATTATGCTTTTTGCATACTTTGTCAAAAACAAGGTGGGTATAAGTGCATGAATTCGTATCTGGGTTTTCTATTCTGTTCCACTGGTTTTCATATCTGTTTTTGTGTCAGTATGATGATGTTTTTATCATTATGACTCTGTAGTATAGTTTGAAGTCAGGCATTGTGATACCTCCAGCATTGCTCTTTTTGCTCAATATTGCCTTGGATAGTCTCAGTATTTTGTGTTTCCAAATGAACTTTAGGGTAAAATTTTCAATCTCTGTGATGAATATCATTGGGATTTTGATGGGAATTTTGTTGAACATGTAGATTGCTTTTGGTAGTGTAGCCATTTTTACCATGTTGATTCTGTCAATCCAAGAGCATGGGAGATCTCTCCACCTTCTGTAGTCTTCTTCGACCTCTTTCTTCAATAGTTTGTAGTTCTCCTTGTAGAAGTCATCTACATCCTTTATTGAGTTTATTCCTAGGTATTTGATATTTTTATGAGGCTACTGTAAATAGTATTGTTTTTCCTATATTCTTTCTCAATTTGTTCATTGTTGGTGTATAGAAAGGCTACTGATTTTAGTAAGTTGATTTTGTGTCCTGCTTCTAGGAGTTTTAAGGGTCATTAAGACATAAGATAATGTTGTCTGTGAATAGGGATCATTTGACTACTTCTTCACCTATTCATATTCCTTTTATTTTTTCTTCTTGCCTTATTGCTTTAGCTAGGAATTCCAGGACTATGTTGAATAGGAGTGCGGAGAGTGGGCACCCATGTCTTATTCCTGACTTTAGGAGAAATGATTTCAGTTTTCCCCCTTAAGTATGATGTTGGCTATAGGTTTGTCATATATAGCTTTTAAAATGTTGAGGTACATTCCTTCTTTTCCTAGTTTTCTTAGAGCTTTTATTATAAAATGGTGTTGAATCTTATCAAAGGCTTTTTCTGTGTCTATTGAGATGATGAAGTGGTTTTAATCTTTGCTTCTATTAATGTGTTGATTTGCTTATGTTGAATGCATCCCTGGGATGAAGCCAACTTGGTCATGGTGAATGATCTTTCTGATATGTTGTTGGATTCTGTTTGCCATTATTTTATTGAGGATTTTGCATCAATGTTCATTAAGGAGATTGGACTATATATAGTTCTCCTTTTTGGATGTGTCCTTCTCCCATTTTAGGAATAGTGTAATACTGACTTCATAGAATGTTAGGCAGTGGTCCTTCCATTTCTATTTCATGGTAAAGATTGAGGAGGGTTGGTGTCAGTTCTTCTTTAAAGGTCTGGTAGAATTCAGCAGAGGATCCATCAGGTCCTCAACTTTTCTTTTTTGGAAGACTCTTTATTGCTAATTTCATTACCTGTTATAAATGTTTTTAGGTGGTTAATATCCTCTTGGTTCAGTTTTGGATAATCATAAGTATCTAGAAATTTGTCCATTTCTTCAAGATTTTCCAATTTATTGGTTCTCAAAGTAGTCCCTGATGATTCCCTGGATTTCCTTGGTGTTTGTTTTTATCTCCCCTTTTTGATTTCTGATTTTACTAATTTGGGTCTTTTCCTCCTCATTTTAGTCAGATTTGCCAGAGACTTGTCGATCTTGTGTATTTTTCCAAAGAATCAGCTTTTTCTTTTGTTGATTTTTTTTTTTTGTCTCTATTTCATTAATTTTGGTGCTTATTTTTCTTATTTCTCTCCTTCTGCTTGTTTTGGGTTTTGCTTGTTCTTGTTTTTCTAAGAGTTGGAGATGTAGCATTAGGTCATTTATGTGAGATCTTTCTGTCCTTTTAGTGTATGCACTCATGGCTATAAACTTTCCTGTTAGGACTGCCTTTCCTGTGTTCCATAGGTTCTGATAGTTTGTGTTTGCATTTTCATTAAATTTCAGGAAGCTTTTGATTTCCTCTCTTATTTCTTCTATGACCCACTGATCATTGAGCAAAATGTTGTTCAGCTTCCAATTATTTGTGTCATTTTTGCTGCTGCTTTTGTTGTTGAGTTCTAGTTTTATTGCATTGTGATCAGATAGAATGCAGGGGGTTATTTCAATTTTTTTATATTTGTTGAGACTTCCTTTGTGTCCTAAGACATGGTCTGATTTGGAGAAAGTTCCATGGGCTGCTGAGAAGAATGTATATTGTGTTGTTGCCATATGAAATATTCTGTAGACATCAGTTAGGTCCATTTGATCTATGGTATGATTTAGTTCTAGAGTTTCTTTATTGATTTTTTTGTTTGGATGACCTATCTATTGGTGATAGAGGGGCGTTAAATCTCCCACTACCACTGTGTTGGGGTCTATAATGCTTTTAATTCCTTTGATGTATGTTTGATAAAGTTGGGTGCACTAACATTGGGTGCATATAAGTTGATAATTGTTATTTCCTTGTGATGTATTGCACCTTTTACTAGTATGAAGTGACCTTTTTGTCTTGTTTGAGCAATGTAAGTTTGAAGTCTACTTTGATATAAGTATTGATGCTCCAGCCTGTTTTGAGTTGCCATTACCCTGGTAAATCTTCTTCCAGCCTTTCACCCTAAGCCAGTGTTTTTTTCTGCCAACAAGGTTGTTCTCTTGTAAACAACAGATTGTTGGATCTTCCCCTTTAAACCAGTTTGTCAAATGGTGTCTTGATGGAGGAGTTGAATCCATTGGCGTTCAATGTTAATATTGATAGGTAATTGGTGATTCCTGCCATTTAGTTGTTTTTGTTGTTTGAGGATTTGAGGGTATGCAGCCAAATTAATGCTACTCTCCAATTAGTTGTCTTTTCTTCTCCTGCAGTTTAATACTTCCCATCCTCTTATGGTTTTGTTTCCTTTCATATTCCCTGTGAAGAATTCCTTGTAGATTCTTCTGTAATGGTGACTTGTTGGTCATATATAGTTTTAGTTTCTGTTTATCATGGAAGACTTTTATTGTTCCATCAATTTTGAATGCTAGTTTTTCTGGGTAGAGTGTCCTTGGGCTGAAATTGTTCTCATTTTGTTCCTGGAATACCTCACTCCAAGCTCTTCTAGCTTTTAAAGTTTCCATTGAGAAATCTGCTGTTACTTTGATAGGTTTATCTTTATATGTTATTTGATTTTTCTCTCTTACAGTCTTCAATATTCTTTCTCTGTTCTCTGTGCTAGTTGTTTTGATGATAATATGTCATGGAGATGTTCTATTTTGGTCAAATCTATTTGGTGTATTCCTGTACCTGAATGGGCGAATCTTTCTTGAGGTCTGGGAAATTTTCTGTTATTATCTTATTGAATATATTATGTATCCCTTTGGCTTGCACCTCTTCTCCTTCTTCAATGCCCATGATTCTCAGGTTTGGTCTTTTGATGGAGTCACTGAGTTCTTGCACATTCCTTTCATAGCTCTTGTGTTGTTTAACTAAGAGTTCTTCTGGTTTTTTCTTTACTTTCTATTTTATCTTTGAGCTCTGAGATTCTGTCTTCTTCCACTTGTTTGATTAAAGGGACATTTTATTTCCAGGATTTCTGTTTGATTCTTTTTTCTGAGGTTTTCCATATCTTTGTTAAACTCCTCTTTTATATTTTGTGCTGTCTTCTTTAGTTCATATATCTTTTTTATAGTGTCCTTGATTTCACTTTGGTGTTTGTTGAAGTCCTCTCTGAGTTCATTTAGCTGTTTCTGTGTCTTCTCAAGTTCTTTTTTTGTGGTGTTTTGAAATTTCTTGAGTGCTTCTTGTCCTTTTCTGGTTAACCGTGCCTATTATCTTCTTCATGAGTTTCTCTGTGACCTCTTCCATAATGTCCTCTTTGAGTGCTGGTTTTTGTGGGTGTCACTGGGCTCCTTATAGACATTTATCATTGTTTTATTGTGGTCAGGGACTGGGTACCCATCTTTTAAATTTTCCCACTAAATCCTCCATTGAATTGTTTTAGTGAGGAGTATAGATTCCTTCCCTTCTTCTTTTCATCACTCCATTGGTGCTGTGCAACTATGTTCTTGACTGACTAGTTGGTGGTTTTATTGTCTGTTTTATTTCTCTTGATTTATTTTTTGTGTTGTGACTTAGTTGTTAGCTATGTCAATGTGCTATTTCTGTCCCTGGCCTCTAGGCATAAATTAGCAATACCAAATTCACAGGTTCAATGCCAGACCAGTTGTTTACCTATCATATATAAAACCCCTTGATGAAAATATCTGTATATAGTTGCGGGGGGGGGTGGTAATAGTTGTTTGGCTAGAGATAGAAACTTGGGTAATTGGTAAAGGTGGCACTAGAAGGGAGGGCAGAACAGGGGTTGGGGAAGAGTATGGAATGTAGCCCATTCTTTAAGGGAAATTCCCTGATTCTTTTTTTTTCTTAGTGGGAATAATCAAAATTTCTTTTGACAAATTTTTCCAAATTCCAAACATAAAACATGTGGAGTTCATCTTCATTTATCTCTGTTGTTAAATAGTTGGGATATTTGAGAGACATCCTTATAGCCTCTGGTTTATCTTCCTGAGTTATCTCCTGCTATAGGAACAGCTGTCAAGGGTGGGCATTCTGCTGGTGACTCCACTAATGTGCTCTGTAGAAAAATGACCAATGCCTCACAGGACTCCACAATCCTACAGAGGAACTGGGGAGATGGGAGGTTTGGGTAGCATCCACCCAAAGTGTGAATGGGTCACATAGCTTTATATAGTTTGCAAGGCAGCTTTTAGCATTTAAGTAATGTGTGTGTGTGTGTGTGTGTGTGTGTGTGAGAGAGAGAGAGAGAGAGAGAGAGAGAGAGAGAAAGAGAGAGAGAGAGAGAGAGAGAGAGAGAGAGAGAGAGAGAGAGAGACTTAAGTAAGCTATGGTGAAGGCAGCCTAAAGGTCAAAATTGTAATATTAAATAAATCTTACAAGATTTTATAAACCCTAATTTATTGTCTATGTGCAACTGACATTTTAGCTCTTGGTTTAATACCAGGCATTTCAAAGTATTCTTGTAGAAGAATGGTTGATAACCCTCTTACACAGTATAATTGGAATTCTGCATGTTAGAACATTTGGTTTCTGAAAGATTTTTGTAAATGTTAATAGCTGTCTTTTAAAATGGTGTAAGTGTGAAATGCTATGAAAAGCAAAGGTTTAAATGTCACTCTGTCTATAATTTTCATATTGTAAAAACTAAGTAAGTTTTTTAAAATGGAAAACCTAAAAGCCTGCTGCAAGTTTGAAGATACCAATTCATCCATTCTTCCTTTTTGAAATGGATATGACATTTAACTAAATGAGCCAAATTTAGAATTAAAGGTAATCTGTTTTTTCTAAACTTTACTATTGAACATTTAGCTTAAACTGAAAATCATTTATATTTACAGAGTTCCCATTTAGCTTAAACTGAAAAGCATTTATATTTACAGAGTTCCCTCTTTCTCCCCACATGGCATGAAATTGTGATTAAACTTCTAATTTTTGTTCTTTTCTCATTTTTGGTTATTTTGAAATAGGGTCTTGCTATGTAGTCCATGTGGGCTTCTTGTGCAAATATCTGTCTTTAAAACATAGACCTGATAAGCATGAGACCCTATCTGAAAAATAGCTAAAGTAAAAAGGTCTGAGGGCATGGTAGAGCACCCACCTATCAAATCCAAGGCTCTGAGTTCAAACCCTAGCACCTCAACAACAGCAACAACAACAAAGCACCTGTCAAGCCAGCAAGTTACCCATAATCATTGCTACCTGAGTTCTCATTCTTGGCTCTGTGCACTCGGGCAAGGCAGTGTTCAGGCTCTCAGTGTAGTGGTGGATCCAGTTCATTCCTTCCCAGAGTGGCTGAATGATTTGGCCATAATGAAAAGCAAAAATAGTTTTTTTTCTTCTTTTCCTTTCTCTCTCTCTTTTCTTCTCTTTGGTTATCTTTCTTTACTTTTTAAGTAATTACTCTATGAGGGATAAGTATGCAGTTTCTTCCCTTACTTTGACTTGGGCAGCTGAATTCTGTATCACCCTCTATACTTAGTGGCCAGGGTATGGAGGCCAAGAATGAATATCTTACAAAAATAAGTAAATAAATGGGCCTCACCCAGAGTAGGATCTTAATGTTACTACTCAAATCCCATTTCTGCCTTAATATATTTAATGGCCGAGGATAGCTCCAAACAGTGGTGTTGGCTATGGGGATGCTGCTAGATGTTTGTTTTTTATCAAGTACCAAAGGTTGCTGAGGAGCCCACTAATAAACATGCAAATAAGACAGTATTCAAGAGTTTTTCTATGATATTTACACTCATTAAACACACCAACATTTCAATGTTTTGCTTATTAAAAGAGAAAAGAGCCCAGTAACAGCTCAGACATCAGGAAGTACACACAACCATGGCATATCTTACCTCTGCTCCCATGAGCACGTGCTCAGCATGCTTTGCTCTGTGCAGCAGAAAAAAGAAAGTTAGATGAGCACTTGACTTAAGAGACTAAGGCTGTTTTCACAGAATCATTTGTAGCTTTCATTGATCTTCCTTTAGTCTTTAACTCCATGAATAAAAGCCAGTGTTAGGCTAAACTGGTATTAGAGGCAGAGTGGGGAGGTACAGAATTGGCCAAATCCAGTATTTTCCATTGGGATAAATTAAGGATGCATGTAACTTGATTCTCTTTCATTTCATGTTTTACCTTAATAATACAACCCAGTAGACTGGATACTCTTGCCTCCTCCTTCTCCAAAAAGAAGGAAAAATAAGCATCTTTCTTAACATAGGGTTCTGTTATTTCCTGCTGTGTACTTGTGTCACATGAGCAGTGGTTCTCAGACCTGAGCAAGCATCAGAATTGAGGCAGGGCTTGGTTGAATAGAGCTAGAGTGGGGATGAGTTTTTGCACTTCTGGCAAGTTCCCTGATGGTACCGATGCTGCTTTTTCTGTACTTAGGCAACTATTGAAAAAGTATGTTTTTCCAGCACCAAGGCCAACAATTAACAGGGATACAGCTAATAACCCAAAATAGCAAACTCACTAATTCACCAAGGGTATATTCCACACCCTCCTTTTTCCAGCTTACTAGGAAGACAAATTACACATACACAAATAATTACACAAAACTAAGATTCACCAGGTGATTTGCAAAGGTCATGGACTAGAGAAACTGTTTTAAAATTTTCCCAACTAAATTATTAAGGATGTACTCTATTTGGTGCTTTGATTAAATGTTCATTTCTTGGTTTTTTTTGTTCGTAAAAAACAAAAAGAAGAACTTCTGTTTGCTCATCTCTTCTTGCATTACTAGTTCCATACTGTGTGGTTCCCAACCATTTTCCTCATACCGTGAGATGAAGCTTTGTCATTCCTATCTGACAGATCTGAAGATGTGGTTAAGGGAGATTAAAAACACATTTGAAATACTGTTTTAGACACTGTACAAGTTAGCCAGGAATAAACCAGACTATCAGAGAGCCCATTGTCACTGGCTCACAGATTTCTTTCATTCCTCTATGCTTTGTCATAAAGCAATTAGCAACATTGACGCAAACTTGCTACTTATTTTCTGCTTTCCTGTAAGGATATAGTCAGGGACATTATTTACTTTGTTATAAAATGTCTTCTCAATGTTGGAGAAACTGCTGTCAGGTCTCAATGCCAAGAAGAGTAGTGTTTGTCCTGGACACTGGGTTTGAGTTTACAGAGAGGACAAATCATACACTTAGGCATGTCCTTTAGCAAGTAGACAGAATCTGGCTCCACTTTGTCTTCCAACATCTCCATAATAATATTTACTTTTTTGAATGTTCTCAACACTGAATATAGCTAAGATAATTTAAGGAAACCAATTATAAACTTCTTGTCATTTTAATTAAAAATGCTTCCTGCTTGAAGATACCACTGTTCCCACTGAAATGGAAAATAATAGAAGGAAGTAGAAATAACAGTGAGAGAAGAAATAATGATTTAGAAGGGGCAAACCCAAACTGATACGCACTTAATTTATTTGAAAAGACTATTCATTGTAATTACTATGCTTAGTATTTGTATGTTTTCTTCATTCTTATTTCATTCCTACCCCCTTTAATATTTACTTACATGATTGTCAAAGAATTATTTCTTGATTAATTTTTCAAAAAAACAATACATTTTTATTTTGTGGCCAATAAGTACATGAAGAAATGTTTAAAATTCTTAGTCATAAAAGAAATTCAAATCAAAATGGCATTGAGACTCCATCTGACCCCAGTCACAATGGCAAACATCAAGAAATCAAAGAACAACAAATGCTGGCAAGGATGCAGGGAAATGGACTTTATACCCTGCTAGTGGGAATGTAAATTGGTGCAACCACTATGGAAATCAGTATAGAGATGCCTCAAAAAACTAAAAATCAAACTACCACATGATCGTCCTCTACCACTTCTGGACACATGTCATACAGCATACATCAGAGATGCCTGCACACCCGTGTTTACTGCAGCACTAATGTAAACATGTTTACTACACATGTAAACAAGCGTAGCTGCCCATCAGCTGACAGATGGATAAAGAAAATGTGTATATACACGATGGAGTTTTACTCACAATGAAGAAAGATATTAACGTCATTTGTAGGAAAGTGGATGGAGCTGGAGATCATCATGCGAAGCAAGATCAGCCAGACCCAGAAATAAATACCACACGCTCTCTCTCCTATGCAGAATTTAGACCTAAAGAAAAAAAAAACATGAATGTAAAAGGGGAACTGCTTTTTTTTTTTTTTTTTTTTTGCAGGGTGGGGGAGAATGGTGGGAGGAAGGGAGAAAGGAGAGGGTGACGGGGAGATGAATATAATTAAGTGCTTTATGTGAATGTATGAAAATGGAATAATGAAACCCATTACAAATTTATAAGGGAGAGGGTTAAAAAGAAAGAATGATACAGTGAGTGAATTTGATAAAAGTACATTATGTGTGTGGAAATGTCACAATGTAACCCTCTGTACAAGTAATATATGGTCATAAAAAATAAAATAAGCTTAGATTTTGGATAGGATGACAGAAGGTCAAGGCTCTGCTTGATTTTGCACAGGTCTACAACATAGAATGTGGAAAAAGTAAAACTCTAATGTTGTTAGTCAAGATGTTTTCTCAACTATTTAAGAAATCTTGGGCTGGGATGTGGCTTAGTAGTAGAGCACGCTTCTAGCACACGCGAGGCTCTGGGTTCCATCCCCAGCACTTGGAAGGGACACAGGGAGGGAGGGAGGAAGAAGATAAATCTTATTTAGCCTCCCAGAACATGCTTATGTGCTTCTGGACAGCTTGCGGTTCAGCACACTGATCTCAGACCACAACAATTATAAAGAAGAGCACTGCCACCCCAACTTACTTATTAAATCTAAAGGAGAAAACAGCAGTTAACAGTGGAAAACTCTTGTGTATACCACCTTCCCCAACTTAACACACCAACAGTGGGAGGGCCAGGCACCACGTGCCTCCTAGTGTGATACAGTGACAAGGACACAGGCGCTACTTACTTTGTGTTTCTGAGGAGAAAAGAATAGTCTGACTCCAATTAGAATGAGACATGCTAGACTGAAGAATAGTTTATAGAATAAATCACCTATACTGTTGAAAGGGATATACCAACAAAGGATAAGGTTAGCCCCTGGTCTCTGTAAGGAAATACAAAAAGTCATAAAAATTAAACATAATGCAAAATCCTTGTTTGGATTCTGAGCCAGGGAAAAATGATCACAAAGGACACTATTGGGATCATTGCAAAATTTGAATAAAGGTTTGTCATGTAAATGCTGATTTGTATTAATTTCTACTTCCTCCTTTCTGCACTGTACCATTGTTGTTAGGACACAGACACTAAACTAATTAGGAACTGGAAAGGAATTGTTGCCTACATTTTACTCTCAAATGGTTCCACAAAAACACAATCATAATCACATTACATAGATGGATAGGAATATACATATAGATGTATGTTTATTCCATGTTCACTGAGCAGCAGAGTAAATACTGACAGGATAGATGGACAGATTACAGATAGAGAATAGAATATTAAAGCAAATGAGTCAAAATGTTAAAAACTGGTGAATCTGGGTGAAAGTTATATAGTAATTCTTCGGACAATCATTGCAAAATTTTCTGTATGTCTGAAATTATCATAACATTTTGTTTTTTTTGAATGGAAATAGACACAGAGTGTTCCTTTCCTAAGCAACAGTAGATGAAATGCTATTTGTGATGTGGTAAAACACAGAGCTACAAAATAAGGTCATTCACATACCAGGCACAGTCATCTTTTAAGCATGATGCCTCGTGAAAACCACTTCCTTTCATGCACAGACTTGGCTAAATCTTTTTTAAAAAAATAAAACTTAAGCACCAGCATTTATTATTCACACCACAGAATTTGCACATGGTAGCAATGTCATACATGCCACGTTTAAACCTCTTCCCTCTGTCTTCTAGAAATACATCAGAACATACCAGAGCATAGAAGTTACCAGGTGGAGGCATAGATTCTGTTTTCTCTGACAAGGGGTAGCACCATTATAATCTAGTAGGCCCATGTGAATGTGTGGCAGACATTAGCACTGATTTTTATTGTGGAGCATGGCAGAAAAGAGCATTTGTTCCTTTTCATTCTTGAGTCTTTTCATGGTAATATTTCTCAATCTGAGTGTGTGTGTGTGTGTGTGTGTGTGTGTGTGTGTGTGTGTGTTACTGCTTTATTTTCCCTCAAAGAGATCATCCAATGACCTTGAAATCTGCACTGGCATTTTGTTGGCAGGAAGGGAAGCTCTCTCTTCTCATTTGCAAAATGAATAACAGTTTGATCATCCTTAAACTTCTAAAAGGTTAATTATGCTCTCTCCATGAGTACCGAATGAAAACCTGTTTTATCTCTGCCCAAATGAAGCCCATAGGGCTCACCCTCCCTCTGACTCTGCCAGGAGACCAGGTTCTTCCGGCTGTCAATTAACCACTATCAACTCTAGATCTCTGTGAGCTACCGTATATTTTCTCATCCCCAAACTATGACAGCCCTCATTTGCTAGAGCTGTGTGGTGATTTTAAAATGTTCTCAGCAGGAAAGTGTTATCTATCTGGCTTTGGGTGTGAGGGAAAGAAAAGAGAAGTAAGTGGAGTGAGCTAGAGAGAAAGAAAAGAAAAGATTAAATGGTGTTGGATTACTGAAACTTCATTTCACTTCAAAGATTTCTACCCAGAAACAAGAATAACACACAAAACAAAAATGCAAGGGTAAAGATACTAAAATCATCACCATAAAAATTAAAAGAAAATTTAAAGTATTTAAGCCCTCCTATATTCGGAAGCATTAGATCTTTGCTGATCTGCCAGTTTTCAAAGAAGTTACATGTCTGTACACTCAAAGATAATAGTTCCTGTGGCTTGGCACTTATGAAGGAGGTGTCAAACCTTGTAGGAAACATCTACCCTTCCTCCCTTTAAAATATCTAAGTTTCTACTATTTTGTGGCCATAAACAGCCTCTTTAGTCATAAGCCAGAAATCCTATCTCAAAAAGCAAGTCTAAGAGAGTTACATTTCATTTTTATTACAAGAAAATCTCATTTTTCAAAGGAAAGCAATGGCAAAGAAAGCAGCTAGGGTGTGTGTGGGGGGGATTCTTTTTTCTCCCTCATATTCATGGCTCCTTGTTTTAATAACTTGTACAATTTCACAAAAGCCAACAAAACTTTATTATATGTGAAACAGAAGCAGGAGAAAAATTGGAATGAGCAATATATTTTTCTCTAAAGGTAACACATTACTATATACAACAGTTCGGCTATTTTAACAGTGACATAGTTATTAAGGCACTGTGCAAAGGTCTGATCTTTGGACTGAACTGAAACATGGGACTGTGTGTGCATGAAAGGCCTCTGTGCAACTTAACCTCTTGACTCTGTGCGGCAGGGTAAACGCCGCTGGGGATGGAACAGCAGGTCTCTTATTTCCACAGCAGCACCTCTGTAAGAAGAGCCAGTGGTTTCATGAAAACTGAAATAATTTCCACCTAGAAGCACTATTGCAAAGTCTAGTTTTTGTTGTTCTTCCTGAATTTGAGTGTGCATGTGTGTGTGCGTGTGTGTGTGTGTGAGGTTGTTAAAATCTGTACAACGAAAGTGTACCACTTTAACCATTTTCAAGTGTAGCCTTTAGTGATATTAAGTACATTCATGATGTAAGAATGCTCAACCATCACCACTTGTCCATCGTTCTTGTATCCATTAAACAATAATTCCCATGAGCCCTTCCCCATAGTGCCTGGTCTTCTCTAGTCTCCTCTGTCTCTACAAATCTGCTCTCCTAATGCCTCATATAAATAAAATCATACAATGTTTGACTTTTTGCATCTGCCTTATTTAACTTAACATAATGTTTTCAAGTGTCAGTCATGTGACAGCATGTATCAGAACTGCAATAAATTTTTAAGGCTGAGTATTATCTCATTGGATGTACATGCCACATTTTGTTTATTCATTCATCCATTGACGGATATTTGAGTTATTTCCACCTTTTGGCTATGATGAAGAATGCTGCTGTGGCCATTGTCATTCAAGTATCTATGTGAGCCTCTACTTCCATTTCTTTGGTACATAAAACCAGAAGTGGAATTATCAAGAATATAGTTTGTATATGCAATAATTGTGCTAGACTGGTCAACATCCATGTGTTATTATATGCAAGGTAAAAAAACACAAAAGACATTTTATTTAGCAAATATTGGATATTAGTATGCTTGGATTCAATTCTAGGAATTTTTTTTGTTGTTATTGTTATTGAATGCTTATAGGAAGATTTTGAAATTTTAGAAAATTGGGAAAGAAACTGAATCTATCCTCTTTAAAATTTTCCTCTAGTGAAAACACAGAGTTTGTATCCAAACTAAAGAACTAACTGAGTAATTACTACCTTCCTCTGAATGACTGAGCAAGAATTTTATATATCTTAAGAATTATCACTTGGAGGTCCAGCTGTAAGGGTTCCACCTCCAGCTCCTGTATGTCCCTTTTCTCCCTGTTCTGGACATGTTTTCACTACCTATCCACAGTGTCACTTAACAAACTTGCAGACCAGGAGGGTCTATCTATTGCCTGGCTAGTTAACCTGTGGCCCAATTCAGGTTTTGGATTTAAAACATGAGCAGAACTGACTGGGAAATGAGAATCATGGAAGCAGAATGAATAACATCCTCACTGAAGCAAAGCACAAAGATTGTACTAAGAATGTCACGAGGCACAGTCAGTTTCAGAGGGAATATCATAAGCCGAAGTCACACATAAGCAAGTCAGAAGCTTGATGGAATGGATTAGGTACATAGACAAGGATAGGTCATACAAGATCATACAGCCCACTGTGCACTGTTGCAAGAGATACCTTGGTTCTTAAGCCATTTCAAAGTCTCTCTGTGAGTTTCTTTACCCATAAACCTCTTGGTCGAGTTTCCTGAAGTAGATCTGTTTCCTTGGGTTATCTGAAGTAGGTCTGTTTCCTGAAGTTCATCACATTTGATTGGAACGCTCTTTTCTGAAGGCTTTTCTCCTGTATCTACCTCTATTCAATAGCTCTTACTAGCTTTCTGAGTTCCTTTCTCTCCTTTATCCTCTTTTCCCATAAGCCTTAGGCATTCTATTAGAGCCCATCCCTATTAAAGACCCTAAAAAGTCAAAGAGAAATAATATAGCATTGGCTCTTTCAATAGTAGTTTTATTAAGATAAAATTAACATACCATAACATTTAGTATTTTAAAGTGCACGCCAATAGTTTAGTCACAGAATGACACTATGTTTAGAAGACTTTCATTATTGCAAAAAGAAATCTCATACCCATTAACAGTCATTCCCTAGTTCCTTCTCTCACACACTGGCAACCCATGCCTCTATTTTCTGTCTCTACAGAGCTGCCTTTTCTGGATATTTCATATGTATGTAAATATACTTATTTGTATATATTACAAAATACAATAAAAACAGTATGGACTGGCTTCTTTCACTTGGCGTGATGTTTTCTGGATCCACACCTGTAATTGATGCATGACTACTTCACTCCATCTTATCCTTGAATAACATTGTATGGGCAGACCACATTTTGTCAATCATTTATCAGTTGTTGAGTGTTTGGGATGTGTTCAGGTTTTGGTTATTATGAATAATGCTGCCGTGAACACCTGTAAGCTGGTTCTTGTGTGGATGTTCCCAGCTCCCTTTGTGTACACCATGTGGTATACGGTCATGCATGGAGTTGGATTCGTTTTGTTCCCTTTCTTTTCTGACTTATATCAACACCTCTGCAGGCTTTGCTGGTATCACCCTAGTTTTCTTCATATTTTCTTAGTGTGTAACTGCTTTCAGTACAACTTTTCATTTTTCTCTTCTCCTCACGTTTGCTTTTATCTTACTGAAATCATTTTTTAAGTCACCCATAAATCGCTTTCCCCTGTGGGTTTTATTATACTCCCTTTCTTTTATCTTCCTTCCCTCTCCTTATCTCTGATAATGCCAAGTAAGATCTGCTTCCTGTACAGGAAAGTGAGGCTCATGTGGAGTACAATCACACGAAGTAGTTCTACAGAGCAAGAACTTCAGGTACAGAAGAACATGTTCAAGTGTGCATAGAGGTAAGATTATTATAGCTGAGATTTAAATGACTAGTGTGGCTAAAGTCTAAGCAAACAACCTACTGTTGATCTGCACACTCTTCTGTCCATCCGTCCAAACAAACTGCAAATATAACGTGACTCTCAGGTAATTGCTGCAGCTGCAGCTGTAGGCTATATGACCGTCAGCAGCATGAACCCTTTGCCTCGGGCACCATATGGGCAGTGACAGGCACATTGGCCTGATGAGATGAAGAACTGTAAGTGGATTGAGGAGGCCTTTGACTTGTTCCAGCCCCACTGCTTCTCAGTCATGTGGCCTCTGTCTCATTCCTTCTATATACTCAAGTCTGAAACTGAGAATCACCAATTTTGCTCAGGGAGATGATTCAGAATTTCCCAAGTTTTGACAGCTGACCAATTAAAACTCAGATGACACCATTAACAAGCTCTAAATAAGCCAGGATTTAGAGCCACAGAAAGCACCAAGGCACCTACTATCCCACCATGCGCAGTGTGAGTTGGAGAGAAATTCAAAGGTAATTACAGTGATGAGGGTGATGCTGATGACCTCAGGGACACTGGGCAGGATTCAAGTCATTAACTGGGAGGCAGCAAATTCTGTTCCTTAAACATATTCCAGTGAGCCTCCTATGTACTCTCCTTCAATATTTCTTTGTCTTTAAACTCTGAGATTTTATCCAATTCCAGTTAATGATATGAATCTTACCCAATGTCCCTAAAGTCATCATCATCAACTTTATCATCGTAATTACCAATGAGTGTTTCTCACAGTCACACAGAGCACTGCCCTGTTAGGGAAGGTAATGGGGCAGATTTCACATGTAATGTGAAAAGCATAGTTTTATCAGTTTTAAGTCAAATCATTGAAAAGCTAGCATTACTAAGACATTTGTCACCAAGACTTTGTTAAGCTTTTCTGTCTGTGAATGGCCATGCTGGGATATGTTTCAAAGGAGAGAGCCACACAAACACATGTCTTCAAATTCATTATAGTTACCATTTTGAAAAAGCCATTGGAGATGTCTCAGGATGAAGAGTGACATAAAGATGCCTTATTGTCTTTGCCTGATACCAAATTGGTTGTCATTGCTCTTGACTTACAATTCTGATCAATATTCAGCGTGTCAAGCGACTGGGCTTTTGTGGGTACCATGGTTGTCAACAGTAAGGGGGGTTGTTTTTACTTGTATTTTGTGCTCTTTATTAGCCAGTATACCAAATCCCTTCCCAAAGAAAGAGCAGGGGCCGTGATCAATCAGGGACTTTTGAACTGTGAGTGTGTCTTTTCTGCACATGAGACATCTCTAAGTCGATCTGTGCTGGAGGCTGCTGGACTTTAGAATGGAGTTGCTGTGAAAAGTGTGCAGCAGAGAAGTTTTGGATAGCACAGCCTGATGCAAATTGCTTCCACACGCATCACTTACGGAACCATGTCGATCTCAGCAGAGGTGGCAGGAATGACATCACCAACACTGTGACTTGAGCTACCCTCAGGAAAACATAGCCTATGGATCAGCAATGCTGGTTGATACACACAGAGACCCAGCACTACACACCATGAGACCAATCAAGAAGCAGTTGCAGAGGTTCTCAGTTTCATTTCTCAGATTTTTATAGCTAGCCCACATAAAAAATTTACAAGAGAAACTTGGGACGTTTTGAGGCAATGAAGGGAAGTGACATTGTGAGCAACATTTTATTTTGTTCTTATCAGGTAAGAAATCATCAGAAATGAAAGCTTTCAAGTATCTGTGTTAATAGCAAAGTGACCCATACAATAACAGTTCAAGGGCTGTTCAATCAATTTCTTTGGCATAGCCAAAGAACCTTTCATTAACACTCCTGCTCTCTTCCCTGGGAGCCTGTAGTGTTGAAATTAGGGAAGGCCCCCAGGGTTGCACCCTGCCAGAATGCTGGAACAGACCCTGTCTAAATGATGCCAGACACTGGGAATTTCCATCACAAACTGGCATTTTTACAACCTGTGGAAAATTATAAAAACTTCTTCTGATTTATTTCAAACTGTCATTTGAATTTGGGGCCGTGTGTAAGTATAACATTCACCAGGAGCCAGTCACTACAGTTGGGGTCCTCAGTGGATGCAGCGGGGTCTCACCCTCTCCTTTTTCTAAATCCAGTGGTTTACTGACACCTACTCCCTTCATATGTAGAATCAACTCCCGTGTGACACCAGTTTGACTCTGTTTCCTGTCATTCCCAAATATTTATTAAATGCTTCCCATGTACCAGGTACTGGCTAGATGATGGGGATAAAGTGATTACCAATGTAAACATGATCCTTGCCCTCATGTTATTAATGTTTACTTGTAGAGAAAGAGTAAGAAACATGTCACTTAAAAATGTAAGGTAAAAAATAAGTAAACTTCATCATTTATATCCTCATCTCCCCCCACCTCCCACCATTAGTTTATCTCTACACAGTACCAGAGGGAGCTTCTTAAAACACAGAGCAGGAATTCCCCTCCCCAGCTCCAAACTTTTTAGTAAAAGGCCAAAGGCTTTTCATGTCTTCTGAGGCCCTAGAAGTCCTGTCCCCATCCTCTGTCGGCCCTCATCACTTCTAGTATGTTCCAGCCACACCCGCCTCCTGACTGTTCATCAAAAGATCAAAGCCAACCCTCCCTTAGGGCTTCGCAATTTTTGTTCTTCCTCCTGGAAAGTTCTTCCCCCAGATGCCTGTCCCCTCTTTTGATGCAGTCTTTACTCAAGTGCCACTTTATCTCTTCCACCCTTCCTGCCAATCTTTATAAACCTGCAAGTTCCTCATATATGGAAATTAGATCAAAAAGATGAATGCATACATAGTTACATATGTGCTCAGTTGTAATAGTGGGGACTAGGGAGAGATGGGAGAGGAAAAGAGAATGATAGAAAGTAAATAATATCAAAATACACTGTGTCTGTGAATGATATGCTAGTGAAATGCTCTGGAAGCTGAATAACAGGGGAGCAGGGTAATAGAGAAAGAGTGAGTAATAGAGGAGATTTATATAATTAGCAATATATACATGTGTGAAATATCACAGCCAAACCACCTTCAACAATCAATACACACTTAAAAGGTTAAAGGACAGGAAAGCAAAACAGGTCCTGTCTAGGATGTGGGTACCATTTACCCACAGGGGTAGGGTAAATGGAGAAGGTGAGGGAGTGTGAATATGGTCTGTGTACTTTGTGTATACATGTATGAAAACAGAACAATGAAATCTGTTGGAAAAACAAAAACAAAAACAAACCAGGGAATTAGTTTGGCTGACACCCTAAGGAAAAGCCAAGAGGAGGGAATCACAGTTGAGAAGTCCCGAGACAGGACAGACCCTGGTGTGCTGAGCAGTAGACATTAAGACTTGGGAACTATTACTGATATCCCTAGGTAAATATCACCTAAAATGGAAGCAGAATCAAACCTAAAAAATTTTTATTGCTTCCAAGGCTTGAGGAAGCATCAAAAAAGTGGAAAATAGAGGGAAATCTCTTTCAGGTGGAAGAAGCAGGAAGCAAAGCCCTGGAGACACCAGAGAGCAAAAGTCCCAGTGGAAGCTGAAGTAGAAAAGTCCTTCATTCAATGAGGTACATCAATGGCAAGCCCTTGAAAAGTTGTAATGCTAAAAACCAAAATAAGAAATCATCCCCAAAATGTACTTACCTACACTCATCTGCATTTTTTTTTTTTTAGGTAGCTAAGACTGTTCTTTTCTGGGCTGTGGCAGAGATTGAACCCAGGACCTCACACATGCTGGGCAAGTGCTCTGCAAATGAGCAACACCCCGTACCTGGCACACTGGTTTTCTTACATAAACCACACCCAAAATACACCACCATTTTTTTTCTGTAGGAGAAATTTAAGCACATTTCTGAAGCCATCTGAAAGCAAAGTGCTTTGAGATTTCCCTTTTAGTGGTGATATTGTGTCCATGTGTCCCTCATCAATATTTGCTCTATAGCAACTCCCTAGTGTCAGGCATTCTGAAACTTGACTGAGTTTTCATTGAAATAACTTGATATTTTACTGGTGCCCATAAATTTTAATGAAATTGTATAATTATAATAGTAATTACAATTTGCATAAACAAGTCCAGGAGAAATAAAGGAACCAGCTGTGTGAAGCATACAACTTAACCAGTGGAAGAGGGAAGGTACTGGCCACATAGGAACTAGAAATCAGCTCTACATTAACCTTGCACTCTGTGGCACCTCTTCTGGACAGTTAGCATCTAAGAGTCAGGAACATGGTGGCACTCGTGTGACAAGAATGTAAGCAAGGCCACATCCTTTCTTCCATCCCAGTCAGTCCATCACCTGTATTTAATATCTATCATATGCAAGTTTCACAACAGATATAGAGGACAAATTAAATAAATGAAAGGGGAAAAAGACATTACTGATCTTAAAAGATCTCTACTGCTATCATACAAATAATTACCAACCTCACTGCTATTAGGGGACACACACTGACTACCTCCTTTGCTCACAGCATTATGCAAAACACTTTGCAATCATTATCTCAATTTAGCATCACATTTTTTTTGTGGTAGACACAAACATCAACCCTATCTTACAGATAAATCAACTGAGGCTGAGCAAGCAGCTGGCAATGCTGCAGTATAACTGGATGAAAGCTGTTGCCACTTTGCTTGCTTGGTCAACAATCATATCAGTCTTTCAGCTGTTGCACTCTGATGTTTTCTTAAGTCACTGTGTCTACCTGAAATTATCACCAGAACACATAAGACTGAAAACTTATGATGCCTGTGAGGGATGCACTGAGAATGTAGCATTTTGCTCCAACTTCAAACAGCGAATGAGGATCAGACACCACAATTTCAGTGGTCTTGACTGACCAACTGTTCCATGGTACAATGAAAGAACATTTTGTCCTGAAGCCACAGTGGTTGTAACTCTTTCCCCATTTGAAAACGGAACCCAATTTTTATTACATGCATTATGCTTATTTTAATAGGGATTTTTTTCTCATTTTTTAAAGAAAATTTAGTAGAATAAAGAGAAAAAAATGGACAAGGCAAAAAAGCATTAAGAAGTGGTCATGAGCAACTTGTAAGACATCACTGATTTAATGCCTGGTTTTATAATAGATAAACAATACACATCCATTGTAACAATTTCAATACAGAAAAGCATAAGAGATTAAATAAAAGCACTGAAATCCCCTTACTCACTGACAATTACTATTTGGTTGTATATAATATTCTGCATTCATAAAGTTTTGATATCATACTAACTTACCTCTCTGTTAACAACTATCTCCTCAGATTTTCACATCAGTGAAGAAGTATGACGTACCAATATCAGCCATCAGACTTTCTCCCTGAGGGTAGTTCAGGGACTCCTTGCCACAAATCCAATTATAAGTAAAGCAAATGCTATGATGCAGATGTCCTAGAACAAACATCTCACTATTTAGAATAGCCTATATCAGATTTTTCTCTCCTATGCATTCATATGTGGTCCCTAAATAAAAAATTTCCTTCTTTTATGCCTCCTCCATAGAGTTGATCAGTGTTTAATTGAATTGAATTCCTTTGATTCATTGCAGTAAAGTGAATTGAATTGAATTAAAGAGAGATGTTGAGCAGCTGTTAAAGCACCTCTCCATTATTCTGGCAGTGTGGTGCCTTTAGTCTCATGGACTTAACAATAAAATAGAAAGACTTATAATCCTTTGAGATAGCAAAATCTCCAAAAGTCTCAGTGAACAATGTACTGTTTGATCTAAATGTCCAAAAGAAATAAATTACACCACCATGGCTCGCTCAGTAGTTGAACGAATTAGAGAAAAAGAATTCCTTTTTGATATTCTTGGTAGGACTTTATATATATATATATATATATATATAATATATATAATATATAATCTTTATTTTGAGAATTACCACTTTCTCGTAACTTAATCTATGCCTGAAGTCCTATCCCTTCTGAGAAAACAACTAGTACTAACAATATTTTAAAAACCAAAACCTACTGTTAGGAGAACTCAGGAAATTTGGAATAAAATTCTGTAACAGTTAAGCCAACTATGACTTCTCATTGAAGGGTCACTGGGGACCAGTGGACAGGAAAATGCCTTAGGATTCTTGCTCTTTGGGAGAGAATCAAAAGGATGGTACGAATCTCTTTGAAACAAGAAGGTCTCCTGTGCCTCGTAAATGCAACTAAGAACCCTAAGGAGGCATTCTTTATAAAAAACAGGAGATTTTAAAACATTTTTTTATGACTTTTCTTGGTATGGGATTTTTTTTATTCCATTTGCAAATAGAAACCAGAGCTCTTTAATACATAGCATGATAAGGTGACTGAAATGTGTCCTACAATAGGATTCACACTTGATACTCTTTAGAAATAAGCAGGTATCCAATATAGCAAGAGGAGAGGTATATCCTACCTGAAATGCAATTCCACTAAATAGAATGAAGCCTGGAAGCAAAGAAAGATAAATCAGAGTCCTTTCATTTATAGAATCAGACAAATAAAAGTAGTGGAGAAAATGTAAAACCCTATAGCTACCATCTGGCTTCCATAAAACCCTGAGAAGTGGAGAAAGCACTTCAGGTGTTAAATGAGACAAAGATTATAGCCCATATGTTGAAACCAGTGCATTCACAAATAGCCACACCCTCAATTACACATTATTTGCAAATGGCAACATGTAATTTCTTCCAGGTCCTCACTTTTCCCTTACCTGGTAGCAGAATACTGACTTTATTCATTTGGAGATATCCATGAACCCAATAATAGAATTATATTTTTCAGCTCCCCTTGACCACCTAAAAAAGCTCTGGCTAATGACATAAACCAAAGTGTTTTATAGTGTTTACTGGAAGTTGCCTTAAAAGGCAGGAAGTATGCCCTCTTTTTGATCTTATCTTGAATATGAAAATATAGACCTTCCTAGGAAAGGCAGATCAGAAAACTAGAAAGAGCTATATAAAGAGTATTTAATGTACCCTCTGAATTTAGTTTACTTAAAAGAGAACTAAATTTTGTTATTTTTAAACCATGGTTATTTGAGGATTCGCTGCTGTTTGCAACTGAAGCTAATCCCAACTACTAGAGATCAGAAAGAAATTCAGGTTTATATAATGTCCGTGGTAGATGGGCAGTGCAGAGGAGTCAGCCAAGGTTTACACAGACAAATGGAAATGGATACCTATCATAAGTGGCCAAGTCAGCAAAAGAATAAGACAAGGAAGAAGGTGGTTGGACAAGGAATGCCAAGTCTGAAGGCTAGGCAGATAATCACTATACTCGATGCCCACTGGGTCATAAAATTTCTCAATTCAGTGATAATTCAGGTCACCACTACCAATTCTTTGGACCAGGCATAAGCTGAGTCTTAGGAAGTTTCTAGGGAAATGTTTTACAAGTCTTACTGCACACTACTTTGGGTAAATGCAAAAAGCTCCAAGCCCTCACCCTGAGATAATGATATATATCCCTGAAGGGCTGGTACCCAGCCTCCCCGCCTATGTGCACTGAGAATAAGCAGTTCAGAGCTGCTTGGGTGCTGCTCAAGGTACTCATTAACGGGTTTTGTTCTTTGTGTATAAAGCAGTCATCAACTTTTTTTCCTGCTTCAAGAAACAGAACAGATGATATTCACAATGTGAAACACCCATGGGCATGCCAACAATGAGAAGAAATTCCCAGCCTGCTAACCGTAACGCCATCGTTTTCTGTCCCACTCAAGAAATCACATAGGAATTAGAGTGAGAATGACATTATTATAAATGCTATAATGATGTGACAACTCTGAATCTACTTTATTATATAAAGATATTAAAGGATATCAAACATTCATAAATAAATAGACTTACTTAAAGATTATTTGTCACAACCCTCGTGAAAATAGCTTCAACATGCTGCAACAGCTCAGAGAAAGCCACTCATTTACAAAGACTTTCCTCTGTGATTTCCAAGCCAAGAGAGGCTCCCAGTACAGAAAGCCATTCACCAGGTAAATAGCCGAGAAAGCTTCCTCATGCAAATGAGTTCTGAATAAAAATCTCTTTAATGATAATAATGAGGATGCTGATCAGAGCCAATTATTTCAAGCTTCATAATTTGTATATTAACTAAACATCCTCATAATTAAGCAGGTTAGCCTAGGGAAATACCATTCATTAAAGGCTCTAGGGTTTTTTTGCTTCTGAATTTTCTACTCTAAAATATTCCTGTGATTAGGAAGTGAACTTGTCTGTCAGTAACAGGAAGTTGAAAAGGAGAAACATAAACAATTTGGAGGTATTATTAATCGTCTGGAGGTAACCTGTTTAGAGGTAATAATACGGGTTCAAGAAATGAGTAGGGAATCCAGCCATTTTGTATTTCTGCTCAGGATGTCCTCAGGGTGAGCTCATCTAGTTAGGATTCCCAGATGGCTGTCCCACTCCATGATCCCATGTGGTGGGTGGAATATGAGATGTCCCCCACAGGCTCCTGTGTTGAATGCTTGATCCCCAGTGGGTGGTGCTATTTTGGGAAGTAGTAGAAACTTTGAGAGGTAAGGTCCAGCTGGAGTAGGTCACTCCAGTGGGTCTCTGGAGGCATGCCTTTGAAGGTTTTGTCTAATCCCCAATCCCTTCTTCTGTCTCTGCTTCCTGCTCACCATGAAATGAACAACTTCTTCCCGTGTACTAGCCCACCACCTTGACATTTTTGCGGGCCCAGGAACAATGGAGCCAGCATGATGTCCTGAGACATCAGTGAAACTAAAAGTAAAAGTAAATGAAATAATTTGGCAGGGGAAATTTCAAGGCAGCATAGCATTCAGGCTGTGGCACAGTCATTGCTAACTACTTTTAGCTAGATTTACAGTGAAAAATCAGGAGGAAAAAAAAAACACAATGGAAACACATTTCAAAAAAATGTGCAGTTTGGCTAGGAAAAGAATAAAGTTCCACACAGGAAAGTGCAGTTGTTAAAGAGACTGGCATCATTAAGAAGAAATCAAATATTTTGTACTGCGATAAAAGGAAAGACGCACTGGGGGTCTCTCAGGAATGGGCCAGAACCCACCCATCATAGGACCAATGGTGTAAAGTTTTAGCTCATGTGGAAGAGTCTGCTTTGAGAAGCAAGCTTTAGGTGCTGTACCCCATTCATACAGGCTGTCTAGGAAGTGTTCTTCCCAGGTTCAGCCACCTAGGCACTCAGAGACTACTACAGCCATAGTCCAAGGGTGCTGTACTCAAGCTAGTGCTGACCTTGGCTTTGTCCACATGATGCTGGTTTTGCAAGCATGCAGAATGCAAGAATTACTGAGTCACGAAGGCTTCCACCCATGTTTCAAAGAAAGGCCTGGGATACAAAGCAATTGTGGCCCAGGGTCAGGATTCTTGTAGTCAGCACATGAAAGGGCGATGAGTGAAAGTGTGAGGGTGAAGCTTAAGCTTCTGTAGAGACCCCAGGAAGCTGGAGATGCCAGGAATACTGAATAACTATTGAGGAAAGCTGCAGTGAGCAGAAGCAGCCCAAGAGAGAGACCATGTGGACTGCAAAATGCAAGACCACAAGGGTGGGTCTGGCTGACACATCTGGCATCTGGATACCATGCCTGGAGCGACAGGATTTAATGCTTGCCTTGCTGGGTTTTGGTTTTACTTTGGTCCTCCTGCTCCTTTCTGTGCTCAAATTCCTCCCTTTTGCAACAAGTACTCTGTGGAATCATACCTTAGAAATATGTAATATTCTTTTTGTTGTTGTTTTTTACAGTATGGGGTTTGAACTCAGGGCTTCACACTTGTGGGATAGGCACTCTACCATTTGAGCCGTGCTTCCAGCCCTTTCACATCCTTTTAGACTTTATAGGGGCTCACGGCTCAGGATTTGTCTTGCGTCTCAGAAGAGACTTAGACTTTTGAGTGATGTTGGAACTATTCAGACTTGGGAACTCTTAGAGATGGACTAAATGCAGTTTACGTTATGACCAAGCTAAGGCCATGAGCTTTCAGGGGCCAGGAGTGGAATGTTATTGTTTGACTAGGAACATATATTAAATTCCTGGTCACCTGGTCACCAGCTGGTAGTACTATTTGGGGAAGGTGTAGGAACTTTAGGAGGTGGGGCCTAGCTAGAGGAAACAGGTCCTTGGTGTGTGGGGGGGGGAGGCGGGTGCCTTGAAGGTTATACCTGATCCACAGTCCCTTCAGCTCTTTCTACTTTCTGTCCTCCATGAAGTAAAAAACTCCACCACACACTCTTACCGCCCTGGAGCCAAGCAACCATGGATTGAACTCTGAGAAACCATGAATCAAAATAAATAATTTCCCTCTTTGAGTTAATTTTCTCAGGCATTTGGTCACAGTGATGATAAAACTGACTAACATACCCCATTTCAAGAAGGAAGAAAGGGAAAGCAAAGGGCAGAGGGACCCAGAAGTTGAATTTGTTTCCTTTCCAAGGAGTCTGCCTAAAAGCTCTACCTTGGAAACTTACACATCAGTGACCCCAAGGGTCCTATGGCCACTTCTAGCTGCTGAGTGTGTTGGGGAGTGATGAGTACTGAGAGCTATGAGAGCATGGGAGGATGGAAAGGAAAAGGGTGACCACAAACAGATTTTTGGCAGGGCATATTTCTTTCCTAAGTAAAATCACGGTATATGGGGAGGAAGGTAGAGAAAATTGATATTGGGTTAGCAACCAGCATTGTTTCTTTTATCTCCTCATACTTGGAGGGGTAAAGGAAGGTTTAAATCAAGGAATTCTAGGAGCCTCTTTAAAGAAATATCTATGTTCAAGTTCTCAAAACCATGTTTGTCCCACTGTGGACCCAAGGCAGAGTGAGAATCCACATCTGTATGGAAGCATCCCCACCTGGCACAGATGGACCTGATAGTCAAGTTCCCTTTAGCAGTCTACTAAGTAGGGGATAGTGTTTTTCTTTCCATAAAACATGAAAGAAGGCTGAAATGTAATTCTTCCTATATTAAACCTTTCTTTATTTTTTGTTTATCCCTAAGGCATCCTTATTGTTTTTATTTAAACTTCTGTTTTCTCCAATTCTTCTTTGTCATTAAAAAAAATTGGAAAAGCATACCCTAATCATATTTTTCCTACATTTTTTCTTGACCTATAGAATTCTGGCTAGTTGGGGCCTTTTTTCTAAGTCAAATTGTGCAGATTTTTATGTCAGTGATGAAAACCCGGGTTGACATCTGACAATCAAACTCAGTTCCTCCTACTTTCCACATGAACAACTGGAACAATTCTGGAATTAGCACTTTGCTGTCAGTTTTGTTAATGATGTTTGAGACAAAGAGTAACACAACCTACTCTTCTGGGATTATGATAAATTGACTCTACAGAACTGATAATAGCAAAATGTTGGTTTAATGCCAACTTTGCCTTTCAGCTATGTCATATGTTCTAAACATTTAAGAAAAGAATTAATAGAACTTAAATTTATATTACCACATTGTGAAGAGCTGGATTTAAACATTGACTTAATAAGAGGTCTAAAAAATAATTATTAATCATTAGAAAATTTCCATTTTAGGTGGCAGTCAGAAACAAACACCAGAAAAACTTATTCCTACATAGTATTTTGTCATCCAAAATAAAAATTATAGTTCACTAATACTTACAGTGACAGAGATGAGCCAATTTTATTAATAAATTGACATAGAATAGTTGAAAATGGCCAATGAACGTCATATACTTTTGGGCAGTTGGAATGACTCAAGTTGTAGAGTACCTGGCTGTCAAGTGCAAGGCTCTGAGTTCAAACTCCAGCACCACCAATAAGGAGAAGGAAGAGAAGAAGAACTTAAGACTATAGCTTTCTTGTTAGAATTTCTAACTGCTGATTTTTCTGTGGAACCACTCAGGATACACCATGTTTTTTCTTGAGTCTTTGTTCACAAGCATGCTGAATATGTTTGTCCAACATGCACAAATGCACTTAGAGAAAAAAATCCAGCTCTAAAAAGAGCTTATGTTCTTAAACGTTTATGCCATCTGTCCATTGAAATAATATACTCCTGACCTTTTTCCTTTTATCAAAGAGTTGATAAATCTAAAATGCAAGCTACTTAGAGGATCAAGTAGTCAAACTTTGCTTGCACATAAGTTTCATACACCAAAAACATCATTTTTATGAAAATATATTAGAAAGAATAATTAGCAAAGTTGTTTTAAAGACAACTCTAAAAACAAGGGTACAATCATAAGGAATTAGACACCTTCCACCTGGACAAAGATAGCTTTCTCACATGCATTTTTTTTAAAATACAAAATTGTGGTAAAGTACACGTAACACGAAGCTTACCATCATAACCATTTTTTTTTAATTTGTTATAAGGTGGGTGCAGTTTTATTTCTGTCTCTTTTTTTTTTCATTTTTCTTTTATTATTCATATGTGCATACAAGGCTTGGTTCATTTCTCCCCCCTGCCCCCACCCCCTCCCTTACCACCCACTCCGCCCCCTCCCTCTCCCCCCCCAATACCCAGCAGAAACTATTTTGCCCTTATCTCTAATTTTGTTGTAGAGAGAGTATAAGCAATAATAGGAAGGAACAAGGGTTTTTGCTGGTTGAGATAAGGATAGCTATACAGGGCATTGACTCACATTGATTTCCTCTGCGTGGGTGTTACCTTCTAGGTTAATTCTTTTTGATCTACCCTTTTCTCTAGTTCCTGGTCCCCTTTTCCTATTGGCCTCAGTTGCATCATAACCATTTTTAAGTGTACAGCTACATGGCATTTAAAACACTTTCATTACTGTGCAACCATCACCACCATCTGTCTACAGAATCCCAGAACTTTTTATCTTCCCCAACTGAAGTCTTCCCTGCAAGCAATGACTTCATTGTCTCCTTTTTCTCTGGCCCTGGCAACCACCATTATACCTCCTCCCTCTGAATTATGACTGTGGAATCATATGGCTACTATTTATCTGTTTGTGATTGTTTTACTGTACTTAACATGATACCCTCAAGGTTCATCTATTGTAGTGTTAGGATTTCCTTCCTTCTTAAGGCTGAATGACATGCCATTGAATGAATGTACTACAGTTTAAACAAAGTGCATATACACTTAGAGACACTTGAGTTGCTTCCACCCTTTGATTGCTGACAATTATGTTGCAAATATCTCTGAGTGTGCAAATACCTCTGAAGTCTTTGTTTCCAATTCTTTTGTTTCCTGTGTATTTTAAGTAGTAAGACTAGTACTTGTGTTCATTTCATATGTGAGGAAAAAAAGAAAACACTTCAGAAATAGTTGGGAAATTTTTCAATACTGCTAGGTAGCTGAGCAAGAGCACAAGACAGTAAAGAATAGATCCATCTCAGCGACTTCACAGCTTTGTAAGAGTCAATTTTGCTCTAATTTCCTCATCGTAAAATAAGTTCTAATTATGTGATTATTAAGTCTCCATTCCAGTTCTCAAATTCCACAGCTTAATGACTCTAATCAGCTCAGGACCTCAACTTGCAAAGATTGTATGAGTTTCTTGATGCTCCTGAGTCAGATCCAGGGTAGGAGGGATTCTTTTTAAGTTAACTCTTCTACTCCTAAACTTCCTTTATTTGGTTGTAAGGAAGGAGAAATTAACAAGATTCACCTGAAAAGAAACTGCGTTTTTCAAAAGACATGGTTAATAGGAAAATGAGTGCACTGAACTATATTCCTTGATAGCTACATTCTTTCTAAAAAGAGAAGCATATTCCCCTGTAATTGCACTGTAAGTTGAGTGTTGGCAATGTGTTACAAAGTGCTATTCCTCAAAATTGTTCATTGTCTTGTTCTTCGTAAAATACGGTGTAATTAAAAGAATCTCAATTATGTTATTAAAGTGAAGTTTTTCAAATTGTATTTTACTCAAGTAAGATTTTCTGTGTGTGTGAGTGTGTGAGAGAGAGGTAGGGGAAAGACAAGACAGAGGGACAAAAGGAGAGGTAAACACTTCTAAATTGTGCAGCACACATCTTCAGCTCTTCCTCACTGTTATTGGTTCATGTCTGAGCTTTGAATTACCCAGTTTGATGACTACTTGGTTCAAATAAACTACATAATTGCAAACTTTCCACTTCGTTTTCTGTCGAGTAAACAAAGTTTGTGGAAGTCTGTGGTTTTGTAATACCACCAAGCCCACCCTCCAGTCTCGGCAGAGGCCAAGATCCCCTGCCTCCATGGTCTGGCAGAGCAGCAGGGCAGCAGAGTCAGCCTGGAGTGGTAAAACCACATTCCTCCAGCTGCTTTTCTCAGGGTTGGGGGATGTAGCCAATTTTTCTACTGCAAAGCCTTACCGCATTCTGTGATTGGGTAGCATCCTCACAGAAACATGGAAGAAGCATTCTGATTGGACCACACAGTTACCTATATGCTGGGCACTTTATTTCCGATCTAAATGCATAATTGTACCTCACCTTATCACTTCCCTTCCTGCACAATGCCTATAGCTAACCTGCAGGCTGAGCCACTGCCTGGTGGTGGGAACCTCTTCGTACTTCAGTTTTTTTGTTCTGTAGAAGAGGGATTATGATGGTACTGCCCCAAAGCATTTTGTAAGATTGAGTGAATTAATATAGCCAGGGCACTGGCTCTGAACCCAGCACTTTGGGAGCTCGTGGGATGATGGTTATTTCCTTACCGTACCCTCCTGGCCCCAACTGTCTTCCGAGCTTGTCCTAGTGCCTTTGATGTTAGCTGGAACTCACACGTGTGCTCTGATGCTGGCCCTCATCTCTGCCTTCAGGCCCTTGAAGCTTGCCTAACGCTGGGGCCATTGATTCCAGTCTGACCACCTTCCACCTACGTTTCTTATCACACTCTTCCAGGCCTCCACCCTGCTTCCATGACCAGCTGCCCTGCGCTGTTCCAACACTAACAGTATTCAAGGGTTGGTCTTGAAAAACTCTCATTTGACAGCCTGACCTGAGGGGAGACTGGCAGTAGTGCATGTGGTTTGGATGCTGTCTGCTGGATAACCTTCCTAATCTTATGAAAAAATGCTGGAACCCTGAACCAATCCTCTCCCCTTCCTCCTCCCCCCACCACAGGCCCAGTGTTTTAACCAGTACAGGGCTGAAGCCATGTCTCTTGCTCAGAATCATACAGGATGTCAGTCACAGAGCCAGAAACTGGGGCCAGCTCTCAACTTTCCCATGGTTATGTTCTGCCCACTTAACTATAATGCCAAAAAAAGAAAAAAAAAAAAAAAAAAAAAGACACCACAGACATTTCATCAACCTGTCTCTTCCATCAAATTGCATTATTCTAAAATTGTGTAAGCCTTATGTAAACAATATCTCTTAGCACATAGGAGGTTCCATAAGTGCATTTGCTGTGTGTTTCTCACACAGCAGGTTTTCTATGGATGGGTATATAAAAAGTGCCAAGATTTCAGACTTAAGAAAACATTTCAAGGGCAGCCACCAGCAGCATTATGGTCGGTTTAAGCCCCGGGGCACGGGAGGTGAGTTCTTCGCAGCTGGACTGTCTAGGTGATGCCAAGTAACATCCCTTACCTGCCCAGCTGATTCACAGAGTATCAATGGCTGACAGATTGGAACAACTTCTGAGGCATATTTAGACTTTCTTGCTGCATTTTCCTGCTTCTTTCTTTTAGTATTCTGTTCTCTCACTCTGTCATTCACTCTTCAGAGTAAGCCTTGTCTGTTCTCTCTGTCCCTTCTCTTCACCACCTCCCTTCTCATAATCCCTCCTACCTCAAGTTCTTACATGTTTACTTGAAATTATTTTATCTGCAGAAGACAATTTTTTTAGTGTCCTAAAAACATCCAAACTCATTACATAAAACTAGTCCTCTTATCTATCCGATGTGTATTATAAGGTTGCTGGATATTTGTTGTATTTTCTGCGAAAGATGGAGTTTGTGCCTATTAGTTACTACCTAAGAGTCATTAAATTAGCTTTCGCTATAATAAAATGAAAGCATTAAACTTGATTGTTAAATAATTTAAAGCAGGCTCACTAAGGTATATTGCCACAATTTAATATGTTGTATCATAAAATGAAGATGCTAAGACCCTGGTAGGGAACAGCTTTGGAGTTCAGCAGCAGGTATAATAATTTCTACATGCTATGCCGATTAAGACATTATGTTAAAAAAATACTTTCCTGCCTCCAGTCTCTTCCCTATGCAATCTAACTAACCCACGGTCGCCGCCTTAATCTTCTGGAAACATCACTTTACATTCCTTTCGGAAATCTGTGGCTTACTCTAATTGAGAGCATTGGTTCTCCAGCGAGCATCACCTTCATCCAGAGGGCTTATTAAGAAAGACTGCTGGGCCACCCCAGGTCTCAGATCCCAGGGCAGGGATGGGTCCTGATAATTTATATATCTAACAGATTACCAGGTGAGGCTGATGTGACTGGCTAGAGACCACACTTTGAGAAACAATGACATTGAAACCTAGAGTTTCAGTTTGATTCTCAAGGCTTTTCTTTTAGTAATATGGTCTTCATCCACTTCTCCAAATAGAAATTCTCTTCCTAAAAAAACCTAATATCATTGTAAATTCTTCCATTCTGTCTTCCCAGAATGGATGCTGCCACCTGTCTTGAAACGGTTTCTGCATATTAAAATTGCTCTTCCTATAAAACTCAGTGTCACTACTTCCATGAAATCTTCTCCAGTCCTCACAGGAGTTCAGGATTTCTTCCATTCCTGATCATAGCATTGCTTGTTCTCTATTGTTGCTTGTCCATGGTGTCAGCTACCTTATATTAACACTTATCTACCCATAGATGTGAACAAAGTGGTTTGCAAAGTAATACAACTAATAAATTTGAGGATATTCACATAGGTTTATTTAACAAAAAATTAACTGCTTTAAATTTTTTTTGATTTATTCTATTTTATTGTTTTTTGTGGTACTGGGGATTTAATTCAGCACCTCACCCTTGTTAGGCAAGCACTCTACCATTTGGTCTGCATCCCTACCTAGTCTTACTGCTTTTAGTTTGTTTGTCATAGGATTCCTTGCTAACTTTTGCCCAAGCTGGCCTTGAACTGCTTTCCGCTTGTCTCCACCTTCCAAGTAGCTGGGATTACAGGGATGAGCCACTATGCCTGGCCCAATATTGTTTTTTTAATACCCATGACCATGGTTGATCACCTTTGTAGTCTACAGATTGTATCAGTCATCCTCCAGATAGAGTCAAAGTGGCCATGGATGACTCCACAACATACTCTTCCATGAGATTAGCCAAGTTCTTTCATTGATACAGCAATATGAATATGATTTTTCCCCAGGGTTTTTTTTCTCCCTAATATGACTTATTTCCATAGGCCATATACATATCAATCACATTGTGTTTTGAAGGGTAAATACTACAACTTCATTTTCCAGTTTTTCGATGTATATAAATTCAGCGGAGGATTTATTAAAAAGGTAAATCATGAAAATTAATCTGCAATTTCATCACTTATATCGTGGAATAGGTTCTTTCTATGGCCCAATGGAGAGCCCAGATACTGAGTTCACATGATCATCTATTTTTGTAAATTTTTTTAAAATAAAATATTTTTAAAACATTTTTCTTAAAATTGCATTAGCATCAAACCCTATGTGACTTGGATGTGGCTTTAGATGGTCCACGTTTTGAGGTCTAAACTGAGTTAGGTGACCACACTGAAGCAGAAAAACAGTCTCAGAAGTAAATGATCACCCTTCCATGGTTCTCTGCTTTTCTTTCATCCATAAATGTAATTCTAGAACTACCTAATCAAAGGAAGACACATGCCTTGCTATTCGAAAGTTGGCAACCATCTTATTTGTGAAAATGGACAATATTAATTTGTATCCTCATTGATTTTACATACTTATATTATAAATAATGTTACTTGAAACTCAGACAATTACAGTTTTAACAGCAGCTACCTTTGTAAATCAATGTAGATCTTGTTTGAGAAAAAGGTCTTCATTTATTTTAAGAATCATAGTAAAACTCTACAGATGACCTACAAAAAATATTTGGACAATTCTGCATCTTTGACAGGAGGAATCAAGGGAAGAAAACCTCATTTTTATGACCAATTTGAAGCATAAAGTACTCCACAAAGCACTGCATATTTGCATAGGAAGGAGAGGTGAAGGAGTGATGGTTTCATCAAATGATAACACTGTACCCAGCTCTTTGTTATCACAAACATAAAATGTTCAGAAAGACCTAAAAGGCACAAACTAAGACAACTTAGTCTCTCCTCTTGAGTTTATAGTAAGAGAATATGATTTACACATACCAGAATATGTCTAGTACTTACACAAATTTGTTTCAAAAACAAAAAGTAGCATTTTCTTTCAAAGCAATTCATTGTGAGCAACTTGTCATCACAAAGAGCTCTGGCAGGTGACCAATTCATTCACAAACTGGCTTTAAAACAATGACCATTAAAACCTTACAATGTCACCATAGAAAATTCTTACTATGATTCATTCTTAATACACAATTTGCTTAAATTACTGTATTTATGGAGAGAGATGGCCAAACGTCATTTCATACACAGTTATTCTGGTGGGCAGTAAATCTCAATTTAAATTTCTTTTCCTTTCATCGGGTGTATTTTTGTTTTCCCATGTGTAAATTCCTAATTTTTTTTTCGAGTAGTAAGTAACTTTTAAGAACCAAGATTTTCATTTTTAATCTTCATTCCTTAAAGAAAGGGTGGGAATGAAGTGAAATTTACATTATTTGGTCCATTTAAAATAGGCTTCCATTTTTAAAGACAAGAAACACAAAACGTTAAAGGTAGACCTCATGAAAAGTATTTAGTGAAGTTCACTGAAGTTTAAACTAAGGGCACACTATTGAATAGTGTGCTTGATCCTTAGCAGAGATAAATCACTCTATAGATGCTATATGAATGAACGACAAATGGATATGCAAATTACTAAAGACAAAATAAGAAATTTTTCAGATGTTGGCCATATTAATACAACTGAAAAGACTCTAATATTAATAATAATTAGAAGATGGCCATTCACAATTCACAATGCATTTAAATTTTTCTAATGATACCATTTGTAGAAAATATATCTCTCATATTCATATGTACGTGTGCTAGACATAAATATAAAACTGAACAGATACAGATATAGAATAAAGGCCAGAGATACTGGTGATATAGCTTAGTGGCCAATTGCTTACCTAGCATCCACAGGACCCTGAGTTTAATCCTTAGCACTGAAAAACAAACAAACAAATAAAACCTGGAAAACAAAAGCCAAAATGTGTTAAGTGATTTTTAAATGAAACAAAATATTAACAAAACTCTTTGTAATTTAATCATCAATGTCAAATAATCCCCAGTTGTACAGACCAAGTGTGGGTGATCACATCTAAGTTTAAGATGTTAGATGTGTTAAATGTAAGAGGAAATTTTTGGAAAGTTTCCTGTATATGATCATGGTTCTTTTCAAAGTGTTAGCTGCATGCATGTAAGGGCTGATGTGTTATTACACCCAGGACAGCTATTCTCTGAAAGGGTTTAAAGGTTCAAAAAAGAGAAATCTCTGAATTAAGGTAGGAATGGCCAAAGGCAATCCCCATCCAGAGATGGAGCCAAGAAATGGCCACAAAGAGAATTCCCATGGCTGAATTGCAGAAAATACAGCATGGGGACTGTGTATGTGGGAATCTGCAGTATATTCTGATTTAGAATGTTTTGTCCTATTTTTCCCTTTAAGGGTATAAACACTAAACACGCTCTTTTCTTTCCAAAGGAGTCTACGTAGTACTTGGCTCTGTTGAGATTAGTGTTTGCTTGAATTTAAAATGGGCTTGGGCAGGCAAAGATCCCATTTGTCTAAGGTTCTGTAGAAATGAAAGAGATAACACAGGCAAGGCTGCATGGACCGTGAAAGTAAATACCAGCAAAAGAGAACCACGGCATGGACAGCATTCTGAGTCCACTTGTTGAGCCGTGGCTCTTAACCCGTGCTAGGAAACAAGGTCTAATACATGACACCTGGGACCTGCAGTCAACTCAGCTGCATTCATGTTCAGATGCTGTAGGGTAAGGCTCAAAAGCTTCCCGGATGTGGTATCACCTGGGAGCTTGCTAGAAATCCACAATGTCAGGCCCCCTGTCCAGACCTGCTGAACCGAACCTTGCATTTTAGTAGCACCCCTAGGTGGTCTGTGTGCATGATGAAGAGTGAGAAACATTGCTGAGGGTGATCAAATGCTACCCCCAAATGCTGCGTTAGCAGAAGGGTTATTTTTAGCTGATAGCAATTGAGAAACAGTAGAAAGAGGAAGTGCTCTCTGGCCTCCCTCTCTCTGCCTAAAAGCAGAGCATAAATTTACCTTTGTAAAGGTGTTTCCCTCTCCTTATCAGGAAGAGAAGGACTCTGGAGACTGCCGTTATCACCAGAGACAACTTGACTGCTCAAACAACTCTACTGAACAACCCTTATCTACCACATATTTCCTCGTCACTTTACCACAATTTACTGCCTCTAGGAGCCCAAAGCACCATTTCTTTTGTCTTGTCATTTCTCCACAATATATCAGCCTTTTTTAGGGTGATATATAAGTCCCCAAGTCTAACCACCTCTCTGAGTTTTCACTTCTCTTTTGTGAAACCTCCGTGCATGTAAAAATGTCAATAAAATTTGTGTCCTTGTTCTTGTGAAGTTGTCTTTTATCAGTTAATTTGCAGATCTCAGACAAATAACCTAAGAGAATACAGTTTTGCCTCTCCTACACAGCTTTTGAAATGAGCTTGTGGCTTACAAAACAGCTAATGACAGTGAACACCTTTAGGTACTATTTATTTAATACGTCAAATCCATGTCAATTAGGAGACCCAAAAATGTTTGCTTCTGATCCACTATAAAATTATTTGCTATTTACTGTGAAATTTCCCCCACACTGGAGTAATTGAGGACTTGAGCTGAATGTTTGTTCTCAGCATTTCAATAGGGTTGATTCAGGTCCAGGAACCAGCAAAAAATGATTGGTCCTTCATATCTGCAGTTTGACATCCACAGATTCAACCGAGCACAGACAGAAAAACAGAAAAATCTGCATCTGTATTGAACAAGTTCAGAGTTTTTTCTTGTCATTGCTTCCTAAACAATGCAGTGGATAACTATTTACAAAGCATTTACATTGTATTAGGTATGGTAAGTAATCTAAAGATGATTTAAAGTGTACAGGAGGATAGATGTGCACAGATTATATGCAAATACTATGCCATATATAAGGGACTTGCCATCAACAGATTTTGGTCTGGAGGAGGTTCCTGGAACCCATCTCCGAGGATACTGAAGAACGACTGTAGTTGAATAGAGATCATCTCTGAATTTATAACAGAGGCTGCTGTCTTCCTACTCTTCTAGACTTCCTGCTGGCTAAGAGCATCCCTTTGCCTGGAAGTATTGATTATAGCCAGAAATAAATCAGAAACTTCTGTGCCTGCTTGAGTTAAGAGAAATCAGACTTCACACTCTTGACAGCTCTGCCTGGGCTGAGCGCTGCACCCAGCCAACACGAATCACTTATAAACAGAAATGAGAGGGCACTCTCCCAGCACAGCCACCATCACTGACAGCATTAAGTGAAAGCAGAGGCTCAGTCCCCAAATTAGTGACACCAGCATCACTTCTCCACATCCAGACTTATTTAATCAGAAACACAGGTGCAGTGGGGCTCAGTAATCAGCGTTTTAACCATCCTTCCAGGTGATTCTAATGGAGTTGACCAATGAGGTAACAAAGATCTTCCAATGTTTATTTAGCTGTTTCCATGTACCAGGCACATTCCTCTCCCTGTGAACCCATTTAGTCTTCACACTGATCCTACAGGGTAGTAGATGCTATTTTTACCCCACTTTGCAGATAAAGAAAGTGAGGATCAAAGTCTGATGTGGTGGCACATGCCAATAAGACCAGCACTTGAGAGGCTGAGGAAGGAGCATCAAGAGTTCCAGGCCAGCCTAGGCTACATAGCAAGACCCTGTCTCAAAAAAACAGAATAACGTGCTGGGAATATGGCTCAAATTGCAATGTACTTGTCTAGCGAGTACAAGACTCTGAGTTCAAACCCCAGCATAATAATAATGATGATGATGATAATAATAATAAAATAGAAAAAAGTGAGCATCTGAGCACATCATTTAATACAGCTGAAATGAGTTAAGTGCTTGGCGCCGTGCTGGACTAGGCTCTTGAACGCCATGGTGGGCAACACTCACATGACGTCTACTCTGGTGGTGCCTAGATGGAGCAAAGAAGTATGATGCAAATTTTGTGATGTCACAAGAGATCTGTACCACAAAGTGGTGCCAGGGTAGCTCTCTCAGGTGGACAGCTGGCTGGTAGAAGGCCTCTGTTCCTCTTCACATGAGTCTACCCACAAGGCAAGTGCTCTGAGAGAATGTGGAAGCCAAAATGCCCTTAGTAGGTTTGCCAGATTTATTAAGTAAAAATACAAGCATGTCTACTAAAATCTGAATTGCTAATGAGCAATAAATAGATTTTCAGTATAAGTATGGCATATGCAATGTTTGAGACATACTTAAAATGTTTTCTTTGATTAGCTAAATTCAAATTAACTGGGTCTGCTGTATTGTGTTTGGCAAATCAACTTTCATGATCTCAGTTCAGAAGTCACATCATACGCCTGGTTTTTTTGGTGGGGGGAGAAGGGTTGTTAGCCCCAAACTGGCCTTGAACTCATAATCCTCCTGCCTCAGCCTCCCAAGTGCTGGGATTACAGGCCTGTTCCGCCATTCCCAGCCTTAATATTACTTCTTTATTAGCACTCTGAGAGACCGTGATTCCCTATGAACGGAGACCACGCTCGGGTGAATATCAAGTGGTAAAGATGGCTGGAGGCTGACACTCCAGATCTTGTCACCAAAGTTTTTCTCCAATCAGTTTTCTCACATTTTCCCAAGAGGAGGAGTGATCTTTCACAATATTATATTATCAATTATCAGAATAGCATAGCATCAGAAATAAAATAAGAATCAGAAGAGTCATTCCCCTGAAGGGAGGGGAAGATGAGCGTGGTAAGCCTTTCTGAAACCACTTCTGCATCAGGGAGATGGATGTTGTGTTTGCGTCTGACTTTGTATCGCTTCAGCATTATGTCTTCATCTACAATGCGAAAGGCTTTCGAATAACAGCGGAGTTCTTATTCCCTTTGTGGTTTATTGATGATTGATATGAACTTTGTCCTCGTCTACAACATTCTGTTGCTTCCCATTTCAAGATCTGGGTCTTGATGAACTAATGACACTGTCAGGTGGAAGACTCTATTATTTTCATAGCCTGAATATGATGCCCAATGTACAGTATTTTATCAACCATGGAGACTTTGGGAAGAACTGAAGAGAAGTAAAATATGAATTAGGACTTCTTCAGTGCTAATTAATGTTTGGAAACTTTTAAGTCTCACTGAAAACTCACAATGCAGGTATTTTAATTTGTTTTCTGTTTTCCCATTAAACTTTAAAAAATTTATTAGCATCTGTTAAATGTGCAAAGGGGTTTGGTTGTGATAGTTCCACACGTGTGTATAGTGTATTCTGATCAAATTCACTCCCTCTGTTATTCTTTCTTATTGCTCTTTTTAAAAAATTTTAATGAGTTTCACTATTCTGTTTTCATATATACACATAAAGTACTTTAATATACTCACCCTCATCATCCTCTCCTTTCTCCCTCCCCCTTCCTCCTGGTGCCCCAAAAAGCAGTCTATCCTTTACATTTATGTCACTTTTTGTCCTTTAAGTGTAGATTCCACATAAGACAGAAAATATGCAATATTTGTTTTTCTCAGTCTGAATTACTTTGCTTAACTTGATGATCTTCAGCTCCATCTATTTTCTGCTATGTGCACAATTTTCATTCTTTATAGCTAAATAATACTCCAGTATGTGTATGTGTGTGTGTGTGTGTGTGTGTGTGTGTGTGTTATTTTCTTTATACAGTCTTCAGTTGATGGGTACCTAGGCTTGGCTACTGTGAATAGTACTGCAACAAAGACGGGTGTGCAGCTATTTCTATTATATCCTGACTCACTTTCCCTTAGCTATATACCCTGGAGTGGTATAACAGGATAATATGGCACTTCTATTTTTAGTCTTTAAGGATCCTCCATACTGATTTCCACGTGGTTACACTAATTTTCATTTCCACCAGCAGCATATACAGGTTCCTCCTCCCCATTTCCTCATCAGTATTTGCTGTTGTTTGCCATTGTGACTGGGGTGAGATGGAATCTCAGTGTTGTTTTGATTTGCATTTCTTTACAGCTAGGGATATTGAGCATTTCTTCATGTAGTTATCTATTCATTTGTACTTCTTTTGAGAACTGTCTGCTCAATTCATTTGCCCATTTATTAGTTGGGTTATTTGTTCTTTTGATGATAAATTTTTGAGTTCTTTACATATTCTGGATATTAATCCTTTGTCTGATGAATAGCTGGCAAAGATTTTCTCTCATTCTGTAGGTTTTCTTTTCATTCTGGTAATTGAATTTTATCTCACTTTATACAACTTGAACACATCATGTTATTGAATGTTCCCAGAGAATAGGATTTAAATACTTGTTTCAGTCTACCCAGGTATAGGCATTTAAAAAGATCAGGCCTTGAGCCAATCTGAGCAGAGGTGGAAAATGGTCACTTGGTTTTCCTAGGAGTTTGACAGTGGGGTAAGCATAATACGTATCTTGATAGGTCAAAATCAAAGGCTGCCTCTTCCATCAAATCACTTAAAACTTCTTAGTAGAATTTGGGAATTGGCATCCCAACTTTGACAATTTTATTCTGTATTTATAATGGATTTCATCTGACATAATAATAATAAAATCTTATTAGTTGTATATAATCCTAACATTCACTACAACACTAACAAATCGGCTTCCTTTTTCTCATTTCACATATGGGAAAATTAGAGTGCAGAGATGCAAACTACCCTGTTTCTAAAGCCATTAACCTTCACAATTATAGCACAGCCCCTGGCAGAGGGGATCCAAAGACAGGACTTTTGGTCACCCAACCTAGGTGGGTTCTGATGCCACACCATCTGAATCCAAAGCACAAGTTCTTTCAATTGCTCAGGATTTCTTTGTTGGGTTCACGTAGTCTATTTACCTCCGTCACAGCAATGCTTATCACTGGGTTTGTGTGCAACAGTAAGTGAATATGTATTGAATAAATGAAGGTGTGTTTGTTTTTTCATCTCTGTGACAAATATCTGAGAAAAACAACTTAAGGGAAGAAGAATTTTCTTTGGCTCATGGTTTCAGCCCACAGTCAGCTGGCTGCACGGTTTCCAGGCCAGTGGTGAGGCAGAACATCATGGCGGAAGGGCATGGTAGAACAGAACTAGTCACATCACTGCAGCCAGGAAGCAGACAGCGTAGTGAGAGAGATAAAGGGATAGGGCGGGGACAAGGTATATTCTTTAAAGGCATGCCCCCAGTAACCTACCTTCTCTAACCAGGCCATACCTTCTTACATTTTCACCATGTCCCAATAAGGCCATCAAATTATGAATCTGTCAATGGGTTAATCTACTGATAAAACCAGTCACTTACAAAAGCCCAAACTCTGATACTGCTTTCATTGAGGACCAAGTCTTTAAGACATGAATTCTGGAGAAGGGGAGGGAGACTTCCAAACCAAACTGTAACAGAAGGATTGGATGGGTAATTTCAATATTTTGGGATTTAATTTTCTTCAATTAGAAAGGTGTTAAATATGCTGGGAAATGCTTGTCTTTGGGGACAGTGAATGATGGGTGATTAGGGGATTGTTGCTGATGCTCTATGACAGCAAATTCCAAGCTACCAAGGCAATGTCACTGACATGGAGTTGGGAAGAGATGAAATAACATGCCATTTTATTAAATTTTCTATCATTAAATAGATGTAAATAATCTCAAGAGTATAGGGAATATGGAACAATTAGAAAACTTTAAGCTTTGATATATTGTCTTTGTTTTAAGAAGATTTACTTAATTATAAATTTCCATAATTTAATTTTGAGGAAAATAACAGTCTAACTCCCAGCTCACCAAAATTCTAAAAAATGTAACAATTAGCTCTTCAGAACAAGTCATTGACTGGTTGGAATTTTCCTGGCCTGGCCCTGGCCCGGCCTGTGTGGTAGCCCTTTAGACTTCTTCCTCTAGAGAAATTATCAGTGACTGAGCTGGTTCAGGCCAACCTCATCACTATACCTGGATATGAGAGAGAGATACCAGAACAGATACGTCTCTGCTACAGAAAAAAGATCATAAGTACCAAAATCGTCAAAGAGTTTGGAAATTTGGTGGGCAGTTACTGTTTATGAAAACATTTCTAAGGTTGACTAAATTTCACGGAAGACAGCAGTATTCTCTCATACTCGTACATAGTTTAATTGTCTGATAAAAACAGACTTCAGCCAATTCCCTGGAGAAATGTGATGATGTAGCTTAGCCTACCTATGGTTGTGGTATAAGGATTTAGTTATACTGTTAAAATTACATATTGCAATATAAAGAACTGAAGAAATCCATTGTGTCTGTGATATTCTGTTAGTTCTGCACAACTATTTCTTTAAGTAAATTTCACATGATAAAATAAATTCATAATTAATACTAGAAGTAATTAGGAAAGAGACATTGTAAATACTTCTATAGTTCAAAGGAGATTTTTATTTGTAGTCAGTTCTCAGTATCTAAGAGTTCCACATCTGTGGTGTCAATGAACTGCAGATAGAAAATATTAAAAAACAAAAACCTGCATCTGTACTAAACATGTGCAGATTTGATCCCCTGTCCAATACAAGATATTTACACAGCATTGACATCGGATTTTGTTTTATTAGCACCCTAGAGATGACTTGAAGTACACAGGAGGCTGTGAGTAGGTTGTACGCGAATACTAGGCCATTTTAGATAAGGGTCTTGAGCACCTGTCAAATTCTGTATCCTTGGGTTGGGGGAGGGGAGTCCTGGAACCTATCTCTATGGTCATTGAGGGAGCACCATACCACTTTGTCAAGCAGTGGTTTCAAGTATGCCAAGATTATTCTTTTAATTGTTTTTGAGTCTGCTTATTTTGCAAAATAATTAACCCTAAAATTATCTATTCAAGTAAAACAAAAATGAATCTCCAAAGTGATTATCCATCTCTAAACCAAAGGAATAAGAATGAAACAAATACACTTTTCCAAGTGCAGCAACTTTACTCCTCACTTTTTGCAGGTAGAAATGTTCTTGTGTGGCTTGGGCATGGTAGAACATGTCTATAATCCTAGCTAATCAGGAGGTGGAAACAGGAGGATCAGGTTTTGAGGCCAGTCCTGGCAAAATTAGCACAAAACCTTATCTGAAAAACTAGAAACAGAAGGAGTCCTGCTGTGGCTCGGACGGGCACCAGGATTTTACATTAAGTAAGCCAGACGTAGTTCTTTCACTCGTTACAGTCCAGGGAGCCAATCAGACCTGCCCTGGCCTTAAATCACACATCAGCTTCCAGCAACATCTTCAAATAAGGTTATATCATCACAAGAATACATTGACAAGATGGCAATCTTTTTTTTAAAAGTCAGGTTTACTGAGATGTGACTTGTATCAAAAACTTCATCCTTTTTTAGTGTAAAATGGGATGAATTCTGACAAATGCATACAGTTGTAGGGATCCTATCATCACAGTACCTTAAGCTTGCTTCAAATTTATGGACCATATCAGTTGTCCTGCACTAAGAATGAATGTTTTAATTCTTGTAAGTAGAACTGGAGGAGTGGCTCAAGCGATAGCACTCCTGCTTAGCAAGCATGAAGCTCTGAGTTCAAATCCCACTACCAAAAAAAAAAGACTGTGGTAAAAGCACTAATCATTGTAATTAGGAGAGAGAGGTTACATTTAATATCTTCCATGTAAAAGCATTAATTTTATTCAATGTAAAACTCTAAAAATATTTAAATATTTCCATGCCTGTCTTAGCCATTCTTTATTTTCAAAATCATACCAGGCCTATCAGAAGTGCCAGAGAGTCTTACTCTTCCATGCTGAGTTTACCATAATTAATTATGTGGTAGTTTTTCTTGATTGTTAAAACAAACAAAAGAACAAAAAACTGTCAAAAATGAAGAGTGTGGGTGCCAGGAGTGGTGGCTCAAGCCTGTAATACTAGCTACTTTGGAGGAGAGATCAGGAGGATTGCAATTCAACATTAGCCCAGGCAAAAAAAAAGTTCACCAGACCCCATCTTAATCAATGGCTGGATGTGGTGGTCATTGCAGCTATGCAGGGAGATACTCAGGGAGGATCACAGTCCAGACTGGCCCAAGGATAAAATAAGACCCTATCTCAAAAATAACCAACACAAAAAAAGGCTGATGGTGTAGCTCAAGTTGTAGCAAGTGGAATGCTCTGAGTTCAAGATCCATTATGTCAGTAAATAAACACTATGGAACAGGAGCTGTAGGGCAGTGGTAGAACATTTGCCTAGCATGTGCAAGGCTTTGGGTTTAATCCTCATCATTGCAGAAAGAAAAAAGAAAGAGAGGGAAGGGAGGGAGGGAGGGAGGGAGGGAGGAAGAATGAAAACGCAGTCGACAACTCTTTTATGGAACATTGTATTGGATTTCTCTTGCAGTACCCCAGCCACACTCAATTTCTTTATCACCATCCCCAAGTAGAACTGTGGCAAGGAGTTAAGGTATAGAAAGTAATATTTGAAAGCTAGTATGTCCGTCCATACATTCTAAACATATAAGACACTGCTGATGGCTCATCAGTTCCTCCTCCCTGCCCTATTCCCTGTTACCCTCCTGAAAACAGAGAGGCTGAATTTACTGCACATTCTTGAGGTTTTAAAGCCCAGCAGATATTCATATTATAGAATATTCTGCCTCAAAGGAATTGAGGTCCCAGCACGGAAGAGGGAAAGAATTCATCACTTGACCAAAGAGCCAGACAAGAGTTGTGCGAAAGTATTTGATAAAGAGTTAAGAGCATGGATAGGAGTGGGAAGACCTACCTGTGAAAGTTCCCCAATAGGATACTCAGTAACATCTCTAAATGAACGGGAAGACATACCTTGCAGATGTGCTCATCTGTAAGACGTACGTAGCTCATGGGGATTGCTGGGAGAACTCAAGGAGGATAACCTGTTTACCAAGCAGAGTCCCTAGTCCCTAGAAAATGCTCGGTCATTTTCTTTCTTTCCTCTCTTTTTAAAAAATAGTTTCAAATTCCATTTGAAATATTCGACACTATTTGTAGACATCAAAATCCACCTTTAAGTTAAATGAGTTAGGTAAGAGGATGGTCAACAATGTTGACCCTCAGAGAAAGTATCAGACTCTTGTGAAAGTACAAAACCCCTTTCAGTGGGTGTTATGTCTCATCGCTTCTTATTTCAAGTAAACAAGAGCCTTTTGCAGTAATCTCTCCCACATGAGCAATGGGAATAGATTGTCTTCAATCTAAAGCAAACCAGAAATTGCTTAAGTAAAGGTAGTGACTGCATGAATCATAAACCACTTTCTCAGATAACAGCCGTTATGTAAGTCTGTGTACACATTTGACAATTTTTATTTCATTACCTTTGACAGCCATTTAGAAAGGCTTAAGAGAACAAGATCTGACTACAGCTTTCAAAAATTCATCGCTGAGTATTTGTTAACCTTGCTCCCTGTGATAGCTGAAGTACTAAGATAATGCCCCTCAAATGGAGATAAATTACAATCTTTCAAAAGATTATCATGGTCTTAATCGAGTTTGCTCCAGCAGCTGAACAGCTAGTGACCTTGTTAGTTACACAACAAACATCTCTGTTCTTTTGTGTCTTTGTAGGTAGCAGGGTAGACTCTTTAATCTACCCTGCTACCTACAGATAGCAGATATGGACAGATAGAAATGCTCTAGTTAATGTTTCTGTAGATAAAACAGAAAATTCACTTTATTTCATTTTATTTTATTTTTGTGGAGCTATCAATTGACCCCAGAGCTCTGTGAATACTAAGCACACACTCTACCACTAAGCTGCATCCCCACCTCTTAGCTTACGTCAAAAAGCGTCTTTCCAGCTAGTTCAGATATGTAGCACATTTTGAAAAGAATTTTTGTAGTGACATAATTTCAGAATTATAGAGAAGTTAAGGAAATAATACAAAGACTATCAGAATACCTCTTACTTAGATGTAGCAAATGTTAACACTTTATGTAGTGTGATTTGGAGGAACGGGAAGATAATTTCAGGTTCAGAAACATTTATTGTATTTATCACAATACTATGATATTATATATATGATAAAGGAACAGGGATTTCATCATTTAAATTATTCAGGAGAATATTAAAGAATCAAGACTCTTAATTTCTTTAAAGAAATTAATATCTATCTTTCATATTTAAGTATAACTAACCTCAGGTACAAGAACAGAGTCTAACATATGTTCCAGTTTTTGAAAGCTACAGTTACTAATCTTGGGAAATTAAAGTCCTTTTATCCTGAATATAATGCTACAATCACATGGAAATCAGCACAGGGGGTGTCCCGAATGTCAGCACATCAGTGGTTATGCCACAGTGCCAACTTTCAACAGAAGGGAGGGAGAGTTTGAATGGTATTAATTATTAAATGGTAACATTTAATCCTAGATCCTTATTATCTGTGCCAAGAGAAAACATCTGTGGCTGCTAAGGATAGGCAGCTTTGGTGCATGTGTCCTGATTCTCACTGGGTTTTGCTTATGCCTCCCAGGAACAAGGAGATTTGAGGAGCTAGGTATTTATTCTTCCACTCGCATAAACATCTCTGGAGATGGGTGAAGCTGTGTTGAGGAGAAAGACTTTTTGACTTACCCCATGAAGCAGAGAAAAAAGGAGGGGACTGCCTTTCCACTTGTGCCTTGTCAGGCTATCAGAAGTGAGTCAATGTCAATGAAAGAAAACTGGAAAACCGCACCACCATTCTAGCAACGGCCGCCATCTGTGCGACAATATCCATTCATTCTGTTCCCTGACACCCTGGCCTCTCTGTTGTAGTGTTCTTTTGTAAGTGTTCCCGACATTTTGTTTATCTTCCTTTTAAACATTCTGCCAAGATTATGTCTGGAAATGAGAAAAACTCTCCATTTTTCACTTGCTAAATCTGTTGCAAGGAAATATTTCAGTGCTATTCTCAAAACACTAAGAACTTCAAGATACTGAAAATTCTCCAGTAAGGTGCTGGACAAAATCAAAGCTGAAGTGGACATATGCAAGGGACAAAATAAACTCTCAACCATGATGATCTTTAGAGAAAATGAAACTTTCCATGGGTATATTATTCTCTCCTTTGGCAGGCACATTTTCTCTTGCTTACGAGTAGACATTTATATAAATTCCTAACATGAATGAAAGAGAGGCCTCTTTGAGATATCCGGACACCTTTTTTGGAAAATTATGTATGCATTTATGATGTACAACATGGTGGGATTAGGTGAGCAGTGTTTGTGAGACAGTCTCACTATGTAGTCCAGGCTGGTCTGGATCTCGTGATTCTGGTTCAGCCCCCAGAGTGCTGGGTTTACTGGTGTGAGCCACCATATCCAATTCAATACGATGTTTTCATATATGTGTACAATGTGCATAATTAAACAAGGTAATTAACATATCCATCTTCTCAATTAAAATATCATTTCTTTTGGCAACACATTTGGTGATCATATATTGTATATGGTTTAGTCAGTGCTGCTGTTGCAATAGACCCCAAAACCTGTTCCTCTGGTCTATCTCAAACTTCATACCCTTTGGTCAATAATTCTCCATTTCCTCCCTCCCTCGAACTGGTTACCTCTGGTAACAATTGTTCCCTTTATCAACTTCTACGAAATCAACTTTTTTAGATTCCACTTATAAGTGTGGTCATGCAGTATGTGTCTTTCTACGCTTACTTCACCTAACATAATGATCTCCAGTTCCTCTCATGGTGCAGATGGCAAGCTTTCATCCTTTTTGTGCTCAGTAGTATTCCATTGTGTATCTACACCACATTCTCTTTATCCACTTGTCAGTGGATGGATACCTCCGTGGACCCCGAGTCTTTGGTATCATGGATATGCTGCATTGAACATGAGGTGCAGCTCTCCCTTCAATATATTGATTCCACTTCCTTCGGCTGTTGGATCATATGGCGGCTCTATTTTAGGTTTTTCTGTGGTCTCTGGAGGACTTTTTTGATAAGGTGTTTTTATGACTTCACAAATCAGATCCAGGATTTTCTAATCATGATTTAATCAATTACAAACATCTCATGAGGAAATCTTTCCTTTTTCCTCTCGGGAGCACCCTGAAGATTCCTGGAGAATTAAAATTCTGCAGTACTACCACATGGTCATTTTGTTAGACTGAAAGACTTGCTCAGTAATGGATGCCCCAAATGTATGGCCATACTGTAGTGAAAAACTGCTGCTTGTGAACAGAAGGAAGTCAAAGAAAAACATGTTTCACAGAGAGGCTACAGTCTGCTTTTGAATTTTAGACTTAATCTACCATTGTAAATCTGATTTCCATGTTCTCAGATTTCTAGTTGGTGCTTTTCATTAGCTAGATTTGTTGGAGGCCCTCTCCCTTCCCCCATCGCTGACCTTTCTTAGATCCTTTCTTCTTCTACTATTTGAATAGTGACTTTTTTTCCCCCTGATTTGGGTACTGTTTAGAAAAAAAGATGGAAAACTTTCAGCAAAGTAGCTAGAAATTTCTATTGTTCTTTATAATTTGTAATATTTATAAATTCATGACCAAAACTTCAACAAGTTTTGCAGACATATCTCAACTAAAAAAGTAAACCAAAATAGTAATTCCTAGTCTTTATTGATGTCCTTCTCAATTGCTTAGAACATTCAAGAATGTAGTGTTCCTTAACTCACTTAAAATCCTCAACTCTGTGTGGCACTGATGGCTCATACCTATAACCCTAGTGACTTGGGGTGTTGAAATCCAGAATATTTCAGTTCATGGCCAACCCGGAAAAACAGTATAAGGCATTGAATCTCCAAAATAACCAGACCAAAATGGGCTGGAGGTGTGGCTCAAGCAGTAGAGTACCAATTTTGCAAGTACCTGCTTTGCAAGCATAGGGCCCTGAGTTCAAACCCAAGTCCTACCAATAAATAAATAAATAAATAAATAGAGTAAAATAAAATAAAATTTTCAACTCATCTTTCTTTTCCTAAGCCTATGAATTCTTGGAACCCTCTTACTTCATGGCTCCAATATTAAGCTGTCATCACAGTATCTTGTTACTGCCCCCATACACTAACCCTTTCCTCAAGAGTCCCCTAACACATGTTTTCCTGTTTTAGTTTACCCACTAAAAATATTCATGTGGCTTTATCATTTCTACCTTCCATACCTGTCTTGGGAACTCCAAATGGAGTCACATTCATCGTAACAAACGGTTTTTCTAACTCTCCTTTCCATCTGCTATTACAAGTCCAAGAGCCCACCACTGAATGCTGAATCCTTAAGGGATGGCTCTGAAATTGTTATAAACAAGACTTGGTATCAAATAAACATTGGCTCTAATTAGACCTTCAGCTCACATAGCTGTATGATGTTAAGCAATTTCCTAAACTCCGCAGTGGATTGAGTAGTGTCCTCCAAAAATTCATGTCCGTCCTGAACCTGGGAATGTTACCTAATTTGAAAAAGAGTCTTTACAGTTATAATTAAGGAACTTATCAGCATGAGATCATACTGGATTAGATTGGCCTTAATTCAACAAAAGTATCCTTAAAAAGACAGAGCTAGACATACAGAGGCATAGAGAAAAGGCTACATGAGGACAGAGGCTGAGTTCAGACTCATGCTATCACAAGCCAAGGAACCCTAGCAGATTCGTAATCTGGGCTACCCAAGCTAGGATTCTTCCCTACAGTCTTTGAAGGGAACCTGGCCCTGTTGACAACTTGGTTTTAACCTTCTGCCCTCCAGAACTATGAGAGAATGGTACTTTTTTTAATGTTGTATAGATTAAAAGAGGTAATGCTTATGAAGGGCCTTGTACAAGACCAGGTTCAAGTCTCTACTTAGTCACTCACTAGAAAGAGTAAAGAGCATCGCTTAACCTCCCTAAGCCTCTGTCATCACAACTGTGAATTGCAGGGAAAATAACTTCATCGGCCTTCAATGAAGAGTTTGTGTGATGAAAAGTAAAGTCATAAACATTAAAATTCCTGGCGTATAAAAATTATCCAAGAAATATGGAAATCTAGGCTCTTTCTCGTCCTTTCTCTCAGCCTATTGGGGATAGTAAAGTGGGGAGAGAACCAAGAGCCAGGGTACAATTATTTCAAAAAGAAGAATGACCAAAGAAGAATTCTAGTTGTATTTTTGGGTTGATCTTCTGCATCTTAAGTTGTTATCCTTTAAATATAATTATCAGAAGCATTGATGTTGACATCACTAAGTCAAAACAATCTCTACATACATAGAACAAGCAAAAGTCTTATTGGTAGTTCTAGAAGTTCAGTTGGTCCAGATCTTCCGCCGTCTCTCTCCCTTCTTTTCTTTCCTTCTCACCAACATTTCTTCACATCCATTTCCTCTCTGTGTCATTACAGTGCTGTGATGGGGTCATTGGAATGATTTTGAAAAGGAGCAACCACAGTCTACTCAAGGTGACTCATCTTATCCTAAGCTTGACATTTCAGAGAGTACAGCAAATCTGAGTTTCTGAGCAATGTGTCAGTTTCCACTAAGAATTGGGACAGATTACTGAAGAGAAAATATGCAGCACATAAACAGGTTTAGTGGGTAATTATGAACAATTCAATAAAATGCAATGATGCATAAGAAGAAGTTGGCAGCTACAAGCAGGATTATAATTTCACATGTGGGGATCACAAGAGTACCAGAGTGCAGCAGAGAAATCAAATCAGGAAAATAAATATGTGAGAGGAACCAGGCATTTAATCAGTGACCTTGAGTTCACCACAGTCACTTAGGAGAAAAGCAGCCTAGCATTTTCACTGGCCACCAAGGGACTGAGGAGAAGTACAGGCACTACTGAGAGATGCAGCCTGAAGCCAGAGGCTGCTCTGGTGATGCTGACCACTTCCTCATCAGAGAGACCATCTGAGAGGATTGCAAAAGTCCAAAAGAGTTCCAAGGAATAGACAAGGGATAACCAATGTTTAAGTTGTAGAGAATGTGTGCGTTGGAGGCATACAGTCCTTGGTGTGAATGTGACTCTGACACACACTGAATGGCCTTGAGGAAATTATTTCTTTAAGCTTCGGTTGTCCCAAATGTAATATGGAGATAAAGATAACCTATCTTGCAGGCTTGTTGTAAGACTTAACTGAAGTTATGAATGAAAGCACCCTGAGACATTGGACTAGAAAAAAAATTGATTCTTTCTGTCCTTCCTTTCCTGAGTTCCTATAAAATCAATTTCCCAAGCTAAAGAAGGAAGAACTTTTATATTCCATTTGAAACAATCTACTTCTTGTTCCAGTAGCGTCAAGATTCAAATGGTCCTTTACTTAGCAAAAACCAGAAAGGGGACCCTGGTAATGTCATACAGGCACCACTGAAGTGACCATCACTCCACTGGGTGCTGAGTAAACATCCCCTGACTGTGAACAGAGACAGGGTACGTGTGTTATATGTACACTTTGATGCTTCTAAAAGCCAATTTGTGATGACTCAAGAGTGGACAGAAAAGATACAATAAAAATGGGAAGTTAATAGTCACTAAACTATCTCAGGGTCATAAAGTTGAAAAAATAAAATAATGAAAGACAAGGTAAATGGCAAAGAAGCAAATGAGAGACACCTGAAAGCAGGGGATGAATTAAGATTTTGAATGAGGGATTTAGAGCTAAACAAGATGGATTATTGAGATGGATTTAAGCTTCAAGTAACAGAAAATTCAGCTCGGGATTGCTTAAGCAATAGATTTACTGGCTCATGTATCAGGAAGCCCAGACATAATGAAGGTTTCAGCACTGTCGGATGCAGTGGTTCAACAAATTGACACAGGTCCAAGTTTTTAGTTTCCACTCTGCCATCAGTGTCGGTTCCAGTGCTGAGGCTCATTCCACATTAATCACAAGGTGGTCACAGTAGCCACCACAGCCGCAGCTGCTTTTTTGTTCACATTGGATGGGAGGGAGAAACCGGATTCTTATAGTTCAGAAACTTCTTGCAAATCTGTCAGCACCTTATATTAACTGGAATTGGGTCACATATCCATTTCTGAAGAGAGAATACCTCATCTCACCACAAGGCAGGCTCACCCAGTGGTAGTGTGGTAGTCAGCTTCCCTTGAAGCTTTCAGCCTGTTGGTGACTGTGCTATCTGAACAAAACAAGGTTTTATCAAGAACAAAAAAGTATGAACGGATCCAGAGTAATCCCTTGACCTTTTTTATACTACAGAATACTAAAAAGGTGAATAATACACATTTTATTCTGTTCAATCCCCTAATTTTTCAAATGGGGAGAACATTATCAAACAGTGAAGTACTGACAGGTAAAGTTAGATCTAGACATTTTTCTTAAATCCCTGGTTATAAGTTTGTTTTGTTGTGGTCGAGCTGTTGTACCTTAACCATACTACTCTGTTTCTTGATTACAAATGTTCCGTGATCTGTACAATTGGGTTACATCCCAATAAAACTGTAATAAGCTGGAAATACCATACACTGAAGATGTGTTTAACTTACTGAGCATCATAGCTTAGCCTACCCTACTTCACAGGTGCTCAGAACACTTATGATTCCCTCTGACTAGGCAAAAATTATCCAACATAAAGCCTACATTAAATGAATTACTGAATATCTCTTACAATCAATCTGTTGAACACTGTACACTGTAGACTACAGTGCCCAGCCTCCCAAGAGAGCATTGCATCAAGTATTACTGGCCCAGGAAAGGATCAAAATTCAAAATGGAAGAATACGGGCTGGGATGTAGCTTGGGGGTAGAGCATTTGCCCAGCATCATACAAGGACCTGAGTTTGACCACCACCGTCCAAAAACAAACAAAAAAAAGTTTCTGAATAGACTATAGAGTCTTGAATATGCCCCATTCATTGAAATGAAGAAATATAGATGTCCAGAGTGATTTGTTTGGTTGGTTTTTTGTTTTTTTGGTGCTGAAAATTGAACTCAGGGCCTCATATATGCTAAGTAGGTGTTCTGCCACTGAGTTATAGCCCCAGTCTTGACCAAAGTGTTTTGTTGACAAAGAAAAGGAGAATTCCACAGAAAGTATCCAGATGCTTTTGAGAGAAGAAGAAGGGACACTTTTGTAACTGGAGTAAATGCCATGCTGTGTGTCATCAGCCCATATATGTCAGTGACAGAAACCAGAGTAGGACTGTGCTATTTATTTTAAAATGTCTTTGTAGGTGTACTGAAGTCTGTTCTAATTGGTTAGAGGCCTTGCTCCTTTTTGAATTACAGCTCTAAGAAAGAGGAATCATGAACTGGACGTTTTAAGACCCATTTTACTATCAATTTAAAGAGATCCTGTGGTTGGTAGAGAAAGGCATACTTAGAGATCATTGAAGTGGTAGATGTTGGGCCAGGCACAGTGGCTCACACCTGTAATCCCAGCTCTCAGGAGGAGATTGGGAGGATTATTGTTCATGCCAGCCTGGGCAAAATTTAGTGAGACCCTATCTCAAGAAACAAGTCAAGGGAACAAAAACAGAAGAGTCCAGGCCAGATGTGCTGGTGCATATCTGTAATCCCAGCTATGTGGGAAGTGGGGATAGAGGATCTCAGCCTAAGGCTATCCCTGGCAAAAGTGTGAGACCCTATCTGACCAACAATGAAAGCAAGAAGGGCTGGGGTGGGGGGTCATAGCTCAAGTGATAGAGCACTTACCTAGCAAGTACAATCACCAGTACTACCAAAAAAATGAGGGAGAGAGAGAGAGAATGAAAGGTAGACTTTGTTTTCAGAAAGGAGTATCCCTTGTTGTGCTTGGATGGAAATCAACCCTAGAAATTCAGTATAGCTTAATGTTTAGCTCACAAAAATAGACGAGACCACTGTGGACATAGTAATTTTATTGTTATATATATATATATTATATATATATATATATATATATATATATATATATATATTTCAGTGCTGGGAATTGAACTCAGGGCCCTGAGTTTGTTAGGCAGCCACTCTTACCACTTCAGTCACTCTGCCAGCCTTTTTTTTATGATGCATTTTATTGAGATAAGGTCTCAAAAACTATTTGCCTAGGGCAGGCTTCAAACCACGATCCTCTTGATCTCTGCCTCCTAAGTAGCAGATTATAGGCATGAGCCACTGGCACCCAGATATATAGGGTATTTTTTAACATGCATGTAACTTGTCTAACAAATCTGTATGTCTATACATACGGGAAATCCCCCCCTCTCATCGCTGCCACCAAGCCCAAAGTCACAGCTTATCTTTAAGTGACTGTGCTACTATGATACATATTTTTTGCTTTTGGCCACAGTTCTTGCCTTATACTCCTTCCCCAAGGCAGGCCATAGAGATTAGAATTTCTTTTCTTGAAGGCAGTTCCTAGAAACACTATCCTTTCCCCCCTTTCTGTCTTAGCATTCCTATCTTTTTTGGAGGTGGCCATAAATTCTCTGATGAGAAAACCCTATTTCAAAAGGGGTCCTGTGCATGCCTACAAGGAAGGAAGGGTGCAGAGAGGCCAGGAAGAATCTGGACAGACAGGTCTCGCTGAGTTCCCAACTCAGTCTGTTAGCATTAGAGCACACCATTTGTCCAATTTCATTTCAACACAGTCATCCGTGCTTCAATCATGCCTATGAAATGAAGTCTCCATAAGCAATACAAAATACACAATTTGGAGAGCTTCCAGGTATCTGAGCACATGGAGGTTCCTGCAGGATGGGGTGCTAAGAAAGAGAGAAGCACATCAGCACCCCTTCTGCCAGACCTCACCCTGTATATCTCTTCATATGTGTCCTTCACATCCCTAAGTTCCGTGAGCTGCTCAAGCCAATGAATGAAACAAAAACAGGTTATGAGAACTCTGATTTCTGTGTAGTCAGTCAGGAGCCCAGGTAAAAAGAAGCTGGGCAGAGGGGAGGGGATGAGGCTATCCCCATGTACAAAGTTTCAGAACAGAATTGAGTTGGATGATCTCAGATGGTGTCTGCTGCTGTAGAACTGATCACCTGCTTGCTGGTAGAAAGAGATCCCCACACCTTTTGATAGCACGGAAGTAATATGTGAGCTGGCCACAGTGGTGCACACCTGTAATCTCAGCTACTTGAGAAACTGAGGCAAGAAGATCAAAGTTCAAGTAAACCTGAGCAACATAGCAAGATCCTGTCTAAGAAAGAAAGGAAGGGAAGGAAGGGAGGGAGGGAGGAAAGGAGGAAGGAAGGAAAGAAGGAAGGAAGGGAAGAAACGAGAAAAAATATGTGATTTGTGTTGTGAATGTATAATAGGAGAAACTGAGTCCAATTTGAGTTGGTTTTTCTTCCTGTGTCTTCAGAAGAATCAAAATCCTTTTAGCTGCAAATTGTCCCCTCACCTCTATGCAGTTGGATACTCATTCACATATGCAACCAAACTTGGATCAAATATTATGAAAAAAAGTGACATTGTAACTGATGTGTACTATATAGTTAGACCTCTGTGCTGAACAAGTATACTTTTTTCCCTTGTCATTGTTCCCTATGTACATAGGACTGACATTGTATTGGATATTATAAGTACTCTGGAGATGATTTAAAGAATAATCTAAGAGGATATGCACCACCATTTTATAGAGGGATTTACACATCAGTGGATTTCAGTATCTGTGGGGGTCCTGGAACCAATCACCCCATGAATACCGGGGATAACTGTATATCTACACTGTACTTTCTTCCATGAGGACTTCCTATCCTTATGCACAGGGATAGATGTTTCTTAGAAGACTTGATTTCAGAGGAAAATAGCTGTCTGTTGTAAGATGCTTGTTCTAGGTGACACACCAATGGAAGTTGAACCTGTGGAATTTATACAGCATAACTGAGTGACTGTGTCAGAGGAAACAGTGATCTGAGCCTACTGCTCAGATTTCCTACTGCTGACTCAAAGTAGCCCAGCCTTGACCTGGGCCAAAGGCTTGGGAGTTCATCCAAGATGGGCAAAAGACTCAGATTAGTTTCAGGTACTGATAAGGTAAAAAGAGACCAGCATTTTCCTAAGACCATTTCCCCCACAAAGCTTCAATAGGAAAGAAGCCAAATTTTCTGGACCCCAGGTTTTTTGTTTTGTTTTCCCTATCCATCCACCTGGGCCTTAAACTTCTAAAAATACCAAATATGATCATTCTTAAGAGCAGGCTAAGTTCTACAGAATATATAATTTTGTTAGGTAAAAATTGGTATTTAATATTCTTCACTGCCATAAGAATTAAAGACCTTTTCTTTACTTGAAAGAAGAAAATTAATATGTATTGGGTTCCTACTAAGACTATTAATTCCCATAGAGTGTCTACTGTATACCTTCTTAGTTTTGGGGACTCTTGCATGGGCTAGTGTTGTGTTATTCCACCAGGAACCAGGCCTGGCAGGGAAGAGATCAAACGAATGACTAGTTACAATACAAACAGAAAGGTATCATAGTAGATGGATGAACAGAAGGCTGAGGGAACAGGAATTTTAAGACTTAAATTTCTTTAATGTGCACACCAATTGAAATGGTAGGCTCACTTTAAAGCCTACCATTATTATGAATGGACTCCAAGATTTTGATACAATCAACTTACAACAATCAACTAGCAATATAAACTCTTCATCTTTGTGTTTGCCTGTTTGTTTTTTTCTCTGAACAAATTTTAAAGGAAATTCTGAATCTCTCTCTTTTCTAATAAGATGACTTAAACTGTTTTAAGAAGACTCCTCTTACTGTATCATATTCTTACACTATTTTAAAATTAGATACAGTAGCACAAGGTAAATAAAAACACTCCACAGTAAAATGGTTCTATCTGTCCATTTCTGCTGAATATGTATTTCCTGTTCCCCACAGAAAAGTATCGCCTTGTTCCTGGTTTCAGTTCTTTGTCTGAAGTCACTATGGCTACACTGGCCACCACTCGTTTCCTGTGGGACTGCCCAAAATGACCCGCCTGGGGTCTGTGTCGCCTCTTCCACAATCACAATTAGGTCTACTTAGGCAAGAAGTTCTGTTCCAAGCCAATCTGTTTATCAGAGAGTGATTAGGCCACAACAGGATATTCCCTCTGAAATTTATGGTCTCTTGGCACACACAGGAATGCCTCCCAAGGAAGCATGTGATTCTCAAGAACGCCATGGTGTCATCCATCACAGTTGCTGAAGGGAACAGGCAGGGCATCCGCTCACTGGCACTTCCTGGTTGAAGTACAACGAGCAGTGCCTTTTTCTCGTGTGTGCAAGCTTTTGGGTTATTAATTTCAGGGTGGGAAATCATTAGTATTTCTAATTTGAAGAGGAAATCTTTGGACAACAGTCTGTAGCTATAAATCAATAATAAAGATTTACTCTGACGTATGATGTTTTTACCTGACTCTGAAATTGGATTTTTTTTTTCCTTTTTGTTTTTGAGCTTTTGTATTTGACTTAGCCTAGTGACTCTGTCAGGTTCCTGTGGCGAATTGATAATGATATTAGGAGAGACAGGATCCATTGACTTAGAAGACCTGTGCCATTAGTTAAGTCTTCCCTCTGTTTCTGCAACTGGCTTGACACCCACTTAGTCACCTTGGCTTTGGCACTTCCTTCTGACACACACATGAGAGGGCAGAGCTCGGAATGGAGATGAGGACGCAGCATGGTAAACAGGCACCATCAAAAAAAGAAGCAGAGGTGAAAAATCAATGTTTCCATTAGCATCTAAAAGCAGACTTTTCAAAGGACATTTATTTGTTTAGCTGACAGTAATGTACCGAGAAGACTAGTTCCTTTAAGGATCACAAATTATGTGACTATCAGTATGGTGTTATTTCTTTTTCTCCCCATTTTGTTCAGAAATTTCATGCCTAGAATTTAAAGGTAAAAATAGACAAAAAAAAAAAAAATTCTGCCTAGCAAAAATATTCAAATGAAGGGTACATTTTTTAAGAAAGAAGATATGACAAGAATCTGGTGGTATACATCAAAATTATTAGTAATGTAAATACAACAAAATAGCTATTCTCCTGAAGCTTGCTGTAACAGGCATTGATTTGTATGTATATCTTATTTATAAGGTCATTACTTTTGTAATGCACGTAAGTAAAATGCCTGTATTGCACTGAATTTTATATTTTGTCTCATTTTTATTATCCTAACTCTCATGCTGAAACCTAGGCTTAATGCCTGATTCTATTACTTTGAGAAGCCAACTTAATATAAAGTTCAGTTTTCCTCACGTCTGACAATAAATGTTGGGTATGTGAAAGTGCCTAGCACAGTGCCTGGCACACAATAGAGCCTCACTAGATAGTCCCTCACCTCCCCAACCTGCTTTTCCTTGTTTCTCATTTTTCCCATGTTAGTTTCCTTGCCTTCTCTCCTATTCTACTCCATCAAAGGAAAACCTCTGGGCACAGGAGACCACAGAAGAGGAATGGCATTCAATCGTGGGATAAGAGATTGACCTGGTAGCCTTCACTCCAATCTACTGAGACTGGGTACCACTCCTGAGGCTGCCACCAGTCTTGCTCTCCTGGCGTTCCCTGTTAGTACCTGTGCACAAGAGCCAAAGCTTGGTGCGACCACCCCCCACCAGTAAGCAGTGTAGGATTTGGGACCACTTTCACCTTTAAGAATAGAGATTCTGGAGCAAATAAAAGATGTAGTCTTTCAGCTTGGACTTTAGAAGAACAGTTACTCTGAACGTGATTCTGATCTTCAGGAAGTAACAGATTTAGAACAAAGAAATGTCGAGAACTTGGAGATAAAGTGAGAGTTTCATAAAATTCAAACAGGCAAAAGACACGAGTGATGAGCTGTGGCTGATGTGCAAAAGCAAATTTCAAAAGTTCAAAGAGAATATGCTGAGTTCCAGGGCCAGAGGATTTTCTGAAAGAATAGAGATTAGCCCAGAAGGAGGAGAAAATTAAATCCCAACTATATAATAAAAATTAACCAGATATGGAAGAAAGACTAAAGAAATCAATGTGGTTGCTTAGAGAATTCTGTTTTGAGTTCTGATTTTTAAAAGCATGTTTGAAAGATCAAGGAACTTGCAGCCAAGAACAAAAACAATGCACAAACCTAGAAAAATGGTGCCATAAGGACTAAAGTAAAAGAAAAAAATCTCTGTTTGCTGGGGAGGGCAAGGAAGAATATATTAAAAATTATTTTTCCCAATGTGTATAGAGAAAGAACAAGAAGTCACATTTCTAAGAAATTAGGATGGAATATTAACAAGACAAAGAGAAAATAGAGTTTCTTAACTCCTGTTTTGCTTCTGTCTTCTCCACCAAAAGAATGACCTTCAGAATGACAGTATAAAGATGCCTGGAAGGTATGCCTGGTGACTGCAGGCAAAACGTGTCTTCTGCCAGGCAGGGAGCCCAGAGAGCCCTTGAATGGTTTCCATAGGGAGATGCAAAGCTGTGATGACTCATAGATGGGAGCCTGGCAACTAGAAACTGGGCATCGACTAATGAGAGAGGCAGGACAGAGAGGACAGAGCAACAGGACAGAGTGGTGAGGGGCTGAGAAGGCAGAATTGACAGAATGACCCGTGAATGTGCTGTTTGAGGGGAGCACAGAGAATGGAAGAATTCCATGGATCTTTTATGGACGCAGAAAACAAACAGGAGAGTGTGAGGGCAGCACAAACACATAAGCCCAGTCGTGAACACAGAAAGTTGGGGTCGGCTTTTCTGATATTTGGGGCTTTGTTTTGTTTTGCTTTGGGGTTTTATTATGATTATTAACTCATACTAATTGTACAAACGAATAGGTTTCACTGTGATATTTCCACATATGTACATATATATCAGACAATGATCATGTCTACCCTCCGTTCTCCTCTCTCTTGCCCTTGCTTTCTAGGTTGGGATATGTTTTAGACAGAGAGAATCCAGTCTATCCAGGGAAATAGCTGGATATAAAGGGGGTGATGGAAGAGGGGATAAAGGCTGGGTCCAGAGAGTTTGCAACCTGCTATAAAGTCTAGAATGAGGGCTCCACTCCTGGGGAGGATCTTGATATGAATTTTGTGGTTGTTTCTGTTGTTTGAAACAGGCTCTTCCTATGTATACCACCTTGGCCTGGAATTCACCATGTAGCCCAGGCTGAGCTCAAACTCATGATCCCCCTGCCTCAGCCTCCCAATCTGGGATTACCAGGCCTATGTCACCACATACAGAGAGAAACTTGTTTTTTAAGTAAGAGCCATTATGTACCTCTTGTTCTGTCGATAACATGTACAGTTGCCCTTCCCCACTCGTCCACAGTTTTACTTTTGGCAATTTACTTATCTGTGGTTCGCTATGATCTGAAAATATGAAATGGGAAACTATAGTAATAAATAATTAGATAGTATTAAATAACATTTCTTGCACTACGTTGTTATAATTGTTCTATTTTGGTGTTGTGTTGTTAATCTCTCATGGTTATAAATTAAAATTTAGCAAAGGAATGTGAGTGTAAGAAAACTCAGGGTATATTCATGGTTTTAGGTATCCATGGAGTGAAGGGGCGTGTCTTGGAACATAACCTCCATGGACAAGGGGAAGACTAATCTAATTGGAATGCAGAGCTCAAATCGGAAGGAATTACAGTTATGTCAATTTCTTTCAGACTTTATGGGATTACCTAGCTAATAGTGAACCTGTTGAGAATGGATAGAGCCACCCTGCCCCATTCCTTATTAAAGATGAGCTATTTGGGTTACTAATTGTTTAATTACAAGGTGTTGAAACTAGTTTTCTTTTTAAGTTTTGGAGTACGACTAGTGTATGCAATGGGCTTCCACAGGTAGACTTGGGTAAGGAGGGTTTCCCCAAGGAAGTACGTATGGGCTGAGAACTTAAAGATGAGTAGAATTGAGCCTGAACAAAGTGTGTACATGTCTTTTTTGGTTTTGTTTGTTTTTCAGCACTGGGACTTGAATTCTGTTAGCTAGGCAAGTGTTCTACTGCTTGAGCCACTCGCTAGCCCTTTTTTTCAGCTGAGTATTTTTGAGATGGAGTCTCAAGAACTATTTGCCCAGGCTGGCCTTAAATGGTGATCCTTCTGTTCTCTGCCTCTCAAGTAGCTAGGATCATAGGCGTGAGCCACGGATGCCCGGTGAAACAGGGCACACGTTTTGAGCACTGAGATGTCATTCAGGTCCAGGTATCTTACTTTAAAAGAGAAATGTTGCCAAACTGAAACCCTGTCATATGAGAAACCAGAGACAGCTAGCTAGGAGTTACTGACATAGCAGAAAAGCCACTTCACATGTTCTGTGCAGCCTTAACAGAGGAATTCATCCAATTTTAAGGTAATCTAGCACCAAAGACAAACCCAGTGGCTCCACACCCAAATACCAGGGTTAGAATCCTAGTCCTGCCAAGAATTACACTACATCCCAACTATAATCACATTTGTAAAAAATCATGCATATCACATAGGATTGTTGGAAGGATTAAGTGAATAAATACATGTCAAGTGCTTACAACAGTGCCTGCAACGCAGCAACCACTTAACACAGGTTGGCTTTTATTATTATCCAGTGAATAACAGTTCTAATAAAACAGATAGCTATGTTGTTGAATAAAGCAATCTGAGTTACATTTTAAAACTACCTGCAGTGTTTAACCAGAGGTTAGATGGTTAGAAACAAGGAGGTACTTCCTTCTTGCTCTGAGTAAGCAAATGAAATAGATAAATCTGGTGTTCCTGAATTTTGGAGTCTGTAATTTTATGTATAAAAATGGGGCTCTAAAAAAAATGAGAATGTTAATTAAACCTTCTGGTTAGGTGACGTTAAAAAAAAAAAGAATGGGCAGTCTAAGTGTACCTCATTTCAACTAGTAGGTGTGTTCCTAGTAGTCAATTACTTATTAAATGTCCTGTGGAACTTTCCTTGTCAGGAGAAAATATCTGTTTTATGGATTCACAGGACCATAGGTCTATAGTTAGAACACCACAGTGCATTTCACTATGTGTTCAACCTATTAAGTGCAAATAAGAACACAAAGTTTTTAATAGGCCTTCATTCCAAAATGTGCAATGAAGGAGTTTTAACATACTATTAAACCTGCCACAACCATTTCTTTAACATTTCTTTGTCGTTAGTGAACTAATTTTACTCTAATCCTGTCCACAATGAGCAATAAGAATCATTAGGAAATGCAGATCCTCCCTCACTCCATCCCCTTTCAAGGGCTTTCCTCAAAATTCACAGTCTCACTGAGAATATCTGGGCTCTCAAAATGCTGAAAATAATCAAAGATATTTTGAAGGGAGCACTGGCCCATTTGACTAAGAATTCAGCCTTGCTGATGTGCTCAATGGTTGAAGAATAACAGCAACTACATCAACCAGAATGGTCAGTGCAATTAATGCAATTAAAGTAATTAGTCCTGGCAGCTGTAAGGTCAAATAGAGGTAGCTGTGTAACAGCAATCTGCCACTGCAAAATTACTGACATTTCCAACTAAATTATATTCTCTAAATTGTTGCCTTAATGCTAAATAAATAAAGTTATGCTAATGTAGGGACTGATTACAGATTGAAATTAGCACAATTGCTTGTTATACAGTCTGCTAGGGTTAACATTTTTTAAAAACATAATTAATGGCCTTTGCTTACTGTCTCTGGTTATAGATCCTGCAGCTCATTTGCATTCTTTTGTAACATGCTGACAACGCTAAACGTCTAAGAAAAAAGATCTCATCTGCAGGCGGAAAATATGTTTCTCACGTCATCCAGCTGAAACTTGTTATGGTTTCAGGGCAGTGTTAATAACAAAGATGACCAGAAAGGGAATGGATAAGAATGAGGCTAGAATCCGTTTTTCTTTTCAGTCTTGTGATCCAAGCCTTTTCTGGAGTCAATGTGAAATGTAATTGCTCTTTTAACCTCCATCTTCTCTCTCCCCAGGTCTGAGGAAGAGCTACACTGGTTGATTATTGCAGGAATGAAAGACACTCTGACCTTGTCGACCGAAAGCCTTGCTGCTTTCAGTGTTGCCCATTATACCAAAGGCAGGCAACTCCTGGAGAGAGGCGGAATCTACTCCCTGGGCAGCCTGCCAGGAAAAGCTTCATCAGCAACAGCCGAGACATGACCACACAGCTCAGGCAGCAAAGGAAACAGCTGGGGGGAAGAAACAGAGTATATCAAAATATTGTTAGCACACAATCTAAAGAGCCCTCATGCATCTATGACATACAGCGCCTCACTAATGCTGCCCGGCATCATCCTCCTGAACTGAAGGTGGACCTGGGAATATTTACTGAGGAAAGAAGCAGTGACCAAAGGAAGTACAGCCATTGATTGACTAACACAGGCACTTGTTCATTCAAAGGGCTTTGGGATAATAGTCCAATGTAAATTGGAATGTAGAGTGATTTTTCTGTTAGAAAGTAGGTCAGGATATTTAGTTACAACAATTGTTCTAGATTCTAAATTATTCACTACACACCCACTTAGACTATTTTTAGATCTGGTTGATGTAAGGGTTAGAGTACAACTCACCATGAAAACATTCTCTCTTCTTTCAGCTCTACAGGTCAGAGGACTTTGTTTCAAATCAGCTGGGGTTCCTTTGCATAACTGCTAATTCTGCTCCAATCAATTCTAGTCAAAAAATGTTATCAGGTGTTTACTATGTGCTTAAGTATTGTGAACAGAGAGACGTGTAAAGTGTGCCTATGGATTATGGGGACGGGCCAAACTGACTCACAGGTGGCCTATTAGGACAGAGGCACGGTGCAAGTTTCGTTAGATCTGGATTTTCATTTAAGTCTGATAATTTTCAGGCTGACATGATTAACCCCATTTTCTGAAGAGTAAATTTATGGCGGTAATCTAGATTTCAGAATCTGGAATTAGTCAGACTTAGGTTCATGCCTGTCTTAATCTGTTTTCAATTGCTATAGCAGAATAGTTGAGACTGAGTAGTTTGTGAAGAAAATAGACTTATTTTGCTCACAGTTCATGATGCTGAAAGTTCAAGATGCTGTGACCCCATATGCTCACCTTCTGGTGAAGGCCTCTTGCAGAAGGACAAGAAGGCCCGTGCTGGAGAGAGAAAAAGGGGTCAAACTCCCATGGTAAGAAACCCATTCCCATGAGAAAAGCCTCAGCTTATTCATTGGAGCTCCGCTCCCTTGACCTAAAGCTTCTTAAAGACCCTATCACCTGTCAATACTGTTGCATTGGCAATTACATTGTCACATGAATTTTGGCAGGGATGAGCCATATTTAACCAGAGCAATACCTAACTCTGTTGCTGCTCAATATCTGCCCTGTCCTGAAAAACTCGCCATTTCTCTTGTCTTTGGTTGACCTAGTTCTTACAATGGAGGAGGCTAGATGAACTTAAGGCCTTTTCCATCTTCACTGTTCTGTAAGAAATGTTTTACACCCACACATTCCAGGTATTCTGAGATACTTCAACTCCGCGGCGGCAGCCCATCAGACCTATAAAACTCGTTATGAACATGAGCACCCTATCTAAAAACATAAAGAGCTCTCAGAAGTAGGGAAAAATGATGACTAAAGGATGGGAAGAATGGTGCAAAGAGATCGTTGTTTTTTTTTTTTTACAAAAAAAAAAAGGTAAAATCATGACCTTCATACAGACATAAAAAAATGAGCATATGTTAAAGAGTTTATCTTAGTCATTGATCAAAGGATGCAATAGCCAGTCCAAGAGAATCTGAAGAGATATATTTAAAGACCAGGAATATTGAAACGGTATGCAAATAGAACAAAATTGGATTTTTCAGGGATGGAGGAAGGAAGTCAATTGAATTCCTACCAGACAGGGCAGAATTTGCTTGTCTGTCAGTTACCTACCACATGCAGAGTTGTAGAGCAGTTCAGAATCACTGAAAGAGTGTGCTGTTCCCATCCGTGCGTGATTTCTCATGAAACACGTTGTTTGTTCTGCGACGGAAATAACTTTGATGGTGAGCCTACCACTTAAAGCTTGGCACCACGGCATGCAGAGTATTTTAAGCTGAAAGAATTTCATAAAGCAGCAGAAACAGGAAGGTCTCTCTGACCTCCTCCCCTGAGACAGGTCATAAAACCTAGAAAGGTTTTCTGGTCTTTCTCTAAACCAGGCCATAAGATCCTCCTGTGACAGGTGACTGAGGAAAGGGACATCCTTATCTCTGAAGATCCCAGGTCTGATAAGAGAATCTAAATACACATTAGGCCTTGCTAATTTCCCCGATTCATCATTAGAGGATGTCCTTTCACCCTCCAATCCTATTTCTTCACCACTGTCCACTCTTCTTCAAACCTAAGATAGAAATACACAAGTTCACCTCTTCCTTTGGGTCTCCATTTCCTTATGAAGTCTCCTGTGACACATAAAACTTACACCAAATAAACTTGTAAGCTTTTCTCTTGCTAATATGTCTTTTGTTACAGGAGCCTCAGCTATTTACCTAGTGATGGATAAGAAAAAGATATTTCTTTTGCCCTACAGAAGCAACTCTCATACTCGAACACATCAGCTCAAACTGAGAGGCAATATTATCTTGACTAAATCTTTTGGGAACAGAAAAGGAAGGCAGGCTGCATACTTTTTCTATATGACATAGCACAGCTGGCCAGCAAACTCCCTGTGGGCCTTGAATTAACTGTGTTTGGACAAGTCAAGTGAGGTTAAACCAACTAACATCATGAAACAAATGAAAGAATGCTACTTGGGCCTGTGTTAAGTCAACGTTTCAGATAAGTCATTTGGTCCTACAAAATAGTTGCTTTCCTTAACCTAAGGTATAAAGAAAATAAATGTCAGATTTTTTTTTTTTTTGAAACCAGTTCTCACTGCATAGCCCAGGCTGACCTCAAACTCACTGTGTAGTACAGACTGACCTTGAACTCTCAATCCTCCTTCCTCAGCCTCTACAGTGCTGGGATTACAGGCATGTGCTATCACGTCTGGCAATGTCATATTTACAAAAAAAAAGTTCAGGTAGCTTGACACAATATATAATAAATGTAATATAATATAACATAATAATATAATATTATACGTAAAGACAATCACTTGAAGAAGAGACAGCCAATAAAACTTACAGAACCTTCCAATAGTACACAAATGGGATTCAGAACACAATACCATAAATATGACACCTTGGCATATTGAATATTTGAAGTTAGAGTGCTTTTCTCCAGAAGCAGGTCATAAAACCTAGAAAGGATGTTCTGACCTTTTACTGAAGCAGGGCAAAAGATCCTCCTGTGAGAGGCGCCCTCCATAAGGAGGAAAGGAGCATCCTTGTCTCTGAAGGCATGGACATAGAACAGAATCTGAACAAACAGGTTTTCCTGAGTGCCCCTAGTTTGTTACCATTAGATTGTAGCCTTTGTCCAATCACAGTTCTCCACAACTACCCTCATCTTCAACAAACCTAATATAAAAATATTCAGGTTTGCCTGTCTCTTGAATCTTCATTTCCTTATAAAATTTTATATGAATTCCATTCATATAAAACTTATTTCTTCATTCAAATAAATGTGTATGTTTTTCTCTTTCTTTGTCTTTTATTATAAGTCATGAACTTTGCAATGGATAAGGAAGACATTTGCCTACACCTAAACACATTGCTTATAAGGGAACCTTAGAGGTGGTATATCTTTTCTAATCCTCCCCAAAAGCTATGAGGTGTACAGAACGTACCAACATTGCATCAATTCCCAATGTTATGTTTTAAATAGTACAATACACATACCTTCCAAGTTTTCAAAAGTCCAGTGTTTTAAAGAAAGGAAAGTTAGCAGGAATGGACAAAGAATACTCTACTAAACATAGCAACATAATTACTGTCACTTACATTATCTGCTATATGCAGTGTTAGAACAGTGACATAAAAGGTCTGTTGACACAGTTGGAACGGCTAGAAGAGGTGGAACTGACTCAGAACATTCATGACTTCTCCATCCACAGGCATGGAGAAGCACTCTTTAATCTCATTTGCATATGGGAGTTTCCGTGGTGCATTCATTTGCTAGTGATATCAGATGTCCCTGCACGGTGAGATAAGAGAGTAAAATTACTACTAATGATGAAAGCAGGAAGCTCTTCCTTTCTCACCTAATCTGGAAGGATCTGAATTTCAAACAGCTCAATTGTTTTGTTTTGTTTTTCCTCATATAGTGATGGTGGGGCCATATTCCAACTTCACATTAAGACATTGCAAACTGAGTTCTACAAGTACCATTCAAAGAAGGAATGTGATGCCATGGTGCTGATTGGCCATTCTGTTCTACCTACTTATATGTATGTGTCAGTTAAAAAAATTGAGGTCAGTGAATTTAACTATCACTCTGTAAGCACCAACTGTTACTCATGTACTGTGGAAATAATAAACAGCAGACGTCTTGTCCCTTAAAAAAAAATAAAATCTGAATAGAAAGTCAGAAAAAGCTGGGATTCAAAGAAATGTTTGAATCCCACAAACATTAGGAATTAGGGGTGACTTGATAGCAGAATGATAAGAACACAGATAGAAATAAAGAATGACATTAGGAGAAGAGGTGAGCTCCTGTCTTGTTCTGTCTTTCAGTAAATGTAGGGATTGACTCGGAGCCCTCAATGGACAGCGATTTAATATTCCCTAGCACAGATCAAAGATTGGAAGCCAATACCGGCCACTGGAGTGGGAAGCAGAATGGGAAGATTATCATGAGCTCAGGGATATGGTGGCAAAAGAGCCTTCTCTTTCTCCACTGGAGGTTGAATAATTGAGTCTGCTCTAATAAACTGACAATAGTCAGATTGACTGGAAAAAAGGCATGCCAATTTACTATATGCATGGTGGTATCACAAGAATGAAAAGTGGCAACCTAGTGAAATCTAAAAGCTTTTTAAACCTCTTCATGAGGTAGAGGAACTGGAGTTGTGTGCTATTTTTAAGGAAGAGTATTTGGTTTTTAGGGGAGATAAATGGGCCTGAAGAACAGATAGTACAGCCTGGAAAAAAATTCTCTGGGCTGTGGATGTAGCATGAATTCTGCTGTTCCATGTTGAGATATACATCAGTTTCTCCCCTCACCCTCTCTACCCCTCCTTATTAAAGAGACACCTGGGGAAGGGAGTCACAACAATTGAATATCTTCTGGAGGATGTGGCCTGTATGGTAGATAAGGGGACTTCAGAGAAACTCTTCCCCTCTGCTTTCTGCTCCCTTTGAAGTTTAAACAGGTAGAGTTTAGGGTGCCTTTTTCTGAGCTCCAACAGAGACCAGTAGCATGCAAACTAGACTGTTGACTTGGCCCTCTTTTCCTTTTACTGCAAGCTTCCAAAGTCTCCAGAGGAAGGAAAATGGAGAAAACAACAAACATGACCAGCCTTCCACGGCATGGCTCATGTAGACATCAAGAACAAACGTTCTCACAGAATGAAAGGAACATAGGAACACGAAATGAGGAAAAAACTATTTTCCTCAAACTGTGCTGGGAAACTTTCAAAGGTAGCATGGGAGCATGAAGCATTCAATTGGCTAAACTGAGCAGAGAAGGCTTCGTGCCCTTTCATCAACTGCCTGCTGCCTTTGGGGTCAAGCACTTCCATAGGACGACAGAGAATGAGCTCTAGGGTGACCAGCAACATCCCAAACATGAAGTCGGTCTGCTCTGAGTCACCCAAAACACCATCACTCTGAGATGACTGTTCGCATAGCAGCTTCCTAGGGCCAGTTCATGGTGGGCAAGCTGAGTTTGTGAAATCTCTCAGACTGAGAAAGGACACTCTTGGCCTCTGCTACACAAAGCAAAAGGAACTATGAAATAGTCACGATCTCAAAAAGAAAATGGTAGGGGTTTGAGTGTGTGTGTGTGTGTGTGTGTGTGTGTGTATAAAACACTGGCAACTACTAAGTACATCCTTGCAAAAGAAATGTAAGTCCTACAACTCCCAGGGCTATTTGTCCAAGGATGAGAGTACACTAGCAACGTAAAAATCAGAAGGCAATTAGGAAAGAACTACTCACACACTCCTCTTTCTAAATATGTCTTTCACCAAACCATCAGATAATATTCTAAATAAGACAGCAAACAAAGCCAGTGTCATACCAGCATCTGCACTGCCAGTTTTCAATCCAAAACGCCCATCCCACGGAGCCCAGACTGGATGGGAGGTAGCAAAGGAGATGAAGAGAAGTAAATGGAGGAAAAACTCACAATGATGTGTTGGACTCGGGCATGTAGAGTTTACAGGACAAGGGCACTGGCTGAGATTTGAAAAATAGAGTACATTGTGCACATCTATGGAATTATCACAATGAAACTCCCTTGTACCATTAACGTATGCTAATTAAAAAAAAAAAAAAGAATGTGACAATAAGAGAGAGAGAGCCAGCCATGGTGATATGCAATCTGTAACCCCAACACTCAAGAGGCCAGTGTGAGGCAAGCCTGGACTACATAGCAAGACACTGTATCAAAAAAAAATAAAATAAAATAAAGAGTAAGATGAAGATGATGGCTACATATGAGAGTATCCGTTGTGGAAGGAGAAAGGAAAATGACTAGAGAGAAAATGAGTAAGAAGAATACCAATAGGAATGAGTATTGAAAGCACAAGTCAATGTCTTAATGTTTTTAGACAAACTGAATACCATGTCGACATAAACCAAGGACTTAGAATGGAAGAAAATTGCTTTTATTGTAGAATGGTTATTTTCTTGAAAAGCTAAGCTGAAAAAGATAGTCAAGAGCACAGAAGTAGCTAGCAAGTTTCTGAATCACTGCATGAAAGGATGGAGGGTCCCTTCTCAGGTCAATAGGTTAAATACAAGTCTGTGTCACCATAGTTCAGATATCCTGCAGTATTCCTAAGGGTTTAATTCTACAAATTAGCAGTACTAGGAAATAGGATTGTTGCACACTCTGAGGTCTCTTAATATGTGTTTTGTGAATCTCTGCGAGGTACCAGGCAAGTGAATGAACACAGAGAAACAAAATTTCCTGGAAATAGTACATATGCTGGCAGTTAGCTACAACAAACACTCTTTTAACGTCCAATTAAAACATAGACTGATTCAATTAGCAAACATTTACTAAGCATGCCTTGATGGGAAGCACAGCTATAGACACTGGGGGGGGTACATCCTTGGCAATCATAATTACAGTGATGTCAGCAATGGGGGCTAGCCTTCACGGAAGGCTTATTATGTATGCACCAATGCTGTTCTAAGCCCCTGTGTACCTCCATCTCAGTAAGTGCTTACAACAAACTTCAAAGGTAGATGTAAATCCAAGAGTACAGATATGGAAACAGAGGCATGATGGTCACTCCTGGTCACTCTGGTCACTCAGGGCAGAGAAAGTCAAAGCTTTGAGGAAGGGTGACCTGTCTCTTCTCACTGTGAAAGTGTTAGTAGGGAAAGAGGGCTCAGAAATCATCAGAGAAATGAAGTAGACTCTTGTGAAAGTCGAGAAAATGGACCAACTGCACAATATCATATTAAATTACATCAGATTATTTTGATTGTCATAAAAAATACATTTAGAAGTGTCATAAACAGCCTGGGGTGAGTTGTCTTGCAATTGTTGACTATATTGGTTAATAGGTAACTGCTGAAACTCCTGGAAGAAGCTAAATACAGCATAATCATTATTTCTTTAAACCTTAAAATGTCTCTAAAGAGTGCTTCTGCTGAGAACATGAGAGTGAATTTGTAAAAAAGTGTGTGGTAATTCACATTTTATTTGAGTCTATGGAAGGAAGGAAGGAAGGAAGGAGGGAAAGAAGGAAATCATGTCTATTAAGAAAAACTGTGTATTTATATCCTACGAGCATTTAGGAGCTTCCCTACTTACCAAGACTTTAAAGACTTATTTCCATATTGGAACCATTCCTTCATTAAAATGTCTGGCTATCATTCTATATCATTGCTGACACTGGATTTATCTTAACCCGATCAAAAACATGTCAGCTACCGCTTGCAGCCTCAAGAGAGTATACACATTTGTTATACCATCTTTAGAAAAAAGCTCATAAAATTTTAAAGTGTTTATGCTTAGTTTATTAACATTATTTAAGTAGTAACGCAACTGGTGTTGACTTGCGGCTGCTACCTTGGAAATATTTAAACATTATAACTTAGCTCCACATTCCAGTTTTATCTCTAAAATTAATGCTTTTAGGCTCAATTTATGCCTGTCAACAAGTAATGATCATGGATGTGTGCTGGCTCATAATCCAGGGGTGCTAGGTTACAATGTGTTACCATGGAAACTGTGTTTTATTGCACTTTCTCTTCTTGATTTAAGGCATTTGACAATCATAGCAACTGTTTGCCAGTCTTTGCACATCATAAAAAATTCAAAAATATAAATAACCAATAAAAAAAAGAAAAGAAAAGGGGGCAAATCCTCCACTTGGACCTTACTATAAAAATAAAAAAGAAATGACAGCCTTATATTTAACATGGACCTTTTGTGAACAGTTTATCTCTGCAAAAGTCCAGGAGTGTTGGAAAATTCAATCAGTGGTTAGTCATTGAATGGACCTGTCTGCCATCATATATCTTTTATGATCACTGGGACTTTAGCCTGAAACAGCATTTTCTTTAACAAGGGCTGTGTTTCCTTTAACATTGTTTATTGCACCTTAAACATTATTCTTTGAAATCATGGTACATTTTCCATTGAGCAAAGGTCTGCAACTGAATCTTGCATGAATGTGTTTATTGAGGATCTAGAGGTTTTTTTTTTTAAAGTCCTCATCCAGTTCATGTAACATTAATCATTTTGCCAATGTTCAGCTGAGGTCATTGCCACATTCCTAGCAGTATTAAGACAAGTCAAGATTAATCACATACATTAAACCTTGGAAGGAGAGCACGTGAAAAGGATCTCAAATTAGACATTTCTTAAAAGACAGAAAGAGATTCCTGAAATGGGTTTAGCTTGCTGCAGTTTATCTTGGACACTACTTACTTGTGGTCAAACAGCACTCTGAATCTGTAGGCCTCCTTTTTTTGCTATTTCTGGAAGTTCATATGTCAAATTTAAGATCTTTCTGAGCATTCAAAATGAAGTCTTCTTCACCAAACATTTTTTCAGTATATGCCAACACCAGGCACAAGCTAGGAACTGTCCATACAAAGATGAAAGTGCACAGCCTTCCTTCTCCCCACCTCCTCCGAGAAGTGCAGGATGCACACACAAAGGCCCATCTCAGGTGTTTGAAGTGGTTACAGGAGATGGCGAGAGTACAGAAAGAATGATTGAGTGTGATGGGAAAGCAGAAAATACCTTACTGAAGCCAACTTTAGAGGTCGGGGGTGGGGAGAAAAACAATTAGGCCCAGGGAATAACAAAAAGCTTAGTGAGTGTGTACAGACTGAATGATCCTATAGATTGGAGCAAAAGCTTTTGTGGAAGAGAAGAAGGGAGAAGTTGGAGATGAGATTGTACAATAAATTGGAGCCCAATTTCAAAAGTCTCTAAACATGTACTTCATTTGGAAAAGCAAGTTTGTGAAGAATTTTAAATGAGAAAATTAGAATAACTATTTAGTATTAGAAAGTGATTATCAGTTGAGGCAAGGGCAATTAGATGGCACATTAGGAGATAAGAAACTAGAATCACTGTCTTCTAAACAGAAGAGAATACACTTATCCAGAAAGTTAAAAATGGACAGATTGAAGGACCAGATGTGACAGGACTACTCACTTTGGTTCCTGAAGGGAGCCAGAGGGTGAGTGATGGAGAAAAATCGATTGAAGTGGACGCCAAAGGATCTGGCTAGGTTAAATATCTAAATATGTCATTGATCAAGGCATGTGAGATCATGAAAATATGTAAGTAGTAGTGACTTCTTTTTTTTTTTTTTTTGGTGTTCCCAGGTTTATTGTTCACATTACATTGCAGCAGAAAGATTTAAATGGCTCCACATGGTGTTTTGAAATTCATCCCAATTGTAGGCTGAGTGATCTGCAGGTTGGAGAGTCTGCCAAAGTCCAAAAGCTTCAGCATTTCCTTAGTGTCAGGGTCAACTTCAATGATCTCTGATCAGGACTGAGACCTCAGGAATATAATTATCTCTCCTTTCTCTCTTCCTCCTGCAGCTTGATGCAGATACCTCTCACGGGTCTTCTCTGGATCCGCTTCATGAGGTGCATGACATAATCCACTCCAAGATGCGTGATCTTTGGAGTTTCTTGCCAGGAATGATGGCCATTTCCCCACACACGTGCTTCCTGGTATGGAAGGGGCATGTAGTACTTCTCCATGATTCAGACCACCTTCTTTATGGCTTTGTTGAAAACATGGCCCATGTTGGCAGACCCTGGCCAGAGTAGTGATTTCTATGAGGATGCTGGTATAAGGTTATGGTACCAATGAACGACTCTAGGGATACATTGACATATTTGATTATTTAAGGCACAGAGGAGCATGAGATTGTTAAAGGCAAGAAAGTAGAAATAAAGGAAAGAATCTAGAGATGAACTTATGGGAGAGAAACTAGCTTGCATTTAGGTGATAGTTTCTACATTAAGACAAAAAAGTTAGAGATGAGAGATTTTTATGTTTGTATCTACAATAAAAAGTAAATTGAGCACACAGGATAATTTCTAAAGGACAGAAAAATTCAAGAATAAATATTAGATTAAAATATTTTATAGCAGTTGCTCTTACATACAATGCAATCTGTATTTAAGATACGAGTGGATTCATATTTAGAGAGTAATGTTTCAAATAAGAAACTCAACATTGTTTTGAGCCATTGCAGCCTTAAATGTTCATAATATGCATATTTAAATATGCACTTGTATAGTATATGACAGATTTACACACTTCCCATGTCAACCGTCATACACTTCCATTAAAGATTTATGTATTTTTAAAAACACATTTTATACTCTCATAAAAAGAGGAAATTGAATCTTAAAAATGCACACAAAGTTAGTGTTTACAGCTTAGCTACAACTCACATAAGAACTCTCAGAGTCAGTAGCTGTCTCTTTCTTGTGGAGCGTGGGGGGAAGGTCCAGATAAGAGCTTTCTTTCTGCCCCTGGACTTCTGCATTCTGATGGCTGAATTTCCCTTCAAACCTAGCCATGACAAGTGTGAGCCCCCAAAATGTCACTTTCTGATAGAGCAGAAGACTGAAATCGTATTTGTGTATGCTTGGCCTCACTTCCATTAATAATGACAACTTAAGAGTTGGTTATCATTCATTAGCAAGAAGCTATTAGAAAATCAGTGCTATACATTAAACTCAGATGGGAGGTGAGTGCATTCTAATGAATTTCCTGGGCACATATACAATAATTCCTTCACTCAATAAGTAATGTGACAGACCCTGTGAGCAGATAGATACAGCATGGTGATACAGCTCTTGTACTTAAAGAGTTAATACTCTTGGCAAGGGATGGCATAAATCCTCAGGTTGTTATTGTCATTGGCTGTATTAGCTGTGCTCTGTACAACTCCAGGTGCAGGCATTCACCTGGAGACTATAGACTACAATTCTCATCCTGCCTTAAGCCAATTGGCTCATCCATCTTCTTGACCACAGTGAAGAGCTCAGAGATGGGCATGTGACCAGGCAGTACCAATGAGATTTGAAGACATGTTTGCTGTGACTACTAAGACAATGTTCCCTCTCTTCCTAAGAACTACCAAGAGAAGCACATATCCTTCTGGATAATGTGGTATGAGGACATGGAATTCCCAAGAATTGCCAGCACAAGCTGTGAGGCTGGAATTGAGGTCATCATGTGGAGCCTGAAGAGGAAGGCACAAAATGAGGCCGGCAGAATGGAGGTGATATCATGGGAGCAGTGGATCTACCCACCTGTAAAGTCAGTTCTATCTCATTTGCATGAATCCATAGATTTAACATGGTTGTACAAGACTCCTGCCATGGTCCCCAACATTAATATCTCCGTTATATTTAGTTTGTGTGCCTATTCAGGTGCCTACTGGCCCATGTTCCTCCAGATGTGTCTCAGCTTAGAAAAAAATGGATTCCCAGTGGAGTGAAGGAAAGAATGGATATGTCCATCCTCTTTGAGAACTTGACCTAAAGTGTACAGGAGGAGCCAACTGCTTCCTAATAAATCAGTTCTCATTCAACCTGATGTGGAGATGAAGGTAGAACATGGATGCTAAGCAGAACAGAAGTGTTCGGGAGCTTGACATTCTCTCCCTGAAATTGGAGACTTTTTGTTTTTCATATCCTCAGTAGCACATAGGAAGAGGCTCATACTGTGCCACTTACTAAAGATTTGCTTTAAAAACTTTTTTCATTGTTATAAGGTATGTACAACATAAAATTTACTGTATGAACCATTTAAAGTGTCCTATTCAGTGGCGTTAAATACATCATTATGTTGCACAACCATCTATCATATTCCAGAACTTTTTCACCACTCCAATGTACCCATTAAATAAGAAGCAGCAACTTCCCTCTATTCTACTGTCAGTTTCTATAAGCTTGCCTATTCTAAGTACCTCATATAAGCAGACTCTGACAATATTTGTCCTTCTGTGTCTTATTTCATTTAGCATATGTTTTCAGGTTTCACCCATGTTGTAGCACAGAGATTCACCTTAAGTGTATCTTCCTTCTCTCTCCCCAAAATATTTCATTTCTGCTGTTCCAAAAGTAACAGGCAGGCATATGCCTTTAATCTTAGTCCCTCAAGAAGCTGGGTGGGAGAATTGTGAGTTTGAGACCAGCCTGGATTAAATAACAAGACCTTTGTCACAAATAATATAAAATTAAATAAAAATAGCATGGGGACTGGTGGTCTAGCTCAGTAGTAAGGAGCTTACCTGGCATGCACAAAGCTTGGGTGGAATCCCCAGCCTCACGAGAAAAAGTAAATACTAGATCGTAATTTTTTACCAGAACACGTTCAGGAATTGACACATATTTAGGACACACAAGGGACTAGCAGTGTACTAAGCTGTTCACAGACATTACATTTTTTAATACGCATAATCCCAACAGTTATGCTACTTTCAAAGATCACATGATATTGTAACTAGGATACCATCCCAATTCTCTCTGACAGAGAGCCCGTACTTTTCCATTTCTCCACATTGCAGTGATTCAGACAATGGTTTAACAAGCCTACATGTAATTTTCGATTTACCCTTCTAGCTAGGTTTTGTTTATACTAATATAAAAACTAGTTCACACTACCTCGGTCTATTTCATTCTTTGGCCAGGGGTTACTCTTGAGAGACCTACTGAATGATAAATATGTTATCATTAGCTTTTCAGAAAATACCTAAAGGGTCTAGGTTCCCTCAGAAATGAGTGCTAATGAACTTCCAAGACCACCCTTCACCAACCCATAGGAAAGGAGGAAATTTTAGGAAAAGGATGGTCTGTCTTTCCTACTATCTCTAATCCCTTTTCTTATCCTATTAAAAGACAATTGAAGCAAAACTACCTGTGATATTCAGGGTGCTTATCATCATGTCAGAGCTCATAGTTCTTCTTGCCATTGTGTGCAATGATTCTAATGACTCAAGAACAACTTTCTAGTAGCCCTATGAGCAAAAGGATAGACCACCCCCCAGCTCAGTGATTGTTTAGGTGATTGTTTGGAGCCTTCTCCTCCACCCCTACAAAAAAAAAAAAAAAAAAAAAAGAATAGCTAAAGACTGCTGACAAAGGTGTTTTGTTTTTGTTCTCTAGAGGCAGAGAAAAGTTTGTCCAAGGGCTTCTTTCTAAATATAGGGCAAACACCTTATTTTTGGTTGAGGACTTTGAAAGTCATTGTTCAATTTAATAAGAAAATAGCATAACCACCTATCCAATTCTTCTAAGAACTATTTCTTTAAGTTTGGGTCTTCATTAAATATGTGATCATGCCTTCTTCACTCACATATAGTCTAAACTCATGGGTAGCTTTTTGGTAAAAATAGGTATGTCCTGGCAAGAGAATGAATAATGCAGTCAACAAACCTATGTTGGAATCTCAGCTCCAGCACTTCCCGTGAGATTTGGAGCAACTCACCACCACTCTCTAACAATGATTTATGTACTGTTGTGGAACAAAGCAGCTCCAAATTTAGTAGATTTAAAATAATGAGCTAGCGATTGTGTGTGTCTAGTGTGGACTACACTCTTTGAAGCACTTCTGAACTCTCTTGGGATCAAACATAAGGACAGAATGATATGGAGGCTCAGTTGGAGCTGCCTGATCCAAACATTTCACTCACATTCCTGTCTGGGCAATCAGGAGGAGCTGTCCTCCCCATAAGCAGCAAGCTAGCTTGGGCTTGTTCACACCATGGTCTCAGGGTTGAAACCATAAACAAAAGAGTGCAATTACCATTATTCACAACAGCCAAGCTATGGAAACAGCCAAGATGCCCCACTACTGGTGAATGGTTTAAGAAAATGTGGTATTTATATACAATGGAATTTTATTCAGCCATAAAGAAGAATGAAATTTTGTCATTTGCCACTGGAGAGCGTCATGTTACGTGAAGTTATCCAAGTTCAGAAAGCCAAAGGTTGCATGTTTTCTCTCATATGTGACATATAGGTTCAATACAAATACAAGCAATATTATATATACGTAAAAATACATATAGAACATGTATCCAAAAGTGGGACTGGTAGAGGTGACCGAGGGGTGAGGAAAAGAAGGAAAGAAAGATAGTAAATAATAATGAAAAATATCCAAAATATCACATCTGTATAGGAACAACACACAAGGAAACACACTGACAACTGTTAAACAACAGAGTAGGGAGAAAAGGGCAAGGAAGTACAGTGGAGGGGGGTTACATTGTGTTAAGTACAATTCATGTACACATACAATAATATAAAGGCAAAAACCCCAGTGAACTATGAACACACACCCTAAAAACAAAGGGCAAGAATGAAAAACAGGTCACATGAAGGGGAGGTCACCAACAGGAGAGGGAGGGTAAAACAATGAAGTAAAGAAGATGAATATGGTTGATGTACTTTCTACACAAGAATAAATACAGGATTTTTAAACCTGCTAAAATCATCATAAGGAGGAGACAGGTAGAAAGGAGAAAAATGAAAATGTCTCTATTTATACATCGCACTGTCATAATGAAACTCTCTGTGTAGCTATCTTAAACAAACAATGTCTTTTCAAAAATGGAGGACAGGAAGGTAAAACAGGTCCTGCCACCAGTGGAAGTGGGGGAAGGACATAAGGAAAGGTTGTAGGAGGGTGAATATTGTGGCAATATTTATTCATGTATGAAAGTGGAAAATGAGATCTATTAAAACTATTCAAGGAATGAGGGGGGAGAATGATGGAGGAGGTGAATTTAACTAAGATACATTGTAAGCACCTTTGTAAATGCCACCTTGTACAAACCCACAGCAACAATAATGTGATAATAAAATAACAGAGAGCAAGCCCATATACACTTTTTAAGTTTGTGCTTTTATCACATTGCTAAAGTCCTATTGGCCAAAGCAAGTCTCAGGGTCAAGACCAGGTTCAAAAGGTGGAGAAAGAAATTGTGCCCCTGAAAAGAGGAAAGGCAAACACACTGCAAAAACGGGAGTGTGGGAATAGGATGTCAGTACTGCAAACAAGCTCCCTTTTTCCTCTGTGAAATGGAGATAATGATATATGGAATATAATTTAGTGATCATTAAACTCTAGCCCCCCCCCGCACTCATGTTGTCAAGATCACTGGGAAATGGGAAGAATGCAAGATGCAGGCGATTGGAATCCTATGAAGAAAGGTTCTCAATGGCCAGCTGAGGCATTGGGTCTTATCTTTGTTGGCAATGGGACTTAATAAAACCACATGAGCACACTGAATGACATGATCTGAATTTGTTTAGGGAGATATTCCTACAATCATATATATAGAAAATTCAGAGACTAGGAGGGAGTGGGGTAGATCAAGGAGACTAGAAAATTCAGACACTAGGAGGGAGTGGGGTAGATCAAGGAAGAAAATGGGAAGGGGTAATGGGAAGAATAAGGCCAAAAGTAGGTGAAAAAAAGACTAAAGATGCAATGTGTAGGTGAGGGAAAGAAGGGATTCAGAGGTAGTCCTCTGTGCCTAGGAGGTAGTAGTTACATATGCTGGAGAATGAGACATGATCTAGAGGTCCCTATAAGGTCCCAAAACCTCAAAGAAGCAAAGTGCTAAATTGACATTGAGAAGATTTAGATTAAATTTCAAGTTTCACATTCTGTATTTGATTGATGTCTTTCAAGAGCTGTAATGTTTTATCATGCAGAATCTTTTTTAAGAGAGCTGACTCTTATTTATATTTATTGTGTGAAATTTGTTTTTTTCCCACACAGATTTAAGGGTTTTTTTGTTATCCTGGAAGGCATATGTAAAATCTGCTCACCCTTGTGCTTTTTGACCTGAAATCAGTTCCCTTCCTTTTCCTTCAACCAACAGCATCTCCTATGATTATAGCTATTGTAGGATTTTCAGGGTTGGCTGGTAAGTGGCTGGAAACTGCCCAACACACAGTCTAGTGTATTATTGTCCTTCCAGGTCCATACTGGCTCCACCATAATCCGGGCCACCATCAATCCCCTCTTGAGTTGTTTGTTGCTCTGATCTCCTGCCCTGTCCTCAAGCCATCTTGTCTTCCATCTCTTCAATAACACATTCCCTAGATAAAATCCCAACTGATGTTTTAAGAACATAACTCATATCTTAACCTTTCCCACTTAGTACTTTCCAAAGGTTTCTCTTTTCGCTTAGAATGAAATCTAAACTCCCAAACCTGGCCTAGAACAGGCTACCTTAATCTCATTCCTGTCCACATTCTGACGGCTTTGCACCCCTCACTCACTGTACTTTAATTCTCTTTCTTTTCCATCAGAACACCAGACTCATTCCTGCCTCGTGGCCTTTGGATATGTTATTCTTTCTGCAAAGAATGCTTTGTTTCCAATTGCAAAGTATTGCCTTCTAGCTATCACAGTTTTAGCTTCAATGCTCCATCCTTACACAGATGTTCTTTGGCCTCTCTTGCAAATGCTCCTGCACTAATCCCTCTCTGTTTCTCCCTTGTTGTCTGTCTTCATTTTCTTCACAGTAATGATCACTATTTATAAATATCTGCTTGCTTGTTCTTTCTTTCTTTTTTGTTTGCATGACAAAAAAGATACATGATATAAGATATATGCTTATATATCTTCATGAGATTCACCCCATATCCCCTTTCCCCCAGAACAATTTCAACATGTTTTGTTGTTCTATTTTCATACATAAATTCACAGCACTTCCATCACATTCACCCTCTCTGTTTACCCTTCCCCCTCCTACCGGTACTCACCCCTAGATAAGACCTGTTTTACTTTCTTGCTCTTCATTTTGTTTAAGTGTATATTGATTGATCAAGGGGGGTTTGTCCTGTTATTTCACACATGTGTATAATCAGATTAACCCCTTCTATTACTTACTCTTTATCACCCTGCTCCCATTATTCAAGTTTACAGTGCATTGGTGCATTATGTTACATGACCTTCTTACACAGATGGGTTGCACTTTAGTATATGCCTTCTTGGCAATCTCAAGGTCCTGAGTTCAAACCCCTGTACCACCAAAAAAAGGACACAGTTCAAGTGGTAGAATGTCTGCTTTATTTATTTATTTTCATGTTAATGAACTAATGTCATCCACTTAATTTTAAGTACCATGAGACAGAACAACGACTTAGGGTTTCTGCTCTGTCCATAGCACAAAGAGCTACTATGTCTGGCTCAAGAACTATTTGTTGTGTGACTGAATGAGTTCCAAGTCATGAGTTTCCTCTTATGATATGCCTTCCAGACCTTTCGCCACACTTGTCTACGGCTCAATGCGTAATGTCCTCTCAGCCTCAACATCCTACAGGACTGCACACAACCTGCCTAGTAGCTTAGATGACAATTAGAAAAGGACAGGGATATCTCCTGATTGGACTACTTCACTTTCACTCATCCAGGCTAAGACTGAACTTCTCCTTCACAGGGAACTTGTAGGCAGTTTCCAAATCCAAATCTTAATCTTATTCAAAACTCTCACTAAATACCATAAAATGCATACACTTTGTCCTTGTTCAGTTTTCTCCTTAGTTTCAGGCTCCTCATTCCAATTTGTCAAGAATTATCTGAATCACATTATGTCAGCAAACATGTGTGCTTGCCTTCCCAATTGTGCGCCAAATTCAATTTGATAAGCACATTTCTTCTGTCTTCAGCAAGGTAGATGACAAAATGTTAGCAGGGAAGTCCTGATACGGACACCTGCCACTGTTTTACCATGAGAAATCTCTCAGATTTAATCAGCCACATACCACCTCAACTTCCTGCTCTCCAGTTTTTATATCCCAATCCTTTCTGAGCATGCCATTGACAATTTGTCTTAGGTCTTCTTAAAATTAACATATCAAATATTTAAAGCATTCCTTTCTCTCTCGCATCAGTCCTATGTTAAAAAATGAAAACAGGGCTAGGAAGTAGCTCAGTGGTTGACCACACGCTTAGCATGCATGGGGCCCTAGATTCAATCCTTAGCATGGGGGAGAAGGGAAGAGCAGACATTAGTTTATTTGACTGATATGCAACTTTACCTCTTTTTCCCAGGGAAAATGTCCTCAATTCAGTCAGTGTCCCATTCTTCCTCTATTGTCTCCTTGTGGCAGACATAGGCATCTCCTCTATTCTGTAAGATCAGTCCCTCGTCTTCATTCCATCAAGGCCATTGCTACTGCAGCATTAGTTCTCAAACCTGATGTGGTTTCCAAATTTCCCAAAGGCCTCCTCAATTCTGCATCTCATTCCTAGAGTAATCAATAAGAATGCGGGTGAAAGTCAGCAATGTGCATTTCTAATAAGTTCCCAGCTGATATGAATGGTGCTGGTCTGAGAGCCACACTTTGAGAACTACCAATCCTGTTTATTCCAGTTTTCAAAAAGTAAACAAAAAATACACTAAGGGCTAGAGATGTGATTCAAGTGGTAGAGCACCTGCCTAACATGTGTAAGGCCCTGAGTTCAAACCCCAGTACCACACACACACACACACACACACACACACAAACACACACTCACAAATCAATTATCCAAAGCACACCAAATTCTCCTCTGATTTTATAAACATCCTCCCCCAAAAGGTGCTTAATTTCCTCCTTCCTCTTCCTCTTTATGGCCAGACCTCCTCAGAATACTGTCTAATATCCCTTTTCCATTTCCTCATACTCACTCTGCCACCACTGAAACATCTTTTAGGAAGTTCAGTGGCTTTCTTGTTGCCAAATTTAAAGGTCACTTCTCTGAACTGCTCTTATTCCAATTCTCCACCATATTACATTTTCCTTTCTTCAAATGCTTTTCAAGATACCATTTTGTTTTTGTTTTTTATCCTTTGCATCCTAATTCACTGGCTTCCTCTTGTTTTCTTTTGCTAGCTCCACCTACTCTACCTAATCTCTAAACGCTGGAGGGCTGTAGATAAGGCTTGTTCATGGACTGTCTGCCCTTTCTTGTTCTGTAAGTGATCTTGTCCAATACCATGACTTAAAATACCATGACTTGAGCCAGGTGTGGTGGCACACAGTTTTAATCCCAGAACTCTGGAGGCTGAGTCAGGAGCATTGCAAGTTTGAGGTCAAGATAGGCAACATAGTGAAACCCTTTATGGTATGTATGTATTGATATAAATATAATCGTAATCACAAGGATTCACATGTAATCACAAGGATTCTTAAAAGTAGAAGAGCTTCCTCTTCTACAGAAGAGAGAAGATGCGATCATGGAAAATAGAAGGAAAGACATGCCAGTGTGGTTATCCAGGTAGGTCCAATCTAATCCTTAGACGCAAAGAAACTTTCCCAGCTGTGGTCAAAGGACACGTGATAATGAAAGGAAGCTCAAAGAGATTAGATTTGACAGTCTCTTTTGCTGGCACTGAGATGGGGACCGGAGGCATAAACTAAAAATTGCTGTAGTCTTCACAAACTGGGATTAGCAAGCAAACACTTTCCTCCCTGGAGCCTCCACAAACGCACATAGTCCTGCCTGCACTTGCATCTCAGGCCTGTGAGATCCGTGTCAGACTTCTGACCTACAGAAGATAATGAATGTGCATTGTTTTAAGATGCTAGATTTCTGATAATTTGCCACAGCAGCAACAAAGAGTTAATAGAACCCCACCTCTGGGTGACACCAATATCTGTGCAGGTGACTAGGCCAACACTTTCTTGTAGCTCCTAATGCTTCCCTTTAATCCATTTCCTACCTACCCAGCCTGTCAACAGATCCTGGCAGCTCTCCCTCCAGAATAGATCTTACACCTGTCTGTTTCTCTCCATATCCACCCCAACTCTCTAGTCATGGCTGTCATTATTCTGCATCACGACCACTGTTCCAGCCTGATAAATGGTCTGTTTCTACTCTGTCCCCTTCCAACTGATTCTTCTGATGTGACAATGATCTTTTGAAAGGTGCACATCACTTCTCTGCTTCAAACTTCAATAGCTTCCCATCACAGTCAGAGTAACATCCAGGTTCTGAATGTGGCCTGCATGGGGCCCGCACGGCCTGGCTCCAGCTTATTTCTCCAACTTCTCCTTACACATTCACCTCAACTTATTTTGTCTACCACATTGGACTCCTTTCTTTTCCTGTGATATGACAAACTCGTAACTTTGTATTTGCATGCTCTCCTCCAGTAACTTTCTTCCTGTGCATGCCTTTCCTCCCTGGCTCTGTCCCCCACCCAGTACTGGGGATCAAATCCAGGGCCTTGCATGTGCTAGGCAACCACTGTACCACTTGAGGTACAACCCCACCTGTCTAGTTTTCATTTTTGTTTATGTGACAAGGTCTTGCTACTTTTTTGTCAGAGTCTTCTGCTTCCACCTCCCAAGTAGCTGGGATTACAGGCGTGCCTCACCATGCTTTGTTCAATGCATGGCTTCTGATTTTTCATGTTTGAGCTTAAATATCACCTCCTTATAAAGGCCTTCATTGACCTCTCCAGCTAAAGCACCCCAGGTTTACCAGGTTTGTTTGTTTGTTGTATCACTTCCCCAACTAGAATGTAAACTCCATGAGGTTCATTAAGTGTTTCAACATTGTGTACCAGGTGCTCACCACAGTGCCTGACACATGGTTGATGGAAAGAGTGCTCCCAGTAGTCATGAATGAGTGAGTGAATGAGTGAGTGATTACATCACAGTCTTTCTCACGGAGGTGAAATGTGCAGAGCATACAATTAACAATTTTACAATCAAAAGAGTGCATTGTACTGAATATATTTACAATACTGTTCAACCACAACCTCTAGTTTCAGAATGTTTTCATTCTGCAAAAAATAAAACCCACTGGGCGCTGGTGGCTCACACCTGTAATCCTAGCTACTTGGGAGGTTGAGATCAGGAGGATGGAGTTTTGAGGCCAGCCCAGGCAATTAGTGTGAGAGGTTCCCCCCATCTCCAAAATAAACATCGCAAAATGGGTTGGAGGTGTGGCTCAAGTGATAGAGTGCCTGCTTTGCAAGTGTGAAACCCTGAGTTTTAACCCTAGTCCACCAAATGTATACATACATACATACATACATTCATTTATTCATACATGAAACCCTATGTTTATTGAGTGGTTACATCTGTCCTCTCCTCTTCTCATTCTGCGTTCTATGTGTCTGGATTTCTCAATTCTGGCTTATTTCATGTAAATGGAAGAATATAAAATATGACTTTCCCTGTCTGGCTTCTTGTATGTGGCATAATATTGTCAAGATTCACCTACATTATAGCAAGTATCAGCCCCTTATTACAGCCAAACAATATTTCATTATGTGTATATTCTGTCATTTGTTTAACTGTTCATCTGTTGATGCACATTTGGGTTGGTTCCACCTTTGAGGTGTTGTGAAAAATGCAGCTATAAACACCATCCATGTTTCCTTTTAACAGGTCACAAACTCCATTTTGGAATTTGGGGTGTAGGCAGTGGTATCTGGAGTCTGAGTTCATTCAGTGCCTGCCTGGGTCTGATTTTCTAGCCTGTCTTTTGTGCTCCTGGTTCTGCATAATCATTACAGAATCCTTAATTAACTTGCTTACTGTATGGATTCAGGCGACTGGCCCTCAACTCAGTAGAGATGGAGACAGAATTGGGAGTAGGCGTGAAGAGAGGAAGGGGAAGAGTGGGGAGGTAGTTAAAATGACAACTTTTAAAAAATATGCCCATTACAAGATAATCAATTGACTCATCCAGTGATGAACTTTGTTTCACACAGAAATGTTAGTAAGTGCCAATGGCTTCTGAATTAAGCTCTCAGAGTCCCTTGGTGTTATGTTCAATGCCATCTCCAGTGTTAGAAAGTTTTAATCTGCAATTAGATATATATTAAGTCATTAAAATATCATTGCATTTTAATGATTTGAATCTATGAAAATATGTAAATTAGTAATGGCTTATTAAACTTTACAGTTTTGGGTTATTGTAAAAAAAGATCTGTACATATAAAATGTTCGAGGGAAAAGCCTTTTGTGTATTTTATTACATCATTCTTCAGTGAGGCTGACAAGAATGAAAACGTTCCTGCAATTAATAATTTAAAGAAATAAGTATACTAGCTATTGAGAGCAGGAACTGTTTTCCATGAAAGCTGAATGCAAACAGTTGTTTTGGTCTAAGCACTTCATCTCCATCCCTGGCACTGGGTGTGCTTTGGAAAACTCTACTTGATTCAGAACATAAATTTAGAAAAGGTCCCTCCCCAAAAGCCTGTAGTTAGTGTGGTTACTTAAATATTATTTCCATAGCTACACTGGCTTGCAGCCACAGCTGAAATGCATATCAACAAGCCTGGTGTGAAAATGGGAAGGGAGGGAAACAAAAAAGGAGGAGACAGAGGACACTCATTTTCCCTCTTCGGAGTAGGAGGTATAATGTCTTTATAAAGTAATAATTAAAAGAAAAACAATTACTGGAACCTTATCTGGACTGTACAGCTGCACTTCCTCCTTTTGCTTTAGCAGTGTTTCTAAGGTTATGACAAACCATGAAAATTGCATCTTTAGAGGAGTTTTATTCCTTTCCCTATGATTTGATTGAAACAGACAGCTACATTTTGTGTATATATAATTAGGCAGTAAAATAGGCTTTGAAGGCAGGTTTCCACTTAGTATGTGAGTCACACACACAACAGCCTTTCATTCAGCAGCCAAAGACTGATCTTTTTAAGGCCTCAACTCGCTCAACATGTTTTCTGAATGCTACATCTTGCACTGGGGGAAAAAAGAAAAGGGGGAAAAAAAAATCAGCTTTTAGCTCTTTTTTTTTTTCTTTTCTTTTCTTTCATTTTTTTTCACCCTAGCGTCTTTCCAAAGGAAAAACAATCTGCAATCTCAATCTAGTAGGTCTTTGGTGATCTAACGCTCTGACAAACTGATTTTTCTCATCTTCTTTCCAGATTGTCGTAGGGGCACCGATGAAGGCTGCACGGTGCTTGGCGTGTCTAATCCCTCTCAAAAAAGGGCATTGTGTCAGTAAAACTGAGACCAATGGCCTTTCATTCTCTACCTCTCAGCTCTCCAAAGTAATGGCACTGGGTCTCCAAATCGTGTTTTTCCTTTCAGATGCAGTTTCTCTCTTTAACAAGGTTTTAAAAAAGAGAGAGGGAGGAATGGGGGCGGGTGACACAATCCCATTTCCTCAATGCTGTCCCCATATGTGGTACTAAGTGAATTTTTTTCCCCTGAACTGAAATTAGGAAGAGCGTTAGCATGGTTCTGTTATTTCAGATGCAGCCTGTTTTTATGAAAGAGATTTTCCTCTGAGATTTTGTGAGTGCAAGAACAACCCTGGGTGTATTTTTTTTTCCCCTTGTAATAGGAATCAGGCCTATTGACTGTGCATCATCAAGCTTATCTGATTAAAAAGCAGTCGCCTATTAATCTCCAGGCTTTCATCTCACTGTACACCATTTGCTGCCTCCTATCCCTTTCTGGCAAGCCCAAAGATGGAGAGAAATAATATCAAGCTACTTGGTTGATTAATGCAAGCGATAGTTTGTGTGTGTAGAATGTCTTTCATCTGAAGACCTCAAAGGGCCTTCGAAACATTATCACATAGACAGGGCTCAGCTCCAACATAAAGGGCAGAGAAGGGCCATAGTCACGAAAATCTAAATTTCTAGAGTGATTAGTACCCTGGTAACCAGGACACATGAACTAGGTTCTCATTTTTGAAGTGAAATTCGATGCCCATGCAAGAATTTCAATTTTCAATTCAGACCTATCACTGAGTAAACCTCTCAGTATTCAATTTACTTCCTGGCATGTCCCCCTGGGGAGTCTGCTCCCCAAGATGAAGGTCTTTACATAACAGGCAGGTGTATATATTTCCTCAATTGGCCTAATCTAATGACGCAGACATGATTTATATGTGCAAAATGTTGCCGTGTTAAATAATTCACAATGAAACTGCCTTTTCTAGTTGCACTACAAATGGATGTCAATCTGCATTTGATGGTGCCTGTGTCCCACAGGGCTTTTGGATGAACTGAAAGCAAAGACATTCCTTGCACTGGACCTGAGGGAGAACACAAGGGATTTCTCTCCTAACTGAAGCCCATGGATTTTGGCTTAAAGCAAGTGAGACTTTCAAAGTAGACCATCCTCGCTGGCTGTTTTTATGAGAGGAGCAGCTTCCATTAGAAGAATGTAGTATCCATCCAGAATTCTATGTAAATCGGATGCAAAATCTTGCTCACTGTAAGAGAGATACATGGATATGGCCTCATATTGAGAGAACCTGGGTCACCTCCAAGCTCCCTGGATCGTGACATTCCCACACCTGCTCTTACTTCTCCCATTCTCCCTCACATCTCTTTCCTCATTCCCTATTGGTTTCTGCTTCACTGTGGATTGTTAAGGACTTTTTGTTTACAAAAGCATTACCATTTTTTTTCTCTTTGAGACAGGATCTAGCTAAGGCTGTCCTCTAACTCACAATCCTCATGCCTCAGCCTCCTAAATGCTGGGATTACAAATATGCACACCATGCCCAGCAAAAGCAATCTTTTATCGTGTCATAAGGTTTTCATTCATTACTTCCACAGTAACCATACAGACACAATAGGATTTGTCATTTTGCACAAATAAGATGTTCATACTTTGTGTCTGAACTTCAGTGATGGTTTGCTTTTATTTTATTTATTTATTTTGCAGTACTGAGGTTTGAACTCAGGGCCTTGCACTTGCTGAGCAAGTGCTCCATTTCTAGAACCATGCTTTTGTTATTTTTCAGATAGGGACTTACATGTTTGCCTGGGTCCAGCCTCAGACTGTGATCCTCCCTACCTATGCCTCTCTTGAAGCTGGGATTGCAGATGTAAACACTGTGCCTGGCTTATTTGTTGAGATTGGGTCTCATGAAATTTTTGCCCAGGCAGACCTCAAACCACAATCCTCCTGATCTCCACATCTTGAGTAGCTAGGATTACACCTGGCCTGATTGTTTGTATTTATATGCACAACAGGCCATATTTCCCAAATGGAGATTCTTTGCTTATGAAAATTAAATGAAAAAGTTATGAAGCTATCTGCCCAATATTGAGAATTTCTTGATAATAAATTTGAAGTGCTAGTTCATATTATCAACTGGTTAGCTTAATTTTATGGTGGGATATGATAAAGCAAGGAAAATCTATGTCCTGGGCTTCTGTTGGTGAACAAACAGACGTGAGCGGCCCGTTATTTCACCAACCTCTAACAGTCCAGTGGGATCCCAGGGTTTGTTGCTGAAAGACACAGCAACAAAGGGCAGTAGTGGAGTGGAAAGTGCCTGGTGAGCTCCGTTCCTGTGAATCCTTAGTCACGTGGAGCCCAGGCATGGTTTTTCTGAGGGCTGCCCACGGGCAATGCTTAGTTAATACTCTCCTTAATGGAAGCATGCTTTTGTTGTTTATTTTTTTGTATTTATTTTGGTGGTCCTGGGGTTTGAACTCAGGGCTCACACTTGCTCAGCAGGCACTCTACCACTTGAGTCATTTCACCAGCCCTTGAAGCTTATTTTAAAGCCAGTTCTGAGGAATAGTCCACAGTGAAAAAGAAGACCCTCATAGATGTTTTAACAAAAGGGGAGGAGTTACAGAGTTAAAATTCTTCCTGTTCTCATTGTGTTCCCGCATATCATCCTTTTCTATTTTCTTCATAGCATTCGTTACTTCTGAGATTACCACATTTAATACGTGTTTACTTATTATATCTCAACCTCACTAGAATAGCTCCATTGCAAATCGGAACTTCAGTATCTCTGATGCCTACATTGGAGCCTAGCATACAACATATGCTCAATAAGTATTTGTTGAAAGAATTAATTATATCAGTATTTTAAACAGATTTGTATCATTTGATAGATTTTTGATTCTATAATTCTATAAACGTTTATTATTCGAATGACTTGATGACTTTGATTTTTGTTTGCTATAAACATTAACTCACTGAATTAATTGCAAACCAAATGCCAATGACTCTCTACTGCCACTTTATTACATCTATACTACAATGAAAAATCAGATGCATAGGAATAACCCAGAATCGATGCAAGGTACTAACGAGGAGATAAATTAGCCAGGTACAGTGGCTAATGCTTTTAATCCCAGTTACTCAGAAGGAAGAGATTGGGAGGTGGAGATCTAGAGGATGGAGGTTTGAGGCCAACCAGGCAAAAATTTAGCGAGACCTCCATCTCAACCAATAGGTGGGCATGATAGTGGAGGACTGTCATCCCAGCACGTTAGGAGGTGTAAACAGGAGACGGGTCTGGGCCCACCTGGGCAAAACCGAGAGAACCTATTTGAAAAATAGATAAAGTATAAAGCTCTCTGGGACTGTTTCAAGTGACAAAATGCCTGTCTAGCAAGCCTGAGGCCCTGAGCTCAATCCCAGATACCACAAATAGAGAGTTATTTAGAATTTCAAAACAAAGCTTACATATAGGTTCTCGGTAATCTATCACACTCAAATTTGTTGATCGTTTGTACAACCTCACACTGCACTCTACCAAAAAGTTCCCGGAGCTTGGATTCCTAAAACTAGCATGTCTTCTTTCTCTTCCTCACCACTCCAGAAGTCATCGACCACGGGGCTGGAGTTTGGATTCTAAGGGTCAGGCTCCAATTCCCCATAAGGCCTCCATTTTCTTCTCCCCCACCAAATGGGGTAATAGCTCCTATTTCATTTTTTTCTTTTTGAGATTTTAAGATGAGAATAACATAAAACATTTAAGTCTCATTAGAAGCAGTATCATTATTGCTGTCATTCTCAAGCCTATTTTAGCTAACCAGTCTTAGCTTTGGGATTTTCTCCTTGTGCCTGCACTGCCTCCATTCAAGCTCTCCCTCAAGTAGCCTGGAAGGCTTCCTGTTAGGATTTGTTTGGCCTATGTCTGCTGTGCTATTGGAACACCACCTTGTCTTTTACCCTGGCTGTCCGTGAGCTTGTTCTAGCTCTTAACTCAGGCATGCCAGCATTGTTCATCTGGAGCCCCAGATTCTAAATCTCACTACCACCTTGACTCAGTCTCTCCCTTTGGACTTGAAAAATGTTCCCAAAGTTATTGCGAGTAGCCAGAATGTTAGAATAATCTTGCTATGATCTTAGATGGGTGGCTTTGGACAAACCACATGCAAACTGAATTTCAATATTTTCGTGTATAAAATTAAAAGAGCTGGGTTAAAATGGTCTCTACAGTAGGGGCCATGGGTGTAGTTCAGGGGTAGAGTATTTGTCTAGCATGGCTTGAATTTGATCCCCAGCACCACAAAAGAAGATGAGGAAGGAGGAGGAGAAGAGAATCCTTTCATGTTGTTTCTCCTAAAAATGTTTGACGCTAATGATGCAAATTTTTTTACTTTCATATCTTTTCAGAATAAATTTTCAAAGAATTCCTATGATAGCAGTGCATATTATTTTATCAAATGTTAGCGTGATCTGTATTACACACGTGCTGTTATGTTTTTATCTGAACATCTGTCATGGCTATCGGTTTCCCATATATCACTTTCTAACACATACTTAGGTTCCTTCTGAGTACAACTGTTTGACTCCTCTATTAATTCACACTAGAAGTACAATTTCAGTTTTTAATATCAGCAAATGTATTATGCCTGTTCTGTATATGCCACAACAGTCAAGATAGAATGTCATCTAATGATATGTTTATTTGATAGTTTCACTAGATAACATATTAAAGTAAAAAAAAAAGTTGCATTTGTGGATGGCTTTGTTGGGACTCAGAGAAAAATATCCCAAAATGAAGCCTCAGAATTAAAGTTTCCTAGAATCTCTTACTCTCCGCCTCAGCATTCTTACCCCTCATTCTGCCCTGAAGCACATCAGAGGATCTAGAACCTTTTTACCTCAAATCCAGCCGTAAAACTTAAAAATGTAATTCTAACCTTCCCCCAGCTTTCTGTGTAAGTGCTGGCCATTCTTGTTTGCTAATAGGTGGCAAGCCCCATTCCACAAAGAAACTGCCCCATACCCAGGAGGAAGAAACTCTACAACAGAGAGGCTAAGCAGAACCTAGGCAGGCAGCCCATGCTACAAATCCTCAGTCTGTTATTATCAGGCCAAATCCTTTCTGTCCAATCACAGTTCTACAGTCTGTCCCTGCTTCACCCAACCTACGAGTAATAGAGACAACGTCTCCCATGTCTTCATTCTGAAAACGTCCATGTCACGTGAAGCTATGATTAAATAAAAGTATTACGCTTTTCTCTTATTAACCTCTATTTTATTATTAGGTTGTCAACCAGGACCCTTAAGATGGAGAAAAAATGGATCTACCCTTTCTTCCTCTACGGTGTTATGTGTACATTTGCACATATTAACTTCTATGACCCCCACAACAAAATATAAGGTAAGTAGGGCAAGCCTTATCGTCCCAATTTATGCAAGAAAAACTAGGGCACAGCAGCAAACTGAAGTGGCTTGCCCTAGGCACCACAGGTGATTAGTGATAACTAGGACAGGAACCTGGGGTTCTGACTCTGAAGCCAGAGGTTATTTCTAGGGTGCTGCTCCCAATTCCGGCAGCTTACTCACACCATAAAGTGTCCATCATCAAATCTTTCATCTATCCTGCCCACTCACCACATGGCTTTCTTTAGGCAGAACTGAAGAAAGAATTAGTTATATAAAAATGGAAACGTATGTAGGTACATGCACACATGCCTATGAGAAGCAAAACGATATGCTCTGCAGTTTACAGTTGTGGATGTAATATGTACCTGGAGATAAAAATCAATAGTGATGTTTGATCTTAGTGCCCTAAGGCTGTCTCCAACAGGTACCCTGGTGTGGAAACCATCTAATCATTAGTTAAAAATAATAAATTCTAGGATCCTCATGAAGAGTGGATAGCATTGCTGTTTATGGGAAGTAGTAAAGTAAAAAAAAAACAGGGTCAGCATTTGAACTATGAGTTCTTTCTATTCACAATCCTGAATGAACCATTAGGTCAGATGTTCATCCACAGTGACTTACACTCACCTTCTTATTTTTATTTCTGTCATATCAAAGGCATTTTCGTTAATATTTTTCACAAAAAGCCTAGGAGTTTTAAACTTTTGTCCCTTTTTCATTCTTGTATCTCAGATCTCTTTCTAGTGACCATCTAGGGTAGTAGTTGCCTTTCCATTTCTTTTGATTTGCAAACGTGGTAAAATCAGATTTCATTTGTATATTGTTCAATCTACTGTATGTCTAGCCACAACTTAAGCCCTCTGAAAGAAACATAAATGAAGTAAAAAGTACCATCTGTCCACTTGGAGTCTTGAATGACAAGGACATATAAGAAGGTATTTGTTATGCATTGAATATATGCGTCCCCCTCCAAAAACAATGAATATGTTGAGGCCCTGAGTGTGGAGATGGAGATGGAGACTCTAAGGGAGTAAGTAAACTAAGGTTAAGTGAGATCGCAAGTGTGTGGCCCTGATCAGATAGGAGCAGTATCTTGTACAAAGAGACAGCAGACATTCCTGCTGTTCTCTTACTCTCACCACTACGTGAGGATGCAGAAAGGAGGCAGCCATCTACAAATCAGGAAGAGAGAGAGAGAGCCCTCACTAGAAAGCAAATAAGGTGAGGAAGTCTCCCAAACTGTGAAAGAATTCATTTCCATTGTTTCTCAGGTTGTTATGGTATCCCAAGCCAATTAATACAGAAATGAGAGGAAAAAATTACATGACAGCTTATGGAAAACTAACCCATACACTACACAGTACAAAGGAGTCACTTAAAATTAAGAAGTACTGTGCTACTACTTCTCAGTACAAAAACCACTCTTTTTAACCTTGAAAGAATTGTGTGATTCAAGTTGCAGAAACTAGTAAAAGGAATGGTGAATTAGCTGAGGATATAGCAGAGTGATAGATCACTTTCTTAGCATTCTCGTGTCCTGGGTTCGATGCCCAGCTCCATAAAATAAAAAAGGAATAATGAATTAGAGGTATAATCATATGACCTTAGTTTTAAGACGATAACACAAAGCCTTAAAGAACAAAAAAGATAGCTTGGGTTCAAATCCAAGTTCCTTGTCTTTCTAGCCTACAAGCTTATTTTGTGCCAAATACTCTTTTTACATCCATGACTTCATTTGATCCTCTAAGCAACATTGTACATGGTAAGTATGCAATAAATTTCCTGTTGAAAGATGAAATACTAGAATATAGTCCCTAAGGAAACCGAGGCTCAGAGACTGTTACATTATTTGCACCTGCCACATGGCTAACAAAAAATGAGCTGGAATTTGAACAAAATCTGTGCAATTTTTAAAACTGGTACAATGCTTTTCTCTAAGTCAATGTATGAGTTAAACAAAATACTCTTAACTGAAGGTCCAGTATAATGCCTGGCACACAGAAAGTACTTAAATAAATATCAGCACAAACTGTCTCACAAAGGTAAACTCATATGGGATTAATGAGGAATAATAAGGAAACTAGTAGCACAACTATTTTTAGATTTTCAACAGTTTAAGGCAACGTGTTCAGAGTTGATAGAACTTCAAATGACCCATGCAAAGCAAATATTTGATGTGATGCTTGCTTTCATGCTCAGCTATGGCCACTGTTCCTTAGTTTTTTCCCAATAATTTTAATCCTAAGTATTCCTGGAATAGTCCCCATTTCTATTATTCAATACTGGTCTAATAGTGTTTATTATAATATAATATTAATTGATACCTGTGATTATCCAATACTTTGATAACTCTTTGCAGGGTTGAATTATATCATAAACTGTTTGGAACTTCAACTTAGGGTAGAACCTTGACAGGTGTCTCTTATGACATGATCATTGGAGGCAGCACCCACGTATCTACAAACACTAAGAGGAGCAGCCACAGACAAAGGAGGGGTACCCCCTCCCATGCTTTATACCCAAGTGGTAGGGTATCACCAATAACTTCAAGAAATCAACACCTTGAAAAACGAACTCAAAACTTAGGAAGCAAAACTAAGCCCTGAGTGAAGAATCATGGATTTAAACCAAGGAAAATTAATATTGTAAAAGATTTGAGAAAATATGATATATCTTGATATGGCTGATAAGAAAATAAAACAAGGATTTTTGTAATAAAAATTGCGATTATTGAAATAGCAGTCCTCAATATATAAGAGAAATAGCATAATGGATATGCTTAATCGATGAGCAGGAAAATTGATCCCAGTGACCTGCTAGAATAGGACCACATGAAGGGCTGAAATGGTGCCCCCTGGTCTCATATGGTGAAGCCCCTATTACCTCAATACACGAATGAATATAAGAACTAGGGTCATTGATGAAGCAATTAGAGTTATATGAGGTCATATGAGAGAGACCCTAACCCAATTGGCCCAGATTGGACCTACTGTAATCTGACTCGTGTTCTTAAAGCAATGGGAAATTTGGACACACAAAAACACATGCTAGAGAGGAAAGTCTCTGACAGCAAGAAGGTAGCCATCTACAGTCCAATAACAGTGATCTCAGGAGAACTCATATCTACTGACATCTTGATTTGGACTTCCAGTCTCCAGAAAACTGCTGTTGTTTAAGCCATGCAGTCTATAGTATTTTGGTATTTTGGTTTTAGCAAAATAATATAGACAATAATCATGGGAAGTATGAGAAATAGTTAAGAGACACAGAACCTAAACCCAAAACTTTTAACATTTATTTAATAAGACGCAGAAAGATGGAACAGAGATAATGGAAGAAAGAATATAACCAAGAAAAACAGAAGGCAAAAAAATCTCCAGAACTCAAGATAAAAAGTCTACTGGATAAATTTCATGGTGCTAAGAAGATGCACTTTAAAAGACCTAGGGATTGGCTAGGGATGGAACTTAGTGGTAGAGTTCTTGCCTAGTATGCATGAAGCCCTGGGTTCTATCCACAGCACTGCAAAGACAAACAAAAAGACACTGTAGAATTTAATAAATAATTCAGAAAAGGTGAAATGAGGTCCTTTTAATATTATAATCTATTTTTTACCTACCCATGCCGTGAATTGTATGCAGCCTGGCAATAGTTCTGGATGGTTTTTTGTTTCCCATTGATGGAATCAAAAGTTAATGCTGATCAAAGTTTAGAGCTTGCTTACTACAATCTCTTATTTGTTTGAAGTGAGGAAATTGAGGCTCAGACAGACTAAATGGCTGGGGGCTTTCCATAAAACACACTTCCAAATTCTTTGACACTCTCCCAAAACCCCTCATACTTGGGATCTAAGTTCCCTCCCCTTGAATCTGGGTGGGTCTGTGGCTGTTTCAACTGATACGTTCAGCAGTAGGGTGACCAGTTGTCTGGGTTTGCAAGGACAGACTTTGTTTTAGCAGTATAAGTCTCCCTGGAGTCTCCTTGGAACTGGGCAAATCAGGATGGTTAGTCACCAGAAAAGTGACCTATGTGATTTCCAAGGCTGGATCACACAGGTCCTGCAGCTAATACATTATGTCTTTGCTGAAACTCTCCCCCTTGGAACCTGAACATGCCACATGAGCCTGACTATCCTGAGGTTATCATACTAGAATGGCCATGCGTGGGCCATCTCCCCATGGTGTCAGCCCCATGAGTGAAATTGTCCTGGACCTTCTAAACTATCCTGGGCTCCAACTGAATACCACCGAGTGACCTTAGAAAGATCCATCAGCAAGACCTGCCCTTGTTACTGATCCTCAAAGTCATGAAATACATAAATCAGTTGTTACTGATTTTGTAACAGTTGTAAGTTTGGGAGTTTCTTGTTGGATAGCCATACATAAATGAAACAGTAGCTGAAATTTTAAGATTCTCAGGACACTTCAGTCCTACTTCTGTATTTGCTCCATAACCCAAGCCCAAGCTTGTGATTTTTTCCCTTCCAAATCCATCCATCTTTCCTTCCTTCCTTCCTTCCTTCCTTCCTTGCTTCCTTCCTCCCTCTCTCCCTCCCTCCTTCCCCTTCCTCTTTTTGTGGTACTGGGATTAAACTGAAGACCTTGCATTTGTTAGGCAGACACTCTACCACTTGAGCTGTGCCTTCAGTCATTTTGCTTTTTTATGAATAGGGTCTTCTGTTGACTTTTTAATTAGGTTGGCCCCAAACCATGATCCTCCTGCCACTGACTCCTGAGCAGCTGAGATTACAGGTGTGCTCCACCACACCTTGCTCCGATTCCCTTTCTAAATTGAACTATAGCTTCTAGATATTAGATACAAGTATTGGCCTATGTATAGTAAAGTGCCTTTTGATAAGGAAATGGATACAAAGATTTTTTAAAGGAAGATATTTCTTGCTCAAAGTATGTTTTTATAACAATCTGGGTATAATCAGGAGAGTGGAATCAAACAGTAATTTGAATAGGAAATGTTTCAAGTAAAGAATGAATTGGAGCTTTTGTTCCCATTTCCTGTGTGGGGAACAGGAAATGTTTCTCTCTCTTTTTCTCCACCCCCTACCTTATCTATACTTTATCCTGTTATACTAAAATAAATCCTTGCTAAAACTTAAAAAAAAAAAAAAAAAGAATGAACCATAAAAAGGGATGGTGGTGACAAGAGAATAGCTAGTAAGAAAGAAAGACAGCAAGAGGCCCTGGGTTCAATCCCTAGCTTCACAGTGGCAGGGAAAGGTTTTGAAAGGGCTCAGATGCACTTTCTCAGAGCAGGCAAAAAGGGTCAAGTCAGAACTGAGAGGCCAGGAAAAGGAAATTGGCCGAATTATTATGAATTATGTGTCAGGATTTCTCTTTATCATAGTTTGAATTCATATCAAGTTGCGTGAAGTAATACCCAAATGTTTTCAAGAGGTAAATATTTTAGTTAGTGATGGACATGTGTCATAATCAAATTCATTATTTTCTAATCATAACTTTCATGTGAATACTATTTTTATTTATTTATTTATTTTGTGGTACTGGGGTAATCAAGGATCCACACCTTGAGCCACTCCACCAATTTTGGGGTTTTTTTTTTGTTGTTTTTTTGTTTTTGTGCAGCTTTTTTTTGAGATAGGCTCTCTCGAAACTGTTTACCTAGGCTGGCTTCGAACCGAGATCCTCCTGATCAGCTAGGATTACAGGCATGAGCCACCAGTGCCCAACTGTGAATACTATTTTTTAGAGTACCAAATCAGTAAAGGTAGTTCACAAAATTACCATTCAAACTCCCATCTTTGACTATAAATAGACATGCAGTTTCTTTTCAGGGAAATGGGAATATTCCAAAGTTAGATGGTGCAGAGGGCCACAAAACTGTAAATGTACACTTAAAATTAGTACATCTATGACACATAAATTATATCTCAATAAAGCCTTTTGAAGCAGATGCTATGTGACAAATGTTCAAGTGGAAAAATAGGCCCTAACTTGCATTTTAATATCAATAACCTGCTTTCCATGGCTAGTTCATTTAATGGTGTCAGCACTATTGTCAGGTGTTACTTGCATATTCAGTCTACATTTTTTCCTTTGTAGAATATTTTTCCAAAGCTATATTTCTTGACTTCCATAAATCTTTTCTAAAATTCTGATGCATTTTGGGAATGATACTCCACTCTCTGAATTTTTCCCTTTGAGCATCTTTGACTGTTTTGGGAAAGAATTTTAGAATATTTGACTAATCATCTTTAGTAAACATCTTGGTTGTACTGGCAGCAAAAGGCTAATTGTCCTCCGGGGGCCTCCTTGATATTTGCTTATTCTACTAAATTGAAGTAAATCTTCTGAAGTAGCCACTGAGGTGGGAGCTTATTTTGGTTTCCTTTTCTTCTTGATACACTCTCATCTTGGAAGTTTTATGTGTGACCTGGTATCACCTGAGGTTTTGGCAATTTTGGTCTTGGGACTGACATCTTGGGATCTATTTTTTGATACTGACCTATGCCTCCACTAAGGGTTCAGAGAGTTCACTAATCAGTTTCATCTTTCTGGACCGCAAAGGTCAATGACTTTGTAGAATTATTTTATTCCTAAATTATCTTCTAACTTTTAAAAAGCATATTCTAAAAATATTAAAATGGGGCTCTTCCAAGAATTAACCAATATAGTTCCTTGTACTGTCAAGCCTAACCCAGTACTTGGAACAGACTAGGTATTCAAAGAATGATATGTAAGTGAATATACAAACTGCATAAATTAGTGAGATTTTGCTTTTATTTGTTGTTGTTGATGGTGGTTGTTGGTGATGTTTTATTTTGTTTGTTTGTTTTGAAACAGGTTCTGGCTGTGTAGCCCAGGCTGGTCTTGGACTCGTGATCCTCCTACCTCAGCCTTCCAAGTCCTGGGATTACAAGCATGTGCCACCATGCCCAGCATTAGCAGGTCCACTTTGCACTCAGGCAAGTGATCAATGACATATGTAGCTCAATGACATATTCATCTTAAACACAGCCTATATAAAGTAGGTTTATTATATAGCTATCTGGGTAAATGTAGATGCCATTTACCTTAGACAAATGGGTGCAGTGGGATGTCAGGTTGGAATATAAAGAAAAGTCCTAAACTTCCTACTTATCTTTGTCAAATCTAACCCCTATTAAGAAATGGAGAAACTGCCAGCCACCTGTGACTCACACCTGTAATCCTAGTTACCAGGGAGGTGGAGAGAAGGAGGATTGTGGTTTGAGGTCAGTCTGGGCAAATTGTTCATGAGATCCAATCTCCAAAATAACCAGAGCAGAATGGACTGGAGGTGTGGCTCAAGGGGTTGAGTGCTTGCTTTGCCAGCACAAAGCCCTGAGTTCAAACCCCAGTCCCACCAAAACAAAGAAAAGAAATGGGGAGACTAAATACTAATTTAGTATATACTAACTAATGTTTGTATTCTCAGACAAGGTGAATCTGTTCTAATAGTCCAAGTTAAGTTTCTTTCGCCTGAAAGCATAAAAGTCTCAGAAAGTTACTGGAGATACTGAGTCATTAGAACTTTAGGTGTCCAAATAAATTTCTAGTCATCTAGCCTCTCTTTGTATGAGCCGTGCGTACCTCACTCCTACTGCGTGCTCAGCCTGTTGGAGTTCCACTCATCTCCTGGTGCATCTGTACTGCTGTGCTGTGCAAAGGTAATCACCTGCCAAGCAGCTTTCTGGGTCTCCACTTGTGCCCTCCACTTGGGGTTTCCTATGCTAAGATCACACGGACACGCTTTGACAGCCTGACTACAGACACAACTGCATGCTCTTGTACCCTTTTTCTCCTTTTCCAGCTGGGGTCTTTGATCATCAGTAAACCTCAAAAACTCCAATGACTCTTTCCACTGACTCCTTCTTCTCAAAATGTAAGTCTGGCCAGGCATGGATTGCATACCTGTAATCCCAGTACTTGAGGGAGAATGAGGCAGGAGGATTGTGAATTTGGGGCTATCTTGTGCTATGTTGTAAGACTATGTCCCAGAAAAAAAAGTATGTCGAAGGCTGTTTCATACTGGGAACAACAAAAGATTCTTCTCACACTCTTTTCAAAGGACCCTTCTCTCTTTCCTTTCCACCCAAGCTCCTAGAACAGTAGGCTTCATTTCATCATCTCATTTTTCCTTCTGTTGTGTCCTAAACCCACTGCAGTCAGTGAGTGCTTACTGCCATTCCACAAACACTAGCCCTTCTAAGGCCACCATCAACTTCCCCCAAGTAAAAACCAATGGAGGTATTTTGATCTGAAACTTACTTAAATCCTCCCCCCACTTTTTAAATTTTAAATTTGGTTTTATCTCTCTGTTCACTCATTCAAGCCCTTATATTTTTTTTGCCTTACACTTAGATGTTGGTGTTCCCCAAGGATCCCAAATTGACCCTATGTTGCATTTGTTGACATTAACTGTAGCTTCAGTCAACATGCTTTCATTCATAAGGACCTGTCATCTCTCAGCAGGTTTTCATTCATGAGATCCTCTCCTTGCTCTGGTTAGTTTATTTAATTTGGCTATAGAACATTCTTGTAGAATTAGCACCTTCTAATTTAAGAGTTTCTAAATTCAGGGTTGTCTTATTCCATGTTTGTTATCTTTTGTCCACTGGATACACTCATTGACTTGAACTCATCTCAATACACTGAGCTGTTCGCTGTTCACTACTCCACTCTTCGAGGGGAATCTAGTCTCTACTATGGAAGCTGTATGTAAGTCCATTAATTTAATAATTATTTTTCAGCATTACAGCTATAGATATAATTCATTTCCTACCTCTTGACCTTTCAATCTACCTTTATATCTATGTGTGTGTGTAAAAGGCTACAAATGATAAGAGACTGAAGAGGTTTCTATTGTTGCTAAGGGTAGGCTGTTGCCCTGTGATAAACTCAAACTTCTCTTTGTAGGGATACAGATGGTGTGCAGTCCTGTCCAGCTGCAAGCACACATTGGGAAGCCATGTGACAAAAGGCCTCCTTCCTCAGGATGACACAGTACAGAGCCCTTGCACTCAGCCTGCTGAGCACAACTGGCCTGATGTCATCTTCCATTGTTCCCTCAGTGGAACTTGCACCGGTTCACAGTGGCCATATCTCCAATAGGACTTCAGTGTGTTACCTGGATGTCATTTCTTCTTCTTCATGACCCTGAGGATCTGTCCAAGCTGGGCTAACACTGCTTTCATTCCTTTTTGCTTCCACCTCTCTGCTTACTGTCTCTGCTCAACAAGACTTTTCCTCCTTCTGCATTCTGCCATAGCACTCAATTTAACCCTCCTTATCCCTAGAGCCTCTATGATTCCTTAGATAAAGTTAGCGTTTCCTCTTCCTCAAAGTAATTCTTTTTGTACTAATTATCATAAATCAATTCCTTTTCAGATGGTGGCAAGTGTTTTACCTTGAAAACTTGAATTATCTCAAGGGCAGAGATAATGTCTTATTCCTTTTCATGTCTTCTGTGAACCTTATAGATCACAATAGAGGTTTGCTACATTACTAAATGAATGAATATCTCAATCACAAAAGATAGGTTAGTATGTACAAAATGCTTAGCACTGTGCCTTGCACAGAGTGTAAGTGTTACACAGATGTTTGTTAAATAAAATGAAAGGTAGATAGGACATATGTTTGGATTTAGGGGGACAATTATTATTATAATTAATGAAAACTGTCTATAATTTACTAATATACTCAGGTACTTTCCACTTTATCACAATATTTCCACTATTGTGGAATCATGGATAGAAACATTGCTTTCTTTTTATATTTTGTTCCTTTTTCTAATTATATATTATTCTCTCACAGTGATAGTTAAATCTCATTATATTTAATGATTTATCCATTTTCTGCTACAACAGTTTTATCAGTGACTCCTTGTATTATAATCTCATTATTTCACAAAATTATATCCTATTTGTTAAGAATAGTAACTGTTACTATGATTTTATCTTCAATGTTCTTTTCAATGTCAATGTCTTAGCCCTTTTGTGAAAAGATTAAACATTTTTTCTCTTTCTTTAGTCTAATTCTGTTCACTGTTGCTTACATAAGTGTGTTTCACTGTATATTGCTATTTTATTTAAATAATTTAATTCTGTGCCTGAAATGTGTCTGTTTCATTTCTACAGTTTCATTTCTTGGAATCAGACAGAAAGCATGATCTGAAGAAATCAAAATTACCAGATTTTTTTCTTTATTCTAAAGTACAGTATATCTATAGTGAAATACGGACTCTATTCCTTCATTTCTATTGAACATGTTTCCTTATGGGTTTGGTTTTTTAATTTCTTGATTGAAATGTAATTTAAGCAGGGAAGTTATAAAGTGGTCAATTGAGTCTCTTAGGTGCATGTTGGAAGTATAAATAGTACATAACAGATTTTTACCATATATGGCCTTGCAAGTACATTTGGCTTAAACAAATAAAAACCTGTGTAAATAAAGGGTAGGGTGCAGATGGATTCTGCTGTTTGTACATATTACAATGTTATCTGAGACACATTTACCCTATTGGGTTAAAAAAATGTTGCAAAGCCAAGCATTAAATTGTGTTTCACAATAACTTTCCTTTCCTATGACATGGCAGCTTTTCCCCACCCCCCCTCTCAATTTTTAATATAGAAATGTTCAAACATATATGTGTGTGTGTTACATAAAAAATAATATCTCAATATACACATTACGAGTCACAATAATGGCTAGTCTTATGTCATTTTTAACTTCACCCTGCAACCCAATAACATTTTATCAGTTCTCTCACATGAGATAATTGTACTTAGTTCACGGGGCTGCTGTGAAGGTTAAACAGGTTAACACGTGAAGTATTAAGAAGGGTTTCTGGAATGTGGGAAGTCACATATGTATTTCCTTTCATTATTCACTTGAATTGCAAGCCTATGTTAAACTTGAGAGAGTTGTGTGTCCTCAAAATACTCGTAGGTCTTTGCAAACAACTAAATTCTTTAAATACCTTAAAAATTATAAGTCAAATGCAAGATTCTAAGTATGAAGATACATTGTGTCCTTTGCCTTAATTATCATCAGATGAGGAAACGGAAATGCAGAAAGGTTAAGTAACTTGCCCAAGTGTTGCGGCCTAATCAAATCTAGACTTCACAAATCCGCAATACGATCATTGTTGTATAGGTGTGTAAAGAAAAAAAATACAAGGTGCATTCCCACCTGAAGGAGAAGGAGGAGGAGGATGAAGCGAAGTGATTAAATTATTTTGAGAAGAGAGTCCACCCAGCACGCTGGCATGTTTGTGTGTTAAGCTGTAGAAACCTGAACATCCTGGCCCAGGAGTCAGCCAATCAGGAGGCCGGGAACTACATTTCCATAATGATGATTGGCTGGTGGACTGGAGGCTCCTCTGAGCTGCAAGAGGATGGAAGGAAATGCTCTGCTGAGAAAATAGCAAAACAACTTTCTGGCTTTCTGTTGTTTATTGCATATTCTCCAAATGGTTGTAGTGATTCATCCTTTAGGAAAGCTTGTTTGGAAAACAAAAGAGGCACAGTTGTTCACAACAAAAGTGATATTCAGCAGCCAAAGGAACTGAGTATAATGGGACTCTTGTATTTTTCTTTAAAATAAACTTTAGTTTTCTGGACGCTTCTAACCAGATAAGATAAAACCTCTTAGGAGATGCATCAGGGTCATAAATTATAAATTAGAATTTACCATTCATGATAAGCATCATTGCTTTATTAATCATCTGTCAGCCTTATTAAATGTGCAGAGTATAATTCACAAAGTATAAAATCTTTAAATTCTAGTGCCAAAATTATACTGAATTCCACAATTAAGGGGATTTTAAAACCCTCCAAAATGAAGGTATCTTTGCTTTTTTTCCCCTTCAGTCATATATGTATGAAAGATAGAGATATATTTATCAATGTATTCGATATTGCTCTCACAATTTTTTATGCATATATAAAAATTCGCTCTCAGTAAGTCAGTGTTTTTTGTTTGTTTGTTTGTTTTTTTGTTTTAGATAGAAAGGGCAGCAGAGGAAGGGAGGCAAGTGACAAAGATGGAGTGGACCTGGGGGTGTGGCTCAGTGGTAGAGCTCAAGTGAGTGGCCTTGGATTTAATTCCCAACACCACTAAAAAGCAAAAACAAAAAACAAAACCCAGGATGGAGTGGAACATGATGGCTGCTTTCTGTTTTTTGACATCCCCTACTTGGTAGTATTGCGTTTTGTCCTAGTTGTTTTAAGTTCAAATAGAGCAGCGACAACGTTTCACCTACAAGTTCTTAAATTTTGTTTTACACAAACATTGTTTCCATGGGTCTTTCTGGGAATGAGAAAAGCTCTGTAAGGCAAATTAAGCAGCAGCATTTCACAGTCTTTCCCAGTGACCATTCCTTGGCTAGCTAACAGACCAGCCATTCAGAAGCAATTTTCTTCAGGCTGAGATTATGTGCTGACCGTAGCAGATCACTTCCCCCACCCAACACTAAATACAATCTGTCTCCTACTCACTGTAATAACGTGCAAATGACTGTAATTTTGCAGACAAGAAACAGCCCAAAGTGAAACGTGTCTAAACAGAGGTCGATTTGAAAAATCAGGGCTATTACCTAAATCTGTAAAACACATATTGTAATAAAACCAGCTATAGCAATCTCCAATAAGTAGTTTTAAAAAATGTAGCATTTTTTTTTTTTATCTTCTTTATGTACCCAGCCTCCATGGGCACAAAAGAAAAATCATTTTCTAGAAATGGTTTCATTACATGAGATGTAAATGGTCTTACTTTGTTACCCGATCTGTGGACCTTGGTAGGGTACCCACCCGCTCAGATGGAGTACACAGACCACACCTCAAGAGCCTGGGCCAAGCAGAGGTACACTTTCACACACTTAACACTGACCTACATTGCAGTTCTCTCACGGCAAGCAGTAGATAAATGTTTTCCTTTAAAAGAATGTGCTGTTTTGCAATATTTTGCTAGGTTCTACAGAACTGAAAGGTGTGAAAGGAACAGTTGTCTGCCTTTTCTTTTTGACTATTTACAGGGTAGGATTGGGAGAAGGAATGGAGAATTACATATATGGACATATAGGGAGAAGCACTACCTTCTTCAACTTTATATTTCTTTCTTTTCTGTGATTCTAGGGATCAAACCCATGCTAGACAAGGACTCTACCACAGTCTGTTTCTTTACTATTAAAATCCATTGTGATATTAATTCAATTTATCCAATAGCTGTATTTTATCATCTCTACTTGGCAAAGCTGAACTGTATTAGAAAGATCTGTTAAGACAGTGCTTATTCCCTCTCCCTTGGACGTAGAGCACCCTTGTCATACTCTAAGGAATTTAAATTGAAGGTGAGTTAGGGCATAAAAATGACCTAAAAAGCTCATAAAGCAGTGATAAACAATGCCTATAAGTACACATATTTGCAAAATGTAGATCAGAAATGTCCAAGTTTTTCATGGCATACCATTCATGTCTTTCTTTCCTAACCCCTTCACGCCCCAACAATGACCTGTAATGTGTGCACAGTCCTCACTCCCCAGGAGACCTGCTTCTCCGTGCTTTATCTTGCTCTAGTAGTATCTCAGGAAAAGGCAAAACCTTGGGCATTTCAGGGTCTCTAGAACTGAAATGCATGAAAAGGACAGTGGGCTGAGTTTTCCTTCTTTAATTAAAGGTGTAGGGTTGGGAGAAGGAATGAGGGCTTACACGAACAGACAGGGAAAAGCACTGCCCACTACCTTCTTTATTTATTTATACTACTTTATATTTCTTTCATTCTTTTTAGACGTTCAGATTTTCTTTTTTGTGGTGTTAGGGATCAGTATTATTCTTTTAAGAACAATGCTCACCTCTTTTTGATCAGTTATCCAGAGGTAGATATTGTTAAAAGTACTGCACAGAAACTAGAATTGGATTTAGTATGCAGGTGTAAAAACGCAGAGAAAGTTTTTCTAGGAGCTCTTAACTAGGAGTTAAGATATTGCCTATAGGCAAAAAGAGTAAAGAACTTCTAGAGTTTGTGTGGGTGTTTAATAAATCACCAAGTCTACATTCCCTAGAAACCAGGCAGGTCACCTGCCCACTGCCTTCAGACAGTAGTAGTTTCCCATTATATCTAAATTAAGATCCTTTTCCTATAAATTAATCTCATTTTCACAAAGGATTTATTTTCTATAATTTTATTTCTACTTTTTCCTTTGGTCTTGAGTAGATCCCAAGTGTCAATACTGGGATAGATTTAAAAAAGCTACACCCAGGTATGGACTTGCTTCCAAATAAGCAAAAACTCAAGAAATAGTTTCTTCCCTGTGTGTGTGTGTGTGTGTGTGTGGTGGTAGGCAGTAAGGGGGGGTGCATTCCTGTAAATTCCAGGTCTCCAGTTTGGGGCCAGTCTAGGGTACATAGTGAAATCAAGGCCAGCCAGGGTAAAGTTCCCAAGACGCTATTTCAAAAACAAAATACAAAAAACAAAACAAAACAAAAGGCTGGGAGCATGTCTCAAGTGGGAGGCACTTGCCAAGTGCAAGGCTTTGGGTTCAATACTCAGTACCAAGGGAAAGAAAAGAAGTACACATGTTGGCTGGGCAAAGTGGCTCACACCTGTAATCCTAGCTATTTGGGAGGCTGAGATGGGTAGGATTGTAGTTCGAGGCTGGCCCAGGCAAATTGTTCTTGAGATCCCATCTCCAAAATAACCAGAGAGAAATGGATTGGAGGTGTGGTTCAAGTGAGCACCTGTTTTGCAAGCATGAAGCCCTAAGTTCAAACCCAGTCGCATGAAAAAAAAAAAAAAAAAGAAAGAAAAAGAAGTACACATATTAAAAAATAGTGTACTGGAATTATCAAGTATATGTGTGTAGATGTTAGTATAGAAACAAGTATGTTCCCTGTTGTCTTGATAAGAAATAAAATTTCCATCTCTATAAATAGAGTTGAACTCCCAATTTTGTGAGGGGAGTAATTCTGATTTTCAAAGCTCCTAGTTAATTATCTTACTTTCAGTCATCAATTAGCTGAGAGTCCTCTGATGCCTCTTGATTGGCCCCCTTGTCAAACAAAACAAAACAAACAAGAAAAGCCAGCATAACAACACTGGTTTATTCAGACATTTCCTGGAAGAATTTAGGAGGCAGGAGATGGGGGTGGGGTGTAAATGAAGTGTGGAAATGGTAGAATGGAAGGAAACGCTTTAATTTACCAAAATGGTTTGATTTAAGGTAGAAAGTTGGGCATAAATCTTTGGCCAGTGGTGTTTATCATAAAGGTTGACCATTTCGGATTAGGTGCTGAAGTTAGGGCTGGTTCAGATTATTTCAGTGTTAGGAAGCTTAAACTTTCAGTTACATGGAATCTATGCCGCAGATCCTGTTTCTCACTTTTACTGAAGTAGTGTATTGGAGTTCTACCATTTTTCCAGGGTCAACCGGGTCTTAGTTTTTAAAATGTCCTTTGAAGCCCTGTTGTCCTAAGACCTAACCATTGATTTTTTTTTTCCCCAAACTAACACGTGAAGTAACCTTAGGCTTCCAAAATGGAGAGGACACCCCAGGAACACATGAAGTGCTCAGGAGTGACCTGCTTCTTTGAGGGACCATTTTCCTAAAAGAAGAAAAGTTAAGAATCACCACAGGGGGCTGCATTATTGTCAGTGATTCATACACAAATGTAAAATATGTACATTCAAAAATAGAAAATAAACATCAAAGCTAAAGCAAAGAATAGATGGATATTATGTATCTAATTTGTCCCAGTTTGTTAACTACTGCTTCAATTTGAGTACAAATGGATTTGCAGAACTCTGAGGACTATTATAGATGCAGTCCTCTGCTTTACACTCCCCAGTAAAGGTGGAAACTACTGTTTATTACTATTTGCAACATCGTATCTAGTTCATGTATGGGAGCAAAACAACTAATTAGCAATTTTTAACGGACTTGATATATTAAAAGCCCAAACATGAGTCAATAGCCATTACTTAAAACATGTGACATAAATATTTTCATTGATCCACACAGTCATCACTGAATATTTACATCAGATGCTATCTTATAGTAGCTCTAATTTACTTTATGTGCCTATTTGACTCAGTTAAGGCACACTCTTAAATTACAATTGTCATGTGTAAATTACAATCCCAGTAGTAACTGGATCCTTAAAACTTGGGATGTTTTCGATTAAATTCATAGCACCCTTGGCTTTAAAATCTTCACATTATAACTCCTGAAAATAATAGAATCTAACAATGAAAAAGTTTAAAACGTGCTCTAAAGGCTTAATATATGTAAATACATTCGCTTAAATATATTAGCAACTTACTTTATATTAACCTCTTATCTTAAAAAACGAGTTCCATTAACTCAGTTGCATTTATCCTACAATAAATTCTAAAATACTTTCTGTATTTGTGGATTGCAGATGTGGCATTTAGAGGAGTTAGACACACCTCCCCCTACCCCCGGGGTTAAAGATTTGCGGAAGAGGAATTCTGACAATCCAGACGATTTAAAATTGAGGACTGGGTCTGTTTAAGGGGTTAATCTTCCTGGTATACTTTATCTTCCACAAATCGATCAAATGAGGCTGGCCCGAGGTGTTAATATGATTGGCGGTGGCCTTACTTTATTTTATTTTTGGGGGGAGGAGGAGTAAAACCAGGTGGAAAGATTTCGTACTAATCTAAGGGAAGAACCGTTCCAGCGGCTTTGGGTTAATGGTTGCCAGTGTTCACACTTCAGTGGTTGCAGACCGGGGACTGGAAACAAAAGGGTTACTTGTTTCCCCACCACCGCCTTTACCCCCAGATCGATTTTTCTTATTTAATCAGCGAGCAAAAAAAGAGATACGGGGCGGGGGAGGGGAGGACAGGGGATGCAGGAAGGGCAAACTGGTGGGGGAGGACTGAAAGCCCGAAGCTGCAACCCGGAAAGTGGCTGTTGGGAGTCGGGCAGCCGAGTCCTTGCCACAAGGCAGGGGAGCCAGCAAAACGCTCCCAGTCATTTCCACACAGCCAGCCTCCCTTTTCTGCTCGCCACACGCTCGTGGCTCCTTTGGCTTCCCTCTGCCACCGAGTGATCACAGACATTATTTCCCCCAAGATAACACAATCAAACTTGTATTTACCGACATCCTCTCTTCGCAGCCTGTTTGAGATTTATTTTAATAAATAAGTGTTCTATGTGAATGATGTAGTAATTGAAACGGGCGCACCATTTTTTTTTCCCCCCTTCTTACTGCGGGAGGTTCCTCAACTCCAATCTGGTTGGAAAATAAAACGCTTTGTCTCCACAACCACCCCCCACCGCACCCCCACCCGCGCTCAGTGTGTGTTTTATACGTGTGTATATCTCAACCCCCTACAGTAGCCAAGAGAAAGCAGCTAGCCAATGAGAGAGCCCAGTTTCATAAAAGCTGCTCTCTGATTGGCCCGATGCGAAAGGGCATTGGGAACAAAGAAAAGTCCCTTTCAGGTATAGAGGCTGAGAGCTCCTTTTGCTCCACTCCCCCTGTGAGTGTGTGTTGTGTTTCAGTTCTGATTTCAGTGTTGCAGAACAAGCTTGTTGTGTGTGTGCACCAGGGGGATTTTTGTTTTGCTTTTCTTAATTTTAATTTTTGTTTTTTTTTTTTTATAAAAATACACAGGAAGGTCTGTGACATTTGATGGTCCATCTTCTTTAATAAAAAAAAATTGAAGAGCTTATAATTTCCAAAATAAAGCGGCTGCAACCAAACACATTCAATGCAGTTAGAAGGAAAAGGTCAACTCGATCCAATACAGACCGTAAGTACGGTTGCGTGGTGTGTCTGTATAGCACTTAGCGGGGACTTCATGCAGGGGAATGTGCGAGTTTTATGCATTGAAATGAGGAACTAGTTACAGGGTTTGGCTTTTGCATTTAGAACAACCCAAGAAGGGTGAATTTTATTCAGTGGAGGGTGAAGCATTTGTAACTTCTTCACACAAATTAAGCTTGACTGGGCACTCGGTTAACTTAGAGTAAATTACCTTTTGGGCTCTAACCCAAAGGAATAAAAGTGACACAGTTACATACCCTGGTCCGCAGTGTCAGTTCTCCAGCGCACCTTACCCCCTCTCCTATCCTAGCTGGACCCCCTCCCCAGCCAAGCCAGGAAAATGGGGGCAAGGACAGGACAAACCGATTTCTGTCTCCTGTCACATCCTCGTGCCCATTAATTTAATATTAAACAAGGGAATATTCATCCATTACATGTAATGGCTATAATTATCATTTCCCACCTTCTTAAAAAAGCCAGCAGCAAAAACACCATGGGGGGGGAGCCCCACCCAACCCAAATAAACCCACAAATAGTAACAATGGTGTGCTTATTACAGGACCTAGCTTGGGAACTAGCAAAATGTTTTTCTTTGTCTAATACATGAAGGGTCCCTAAAATCCCAGTGGTTCGGAGGTACCCACCCCCTCCCCGAGACTTCCGCGTCCCTAGCCCCCTGGGAAAGCCAACGAATTGGAGATAAGTTGAGGAAAGGTTTATAAGGTGTTTCTATAAAACATCTGCTTTGCTCTTGTGCTCGTTACATTTCACTCCTTGCGAACTTCCGAGATCCTCGATCTCAGAGAAATGTTTCACATTCATAACTTGTAGCTTCGCCCACTGCAAGGGGGGCGGCGGGGGGGAGCGTGTGCAGGGGGAGGGGAGAGACCTTCAGCGTTTTTTTAAAGACCAGATCAGTATTTTCTTGATACGCTTGTCACCATTTTTGTTCTCACGACAACCAATTGAGCCCTTGATCCTCACGTGATGTGAAAGGCTTGCACTGTAACAAAATCGCTCCTTTTAGATGGTTGGTTGTTGCTAACTCGCCCATCCCCCTCTCCCAGCCCCGACATTTCCAGCAAAGCGACTCTCCACTTCCAATCCATCAACAATTCATTACTGCTTTTAGCTTCCAAACGCCAGCTAATTAAAAATACTAAGCCAAGCTCTGAGGCCATCTGACTAAGCCCAGGAGGGGGTGGGGAGCGAGGAGGAGGAGAGAGAAAAAAATAAATAGAAAGGAGACGCACCGTTTGCTTCGAGTGTAGAGGGGAAAAAAATTGTCCTGAAAAAGATCGCCTTAAAAAAAATTTTTTTTGACTAATTATCAAATTACCACATGACAGACTGGCTTGCGCGACAGAGGATTTTAACCCCAACCCCAGGGACTGTACTAAGAACTCCTTCCCTTTTCTTAAACCAACATAAAACAGGAAAACACCACATCCTTTAGATTTCGAAGACGGAGCCCATTTGAACGCCGTTATTTCCCCTCCAGCGCCCCCCGCCCCGAGCGAAGGCTGTTTTAACTGGTCCCCGGCTCGCCCGGCGCCCGCTTCCTCCTCTCGCACACCTTTCCTTGGCTCCTCCGGCCCAACTTCGCATCCCACCCTTTCTTCCTCCTCCTCCTCCTCCTTTCCCCATTCTTCTCCCCCCCTCCTTGTCTCTTAAGTTACTTGGAGAAATCAAATCTGTCAGGACGGGCGGAAAAATGCCACTTCCCGACTAACAGGCGGAATCCAGCCCAGATTTTCAGTCCTTTCTTCTTATTCTTTCTTCCCTTTCACTAATTTATCCCGATGTTAGCACATTCTGTCTTGTTACTGGCGGACGCCTGTAGGTTTGCTACATGGATCATTACTTACTGATCACGGTGACTCTCAAGTCTGGAACGGAAGGCGGAATGAGAAGTTGGGAAAACTTTTTTCTCTAAACTCTCTCTCTCTTTTTTTAGACACCCTGTTATTCTCGATGCTTGTTAAGAGGAAAAAAAGCCTTTGGTGTTTCTGTTGTGAATGTGAAACATTATCTTCCAGCTGTACAGTGACACATTTTTTTAAGGAGAAAAGGACTCCTGATCCGTTTGCCAAAAGGGGGCTGGGGAGGTAGAAAATAATGCTATCGAGTGATTATTCTGGTGAGATGTGTTATTCGGTTTCTTCCTTCTTGATCATTTGGTGTTTAAGTAAAGTGAGGCACAGGCTTGATGGCCGAGTGGAGTGGGAAAAGCATTTTGATTTGCTGGCCTAATTAAAAAATGATAAAGGATTAAAGGTAAGCAATCTCTCTCTGTATGTATATATGTGTATATATGTGTATATTTATTTTTTTCTTGACAATCAACTGTTAAAAAGGGGCTGATCCCTTTAAAAACCGTTTTAACTGCTCTATGTCAAACACACACTCATTTGCGGTCATTGAGGCCACCTTGGCGCAGATCACTTAAAGTGTATGTCTTAATCACTTTTCCCCTACAGTCAGCACCATATTTAACAGTCTGAGCAGTTCTGTGACCTAGGGGTTTGGTAGAATTGTTTAGATGTTTGCTTTTTCCTCAAAAGATATTTAACCTTTATATATAACACTGTCTTTTCATAGAGAGAAATGCTCTTAAAGACATGTGTGCATATTTCAAAAAATTGTGTAAGCTTTTGGGGGAAGAGAGAATAAGAGGGAGGTATGTATGTGTGTGTATGGGATTATTGTTTTTTCTTTTTATTTTTTTTTCCTGTTCCTTACTAGGAACAAAAACCAGATTGTCCAGACAATTTGTTAAAAGAAATGCTAAAATTAGAATTTAGTAACATCATTCTGAAAACTAGTCACAGAGAACTTCCAGGTTCTGGTCTTTTAAACTGCAGAGGACATGGTTAGAGATGTGTAATGCTGTTTTCCTCTTGTCTGAGTGTTCAGGCTGTATTCCTGGGGTTGAGCTAATCCATGTGCCAGATAAAAATCCTAAACTTAACAAAAAAAAGAAAACCACAAAAACCTTTCTGGACTTGAATCAGATCCTTAAAGATATTTAATGCTTTAAAAAAAGTGATTATCCTTGTGGTGTTGATAAAAAGGATTTTCTCTTTAGCCACTGTAAGATGCTTACTGTCATGGGTATTTTTTCAAGTTTGGTTATTTTCCTTTAAGCCTGATATTGGATTGTGGTTTCAATACATGAGCCACTTTACACTACCCTTCCCTGTACCCCTTATTGACTCCCCAGTGTTAATCGTTTTTTATTCTGGTAACACCCAGACAAGAAATATTCGACTTTTCCCCCCTTCACAGGAAAAGGTGGACCTGGACTGAAGGGTGTAAAATCCCTGGACACATTCGTGGGGCAGGATAAAGAAGAGGAAGATTGGAAGATTTTTTTTTTTTTTCCCCTTAAGAGAAAGCCCAACGGAGTTAAACGAATGTCCCCTCATCTCCAAAGGAAAGTTCATCGGATTTTTATTCTAGAGAGCTCATCTTCAGGATGTCAGTGAACGTTTCTACTGCAGGAAAAGGTGTGGATCCAAATACAGTTGATACTTATGACAGTGGCGATGATTGGGAAATCGGGGTTGGAAATTTAATAATTGATTTGGACGCTGATTTGGAGAAAGACAGACAGAAATTTGAGATGAATAATTCCACCAGCACCACTAGCAGCAGCAACTCTAAGGACTGTGGAGGTCCAGCCTCCAGTGGGGCCAGTGCTACCGCAGCCTTAGCTGATGGCCTAAAATTTGCTTCTGTTCAGCCCTCTGCTCCCCAGGGGAATTCACACAAAGAGACCAGCAAATCAAAAGTGAAAAGGAGTAAAACTTCTAAGGATGCTAATAAGTCTCTGCCTTCTGCTGCCTTGTATGGGATTCCCGAGATCAGCAGCACTGGCAAGAGGCAGGAAGGGCGCCCTGGAGAGGCAACTGGCATGAATTCAGCGCTGGGTCAAAGTGTGAGTGGCGGTGGCGGCGGCAACGCGCACAGCAACGGTACCAGCACCAGCACCTCCGCTGCCACCGCGGGGCCGGGCTCCTGTGGGAAAAGCAAAGAGGAGAAGCCAGGTAAAAGCCAGAGCAGCCGAGGCACCAAGCGGGATAAGGATGCGGGGAAATCCAGGAAGGACAAGCACGACCTGCTGCAGGGCCACCAGAATGGCAGTGGCGCCCAGGCCCCTTCCGGGGGGCACCTCTATGGCTTTGGGGCCAAGAGCAATGGAGGTGGCGCGAGCCCCTTCCACTGCGGGGGCACTGGGAGTGGCAGCGTCGCCGCTGCCGGGGATGTTAGCAAAAGTGCTCCGGATTCAGGGCTCATGGGAAACTGTGTGTTGGTAAAGAAGGAAGAGGAGGAGGAGGAGAGCCACAGGCGAATCAAGAAACTGAAAACTGAGAAGGTAGGACAAAGTCGCCTTCCTAGATGTCCCACTCTCCTGTGTGCATCTGTGTGGGTGTGTGTGGGTGTGCCTCTGTGTGCCTTCCCCTATGTGCTTTCTGGTTCTTTGTGAGGTTTCCGTGATATCCGTCCTGTCTGTTAAAATTGGATCTAGGGCTGCTTTCTTGGGTGCAGTGTTTGGCTCTTGCTTCTGCCGTTGCTGCTGCTACTGCTGCTGCTTGTGGTGCTAGTGTTTGGGTCCCCGAGTGAGAGGGTCTGAGAGTTCTAACTGCCTTTTACCCTACTGATGGACCCCTGGCCAGTCAGCAAGTTGTCGTATACTTTTAATAGAAAACCTGCTTATTCCCGCACTTGACTCTGGTCCTGGTTTCTCCCCTAAGGAGAACTGTCTTCTGTTTTAATTTACCCGGGCTTTGTTACTGCTACTAAGGTGTCCTTAGATACGGAGTTCAGGTTCACTCTGGGGAAACTGTTGGAGGGGATTCTAATTTACAGTCCACCCTCAACTCATTTTTTGTGTTCTTACTGTCTCCAAAGTATTTCTCTCAAAGGATATCCCTCGGATGAGTTCCTGTAATTGGTCCTGAATTAAACTCCTGGCTTGGTGTGTTAGGTCATTGGTTTCATAACTGTGCAGGAAAACTGGGATGGTTTTGGTGCTGCTAGGACTCTACCTTGTTCCCTCACTCAGTTCTTAGCCAGAGATTTAAGGATGTTATGGCTCGGGTTTGGAACTTCTCTAGGGAGCCATTGGTAAGAATAAAATGGACCTGGTGGATGGGAAGGCACGGCCAAAGTCAAGGTGGGCAGTGAGAGTGAAGGGGAATCCTAGAATTGTGTGGTGCTCTTGAACAATAAGGATAGTTGATTTAGTCCATTGGGACTCTTTCTCCCATCTTCATCATTGTCTTAAAGCCTTGGACAACTGCCTCCAGTGTTGGGCTGCTTAGGACAGAGGCCTGTGTCTTGGTGGGCTGGGAAAGGATGACTTTGCATTGAGTAAGTCTGGGGACTAAAGGTGCTGTGTCCATAGGCTGGTTGGGAACGAGCTGGGGGTGTGAGTGATCTTTCTATAAGATTTATCTTTAGATTAATTCTACAAGTTGTGTCTTGCAGAAGCAAGATTTCTATCATGTGGTTTGTGGTATGGTTGTTTGAAAATATGCTTATTAAGTGATTTGAGTTTTGTTCTTTCTGACTTGGTCAGAACTGTAAGTGATGGTAATAAGTTTTTGGGTAATAACACCTGTGTGAAATTATTCAGTTCTCTATTTAAAACCTTTGCAACTTTGTGTTTAAGATTTAAATTGGGTATAGTAAGAAAGTTTTGATTTAGAAGTTGACAGAGGTATGTGAAGGAGTAAATAAAAATGCCAAACTTGCAAAACGCCTCTGAACACTTTTTAAATCCATACCGATTTAGTAGACAGCATTTTACATTGACGCATTTAAATGAACTTCCAAAAACAAATCCCAGGTTTTGGTTCTTAGACTAAATGTGTAGTTTCACACAATTTCTACTAAAAGGCATTTTGAAATCTTATTACTTAGTACAGTAGGGCATTTACTTTTGTTGCCAATAGTCTTCAAATTGCAGTTCTAATCTGCTTTAACTATCTAGATGAATTGCCCTAATCCAGTGCGCACAATGGCTGTGGTTAAGGAGTCAGAGCCATTTGGATTCACTGGCTGCGTGGAATGTGGGAGGTTCTGCCCTTTTGCATTCCCCTTCGCCTTTTAATCTTCCAGCCAAATGTTCACATTCAACAATTTTGTTTAGCTGGCAATCGGAACATTTCAGGCTCTCAAAGGCTGCTGTCATGGCAACTGAGATTAGAGTGTGGTGTCGGTTCTCCAGTGTTTGTGTTCTTTTCACTTTCCAGCCACAGAGGAAACTGGATGAAGACGGCGAAAATTAAATTATTCATGTACCGTGCTACTCATCCTCAGTGCCAGCAGGTCTAAATGTGATCATGTGAATTACATAAGTGAGCAGCAGACAAGCCCTGGTGGGGCTGGGGTGGAGGAGGGGAGAGACCACATGGCTTTTAGATTTACCCTGACCTTGTGTTGAGAGGAAAACTGCACTGCCAACCTTCGCCACTGGAGTTGGCACAGCGGTGCCCCTGGGATGGTTTCAAGGGGCTCAGACCCTACAGTGTTGACCATTTTTGTTGAGCTAAGGTGTTGGCTCAGGATCTCAAACAGTCTTTAAGCCTTTCCTCCCCACCCCCAATCCACCCTATTCCTGGAGGACTTAAAAGTGCTTTATCCTTGGCACACAGAGATGGCACTCCCTGGCATCCATGTCACCTAGGGAAGTAACTAATTCTTCCAACTAGTACTTGTGTCAAATTAGGCTTCAATTTAGAAAATGCTTGCTAATGAGATGAGGATACCTAGTTAGAGAGTAAAGATTCAGTAGGACAAGCTTCACCTGACCAAATGTTTCATATCTGAGACATCTTTGAGGAAGACTTTTCTTTTTTTGACATTTTGTGCAGTGTTTTAATTTCAGCCTTGCCTGATTATCTAGGTTTGTGAAGAGTAAATGCCTTAAGAGTAAAGATGATTAATTTTATGTAGTCAGATGTGTCTCATGAGGGGCCACATGCAAAACCCAAAGGGGTGTGTGTATATGTGTGTGCATTTTTTTCGCGTTCCAACCAGTTAATTTTCACAGCATGCTTAAATGTCTATTTTTGGTCTGTTTATTCTGTTTCTCCACTACACGGAGTCATGTAAAACATGATAAAGTGGACCTTATGAAACCTAATTAAATCAATGAGTGTTCTCCTCCTTTATGTAGAAACCACAAGTAGGCTGTAAAAGTCGCCACTCCCTTAATACGTGAACAAAATCAAAACATGCTATAATTCTAAGATGTTTGAGCTATATTTCTATAGCCCATTTTGTGGTTAAGCCACTAGTGACATGTCTGAATAAGTAGGTTTGACGGGTTGGCTTTTGGTTGTTAAAACCTGCCTCTCCACCTTCCCCCTCCTTTCTTTTGAAGCCTAATAAATAGTCTTGTATGGAAGCTCCCTTCTTGTATTCTTTCTTGGCCACCTTACAGTTTAGACTTATCAGAGAAGGAGATATTCAGCTGAGTTAAACGAAGAGTTACATTGAGTTACATTGTGTATGGGTTTATTTGATCACTGGAAAATTTGAAAGTACATAGAAAAATTCCTCACAACAGCTGGAGGAGGAGGTCACATAATTGCATCCTAGAGTTCTTTTCAGGACATAGTCCTAGAAGAGGGTTATTTCTGTAATATCATAATTGTTCTCATTAAGATAGTCCTTGCCATCCTAAAAGTGTTGTCTATAAATGGGCCTGTCTATAAAGGATATCATCCTTTTTTTTTTTTTTTTTTCCTCGTGTAGAAGCCTTTTTACACTTCACTAGGGAATTCTGGCACATTTTCTAAGTGAGCGTGAGCAGTTTAAGCACATACTTTGATTAATGAGTTTTGTGGGTGATATGCTTTTTTTCTTTTTGCAAATATAGTGTTCCTTATGAATTTTGCTTAGCGTGCAGTTTATCTACTGTGAAATAAAAGGGTAGGAAGGTCACTTGCTATAATTGAAGAACAAAGTCCATTGTTGTTAGACAGTGCACTGTTTTGAAAGCTACATGAGGGATTTAGCTGTTAGAAACATTGGGAACTAAGGGTGATTTCCGGCCATCATCGCTCCAGCTCCTCTCTCTTCAGGAGGCGTCCTCAGAGGGGCCAGGGCTTTTGGAGGTGGGAATGCAAAGAGGCTGTTCTTTCCCAAGGAAGGTTTCTGTGAGAACCGTTGTAGCATGGAGGGTTTGTGCCATCAGGCCCATCACTGGATTCTGAGTTTAGCATTTGAAATCTGTTAGGTTTGCTGGAGAGATTTAAAAATACGCACAAGTGCTCAACATTGAGCTAAAGAAGGTAATGTTTTGTAACTTTAATAACTTTGCAAGTAATCTGCGGAACAAAAAAGGAGGGGGGGAGGAACTGATTGTGTAAATGCCATAAGGTTAAGAATGCTCTTCAAGTGGAATTGCTCGGCTGCAAGATGGTTTTAATTAGAGTGTTATAAAGACTTATTTTTCCTAAGCAGCATTTTATAGTTAGTAAATGAAATGTATGCCGAAAGTGCAAAGCTGAAATCTCCCTAACCACAGAGGTGTTCAATAACCAGACTCAAACAACATGGAAAGTACCATCTGTTCTTCGTTTCCAGCATGAAAAACAGGGATTGAATGACGGAGATTTGCTCCAATTTTGACGGTGTCTGTGTGCGTTTTTTTTTTTAATTTAAAAAAGTTCACCTGGTACTTCATAGAAACTCGAAATTGCAGTAATATGAGCAACACTGTGAAAACACATGTTCCTACATTTATTTTAACCAGTTCCACTTTTGTTTAAAAGATTTCCAGAAGCTCAGCCATTGACCACCTTCTAATGGTTATCCAGTTCCTACAGGCAGTCACAATGAGGAGGTCAGTTCTTCAAAGATTGGACTATTTAGTCAGTATCTGAATTATTCTGTCAATTTTCTTCCTAGAGGCCAGGCAGGGGGAAAGGCTCCCCTGGGCTAACCTTGGTCATCATTCATCATTAATCTAATTGTGTGTGATAGTGCTGTGGACTGGTGTTCACTCTATAAACCATGCTCTGTTCAGAGCTGTAGTCTAGGGTTGTTGATCTTTTAAGGATAACTTTTGAGTCCTTGACTTTTTAGGCACTAAGATGTTTGGTTCTGGGTTTAGTAAGAGCCCTGGCTAAAACATTATCCGGTCTTTGTTTGAGGTCTTTTATTGAAGCTAATGACTGGGCTTGTGCCTCCCTGAGATAAATGACATTATCTCTGAGTGGGCTGACAGGAAACAGACATGTTAATGGTGAAGCTGCAGGGAGGATCTGCTCGGGTTCTGACTAAAGAGTGGAGAAGGGACCCCTGGTTGTGGTCATTAACACATAATGCATTCTTGCTCCTCCTAAGAGGCCCTTGAAAATTAGAAAGCTATTTTAGCCACAAGCACTTAAATCATAAATCTAATACTCCTAGTTCCTTTGCATTCCTAAAAGTAGTAATGAGTTTTTGTTAGCAAGTATGTGATGTGGGTTTTTAATGTGGTAGCTGTCCAAGGCTGCCTGGTAGTGACATTTGGGAGAGCTGCAGGTTGAACTGTTTTTTATCAGGTGAGCTTCCTCTTTGTCTTTCAGCATCGCTCACTCATCCTTCAGTTTTAATAAGTCGAGAAAGTAGTTCCAGAGCTTAAGATAAGTCATTTTTATACTTGAAGATGTCTCGTGGGAGGGGGATAAAAATCTCTTTTTTATAAGCTGGGAAAAAGATTTTGCTCAGTGATTTGAATGTGAGGAAACCTGCCTTTTGAAGTGTATGTATTTTTTTTTGAAGTCCTGGGTATAATTGAGTCTCAGTGCAGTTTAAACTCTGCTTCTTGAACGATGGTAATTGCCATGTTGCACACACTCTTGAGGTGTAAGAGAGGTAGAAAGGGTCATGCTTTTCTATTCTTTACTGTTAGGCACTGGAGTTTTTCATAGTAATTACCATAGTGCAGCACAGCTTTGGTTGCCAGCACTCTCAACTTGCCAGAGCTGAGCATCAAGGGTTTTGCTTGAATACTAAATAGTTTATTTCTAAGTTACCTGTATAGGGTTCTTGTGTGATTGTGGAAACCAGAGATAAGAAAATACTGGTCTCTCCTTTTAGCAGCATCGTAGTGGAAAAAGTCCCATTTCCCTTAGGATTGTTGTTAATAAATGGTAAAACCACCAAATCTCTATGTCATGTAATATTACAAGGAAACAGGGCAGGTGGAATCTTTGCTCAGTAATGACTTAGGTCATCAGTACAGGGTAATAAAACAGCATATTGATGCCCTTCAACTAGTATTTCATAGATGTATGCATATAAATGGTGAAATTGCATAGATAGATGTTGGATTGGGAGAATTGGGTCTTATGGCCTTTATAAAAAAAAAAAAATCACCTTGATTTTTTGTTCCACTCTGCTGCAGAGTAAATGGGCCCCTCCTTCTGTGTGCAGCTCTGTCCCCCAGCTGAAGTTCCTGTAGTGACTACTTGGCTTTCTGTTGCAAGTCCTTTGTAATTTAAGCTAAAGGTTTTGGCAACTGGAACAGAGCCTTTGCCACTGAATGAAAGGTTGTTAAACTACTCATAGTTGGCTGTTTGTAATGTTATTTTGAGAGCACAGGATATTTGAGATGGTGACACTCGCACTCTGTTCCTAAAGCTGATGTTTGCTAAATTTTGCTTAGAAACACGTTTGGGGATGTAGTAAAAGAGATTATGAGTTTTGCCTGAAGAGCCGAAATGAGCAAAGCAAATACTTGTATTTTGGCTGGTCAGAGGGCCTTTTACTACAGGGATCTCATCTGATGTTCAGAAGAATCTTTTTTTACTCCCAGCAAAGGGAAATGAAAATTTAAAAGTATATATTAGAGCTGTAATGGAGAACTCAAAGGGAGGGATATTTCAGTTAGAACAAGTGGGATTTGAAATGATGAGCAAATCGTACTGCTGTTTTTCAAAGCCACTCTGCCTTCTCATCCTCCACCCCCACTCAGCTTGATGATTATTCACTGTGACTGACTATTCCTGGTCAACCACTGAGCTTTCTGCCCTCTGGGAATCCTCATTGTCAGCTAGCACCTTAGGAAAAATGTGCCTACAGGGACACTTAAGCATATTCCAATAATGCCACATGAATGCAGCTTACAGTTTCAGAGTAAATAAAAAGATATTGATTTTATTTTGTGTTGTACATAATGATTTTAGAAAGCAGATATTTAGATTGTGGAATGGGCTTATTATGTTAACCAGAGAGCAGATGGCACCATGCCACAGACATATAATTTTACTTAAAGGGACTTTTAAGGTTTTGATGTGTTTTCTTTTCCTCTTATTTCCCTGATGGCTTCTTTTTATTGAAGGGTAACTTAAGGAGACCTGGTAGCAATTTTACTGCCTTCCCTTGACAGTCTGAAATAATAGCTTGGTCTTTGGTTGTACTGATCTTCTACCAGTCAGCTCGATTCTGGTTTTTGTCATGTGGCAGTGAATTAAAAAAAAAAGTGTTTGTAGTATGTTTTAAAAAAATGGACTCTTTTATATGCTTCAATTAGCAATAGACTACAGAGTTCCAGTTGGTCACACTTTCATGAACTTCTGGAAGTCACTGTTCGTCCTTTTGATTAAAGAAAAAATCCTGGTTTGATTTCTTAAGAAAGCACATCTGGGGTCTTTAGCTGCTTTCTCCTACATCTTTTTTGCTCTGCACATTAGTCACTGAAAGTTCAAAGGTCATGTCTAAGTTGTTCCTAGTTAGGTTAGCAACCTGTGCTGGAGGGCTGTTACACCACCGCTATGGACATTTGACTTCAGTTGGCACAAAGTACCATTTGTTTTCCTGCAGAGATTTTTACAGTTTAACTCATTCTTCACCTAAAATATCATCAAAGTGCATCTCTTAACATTTCTTCCTCTTCTTCTTCTTCTTTTTTTTTTCAAAACGTGCATAACCAAACCAGATGACATTTGTATTTCCTGTCACTTCCTTGGCTGATTTTATGGATGGCTCATGTTAAAAACAACAATAATGTTTGAATTGGAAGGATGGAAACCTCGGGTTTTCATTCTTCACGGAGAACTGTTTATTTGTGTGGTTCGCCGCAGACATGGATAACGCTGGGCTTTTTTATAGGCCCTGACTAGCTCAGCAGCACTTGGGTATGTGTTCCTGCATTTGAGTTTTAAGAACTGAATCTTTTCAGCAAAGGAGAAAAAAGGCACAGCCAGTTGAAACTGCCCCCTGACCTAGTTCAAGAGTCAGCAGTGCTGATTAAAAAACGTGAAATTTCAAGGAAGCGAAATTCCAAATAAAAAAATGAAATTCCAACGAGTAGTTCATTTGAACTTTTGTGAAGATACAAGGAAGCTGAGCTGAATGCTTTGACAAACGGAAGCCGCCCCCAGCAGCTTGGCTTTCTCCCTTAGTACTGTTTGATGTCTTCAATAACTGATCGAAAAGCGATTTCACATTCCCCGATCTTTCAGGCGCTCTGAAGGCGGAATCTGAGTCAGGTCGCCTCTGCTTCCCAAAGGAAGCAGCCTGATTTTAAGAGCGAGCAATTGAGCTTTGCGCGCATGCAACTCCCTTGGAGCAGTTGTCTCCATCTCCATTCCTTGCCCAAATCCTGCACCAGCCTTTCCCGGGATGCCGACAGATGCCACCCGCCGAAGGAGAAAGCGAGCAGCTGTTGGCATCACCGCCCCGCCCGCCACGTGAAGCGCTCCCGGGCGGGGGTGGCGGCCCCCTCGGCCCCCTCGGCTTTGTGGGCCGCAGCTTTGCGTACCCGGGGCGGCGGGATCTCTGCGCAGCACGGCGCATTGTTCGCGGACCCCGCGGACCTGGGCCCGGGCGGGGGCGTGGCCGCGGGCGGCGGGGACGCGCGCGCGCTTCCGCGGGGGCGGCGGGGACGCGCCCTCCTTCCCGCCCGGGACCCGTTTATGGCCCTGAGCGCTGTAAATCTGTCAGCTCTTCCCGACGCCTTCACCTCTTTCTTCATTTGCTCCAGCTTCTAGTTTGACAACGTTCCCCTGAGGCGGAATTCTAATCTGCTTCCAATTAGTTGCAAAATGTGACTGAAATTTCCACATTAGGACTGCTGTTTTACTTGCACGCACACATCTAGAAACAAATTAATGCTCTTGAATATTTATTTTTTTGAGCCCTTGAATTTACTTGAAGGGAAGAGTTTCCGACTGTTAGGATGACTTCCAGGACTGGCCCCCCACCCCAAGCCTCATATACTAGATACATTAAAATACAGCAGAGCGACCGTGTAAGGTTGGGGTCCCCTCTCATCCATCCACGAGCCTCTGCCGTCTTCTCCAAATCTCCCCAAATGTATTGCATGTGTTTAAGTCTTGCAAATCAATTTTGTAGTGTTCCTAACATAAAACAAGGACCTTTGGTTAAGGAGGGGCCCTTGGCACAGTGTTTTTAGAGAACACAAATAAACTTCTAAATATAGTTCAAGCCATAGTTGGCCAAAACACAGAAACTTTTGTTCAACACGTTTAAATTCTTTCATTTGATGTTCAAGAGCTGTAAACCCAAACACACTAGTTGGGTGATAACTTGGCTTGACAAATGCAAGGGCGCCACTGGCTGTGTCCGTGTGAGCACCCACGGGTACCCGAAGTTTGTGTAGAGAGCCGCCCTCCCGCTGGGCCAGCTCCTGTGCTGCGGTCAGCTGGTTCTGTGACATAGGTCCCCCTCCGCCCATCATCCACTGTAAGGAGAACGCACTGGCTCTGGGTTGAGGGGTGGTTGCACTTTGAGGGGAGAGCATTCTACTCCAAGCCTCATTACTCCCTCTCTAGTTCCTCCTTTGCAGTGAATTGATATCTAGCCACTTTCAATACCTGTCTTGAAAAGCACTTGCTGAAGTCCCATTCTGGAGAATGTGAGTCCCAGTGCAGAGTTAGGGTGCATCGTTGGGTCAGTATTTGTAGAAAAGAGGTACTCTTAAGTTGAAGATGTAAACAGTGAAATTTATTGGTGCGTTTTATAGTGGAACTCAGTCCTCACACATCTTGGCAGATTGATATCAACAGTAATAATGGGCTTTAAAGAGGTGTGAAGGATTTTATTGATGGTAAAATGGTTATGTTGATCACATCACTACTGTTGGATTCTAAGTAACACTTGCACATGTAAATGGATGCATCCACTGTTTCCCCAACATCATTGTCACGTATAATAATAAAACCCAATATCTATTGATTTTTACTATCCTTTTTATGTGGTGTTTTCAATGTCTAATCAAGAAGTGCTGATTTATTTCACTGTTTACGCAGAACTTATTTTACATTATTCATTATATACAGAATACAAATTACTTAAATGAGTTTTTAAAAAAAAAAAAACTTTAGTTTTAGCTATGCCAGAATTCCACAAAAGAAGTAGGAGTGCTTTTTATATTGCTTCCTTTCTTCTTACTCAATGACTGGTTATAGAAAGAAAAATAGCCAGATTGAAATCCTTAAAAATTTAAAACATGAGTCTTTCAGATTACAGAGACCTCCTGGGTTAAAAAAAAAAAAAAAGTAGCCCTGTAGTGAAAGGCTCACAATAGGCATGATTGTGGTAGCCCCTCAAGTCCTGGGGTTCACTAATTACCCTTTAATGAGGTCAGTCTGCCCTGGCTTTTTCCCTACCTTGGGAGGAAAAGCACACAAGACAGTTGGAGTTCAAGTGGATCTTGCTGTATTTGCAACTTAGCATAGCTGCTTTGAAGGCCCCCAGGGCGTTTAATTGGGGCCCGGCATTTTTGTTTTGGGGGGGAGAGTACACACAACTCCTCATTGTGTGTGTAGAAGCCACTGTGCACCTTAGAAGCATTACACGCTTTTGTTGATGGTACATAGTTTTATAAACTCTAAATGAGCTTATTGCCTTTTAACCATTGGGAGAGCTAAATAATAGAAGAACCTAGAAGTTTCTGGGTTGGGCAGCTGCCAAGGGGTTTCTTTTTTTTTTTTTAAAGAAGAAGAATGAATGGTTTAATTGTAGAGCAAACCATGTGTTTACAGATTAAGACTTACTCGGTCACTAAGTCCTATGGACCAGGAGGTGAAAGAATGGGGCTATAAGGTACAGAAATTGAATTGAATGCCCAGTGTTACGCTTTCTGACCATGCAGAGCTGTTTTTACCCTCACCCCCTTTCTCTCTGCCTGCCCTCCCTCCCTATCCTACCCAAAGGAGGCAAAAAAAAGAATGAATTGTTTACTTGTGAGGACTGCCTGGCCAAGTGCACTTTTTAAGCTGTAAAGAACCAGGGGAGGAGGGAGTGGCAGGTTGTTATTTCCTTGCTGCTTGGTCTAGAAGCTAAAACCCTAAGATTCTTCTCAGAGAAGGACTAGATGATTGTTGCTGAATTTTACTGTTTGTTAGATTGAGGAGCAATGGAGGGGGGTGGAGGAGGAGGGAGGAAGGAGTAGAAGGAAGGTATGTGGGAAACAGGGTGGGTGGTTGAGGGCCTCTGTGGCCCTGGCCCTAGACAATGCATTCTCATGAATAATTGGGACCCTTTGCAGAATTCCCCCCTATTTCATTAGGTGGTGACATGTTTCTGAATAGAAAGGGACTCTCCAGCAAAGGCAGTGAAGTGGTATAGCATTTGAGGGGGGGAGGAACTGTTGCCTGGCAGCCTGAATTTCATTCAGTATGTCTTAAAAAAAAACCCAAAACACACACACACACACACACACATACACACACACACACACACACACAAACCCCACCAACTTTCTCTTTTTTAGACTAGATTCTATTTAACAGTAGAAGACCAGAAATCATGGCTGTTTGTTCCCACAAGGAGTTGAAATTTGTCCTTCTAATCTTCTTATGAATAATTAGGCTTATGGAAATCTCTAGCAAAATGTTGTTTTCTAGATGTGTCATTCTAAACACTCCCTGTTCACTATTTTTATTTTTACATTAATCTTGGAAGCGAAACCATTTATCTCAAACTGCTCTTTTGTGTATAAACTGACATCCTTTCTGATAACTCAGGATTACAAGTATTGTTTTTACATTGAGTCTTCGTGTTCTGTTTGGCCATTATCAAAACCATTCCTTCTGTGATATTAAGATCATTTGTGCATTACTTGTTACATATTTGACAAATTGAACTTTTACTATTTCAGTTAACTTAAAGTGATCTTATTTTGTCTTCCTGCTTTAAATTTTGGTACTGTGATTTTGGTAGCCTTATCCTTTTGAAATGTCATGATTTCTTGATTTCCAAATAATGGCCGGTAGCATTATTTTATAGGTCTTTCTCTTTTGGGTTGTGGTGAGCAAAAGGAATGTGGGAATTGGAGAGCAAAGAGGGTGTAAAAGATTAAGTCTGGATGACTTCAGTCTTGTCAAATTAGTGGTGACTTTTAATTGGGCTTATTGTTTATATTTGATGTTTTTCTATTAATATTTTCTATATGAGTGAGGAAAGGGACTTCTTTGAGCATCCAACAGAATTTTTTGAAACTCTAGACTTTTAAAACAGCATGTCATAGTAAGTAGACTACATTTGTGGAAATACATTTTTAAGAAAATCATGCACACACACAAAAAAATGTGTTACCAAAGTGGTAAAACCCTGCAAATGCTCACCTAAATTTGATCTCTTTGGTGTGCTGCATGTTAACGTGTGTTCAATCTAGTTTTACTTAGCAAAAATGAAAACCATGGCTCCAGTACTATATATGACAGCCTAGCAAGCTTGAAATCTCTCACGGTTTTAGTACTTCTTGGAAAGAAACTTTTTACCAGATTGCCAGTGCCATATTAATGCTTCCTAAGATTTAAAAACTCACCACCTATATATACTTTTTATTTCAGTAAGTTTAGCATGCGTCATATAAAGAATGGAGAGAAGGTAATGATTTTTCTGCCCCTCAGAACTTAATATTTACAAGAATTCCTCTGTTTCTTGCTCACCCTCTTTACCCTGTTCTTCTGTATACTACTTAAGTGAACCCTTTTTATTGTCCACACAACATGTGAAAAAAAACCCCACTAACCTAAGATGCTCAGAAAATGAGTTTTTAAACCTGCTTACACCAAAGTAATGCTTTCTACCTTAACTCATATTAAAGGCTTAAGGTCTCCTTTGAAAGGCTAGCCTGTGACTCCATAAGCCTGTTATAGATTCATGTACAATATTTCCTTGTAAAAACCAGTATTTTCCATTTACCTGGAGTGACCACAGCTGTGGAGTTACTTCCAGCTGATAATCCTGTCTGGTTGTAGATCGATGGAAGTTCGTAATATCTACAGTTACATACCAGCAATTGGATGACAGCACACAACCACTTGCCTTGTTAGATTTCAGCTCTCTGAGTATATTAAATCTTAAACACGTTGAATATTTCTTTTCTGACACTTGTAAGTAAACTCTGAAGAGGTTGGGAGACTTTTTTGTTTTGGTGATACTGGGGTTTGAACTCAGAACCTCACGCTTGCTAGGCAGGTGCTCTACCACTTGAGCCACTCCTCCAGCCCCAGGTCAGGTTGGGAGACTACCTGAAAAATCTAGAATATGCCCAGTGTATTTACATCACATTTTTTACCAGTGTTCAACACATAAATACAGATCTCTTTAAATTACTTTTTAATTTAGTGAGCAGCTTGCCAGCACACACCAGTAGTAGGAGGAAGTTAAATGATAGTGAAGAAATAGGCAGGGTTTTATCTTTTGTATGTAAAATAAATTCTGAAAGGTGTTAGAAGAATCGCATTTTGGATTTGTTGCAACTCACTTTGGGATCAAAAAAATAATTTCAACAGGACAAGTAATTGTGTGCAGAGGGGTACACTTGCCTCCACGTTATTTGAGCCTGACTGTGCGTGCATAATGGGGAGATTATTGGAGAGAGACTGTTTTGCTGTGGTAGATGTGGTTTAAATCCTAGCGCAGGGCATAGCATTTAGTTTCTCAGCTTACCCACAAAATCTGTGACTAATTTAGTGAATGTGAAGATTTGTGTCCAGATGGTTAGGTTTAATTGTGAAAACTGGAAGGATTTCAAAGTACCCTTTGGGGGAGTGCAAGGAAACAAGTAAACAACAAAAAAGAATTAAAAGTAACCATAAATCACTAAATATAGCATATATATATTATATTTATAAACACATATAGTCATATATTCATAAACATACACATACACATATAATACGGGCAAGGAAAAGCTTAAAGAATTGATTACAACAGCATAAAGGAATAGCAGCAGAAGAGAAGTGATTGGCCTACTTGAGGACTTCCCACGTTCTTTTCCTAAGCGTTTCCTAATTTGTGTGTGTGTGTCTGTTTGGCTTTTCCTAGGCCCAGGACAGGCTTCCCCTCAAGGGTGTTAAGGTATCACTTTCTGGTCGCTGTCTGTTTTTGGTTAGCTGTATTGGTAGCTACCCACCACCTCAGGGCTAATCCTACTCTTGTCCTGGACTTGGTTGGCTGGCATTCTCTGTACCTGAGGCCCTCGGAGGCCTGAGCCAGCTTGCTCTTCCCACAATGCTGCTGCAGAGCCCAAAGAGGTAGAAAACTTGTCAAAAGGGGCAGGTTGATGACAGTTATTCCTCCATTCTGACAAGCTTCCTTTCAAGCATCCCTTTCTTCATACTTCGTGCATTTGATGGGCATGCCAGCAGATACTTAAAGCAACTCAAGACCTCCTCCTTCTTCCAGTTGCTTCCAATGCACACCGGAGCTTAAAGGACAGAAATTGGTCCTTTTGGCTTTTGTAATGGGGACACTGCTGACCTAAATCTTAAGCCTATAAATTATCCTGGAAGTTGGTAGGCTATTTAGTAGGGTTCTATAGTGAGCTTTCTTTGTGTTCCCTGGAAACAACGGTGAGGTTACAGGACCATTGATAAAGTTGCTTTGCTTGAGAAGATGGGGGTTATGACAAACAGTCTACAGGGCTATGGGGACATTTCTTGAATGGGAATGGACAGGTACCCAGATAGTTATAAACAAATGTATTTCATGATCTTCAGAAAGTATGGTGAAGTGAACTAAGTTCATGTGTTATATTCAGTTGCTTTAATTTTCAGCTGTAGAATCTAAAATGGCCCAAGCAATGAACTCGAGGTTGTCTTGCATGGTAAGGAAGGTAAGCAGAAGGCAGCCATACTGGATTTTCAGACTGTAGGAAACCTGGGTAAGATGGGCCAAAGAAACTGGATGGCAAATCCTGAAACACTTTTTTTGCATTCTCGTGGGGTCCAATCTGCTTAGAGCTCAATTTCTTTCTCTCCATTTATTGAGAGTTTTGTTCTCTCCCCCACCCCCCCATAACAATCCACTGAATGACCCCTAAGGTGATTATAATAAGGTGGTACCATTGTTTACCTCCAGTGACTGATGAAGGCCAAAGGTATACAGCAACAGTGTAGGGACTGTGTGGTTGGGGAAAAGTGGGAGAACTTTTTTTTTTCATTCATTTATTCATATATGCATACAATGTTTGGGCCATCTTCCCCCTTGCCCTCCACCCCTTCCCTCTCCCTCTACCCACCTTGCTTCCAGGCAGAACCTGTTCTGCCCTCTTCTCCAGTTTTGTTGAAGACAAAACAAGAGGTAATAAGAAAGACACAGCATTTTTGCTAGCTTGAGATAAAGATAGCTATACACAGAGATTCCTAGCATTGCTTCCATGCACATGTGTATTGCAACCCACATTGATTGGTTCATCTCTACCACACCTCTTCTCTATTTCCTGGTCCCCTTCCCATAGTGGCCTCTGCCAATTTAAGATTACTTTATTCGCTCCTCTCAGTGAGCACATCAACCACATTCAAGTTTTAGATTTCCTTCCCTTTCCCTATTCCTCCTGTGCATGTTCTCCCCTTAGTGTGCGACCCATGTCCAATAATATTACTGCATTTGTTTTAGGTCTATAATCTGCATATGAGGGAGAACATAGATTGTTGGCTTTCTGATCCTAGCTAACTTCACTTAAGATGATGTTGGAGAACTTTCTTTTTGTCTTAAATTATACCTCTTGGGCAGTCTTCTTTTCTGCCTATTTGTAAAGCTGGTTTTGTTGTGGAGACATCCTCTTCTGTAGGAGTTTCTTTTAGTTTCTTTCCATACCATCATTAAATTGTGATTTGAGACAGACTTGAGAGTGGCATAATGTTATATATTTCTATGTTCTGTTTGGTAATACATTTTCACATACAGGTCCATCTATGTTATGTTATGCTATCTGGAAATTTTTGCAAATTTCTGATGACATTAATTCAAAGTATAGAATAGGGATAATGTGCATAACTGCAGAAGATGCTGTTCAAGGTTAGCCACACAGGTCGCAATGAGAGTGGTTATGATAAACTCAAAACGATTTGTGCAAGCAGTGGTACTTCTTAATTCCCCCGAAGCTTTGATTTGGGGAAAGGAGGAGGTTTCAGAGTTGACAAAATAAATGGTTGTGTTTTTCTGTTAGAAACTCTGGGGAAGAGGGTCACTGGAAAAGAGATGCAGGAGATTTGCCTATTGGTGAATGTCTTCTGTTGTTTCTGTAAGACTTCTGATGATAGGAACTGCAAGGAAGGGGTGAGGCTGAAGTGCAGAGGCTGATGGAGTTATGCTTTGGAAGCTCTATTCCTGGGTAGAGCTGGGTCAAGTACAAGTTTGAGGTGAGAGAGAAAGAACAGATTCAGCAACTGATGCTCAGTGGAGAGGGGTACCAGAGCCTGGAATCCTGATTGATTGGACGTTTGCGCTTTTTTCTGGACGTGCGTCCTAGTCTTTTTCCTGGCTGGCTGTGCATGCTGTTCAATTCATTCAGATAATACAGATGGAATGTGTTTTGCACAGACCGTGGCTATATTGGATTGGGAGTTGGGCACAGGTCTGGTCATGCAGGGCCTTGTAGGCCATGATAAGGAGTTTAGATTCTAGTTTGAATATGATGAGAAAGCTTTTCCAGATTTTGAGTAAAGGAATGGCATGATTTAATTTTTATTTTAAACCTCAGTTCTGACTGCTGTGTGGAGAACTGACTACAGAGAGGCAGGAAGAGGAATCAGGAAGTGAAGTTACAACACTTTTAGTAGTTTCCTGAGAGATAGTAGACTTCCTTGGTACTTGTAGAGGTGGTAGGAAGTGGTCACACTGTTATAAGGCAAAGTAGGATGGGACTTGGATATCCTGAAATAATGAGAATTAGGGATCACAGCTGAGTTTGGGGCGTGGGTGGAATCAAGAGTTATAACTCACTTTTAATACAGCCTATGGCCAAGTGGTGTTCATTCTGGTGGACGGCCAGGGCTGGAAGCACAGATGAGGGAGAGCCAGGCACCTACAGGTTGGCTTTAAGCTTGTTAGGCTAGAAGGTCACCTGGGATGAAAATCCTTGGTGAAAGTGAGGGCCCCTGGCCCACGCATGGAACATTAGAAGGAGCCAGCATGGCATCCTTTGAAGAAGAAGAAATCCCAGCCCATCTGGTGTTTTTGGAAAGCAAGTGAAGAAATTCTAGCCACGAGGCTGTGACCAGATGTGCCAAATGCTACCAAGAAGTTAGGTTAAGATGAGGTTCAAAATTCACTGTTGTTCACCTTAATGCAGATGGTCCTGGAGTGTGGAAATTAAAATCTGATTGGAGGATGTGGATTTTTGAGGGTAGTGAGATGAAACAGTGTGATGAAATCTATTGCTTCTTCTTGTAAGAGGCAACATGAGGTCGGGGACTATTTATTTAAATATCTTTTATTGTTCGTGATGTGGGGAACTCTAATAGCTAGTTTGTATGCTGATGGGTAGAGAAAAGCTGGGATAATGTCCTAGAATAGGTGTGGGGGTCAGAATGGAGGGGATTGGGTAGAGGGTACTGCAGTGAGCCTCTGGAGCTGGGACAGGTCCTCTATTTGACAAGAGAAAGTCAGAGCATGTGCACATTTAGGGGGTTGACAGGATTTGTGGTTAAAACAACAACCGCCACCAAAACTCAAGCAAGTTTTTGTTTTTGTTTATTTACTTACTTGTTTTGGTGCTGGGGATTGAACTCAAAAGAGGCTTGCCCATGACAGTGTGTGCATTCTACAATCTGAGCTACATTCCTAAGCAGTACATTTTTGTCATTTATGCAGAGCGGTTGTAGAGGGCAGTTTTATGTTCACTCACTGCCTCCTGCTTCCGTGGTTTAGAAAGCCTTGAATGTCTGTGTTCAGATAGCAGAAATACTAGAAAGGGCAAGGTGTCCAAACAAGTGTCTGCCTACTTTCCCCTTCACTCCTTTGTCCATTCCTTCTTTCATAAGTAGTTTTGACTGCCTGTTGTCACATATAGTCTGGGTCCCAGAGGTACAATAGTGAACAAGCCACGTTTCGGCTCTCAGGAAGTTTAGATTCTAGTTTATTCTCTGTAAACAAATTTTTTTGGTTGGTGTTGTTGTGCTGTAAGGGAGAAACAAGCAGGGGAAGGTGGAAGAGTGAAAAGGAGGGAAAGGAGAGTTTACATTTGCTTATGTTTGATTAGGGACCTGAGCACAGTGAGGAGGAACCATTTGACCTCCTGTGGCAGGAACATTCTAGACCCTGAGAACAGCTCCTGTAATCCTTGAGGCAGGCAGTCATGTGGTGTGCATAAGGAGGCACTTGCTTCAGAGTGGCTTGAAGCTGGGTGAGAGGAGTGTGTCAGGAGGTGAATTTCAACATGGAGTAAGAGGCCAGGCTCAGTCACGTAAGACTCTGGAAGGTGGGAGGGACAGCTATGAGCTCCATGTGTGTTGGGAGTTGGGGGGTACTTCATTTCTGGTTCCATGCCTTAGATAGGTCTTTTGATTTCATTCTCATTTCTAAGTGGTTAAGGGAGATGGAGGTGTTATCTTGTGTTCTATCAACTGATCACACATACAAGTTTATAAATAGTGAAGTCTTTTTAAGAGTAGACAAAATAGTACCTTCCTCAGAAGACATTAATTGAAAGCGATTATTACTGTTCGAGGAAGCGAAATGTTTTCCTGGTGTCTCTAGTTACACACACACACACACACACCACTCTTGCTACTACATTAATGTAATTATTATTAAATTTATAAACAATAGAAATTAAAAACGATGAGGTAATAATATGACTTAAAAAGGTCAATCTTTTTTTATATGGCACTCCATTGGATTGTTTGCATATTTCCTTAGGGTTTATCATTACGTCTGATGGGGCATGGTGGTTCACATGTGTAATCCCAGCATTCAGGAGGCTGAGGCAAGAGGATCTTGAGTTTAAGGCAAGCATGACTAACATACCAAGACTCTGACTCTGTCTCAGGAAAAAAACGAAACAAAACAAAAACCCACCAACCAACCAAACAAAAAATATGTCTCCTACTTTGGAAACTAGCCTGAAAAACTGTTTTATTAAAAGTAATTATTTTTTTTGAGATAGAGTCTCCCTATAGCCCTGGTTGGTCTCCAACTCTAGGTCATCCTGCCTCAGCCTTAAGATATTTTAATTGAATTATTTTTTAAAATTTAAAGAGTACTGCATCAATCTGTAGAAGTTTAAAATGTGAAAGAATGGAAAGTAGGCTTTATTTCTTCCCCTCCCCGCTAGAGCCAGTTACTTTTAAGTTTTGTATACGCTGCTTGAAATGGTCTCCACCTGCTCACACATGGACCTTTGTATTTCTCATCTCCTCATACAAATTAGAACACATTAAAGAAATTGATGTGTGCTTGCTCTTTTCACTTTACTGTCTGTTTTGGGGTACCATATGTTCCTTTTCTGCTTTTGACTCCGTAATTTAACTCTTTGACAGCATTTAGTTGTTAAAAAAAAAAGTTTACAAAAAAATGTTCTAGTGAACCTCTGTACGCATGCATTTCAGAACGTCCTTTGACTTGTTGCATTAGCCACTAACATTAGAACAAGAAATGTGTGTTTCTATAACTTAGCACTGCTTATAATTTTCTGGCTTTAATGTTAATCTGGTAACAATCCAGTAGTCTAATTTGTAGTTTTCATGTATACAAACCATTGTAACTCCTTATTTTCCTACGTATTGATAATTTATAACCTTTGATTACTTCTATAGAAATGGCTGTTGGCCATTTCTTGTAGACTTGAAAGTATTCCAGTGTATATTAATTAAATACACTATTTGTCACGTTTTGCAAATATTTTTCGTGTGCTTTGCGAATGTTTTCTCCATGTCTTCACTCTTCTTTTGATTCTGTTTGTGCTAGTCTGCCCCCCCCACCCCCGTGCAAATACTTTAAATTGTGTGATCAGGTTTATAATTCATTTCCTCTTATGGCTACTGGGTTTCGTATCAGTTTAGGAAGATGTTTCTTACTCCAAGATTATTAACTTTCTTTTTCTTCTCTGTTTTTATAGTTCTTGAGCTGTCTTTAAGGTCTTCTAACTGGAAGGTGTGATTTCACTTTTATTGGCTTTGAGGGTCATATTTCTACGTAAATTTTTTTTTTGAAAGTAACAGTAAAGTTTATTAGCAGAGGAACAGTGGGGAGAAAAGGGAGAAACATTTCCTGTTCCCCATGCAGGAAATGGGAGCAAAGACTCCTCTAAGTAAATTTTTGATCCATTATCCTAAATTCTTGAACCCTTAATACAAATACTATTTTTTATAAGAACTACGCATAACAATCAACTGAGGACTGCTTAATTTTTTTCCTTTTCCCAAGTATCTAGGCAAGCTCTTTACCACTTGAGCCACATCCCCAGCCTTCCTTTTCCCAAATAATCTAGTACCAGGTTCCTGGCCCTTATTTTCCTTCTCTTGCTCTCCATTAAAGAAACACTTATGCCCTCTCATCTGAAGATTTTCCCACCTGCTTCCTCTCTCCATCTCTCAAAGGACATTCATTAGGCATGGTTATTAGAATTTTTTTAAAAGGTAGTTCTTTATAGAAAAATCACTGTAGTATTGCTTTAAATATGACTTCATTAAAGTGTTTTACAGGTGGTTAATTAGTGCACTTGGTCAGCTGGGAAGCAGAGCAGGAAGGACTAATGGCTTGCAGCCCTGGCCCTGGGAGTAGTTACAGCCAGTAAACACGCGTCTTCGTGTTTCCCAGAATCCTAGAGCAGAAACATCCCTGCCCAAATGAACTGCTTAAGTGGTAAAGGTGAGGCGGGGCTTTGCTTGGCCAGCTTTTGGTTTAGTAGCTTGCAGATAATTGCAGTGGAGGCCTGAGGGGAAGTGTTTTGAGAGTGTGTGAAGCCAGCAGTTGGATATGATCTGTGGAGGGCTTCTCTTCTGGTCAGCTGGGCTCTGACCTCTTTTATGATCCTGGGCAAAAGCCAGTGGTTTTTTTGCATTAGACTTCGTTTTCTGAGTGTTCTTCCAGTTCTAAACGGGATGCAGTTTTCCCCCATTCCAACTTGCTGCACTGCAAACGAAAGCCTTTTATCTTGCTCATTTTGTTCTGAGCCACGAGGATGCATGTTTCGCCTGCCAGCCAGAGACCACTGAGGACATGGGTACTTATTTTTATTTCAGTTGGTATTGGTTGAATTAGATTCTGTTTTAGTAGGATTACATAGTCCAGGAGAGTCTTCAGGCTGGCTCCACTGGGTCCACATCTTCTGTCTTTCATACAAGTAGAGATCATGGGCAAAACCCCTGCTGGGTATTACCTGGATGTTCTTCTGTCTTGTATTCATGTGGCATTTTTAATTTGTTAGAAGCACCATCTTCTGAGTAATCGGTTACACTGCACCTGCTTTCCAAATCTGGTGGAGCATGTTTGTTGAATTCTAAAGAATAAAGGATAAAGATGATTTACCCAGAAGGGTGACACTGCAGCAGAGTGACAGATTGCAATGGTACCCTGTTTGTTGGCAGGTTCTTGTCTGACTGTCTGATGAGTTCTTTGTTACCCACAAAACCCAAGAGATTTTTTTAAAAAGTCATTTAACTGAAAGAAAGAGTAGGAACATTTACACCAAGTCCAACAATCTAATTTGCAAATAAAAAATTTAAGAAGCCAGCCCAGGTGTTTGGAGTGTGATGCGATCTTAGGAACTCAGGCATGCATTTGTCCTCTTTCCCTCTGCTGATACTTGTATAAGAACTTGAAGCTGAGGACTTTCATATAGAATCAGGGGCTATCCTCATATGTCATCGATAACCGTAACTGTTGTTAATAAGAATGATGGTTTGGTTTGGTTCCTTGAAGTTGCCCATAAATTCAACACGTTATCAAAGTATATTTTTCTAAAACAACATGCATTCAGTAGATTGAAGCTATGCATGTTTATTGTGAAAATCTGTTTTACCTGAATAAATTCTGATGCTGCTGGGTTGTGTGGCTGTGGATCTTGTACGGCCTGTAATAAGTCTTGAGTCTTTCCTAACATGAAGACAGTTTTTGCTGGAGAAGTGGTAGCGAAAAGAACCCTCAGTCAATCACACTGTAAAGGATGATGATGGCCGTTAATGAGAAATCTTCACATCTTTTTGAGTGAGCTTCTAATATAGGATCAGGAAAGCCTGGGGGTAGCTTTTCTTTTTGAGACCTCCCCCCACCTCCTTCACTCCCTAAGTTCTCAGGATAAATTATTTACTTAGAAGGCTATTTCTTTTCTAATATCAAAAACAATCAATAATTTTTAATCTTGGTACAATGCCTAGCGTCTAGCTACTCCAAGAATGTTGGTTGAAACTCAATAGCAGCTTGGCTTATGTTTAAGTACTCACAGAGCGATATACTGTTGGTTTTTATGACAACCTTCAAAGGTCATAAGGCATTATTATTGCTGTGGTTTACAGGCAAAGAAACTGAGGTTCAGAACGAATGTTAGTGCCTTTGAGTCTAGCAGATGCTTTTCGAATATGTACTAGAATGGAAAAGGGGTATGGTTCTTGCCCTTAAATTTACCACTGGGCCAGTACTTATTTCTGCGCATTTGTGGACCCTCTCTCCAGGAAATTTCAAAACATGAAGAAGAGGAAGAATAGTAATAGGAAGAAAGAAAAAAAATGAACAAACATACAAACCTTTGCTCCTATAATTACAGGGTTTCTCAGACTCCACAGTCTTTGAACCACAGGTAGAGAATCTTTGATTTAAAATTGCTTGTCAACAAGTCCTTGAATTAAGTGACTGGCTCACAGGCCAAACAGCCTAACTACTGAGAATCAACAGGAACCCCAGGCTTCTTTTTCCTCCCCTAATGTTTTTCCCACTACTCCATGCTGATTTTGAAATGATGAACAACAAATGAAATAATAGGAAAACACTTTGTAAATACAGTGTTTTACAAATATAAACGCAAACAAATCTGTAAGTGGCAGGGAAACCCAGGCCACACATTTTGGAGTGGCTTATGTTCATATATTAGGGAGCCTGCTGGAACCCCACTAAATGGTTAGTTACTTGCCAGCTGTTTGCTTTAATCTGATCATTTACTAAAATATAGCAATCCTCACTGGTATATTTGTTAAATACTGATATAAGTGAAATGAATTCTGTGCCTGTGGCATATATTTAAGCAAATGCTTTCCATCTACATGGGTTGTGAGAACCCGTTTAATTCTAATTGCAGAAATAACAGTGGGATTTGTATTTGTCTCCCCAAGATTGTAGGAAAGAAGACATTTAAGTACTTAGCACTTACTTTGCTTTTTGTTCCACAATGGAAAGAACCCATGATAATTTGAAGAAACTCATTAAAGTCTAGGTTAGTATTGGCACTTTCTCTTAATTAAATTTTGGTGGATGGCAGAAGTTCTAGAAATAGAATACATGTGAGATTTTACAAAATTTCTGATTTTTGAGAGTAGAGAAAAAGCCAGCAGTTCTATCTTCTGTGCATGCTAATTTAAACATAATTCAGTAATGACTTCATTTGTGTCATTCCGTCATTAAAAAAGGGACATGGAGAAGGCTTGCCTGTCTTTATTCACCGAATAGCAGTTTTATAGACCCTTACAAGTTCCCATATGTTAGTGAAAAACATTTTCAAGAAATTGGCAGCGTTACGCTTTGTAGCTGGTGCCAGCTTCTTCCTTGGGCCAATTCAACAGAGAAGAGAGAGAGAGAGAGAGAGAGAGAGAGAGAGAGAGAGAGAGGGAAAAAAAAATGCCTTGTTTTAGTGGCTGAATTACTCTGACAAGCTTTCACATTGCCCCTCCTCTTATTAATATTCTTTTTGATGTGAGCTTGTAAAACAGAGGATTGGCTGTTAATCTCCAAGGTCTCAAGGGCTTTTGGCAGTGGTCCATAATTGATGTGTTCACATGGCTGTTGTCTGACTACTAATGATTAGACAGCAGTGTTATCTACCAGCTAAATCAGTGTTGCTTATAAATCACACTTGATAAACTGCAGTTTCATTTCTTCAAAGAGTCCTTACACGTCTACATACTTTGATAGAGCTGCCAGAGGTATTTCATGATTCGATGACAGCTTACATTAGGTTTATTTTTCATTTCTGTTTGACAAAATATTAGACTCTGAAATGCGTGTGAGAGAGAATTTGTTTTGTTCCCCTAACAAGGCATTTGGAGAATGATAAGTAGAGAAAGATTACCTGTTCGTAGGAGAAGGATGTACAGGTTGGGACGGTAGGTTGTGTGTTGTCTTTTGTTATTTACTCCAAGGTGAATGGAGTGGGCCTGAGGTATTTGGGGCCAAGCCACTCTGAAAGAAGAGCAGAGGCCTCCAGGGAGGAAGTTCTCAGAATGTGGGCTTATGCTCAGATTGTGACATGGCTGGAGTAGGCCATCTAGAACTGTGAGATTGCACCAACTGCTCAGTCATAATAGGTGCTGAGCTCATGCAACAAGGTAGGACTTCCTTTTATAGAAGGGAAAGAGAAAGCAAGAAGGTTTTACAAGAAGAGGTAACAGCCACAGAAATGGTACCTCTTGTCCTCCTTCACTGCCCGCATGGGGATACTTGGCTGGCCACAGGCTTACCCAGAGTCCCCCATCTGTGCACTACAGAGATAAAACCCTGTTGCAGGTTGTGTATACATGGTAGGCTTTGACTGGAACTTCTGCTAAGAATTAGGTCTTTATTGGGCACAAATTCCTGTGGCCTTGAGCTAACTTTCAGTATTGGTAAAGGTAAAAAAACAGAAGGACTAAATTTCTAAGGTCATTTTGCTGTTTTTCTATACATTTTGCAACATTGGGCTGTGTTCTTAGTTAATCTTCCCTTAATTTTTGAGATAAAACATTTTAGATTTCAAAGAAATTGTCAAATCAGAATTGTAGTTTGAAGAAACATTTTTAAATGAGTTTTTAAAATTACATTTATTTAAAGAAAAGTTTATATGAATTACACATTTTTAAGGTCTGTCAGGTTAAATGTTTTGTTAAACATTTTACTCAGTAAAATTGTGATCTGTGGCAAAAATCAGAAGTAGGGGTTTTGTGAATTGTTAAAAAGAGTTTTTAGAACTCTTCGATAGAAGAATAAAGAAGAATGCTCTAATACCAAAGCTGAGTTTTTAGGCCCTTAATTCTAGGTGCCAGGTTTATTCCTTAACTGCCTAAGACTGGCTTGACATGAACATACCTTTTTTCCTAGTAAATTTTAGTGTTGTAATTAAAATTAGCACTACCATCAAGGAATGAGTGTTTACTGATGAGTATTAACATTGATTAATAAAGGTATTTAGCTAAGCTGCTTATTTACAATGATTTGTGGCTGAAGATACCTTTTTTTAATTAAACACAATTTAAATATAAGTTGTTTTGGTTAAGGTTATCAGATTTAAATATACTGGGAAATACCCGTGATTAATTGAAGAAGGTATTTCTTCAGTTACTTAAGTAGACGCTTCATTTAGTTTTGATACATAAAGCAACTATATTAGAGTTTGTAATATGACTGAAAAATATTAAAAAAGTATGGAGTACGGATTTCACTATAAAATATGTATGTGTATGTAAGGGTTGGATGGTGATATTAAAAATAAAAATGGGTATGTTTTAAAAGATTTTTATACTGTCTAATGTTTTCTTTTGAAAAGAAACATGTACATACATCTGAATTTTATGAAATGGATTTTCTGTTATGGCAAAAATAAGAATGCATTCTCTAATTTTTAAAGATATTGGTTCTTCTTGACTGATGATTTAAATCATGATTCAAATCAACTTGATTTAAATTTAGCTTAGTCTAATGCTAAAACTGTTTGCAGGTGTTTATCTACTGGCTGGAAATTACTGTGACATTAAGGGAAAGTATAATGTAGGTACGGTAAGTTCTGTTGCCTACCGAGTCCACTATCGTTTGCTATTAGTGTATAGAATTTGTTCCTATCACCTGCTTTTTTGGGGACTGCGTTAAATAAAACATCTTGTTCTTTGGGTAAGAAATCTTGCAGTTTATAGCATCCACTATAAAAGTTGTGGCCACATTTCATTTTGTAGCTCATCTGTCATACTTCTTTGTGACCAAGATCTAGAGCAGGCATTATTTGTTAGGTATGAGATTAGGTGAATTGGCCCCCAAATTAGTCCTGATAATTTCTTGTAGCTATCTAAACGCTGTATTTCAATAGGACACATGTGAAAACAAATAAGCCTTATGGAAATGAGGATGGTAGGAGAATGTGATCCTGTTAATATCCCTCCCCACTTTTACTACTTTGTGGTTCTATAAATAAGATGAATTAGGAACTGTGCAAGTATAAATGGATAGTGAACATTATTTTAATTTGCATTTGTGCATTCTTTTGAGTCCATTTTCAGAGTTCATTTCATTTGAGTCTGGAGGTGCCCCAATAAAATGGCTGGGGCAAGCATTCTTGGTGCTTTTCTATAGATCGTGACACTGGAAGAATTTGATGTCGGTCTTAGGCTAGGACTCCTTCCAGGACAACACCTCCTGAAACAGGAAAAACACTGTTCTCTCCTAAATAAAACCCTAGCATGTACCTGATTGTAAATAACTGTAAATTTTTCATTACAGTGCCGTTCCTAGGTATTTTGAAGTTTTTAATTTTTCATCTCAGTCGTCATCAATCAAAAACATCCTGGTTTTCAGAGACTATAGTAGCATGTTTTTGATGTTGGTTTAGCCATGTGACAAATTAAACAAGCCTCATAAAGGTGCTATTGGAGTGCCTTGAGTATCACCAGGAGAGGGACATGGCACTTGGGGGTGGGGCCTAGTTTCTCAAAGTCATGAGTCGCCTGATGGAAAAAAGGGTGCAGGTATTAGTCATATTTTTTAACCTGCACTGAGATAGAGGGCTCCCAGTTGGTGGAGGGAGCCTCACTGTGGGAGTGTCAATGACCGTTAGAATGAAATGAAGGGAATATAGCTTTGCTATTCTGGTAGGGTGGCACTCTCTCCTCTTGACTTCTCCATGGTGGTGGTGTGACCTGACCTCTCAGACTGCTGTTTGTTGGTTTTGGGCCATCCACTCTCTGTGATTACTGGGACCTCACCAGTCCCCTGGCTCCTTTTCCTCTCTTTCTCCATCCCCGCTGGTGTCTGCTCCTTCCTGAACCACCTCATCATGTTCTCTGTGCCAATGATTCCTCTAGTCCAAATCATTCCCTTGAGTTTTAGACTGTTTTATTTCTCTCTGGTACACATGCCCCACAGCTCCTCTACCCAGGGAGTGACACTATCCTAACTGAAATGGACACCTGGGTTTCACCTTTGAGTTTGTTCTCTTGCCCCACCTTCTCAAGTTCAACCTGTCCTCCCCATCCCCACCATGACTGCCATCTCTTCCTTGGAATTTTGTCATGGTTTTCTAACTGTCTTTCTCCAGTTCTGTCCTCTCTCATCTGTTTTCCCATAGGTTCTTGTGTGCTTTTTACCAGATGAATAATCTTTCTTCATCAGAACAATCTTTTCTATTTTTTTAACCAGATGAACACTGCTACTACTTAAAATCCTCCATGTTCTCTTCTTGCCTCAGAATAAACTCCCATATGCTTAGCCTGGCGTGGGCTCTTTGTCAGCTGATTCTTCAGCCTCAGCTATCCCTGTTCTTCCTGGCTCCCTAAACTACCAGCTCCTTAACTGAATTGACATCCAGACCTAAACTACCAGCTCCTTAACTGAATTGACATCCAGACTGGTTCAGCTCGGCCCAAGCCTCCTATCTCTTCATCAGCCAAGTACCACACATCCTTATAATCCATCTTGGCATACTCCCCGCCCCACCCCCTTGGCGTTCCCACAATGCCCTGGGCTTAACTGACCATCTCAATCCTGACCACACTCTCTGAAGCCCCCATTCATCTCCCACACCACCTTGAGCTCCCAACGGTTCCTGGAGCAATGCTTGGCATGCAGTGGTACCAGGCAAAAAGCTATTGGATGAGAGAATGACTTCCCCAACAGTGAGGTTTTAAGGGGTAACCCTTGTAAAGGGGAGGGCATGGGGTCAATACATGGCTCTTCCTGTCACACAAACTGGGTTCTTAGACTGCCTTTGACTCACTTTTTCATATTTCAGTACTTCTGCATGAGGAGTTGAAATAATAATCTTCTATTAACTGCCTTCTTCCTTAGCCTTGACTTTTATTCACTTTCACTCTAATGTAGAATGGCTTAGTATTTTTTTTCTATTAAAACTGTTTTTTTAAATGATAGAAGTACTACATGTTCATGTCACATTCAGGTAACACAGGAAGCTGTAGCTAGAAAGTGGTTCCCTCCCCTTCTGTACATTATCACATGGGTATAATTTCTGAAAGGACACGCAAAGAATATTAGAAGGGAGCTTTTTATTTTTTATTATATTATTGTTGTACTGGGGGTGCACTGTGACATGACAAAGTTCTTACAATACACCATAGTTGAAGTCACTCCCTCCATCATTTTCCTTTATCCTCCCTCTTCCCTCCATTATTGGCTTTTAAAATGTGCTCTGTTCTCAGGAAGAAAAACAATTCTGTTCCTTTGTGCAGCATTTTTTTGTGTAGCATTTTTCTTCTCTGTGAGAAGAAACTTTGAAAAGTTTGGTTTCTGGTATGGGGAAGCATGGTGGACCGCACTGGGATAGTCCACGGCTCCTTGCTTTTGCTCTTGACTCTGGGAGGTACCTGAGTTCACCAAACCAGATAGGAAAAACCACCTCTGCCTTTCTGTAGAGCTGTAGTAAGAGTGAAGGTATCAGCCAACCACCGGAGGCTCACGCCTATAATCCTAGCTACTCGGGAGGCAGAGATCAGGATTGTGAAGTAGGCCTGGAGCAAATAGTTTGCCAGACCCTATCTCGAAAATACCCAACACAAAAAAGGGCTGATGGAGTGGCTCAAGTGGTAACAGTGGCTGCTTAGCAAGCATGAGGTTCTGAGTTCAAACCCCCAGTGTCACCAAAAAAAAAAAAAAAAAAAAGAAAGAATGTGTCTTAATGTGTCCTTGGAAATAGGCATATGGATAAGTATTATGCATGTATGAAAATTTTGTAGGGCTGGAGATGTATGTAGGTCAGTGATAGAACACTTTTCTAGCGTTGAGGATCTGGATTCGGTTTTCGTCATGGGGGATATATAGATATGTAGAATACATATGTGTGTGGGTATGTCTGAAAAATATGTATGTAGGAGCCCTCTGATTTTATGTGTCTTTCACCATTCCATCTCTGTGCTCAGCTATGGAGAGCTTTACCAAGTTGTATTCAGTAATTAGAATTCCAAACTCTTGCTTCATTTATTGGAATGGTTTGGCCTTTTGCATCAGCCTTTGGGAGATAGGAAGGAAGAAGGACCGCACATACGTGCTGAGCCTTTTAGACATGTGTTGAAGTTTGTGAGCAGGGTTAAGATTTTGCAGCGGAAAGGGAGTGATAGCAAGAGAGTATCCTGGGCAGCAAGGGAGACCTGTCCCTTCTGGCCTGGTATGGTATTGCATGCCTGTAATACCAACACTTTGGGAAGCTGAGGCAGGAGGGTTGCAAGTTTGAGGCCATCCTGGGCTACAAAGAGCATTCAAGGTCAGCCTGGGCATGGATAATGAGACTGTCTCTCAAAAAGTTTCCCCCTTCTCCCTGCCCCCCCCCCAAAAAAAGTCCCTTTGGTGATTGACCCACAACAGTTTAAGAAAGCAAGTTTTGAATGGCCTTAGCTCTTACATAGTGTGACTCAGGCATCCACACTCATTTAATTTGCTGTGAGCAGCATGTGTTGTGTTGGTACTTCAAATGTCTAAAACTTTAGCTCAAAATACTCCTTGTGGGTGACTGACTGCAAGTGAGATTCCTAAAGATAAAGATGAGAACTGCTGTAAGTCAAGAGGAGTAGGAGTAAGGTGTTTTTCCCAAACAGGCCTTTCTTAAAATCATGCCTGCACCTAGAAAGGTGCAGTAAGACTCTGCCAAACTTTCCCTGATTTCAGGGAGAAATTAGCAGCCCTGCAAAGACAGGCAGTGTATTCAGCAGCGGTCAGTATTGCCTAAGACTTGTGTGGTTCACGTGATTTGGAATTGATCTCATAGCTACCTTACACCACTCCTGCTAAGCACAATCCAGAGTCTACCACTGTTATTTTATTTTATTTGATTTAAAGCCTTGCCCTTAAGGAACACAGTCTAATTGGTAAATTGGAATTTGTATAGAACTGGTTAGGAATTAGGTTTTCTACAAAGGACTTGTGAAATGGTTTAATCGAAGAACACAGACTCTACGTGGACTTCTTTCTTTGTGGTTTATATTTGCGTTTTAAGTGTCTTGGAAATTGGATGAGAGGAAATCGGAGAACCCTTCTGAACCAGATCTGAAAACACTGATCATTTATGGCTACTATTTAAAGCACACCCAGCTCTCAGAGCAGTGAAAGATGTCAGCGGCACTTGTAGAACAGATTGAGTATCTGAGGCTCAGAGGTGGGAAGGGATTCTTTCCGAGAGCACAAATGGGGCTAAGTATGTGACAACTGATGTGGTCTGGTGGGAGAGTCCTTGAAGCCAGGTCTCTGTCCTCTGCACCTCTGACAGTGTCATTTGGCTGTGGAAGGGAGATTTAGTTTGGCTTCAAAACAAAAAATTTAAGGCACTGAGTTGAGTAGCTTAATTATACTCTGTCTGTACATGCTCATTACCTTCTGCAGTGCTTTGAAAACTGCCAAGGCTAGAGAATGAAGCTAAAAATAGTTGCTGTTGTTTAAAGCATAGTTTACACAGGTGGCTGGCCGTATGTGCCTCTGCTTTGGGACCTGCACATAGGGCCACTTCTGGGGTGATCACTAACAGTGATACAGTTCTTCCAACCGCCAGGCAGCACCATGGATGTCCTGGGTTGCTGGCATTCTGTGATCCTGGCATGGGTAGGGTCCTGGCTGGAATTGGAAGCAGCCATCTTGGCCCTGTGGAACCAGAGCCAGCTTAACTGCTGGTTTTTTGTTTTGTTTTGTTTTGTTTTGTTTTTAATTGGGGGCAGTGTTTGTCTTCACACTTGGGAAGGAGAAAATGGAAATAGTGTATAATTCCTACTAAATGTATATAGTTATAGCTTTTAGAATTTGGATGGTTCGTAAACAACAGCAGCAACAACAAAACCAAGCCTGAGGTTGGTTTTCAGTGGGGTCTTTTACATTTATTTACTATTTATTATTATTATTATTATTATCATTATCATTGTGGTGCTGAGGATGGAACCTAGAGCCTCATGCACACTAGACAAGTGGTCTGCCACCGAACTACCTCAGCCCTCTCCGTGGGGTTTTAAGGGAGGCTCTGGAGGGATTGCCTAACGTTTCCCAAATTTCTTTTTCCTCATCTGTAAAATGCTTCTCTCCATAATCCTGTGAAGATCCAATGTGAGAATGCTCCTTGTAATCCCACCTTTGTAAATACATGTTGGGCCGGGCACCGGCAGCTCACCCCTATAATCCTAGCTACTCAGGAGGCAGTGACCAAGGATCAAAGTTCGAAGCCAGCTCAGGCAAAGAGTTTGAGAGACCCTATCACAAAATTGGTCTAGTGGAGTGGCTCAAGGTGACGGCCCCCCTGAGTTCAAGCCCCAGAACCGCAAAAAAAAGAAAATTCCTGTCGAAAGTGTTCAAATCCCACCATGTCATGTGCTATGTAGTAGCTGCTCCTGTTTGTTACTATTTTCATGAGAAAGTCTGTGGACCATAAAGTCAAAGAGCTTTGGCCTTGACTCTCAGTTCCTTAGATAAGTGGCCCCTCATCTGAGAGCTTGTTCCTGCCTCTGTGAAGTGGGGATGATGGAGAGTTAGGGACAGAAGAGGGCTGATGTCTTAGTGAGCAAGTTGCCTAGCAAGCTAGGAAGCATAAATTGCTTTCATCATGGTTCTGAAATGTCTTATGATGTTTAGGAGCTGCAGAACTAGGAATGGCCAAAGCTGCTCCAGTTTGTCAGTCATGAGTGGAAATTCAAACTTGATTAATTTTGGAGGAAGCATCAGAGACTAGTTTAAGGAAAGTGTTTTTAAGCCTCTCCTGCTTTGCTGATGAAGGGGATGCTGAGTGGGTGTGGGGTCATGGTCACCTCTGAAGAGCTGGGATTTCCCCTTGGTAGTGGATTTCTCTGTCTAGTGCTTCGTCAATGAAGAGGTGGCTGTGGGCACTGCCTAAAACAGCTGACCAAATAACAGAATATGGAGAAAATGTGAGCATTATGGAACCATGCCCTGGCACGCTCAAAGAATGTAAAAATAATGACTGAGCAAAATAAAACACCATTCCCCCTCTGGTTGTTGGCAATCTGAGAATCCCAGGATTGATGGGTTGATCACAGGATGGGTGTGGAGATTTGTGGCAACAGATGGAAGAAACCCAGAGCAAGCTCCCCTGTCAGGGTTCACCTCTGAGCCTGGCCTGTCTGCAGCCCAGGGTGTCCTCTACCTCTGCCCAGCAAGCCAAACTGACTCCTGCAGCAGAGCCATCTGAATGTCTCTTTTTCGCATTCCTGGTGGAACACAAGTACCCACTAAAGTGTCCCCAGCCTTGCTCTGAGACCCTTCTGCATTTGCTGTCGGTTTCCTGGGACCGAAACCACCCCTGGCTGACCCAGTCAAATGCTGAAGTGATGAAAAGCTGCTACCTCCAACACTCCAGTCTCAGAGCCTTCCTTGCTCATCAGCACTCAGGAAGCCCTTGAAATAAGGTGAACAGAGAAAATATTGGCAGGACCTCTGCAGGCTCCCCCCGCCCCAGCCCTCTGATTATACACACTAAGTGCCGCTATCTGTGTAAATAACCTTCTCTTCCCTGCCTCCCTCCGCCATCCCTGCCCTGCTCCCCTGCTCTTAGGCTCTCTGGCGTGATAAATAGCCAGGCTACTGCTGAGCGTGCACCAACACCTGGGAATAATCATGCAGAAATAACGGTGAGAGACTGCCGCGCGTCTGTTCTTGACATTAACTTTCCTCAGTTTGACAGGCTGCCACCACCAGCTGTTAGACTTATGGGGCTGTTTTTTGTTTTTTTTTTTTTCACTGAGATGGCTGCTTTCCTCTTTTGGGTTCTATCAGTGTCCCACCAAGATGACAGAAAAAAGCTTTGACAAAAGAACCCTCGCTAAAACTGGCCAGTTCTTTATTCTGATCTTTTATTCTAGTTATTAGTACGGTTAGACTGATAATTCCCCACTGATTTTTTAATGATGAATATCTGATTAGACTATACTAGGATTTCTCCCCCCAAAAAGGTATTTATTACTGCCTTTCTCGAATTGCTTTTGAATGTAGCAAATCCTGACATTTGGCCCTATAAGAGCACACCACCTATTGGTTTCTTTTTAGTTCAGATCTCCAGTATATTTGAGATAATATCGGCAATAGCACAAGCTTTTCTTTATTGAGTGCAACTCTGTACTAGGCCCTGAGCTAAGGTTAGCTATAGAACGATCTCACATAGTAAGTCACATTAGCTAGACATAATTTCCATTTTATAGATAAAGACAGAGTGGCAGAGAGATCAAGTGGCTTGCCTGAGGTTCCGTAGTTAATGGCCAAGCTGGGTTACCAACTCCAAAGATGGATACCTGCACCACACTGTCTTCTACAATTGCACTCAGGCCGCCATCAACACAGTCCCTTGGATGGGGTTCTACAATTGTCTATTTGTAATTTTGCTCCGCTTTGGCAATTATTTGGTGAGTGTCACAGTCTTGCCTACTAAGCAGTCAGTCCACGAGGACAGGGACCAGGTTGCACAGGGCCTGGCACACAGCAGGTTGTGCAATAATTATGTATTGAGTGGTTATGTGATTGAGGTTAGGGGAGCAGGAGTAGATTTTTGGGGCTATAGTGCATAAAAACAAGGTGCAACTAGAGATTAGAAGGAGATTTTATATGGTTAGGACTCATCAGGACCTCTGTGGCATGCCCACCGTTGCCATAAAGCTATAAGATGGGCGGATTAAGCCAGCGAGTACTACCAGATGCCAGCGTAGAAGAAGCAGCATTTCCCCAGGCTGAGCTTCTCTGGGTTAAGCCCCTTTTTCTTACACTTCTAACACACTTTAACCGCACTTAACCATGCATTTGGAGGGGATTATAGATTTATGTTAAATATAGTAGGGTATAAAAAGGAGCTTTGTAAGGTTGTGTGTGGGGTTAGGGAACTGTAATATCAGACCAGGGGCTTTTTTTTTTCTTTTTCTTTTTTTTTTTAAGCCATTGTTTACTGAGCTGTGCAGAACACTGAGCATTCACTTTGCATGAATTATCTCCTTGAGTCTTCAGTGCAGATGTGATGGGGTGATTGTTGTTATGACTCCCATTTCTTAGTTGCAGACACCAAGCCTTAGAGAAGCCCAGTACCTTGTTCAGGGTCCCGTACAGGCAGTACCCATAGGACTGGGACTGGCCTGCCTGTTAACAGAACCCAAGTTCACTCGTTGGAATGTTGCACCTTCGAGAAGGTACTGGTATGGCCCTCTGCCTTTAACAAGCTTCATTGGTTGAAAAAAATTATGGTTCAGTGTGTGGATCAGTGACCTGAGAAATCAGAGGGCATTGGAGTTGATCTTTTGTATAAGACAAAAATAACTACTGAGCCAGGCATGGTGGTATACTGCTGTAATCCCATCACTCTGGAGACTGAAGCAGGAGGATGGAGAGAGAGTTTGAGACCAGCCTGGGGTATGTAGCAAGTCCCTGTCTGAAAAATAAATAAACTACTGAATTTCCTTTAAAATCCTGCTTTACATAAGGTATATGTGGCTGTGTGTGTGACATCCTGAGATAGATACACAAGAGAACTGAAACTTTTTGGGAGAACATCTTGCCCTGGGGGCATTACCTGGCAGAAAGAATTGGCCACACTCTTTGAATTATTTCCTTTCCTCCCCTCTTTTGTCCCCAGTACAGGTTGAACTCTTGTAAAATTTCCACTCACATGTAGTATGATGCTGTTGTCTGCTCATCCGGGCCCCACTAGCCATGGCTTACTATTTGCACAAATATGGGCCACAATTTTCTCTAGCATGAGTAGGTTGGGCTACTGAAATTGGGGCCTTCTGGCTGGAGGGTTCTGTGATTAGCTTAGGAAAGGCTGGAAGCACAAACTCAAGCTGAAATGAACTTCAGTTCCATGCTGACTACTGAGAAATGTGGGCTGTGCCCGCAGTATCCCACTATTATTTTAAGAGCTAATGGAAATTCAGAGATGTCTGTAAGTCATTGGAATGTTTTTTAAAAGTAGTGAACCTGCCAAATAATCCCCTACTCCCAAATCCTCTTTCCATGTGGTGACCTCCAGGAAAGAGGGGCCTTCTGTAGACCACATGGGTGGTCTTTGTGCTCCACTCTTTCCCCTGAAATCTCACAGGAAGGGGGAGCTGTTGCAGGCAGAAGGCCTCACTCTCACTGGTAGTACTGATCCAGTACCTATGGACACTGATTTTGAGCTATCATGAGGAAAGTCAGTACAGTAGGTAAACTAAGAAATTCACGTGTGTAAATCAAAGATTTGAACATTTAAGAGTATATTACCTATCAGGTTTAAGGGGTTTAGATTAGTCTAGATGCTTTAGAAATTTGAACTTTGTGCTGGAGGTATAACTCCAGCGCCATAAAAAGTTTAAAAAAAAAAGGAAATTTGATTTTTGGAATTACATAAATATCACAATAGTAGGGGAGATGTGTTTGTATGCAAATATATGTCGGTGGAATTTTATTGAAATAGAGATCTAATGTAAAACTTGTTGTGATAGACTTAAAGAATACATTTTTCCAGTTGAGGAAAGTGGGCCTAGGAGACGTTTAGTGTCGCTTCAAAGTCTCAAGCTAATTAGTGTCAGGATTGGAGTCAAAATCCTAGTGTCATCATGTCTGCCCCATGACTCCTGTCACAATCATTGCCCACTGTACCCTCATCTCCAAAATCCAAGGTCGATACTTTGATGACACCTTCCTTACCTCTTTAATTTCATTCCATTTTCTTAGGCAGCCAATAAAGTTCTGTTTGTTCTCTTGCTACTACTGTGGGTTGTTGATCAGGCCACACAAAGCGTATTCTCAGAAGATTGTTCTTTTGGTTTGTATGTACAGCATCAGTTCATGGGCAGATCATTCCTAACTATACAAATTAAGAAATTGTTGGGAGCATGCAAAAAAACAAAAAGTGCTTCTCGTCTCACACAGCTTCTTAGCTGTAATAAAAACTATAAGGTAGCGTTGGGCTTTTTTTTTCCCTGCATAAATTTCCTCCCTTAGAACGCCTTTCCCCATTTGTCAGCCCTGTTTTAAAATAGGAACTATCAGTGTGAACTTTGATCCACATTAAGCTGTATTTACACAAAAGCATAAATGACCGTATCTGGGCTCTAGGGCTGCTAAATGCTTTTCTTTCTTGGATTCTGTGATCAAGGGCTCAGAACAAGAAAAAGCACAGAGCAAAAGAAGTTTTATAGCAGCTTTGAGAGCAGGAAATTAAGTTTCTTTAACATACAGATGGGTGGGAGGCAGTTCTGTGGCATCTTGAATCACTCAGGCAAGCCAACATCAGTTTATCATGGTCGTGGAATGCAAACTGGAGAAGTAGTTCCTACCATCACTGGAATCAAGAGCCCACACAGACCACTGGTTCAGCTGTTCATCTAGGGGTACACTTCTCATCTGACTCTCTTGAAATACCCTTTTTGTATTATTACTTTTTTTTAAGCAACAAAGACTATCTACTATTACTTCTGTTCCCAAGTAACTACAAAAGATGACAAAGACTTATGAACAGCAGAAAAGATGGCATTTTACCAGAATGACCTTCTATGGGCCCTTTTTCATAATGTTTACAATTTTTTAGCTCTCTCATTTACCTTGTTTGGCATGCAACTGATAATGCATGCAAAGTGTCATCCCTTCTATGCGGTCCATGTCTGTGTGTGATACGAGTGCATAGGGAATCTGGAGTCCTAGTACAGAGTGCGTTGTGGGGCTTTTAAACAACCGATGACCTGTCAGCAGAACCCAAGCTCTTCTGTGGCAGTCCTAACAGTTATTTAGTGACCCAGTGAATGAATAGGTCGTTTGGTGATCTGCCTGTTTAGTTCGTGTGTAGGCTTTGGTTTCATCAAACTGGGATGAACTCTTTTGCTGCCCTCCTGGGGGTGCGGGCAAAGGAGATATCACTGCACCACAAGGTCTTGAACTTGGCTGTCATTTCTATTTCCTGGATTTTGAGAGAGGGCTGCTGAGCCTCGGTCAAACTCATTAGTGCTCTTGAAAAGTTGAATCACTAAAAGATTTGTGCACTGGAGAAAACCCATGTTCTGTTGATGCTGGGCACATGCATTTATTTCTCCTCTTTATGAATTCTGCCAGACTTTGCAAGAGAACATTTAATTAGGAGTTGATGCTTAATACATGCTAATAATATCCAGTTTATGTGTTTCAGTGTGTAATCAAGTTTATGTATTTTATATATTCAGCAGAGTAAGTTAATATGTTTTAGTAGTGATTTAATTCATTATGGTTTATAAAGTACTTTGAAAACAATTTTAGTCCATCTCCTTTACTTAAATGCCCAATAATGCAGATATTATTATTTATTGGTATTTATTGGAGTTTCTCCTTTGGAAAACATTATAATTTTGAAAATAAGATTTCAGTACAAGTGGGAAAGAGTCTTAATTTTGCAGAGTATTTTTCATTCACATCTATTGAGATGAAGAGGTTGTCCACTGGTGAATTTGGAACATCGAAGGCCTGCCTGTAATTCAGGAAGCTAGCTCTCTCACTTACCTTGTTTGGCATGCAAAAACAAAATGCTCATTTCTATTCTACTTTATATTTTGGCACCATTAAAACCCTCAGAGCATATTAGAATTGCAAATGGCATTTGGAATGATCTATTCTAGAAGGATGTGAACAGATTGCAGCACCACTGCAGTAAGCCTGTCTGTCTTTCAGGTTGACCCCCTGTTTACAGTGCCAGCACCACCACCACCGATTTCCAGCAGTCTCGCGCCTCAGATTCTACCCTCCTACTTTTCCCCATCTTCATCCAATATTGCAGCACCGGTCGAACAGCTTTTGGTTCGAACTCGTTCCGTGGGTGTCAATACCTGTGAAGTTGGAGTAGTGACAGAGCCAGAGTGTCTTGGGCCCTGTGAACCTGGGACCAGTGTGAATTTGGAGGGGATCGTGTGGCATGAAACAGAAGAAGGTAAATACAATTTATTTTTATTTATTTCCCTATGCTCTCTTCCCTATGGTGTATTTCTGTCCATCTGTGAGGGCAGTTTGTCTTGCGGCATTCAGGAGGGAAGAACAGTGCTTGTTAGGCTCTGAATTCTATTTGAACTGTGCTTGTCTTCATGTCCATTGCTGTTTTTACATTAAGGTTTTGGTGAAACCCAGAAAAGTGGTTCTCCGCTTTCAGAGCTACCCTGGAAGATCTGGGAGAAGCAGGGAGATAGATCTCAAGTTCATTTTATTCTTGGTGTGTCAACCAGTTTGTCTGTCCTGACATGACTGTTTTTGTGTTGTGGAGGTTTTGTTTACCTTTTGAATCAAGCAAGGTTTGCACCTAGCAAGGACCACTGTCATGGCGTGGTGGTGGCTGGTTGGTGCTCAAAGCTAATGAAGCCAAGGTCAAAGGCAGAAACCCTAGTGGAGCCAGTCATCTCTTCTATAGCCAGAGACAGAACCTTTCCTGCCCCTTAAGGCAGCAAGCCATCTGGCAAGCGCCATCCATTAGTCACAAGGGAAACAGGGTAGAAGAGAAATGGATCAATCTGTCATTGCTATTGGAAATATAAATCAGAGCATGCACCATGCTGGTAGCGAATCCAAATCAGCCATGTCTCATAGCACGTGGTCACCAGGCACAGGGTGTTTCAGACGGCCTTTGTCGTTAACACACCAACAAATATTGAACACCAACTACCAGGATTCCAGAGCTGCCCTTGGGTGTTCAAAAGGAAGAGAGCAAATGCGCTTAAGGGAGAGGCATGCCCCAGGGAGAACCAAAGAACACCTGAGGAACGCTTTCTTCTCCCCCTTGAAGCCAGATTGGTCAAAGGTAAAGCAGAGCCAGTTGTGAACATTTGTGAGAGAAGAAGATGATGGTGAGAGTAACAAGAGGGGACCGAGACTCAAACATTAGTTAGGCTCCTCTGAATCCAGGGGACTAAACCGAGGAACTCAAAGGGAGGAAGCAAAGTACCTGCAAAAAAGAGGCCCAGTGGGTGGGAAAGGGGATCCTGGGGGAGGGGAGTTATTACTGGACCAGAGCTACCAGCTGCTTCAAGATGGATAATAAAGATTCTTAGAGAAACCTTTAAATTCTACTTACAGTGTTATGTATACTGTATATGCTCATATTTTTTATAATTCGCTAAAAACAAAATTTGTAGACAATGGCAGGAAGGAAGAAAAAAGACTTAGTTTCAGAAGAAAAGGGAATGAAAATAGTAGCTACGGTGTGCCCACTTGTTTGTGTAGATGGAAGTGATAGTTAAATTTTACTTTGGGCTAGAAATATTTGAATTTTGCATTTTCTTCTCCTTCTCTGTACTTTTAATTTGGGTGTTTCAGACATTCTTGGGAGTCATTTAAAACAATTCCCTGAGGCCAATGTGGTGGTACACATCTGCAATCCCAGCCATTTACAGACCTAAAAAGCAAAGACAGGAGGATTGCAAGTTCCAGGCCAGCCCGGGGATATGTAGTGAGATCCTGTCTCAAAAACCAAAACCAAAACCAAAGCAGTAACACCAAAACGATATTATGAAACCACCTTGGGAAGAATCGATGTAAGAAGAGCTGGAGTTAAATTTCTCTTCTCTTGTCTATTTGAGATCCCTCTCCCTGCCCTCCCCACCAAGTGCAAGGGCAAGCCTCTTATTCCTTTACCTGTCATTCCTTAGGGCACAACTGGTGGGGAAGGGGTTCAGACTGATACCTCTGTGTGAAAAGTGCAGAAAAGGAATCAAGGCATTAAGAAGGTCACAGTTAATTTGTTTAGGTACAAATTTTCAGGAACACAAAAATGATTTGGAAAGAATAGGGTTAACTTCCTTGAACTTGACAGATTTCTTGGACTCGGAATATTTCCTCTTCAGGGTGAATTGCTGTCTTCCCATTTCATAGTGGTGAGTTAGCACCTGTCAGTTTATGGCTCATGATTTTATTTATTTAAGTGTAGAGTAGCTACACTTAAATACTACACTGTAGGGAACTGAGTTTCCTCAGTGTGGCCTCACTGGATGGTGGATGTTGTAAAATTCCCCTCAAACTTTCTGGGACAGCTTAGGTTATTTTTCAGTTGGCCAGCTCAGTTTGACTTTTCACCTTAGCTTCTAATAAGAGATCGGATTATTTAGAACAAAATCCAGGAGTTGAAGTAGAATTCTGATACTCTGGTCATATATTTAAAGAGCTTTTAAGATAGTACTGTTTTGATAATATATATAAAGGCTCACCAGTTCTGCCTATCTTGTGATCTGTGAAGATGGTGTTAGCACTCTGAGGTCCCTGCTGTGGATGCTGCCATGCAGCTGTGGATGCTGTGTGTGCGTTCACACAGCCACCTCATAACTTTAGAACAAGGCTGCCTTTTCTGCACCAACTCTCATTTTCCAGGAGTTGGAATGTGCGGATGTTCATTGCGGTGACAAGGAGAAGCTGGAGCTGTTAATAGAGTCATTTGTGCTGAGTAAACTAAACTTGTGACCTCCATAAGATGTAAGAACTCATCTTTGTAAAGGTTTCACTCCTCAGATGTGTTCGATGTGCATTGAGCTTGCATTTTGTTGTTGTACGAATTTAAAAATAAAACCCACTTGATCATTAATTTTTCCCTTTCAGGAAAAACAGAGAGACAGAGCAAACACATTTGGATCCACTTATTTGGCAGAGCTAAAAAAGATGGTTGTGGGGGAAAGGGAGGGGCAGTAAGATACAGTAGTTTGTCCGGGTGAGATGTCACTGAACAAAGACTTCCCCTGGAGCATTTAGGAAACGGTTAGGTGCCTTTTATTTAGGTCCTATGGATTGAACTGACTAAAATCCCTTCCCTGGTGTTTTTATTTTGAGGGTGTTACGTAACTGTAGTGTTTTTTTCACCAGCCTAATTTGTTACTTGTCTTCACGTGTTTGTGAAAGTTGTATATGCCTGTGTTTCAAGATCCTAAAATTTTATGAATTCATATTGGCAGTCTTTGGGGGAATGTTGAGTATTCTTGTGATTTCTTTGGATGGTGATGAGGATCAGCAAAACCAGAATGTGAAATCCTGATTTAATACTTAATTGTTTCTTGTGCTTGGAATTCTCCATTGGAGGAGGGTTCTTTCAGTCATGGGCTTTTCTCCCAGTGTTAACTGCTAGTACACAAAGTCCTGGTTGTCTAAGAAACAAGTTGTGCTTAGGAATAAATTGTGACTATGAAGTTCTCTCTGGAAAAAATTAGTGGGTTTCAGATCATGCTTAATAGGAGAGAAAAACTATTACTGCATTTGGATGTTTGGTTATTTGACTCTGACCTTTCTTCTTTAAGGTGAATGCATAGGACCAATGATGCATGGTAGAAAATTACTCACAGATGTTGGGAAGAATTTCTTTAGCATTTCATTCCTGACATTTGGAACACACATGCCTGTGTATAGTGATTTGTTTGAAAATTTGCTCTTTTGGGGGAAAAAAAAATCAATGGAAAAAATATGGTATACAGCAATGTGTGTAAATACATATGTGTTGAACTTGGCTTTTTAGCCCTCTTGAATGTAGTTTCCTTCTGCATTTTCTTGAATCATGTTTTTTATTGGACTGGTTTTTTTTCCCATACTGAAGAATAGACTTGGTTCAGCTATGCCTGTCATCCGTTGTCATGACTGTCATTTCCTGCTGCTCTAATACTCTGTCTGTCATTCTTTATCTCTCTATTTTCCCATTGGTTGAGCAAAGCCACTGCAGAAAAAAAAAGTGAGACAAAGCCAACAATGGCCTTCCAAACAGTCGCAAGTCATAGGGCAGTGGTTCTCGATGCCAGACCTTTGAATCACCTGGGGGGGCTTTTAAAACATGCAGACAGATGACCAAGGGCTATCCCAGGGACTGAGTTGATCTGGCTTGGCAGTTGGGTTTGGTTTGGTGACCTGGTGTCAGTGTTTTATCCAAGCTCCTAAGTTTGCAAATGGCAGACAAGGTTTGAGAACCACTGTCTCAAGGGAGAGAGTGATGTCCCAGCCTTTTCTGAGTTCCTCCACCTTTTCCCTTTAAGGGATCACATATATTATTGCCTTATGTTCCCCAGGATAAAATGAACAGGATTACCTGTCTTGTTTGCATCCCAGTGATAGTGCCCATCAAGATGCTGAAGTGTGGCAGGTGAGCGTAGTTGTCTAATCACTAATGAGAGAGAGTCGAGCCTTGATCCTGGAAGGGAGCTACAGAGGATTTGAGGGACTTTGTGAACAATTGGTGCCATGCTTCATAATTTGTCATAGGGTAGGGATGGGCTTTCCTGTTGATTTCTCACATGAGCCTGATGCAATAGTTTCATTTTTGGGTATCTCTGCTGAGTTATTTTTGAAATAGTTCAAAAAACCCATAGTAATGAGTAAAGTGGTTAATGTAGCAAATGAAAAATTGTACTTGGATAATCAGAGGGGACCATGGAAATACAAGTGATGACCAAGGACAGGGAGAATGGCTTTCGTGAGAACACTCAGCACTGGAGGTTCTTCACTTGATGTTCTGTGCTTCACTTGATTTCCAAGGAAAAAAAGTGATTTGGGGAATTCATGTTTTGAGGTAATTAACTGGAGAAATAAACGAATCTTTTAAAAACCACTAGAGATGTTCTGAAATTCTTCTGCTTCTCTTATATCTCCACGGTCATAAATGCAGTGGAGGAGGTTTCAGCCTAATTTGTTAAAAGGCAGAGGACCCTGCATAATCGAGGAGAGTCTAACATATGCTGTTATCATTCCTATTTGGCAGCATTTGCTTCCCAGTCTTACTACTTCCATTTGGAGAACATTTCATTTTAAGAACCTATCTCTTAAAATCGTGATTCATTTGAGAAGAGAGTAAACATTAATCCAGGCGTAGTAACTGAGCATGGCGTTCTTGCAATTCTGTACTGAGTGAGACAGAATTTATTGAGGTATAGCTCTCTGGTTTTATAAATTCGAGTTTGATTCACTTTCAACTTGGGTATTTCATTACCCGATTTTAACAGTGCCATCCCGGGGGAACTTCAAGATGGCTGGTAGGTGGTGCTCCCCATCAGTGCTCGATGAACGTCCTAAATCAACGTGTGTCTGTCATGTGAGCACACCTGTTTGCTTACTGTGGTTGATCCCCAGCAGAACCCCACAGAGGTACTGAGAGGCTGAAAGAGCCACTAGGGAGTGTCCGTGTGTATTGGTGATGACCTCTTCCCTCCCCTTCCTGGGCCGTTTGGCAGTGGGGATTTCCAGTGAGAGAATGGCTGGTTCTTTGAGCTCCTTGGCCATTGGTGGCTCACACATGGCTGTGAACTTCCACAGTGCTCACATGGAAAGAGAAACCCAGGTTGAAAATCCAATCTGTGTATTTGCTGGAGCGCACACATTGTCATAGTTACCTCTGCTTGTTCTGAGCACACTAGTGAACTTTTTTTATTTTTTATTTATTTTTATTTGGCAGTACTAGGGTTTGAACACAGGGCCTCTCACTTACTAGGCAGGTGCTCTGCCACTGTTACACTTTCATCCTTCTTTGCTTTACTTATTTTTCAGATAGAGTCTTGAGTATTTGTCTGGGTCAGTCTTAGACCTGGATCCTCCTTGTCTTCACCTGCTTAGTAGCTGGGACTACAGACATAACTACCATACTCCCAGTGGTGAATTTTTTTCCTTTTTTTTGGTGGGACCTGGGGGTTTGAACTCAGAATTTCACACACCTCCAGTCCATTTTGCTCTGGCTATTTTAGAGATGGGGCCTTGAAAACTATTTGCCTGGGATGGCCTTGAATCTCGATTCTTCTGATCTTGACCTTCCAGGTAGCTAGGATTGCAGGTGTGAGCCACTAGGAGATGGCACTCTTGTTATGTTGCCTAGGCTAGCCTCCAACTACAGAGCTCAAGTGATCCTCCTTGCTTCAGCCTCCTGACTAATTAGGATTGTAGGTACCCATCACTGTGCCCAGCAAAAGAATTGTTTTAAAGAAAAATAAAATTGGTGGAAGAATATATAGTAAACAACAACAAAATTCTTTGAAGTATTTTCCTTTTAGGATTAATGAAACTAATGCTTTGCCAGTTTCACAACAGTAAAAATGGAGTATAGATCTTCCCACAGGCAAACAGTAAAGCATATTGAATAAAGACAATGAAGAATTATTGGATGGAAAGGCAAGAGCAGGACAGCAGTTTTGTGGGTTCTAAACTATTTTTCTGGACTTTGCTTTACCTACTTGTTTATTCTTTTCTGATGAGGACATGATTTGGATGCCATGGGTAACTGTTTTGTTGGAAGCCAGCATCAACAGTGCCTTTACCTCTTGCCAGTATGAAAAATAAGCTGCTATCAAGGAAAATTCAGCACAGTGTTTTTAGGTCGAACACTTAGTTTTTAATTCATTTGTATGTTTATATTTTCATAGTGATGTTAGGTGTTCAGTAATGGAGCAGTCAAGTCTTAACTCACCACTTAAAGGCATTTCGTTACCCTTTTCTTGTTGGTTTATATGGTAGCTAAACTTATTCCTGTATTTGAATAGAGAACTTAAAATATTTAAAAGTAAGCTTTTCTTAGGACCTGGGTATAGTAAATGATTAGAGCTGTCTTGTAAGGTGTGTGTGTACTCGGGATTGTCCTACTTGCCTGTTTTTTTCTCTGTAAAGAAGAAATTGTAAGGAAATCTTGAAAGAGCCTTACTACTATAGTGACTGTGAACTGAAGACAGATTTCCAGTCACAAAAAGGAAATTGTCTCATGGTTACAAAGCTGTTGGCCCATCTCAGCATATTGATTAAAGAATTCTATTGATTTTTACACGTTTTTTATAGCAGCTTTATTGAGGTATAACTCACATAACTTACAGCCACCCATTGCAAATGTGCGAGTCATTGGTTTTTAGTGCATTCCAAGTTATACAACCATCATTACAATTAATTTCAGAACATTTTCATCACCCCAAACCCTGTTCCCTACCACTTCCTTCCTTTCTCCTTTTCATTGATGTTTACATCTCTGTCCTTGATTCTTTGCTGTATTTATGTGTCAACATGTATATTTTATGAATAAGACAAATGATGACTCTGCTATGCATTTACTCTCTGTTACGGTTGTTTGCCTTTAACACTCAGAACAATGTCCAAAGCAAGCTCACTGTTGTCATCTGTATTCTAATAAAGACGATTTAGATAGGGATTCACACTGGGAGTCAGTGGCTCACACCTGTAATCCCAGCTTCTTGGGAGGCTGAGATTAGGAGGATCATGGTCTGAGGCCACTATGGGTAAATAGTTCTTGAGATCCCATCTCCAAAATAACCAGAGCAAAAAACATGGACTGGAGATGTGGCTCAAGTTGTAGAACACCTACTTTTCAAGTGCAAAGCCCCAAGTTCAAACCCAGTATCACCAAAAAAAAAAAAAAAAAAAAAAGGGTTTCACCTATGCCAGGCAGCAGAGGTGGTGAGTGGGAACTTGAACTCACTGGAGTTGGGACTATCAGAGCCCTCGCTCTGAAACCCGGTTATTCCTGGGTTCTGGATTTTGTCTTCCACCACCAAACGTTCTTGTGTACTTCACAAAGTGTACTGTGGGAAGAAGCAGGGACCATGTCATGTAATAACTGGAGTTTTTATTTTGAGCATGGAATGATGGGAATTAAGAGTTCACGCATCCCATTTTGGCAGTTGTACTTGAATTGGCTTCAGCTGGGTTGATGTGTACAAACCATCCCTTTCAGCCCCACTATGCTGTGAGCTTCTGAAGTGCACAAATCCCATCTGTTTTGTTCACTGTTGTTCCCAGCGCCTGGCACGGAGGAAGTGAGCTGTACATATTTGTTGACTGTTGAATAAAATCATGGCACAGAGTGAGACAATCTCTCCATACCTGTTTAAAGTTGAGAGCTGTTGCCTTCTAGTCAGGAGTTTGTTGCTTTTAAATCATGTTTGGTCTAGACAATTGAAAGTTGTTCCAGAAATCTATTTTGTCACTGACTTTTTTTTTTTTTGGTATGGTGGCGATACTGGGACATGAACTTAGGTTTTACACTGCTAGGCTTTACTTGAACTAGGTCCCAGACCCTATCATTGATTTAAAAAAAAAATAAAAATAAGATCAGATCACATCTTATTATATTTCAATTTCTGCCTTGCTATTTTTGACTAATCACAACAAAAAGAGGGAAACCAAAATATTTGGCATGCCTGCTTTTTTCTGTTAGATCATTCATATCTTCAAAATGGTTTTTATCTCTTTGATCATAAGCATGGCCATGGATGCCATCCGTGACCATTTTAGGACATTTGGGGAAGAAAAGTAAACAATGTAGATGGGGGAAAAAAAAAATCAAACTCGAATCTTAATGATCGGGTGACTACTTCATATGCTAATTAACTTTCTTAACTTAAAAATAGCTTGTTAACTATAGGTGCAGCACATCTGACTCCATCTAGCATAATACCGTCAATGTTCATTCAGAGTGTCATAGTTGACAGGATTTACTTCTTTTTTTAAAGCTGAGTAATATTTCACTGCACGCAGACATCATTGTCTCTATCCATCCATCAAGGGACACTTGGGCTGCTTCCACACATTGTCTGCTGCAGTGAACAGGGAACTTAGGTACTGCTCTGACTTTTTGATTTCAGTGCTTCGGGGAAAGTACCCACGAGTAGGATTGCCGGCTGTTGGCTTTTTGATCGTGGAGTGACACCCATTGTGACTTTGACGGGCGTTTCTCTGATGGTGCCTGACGTTGAGCATTTTTTCACAGGCCTATGGGCCATTTGTGTCCTCGTCCCCACAAATGTCTAAAGTCTTCTGCCCATGCGGCAGAAAGTTGAGCTATTTGGTTTTTTGCTACTTACCTGAAGGAGATCCTTGTAAGTTTTTCAATCGAGGCTTTGCAGACGGTCTCTCCTATCCCTGAAGCTGGCTTTTCTTCTGGCTAATGATCTTTTACTGCCCAGAAGCTTTCTAATTTGATGTAGTTCCACTTATTTTTGCTTTTGTTGTCTGTGACTTAGCTTTTTAAATATGCATTTAAAAAACAGTTGAACTCATTCAGTGAATCCTCTTTTTAAAAAAGCCTTTATGTTTTAGAGCAATTTTAGGTTCTTAACAAAATTGAAAGGAAATGACACAGAAATTTCCTGTAGAACCCCACCCCCTGCACATGCTAGCCTCCCAACTTGTGAATTATTCAACTCTGTTGTGTCACATTTGATGAGCCTGAATCTGAAGTTCATAGTTTGTGTGAACATGAGTTTTCAGCACCATTGGGAGAATACCAGAGAGTAAAATTGCTGGATCACACAATAAAGTTCTGGCCTTGTAACAGACTATCAGTACTGGTTATAGTGGTGCAAGCCTGTAATCCCAGCACTTGGGAGGCTGAAGCAGGAGGATCATGAGTTCAAGGCCATATGGAGTACCTAAGGATTGCATAGTATATCTTTGTGCATCTTTTGTCTGTCTTATGGATTTGGAATTGTTACATTAGTATCTATTTTCAAGAGGCAAAATTGCTGAGTCAGTGGAAACAGACATTTTGAATGTACTGAAACACTCTTTGCTTAACTGCTTTTGTAAAGGGTTGTACCAGTGCTTGTTTCATTGTCTGTCCAGCTCTGAATCCAGTGACATTCTGATGACAGAGGACGCAGGTCTGTCACACGCATAGCTTGTCCGTCATAGAAAGGGAGCGAACTTTCTCCTTGGAGGAAAATTGACGGTTGTGCGCAGGCGTGCAGGCGGGCTGTGCCTCAGTGGAGGACTTTGCTCTGGGCCATAGAAGGTTTAGATTTCACTTCTGCTTGTGCCTAGAATGGCATGTGACAGCTCCTCCCCCCAGTGAAGGAAGTTAAAAGAAACTTTTAACTACAAGGAATTCAAACACCCAAGGGAGAATATTAGTCTGTCAACCATCTATTAGGAACTGGAGAAATCTGAGCCACCTGTGATTCTGTCTGTGCAAATGTCTTTCTTTTGAGTTCTTTCTGCCCCTTCTGACTAAGGAAGGATGAAGGACAGGATTGTTTGCATCTCATAGCTTGCTTATAGTACATAATTTTTTTTTTAAAACAATAACATCTACCAAAGCATTCCCATATTCTATCCTCCGGCCTTTGTTCTCAAGTAAGTTCGGCTTATATTTCCCTGGCAAAAAGAGATTAGGCTGGACTATGGGCGAAGGCTTGTCATAGGTTTCAAAAAGCTGTTCTCAGCAAAGCAAGTTGGGGGAATTGGGCTCCTGGGCACTGTTGTAGAATATCTAGCAGGGTCTGACACAACCCAGTCAGGAGACCCAAGAGGGTGACAAATGAATAATGCTGTGAGATAGGAGAGCTCCTTATTGCTCATTTGAAAATTTCTTGTAACTGAATGGTAAATTGAGTCCTAATACACACACAGCACATCCGTATATATTCATTTCGCAGTGAAGCCTCTGATTCAGCACGTACTTGAGGCACAAATTTTGGTCCCCGAACATAAGAAATGTCACTGCTTCCTTTGTGTGACACATGACATCCTTGGCATGTCTGGGGAACTTTCCAAGGTGCTCTGTGAGCACCATCTAATTAGCATTGTCTCATTTATGTGGGATGCTCCCATTATTAACCCTTTTATTCTTATGGAAAAACTGAGGTACAATCTAATAAAGTGACTACAGGGACTGTGTTTTTTTCCAAATTTCTAATTTCTATTTAAAACAATTTGCTTTTCCCAGCTTAGAGTCTGTGTGTGTTTGAATAGAGTTATTTCAAAAATGAGCTTAAAAAGCAAATAAGTATTTGCATGTCAAAAGTTTTGACTGAAATGTGGGAACTTAATTCAGCTTATAGAGTGAAGTATTTTTTTAAATTTAATATTCCCCCTTTTTTTTCTTTTTTTGTGGTGCTGGGGTTTGAACTCAGGGCCTTCACCTTGAGTCACTCCACCAGCCCTATTTCTGTGAAGGATTTTTTTGAGATAGGGTCTTGCAAACTATTTTTGTCAAGGCTGGCTTTGAACTGCGATCCTCCTGATCTCTGCCTCCTGAGTAGCTAGGATTACAGGCGTGAGCCACCGACGCCCGGCTCCCCAAATATTTTACAAAAATATTTGAAACATAGTTTTCAGATATGGATTTCATAACAAGAACAAAAAATAACCAAATACTTTCTGTGCCTCAGTGAGGCATGTGTTCTCTGGCCAGCCCCTCGGGGACTCACAGGTACATCTACAGGGTTTGTATGCTGTCATGTAGATGTGTTCTTGAAATCCACACGGACAGACAACTCCTGAAGTAACTCAAGTCAAAAGCGCTGACTTGGGAGTATTTCATGTATCTTCTTGAAGCAGCAGACAGGCCAGTTGCCTGGAAAGCCCAACAAAGGCAGCCTTGTGTCAGAATGTGAGCAGCCGGCCACTTCCAGACAGTGGCCTCTCCTGTACACCTGCACATGACTCTTGTCCAAACCAACCTGTGGGGTGGGGACCCCAACCTGGCCAGAACCAGAAGTGGAGTTGGGAGCATTGGCTTGAAGCAATCTGAACCTGCAACCCATGTGACTGCATAAGGCAAGCATGTGACAGAGATTGGGGGAAAGGGTCAGTAAGTCTTTGACTTCTTAGGTGCAGACAAGTTAGGAGGCCAGAGGCCAGGAACTGGGGTAATCGCTACTGGAAAGCATGGGAGCATTTTAGACCCTTCCCTGACAGGGTGGCTGAAAGGCAGTTATCACATTGACCAGGATTTTTATTTTTAAAGTTAAGAATGATTTGATAGTGGGATAGAAAACCTAATGGGATTCAGGGAACAAAAAGGTCACTTTTCTAGAAGCAGAATGCTGTGTGATAGTGAGTGCACGTTAATCTTTGGTGATTCAGGAGGCCAGTGTCACCTCAGCTCCCCAGTCAGTTACTGGAGAGTCCCTGAAGTATACACCTTGGAGAATAGCTCACTTTATAGCTGGCTTTTGAATTAAATGTCTTCTTAAAATAAATCTTGTCAGCTGTTCCAGCCCCCTGAGCTTGCAGTTTCTTGCAAGTAACACATTTCTAAGTACAGAATTTCAACAAAGCACGTCATATGTTGACTGTGACTGTTAAGCGTTGGTGGCTGTGATTTAACATCACCGTCTTTATTTTCTCATACTGAGGACAAGAGGGATGGGCAATTTATGAGTTGTGCAGCAATCAAGACAGGGTCCAAAGGAGAATTAAAAACCACTAAGTTCCACAGCCTTGGACATGGCTGGGAGCACTGGCTTTGGCTGGCCGTGTACTCCCACCCCGAATGTACAGGACAGGCAGGACTGGGCCAGACTGGGCTCTTCCTCTGAAGAATCTGGCCTGGACCTGGGAGTCCAGGTTCGGTGGTTGGTAAGTTGCATTTTTCTCTATAGAGCTTGACTCTTCTGATGAAGCTGATCTGATTCACCCCGGGAGGTGTGAATATGCTACGGGGGGACAACCCCTTCGTACGCACTCAGGGTACATTGTGGCCGGGAATATTAGGGGACTGTCAGGGGGGCTAACTTCGTGCTCTTTTGCTGTGTGAATTCTGGCCGCCCACCTTGTTATGGATCAATGTGCAGCGTCAGTTCTGTTTAGTTCATTCTGATCATGAATGAAAAGGGACAAAAGGAGGGCAGGAGTGCCAGGCCACTTGGTAAGCAGAATAAGATTGATCTCAACCCAAAATGAAAACATTGAGCTCATTTGAAGGCACGTGAACTTTTTCTTTTCTTTTGATGCATGAATGGTCAATGAGAAGTGTATGGACTGCCAGTCCGTGCCTGCAAGAGCGTGAGAAGTTATGCGTCTTTATAATCCCCTGTGATAACTAAGCAAAAGGAGCACTTTGTATTTATACTAAATACTGTGTTTCTTAAGACCTTCTAAGAGGGAACAATTCCATAAATCAGGAAGAGCCTGTAATTTTGTGATTAAAACTTCTTAGATTTTTTAGCTGGAATATTCTAATATCTTCATTTAGCAGATTTCAGAATAAACGTTTTGTTGCAGAACCCTCAAGAGTTCCTGGTATTGTTGTCATAACTACCCATAGAGAAACGGATTTTTGAGAAAAAACTTGTAGCTAAACCACAAGAAAAGCCAAACTAAAACAAAGTGTCACAGTTGCTTTAACGCTGAGGTCACCGTACATACTGGTTTTAAAAGAAAAAGAGAGTAGTTAAAAGGAGAGGAAAACCCTGTGGCCATTAGGTTTCTGTTGGGACCTCTCGCTTCCCACTGTCCCCATTTGTTGTAAAAATACGCGTATGTATGGTGACCCAGTGAAGTTCTTGCAAAGTCTTGTAATGTCCTGTGCTTTTTCCAAGGTGATTCTGTCCACCGTGAAAGCTAATGTGTCTCACGTAACCTGGATAGGATGCCTCGGGACTTGTGAGGAAGCTTGTGAGGATCCTGTACAGGGTGAAGAAGAGCTCTGAAAATAGTGCTGGGCAAAGTATCGGGAGAATGGGCTGCTGCTGGGTGCCGTGGTGCATTTCTGTAATCCCAGCACTTGAGAGGCTAAGGCAGGAGGAACGTGAGTTCAAAGCCAGCCTGGGCTACATAGTAAGAACCTGGAGAGAGAGGGAGAGAGAGAGAGAGAGAGAGAGAGAAAGAGAGAGAGGGGTGGGGGTGGGGGGGTGAGGACGGGGGAGGGAGAGAGAGAGAGAGAGAGAAAGAGAGAAAGAGAGCCAGGCTGTAGTCTGTAGTCTGATTTCTCACCCATCTGTTTCCTTGGCCCTGGGCCTTCCTTTCATCGTGTGTAAAATGGAGGAGGAGGTTGGAAAACATAATGTCTTGGAGACCTCTGAAGTTTCGGTAGCAAAGGAGTGTTGCGGTCCTAAGGTATTCGTCAAGCCAGAATCATTTCAGACTGGGAACAAGACACTTAGTAAATAGCCGCAATGTCATCCTCTTAAATAATGGATTAGCTTGACATGTGTTAGGCCAAGTCCTGTTGAGCAAGTAGGCATGACTTGAGCCTCCAAAAAGAACATTGATTTCTAGATCCCTTGATTTACTGAGATCATTTGTTGAACTATTAGCTCTCTTGCAGGTGACAGGTCTGAGAAGATCAAGGCTTTCTGTGAGCTCAGACTCCCTGCAGAGGCCTTTTAAAGACTAAGATTCCTAAGGTGCAGATCACTGCAGCTTCATGGGCAGGGCTTGGCATCCCTGTCCAGCGCACCTCCTCGGGCTGCTCACACACACTGTGTCCTCACCCCTTGCAAAGCTGCTGTGAAAGAGAGATGCTACAGGATGCCCAAGAGCTAACACCTAAGTTCAGCTAGATGTTCTTCTTATGTCTGTAGCTCACGTTACACATGGATGAGTTTTTAAAGGCCCCAGACTTCTACAAGACCCATAATGAAAAAGAACAGTTTCATATTCCACCTTTCCCTTCATTCAGTTCCTACTCCCCAGAAGCAACTAACCTTTAAACTGTTTTAGCTGGCATTTTCTCTGTATTTTAAAACATTTATTAATATGACTATTTCTTGATTTTTTTTTTCCAGTTTAGGTATTCTGTAGAGTTTCTTATTTTGAAGATAATCATTTAACTCTCTTACCTCTCCCAGTACAAATATATCTTCCCCCCTCAACCCCCCCCCATACTCCCAGTGTAGTTAAGAGTTAGGAACTCTGTTGCTATGTGACGTATTATTCTAAAACGTAGCCAACCCTCAAAACTAAAAGCATGCATAAGGTCACAGCCTCCCTGGGTCAGGAACCTAGGATCAACTTTGCTGGGTTCTTCTGGCCTAAATTGTTTCATGCAAACTTGTAGGTAGATCCTTTTGTCAGCAGAAGACTTGACTGGAGCCAAAGTGGCCACTTGTAAGGTCACTCACGTGGTTGTCCTTCATTGGCTGCTGGACTGAGGGTCTTGACTCCTTGCTAGGCCATGTAGGCCTCCCCACTTAACTGCTCACAACATGGTATCTTGCTCTTCTAGTGGAATACAAGAGAGAGAGAGGAGCCTAAAACCCATCATTTTTGTATAATTTAAAGTTAGAAAAGATAGCCCATTAGCTGTGCTCATTACAAGTGAAGGCCACGCTCGAGGGGAAGACATCAGACAGGGTATGATACCAAGGGCCAGTCATGTTAGAGGCACATTTTCCTTAGGGCAAGATTGGGTGTTCACTGTGGTGACTACGAATGTATATTTGGAGCTCAGCCCTGTACTGTGATTATCTTCCATTTTTTTCTTCCATTTTTCCTCCTAGAGTTAACATCTGATTTGTTTTCCTTGTGTTTCTATACCCATCACCAGTAAAACGTGACCTACCATGGCAGAATTACAAAGTTCTCCTCAGTATGTTGAAACACATCGACTATCCTCTACGTTTGACCAGTTTCTCCCAGTCTTCTGACCTGCTTCAATCTGGACTGATAGCTTAGGCCTCCTTTGTAGCTATAAAAACCTGGGCTTCTTAAAGCTTTCTGAAGACACCATCACCTCTTATGTCGGCTGCCCTTTTTTCCTGATTCTCAGTGTGATGCTCTCTTGTTCTGTCCCTTCATTTTTGTGAGGCATGTCTTCAAATAGCTTCTTAAGAAAAGGTTCATGAGAAGTACAAATTTTGCAATCTCGAATGCCTGAAAATGTTTTCTTTCTACCCTTACACTGTGGTTAGATGAGGAATTGGTTGAAAGTCGTTTTCCCTTGGGCCTTCGAAGGTGGCAACCCATGGCCTTGACCCCACAGTGTTACCTTGAAGAGTCCAAAGCCATCCCCCATTTGAGGTCTCTCTTTTTTGTTTTTGGTGGTGTTGGTGCTAAACTCAGGGCTTCAGTGTTTGTGAGTCAAGTGCCCTACTGCTTGAGCTACACCTATGGCCCTTGTTACACTGATTATTTTGGAGCCAGGGTCTCCTGGCTGGACTGGACCTCTACCCTCTTATTTTATACTTCCTGCTCTAGCTGGGGTGATAGGCCAGCACCACTACGCTCAGTTTCTTTTTCCATTGAGACGGGATCTCATGAACTTTTTTGCCTGGGCTGGCCTGGAACCTCAGCCCTCCCAATCTCAGTCTTACAAGTAGCTAGGGTGACAGGTGTGAGCCTTCTCACCCAGATCCCTTTGGAGATCTTATGTTTTGTCCTTATTACCTGTCCCTGAAGCCTGTCTCTTTTGTCTCTAGCATTTTGACATATCTCAGTGACATTCTGTGGCATGAGTCTTTTTAAATATCTTAATTTTGTTTGGATTTGAACTCAGGACCTTATGCTTGCTAGGGAGGTACTCTACCACTTGAGCCACACCTCCAGCTCTCTTTTAACTCTGTTGTGTTGAGCTGGGTCCTCTTCTTGGAGCCTGAGGTCCTGTGGTTTGTGTATTTTATAGACCAATTTCTTTGGAGAGGATGTAATTTACATCCCATTTTCTCTTTTTAGAATACCTTTTACTTAGAACTTTCTGTGCCAATCTTCTGATCTTTTCTGTCTTTTTACAAAATTCTGGTTTGTAGGTATTTTTATATTTTCTGATTTCAGGAGAGGTATTTGCAGCTTTTATTGTTTTTCATTGACAAATCTGTTGTCATATTTTTCATTTGTGAATGCATTTCTCTTTGTTCATGAGAGCTATTCTCTTTAGAAGCCTCTTATTGTGGTTATATGAATGCAGTCTCGATTCTCTAAGGATATTAATTGCCTTTTTTCTCTCTTCTTTTTTCCTCCCAGGATTATTTCTCATTCCTCTTAAGTTTTTTCTATGTTTGATTTGGCCTCCCTATTTCCTGTTGGCAACTTTGCTCCAAGGCCTGACAAGCCGAGCAGAGGCTGGCTGTCTCTAACAGTGGTGTGCTAAGAAGCTGGCTGAAATTCCCTGTGGATCAGTGTGCTTGTTGATAACATCAGAAGTGTTGGGTGCATCATTTCTCTATAGTTTTGGGTGGGAATTTCCATACACCTTTTGTCTTTTTTCTTTTGGTGGCACAGGGGTTTGAACCTCAGGGCCTTGCACTTGTTAAGCAAGGTGCTCTGTCACTTAAGCCATGTCCACAACCAGTTTTTGCTTTAGTTGTACTTCACATAGGGTTTCAGATTTTTGCCTAGGGTTGGCCTTGGACCATGATCCTCCTGCCTATGCCCCCGAGATAGCTTAGATGATAAGCATGCCCCACCACAAGTGGCTTGTTTGTTGAGATGGGGGTCTCACTAAGTTCTTTCCCTGGGCTAACTTTGAACCACAATCCTCCTGGTCTCTACCTTTCAGCTAGCTGGGATTATAGATGTGTGCTATCATGCCCAGCCACCATTTGTCTAGCTTTTATCAATTTCCTCAGAAAAGGTTTCTCTGATTTCCTGACTACTATCTTTCTTGGTGACTATTTTAGGAAAAAAAAAAAAACAAAGTTTTTATTCTCCATTATGCAAACTTTTGCTAAACCTCCCTTTTGGTGATTATAATATCACCCTCGTTCTACAGATGAGAAAAGCTCTTATGTAGCCCTAAGTTCCTTTGTTGAGATTTCCTGGTGGCCACCGTACATATCGTGACCTGGAATTGAAATAATTCTGTGTTGTGCCATCATAATTGTGATTTTTCTTCTGTAGAGAGATCAAGTCGTTCCAGTCAGTGTTGTCACGGCTCATTGATCTGTTTTTCGTTTCTCCCAAATATGACTCCCGTTATGCTTGATTTTCAGACAGGAGTGTAAAACAGCAACACACAGTGAAACTTCTAGTGTCATCAAACTGCCCATTCTGATTGATTATTGGTTATATAAATTCAACACAGTGGGTGACTCTTGGGATGGACACACTGTCTTCTAGCCCTGGCCCCACCTGCCTTGCCAGGCCATCACTTGAGACTTGAGCTGTTTCTTTCATTTTTACTTAGCAACAAGAATTGTCCACACAGCTGATGACTTTTTTCCCCCAAATGTTTGTAGTAAAGTGCTCACTTCTGTCTTCAGTGACCAACCCTTGACTACCTAGACTTGTAAAAAGCTGAAGTTGTGACCAGTCTCAGATGCATTTACCTTCTGTAAGGGGGAACCTCACTGAAATCAAGATACAGCCAGGCCCTGGGCAGGATGTGCTCACCAAGCCACAGCACTGTGCTTTCAAGTTTGTCCTTGGCCTGCAAAGGCGCTGTTTCCATTAGTCACCTACTTTAGAATAATAAAAGGTGCCTGCCTGCCTTCCTGGAGTCCAGCATCACTGATGGCTTCAGAGGCAGACATTTTTGCCTGTTTCCTTCACCTCAGGGTAGGGAATGTGGGCAGCAACCAGGAAATGCAGTGATCTAAATGGATGAATGAAGAGAAAGGAGGCCAAGTCAACCCATGACTTTGTCCTTCAATCTGGAAAGTGGTGATTCAAGCCACCCATTTCTCTGTTCCTCTCCCTCAGATCGTTTAAGGCCCCGTTGGCCCTGTTGGAGAGGTGCTTATGTGGGGTCCTCGCTGCTCTGTCAGTCCAGTCAATAAGGTGACAGGCAGTAAGCTGAAGGAAATGTTTTTATATCCTGAGAAGTGTTACCTTGAGGAGTGAAAGGAAGGAAGCCTTCTTTCAGATGGCCAGCAGTATAGGCAAAGCTGCTAATTTGTTTTCAGCTTCAAGGAAATTTAGAGCCAGAGCCTCCCTGGCAGGGGCTCATGGTGCAATTGTTTTCTTCCGACTTCATCTAAGCCTGTCACCCAGCGACAGAAAAGCTTGGGCTGTGGACCACAGGGGCAGGAACAAATTCTTTTTCTGTGGACAGATGTGCAGATTTGCGCTGGGGACTTTTCTCACTGTATGGTACCCTGGGAAAATACACCCATCCTTTCATGTCTGAGGGCAACCCCAGCTCTACCACAGGAAGGGGAACTAGAGACCAGTCACCTCCCTGCCAGGAAGGGATGCATCAGAGGGGGTGTCCTTGGCCCTCTAACCTGGGCAGATCTGGCAACCCTGCTGGAAGTAGTCAGCAAAGAAAACACACACATTGCTAATGTGCACGCTCAGAAAATGCTAGTCTGCTCAAACCTTCGGCAAGTCATTAGCAGAGCTCCTGGCCAGTCTAGATGTGCATGAGAACTGAGGGGAATGGCAGTCCAAGCTGTTCTTTCCTGGCCACCAGTGAAATCCAAGGCCTTTTGCATTACACTTACCTGTCAGTGGTACTACAAAAGGGAAAATGGGAAAAAAAATAACTCTACCTGGGTGCCTGTGGCTCATGCTTGTCATCCGAACTACTTGGGAGGCTGAAATCAGGAGGCTTGCTGTTCAAGGCCAGCCCAGGCAAAAAGTTCGCAAGACCCCATCTAAACCAATGGCAGGGTGTGGTGAGTGCCTGTTACATCAGCTATGGCAGGAAGCATAAATAGGAGGGTAGCCAGCCAGGTTGACCTGGGGAAAAGTGAGACTGTCTTCAGAATAACCAAGCAAAAGGGCTGGAGATGTGACTCAAATGATACAGTGTGTGCCTTACAAATGTGCAGCCCTGATTTCGGACCCCAGGGCCACCTCCCTAAAAAAAAAAATAATAAAACAAAAAGAAAAAGTAACTCTGGCAGGTGGCTCAGGCCTGTGTTCTCTCGGTCAGAGCTTTCATCATTATCTTCCTCTCCATAGTTAACTAGACTAATTTCAGTCCATCACAGTTCACTAGGATTTTACCCCCAAAGCACAGGCCTTTGGGAGTGAGGCATGAAGTTTTAACATTTCTTGGTAATACTTGGATCGACATTCTAGGAATTGCCTCATTGCCAGCTTTCCTGTTTTGGTGATGGGAAATGCAGGAAGGATGCCTTCTTTGAAGGTTTAAGGCACACAATAAGCTGAGAACTCTCTAATTGAACTTTACAAGCTAAGGGGCTGACTTCTAAGCAGCACGGGAACAAACTTCCAAGACCCATAATTTAGTAAGGGTTGGCGGCCAAAAGCCACGGATGGCTTTATTTGATCCATTTATGAATTAAGAGCCTGCAGTAAATTAATTACCACATATTGAGGCTAATAAAAACTAGCAGGAAGAGAATGCCTTGGGTTCATCTGCAGAGAGGAATGAGGACAGAGCTGCTTCCCTCTATCTGAGTGTCTCCTGGCCCCGGGGTCCTCCTGCAGTGCTGGGCAAGGATGGTGTCTGTGTTCCTGTCCACTGAAGAGGCATGTGACCAAGCTTCTGGCTCCACAGTGCTGGAAGGCTTTGCTTTATTGATCATAATAAGCTGTTCTGTCTTATTAAAGTTGCATCATGGAGTCTGGTTTTAGGAGCCCTATTGAGAATTAGTTGCAGAAGAAACGATTTGCTTGTATTTTCTGACAGTTAACAGGCCAAGCAGATGGGACAGCAGACCTGAAATAGTTGGATTGGCTGCTTGCCACTGTTCTATGAATTTTGATTTGCACAGATATGTAATAGTTTTATTTTTCCCTTTTGTGGAAAGCACTTACTTGCCTGTGAGCCTTGGAAAAATTAATCCTGGTTTCCAGTAAAAAGCACCCTTGTAAGGGAGGGTTGCTGAGGTATCCTTATCTACTAGGTGCTGGGCCATTGCCAATTAGCTGAGGATGCCATGAGGCGCTGTCAAAGGGGGAAGGCGCGCTTCAGTTTCTTATGGCTCTCAGGCGCGCTTCAGTTTCTTATGGCTCTTTGGGGGAAACTGGCTTCCTTCACAATTCACTTTGCATTTTAGGGCCCTTTCCCTATCAGAGGCTGGAATTCCTTTTCCTTTTCTTCAGGTTTCTTTCACTAAAATATTGAAGAAATGCAAGACAGGATGTTACAGAAAGGAATCTAAGTAGAAATGAGAAATACATGGCATTAGGCAAAGATTAGAATTCCTCCAGAACCAGTTAAAAATTTTGTTTTGGTAAACATCAAATACATGCAGGATAATATTTTAGAATATACATATATATTATATACATATGTAAAGAATATAGGCAACATGAAAATAAACATGTATTTTCCATCACTTAAAAAGTAGAATATTAGGCTGGAGGTGTGGCTCAAGCTGTACAGCACCTGCTTTGCAAGCCCAAAGCCCTGAGTTCATACCAAACAAAAAAAAAAGTAGAAAATCACAGTTTTAGAACCCTTGAAATCTCTCTGTGACCCTCAATTCTGTTCTGCTTCTTGCTGTCATGAATTTTTGCCTGTGTTTCATACCCATGTTTTATCAAAAACCTTTGAAGTCCTAAATAAGGTAACGCTTAATTTTGCCTAACTGGAATCACAGACAGTGTCTTTTCTCAACTGGCTTTTTTACTCAACGTTAAATTGAACCCCAGCATAACAATAAAAAAAAAATTTAAGTTGAAGTTCATTGTTACTGCTACAGCAGATTGTTTGGATCTACCATAATCATTATCCACTCTTGTGCCCATGGCATTTTTGGGCTCTGGCCAGTTCCTTCGCTATTTCAAATGTTGTCTCCTGGTATCCAAGCCAGCTTTTAAACAAACCAAATCTGCTTTAAACAGTGTGCTGGTATTTTTTTCTTACGGTTCGTTTGGCCAAGAGGGCATGTCACAAAGTATTTCAGGTATTATAGATTATAAAACGACCGTTTATTACCCACATCAAAGAAAGGCCCACATTTACACAGCAGTCTAAAGGAACAGTAGCTCTGTATTTCTCCTCTTAACAGCGGTCCAGATAAAAGTCATCGCTGCTGTGAAATGCATTTCATTAATATTTGTTAAAATACAGCTTGAGGAGTCAAGTGGAATTTTAAGATCAAAAAGATAAACAGAATAAAGAGAAAACCTCCGGGAAGAAAAGCCTGCCTTGTTTCCATGAGCTGCTTTCACCTGCCTCTGAGTTTATAGAACATGTATTGTTTGCTTTTGCCTCAACGACAGCTCTGGGTTCTGGTTACCTCCCTCCAGGGCGTTCACCAAAGGCATTGGATGGCATCTCAGGTTTTGTACAAAGTTGAGAACACAGTAGGTTCTCCATAAACCTGTGCCACCCTTCAGGCACATCTTCCAAGACGTGCATGTTGACTATGTAGGATGCTATACCTCTGCTTCCATAGCTTCATCTCCTTGCTGCCGCAGGGCCGTTGCACTGCCCACCTTCTCCTGTCTTTTGGCCCTTAGGCTCAAATTTTACTCCCCCCTTACCCCTCCCCCACACACAATCATTTCTTGACTCCTGTCACTTCCCAAACCCTTATTCTGATTTATTTTCTTCAAAGACTTAGTATGTAAAATTATAGCTGCCTTCCTTGATTATTATCTGTCTTGCTCGATATGTCTTTACTGAACTGCCAAAACCCTCAGGGATGCAGAGCAGAAAAATGGGTTCAGGAAATTAATTCTACTCAAATAACAGATAGAGTAAGGATATTGCTACTTAAATCATAATTGAAGTCTCATGGAATGAATTTTGGTAGAAACCAGAGACTTCTAAGCAAGTCATCAAACTTCCCTCCCCCTTTTTTTTGATGACACTGGGGTTTGAACTCAAGGCTTCAAGCTTGCTAGGTGCTCTGACACTTGAGCCAGTCCCCCAGCCCTCTTTTTTTAAGTTATTTTCAGCTAGGGTCTTGTGCTTTTGGCCAGGGTGAGCCAATCTCCACCTCCCAAGTAGCTGGGATTACAGGCATCTACAGCTATGTCCACTAAATTTCTTAGGTCTTACTTTTCTCACCTGTAAGATGGGGTTAAGGATGTGACAAGTATAAAACATTAATAGTTTGAGAAAATGGGAAAGTTGTTGCATTACTGGCACATAAACTGCCCCTGGCTGTACGAGCCTTACAGGTTGTTTGAAGGGCACTTGGATTGACCAAGTTTTAGAATTTTCCTGCAGGCAAACAACAGCGTTTAAAATTAAGGCAGTGGTCAGGTTGGATGGCTCCACTGGACTTTCTCTTTCTTTTAAACCCTTGACTCCAAGTCAGCTTCTGGAACTTTCCCTGAGAATCTTCACACTTTGGCGTGATTTGTAGTCTTAGCCACCATGACTTGGAAACTTAAGGATGCTTTGATTTTCTTCTGAACCCTGAAGGTATTCAGAATTCTGTACATGTTCCCCTCTGCCAGTACAGTGCTGTGTGATATTTTGTTCTTTCATCCAAGTCTTACTTATCTGAGCAGATGACTTCCAGTCTTCTTCAAACGAGACACTGTCTTGGTTTTTGTTGTTTTGCAAGTGTATTCCTGTAAAGCTTATTAAGTTGTTTAAAATACATTTTATTAACCTCAGAAGCCACTAGACCCATTTTTCTCAATCCAGACCGCACATGAAAATCGTTTTAGGAACTTAGGAAAAATGCCAGGGTTCAGACTTCAGAGCCAAATATTCTAATTCATTTGGTTTAGGATGGAGTCTAGGCATTTAAAAAATATAATTACTAGTCCATAACTTGGTGCATGTTACTTAGATGAACAGCTACGGTTTGAGAACCACAAAGGCCAAACAGGCCATTGGTTCATAAACGTTGCTGTCCACTAGCACCTGTGAGCAAAGGTAATGTGTACTGATGCTTGGGTCCCACTCAGGCTCTGATGGGTGCTGGGATATTACAAAGACCATCCAGGTGAACCTAATGTGTAGCAGTCGTGGGTTTCCCGAACCCCGTGCCAGACACACACAGGCTAACCCTTTCCTGACTCGACCTGCCGAGACAGTTCACCTGTAGTGAACTGGGCACACCTCTCTCCTCATCCACGGGCCCCAAAGGTTTATTTTTTGTTTGTTTTTTTGGTAACTCGAGTTTGAAGAAGATAACCCAGTAAATACAATACAGTTCTCACTGTATTGTGGTTATGAGAAAATGTTTTGCATAATTTACCTGGTTGCCCTTGAGCACAGAAACCTGCTTTTCAGGCACTCGCTATCTTTTCAATAATTAAAACAAAAGACTTTGATATTTAGGGAAAACATATAAAAGCAGCAAAAGGTGTCAATTATGCTGTTTGAGAGAACAATTATAATTGCTTTCTTTCTGTAGTTAAATGATCATAAACTACATGCTGTGTAAATCCTGAAATAAACAGCCTGTTTGGAGATAAGCATTTGATCATAGAACGACGGCAAATTCTTAACTGTTAAAAGAATAAGGATATCACAGGTAATTAAAAGCCAGAACTGATGAAAAGACTACTTATACTTGAGGGTTCTCCCTCCTCCCTATCCCTCTCTTTCTGTTGAGTCTTTTTAAAAAAAAATTTGTACTTGTCATCTGGTTTGTGTTTCTCCCTAGTTCATTTTCATGATCTTTGGTTTGTGAAGATATTCAAATAGAGCATTACATTAAAAAAAGAAGAGAAACAAAGGTGAAAGCCAAGAGCATTCAGTAGGATTTATTGAGTTTAAGTATGTGCCTAGCAGTGTGTGAACTACTGGGAAAGAAATATATCAGACAGTCTCTTGTGGTTCAAGGATAAATAAAAATGTTTTACAGTGTCTGCCCAGTCCACTGAGTGCTTAATTAATTGCGCAGAAACTAAGAATTGTATCTGTGATCTCTCTGTCTACACGGGTTGTACTGTCTAGTGTTTCTGACCATTTCTAGAAAGATTTCCAATCATTTGCAAAGATCCCCTGGTGAGAGTTAAGACATTGAGTTTAGTAATAAGAATTGCCAGCTTTGTGTCCAATCCGTTTGAAAGGCTGCACAGGCCCATCTTGATGGTGGGGGTTAGGGTCCCCTTCACGGAATGGAGGAGGCTCCAGAAATTTATTAATTGCTGGTGCCCATTCTCAGATTCTGTTCTTTCTGCAGAATAGCTTTTCCATTGCCTTCCCTCTTTCTTCCTATTTTTTTTTTCTTCTTAGAGAGTCGCCTTAGTTTAGTAGAATCTTATTGTTGTCACCATGTACTGACTATAAGCCTATGATAAATGACTGGGGTTCATACTTCTTCCTGATGAAAGAAGTTTTAAGAGACATATTTGTTTTCTTCAGACTTCTCTGAACATTGTTAAGATCTGAGATTTTTGCCTTTTCACATTTGAGACCTAACATCAAAAGGCTGTGCCTTCAAAGAACTTCATGTAGCTATTTAAATGGTAATTACTTTTCCCCTGGTTTAGCTCTGGGCTTGGTACATTTAATAGGCACGGTATTTTTATTTTATATGTTGGTGCTGTGAGATCTGTGTGTGACTCAGAAGCACCTAAATTTGGATTCAGAAGACAAACACTTAGACTGAAGAGCTCTTCCAGTGTACCTTGGGCAGCATCTTAAATGTTTAAGTCCCAGTGAAAATAAGAACACAATGCTTTTTCTTTTTGTGTATGCTAATTATACACCAATTTTTCATGTAGTGTCTGGGACCGTCTTCCTAGTCAAAATGGCCTGCTGATAGAATTGAGCACAAAGTTAGCTAGCTAGCTCTAGAGACCCCAGCAATCCCTGGGGGAAGAACCTTTGGCCAGTGGTTTTCAACTCTGGCTACAGTGTCTTTTAAAAATTAGCCCAGAGGCCTAGATCAACCGAATCACAATATTTAGGGGCCAGACCATGGCATGGTTTTGGTTTTTCTTTAATTCCCCATAATTACAGTATACAGCCAAATTGTGAACCACTGACACCGACAACGCAATTCTGCATTTTATTCAGCCAGGAAAGAGTGAAATCAAGTTTATTTAATTAGGTGCCTATGAATATTTTATGTTGTATTTCTCAGTTGGGCTTTTTAGGGAGAGAATGAGGCTTGGTTTTTTAATGATTTTGCTGGTTAATTTCTTGATTCATTATTTGATCCTTCCTCTGTAGACTCGGGTTTCTATGAGAACCATTTGCTCTTCTGTGCACTTCATGATAAATAAAGAAATAAATAACCCACAGACAGTGTGATGTACCTATTTCCTAACCACAAAAATAAACTCAATTTCTGGCTGGTTGTAAAATATTGTTGGTTAAGACGCATTTGACTTTCCAGGTAGTGTGCATGGAGGCATTCAGAAGAGAGCTTTGGAAATGAATCTGGCCTGATCACTATGTGCTATGTAGTTATTAGAACCGGAATGTGGACTGATTTGGTTTTGTGGTTTCAAATGACCCTTTGGATATGGCAAGTTCTTTCAAACCCCAGGTAATGTGAGTCTTGGCACATTACATATCTTGGAATTAGGCTGGCTACATTACAAACAGAAAAGACCTTTCCGGGCTTTTCTTTAGGTACGAATCTGTTTCCTGGCCATTTTGCTGGAGCTTCCTTTGAATATTTTATTATCTACTTGGTTTATAATCAAGACCACCCACCTGATTTTTGCCTGCTGACTTTTTTTCCTGCCTTTTTATTCCCTTCAGCCCACAGTGCATGTGTATTCATGTTTTTGCTTTCCATTCACGGAGCTCTCCAGCTGGGAAAATATAGTGTGTACAATACTCTCTGCCTTCAACTGACATTGCTCATAAATTGCAACAGAAACATTGCTATCAGCAGCTTAATAGCAGGTAGAATACAGCTCTACATATCAACTCCCAGCAGGAGACAGAAACTATGGTTACCAAATTTCCAAAGGAGAAGGAGAGGGAGTAGAAAGTTTTCTATCTGAGAATAACTGAAACAACATTGAAAATTGATTCACTGAAAGCAGCTTTTTGAAAAGGACTTGTAAGAGCTGACTCGGTGGTTGCTCTGCTGTCACTTTTGGCTAAATTGTTACTTTTGAAGACCTCACAAGAGGTTTTTTGTAGTAGAACAGGGTGGAAAAGGCAAGCTTGCTCGCTTCTCTTCCTCCCTCTTTCTCTCTCTTCCATCCTTTTAAAGGAAAAGGAAAAAAGAAAGACCTTTGCTGAACTTAATGAAAAGGCCACTGCTTAACAGATTCTAAGGGATGGTGATTAGGTGGAGTCAGAAGTGCCCACCCCAAGGGACTGGCCACACTGACCTCCACACACAACATCCAGAAGAGGAGTCAAGCCTAGGACAGCATAGAAGCTACTTTTTATCCTCCCTGGGCACTATTTTCTTTATCTCACTGTGGCCTCTCCTGTTATAGGACTTCTGGCAAACAATAATAAAAAACCACACAACTGTATAGCATATTAAGATGTTAATATTTTAGGCTGTGATATGAAAACAGACATGCTATAGATCCTTCCATTAAAAAAAGAAAAAGAAAAAGAATAGATAGCTGCTTTAGTGAGAATTTCCGGTACTTTAGTGCATCGTTTTATCTTGATAAGTGAGATTATATTAATATTTTGAAAAGTTCCAAATTCCCCTCCAAGAAGAATGGATCGCTGGACTCTGTCGTCTTCTGGTGAGCAGGCAGAGTGTAGATGGTAGAATAATTCTTATTTTAAACCAAGTAAAGCTGTATATTAATACTCCTGTCTAAGGGACTCAGGTAGATAAAAAGTTCTCAGCCTCATCCCGGGCTCCTCAGTGGCTTTTTTCAAAGTAATAGCAAAGTGCATCTTCCCCTCACCTGCAGCCGTGACCCCCACAATGTCAGAAAGTAATTCATCAGAATCCCAGTCTCTAGTGCTTTTCTGGAAAAAGTCAACACAGCCTATGCATGTCTTACTTTGTCTGGTGTACATTTTTTCTTTAAAATCTGTTAGCCTAGTGAAACTGATAAGAATCACCTTTGATCCTTGGGGTATAGCTAGCAATTAGTACTTTTAGCAAGCACTGGGGATTTTTATCATCCAGTAGTAGGTTTGGGGAAAACATTACAGTCTAATGAGCCTGGATTTGAACCCCAAATGTACCATTCTCCAGGGGTGTCGTGTTTGGGAGGAGTGATTCATTTACATTCCCTGTAGTCTGCCCAGGGCTACAGGCTTGGAAACCTACATTAGAAAAAGCCAGAACCTAGCTGCCTGTAGAGTTCATTTGTGCTGACACTCTGCTTAGTTTGGGCCTTGTGTCCTTCCCTGTCCCTCTAAGCCGCTCGGCCCTGGGGCATCTCCATCAGAGCAAAGAACACCTCCACTTCCATGTTGGAAGGCACACACAGTGGATGCTGGAGGATGCTTCTCCCCACTTTCAGCCTTAAGTGACTACTTTCTGAACCTTGTGATAAAGCAAGTCAGAGCAAGAGACTCAGCAGTGTAAGTTTAGATGAACTCAGTTTTGTAATGTGATTTCTTGGGGTGGAGTTGTGAATCACCTAACCTGTTACTGTCTGACCAGGTGTGGTCCTGAGAGAGCTGTAGTCATATCACTAGAGGCAGTTCTGTCCGTCAGTACTGCTGTATCTGACTTCTTGGTTTGTTACTCAGTGTGGTGATTGTGGCACAAAATGGGCTGAAGTGAGTAGTATGCCCTGTAACATCGTCTTCTGGGTTCATTCTTTTCGACTTTTTTTATGTACCATCTATTTGAGACATTGATGTTTAGCTTCCTTGCTAACTGGGCCAAGTTTGGATTGACTAACTGAAGAGTCCTGTTTTCCTGTGTTACCTACCTCAGGACTTTGGGTACTTCTTTGCTTAGACTTCAGGAAGCCTTTTATTCATTCTCCTATTCTTTCAAGCAATTTTTAGCCACTTAGCTGTGTGTTAGTCTCACTAGGACAAACTTTCTGAATGGCTCCTGGCTCTGGATCAGACCTCCCAGCTGTGTGATAGGCTTTACAGGAAGCTTATGCTCACGGGAGAAGCACCCAGAGCTCCTCCACAGGTGTCTTCATTGCACTCAGTCCCAGTGCTGCTATGTGGGGACAAAGGACCATTGGAAGAGGTGAAAGTTTGAGATACAAGCATGGTTTTGGCCCCTGTTTTGATGCTGTTCTTATTAGTCTTGGGACCTAAAACCAACTATTACTTCTGTGAGCCTTCAGTGACTTTCTTCTCATTAAAGAGAGCAAGTTCAGGATAAGTAATCACCAAGATTTTTTGTGAGTGTGTGCTCAAAAACTACATGTTTGCTTGTGGGGGCCTCTTTGTTCCGTTTATCTTGTGGGAGTCTGGACACAATCTGGTGAAGCTCCTTGTGTGAATCCGTTACCTTGCTGTGGATAGGTGGCACCCTGCCAAACTAGGGGCAGGGGGCCAGTCACTTGAGTTGAGAGCCAGGAGTGTTGTTTCTCCTCTGCACCAGGGTCTCCTACATGAAAATACTGAGCAATTGTAAGACACTTCAAATAGTGCGGAGTCAGCACTTCGTGTCTTTGTTAAACATAAGCACATCTCCCCTGTTGGAGTATTGGTTCTGGACAGGACCACGGGCACGAGTGCTTTTCATTAGCCAGCTAGCATGTTGTCTATAATTTGGACTATCACCATAGAAGACCCTCAGCCTGATAGGTCATATTCAGTGTTTAGCTAAGGTATTAATGCTCCCTGTTTGTCCTTCGCACAAAGGTGATGAGATATGGGAAGTGTGGTCGGGGATGAATGTAGTGCCAGACACGCAAGAAGTGAGCATGGCTCCCCAGAGCCCAGTTTCACTAATTACCTACTGCAGCTTTCCTCTAGGGTCAGGTGCGACATAAACTACCAGAAAATGTGTAATTGGGAACAGTGCTTTATGTGTAATTGCTTTGTAAAAAAGTACTTATTGCTCCTTCCATCCCTCCTGCTGCCTCAACTGCCAAAGCCTTGCCAATAAATTTCTTTCTTCCATATAATAACTTTGGTTGTGAATACAGTGTAAGTTGATGTTATCTTGAAGGATTGACCCTAAATGCCTCATGCACTCAGAGATCAGGCAGCTCATTTTTACTTGGACTTGGATTGCTAATTTATACTAAGGAAATGGAATTTCCACCTCTGTAATCTCCTGCTCCAAAGTAGATGGAGATGCCGAGCAAGGGCACTGATCCTGTTTAACTCCTGCCTTGATTACTGGCATTTACATTGCTGTCTTCATGACCACAATGGTTTTTTTTAGAATGACAATTTTCAGAAGTATTTTTTGTTCTATTTTCTATGTCATGTGCCTGCATACTGGGATTTCTACATTTTGATAATATAACTCCATATAAAATTAGACTAATTTAATTAACTAGGATTAAGTATTAGAGGCCATAATTTGTTAAACAGATTAAATATACACACTCATACATAGACACAGAGCAAACCTAATTTGTATTTTGATCATTTGCGTGGTGAAGAGACTAATTCTGGAAAAAAAATATGCCCTTTCTGTATATCATAAAGGCAAGAATAGAAAGTTAATCTCCTTTCCATGTCCTCTCCTATCTTAGGAGCCAGATCAGGATTCTACACCTTTACAACCTTAATGACCTGACACGTAAAAAGAAACTACCCTATTTGTATTATGTATGGGAAGAGCACAACATATCCAAAAGCATATTGGGAAAGAAAACTATCATACTGTATTTCTATTGGCACCAAGAAATTGCCTATTTAGAAGTCATGGGCCACTTGTTGAGGACACTTCTAGTGGGAGCACAGGATTCCTATGTGCCAGCAAGGGTCACAACAGGAAAGCATCCTGAGTTTCCCACTGTGGACAGTCATGAAAGTGTGACCTGGGATTTCCATTGTCAAGCAGTAACTGAAATAATTTTATATCTCCTTGAAATCAATTTCTGGTGATCACACATGCAGATTGAAAACCACAGCTTTAAGATTTACATTTAGCAGATAAAATTTACGTTCCCTGAAAGGCAAAGAAGGCTGTCATTTCATGCTTCCTAACCTTCATTGTCTGTTTCCCTTTGGTACACACTGCAGCCTTGTACGCACAAATGTACGTGCCCATTATGGAGCTATGGCTTTCTGCTCTGTCAACTTTGTTTTATAAAAGCTCTGTTTTCTTTATTACCTTTATCTATTACATCTGTAAAATTTATTTAGGCAATGACAAATCTCTCTTTGGGGCCCGGAGTCTAGGAGAATAACCACTGGCAGGCTATTGGGGGGAGATTTGTTGGATATGACTGTCCATTAAATAGCAAGGAGTAGTAGGAGAGGCCAACAGTCCGGATCTGCTGTGCCTGGGCAGGTTATGGTCTGTGTTTAGAGCTTCTGCATCAGGTGAGCAACAAATGTACCTCATCAATTGCTTTTGTAATAGGTCAGTAAAAGTGGATGGCTTTTGAAATCCCAAGGGAAGGCTCCTTTTCTTTAACTTGTCAAATTACTTATTCCACAAAAATTTCTATTAAAACAACACGAAGGAGGACAAGACATAGGGAGGGAGTGAAGGAGGAGGGAGAGAGGATACAGAAAGCCATATTTGTTTAGATCTATACTGTTACCAGATTTTTTTTTTTTTTGACAGTACTATGGTTTGAGCTCAGGGCCTTGTGCTTGTTAGACAGGCGGCTACCACTTGAGCCATGCCACAAGCTCGTTTTGCTTTATTATTTTTTAGAATAGGATCTCACTTTTTGCCTAGGCCAGTGTGGACCTCAATCCTCTTATTTGTGCTGAGGTGACAGGCATGAGTCACCACACTAAGCCCTTCCCCAACCCTCCCAACCCCCACTGCCTGCTCCCAAGTAGCTGGGTTGATGGGTGTGGGCCACTGCTGCTCCCATTAACAGCAGTGAGAATCACGTGAGATGGGCTCCTTCACTCTGGAGAAACCAATCAGGTGAGCAATTTTTAGCCTAGCACTTTTTGCTTTTATATTTTGATCTGTGTACATAATTATACCACAGGAGGTCTTTTGTACTTTCATATTAATATTTCATTTTCCTTTAAAAAATTTGTTAAGCCCCTATTCTTCACCAGACATTTAAGAGGCTCAGGAAGGAGGGACTGGCAGATGTAAATCAGGCACTCTGAATCTCATGGTGAGCGCTTTGCTAGCTATCCACAGGGGCAATCAGACACTCTTAGGGCTTCTTGCTGAAGTCCAGTGCACCAGAATTTGAACTCAGAAGATTAAGCCAGTCAGGGCAGACCTTCATTTTGCAAGTGTGAAATAATTCACTGTGTCCCAGGGGAATTGAAAGGCTTGAGTAAGTGGTAACCATAGAGACTTAACCAAAGCCTGACTTTGGACCATGGGGTGGGTAAGGTCAGGAGTTACAGGGAAGTCTGGATGGGCATGACTTGATGATCAATGAGATGTGAACACTGAAGCAGATGGAAAACCCTGGGATTGTGAATTGTGACTCCTTTGAAACAACAGCCTAAATCAGAAGTTAGAACTGTAGTCCACACCGAGTTCTAGAATCATATCCATCAGTTTTCTGTTACCTTCTAAGCAGTTAAGCATACACATGGAAGGGTTTCAACAGACTGGTGCTTTTTCCAGATACAATTTTGTGTGACCAAGTACCTTGTGTGAGAGAAGAATGGCAGTTGGACAAATTAACGTTCTAGCCATTGTGCTGGTAACAGTTGATGACGGCAGCTGCAGAGAGAAAGCCCTCAGCTGTTGCGTTTGCTGTTTTCTTTGCTGTATATGTCACCACTAGTCAATTTTAAGCTGCCAGTGCCATGCTCCTGAACCTGAAGTTGGGAAGAGATGTGAGCACCTGCAGCACCCGTCTCAGGCGCACTGCTGGGCTGTACAGAGATAGCCTTTCTTAATCCTGCCTGCGCCTGTGCAGCTCCCTCATAAAACTATGTCACTCATAAACTGATGTTTACTTCAGCTTACATAATGCTTATAGGAGTAAAGTAACAGAAGTTAGACTACCTGGGTTCAAATCTCTGACTTTCCACCGGGCGCCAGTGGCTCACACTTGTAATCCTAACTACTCAGAAGGCAGAGATCAGGAGGATTGCTGCTTGAGGCCAGCCCCAGCAAATAGTTCTCAAGACCATATCTCAAAAAACCCATTACAAAAAAAGGGCTGGCAGAGTAACTCTAGTGGTAGAGCGCCTGCCTAGCAAGCATGAAGGCCCTGAGTTCAAATTCCAGTTCTACCAAAAAGAAGGGTGAAGGGAGAGAAAACACCTGACTTTCTCTTCTAGGGCAAGTCAGTTAAGCATTCTGAGTTAATTTGCTTATACATAAATTATTGGTAATTGAAGAACCTAACACATAGGCTCTGAGGAACAATGTGACAATCTGTATAAAAACACTAGTTTTTGTGACCTATGCACAGTAGCAAAACAATCCCTGTGTGTTCCATGTATTTCCCATCTTTACCCCCAGGGGACAGTAACATAAGTGTTAACTGTCTGGTGTGTAAAATAATGCTATTTTATTAATTTTATATTGCTATCTTGATGCTTCAGGGGAGGCCCCAAATTCAACTCTATCAAGATTCAGTAAGCAAATACTGAGTTCAATTTGTCCACAGACTTAAAAAGTTTAGCAGGGTCTATTTTGTCTCTGTCAGCTGTTCTATGTTGCTATCATAAACTACCTGAGATCAGGTAATTTATAATGAACAGAAATTTGTTTTCTCTCAGTTCTGGATGCTGGAAAGTCTAAGATCAGGGCTGGCTTTGTCCCTGACAAGGTGGAAAGAGGAAGGACATGAAAGGGAATGTACTCCCTCCATCAAGCCTTGTTACAAGGGCAGCTAATCTCACTCATGAGAGAGGTGTCCCCATGGCCTAATAAGCTCTTAAAGTCCCCATTCCTTAATATTATCACATTGCAACACTTGAACTTTGGAGGGGGCATTCAAATTACAGCATTCACCTTGCGAGTAGTAAGTCAAGACTTCTGTACTTGGTCCTCTAGATTGTGGGTTCAAGATCCTTGAATACAACCAACGGCTGATCAAAAATATTGAAAAATAGTCTGTATGAACAAGTATAAACTTTTTTCTCTTGTCATTATTCCCTAAACAATATGATACAACAACTGTATTTTCATAGCATTTATGTCGTATTAGGTATTTTAAGAAAAGGAGAGGACGTGCATGGGTGTTTTGCAAATACTGTGCCCCTTTATGTAAGGCACTCGAGCATCCACAGCTTCTGGTGTCTGTGTGTTCAGAGGCGGCGGGGGTGGCGGGGGGAGTCCTGTCCTGGAACCGTCTCCCATGGATACCAAGGGACAACTGGCGTCATTGTGTATTGCAGCTACTTGAATATTTTAGTTGATTTTCCCTGATTCATTTCCTAACTTATTTCTGAGCTATAAAAAAATAGGACTTCTCAATAAAGTCTTTTACAGGAGAACAGGCTTCATGTCAGTTTTGTTTTGAATACTTCACAAAATATTTTTATCTTTGAAGCCCACTGTGTTTGTGCATTTAATGTTCTATGACCATGTATAGTTGTTGGCTTAAAAATTAAGGATTTTAAAAACAAATTTAAGCTACAGATCTAAAACTGCCTTAAAGGGAAAAGATGCATTGCAAAATCTAGTTTTTCTTTTTTTCCTGCCTCCTATAATGAGAACAGTTTAGTCTTTCTTGATCTCAGTCTCTCTAGTATTCAAGTTGAATTGGACTCAGTGGCACCAGAAAATGTAATCCGCCACACCGAGGGACTTTATCAGCATAGAAAGCACTGTTCTCTTAACCAATACCTTTTCAGAAGGCTTATCAAATTTAGGATTACTGTCACTTATCAATACATTATCAGCACACAGGTGGAGCAGAATTTACAATGGCAAGAGGAAAAAGGCTTTCTACTCACTTGTTTGGAAGAGTGTGCACGAATTCATATGTACTAATTCCTGCACTGGGCTGGACTACATGAAGTAATACAATCCCTTGCCTAAATGTCAAAGGCTGTGTGGCGTGTGGCAGGCCTAGTTGGGCCTGGTGCTGTGGGAAGCAGTACTGGGCTGGGCAGGCCCTCTGCTGCCTACCATACACTCAGCCTAGAGCTTTCCCCACTCTCTCCACTGAGATGCCTGCTTGGGTAAGGAGAGAGAATGGTTGCCCTGTTTCTTTCAAAGAAAGCCAAGAAGCCTTTGGACTCATTAATTCTGCAACCCATGTAGAGTGCTGGATTCTTCAAAGCAGCCTGAGTGGAATCCTGTACCTTTACCCTGAGGCCATTCAGTCTGCTGCTGAATGCTCCCAACACAGTGACCAGTTTCCATGAGAAGGAAGTAATAGGTTTATACCTCATTTCTCTGTCTGGTGTTTAACTGCCCTGTGTACTAATCCCCACAGCTATTTGCCATGAAGAAAACTTATTTCTTTCTTGCTTCGTGTGTCAACTCGCAAGCATAAGCATCATTCAACCACACACACTCTATGTTTGCATTGGTGTTAGATTTAGGACAATTCAGGTGTTAAGTTTAGACAATTCAGGAACTGTCATGGATATAAATCAGATTTTTGTCGTGTGTGTGTGTGTGTGTTTGAACTCTTGACAAAAGTACAAGGCAACCTGGAAAGATGTTGAAATGTTTAGTCAGGTCTTCCTTCAGTGAAAAGAAGTGTATAAAACACACCCTGATGATGAAAAGCAATTAACAGTGCATTACTTTCTGGAAAAGACTTGAAGTCGGCTGCCCTGCAGGTCAGAGTCAATAAAGACTGAGTTACTAACAATAGCCTTTCTCTCTGGCTGAAGCCTTGGACTTAACCCTAACTTCATCAGACCAGAGAAGAAGAGAAGAATGTGAACAATAGGAGTGGTGGAGGTTGACTTGGGCCTGATGTGAGGAGGCCATAAAAGCTGTCAAGGAGCTTGATTGATCGGCTCACACGCCTTAGTCCCCAGTGCAGAGCACTAATGTTTCTGCCTCTTCTGAGAGGGCTGATGGGCCACCTGGGGTCAGAACTTATCAGCCTGTGGGGCTAATGTTTCAGGCCAAAGTGCAGTCAATAATTTATACGGAAATTTGTGCTTAGCTTCACAAAGAAAACAAGTTTTGACTTGCATTCCTCTGCTTGTCCAAAAAAGAAGTCCAAGCAAACTAAAGATCACATCATTGAGGAAGAGAATGAGAATCATCCTGGGATATTTGTTTAGCAGCTAACATCTGGAGCCAAATTTCAAGAGTTTCAGAATTAATCATGAAATGAGTGAAAGAAACGTCAGCAATTCTGAATTAACTAAAAACCCCAAATCGCTTTGGAATGTAATAACCAGTGCAGGTGATAGCTGAGTGACTTGGAAACAATTACTAAGTGTCCCCTGGGGAGCGTTGGTTTACAGGCTCTGGAAGTGAGGTTCATAGTACTGACAAGATGGAGAGAAATGTTAGGTAATATCAAGGCCTGGGAGAGATAGAAATGGCAGAGAGGAATTAGATTGCTTAGAGGCCTCAAATATGCCATCTGATTTGCAGAGAAACAGAAGCAAAAGTTACTCAGAAGGCTGTGAGTACTTGTGTGCAGAACACCTCCGTGTTTCTAGAAACACGGGTTTACACTCACAGTGCGTGGAAATAGACAGTAAAGCACGCCACCGAGCAGGCCTGGTCAATCAATAACCACTAAGTTTTGTTCTGCTCCAGCAAAATGCCCACTGTGCTTCCATAACCGCTAACAAAGAGCCTTTCCCTTCCCTGAGTTCCAGGAGAACACTATTAGTCACACTTCATTAGGCTTGTTTACAGAAAAGAGCCTCTCTCTAAGCACGTTATTGAAATACTTGTAACTCTGTGGGCTTTTTTCTTCCCCGAAAGATAAGAAGTTTGGAATGTGGAAGGGGGAGGTAGGACATGGCCTGTGACCATTGTCAAGAAAACTGGTTTGTTCAGATGGGAATTGGAGAGAGTTCGTGTTTAACCTGCTGGATCTGGCTGAGTCCCCAGAGCTTACTGCAGGCTTCCTTTCTGTTGTCACTGAATTGGGGAACCTTTTTATAATCTAGAAAAATGTCAGGTGTTCCCAAAAACTTGAAGTTACCCTATCCTTTTTCCCTTTTTTATTAGCGTATATTAATTGTACAAAGGAGTTTTTTTTTGTGATATTATTTCCATATATATATATAAATGTACTTTGATCAAATTCACCTCCTCTAATTTTTTTTTGGCGGGAGGAGGGGTGGCGGGACACTGGTGTTTGGACTCTGAGTCCTATGCTTGCTGGGCAAGTGCTCTACAACTGAGCCACCACCACAGAACCTCCTTGCCCTTAAAAATAATCCAAAGAGGTGAACTCATTTCACAATTCACTTTACCAGTCTGTGGTCAGGTGAGAAAACAGTTGCTTTAAGCAATGGAAGTGTTTGATCGACCTTAATGGTGAGAATAGACGTCCCCAAGGTTGGAATTTGCAGCCCTTAAGAGTGGAGAAGCCTCCAGGCTGGTCACCAGGAACATAGGCCAGTTAGTACAGACGCCCACATCTGCAGGTGCTTCACCTGGAATGTCCACAGAAGACTCACTGCTAACTGCATTTCTGACTGTGGAAGTCCTCGTATTTTGGCATCTCCCTCATTCTTCAGCTCAGGGCCTGAGCTTCAGGAGAGTTTGAGACCTGCAGGAGCCAAAGTGCCTTTGCTGAAGACTTTCTGCAGGTGTTAAAATGCTTCTCATGAATCACATGCTATTTAATCATTAATAGAGGGTGGAACCGAGGCTCAGCATGGATTATGACGTCAGCCTGAGATGACGTCAGCCTCAAAATTAGTGGTAGACCAGGAGGGTCTGCCTGCAAAGCCATCCTTGCAGAACTCGGGGTGCTCTGCTCTGTTTGATCACCACTGTTATGCTGTCTTCCTTCCCAGTTTTCAGAGTTGACTGCAGACTAAACATGACTAGAGTTAGTTCCCTGAGCTTTCTCCATTTACTTTCTGAACCTAGTGGATTTCCTTACCGAAGTTTACAAACCCTCCCCATGCTGCCTGCAGGGCTTAGCCACTCCAGGTGAGAACCAGGAAGGGTAACCTAGGCCAAACGCAACTCATCATATTTTCCTAAACAGGGAGGAGTATTGAGTGCAGCTTCTCTGACAACTCTTTCCTTTCTAGATTGGCCAAGATGGTGGCTTTTTTGGTGACACACAAAATGTACTTCTTTGTGTGCCATGTGCGTACAGATCCCTCCTGTTCTCTCTTCCCTCTCTCTCTAGAGAGAGAGAGAGAGAGAGAGTTAAGAGAAGCAGTTCCCTCATTCAGCTGTCACCGTAAATTGCTATTTTAAATTTCAGCGAGTGGAATAATAGCAGAGTGATCATCTCCAGTAAATGTTGTTGGCCTTTGTAAAGAGTGGCTCCTTCAGAGGTTTTATGATTTACAGAGGACACAGCTGGTGGCCAGCAGAGCTGTAGGAATGTGCGCTCTCCTGGGCCCGGTGAGCTTCAGATGAAAAGGGCCTAGAGCTGGCACAAAAGCAAATAAGCGCTCTGACTTTAAATAAAGCATCATAATTTATAGGAAGCTGCTTCCTCAGTCCCAGTGAGATATGTGGATCAGTAGCAGCTTTCTGATGTGAAGCATAATTGTCAATTGGTTCCCACTGTCTTCTTATAGCTCAAGGACTGGGGATGGTAAAAGAAAAAATATATATTTTCAAACACGTCCTATCATCTATAGTTGTGTTGCAGAGGGTGGGTTCAGAGAAAAACCAGGTGATTACAAGTGTCAGGAAGGCCACTATCTCTGTCTTCCTTTTTCATTGCCTCCCCCTCCCCCAAAGCATATGCGGTTCTTCATTCTTATATTTTCTTTCCTTTGCATCTTTCAGTTTCATTCATCTCGGTAATTGCTTCTGCCTGCTGCAGAAAGTGGGGCAGTGGTGGGTGTCTGCTATGGCTTCAGGCTCATCACATTTTACACCCTTTCTCCCTTTTAGCCCTGGAGTGCTCTCCTTTAGGGCAGAGACATATTTGTCTGTGTTGCTGCTCTCTTCACCTGTTCTTCTGGTTGAAGTAATGTCATTGTGGAAAGCCAATCCCTTACTTAATATGAAGTACAGGAAATGACAAGTGATGAATGGATGCATTCTTTCAGTTGCTTGTCCTTGGTGACTTGGGAGTCTGACAGTGGGCTGGGGGGCAGGGAGGCTGTTTCCTTCTCACTCTGGGACACCCTGACATGTGCTGTGTGCCCAGGGGCACTTCACACTCTTAAGGAGTGACTATTGGGAGGTGACACAATAAGAATAGAATCGATATTGTGGTTCATAAATACCTTTCTCAAACTTTTGAATGCTGTTACTTAAAGAAAGAAAAATGTCACCTAAGGAGCTAATACAAGCTTGTGGGAGGGCTGAGGTAGTCCATTTTGTTAACAGTTTGCACTGAATTCCTGTCTTCCCGTGAAGAAAGGAGGGGGAACGGAAAAGAAGTGAGGACATTGTGCTGTAAGAAAGGAGAGGGTGTGAGGAACATGGCAGTGTGATAAGTCATCTAAACTCATCAGATTTCCTAGAAATCAGGTGGTGTCTAGGAGTCAGGTTTAGAATGGGCATCAGAAAGCAGATTAGTAGAGCCTGATGGCACAGGAATAATCTCAGCTACTGCAGAGGATTGTGGTAAGACTCTATCCAAAAAGTAACTAAAGCAAAAATGGGCTTGGGGCTTGACTCAAGTGGTACTGCATCTGCCTGGCAAGTGAAAGGCCCGAAGTTCAAACTTCAGAAACTGCAAAAAAAGAAAAGAAAGCTGTAAGTCAGAGTGGTATGGTGGATTATCTCATGCTGCCAAGCTCCCTGTCTAGGAAGGCACCGCTTACTGGAAAGGAACCTCTGGACCAGTGCTGCAGACTCTCCATCGCCATTGTCCCAGTTCGGTTTATGTACTTAGTTGCTCCAAGTGGATATCTCAGAAGAGGGTATTTTTCTGCATCTGTCTCCTCTGTCCCTCTTTGTCCTTCCTATCCCTCTGTGCACCCTAATGGACTACTGCCTACAAACCATCCTTTGGGGGACAGGGGGTGGTTTTTGGTGCTGCTCAGTGGAGTGTCTCTGGTTTGCTGCCCTTGTAGAAACAAGCTCAGGACACTGTCCTCTACCCCTTCCAACACCATCACCTCCAACCTGTTCTGCCTGTCCCCGATTAGGGACTCTGAACACCTTAGCAGACCTGTCCAAGCAAGAAGGGGTACATACTGCGATGTGAATGGTGCTATATATGGAGAGTGTATCTGTATATACACATAACTATATCTATATACATAGATATAGACAGATATACATATAGATAGATGTGTCTCTCTCTCTATATGTACACCTATATATCTATATTATATATCTAATTATATATATGATCCTAAAGCCATCGAGGTCTTTAGGGTATGCATGTCCACCTAATTTGAAAGCAGATGTTTTTGTTAACTGATCATGTTTAAAATTTCTTTTTAAAGACCTCCATGTGATTTATTTTTTCATGATGCTCTTGGTTACATAAAATGTCTTTAATGACACTATGACATTTTGTGACTAGGAAATTTGCTTGCTGTAACAAGTTCTGATTGTTTGAAAGAAGAAAAGCATCTCTTCCTGCAGTCAACACTAATTGATCTCTAATGATCTGTCTTGATCTGTTGTTTTTTTTTTTTAATGGTATGTCTTGGGCAATCACAGTTTTCATTAGTGTGTACGCTAGCATAATATTTAACCAGTGAAGATTTGTCCCCATCATTTTATGTGGTGCAGGCTCCCATGCAAATGTATGGGACAGTGTTTCAGAGTTCCCAGTGGCGCCTAACAAAGGCCTTATTTCTGCTCCCTGTCTTACCCACTAGACTTCTTAACAGGCTTTTGTGTTTTGTAAAAGTGGGATAGGATAATGTTACTAGGGAAGCAAGAAAAAGAAAAGCAGCAAGAGCTTCTTTTAGCTGACCAGTCAACTGGATATTGACCACCTGTCTTCATGGGAAAGAAATAGATAGCAGTGAATAAGTGAGAGTCTAGTTTTCCAAAAGCTCAATGATTTTCCCAAATCAATACAGCTCATCAGGCCTCAGAACAAAGGCTGCGGGGGAGGTGACAGTGATGGAAGTGGCTCTGTGTTCTTTTGTGTATTAAACCATAAGGCCCATGGGGAAACAAGATTTCTTTAGCCATTTTTTTTAAGGGCTTATTCAGTATATTGAGGAGAAGGGGTCCTTTCAGATTTTTTTAAAATCTCCATAGATTATATACACCAGTGCTCAAATGTACTTTTTAAAAAAATAAGCACAGTTGAGAAAGAAAATCATCCTTTAAGATGTAGATTAGGACAGCATTTTGCCAGTGGCTGTTTGGTATTGGTTATGGTTTCAGTGCGGTTTCAGTGTTTTTTCTTGCTAATTATGGATGATGTTTAGATGAGCCAAAAAGAAGGTCTCGAGGTACAGATTAATTTCTGGCCAACAAAAAGTCCAAACTACTTTCCTATCAACGAATCCTGTTCCTACTGTCCTGAGCGAAGTACCCAACCCTATGGGAATGCTGAACCATCATCCGATAGGTTATAATTAACACAGATAGAGCGATGCCATCATAGTCCAGCCGCTGACAGAGAAGATCTGTCCAAACCAGCAATTTTTAGTCCTTCAGTGCTTTCATCTTTAAGCTCACTGTGCTTTCATAAGGTAATACATTAACACCAGAGCAGCATGTCTCTCTGGTTTATGGCTGGGTGGCAGCACACTAGGACAGAAAGTGTGTCATTACACTTCCTTTTGTTAGGACTACCCCATCTCCCAAGCTCCACTGCCATCCACTATTTGTTCAGATAAAACCCAATGTTCGGGGTGACTAATCGCAGTGCTGTGTTCCAGATGGTTTGATTACAGGATGTGGTTAAAGTGACTCTTCATTCAGCCCAGCAGTAGAGCTCTTCTTTTAAAAACAACAACAACAAAAAAACCCCCACTGCACTTTATGGTCATGTGACCACACTTACTTTCCTTGTCTAGTGCTTCAGATACACTTGGTGTAAGTAATAGGAAAGTCCCTGTTCTCTTTGGCTACCACTTACTTACTTAATGGGCAAACTTGGTTGTAACTTTTTAAATTTCCTGAATAATTATAAATCTAGCTTTGTCTTTTGAAGAAGGATCTATCTGAAGGTGAAGAACTCTGAAGCCAGAATGATGGTAAGGCTTCTGTGTACTTTGAAGAAAATACCAGTCTTGAATACAGCTGAATAAAAACAACAAAGTATTAGGGGAGGGAGTTCTGATAATTATTCTGTACTCCTGAAAACAGCATATTGGGGCATTTTTATTATAATAGATGTTTCACTAGAATGAATATATAAAAGGAAAGGGATATGTAAACTTTGAGAAACAAGGGTTATGGCATAAATGGGTTACCTTTGGGGGAGTTTAGAATGAGGTTTTTGTTTTCTGCCTGAGTGCACACCAAGTCCATCCAGATGTGGTAGTCTGAGTAAAAAGATAAGAAAATCTTCTGTCTGATTCCAAATTCAGCATTTGCAATATTTGGCAAGGATTTCTGTCCCAAGGATGTGGCACCTTAAAGACTCTGAGACAGTCTTAAAACTGTAATATAAACAGGGTTATGCAGACCCACTGGGAAATCAACATTTGCCCAATTCTTGAGGAAATAGTCTCACAAATACCACAAATAATATCTCATAAGCCACATTTATGACCTCTTCTGAAGAAAATCTCTCCACAGAGTGTGTCCCCATCTATAAGCCAGTGAGGGATTATGCTTATTGAAAAAGTACGGTTATGATGAAAAGTTGAGTAACAGCAAAGTAGTAGGAGTCCATAAGTGTTAGCAGTTTCTAAGTGTTCAGTGAGTTCACAGTGAGCTAGGTACTGAGCTCCCCAGGGAGCTATGGGTACAGACACTGGCCCATTCTTCCAACTAGTGTCAGCTAGTTGTAAAAGAGAGGCTCACTGTGTGTATGAGAGGTGTGAAATGCTAAAGGGACTGTACTGGGGAAGGACACATAGCCTCAAACCATCTTCAAATGCTGAGAGTTTGTTGCTCATCTAATTTCCGCTCCTAGTGAGTAGAAAGTCTCATCATTCAGGGTCCCTGATGAAGGACACTCTGCCACTTCAACCTTGTGGCCTTCAAGGAGGTAACTGTCCATGTCAGCCCTTTCCACGTCAGCCAGAAAACAGAGGGTACAAGAAGAACATGCTGGGAAGTTCTCATGGGCCAGACCTGGAAGTGGTCTGCACCTCTTCACTCACTTTCCTTTAGTAGAGCTCAGTGGCACACCACTGATGGGGAGGCCGAAAGAGTCCAACTATGCACTCTGAAAAGGGAGGGAATCGTGGACTCTGGTGAGTACCCATTACTGGGAGAACTGAGCCTGACATCCAGTTTGGGACCCAGGGGAGAATGGGCATTGATGGAAGAACACACATGGTACACATGTGCTCAGGAGAAGATTCACCAAAGAGACCACACTGGGACTGGGCTCTGTTTGGTCTTATTAGGCATTGTCCCTAGGGATTTGGAATAAGGCATCTTATTTAAGATTCCTTTCAAAGGATTTTAAAGTGTAACATGAAGAACAGTTAAACTTGGGTAGGCTAGAGGGACAAAAAGAAAGGGTGACTTGGAAGTGAGACAGTCGTTTTGCCCTTGCCTGGACAGATAAAAGGCTGTCAGGTGGAGGATGCATGAAATTCTTCTGCAGGGTATAGAAGGCACTGCCAGGACCACAGGATTCAAAGGCAAGTTTTGATTTAACATAATTAATAACTTTACCAAGATGACTGGAAAAATAGCTAGGCAGTTCTGGGTGGGTGCTAGTGAAATTCTCTTGTCAGTGATGAGGACTGAGAAAAAAGGAATATACACACCACACCATACCCGATACCACACACACAATGCACCACACAAACACAGCTCCCACATGCCACGTACACATACATATACAACACTCACAGATATATACACCACACGTGCACACTTACATATATATACACACACCAAACACACACTACACACGACACACAAGTGTAGAGGGCTTGCACCAGCAGTTGGCTGCTGCATCCTTGGGGCTTTGGCCCATCATCCATCCTCTTAGCCTCTTAGTTACCTTCTGACCTTCATCTACTCTTAGTACCACCTTTCCAGAATTTCCATATTACTGATTCAAATTCCCATTATAGGTCTCTGTTTGGTTGCCTCTGTTTCAGGTGTCCAGCACCGATCTAGTTTGATATAGCCAGGGCTGGGACTACTGGTCTGAGAGCCAGGTCACCCAAGGCTACCTTCTGAGCAGGGACTGAGGACAAGGTAGGCATCAGGATGTAACATCTAGGGTCTTGTCTAATATGATGGAAGAAAAGGTTTACTCGATAAATGCAGTAATGGAAAGCTATACCTATATTTCTGGATTACAGTGTATGCCCATGTTAGTTTTAAGATGGCAGACTCTTGAATACAGAATTTGGACAGAGTTCCAGCTGAAATGTGGTTGATTTCATAGCACCAAAAGGGGATAGCAAATGCTCAGTGGGCCTGACTAGACACTGGAATCCTCATGAGGCCTCGGGGTTTTTTTTTTTTTGGCTTGTAAGAGATAGGAGCTCAGGTTGCACAGTAAACACTGTGATTGTATGAAATGTCTACAGGCAGTATGCCTTTCGAGCAGCATCTTAGATTTTGTCCCCACATCTGAGGCAAGGTGTCAACAATACAAAAGCATGTGTGGTAAGCCACTTTCATGCCATCTGTTATACCCTTCTGCTGTATTTTTACTTTACTAGAAATAAGCTCAGGTATTTTTCAGATATGAAAGGGTACAGACGTTAGCTCTTTGAGAAAGACCATACCCATCCAAGTCCATGGTGGAAAGGGAGGGGTAAGAACCCTGATGAAATACTTGAGTCTACAAGGTTAAAAAGCCAGAATTGACTAACTTGCTTCTTGAGCATTTATACCTTTAGTGAGTATAGTCTCCTTTATATGGCCATGGGTTCCAAAATGTTCATGATTTTTCATGAAAACGATAAGCCATTTAAACCATCAACTTTATACTTGGCCTTCATAATGGGATGTTGTCTAAACATAGACCTTCTTACAAAGAAACCATACACTGTGTAGTTTATGACATTCCTTAAGCCCTCATGTCAACTGGGCAGCAGATTTGGCTGTGTAAACGTGTGTGTGTGTGTGTGTGTGTGTGTGTGTGTGTAAGTGAATTCGAGGCAGATTTAAATACTCCGTAGCATTGTAAAGCCTTGTACATGGAAAGAAAGACAGACAGGCTCACTAATAGGCACTGTTTGATGGGGAGTGTTCAGAATGTCCCTGGGAGTGGAGCATTTGTTTGGGACATTTTAAATACAGGGCTTGTAGAACAATAAGGGTGGATTATTTAGGCCCTTTGAAGTTAAAAATGGGCTTGGCTTAACAGGATTTTATTCCCACCAAGGACAAACAACAGTCACAGTATGGCTTGTACCTAGACCGGAAGTGGGTTTGCGTGCAGTTTCACAGTGTGGAAGTTGCGACTGCAGTCCCGCCTCTGTGCCTGAAGGATTGCTTGCTCTGGGTTCCTTCCCCTCCCCTCCCCCCCCCCCCCCCCCCGGCCATCCGCTTTGGCAAATTCGGTTCCGAGGGTATCTCAAGGGACGGGCCTTGTTAGTGCAGACCAGGCTGCTGGGCCCGAGGTAGACGAAGGGCACAGAGGGCTCCACGCCGGCCCACCGAGGGACAGCATCCTCTCCCCCTCCCGCATCCTTTCCCCCGCTGCCTCCTGAGCTCCGGCGGCCGCCCTGGGCCCAGCCAATCAGACGCGAGCATTTGCAGCTGGCGCTGGCCAATCACGGGCCAGCGTCTGCTGGAAAGGCGAACCCCTCAGGGGGAAAGCAATAACAAAAGCCTTTCACTGCAGACAAATGTTAAGTGTCTGTGCAGACTTTTCCTGTTTTTAATTTTATTACTGCAAGAATGGAGGGTTTGTTGTTTCTTTCATGTTTCCTTTCAAGCAATTTTAATTATACATTTGTGCTACATCGGGGACTCTGGAACGCAGTGATTTCAGCCTATTGCCTCTCAAGCTAAAATGCATTAACCTTCTGGCAATACAGATATATTCCTGTACCGTAAATATAGCTGACATGCTAAAAATTTTAAGCAGCTGCAAAGGTCTTTGACACTACACACAGTGCCCCAGAGAGTAGATGATGAGAAAACCAGCTCAGTCTTCCCTTTGGCCTCCTCTCCTACCCCCTCCCCTTTCCTGAAGGGATGTGCTCATAAAGAATCCTTTCCTTCAATTGTTCTGTCTTGTGCAATTTTTGACCAAATGCCTAATTACCATTGATTCTCATCGCAATAAGAATTTCTATACTAAACGGTGAAAAATTTTTCCTGAGGGAATTGCAAAGGAATCAGTCATGATTTTCAGAAATGCTTGCTTTGCTTCCCCTAGCTCAACTATTGCTACAATAGGCTGAATTTACTCACTGTAAATTCAGCTGTCACATAAGTAATAGCAACATAGACCATATGGGAAACAGTTTTAAAATCTCCTTTTGAGAGTTTTGAAAGAAAATCTTCTTTCCCCACTGCTTGAGCCTCAGCCATTCACATATTTTACCTGCTGTTAAAAGGTTCCCAAGGAAATGAGTCTTACCTTGTGAGACTTTCCTTTGCCATACAGGAGCTCTGTTCAAGTTTTTTGTAAAATTCAAAATGGCTGCGGTAGGGCAAGTGAGCAAACTAGCCAGAAACCGACTTTGAGCCCTGTCTTTTGGTCTTTACAAGAAAGAATGGGTGATGCAGGTGGGGGAGGGGGAATAGGCACCGTAAAGAAAACAAAGGTCATTAAATATTTCATTTATTTTCCCTAATAGGTTAAGTATGTTTCAATATCTAGGTCCTTTAAAATATGCTTTAAAGAGTGATTTTTTTTTAAATGGCATTTGTCCTCAGGAGAAAGAAAGAGGATGCTATATTTTGTTTCCTTGTAACATTTGGTATACTAAGTGCACTTAAGTTTAGTAATTCACAGATGCACTGCTAAATTAAATTGTCTGTCTGCAAAGCAGAATGGCTTGCAAGAAACAAGTGTGTTGGTTTTGAGATTTCTTTTCTAATCCTCTGTGGCAAATGCTTACCAAAGTTGATTCTAAAGATAACCCCAAAGTCAATTTATTGTGCACATTTATTTTCTCAAGAGGGCTATTTTCGGAGTCCTTTAATATGAAGCAAGACCAAACAGTGAAACAGAGACCATACCAAGGCTGAGTATTGTCTCACAACGTCCAAGTGGGAGGACTAGGAAGGAGAAATACTAGCTGATTGCACTCTCCTTTCCTCTCTGCACCTATTTTTATGCACTTGCATAATTTTTTGGTAATAAAAATCACCATTATTTTATATTGTTGAATTGGAAACAAAGCCAGTTCCTTTCAGTCATCTTCTGGTTTAAGCACTGGTAACTGGCGCTTAGTTTATGTTGGCTGCTTGCCAAACGAAAGCAATTATGTGTAATAATAGAAAAATTAAGAGGTGAGTGTTGCTGTTTTACAGCAGGACATGGCAAAAACCATTTCCTTCTGTCAGCAGCATCTTGATTACACTCTCACACACAGTCTCATGCTTCCGTACCAAGTGCACATGCGCACAAGTACACACACACATACACACACACACACACACACACACATGTCCTGTGGGTTTTAACTTGAGGTCACTGAAACCAGAAAGAGGAAGCATGCAAACCACAGCTTTTGAAAGCATATGAGAATAGATCTTTGCTGGTAAAAATAATAACAATAAATGAAGTGGAAATAAAGTAATCAGCGTTAAATGTGGTCCCTTTTCATCCCCTCCCCCACAGGTGTCCTAGTGGTCAATGTCACATGGAGGAACAAAACTTATGTTGGAACTCTACTGGACTGCACTAAGCATGACTGGGCCCCTCCCAGGTATGCAGCTTTTATTTGTCTCCTTCCCCCATCCTCTCTTTGCAAGAAAACTATAGAAAAAGATTAATAATACATAAAAGTCTTCCTGTAATTGAAACCAGGCAAAAGAGAAATGAGCAATTCAGGCCTGAACACAGTAAAATGAAGATACTGGCTTTCTTTTCTACCAGAAACTCTCCACTCCCCGCCCCTTCTGTCTCCTTTGTTCTCTTCTAGTCTACAAATGGGAATTTGCACTTACTGAAAGCTAGCTACCCGAGCTGTTTTTGGTTTTCCGAGGTACCCTATTCTTTGGTGGGCATTGAGACCTTCACTGCTAGAATGGGGTGTCCTTCCCTTGACCGGGCTCAGCCCTTAAGCTGCAAAAAAGTGTTGACTCCCCTTTACTGCATTGTGTGCCTTGTGATTTCACCTGGCTCTTTTGGAGGTGCTCATTTTAACATCTGTTATTGCTTCCCTAGGTTTTGTGAGTCACCAACAAGTGACCTGGAGATGAGAGGCGGCCGGGGCAGAGGAAAAAGAGCAAGGTCTGCTGCCGCTGCCCCGGGCACCGAGGCCAGCTTCACAGAATCCAGAGGGCTGCAGAGCAAAAACAGGGGGGGGGCCAATGGGAAAGGAAGGCGGGGCAGCCTCAACGCCAGCGGACGAAGGACCCCCCCAAATTGTGCCGCTGAGGACATCAAAGCCAGTCCTTCCTCCACTAATAAAAGGAAAAACAAGCCTCCCATGGAACTAGACCTGAACTCCAGCTCCGAGGACAGTAAGCCTGGGAAGCGCGTCCGCACAAATTCCAGAAGCACTCCTACCACCCCTCAAGGGAAACCAGAGACTACTTTTTTGGACCAAGGCTGCTCCTCTCCAGTGTTAATCGATTGTCCTCACCCCAACTGCAACAAAAAGTACAAGCACATTAACGGCCTGAGGTATCACCAGGCTCATGCACACTTAGACCCCGAAAACAAGCTGGAGTTCGAGCCTGACAGTGAGGACAAGATCTCAGACTGCGAGGAGCCCTTGGGTAATGTGACTCTCGAATGCAGTGAGCCAAGCACAAGTGTGTCTGCCTATGACCAGGTGAAGGCACCCGTATCCCCTGGGGCTGGGAACCCCCCTGGGACCCCCAAGGGAAAGAGAGAGCTGCTGAGCAATGGCCCAGGTTCTATTATGGGTTCGAAAGCTGGGAAGAATTCTGGCAAAAAGAAGGGCCTCAACAATGAACTGAACAACCTTCCGGTCATCTCCAACATGACGGCCACATTAGACGGTTGTTCAGTAGCAGACGGCAGTTTAGCAACCGAAATGCCCAAACTGGAAGCAGAGGGATTGATTGACAAGAAAAGTTTGGGAGAGAAAGAAAAGGGCAAAAAAGCTAACAACTGCAAAATGGACAAAAATCTCTCTAAACTGAAAAGTGCCCGGCCCATCGCCCCTGCCCCAGCCCCTACTCCCCCACAACTAATTGCTATACCCACGGCAGCCTTTACGACCACCACCACGGGGACCATCCCCGGACTGCCCTCCCTCACCACCACGGTGGTCCAGGCCACACCAAAGAGTCCTCCATTAAAACCCATCCAACCAAAGCCCACCATTATGGGAGAACCCATGACCGTGAACCCAGCTCTGGTGTCGCTCAAAGACAAAAGGAAAAAGGAGAAGCGAAAGCTAAAGGACAAAGAAGGGAAGGAGATGGGAAGCCCGAAAATGGATGCAAAGCTGGGGAAACTAGAGGACTCCAAGGCGGCTGGCAAAGACCTATCCGGACATTTTTTAAAGGACCATCTCAATAAGAACGAAGGGCTGGCCAATGGGCTGTCGGAGTCTCAGGAGAGCCGCATGGCCAGCATCAAAGCTGAGGCCGACAAGGTTTACACGTTCACTGACAACGCCCCCAGCCCTTCCATCGGGAGCGCCTCGAGGATGGAGTGTAGCACTCTGGTGAACGGGCAGGCTCCCATGGCCCCACTACATGTGTTGACCCAGAATGGGGCCGAGAGTTCAGCTGCAAAGACCAGTAGCCCAGCCTATTCAGACATATCTGATGCTGCTGATGACGGTGGTTCTGACAGCAGGTCAGAGGGCATGAGGTCAAAGGCCAGTTCCCCATCAGATATCATTTCGAGTAAGGATGGTGTAGTCAAAGGACATTCAGCTGCAGCACAATCGTCTCAACTGAAAGAGTCCCATTCTCCCTATTACCATGGCTATGATCCTTATTATTCTCCAAGTTACATGCATCCCGGCCAGGTGGGTGCCCCCACGGCTGCGAACAGCGGGAGCACACAGGGAATGAAGATCAAGAAGGAGTCTGAGGAAGACACAGAGAAGAAAGACAAGGCAGAGCAGTTAGACTCTAAGAAAGTGGACCACAATTCTGTCTCCCTCCAGCCGCAGCACCAGTCAGTGATCACACAAAGACACCCTGCTCTGGCTCAGTCACTTTACTACGGCCAGTATGCCTATGGGCTGTACATGGACCAGAAGTCTCTGATGGCCACCAGCCCTGCCTATAGACAGCAATATGAAAAGTACTATGAGGACCAGAGGCTGGCAGAGCAGAAAATGGCACAGACTGGGAGAGGAGACTGTGAAAGGAAGACCGAGCTTCCTTTGAAAGAACTGGGCAAGGAAGACAGTAAGCAGAAAAACATGCCATCGGCCACAATCTCAAAAGCTCCCTCTACTCCAGAGCCTAACAAAAACCATTCTAAACTAGGGCCATCAGTGCCTAATAAAACTGAGGAGACAGGTAAATCGCAGCTTCTCTCCAGTCACCAGCAGCAGCTTCAGGCCGACAGCTTCAAAGCTAAGCAGATGGAAAACCACCAGCTAATTAAGGAGGCTGTAGAAATGAAATCTGTCATGGACTCTATGAAGCAGACAGGTGTAGACCCAACCTCGAGATTTAAACAAGTAAGAGTGTGGAACGCGGTCCCCACAGAGAGACAGCAGTCTGAGAGACATGCACACGTCTGGGCTTGATCTGGTTAGACCTCTTGTACAGGAAGAATCCAGCATCAGGGTTGTTCTGTCTTCTGAAAAAATATCTGAAATGATTCTTGGGAGTTACTGTATAGCTCTCCTCTGTGCATTGCTCACTGTTTTCTTGACATAGTGTGTAGTAAAAGGAATTCTGAACATGTGCTCTTGCAGACATGTACTCCACGCCATCATTGAATTCTGTGTGTCTGACAAGATCCCTAAATTTCTTACCGAGGTCAAGGTGAAGGCATTCCACTACCAGGCTGCCGAATCTCTCAAACTCTGAGATTCAGAGACCAATCTCTAAAAGTTTTAGCATCCAAATTTCTGTTAGCATCTCCTAAGAATATTAACAGTTGGGTCCCACTCATCTCTTTCATGTGGCTTTCCCATGGGGTGTAAGATGCCTGGCTTTCTCTTCACACTTGGTATTAAGTATCCAAAGCCAAGTTCAGTGCTGGGCATTCGTTCAGTGAGAAGGGCCAGGAGGTGTGGGTGATGGGCCTCAGCAGTTGTCCCGGAGCCTCACGGTCAACCAGTCTGAGAACACCCGAAAATCAGTCACCATAAAGCCACACCTGTGCTAGCACTTCTGTCATGGTTCAGACGTCCTGGCTCACTGCAGTCCTGTGAGCATTAATTCTGCTATTTCCCAGCACCGCCCCCATGCTTAGTCCCTGGTGAATCAGAACAAGAAGCCTTTCTTCATGTACTTTTCTGCCCAAAGTTGGGCCTTAAGCCAGACCTTGAGTGCTCACTCAGGACCTAAATACCTCGTGGGTTTGCACCATTAATGGGATGGGGGTTGTAAAGCCCATTCGGGATTCTCAGTTCCCTCTTTTCCAGAGCCTACATCAGACTGCATTTAGAACAATGCAGTTTGGGTGGCGGGATATAGATTGCTTTATTTTCTAATAGAGAAGCTGTCATGTGTGCTATTTGAAATTTTGTTTTGATTAGGATGTTAGCACGTAATGAACAGTGAGCCAGTATATTAAGCTTCAGCTGTAGCTTTTGAAGGAAATGTAGTAGGAGACCCAAGAACTGTCCTCCTAAGTGATGTGAACATCGTTTAATTTCTTAAATTTGAAACTGTTAGCTTGTTGGAGTTTTTAAAATCCTTTTTACCTATGTGAGATATTAAAAGGAAGATGAGGATTGGATTCAATATGTCCGAGGATGTTATTTAATGTTGAGAAAAACATTAAGGGCCCAACTCAGTTGGCACCACAACCAGGCAGCCATGAGGTCTTGATGTTGCTTGGACTTTAAAAGCTTTTGGTTTGTCTTTTGTAAAAGGACCAATAATAATGCCTAAATCAGACTTTATTACTTTATGAGAAGAGGAATAACACCTGCCTAGGACATAAATTAATGGTAACTTAGTGTGAGAAGGAATAGTGGAAGTGTTGCCATGATGATTAATGGGTTTCCTTTCAAAATTGAAATTTTAAGGCACATCTGTTTTTTTTGTTTGTTTGTTTTGTTTTGTTTTGTTTTTAAATCAGGATCCAGATTCAAGGACATGGCATCATTATGTATACCAACCCAAATATCTGGAGCAGCAGAAGTCAGAGGACCTTGATAGAGAGAAAAAATTGAAAGAGGATAGTCCAAGGAAAACTCCTAATAAAGAGAGTGGTACACCCAGCCTTCCTGTGTCATTAACAAGCATTAAGGAGGAGCCCAAAGAGGCCAAGCGTCCTGATTCTCAATCAATGGAAGAGAGCAAGCTGAAAAATGATGACCGAAAGACTCCTGTGAACTGGAAGGACTCTCGGGGGACAAGAGTGGCTGTGTCCTCACCCCTGAGTCAGCATCAGTCATACATACAGTACTTGCATGCTTATCCTTACCCACAGATGTATGACCCCAGCCACCCTGCATACCGGGCTGTTTCTCCAGTCCTAATGCACAGTTACCCTGGTACGTGTCATGGGTTCTAACTACATTGGAGGGAAGAGGCTATGTTCAAATATTAGTGATAAAAAACTCAAGATAAATTAGGGACTTCAAGAATGATGTTTGTTTTGCTTGTTTTTATGCTGCTCAAAATCCCAAAGATGAAACTGATTTAATGTAAGACTTTTTTGAAATGAAATGTCAAGAGTCCTCAGCTGTAGCTTCCATAGTCTCTGATGGTCTGCTGTAAACATTAGACTGACAGATACTTTATTGCCTGTGAAAATATTCTAAGTACTTACTGTCATAATCATTATAGTTACTATTCCTTTCACTTAAGCGAACACATAAATGTGTGAACTGTCTGTAAGCTCAATCCTGTTTATAACCTCTGTTCATCAGGATGAATTAACTGGAGAAGAAAACCAGAGAACCTACACACAGTTTAACAATGAGTAGCCCTCTCTTAATGTAACCCCTTCTTTTAAGATGTCTGACTCTTATCCCAAAGTCATGTAACCCAGATTTTTTTTTTTTTTAAGATGTAGCCTGTAACTTGATGTGGCATTTGTTGTTTATCTGCAGGGGCCTATCTGTCTCCAGGATTTCATTATTCTGTTTATGGGAAGATGTCAGGGAGAGAAGAGGCAGAGAAAGTCAATACCAGCCCCAGCATCAGCACGAAAACAACCACTGAATCCAAAGCACTGGACTTGCTCCAGCAGCATGCCAACCAGTACCGCAGCAAGTCTCCCGCTGTAAGCCCCCTTCCTTGTTAGTTAGGACTGTGTTTGGGGGTTGGGGAAGCATGGGCAAGCTAGAGAACAGACTTGAAATACAAATGGTTTGGGCACCCAGCATGACTTCAGGGTGCTGGTTTATCCTAATGCATATAGGATGAAGTATCAAAAAGTAAGATGCTTTCAAACTGGAGGGAGAACTTTGTTCAAGTGTGTATGGTGGCCTGGAGCTTTTCTGTGACAAAATGTGGCTTACCTTCCTTGCCCGGGAGGAGGCTTGTGAGGTAGAAATTTTAATTTAGAGAAAGTGACTCTCTGGTGCAAAATATTATTGATAAAACATTGAGAAGTTAAGTACCAGAAGACTATTCTATAACATCCTTATAACTAGTTCAGAGGGTACAAACCAACCATTCACAAACTGGGCTTTTAAAAAATGTTATCTTTGAGGACAACCTTCAAATTTCAAATATCAGAGTTTTCTTATACAAATTAAGATGCTCTCTTTGATTTAAGACAATAGCAATCTGGTCCAAAATCACATAGCAGTAATTGATGGGAGAAGCTGCCTGCGTCCCAGTCCCTGCCTGTGTCAATGTGTATATAAATAAAATCCACTCAGCCTGCATCATTTATCTCTGTTGTTAACCTGACCTCCATAAAGACTTGAGTTTTTGAATTCTTCTGCTGGCCTGTGGTATTTTTGTGGTCATTATCCATGGTTGGAGGCTGTCACATCCATGATACGTGCTAACTGTTAATTTTATTCGGACACAAATTTGAATCTTGCTCAGTGTCAGGCTGACATGCAAGCGTGAGTCGCTTGACTAAAGGAGCGTGGGCTGCATCTGCTGGGTTTTTGCCTTGACTCATTGTCCTGTTCCTGTATCTGCACTGAAATAATGCAAATGTATGTCTTTGTGAAAGTGGCTCTCCCCCACAAAAAGGCAAATACTAGACCAAGAGGCTGTTTAAAGAGTGACTAAAGAAAGATGATGGTTCCTGGCTAGAAAAGAGAAGTTCAAAATAATTGATTCCTGCATGTGAAGGACTCTACCAGACACTCTGTAGAGAAACTAAAGAAGGTGATCTATGAGTCCTTTTCTGAGTGTTCAGATATGGAGAGAGACTAGGACAAGGACAGAACAATGATTTCCTGTGAGTGTCCCTTGTGGCAGAGGATTGGTTCCAGGGCCCCTCAGGGGTAGCAAGTCCACAGATGCTCCCTTCCCTAATGTCAAATCATGGCATAATATTTGCACAGAACCTACATATGCCCTCCCTTGTACTCTAAACCATCTCTGGATTACTTGTAATATCTAATACAATGCAAGGCTCTAAATAGTTGTTTTGCTATATTGTTTAAGAAATAATGACAAGAAAAAATGTCTATATGTATTTAGTTTGGCAATTTTCTTTCTAATATTTTTTGACCCAAGGTTGGTTGAATCACGGGATGTGGAACTAACTCAGGATACAGAAGGCAAATTGTATTGTATGTTGGTATATGTGCTTTCAGTGAAACACTGAAAATGAGATAGGTTCCCCCACACAATTTATAAATAAAAGTATAATTAGAAAACTTGACCTTAAAAAATATTTCCCAAACTGCTCCTGTATTTTTAATCCACATGTAAAAGTTGTTTTTGGAAGATACTAGGTTGATCACAAACCTATAATTATGAGTGAAAATAGTGTTTCTCTTTAATCATGTGAGGAATATTGATACCAGTTGGCTTACTTTGGGTGGAACAGTCCTTTATTTTTGGCTTAATTGCAGTGGAAACTAATGCATGTTTTTTGAGATTCTCTTAACTAATACAGCATTTTAAGTGTCCATAGATGTACTTGTGATTCCTGAACACAGCCTTGCTGAAGGGTCAGAGGTGGTTCCATACTTTTGACTAGCTGTATTTTGGAATTTAAGGGGGAAAATTTCTCTTTTCTTTTGCAGCCTGTGGAAAAGGCTACAGCTGAGCGGGAACGGGAGGCGGAAAGAGAGAGGGATCGCCACTCCCCCTTCAGCCAGCGGCACCTGCATACACATCACCACACCCATGTTGGCATGGGTTACCCTCTAATCCCTGGTCAATACGATCCTTTTCAAGGTCAGTGGCTCCATCATGATTGTGTCTTTTTTCATTCTGCTTTGGGAAACAGCTGCTAAAACTGCCTGTCACTGTTTTAAAATCAAAATATTGAATTAACATTAGCTCTTGGGAGAATTTTTAACACTTAGTATCTAGTATTTCCTAGTGACACAGCTAAGGCTAGTCCCACATCTTTGTATTCTATTGAGACATGAAATGGCTACCACTTAATAATTGTCACTGGTTGATGTTATCTGAGGCTTACTATTATCTCTGAGACTGAGGGTGGCTGCCACTGTCTGGGGCACTGAATTTAACAATCAGAAGATCAGATATCTACTTCAGGGAAATTGTAGAGAAAAGGGAGGGAGAGAAGGAGGCTTTGCTGAAATTATTTGTCCTGACATCTCCAGGCTTTTTAAGTTGTTCTTTTGCCATGATCAGGTTTAACACTTTATAACCTAAGACTCTTCCCAGCCCTTCACTGCTCTGACTCTTGCTAAAGAGGACAGTCTGGAAAAAGAAACCTTAAAAAGCCATGGAACTGAATGAATGAGCATTGTTAGTTGATGGGGATTAGTTGAGCATGTATTATTTGTCCCGGCTCTGTAACCTCATAAGGGGTAAGTGGTAGCCAAGTCTTTACCAACAGATCCCCTTGCCTAGGACCTTGTTGTCTTTGTCTGCCATTGCTGCTGTCATAACCAAATATCACAGATTTAAACAACAGACAGACATTTATCTCATCACCATTCTGGAGGCTGAGAGTTAGGGATGCCAGCTGTGCTGGTCAGTTTCTGATGAGGGCTCCCTTGCTGGCTTGTAGGTGAGCACCTGCTGTGTGCTCACATAGCCTTTACTCATTTGTCATCACATAGTAAATGAGAGCGTATCTGTGTCCTAAACAACTCGTATTGAATGAGAGAACTTGGAAGAGAGAGGGGTTTGGTTTCTAACACATTACAGCTATATTAGTGTTTATGAGAACAGAAAGTATATTACATCATTTTTTATATGTTGTCATTGTACTGTCTTAAATTATCTGTGGGAAAAAATACACCCAAATAAAGGACATAGAAGGAAAGAGAAATCTTCTGTAGATTTCCTTTGTTTACTCTATTTTTCCCAAGACTGTTTTCTACAGAAAAATGTAAAGTTCTGTCACACAAGCTCGGTGCCATTTGGGGCCATTGCATTCTCTGTTCCTTTTGTCTGAGTTTGTGTTAGACTTAGAAAAGTTTAGACTTTGCAAATTTGATTTCCTGACTCCATGTTCTTCACGAGAAGCATTGTGTTTAAAGCACTGGAGAAAAAAAGAGTGACAAAAGTTATTATAAAAGTATTCTAAGCAAATAGCATGTTGCTTCTGTAATTCACTGTACCTTGTGACTCCTGTTGTTAGCTGGCATCTATTATTTCTCCAGCTCCCTGTTCAGGAATGCATGCAAACCATTTAGCACCATGCCGAGCCAGAGAAATGGAATGCCGTACCCTCTTTGAATAACTATTAAGAAAACCACAGAGTGGTCAATAACGTGATAGATATTGGCTTGATCAGATGGTTTGTAGCCTGTCTTTGCTGTATGAAAATTTCATGTTTAGGAAAGGACAAATTGCTGCTGCTGGTTCACCATTGGGCCTGTGTCTACTCTTTATCTTTCCACGGGCCATGGCAACCCTGTGTTTCTTTCCCTCATTAGGCTTGACCTCTGCTGCCCTCGTTGCCTCTCAGCAGGTGGCTGCCCAGGCATCTGCATCAGGGATGTTTCCTGCACAAAGAAGGTAAATACCCTCTACACTTGGAATTTGTTGTGAAGAAGCAAATATAGGGTTTGTTAGATGAAAACCCTGGTTCGCAGTGCTTTTATAGCACTTAATGAATGTATTTATTACGCTGGTATGCTTGACATGGGACAGAGATTTCACGAACATCGTTCTGTAAACATAGATTGGTAATGGACCAATTGGTTTTTAAGACAGTTGAAAATTCTTTAGGTTATCCTCATAGCGTTCTTACAATTCACGGGGCTGAGGAGGTAGCTCAGTGGTAGATCGCTTGCCTAGCACGGCAAAAAACTAAAATAAATTCAATATAATAAATTTTGTTTTATTATATTTAAAAAGTGCTGTAAATGGAGACATTTATTTTTGTGATGCTAGAGGTAGTGTTTGTTCTATGACGTTTTAAATTACCCCTCAAGTTGTTTTAAGTAGGAAAATAATTTAAAGGAATTAACCTATTAATATAAAGTTAACATTCTTCCCAAAATGTATATCATTGCCTTGTGTTTCTTTACTATCTCTGGAATCAAATTCCATGAATGGAACAGAAGTACAATAAGCCTCTTGGTCAGCACAGTTTTCAGGTCAGAGGCTGACAGAACCCCATGGTAAAAATAAGCTGTGCTTTTCTTTTGCAGGGAGTAACAGGATCGAAGTGTACGGTGTCATGTGACCGGATCACATGAGGAAGCGCTTTATACAGACATCAGTTCCATGGTGTTAATTTGAAATGCCTTAATGGCAGGCAAAAACCAGTCATTTCATTTTTGTAAATTACAGATTTTATCACAGAGTAACAAATGTTGCTGTAATTAAACTTCTGTTTTATATATATATACGTATACATATCTGTATATATACATATATATATATCTATATATATTCTTTACTTTTTGTATCAGTAACCAGGCTCGCACACAGGGTCTGCTGCCAAGTTACAAACCACTCAGTAAAGGAAATTTAAAAAAATGTATTTGTCATGTTGAAAAGTGTTAGCCACAAAAGGCTGCTTACTTTCTTTTCCTTTTAAATTGTAAATAAATAATGTTATGTATCAGTGTGCCTGAACTTTGCATCTCCTTCATCTATTTCCCATAAGCCCCTCAGAAAGGCGAGCTATGATGATAACACTTGGTACAATTTAGATGTCTAATTGGTGGCTCCTGTTACAGATGCATCAGTGTAAAATGTTCCTGTAGTCACTGTTTGTACTTGTGTATTGTGGAAATAAATACTTTTGGAAGGCATGGGGTTGCCAGTACCACAAAAACTGTGTTGTATATAATGTAAAGATTAAAAATGGGGAAATAATGAGCATCTGTGAATAATGAGGTGTCATTTTTTTGGTAATCTTGAATGGCAAATAACCCAATAGCCTGCATACCAGAGACATCTGTGATTCTTCTATTACTTGAATAGTCCTTAAGTCCTTTTTTTTTTTTTTTTAATGTTTACAATTACCCAGTTTTAGAAAAGAGAGACTTTAACGCCATTGCCTGGTTACTTGTTTTATGCTGTAATCTAGTTTATTTTATGTAAAATGTATATTGAATGCTTTCCTTTTTTATACCTGCCTTAAATAATTTGGCAATCAGAATTAAAAAGTTTTTTTTTTTTTTACTAATGGCTTCCTGTCTGTCTCATGTTATTTCTAGTTGACTGGTAGTGATTCTAACTTTCAAAAAAGGAATTGTTAATACTGTGAGTACATAAGATACATTACAGAAATACTAACTTTTTTATTTGATACACAGATACAAAGACCACTATATTAATTCTGGGAATGTATACATATAAGGTATTTGTTTTGTGGTATATATCACCACAAATTAATAGATTCAGGATTCTGTGCCATGGAATGACATTCCAAAGATGTCAATCTGCGACCTGTGGACAGTAGATAAAAACATGTAAAAAGGCAGTCAGCTAGCTGTCAGTAGAGTGTGTGCTAGAATATTTTACGCAAAATTTTAACTACTTCCTCCCTTTGTCCCTCCCTTCCTTTCTTCCACCCAACAAATACCTACTGTAGATACTGCTCTATCCTAGGCACTGTACAGGCTCTGGGATGCAATGAACAAAAGCAGACAAAAATTCCTGCACTCAGAGAGCTTGGATTTTCTAGCAACTGGGAGAAATATAAAGGTTAATAAATGCTATGATGAAAAGTGAAGGGTGAGAGGCTGGTGGTAAATACTGCTAAGTAAAACAGTCTAGGAAGACGTCACTAAAGAGATGAGGAAGGAGGTCCATGCACACTTCTTGGGCAAAGCGTTGCTGTGAGATGGAAAAGAAAGTGTAGAAGTCCTCAAGTGAGAGTATGTTCTGTGTTTGGACAGGTTGGTTTTGGTAGGGGGAGGGGGCACCAGGTAGGGTGCTGGGGAGACGAACCCAGGGCCTCATGCATTCCAGGCAGGCAGTCTACCAGTGAGGCTGGCTACATCCCTAGGCAGCGGATTGGTTGGTTTCATTGGGTCCTTCCAACTGTCTGTTTTTTGTTTGTTTTTTTAATCACTTTACATTATAGGATTGCCAAGAAATGTTTCCTCTGCTTCTGAAAGGCTTGCCTTTGCCTTTTGCCTCACAAGCCTTAATTCGTGTTCAATAGGAGAGTATTTATCTCCTAATTCACACATTTTTCTTTAGAAATTTCATCATGTCATTAATAAGAACATTTTCTGATGTTCATTCTTGTAAGAATGCTTCACTTGTTTTTCATCATGTTTTTAGGTACTTTATTTTTCATCATTTTTTTTAGCCATCAAATTTTTTCAATCCTTTTTCTTGTTACTTTGCAGTTCTGGGATTTGAACTCAGGGCCTTGCACTTGCTAGGCAGGCCCTCTATCACTTGAGCCATGCCCTCTGCCCCAATTTTTTTCAGTTCTTAAACAATATCTTGATAGACCCTTGAAGACTTGTCATCATTGTCTTACACAGTTACGCAAGTAAGTTGCCTACGTTCATAGGATTTCTGGTGTGTCTGTTGGTGGCTTTCATGCTGCTCTAGCTTCTGGCCAACCCTTAACTGTCAGAACCAAGGTCAGCTTACATCTTTACCAGCTGACTGACCCTGTTCCTGTTGGGAGCTGGGTGATACTGTGATTTCTGAGAATTTCCTAGCTTTTAGCATTACATATTTTTAAAATCATACATATAAAAGCCAGTCTTATCTTTCAGCTGCAAAATGACTAGATGTATGTTTATTGCATGCCAGGTGTTTAATCACATCTAGTTAGGTGGTTAAATATGCAGGATTATTATAAATACTTGCATTAGACCATGCTTACCTCTACTACTATAATAAACGAGAATGCTGATGGATACAGAGAGATACATAACCAAAAGCACAATGTGACTTGAATAGTTTCCCCCCCCACCCAGGCTTTTACTGGAACATAATTCATAACTGGTTTACATTAATCACTAAATTTAGTTTTGTTTCTTCTCCTTACTGTTTCAGTGCTGCCTTTGCTGGTGACACCATGAATTGCCAAAGGCCAGAGTTTGTGTACATTATGTGTGCCATTTCTCTGGCTGAGTATATATTCAGTACCGAATGGTAAATTAAAGATTCCCAAAAGACAAGCCTACTTGGCTCCATTATATTACTATGATGAACCTGCCATTAATATGCTTCTAATTGTTTTACTTTTATAGACATAAAATCAGTCCCCTTAGTGACTAATAATAGAGTTTATTGATTTTACTAAACATTAGTCATTCCAGGCCTGCTCATATCAGCTTGTCCCGAGCATATGCAGAAAGCCTGCAGTGCTGACACGGTGCAAATGAACCTGGTAGAGAAATTAAAATGAAGAGTTGTTTACAGCTGTGGTCCCATTGAATACAGAATATCAAAATCAGGGTAATAGGCTCCATATAGAACCATTTATTCCTGGATTAGGGTCTCAGATGGCTTTTTCATGGAAACTTGCCATTGATGTTCAGCCCAGGTCATTAACACACACAGAGTAAAAGGCTGTCCTTATCCATTCACACTGGCTGTGACCCTGATTTAGTGTGGCTTCAACCCCAGGTCTGTGAGTAACCGGAATGAATAGCTCTGATTGATACAGGATGGAACAGCAGTTTAAATGATAATTGCTGGTCAGTTCATTCCCTCTCGAACTCTGAAAAAGAGGCAAGACAGGCAAAGCCATTTATGATTGTTTTTGTCACTAACCACAGTCATCTATTCCTTACTTCCCGTAGGAGTCTGAGTCATAAATGCTGCTTACTTTCTGTTAACCATAGGAAAGAAAACAAAGGAAAGGCCCCAGTCCAACTATTAGCAGGGCCTCAGTCATGGATTCTTCTTTATTTTTCTTAACAAATCTTTCTTTAAAGCAGCAGATTGTTCTCAGCCTCAGCTGTACTGACATTTACAAGAGACAGTTATTTGGGGGAGGGGAGACGCCCTGGGCCCTGTGTTGTAGGATGTTTTAACAGTACCCTTGGCCTCTACTGCAGAGAGAACAGCAGCAACCTCCCACAAATTGTGACAACCAACTGGTCATGGGATATTTAGAACGCCTGCCTAGTTCCTGCCTCTTAGGTAGACTCCTGAGTCCTCTTGTTCTCTGTTGCTGTGGGAGGCATGAAAGCCATTATTGGCTCCCGGTAACCCTAGAATAGTGAGGATGTTCAGTTCACCAGCCTGGATAAACTCCTTGCCTGAGTTTTTAACAGACGTGGCTAATTGCAGCACTTGCTATCCAGGTGGCTGTGGGTGCGACCTCACGATCTCCCTCAGCACGGCTCTCTAGGCAGCCCCTGGGAGTAGACAGAAGTTGACTGCCGCCTCTGTCAGAAACTGAGTTCTTGAGAGATGGAATCACGACCCTACAGCTTTCAAGGACAATGACCCTCTCTCCCCAACTTTCCAAGCCGAGAGACTTTAAGCATTTTAAGGCAATCATTATTTTTCTAGTCAGAAAATTCTAGGAACCAGAATCATTATTTATCGACCCACCTTTCTGCTGACTGATGGAGGTATTTTCTTTTGTCTTATTCAGTCTACCTGCCCCCCTTTACTAAGGATCCTTGATTAGATTGGGTCTACCAAGATAATCTGGGGTAATCTCCCCTCTCGAGGTCACATGAGTAGTTAGCATGTAATCTAACATATTCATAGAGTCTGAGGATTAGGATGTGAACATCCTTTAGGGACCATTATTCTGTCTAACACTACACTGAACACAATTTTCTTTTCGTCTAGGAAATGACACAATAATAGTGCGATATTACTGCCATACTTTATAAAATATCTTAATTGGTACATCACCACTGATGCTGTTCTAAGCATTTCATATATAACTATTCATTTAATTCTCACAATCTAGTTACTGTTTCTGTTTTAGAGTTGAGAAAACTGAAACACAGAGTGTTTTTGGTCTATTTTGTGCTGCTGTGACAGAATACCACAGACTGGTAATTTCTAAACAATTTAGAAGTTTACTTGTTTATTTTTATGGTACTGAGCTTGGAACTCAGGTCTTGCACTTGTTAGGCAGGCGCTCGGCGCTCTACCACTTAAGCCACTCCACCAGCCTAACAACAGAGGTTTCTCTGGCTTATGGTTCTGGGCAGTTCACGCCTGAGGGGCTGTATCTGGTGAAGGACTTCTTGCTGCATCTTAACATAGCAGAAGGCATCGCATGGAGGAGACAGAGAAAGGAAGTGGGCCGGGCCCATCCTGATGTCTGAAACCACTCCTGATATAACTCACTCCATGACAACAGCACTAAACTATTCATAAGGGCAGAGCCCTTGCGATCGAATTACCTCATACAGGTCTTGCCTCTCAACAGTGTTGCACTGGAGAATAAACTTGCAACACCTGAAGTTTAGGGGGCACATTCAAACCACAGCACAGAAGGAATTGGCCCAAATTCATGCTTACATGACAGGAGCAGAATTCATAACGACTCTGCTATGCTGTGTTGAAAAAAGGATCATGAACTCCCTACATATTTAACAAGACCTCAGTCTCAGAGAGTCAAGTCAGGGAAATAAAGCCTGTGACTCCAGTCATCAGGGAGAGAAAGCAG